>NC_049170.1:80006255-81231255 GCF_009769625.2 Cygnus olor | reverse complement strand
TAGAGGACATCAAAATGAATGGAAAAACCTGAGAAAAGACAGACCCATTGCTACTGAAAAACATGTTAAAATTAGCCATTAATGGCCTATTTTGCAATTACAGATGTATGCAATAGCTTACACCTAATTTATGCAACCAAGCAGAGCAGAAGAAGCATTTACAAACTCAAATGCCTACTACGGTTGCTCAATTGGCTTGGCTCAAGATTCAATGGCACTCCAGTATAAATATGTAAAATGAAGCGTATCACTGGTACCATCCCTAATCAACAAAACGCTTACATCCAGGAATTATTTTCAATTCACTCCATTTTCAAGAATTATGTAGAATTTGGGAGGTATAAGGACTGTTCCTGATCTTTGAAGGCATGCAGTATTTTCATTTATGTTTAGAAAGTGCAATAAAGGTAACAGAAGACCTCATATTCTTTTTTAAAGTCTATAGCAAATAGAAACCAAATGTAAGTTAGAGTACATAGCATGCCAGACAACTCAAGTATCCCCAATAGATATACACATGCCTACCAATAGCTGAGAATATGGGCAAGATGTGGGGTGGCAAAGAGAAAAGTGTTAAAACAACACAGAGTGTTAAATTTTTAAATCAAATGTTGCAAGAGATTTTAAAAGAAAGGTAAAGTAAAATGTTTGTGTGTGGCTAATACTTTTCTCATTTCATCTGGATTTCTTTTAAGTCCAAAATGAGCTCTGAATTTTCCAGATTCATCCTGCTTAGACTTGGGATTACCGCAGGATTTTTGTTTTATTTAATTTTATTTTTTAAGTTTCTTGTAAATCTTCTCAAGCTGCCTATTGATTAATATTGATACAAGTAATAAACACCTTTAATCTCTCTTAATGGAAGGTTTTTAATATGAATGAGAAAAAAAGGATGTCAATGGGAGGTCTGAGTTATTTAGCTGGCCGATTCTTTCGTTACATGTACAATCTATTCACGTTTGATGTCATGAAATTAAGTTCTTTCCATCAAAAATAAAAATCTTGCAGCATTTCTATAGCAGTGGTTCCCAAACTCACATGTCCTATGGCAAAAGTTATGAGAAAGTAGAGGGAACACAGTACTGTATTTTCTGTTGTTTCTCTTGTTTTCCCATACCAAAGACCAACCCCGAAGGGTTTTGTGGGAAACCTGTTAACTGTGACCTACAACCCTGTGTTTTAGCAGCTATCATTCTATAGGGATGAGATAGAACACAGTGAAATATACTGTTACAGTAGCATCTACTTACATATGGTAACAGTTTTAATTACAATAAATACTTGCAAACTGTTGGAAAAAAAGAAAAAGAGAAACAGGCATGTAATCCATATTAATAACCTTGCCACAAGTTTGTGCATTAATGAAGCCACAAGAACACTATAGATGAGGTACATGCTCTGACCACTCCATTTCCCATTGCTGACTTCCGTATCTTCCACGTTTTGTTTCGAGTTGATATTTCATTGGATGAAAAAAAAAGTCCACAATCACTCAGTTTAAGAAAGTAACCCTGCTATCAGCTAACATAACTTGAGAAATGAAACATGGCAAGGTTTTCTAGATTGGGTGGGTGCTTTTTTTTGTTTTTGTTTTGAGATTACAAGAAAAAGTTAAATCAATCATGGGAAACAGCAAAAAGTGTAATCTACTTTCTTCTCAACATGGAATAAGCCACAAGGGAGCACATGATTTAATGACAAGAAGATGTATCTGATAAGATAATAATTTGCTTAAGGAGAGATCTGGGTTGCGAATGCAGCTGTTCCAAAAGTCTAAACCCACAGGCAAGAAATTACTTAGAGTTTGTAAGAGCTATATCCATAACTATTTAGATAAACTGATGACAGACCCCAGAAAAGTACATCAGATAGAGAAGTATAGAACCAGGGATACACTGTAGTATTGGACAAGAAAAAAAATAATTAAGAAATCAGAAAGATTTCCACAAGCTACTGTTCATAAGACTTAATCAAAAAGATTTCAATAAATGTCCAGCTCAACACAGCATCTTCCTTTATCAGTGACTCACTTGAGAAAAATATATATTTATATCCTGATTCGGTTCATTTACATGATTGTTTAGTTCCTATTTCAAACAAGTTCCATGGTCTGACCTGGACAACCTGGATGCCCGAAGCCAAGCACATGCAGGAATGTTCATAGCCTTCATTTCTCATATCAGAAGTCTGGCACTGCTTCCAAAACCCAAGCTCACAGAGGGAAGCCTGCTCATATTTTGGTGTGATTACATTGCCTTCATACATGAGTATTGCCTAGAACTCAAGATGAAGATGACTTATTAGCCACACAAAAATTAGACAGACCCACGATGATCCCTGCATATTGTGATGTGCTCCTATCAGTACTATCTAGTCAGTCAGTATCAGGTTCAAAATCAGAATTAACTGCATTCACTTATCCTGGAAGGTCAGCTCTTTTTCATAGGAAAACACAAGCACCTAGCTAAAACAGCAGAGAGGTATTACCTGGCAATTTTCTCTTATTATGGTCAATATTACCACAAATCCATCTGTACAAGTAGACCCTAATGCCCATATTTATCCCCACTGACGTTTGACTGCATGTGTAGATAAGAAAACACCTGCATGGATCACTTAGCAGGATCAGCCTCACAGCAGGGAGAAAAAGCCAGTAAGAATGCATGTCTTCAGGACACTGCATGCTTTCTCTGTTGAAACATGCAAACTAAAAAGCGTGAAATGATCTTGGCTGCGACACAGTACACAACTGTCTGAGTAACTCCTCTTACATTGGCCATGGTACCTTGACACCAAGTTTTCAATATGCTAGGCAGACGATCCCTGACAATAACTAGCCAGCTTGCATTCTTCTCATCTAGCAAGGAGTCGGCAAGGCACAAGCAACGCTCTGCTGACTTTTGCTATACAGATGTACTTGTCAGTTTAGAAGTTTGTATAGTAAATAAAAGATAAATAGCTTTGCACTGAAAATTCTATATACTTGCATCTTTCACTAAACTTATTAAAAGAGGGCCCTTAGTACTTCCAGTGGTGTTGGGTTGACAAGTCCCTCTTGCACAGAATATTTGTAAGGACACCAGCAAATTAGTCACCTCAGTCACAGAACTGAGAAAGGGAAATCTGACAGATGTTGGCTACATCTCTTTATAGGAGATGCAGAAGAGCAGCTGTTACTGTCAGGATTGGAGGGATTTCTTGTGAAATTCAGTAGCAGATGTCAGCATCTGCTACTGCCCTCTCTATGAAATAGAGGCAAAAGGGAGACTGAAAGCTTGTAAAATAATAATAAAAAAAAAAAAAAAGGTAATAACAAGAAAATTCAAGACATCCAAGCACATTTACAGCAAGCAAAGAAACCCCTTACCCCCTCCTTCCTGGCAAAAGCGTGATCCAGTTGCACAACAAAAGCAAGGAACACTCCCCATTCTCTTCCAATCATGATTTCTTTTCATTTTAATCTTGCTACATGTACTTTGACAACCTTCAGCCTGCAATCTAACACCTAGCCATTTCCTTCCTGGCTGAAAGAGATCACAGAAATGAGCAGTTGTATCCTTTCCCTCTGGCTATACAGCAATGGTCTGATGACAACTGCTTTACCAGAGCTGGTATCAGACAAACAAAAATTCCCTACTGAATGATCTACACAATGATGTCATGTGTGGAGGCAAAGTATTTATTACTTGGAGAGAAAAAAAGCACACAACAAAAAAACAAAACTTCTGTTGCATTGTGTCAGGAAACATGCAGTACATGTTTGTACATCTTAGCAGATAAAGATCAGATGAGGCAAGCAATGAAGTGGTTAACCAAATCGGAGAGTTATCTCAGACATCCAAAGGCACATCTTGTAAACTTGAGAAAACCCTGTGCAGAACCAAGGAGCAAAAAAATAAGAGCTTGTGTGGGAAGAAACAAATGATACTGTCAACAAGTAGTTTGCTTTCTTACTCAGAAAAAAAAAAAAAAAAAGGCATTAGTGAGATCCAGAGCCCAACAAAAGAACAGGAACCTTTCCAATGGTGTAAAAAACGCTTGGATCGAGCCCCAGCTTTCCTGAAAACTAGACTTGCTAATTGCCTCACTCTTCCACTGTCAAAACCGTCATCTTACTGAACTGAAATACCTTTCCAATATTGCTACAGGGCAGATATTTCCACACTGGTAATACTGGGAGCTACATTCAACCACCAACAGAAACTTGCTGGGCACCAGCTTCCCCATTTGGTATTCCATAATTTTGTTGAAAAAACAAACAAAACCCCCACAATATCGTGTGTCCAGCTTTCTGACAGTGTGTGTACAAGCATTCTGAACAAGATCACCCACTGGAGCCTGGCAGGTCATGACTTTGGAGCTGGCTCTCTGAAGCACGATAGAAAAAACACTCTGTTACAGTAGGTTACGACATCTGGCTGCACAAGAGAACCACGGAGGCATAGTTCAGCTCTATCCTAATGTACACCTCCCTGATTTTTCTGGGAAGACCTTTTTAGGGTTTCTTTTGTATGCTTGATTTTGGAAACAGAGACCATCTTGTAGCATACTAGCACTGTAGAGAGCATTTTGCTTTTCAGATAATGTTTAGACAATAAATAAACTTCAGAAATGGAAAAGCCCACTATCCCTTGGCATGGCCATAAACCAGGAAACAATTGAATTATACCCAAATAAAAAGTGATAACAGCAACCAAGAAACCAGCTTTAGCAAGGTGTATTGTCAATACTGGTCTTTTCCCCAAAATAGGCAGATTATGCTCATCTGACGTTACCAGACCATCACTTGAAATACTATGCTCAGCCAGAACAAATCAACACAACCCTGTTCACTTCAGTGCAGCAATGTTGATTTGTGTGAGCTGAAAAACATGTACTAGTTAAAAAAAAAAAAAGTGACTGATATTATACTTACTGCCCCTCATTTCTTAAGTAGAAAATTTGAAAGGGAAGTACTACATTGCCACTTATTCTACTCCATATGAGATTTTAGATAACGTCCTCTGTTGCTACATATGTATGCATCTCTTGAGCATGGATCCAAGTATTTCTGCAATTTGGTAATGGTGTACTATTCCCAGTTTAAGATACAAGGCTCAGGTAGCAGGTTCAAGCTATCTGGAATTTATCACTGGCGACTTTTTTTATTTATTTTTTATTTTTTAAGTCACGGGGGATATCAGAACAAGAAGCACCAGACTTAAAAGCAAGCCCACACAACGAGCTTAAGTGTTCAGACTTGCAGTATAGTGTCACATCTTAAGAGCTACTCCGGATATTGTATTCGTCTTATATGGCATAAGAGCAAGGTAAAAGTCGAAAATCAAACAAGCTCCTCAAGGCCAGCACTTCTCTCAAGTCTTCATAATTTCAAAAATAAGAAACCTTTTACAGTAGACTTAAGCACTCTCTACCCTTATGAACTCTGCACAGACTTGCCTACATTATAAAGGACACATGAGATTAACTACTGGAGATCCTTTCCAAACTAAAATTGGGAAGGTTAAAGAGAAGGATCAGTATTCTGAAGTAAGATGTGTTGTTTGTTTGATTTTTCCTATGCTGTCCTTAGAAGAATATGGGTTCAACAGAAGTGTTTCCCCTATAAATCTGTAAGGCAGAAAATCTATTTTTTTTCCAAGTTTCCCATTGTATTGCACCAGGTTGACATGTTGTAGTTATGCTTCTATTTTTCAAACCTTTTACATGTTATTTGAAGGGAAACATATCAGTGAAGAATTATGCGGATGCAGTGATAAACTGTGATATGAAGATAAAAAATACTATTTGTGTATTTCCCTTGCACTAACTGAAGGCTCAAAGGTGATGTAAGAAGAGCTTTGTTTTCCTGTTTAGGTTCATATGCAGCAACTTACTCAAGCCTAACATGAGAAATATTTAATTATCTTGCTATGTAGAGGCATTTATCCAAAGGTAATGCTTGAATTTTCTTAAGCTAGAATGCAAAAAAGAAGAGTATTTCTGCAAAAAAAAATTTATAATCTCACACCTTCTCACCTGCTCCCAATCTCTTTCACTTAACTCGTTAAGTTAAAGATGGAACCAATATAATTAAACTGTGTATTGATGAAGCAGCTTGTGCTCAGGTAAGTTTAGTGTATTCAGTGTTCATATCAATTATGTTGCAGACTGAGATGTGATATTAAGGAAAAATAAAATTCATCGATCTGCTGATTATGTATATTGCTACATTCCAGTCTCAAGGAAGCAGTTCTTTGATTAGACAGTTCTCATTTTTACTAGGCTCGTGCGCTGCCCCAGAAGTAAAATACTTGAACAATATATGAAGAGAAGACAAAGCAAACTCTAGAGCTGTCTTTTCAGCTCAGACTCAGTGACTATCTGCTTCAGTTCAGCATCCTTCACCATGAATATTGGTTTATCAAATACAAATACCTCTGTATTTGATCACAGTCCACACTTAGGCTACCAGTACCAAAAATGCATTCTGTTAATCTTTGCCACTGCCTTGCAATATAATATACCTTATGGATGCCTGCCTACAAGAAACACTAGGATTTATTTCTCTTCTCAGGATTTCCCTATAAATACATTCACTGTAGGAAGCTTTTATTGATTTTCATCGGTATGATTTACCCTTCAGGTATGGGGAAAAATCGTGTACTGTCTGCCTGAACAGTGCAACTCTACAACTGAGCAAGTGGCGCTGCTACACACCTCTGCTCTTTGCTGATTTCCTGAATGTTATGGCTTGAGTGTAAAAATTATCACCATCAAAAGGGAGTTGTATTTGATCAAAGCAATGTAACATTAAATCAACTGGAATAACAGTCTAAAATATTGGAACAAACACATATTGTTTCATTTACGTATTTCCAATCTCTGAAGTCAGTAGAATAAAAAAGAAGACTAAACCATAAGATATATTAAAATTTCCACGTATATTATCATTTTTGCATAGGAATTTGGTGACCCAATTAAATCCTCTTTTCCTCCCAAAGCACCTTTGCAGTCTTTAAAAACATCAGGAAAGTGATGAATGGCTGTTAAGAAACAACCTCAAAACTACCTTCTCTTTATAATTTTCAGACATTCTCACATAAAAAACACTAAGCAAATGGCAGCAGGCCATAGCTACAAGTTGCTTTCACTGCTTGTGCTCCTGCTAAGGCTAATGGTATCAGCTGAAACTATTTATAAGGCAAGATGGCAGATGGGGCTTAAAACTTCCTCTAGCACATACAAACAACTAAAAGTACAGCCTGAGAGTTCAAAGCACAGACTCAGGTTTTCCACAGGGATATTAAATGTGTTGAAATGAAATTTCGGATTGGAAACTCCATTGCAGCAGTATCAAAACTGGAACAAATGTCAAAAGGATCAAAGCAGCAACGAACACTGAAGTTTTTCTCCTTCAAAATGGCACAAATCATATATGTTCCTGTAATTTCCATCTCATCCTATAGCTCTTTAATATTACAAGAAATCATGCCAGATTAGTATTTGCCATTGCATTTCTCCCCATTTTTTATGTTTTCAGGTGGTTTTTATTGCATCGTTATAACTCAGCAATTTGGACATCAGTTTATATGGTGCACCACGGATATACTGCAGTGAACTGTTTAAAAGAAAGCAAAGTATTAGGGTTTCTCAATGAAACAATTTAGCGAATTTGATTCTCTTTTAAACTCATACTGACATCTGCTCCAGCGAGAAGTGCTGCACCAACTTTTGCCACCAAAGATTTGATGCATCACTTACTGTAAATGCTGTCTACCCAGTGTACTATAAGGTTTTACAGCTGTGACTCACAAACACTAAAATCCCTATTTAAATCCTATTGACATTGACTATTTTTCCTTTTTTTTTTTTTTTTTCAAACAGTTGCAATTATGGTCCATTTTATACTTGTAAGTATGAGTAAAATTATTATATTTTGTGCCAGGCTATAATTTACATGATTACATTCCTGTAAAATTTGAATTTATTTTTCATTTAAAAACAGACCACGATAAAAGGCTTCTGCACTGAGAATCCAGTTGTGTGTGTTAATTTAAAGTTTAATTTTAGAGTGTTTTTTAAGTCACAGTATTTTAAGGGCAGAGGAAAGCTGTCATTGTATAAGAGACTTTTAATCAACTGTGGACTTTTTCACAAACTAAGTACCAGTATTAATTGTTCATAAACTACTGCAAGAGGAAAAAGGATGATAAAGTGGAGTTCAAAATGTGTTGCTATTAAGGATTAAACAGAAAGGCATTTTAAAGCCATGTGTTGAAAGCCATCTTGTCAGAAGGTAAGGGTAATAATCCACAAGTTTCCAAAATATACCGGGCTGTACTCGTTATTCTAATGAATTTAGAGGGTCAACTATTTATGCTCCTTAATTTGGTGTTTATATACAAATAAAAATCTTGAGTACAAGTCACACTTGAAATTGCATCTGTTATGCAGTTGCCCACCTAAATGCTCTGGAGAGCACTGATACACAAAATCAGCTACCCCAGCCTCCCTTCAGAGCCAGAGGGCTACAAAATGGAATATGGTGCTTGAAAGTGAAAACTGTTATACTGCAGACTCTGAGACTGCCACGAGTGCCACATGAAACACGGTGTGCTGGCTACCTCAAGTCAAACACCCTCACCACAGCATTTTGGCAAGTTTAAATGAAACCTGCGGATGCATTGTTTCATTTTTCCTGTCAGATGCACACAAATTCAGGAACAGTTTTACATGGATTTTCTAACCTCTCCTGGGACTTTCATGATTGAAGAGAATGCCATTCACAGCAAAGAGATTGTAGGCCTCTCGGAAATTCACCACAATCCAGTAGGCATACAGTTTTGCTGCCCCTACAAAAATAATTTAAGACGTTACATACATCTGCTCCACTTGTGCACAGCTCAGACACATATACAGACAGACACAGACACATATGCACATCTCTCTTACATGCAGGGTGAAGGCCATGTTTCAACAACGGAGTGTGCTAGAATTTGATTAATTCCCTAGATGTGTCACATTTCATATGGAAAGAATATCCAGCCCAATAAAGAGCAGCTGAAGGGGAAAATACTCCTTTTCTGCACACCCCCAGAACCAGCCAGGAAGTGTTAGGGCACTCTCTCACTTGTTTTCTTATGTACACTCAAGCATAGCACTTTTTCTTTTACAATATAATTAACACATCCAGAGCGTGTGAAATACACCACTGTGGTGACCTCTGCTAATAAAAGAAATGACTTCGGAGAAATAAAAGTGAAAATCTGGTGCCTTAACACTCAAATTGATTTGAAACTTTATCACCAAAGTCTTCCATGCGCATTGCTTTAATAAGTGTTTCAAATTTAATGCAAGTTCATGACGGAAGAAACGAGCTCTTGGGAGTTTTTTCATTTAGGCAACAAAAATCATGAAACCTTATCACTTCAGTGGTATCTTACAATCCTTTGTGAGGGAAGAGCCACCCTTCCCCCTCCTCCGTACAAGAGCTCTCAACTTCTGATCTGAATGAAGAGTCTTGTGAAGTGAGATGGTAATTTCCAACCCCCAGGCAATGGCAGCAAATACTTTTTATATAGTAATTCATAAAGGTATGCCTCTCAACATGTCTAGTCACTTTAGCTCTATCATCATTCTAATCTCACACCCAAATGACTTCAGCCCTGAGACATGAGAAGGGAGAACAGACAGACAGACACTACTGTCACACGCATCAGCGAGCTCTTACCATAAGGCGATCTTGGGTAAAAAGGGGTGGTCTCCTTCTGCGGGATTTCTTGCACTTTTCCAAAAAGTTCACTAGTGGAGGCTTGGTAGAACTTCACAGAGTTGATAAGGCCACAGGTCTTAATAGCATCCAGGAGCCGTAAAGTGCCAACTCCATCAACGTCAGCAGTATATTCTGCTAGGTCAAATGAAATCTTGGGGGAGAGAAAGAAAAAAACACCAATTATACTAGGAGAACCAGAACATGCAGTGATCATGTACAACCAAACAAAGCAATACATCACTTGTCACAAACCATCTAGACACTTTTGTACAGAGTAGATGCTCAGTTTACAGAAGTACCCTCAAAGGATTTCTAAGAATAAACAAGTAGCTCCATAAATAGCAGAATCAAAAGACTGGTGTTCCCTGATCTCTCTCTCAGGATCATTTTCCCATGTGAAGTAAGGGGTAAGCCTCCCCTACAGTGGGAACGTTATCAGGTGCTCTGTCATTTCCACAGCTGCCAATTTGCACAATATTCACTTGGGCTTAATATCTTTGACATATTTGAAATTGGTTAAAATTGGCCAAAAGTATGCAAGATAGCATGAACATTTATTAAAAAAATCCTTGTTTATACCACCATCAAAAAAAAAAACAAACACAAAAGGGAATGGACATTTAGAGTGATCTTCTCCATGGCCCCGTCAAAAGGAAGAATTAATTTACATGTACCTCTCTGGCTGATGAATGATAGACTTTCATGAAACAAGCTCTACAGCAATGGCAATGTTACAGCCTCGTTATATGATCTAGTCTAGAGCTTAGCGAGACACTACCAAAAGCAGAGTACAAACCTACCATGCCCTCTTCTTCAGTGTTCAGTGACAGGGCAGCTACGGGTGGAGAAGGTGGTAAATGACCCTCACCCAACAAGCTGAGCTACCACAGAGAAATCAATGGGAAACTTTACACTTGCCAGGTATTTTTTCAGGCTCTATGAAGATTCAGATAGATAGCCCACTTCTCTTCTTCACTTCTCTTCTTAAGCTGCTTTCTCTGCTCAGTAATCACTAGAGGTTTAAGGCTTATTTACACAGCAGATGAAATCAAAGTAATTAAATTATTTTTCATTTGCGCTTATGGTTATTTTAATACAAGTATGAAATAATCTAAATTGTATTACTGTTATCCAAAATAAAAATGTTCTCACATAGCTTTGATCTGAAATAGCTATTGGTATGAAAACAAATTTAACTCTCTTTTTTTAACCAAAAAAAAAAAAATGAAACTTGATACTTTCTATGTTAACCTAGTATGACACAGCTAAAACTAAGCACTGATCTACTAAAGAAGTGCTGAGCATTTTTGTTTTGTTGAGTTTTAATTCATTTGCCACAAAGATGACAGTCAATTAAGGCTTCTCAGCTTCGCTGTTAGAGTAACTCTTCTGGAAACATCTTAATGAACAGGTCATACAGTCAGTCTTGCACTAATGAACAGAAATTAGCATATTCACCACATGGCTAGCCTAGCACCTTCACATATTTACAGTGGCATCCCAGCCCTCTAAGAAAAGGCAAAAAAGGTTCTTCTGTAGAAGAACCAGGAATTTACCTATATTAACATATTCTTCCCCAAAAAATAACCTGCTAAAAACATCTCCTCAAAATGCAAGCTTTGTTTGCATATTCTACTACATGAGTAAATGGTACACATACATCTCAGGTGGTCTTAAATGAGCGATCCCACATTATAAAGCCTCGTCACCGAGGCAAACAAAGAGCCTGTAGTAGCAGCACCAGGGGTTGCCCTTGCTGGCGGCTGCAGAGACCAGTTTCACAAGATCCGCTTTTCCCTATTGCCTTAAGAATGACCTCAATCTTCACCTAGAAAAATCACTCCCTAGGGTGTGAGGTAATTCTGCCTTCACACTGGCTGGGTCTGAGTGTTCCCGAGCAGAAACCGACAGCTTTGTGTGGGTTTGGTGTTTTTGTAATGTGGACTATTGTTCACCAGGGACAGGACTCAGACCGCTAAACTCATTTCATTTTGGAGTGCAGGTTAGACTAGAATGGCATTCAAGAAAATGAAAAATGGTTTTATCCACTAAAAGCTCCAGCTCCAAAAACACGGGACTGTTAAGACGTTTTGTGCAGCGTAACTTCACGCTGGCTTTTAATTTGATTCTAATCCAAAGTTAAGAATGTAAAAGTTTTATAAAACACCAGATCAACTAAATAGCTACAAATGAAGCAGGCCAGATCATGAAAAAGTGCTAAGTTATCCATTACCCCACTATTTCTCTTTCTGAACATGTTATTTTGTGCAAGACCAGCAGGAAGACTGAAGTTATAAAATAAAATACGCAAGGATCTCATTAAGAGAAATGTGCAAAAGTGTACAAGATACAAAAGGACAGGGGTTGTCTTACAGAAACCAACTGTAGAATCAGATTCTTTGCTTGTGCACTTAGTTCAGTGAGATTTATTTAAGAGTAAAAACTTCATGGAAATGACAGTTCACAAGAGCAGGTGCATAAAGGTTAAAAATCAAGCCTTACTTTCTGAAAGGTTAAACATTCGCCCAGTGGAGAAGAGTTTAGATAATACTAACAGAGTAGAGCTTTCACAGAGCCTAACATATGACAACTATCTTAAAGACCTGACTTAGGAAGCTTGTCTCTATGTACACCACTGAAGAAAGTGGCAAATCAGCAGAAAACCTAAAAGAGATGCTCTTGATCATGCTTTGGAGAAACCACATACACACTGTTTTTCAACTTACCTCCTTAAGAGAGATGCTCCATCCTAGCCTCAGAAATCCCAAACTAACAGTTACTGTCAACTGCATAAAGAAAGCAGTGTACCTAACAACTTTAAGGACAACTCCATGAGTTTCTGTAATGACTGGAGCAGGGAAACGAAGCTTCTTTGCCTGTAATAAACTTCCAAACTGAAAGTTTTCTCAAAAAGACAAGCAGGTACTCAATACTCATTTGCCCTCTGGACAGACTGTGACAAAGGGAAAGTGGCATACCAACAAAACAGAAATTGTCTACTTGGAACGTCGGAGTGAACTTGGAAATGCCTTCCCATGTACAATGAGGACACGGTGCTTTTGGAGCTGTTATAGCTGATCTGTGGAGGTGCTGTGAATATATACACTTATGACGTGCCTCTCCTTATTCCATTCACTAAACTGTTATTCCATTCAATAAACAGTGATAACGCTATCATTAGAAGTGAACAGAACAAAATGGACACACTTAAATTTTTGATTGAAAGTGCTTCATTGCAGGTCTTCAGGTTCTGAAAACCCTGCAGAATTGGCTCAGAAAATTGAAAATTAATCAGGAGTTTTATACACTGAGTATCTTCAGTTCGTATAGGTTTTACTGCAAGACTAATCCCTAATTGCTGTACAATTTAAATACATTGTTAGGCAAGTATAAATTTCCACAGCAAGGCTTACCCATACGATGATAAAAATTTCGAGAAAAGGATAGACTCATTAGTTACAATGCTTCTGGAATCACAGGACACAATATGATTACACTGAACACCACACTGTGTTTCTTCAATCACACAGCTTTGAGAAGGACAATGAGTTTTGAATATATTTTGAATCTGAACTCCTTTTTTTTTTCCCCATTTCTTTATAATTGCCAGATTCGATCTCTACACAAGATTTGAATTTAATAGAGCAGTGTTTTAAATATGATGTTTCCCAACTGATCATTCAAAACTAAGCTTAGCAAGGTCTTTAGCAAGATTTAAAAGCTTACTGAAAACTATCTAAATGAAAACATATGGGGCTTACCCTCCACAAGAACACATTCCTATCATGTCTATGAGTACTATATGCAAGCCTGCAGACTTTATAGTACTTGCTTCTGACCAATGCATTGTCAACAATGGTGATATTACAAAAATAAATATAAATTTAGCATGCACATAGGTTCAGCTTTGAGATACTTCATCTCTTTTTGTCATTTACAACAATCCAAAGGATGGGCCACAATCATACTACCTATTTGCTTTCTACAAAAAAATAGTGCGCGCAGAAAATGCTCTAATGTTCTACCTAAGGAATATAAATAACAATTTGAAATTTCATCTCCTTACTGCCTTCCCAGCTTGAGAAAATGGGATTTCTAGAAGGCCTGTCTTATAAGAGGGAAGCTTATGAGAAGCCCCAGGAGGAAATAGGATAATATAAATGTAAATTGTTATTCTTTCACTGTAAAAGCAAAGGTGGCTAACCTAAATATAACATCAGATGAAGCATCTTTGCTCTCTTGAAAAAACTTACAGTAGTTTTCTTTAGATTTATCAGAGTAGATGATAGATATCAGGTATCTTTAAACACAGAGAAAGGTTTACACCTGAAAAGCAAATCACAAAGAAGAAAAACCGCTCAGAAATGTTCAGGCCTTACAAGTTTCACAGCAGTTACTTTTTGTATTCTCTAAAATCAATCCTGTTTGCTTTGAATATTCAGTGTGCCTTCCACTGCCAATAAAAACCACTGGGATCACTTATATCATCTCAGTAAACAAACTCCTCTACCCCTAGGAACAGGCATTTAAAGCATAACATTCCAGTTGCTAAATCTAACACAGAGTATGGGTCGAGCATTCCTGTAAAGTCCTAATACCACAGAAAAAGTCCTAGGGATTTTAGGAAATCTAAAGAATTTGGGGAGAAGTGGAGGGTGTCAACGAGGATGGGGATCAGCCTATACACCTACAACAACATTAAGTAAGCTTCTAGGAGAACACAACAATTCCTCTTGCCTCCAACCCCTTAACTCAGAATGAGTGCTTAACTCGTTGCCCTCTCACTCAATAAAAGTAGTAGTTGAAAGATACCAAAATCCCCCAAAACTACTATATATTTTTTTTGTTCTACAGAAAAATGGCCAATTCAATAGCTCTGCTTTGCTTATTGTTAGGTTACATTCTTAATATATTAAAGCCCTATTCAACTTCTTAGCAAAATAGACATGGACTGAAAAATGACTGAAAACTTTGATAAAATGAATGTTTTTTTGTAGATATATCTTCTTTCCTATCTCCTTCCCCATTCTCTTATTAATAAAACAGAAATAATACAGTGATCTGCATAAAATTAGAGCAACAACTATAAGCAAAGACTTAGCAAGGAATAAGTTTTACAAATGCAAGCAGAAGTCAACATTTCTTCCTAAAATTCATGCTAGCCAAAGCTATTCACAATATTGTTGCAGCAAATAAGTGAAGAAAGAACAAGAGTTACCAGTATTTCTTAAACAGTTCATATCCCCCAGGAAAACAGGGATTCTCATACTTTGTGTGTGTGTTTGTTTTAATGAAACTTTGGATCTGGCAAACTCTAATTTTCAAGTTACTGGTGAGGTAAAGGAATAACCAGTGGTACTGATAGAAGACCAGCTTCTCTGCCATTCCCAGTGCATTGGTTCAGTTCTACTGCAGCTACATCATACTCTGGACTGCAGGCTGCATGACCAGAAGGACTTCTTGAAGTGGCTAGAGGTTTGGTTTTTACATCAGTGGGATAGTATTTCACTTTCACTCCTGAATGAGAAGACCCAAACCAAGGTGCAAAACTCTGCTTATTCACTGCTTAGCGACCTTAAATCATGGTCTTCATGTTCGATACGTGGTCGAACTGCAACAGACTCTGCCATCAGGAACCAGTTCAGTCTTCATCACGTAACCCCAAAGTGGTTTTGATCACATGAAAAAGAGGAGCTTGAATGTAAACTTGTTCATTGCACCAAACGCAAACATGCTTTCGCACCCACAAAAAGGCACAGACGAGGAGTCCAGGTCATCCATGGCTCCCCATCCATGGCTCCCCACCATCCATGGCTCCCCACCATTCATTTCTCCAAGGATATGGAGATCAACTGATACATAAAAGCATGGGGAGAAAACGGTGAGAGGAAGCAGAAACCTCACAGCAACAGTGTGCTTCTAAGTCTGAAAAAAAAACCTCACTCAGGATAACAGCAGCAAAAGCATTTATCATCTTTCATTATGTCCCAAAGGGTCAGGCACGGAGAACCCAAAAGCAGCAATCACCTTTCCAGCTCCGTAAGCACTAAAAAGTTCCATGCAGCTGAGCTATACTGCTGTTGCCCCCATGAAATGCAATGAGACTGCCTGAAGCCCCCAGCTACCTTGCACTTGAAATACCCTGCAGCACACTTTTCCCAAAGGGGCAACAGCCTTCCCTGTGCAACTGAAATACTCAAGGATTTTAGCAAGAGGCCCCTAGCATGCTCCACAATGCATGTCCATATGGCAGCTTCTGATGGTTTGAATTGGGAAAGTTCTCCTTAGAACTTCCCTCCTGATTAATTTCATGTTTTGATGCAAACTCTCTGAAATAATCTCTAAAGAGAAATATCCTGGCATTATTAATAACATGTTTCATTTTTCCTTCTTAAAAACTACTACTTTTTGTTGGGGAAAGAAAGAGAAAATATTCAACCCAAAGCAGAGAAAAAGCAAGGAGAAACACTTCCTGAGTAGTTAAAATTTTATATATTGAACCAGTATACGAGTTGATAGCTGGATTCATTATTCAGCTTCTATAATAAGTGGCTCCTCAGCGTTCCCTGGCAGTCTGCAGGTGCAGTTGTAAATCCAGCTCACGAGGTCACCACGTTCACCTTTGCATTTCAAGCAGCCTACCGATAGCTGCCTGACCACTGAAGAGGTACTGAAGAACCACCAGTTGCCTATTATTTTTAGGTTTCAATCCTACAGTTCTTAACTAGAATTATCCATTCCCTCTGAGGTCTATTATAGTAAAACAAGGTCTCCTACAGACCATACAGTTGTTTTGGCCGCTGACTATGGACTGAAGGGTGTGTTTTGGAACAGATCTCTGAATAGTAGATGTAATTTGTAAAATGGTTTATTCTTCTACTCTTTGATGGGCTAATTTACTGCATTAAGAAAATTTAACAGACTGGATTAAAAGAGATTTGCCCAGAAAGAGGTCAAAAGGCAATGGACAGAAGTTGTAACACAAAAAAAATTAGAATTAGATTTTGGAAAAAAGCAATTCACAGTATGAGTAGTCTAACACTGAAACTGGATGTCCAGAGAGGTTGTGGCATCTCCACCCTTGGAGATGCTCAAAACTCAACCAGACATGGCCCTAAGCCACATGCTGTAAAAGCTTGCTCTGCTTCATGGAAGGAGTTGGTCCACATGACATTCAGAAGTTGCTCCTATATAAATTATTCCACAATTTTAACGAAACAGGGAGATTGCATTACATTAGCGTGTTTCAGTGTTCAGATACATAGCACCAAATGAGTAAAACCGGATGCACAATGTGCAAGGACGAGGCCTGGTCTTGTACAAAATCAGCCATTTCTACTGGGGGTGCAGAGAGCTGTTCACAGAAACTTTTAGGAGTCACACAGTCCAACTCGATATTCATCTTTTCCACAGAAGAGCTTCAGATACAGGAATGCTCAGATCTGATAATAATAAAAAAAAAAAATCCAACACCAACGTGGAGGAGGAGAAGGAGGAGGGATATTGCAGAACATGAGATTCAGTATGGCCATAAACCTTTGTCACAAAAATGTAACCTCACCATTAGTTCTGCTTATCTTCTCATCCATTTGTTATTAATTTGATGGAAGTGGGGAGTTGTCAGGGTTATGTGATGCAAGGAATTTATCTTGCAGAACAATCTCCAACCCACTGTTCAAAGTCTTTAGTTTCAAATTACAGAGATTAGAAAAGAAGCTTTTAAAAAGAAGCATCGATTCTTTCTTTCTTTTCAGCACCGTTTTTTTCAGGGATACTTTCAACAATATACATGTTTACCCAAGTTTTTAAGCACGAGGAGCATGCAGCAAAGTCAGGATGGGTTTGGATGTTTGAAATTTTGCAACTTCAATGGCTAGTGACATTATAATACCCTAAAAGCTTTCTTACATACTGAAGCCCAGCTGTGCCAGAAGCTTTAAATGCTATTTAGTAGAAAGACAAAAAGGGGCAACTTGCAGAGTTACTAGAAAACATTCAAAGGGAGATGTAAAAAGATAGCCAATTCATTTTGCTTTATATGTACCAAGGGAATTGAGAGCTATGAATAAAATGTGTGCAGGGAACGCAGTCATTTTGGAAGAAATATCACCATTTTTTATTCCCTTTCACATATAAAGAAATGAATTTAAAGCATACAGGTTATTTTAAAATTCTAACGTGACAAGTAGGTTATACTATTATTAAAATACATATATTTTACTTATGATTTTTTTAAAAAAAAACTTCCATCCTTGCTTCCTTGATGTTTTCAAAATACATAGACGTTGCGCACAGTGGTGATAAAAAACATCACCACATGCAAAAACAAAAAAGCACACTACAAAACAAACTTTCAAAATCTATCTTCTGTATGATTTTGATAGACTTTCAGTGGGTGGCAAGACAGATATTGAATTAAAACAGTAATCTAATATGTTACAGCCTTGCTGACAACAATCTCACCTCTCTTTTTATTCCTATCCAACAGGACCGCAAAACATGAGCTAATACAATAGACCCTCTTAAATGTTGATAAAACTCCCATATTGCCTAGAAGCTAGAATTACCCCAAATAATTTGCAGATTTCATTGCCTGAAACTCTTTTAACTCCTACTGATGCATCAGGTAAAATCTCACAGGTTTATGGACGCTGCCAGAATTCTTGCCTTTCAACCAAAGAAAAATTCTACCTTTTCTGCATTTATTATTTATCACTTAAGAAAATTATTTCCTAGTCTGCCTAGTCTGCAGTTCCTCATGCCAAGTAACATTGTTTTAGAAAGCTTAAAAAAAGTTCAAACAATTGTTTCTCAGGTACACCCAAAGTGTTAGAAATGTTTTTCCCTCCATGACAAAATAAACTTAAAATCATATTTCGTATATAATTTGGACAGAGATTAGGACCTTTATTTCTTGTAAGGGTATTTAACATGGAAATAAAATGTAGTGAACAAATTTAGAACTTTTGTAAAATTGTTCTTCAAATTTTTCAAATTCAATTAAGTACAAACTTAAAACCTGCTAGAAAATTGAAAACATTTTTACAAAATGATATTTGGTTCCTTCCAAACACAACAAGTTACTGCGGAACTGAGGTAACACTGCCTGGGGAACACTCTTAAACCACAGCAAGTGCAAGATAAAAGCAACTTATCTTAGCTCTCTTTTTCTGTCAGCTATTCTAAAAATCAAATCACTTAATTCGTCACAGTCTAGGAGCAGACAGTACCTCCATTCTGACCACACGTTGCAGCTTGTTGCCTGGTGGTGCTTTGCTTGTGGCTGAGCTTTCCAAACAGGTAGGACTTCAGGGAGACAAATGAGAACACGAAATCTTGAGGAAATAAGTAAGTGCATGCATGCATGCAGAGAAAAAATGGTAACTTTTTGTCTTGGGCAGAGCTATCTAAGGAACATCCTCTGCCCTGAAGTACCTGGGAGGGTTGAGAGCTCTGAGTCCAATGCTTGCATGAGGGCGGCAGAGACACTGAGTACTCCACCTCAGCAGGCACACAACATGCCTCCGCTCATGCACTCAGTTTATTCTTAAAGTACTGAAGTTCTTCACAAAGATACCACCCTTGGAGAAAAAGGACTATAAAAGCACATCTAGAAAAGATGAGTGCCATTACTTCAAACTTATTCTTAGTCCACTCACCAGTGCCAATCGCTTACTCTTCATGTTACACCTCTGTGGACCTAGGTCTACTTTGTTTTGCCATAAAGCAACCAAAAACGAAACCAACTCCTCTTTAGCTAGCACATTATCAGCATAGCACAGACTTCTGTGTAATTAATTTGAGACTTTTATTCATTTTTACTGTGTGCATGAGGAATTAAACTGTGATGGCTAATTGCATGGGGCAAATTTGGATGTACCTGTATGTACTGACAAAAGGCATGCTCTCACAGTTGCCATCTGCAGTTCCTGCTCCAGTACTGCAGCAGAAACAATGAAAAATGCATAAACA
The DNA here is from genome assembly GCF_009769625.2 of Cygnus olor. NCBI lineage: Eukaryota > Metazoa > Chordata > Aves > Anseriformes > Anatidae > Cygnus > Cygnus olor. The sequence continues at coordinate 81,211,529 of NC_049170.1, read as the reverse complement.
CGCAACAGCAGGTCAAAAAAAAAGTTTTCTTTTTGTTTGTTTGCTTTCTTTTTGGAACAGGGCAAGTCATTGTCTTTTCTCCCAATGCGTAAGGTCATCTTCTGCCAAATGTTACTCCAAAATCTTACTCCAAATTTTACTCAGAAAAGGACAACGGTTCAAAATCAATATTTTTTTTTTCATAAAACCAAAAGCATTCCTTTTCCTTTACTTGTTCTTGAAAACAGCTGACATTTAAAAACATTTTAAAAATAAGTACAACAGGCTGATATTTATACTCGCTATGAAAAAAAAATGATTGAAGTCTTTTAAATTTAAAGTACAACCAGTGAACCAGAAAAAAGACACCCCACCTTGAAATGCTAAAACCAGTGAACTCTAGTACATAAGCACTGACACCCTCACCTGTAATGCATATACAGGCACTACATATGATTAATTTTAAAACCAGAGTATTAATAGCATCCATGAGTACAGTAGCTGATGATGGCTTTGTTGAGAATGATGTAATAAACCTGTAGAAACAGCTTTCAGTAAACTCACTGTTTAGTAACAGCGTAGTAACACCTAATTTTAACTTTCCTTTTCAGGCAAGGTGTGGATAGCAGTAATTACATACCTCAAAGTGGACTGTGATTAATTCTTCATCCTGTTTAGGAAGCTACAGGAGAGGAACACACTTTTGTCACCACTGCAAGCACTCAGATTTTAACGTGTTTATACTTAAACACCGTAAGCCTTACTTCTTCAGTCGCATCCTTTCAGGTAGAAGACTGTTGTTTTCTATGTGAAAGTGAGCCCTCTGAACTCAAAGTCGATCCCTTCATAAAAAGTTCTACTTAATCAACCCATCTGCTTCAAAAGGATGTGGGTGGCTAGCTAGAAACTTGTGGGATGAGTCAGAAAAAAACATGTGTCTTGACAGGTATGTGGGGGTTGTGGGGAGAAGGCTAAGGGGCAGAGAGCTTAAAGGGATGAGAACCATGGGTTAAACTTTTAAAATTATTCTTCCCTTTCCCGAATAAGCAGGACGCTTCTCTCAGGAAACAAATCACAATCTGACAGATTTTCTGCTGGCATCCCTTTTGTCTTTAATTTTTATGTTTATTATTGACTACTAAAGCCTGTTCATTCCAATTATTAAAAAATAATGTGGAAACATTGATTTTAAGAGGCAACTTTGACACTCACGAGGCATAGTGTTAATAAACCAAAGAAGAACATTGGAATTGATTTGTGTATTGTAAGCCACAACACTAACATTAGCCTTGTTTTTCACCTTTTTGGAGCCACCAAGAAAAGGAATAGGAATAGCAGCTGCTCTTCTCTTGAACATAGGAGTAAACCATTCAGGAAATAGGGAAGTGGTAGTCAACTAATTTCATAAATCAAGTTTGGGAGTTTCCCCCTCTTGCCCACGTCAACAAATATTATACTACCTTCATCCACTTGACTGTGCCCTGAGAGCGCATTGAGATTTTTTTGTCCCTTGCAGTGCTAGAAGTGAAACGACCATATTAACACATACAAAACAGTATTCCTTCTATATTAGAGCACGATATTCAATGTGCCAGTAAATACACACTTTGAGAAAGACTCGCCTCACATTAAAAACTGGTGGAGCTTTTTCTAAGTAAATTTTGCAGCCTCAGGATGAGGCATATGTTGGAAAGGCGATGCAGACAAGACCAAGTTGCCAAAATGCAGTGAACGAAACATTGGACACTGTCAGTGGGAACATCAAATTTCACAAATCAGGTGAAGTCTATAAAACTGTGTATGGTTGCATTTAATTTAAAAAAAAAATGTACAGCTCAGGCAGTTGCCATGTCTCTATTGTATGCAAATATTTTATTTCAATTAGCACTTTTCAATCACGCTTTTCTTTTCTGAATGACTCATGGATCTCTCAGTCAAGAAGTGGCAGGATCATAATCACATGCCAACAGGGTGCATTTATCTCGCAGGGAGATAAATGTGGAAGGAAACACGTAAATCTATCTCAGGAGTTTTTCAACCTGTCTTCCTTTCCAAACATGTTCTCTCTGAATGCCTGCAAGCCTCCATATCACAGCGAACTCAGTTTTGCATGTCCTTCCAAGCAAGCAGTGTTCACCGGAATTCAGCTGAAGCTAAAGAAATTGTATTTCTGGAGCCTGTCAGTCAGGAACAAGAAAAAGTCCAGTTCAGCCCACAAGATTTGTTATACCATATTAAGCCCAAGCACAAATGAAGGGGGTCATAATACTAACTTGCCAGCAAACATGCATTCAAAAAGGGGGAATCTTTACAAGTCGCAGGCAGCACTGAAATAGTCGTGCTGCACAGGTCATTATGAGAGGTGATTGTCCATGAGGGAGATGCGCTGAATAGCTGTGAAGTACGGCTGGATGAAAAAATAAGGCAAGTTGAGACCCACGGTTCCACACAGCACTGACATAAGCTAAGAACATTACATCTCACGGCTGCAGTAATAGTTTTAGCTAATTTCCAGCGTGCTGACCCCAAGCTGCCTTGGGGCTCTGAGCATCCTCACCTGGGATACAAGAAGCTCTGTCAGGAACTGCAAAGAACAAGGAGAGAAACATACTGGTGCTGTCTGTTAGCCAGAGAAGCAGAGGAAATTGCAAAAGTGTCATTTGGGAGTTTGGAAATGTTAATTTTCGATCCTGCATGACTAGTATATACTAAAGAAGTTGTGCTGGGAAGGCTGAGAAATGTAAATATTCAATGTTGATGAAGAATTCTGTAATTGGTAAAAGATTAAAAAGTTCTGGCATGAGAACAAAACCTCAGCAAGTGTTTCACTTTCCACTCCTATAGATTTTAACACCTCTCATGTTGCAAGAGCGCTCTCTCCGCACACAAATTTAAGGTGATGTTAACTACAGTTGCATCTCAAAATATGTATTTTTAATACTGGTTAGGTTCTAGGCAGTAATCCCTTTCTCAGAAACTGAAGGATTTAAATGAAGTCATGGTTGCTAAGTGCACTATTCAGCCGTATATCATGTTCTCAGAAGTACAAAGAGTACTCAGGGGTGAAGGGTTTTTAGGGTAATGTACAATTTCTGCATTAAATACAGAACTGCCTTTATATAATTTTAGAGTCTTGCCAACTTTTTTTTTTTTTTTTTTTTGAACAGGAGAAGGAGGGAGAAATAAGGGGTTGAATGAAACTAGAACAGTACTGTTTGTACCCTGGTGAGTATTAGGGAAATGATAAATGATCCCTAAGCACATAGACTTATTTATGCAATAAAAAATAAAATACAGTGGGGTGGAGCCTTCGTGTGAAAATCTCATCCTTGGACAGCTACAAGGTATGAAATGCACCCGAGTGTCTCAAATCCCTCAGGGTTGTAATTATCTCATGATAACCACACCCTTGAGAACTGTCTCTTTTGCTCCTCTGTTGGGTGGGGGGAAAAGGAAAGGGAAAGAGGTGGATTTCTGATAATGAAAAACAGAAGATTGATAGTTTATGTTAGTGAACCCATTTAAGCTCAAACTGTTGAGTTCTCATTTTTTCCTAATTAGCACAGTGAAAAAAAAAAAGAAAGAAAAAAAAAGTCATGTCTCCCGTCTGTAATATACAGGCAAAAGCAGAGGTAAAGAAAATTTATTAAAGCAAATACCAATTGATAAAGCAAACCACACATATGCTTAAATCAAACGTCTCACTAGCTCTCAGTTAATAGAGTCATGGGATTAATAAATGCAACAAAATCCCATTAAACCTTATTCTGCAAAGGCTATTACCCTCAGAAAATTCAGACAAACTGTGTTATCCTTGAATCTGCAATATCATTTGAAAATCCTGCCTACAAACAACAATTACACCTTTTATTCCTGTGTGTAGTTGTAAAAGATACAATTAGGGAGCACTAAAGTTTTATTATGACTCTTTTTTAGGAAGACTTTTACAAAATTAAGTGGATAATGCTAGGAAGTGGTATATAAAAAAGTGAAAATTAATCAGTTTTAAATATCTGAGCTATACCGGCTATTAATCCAGCCACGGTCTACGGAGAGTTCTCCTTTCCAGGTAAACAGACTTAGCTAATATACATCCCATTCAAGTTACTGGTATCCATTTACATCTTCAGCGTATGGAAATGCAGATGATCATTTTCTCTTGCCAAATTTACGGAGAAAACAGCTACTACTCTTGTAAAGTATAATGCTGTGTCAGACTAATAGTAGATTTACATGGAATTTTTATTCCCTAGAACAGCAAAATAAACAACGTTTTCTTCCTCAGGCGAAAGAATGCATAGCTACTTGATTTACTTTACTGAACTGATAATATTCACTATCTGCCAGCAGACAGTAACACTGGGAAACACCTTAAAACACGAACTTATGAACATCATATGCAGGTATGAGATCTAATTAGATATCATGCCAAAATTACATAGCAATCTGATCCCAGGAGTCTTGTTTTCTCCAACACTACCCCAAGACATTAGTTCTCATCAACATTTAACAATTGCTCACACTGTTTTGAAATTATAAGTTTCTACAAAATTCTAAATGCAAACACCCACTCAATTAATGTATTTATATGATACTCGGTATTTGAAAAACTGGTATGCTCACAAAATTTCATGTAAAGACACTGCAGCACAATGTAGAGCAAATACAGGTACCCTGCATCTCAGAAGTGTCTTATAAACATTTATTTTCTTCAGATCCACTAGAAGTGGTGAAATTGAAGAAATTTTAAGACTAGATGCAACAGTTCTGAAATGCACGTCTCACACAGTACAAGCTTTAGTTCAGGTTAATCTTTGTCTCTCTTTAAAAAAATCAGCAAGTTCATCCTTCAAATCCTCTCAGCTGAAAATAATTCTGTCTGCATTGGGAATTCTTACCTACCATTAAATATATAGGAAAATTTGCAGTTTAAGACAGTGAAAGAGGGGATAACAAAAAGATTTTAGCTGTCATGCTATTTTGCTTACTTTTCCCTCTGCTATTCATCAAACCCTTGAATGAAGTCTTTCACTGGAGCTGAACTATGACTCACGATGTTTCTTCTATTGTTACAAGAGGGAATGACTGCCCTGTCAAGAAGGGACTTAGCTTTTAAAATGAAAAAGGTATTTCTAACACAATGAGTCTACAGTTCATCCATCATCTGTTCATAGCTCTGTCTAAAAAAAAAGGAAAAAAAAGTAACATGCTGCATGGTAAAGATGAACTAAAAATTTCACAGCTGGCAAGTATGAGGTACTGTTTTCTTGGTAAAGAGTAGGGCCACATACAGAGAAAGTGATAGACTGTTCACCGGATTTTTTTCTCCCTTCCGCCCCCACTTTATTGTTTTGGTCTTGGACTTTACAGAAAACTCTAAGTCCAGGAATTTGATTTTTATGAAGTGATTTCTATGGGATTATGATTTGAATTCTAAAGGACTACTTTTCTTCAAAGCTATCACGATATTCATAAATTATAAATTGGAGTATTGAATTTACTAATGATGTTCCAGTATTTTTTTTTGACAAAATCAGTTAACTTATTAGAAAACTCTATTTATGATGGATAAAAATACATCTCAGCTCCCTTTCTTTGCAATCTGAAGTAACATCAATTTTTGGAACAAAGGACTGCGGATATAATCTTTGATAACTAGCTCCAGATCTGTTCAGTGTGTTGTCCAAACTGTGAATCTTCTTTAAAAGTTTATATTCATATGTAATATGCTACAGAACAATAGATAACAGGCTCAAATTCCTCAAAAATGTCTTGTCTCTTACTCTGCATGTGTCAGTATCAGCAGGGTTTTTACTGAAAAACAAATACATGATATAAATATGCGCACCCTCAGCTTAACCAGAGCTGATTTTAAACCTTAAGCTCATGCATATATTCAGCACAGTCAAGAAGGTCCATACAGACACAGGGATTTATCTTGGTGGAGCTGTTGGTTGGACTGGGGTCAACATTTAGGAGACTTCACCTTTTTAAGAAGGAGGAATGTGATCACCAAATACGTGGTACCATCACAGGTGCTATGGTGATATCCCCTAGGATCAAAAAAGCATAAGCAGACATTTGGGGTGGTTCTGTACTTTTAAACTAGCACTGTGATCTACCCTCCCAAACCTATCACCCTCCCCTCAGCCAGTCAGAAAAATTAGTAAATCTGGATCCAAAGCCTGGAGCCATTAGATCATGCTTTGGCAGACCTTGATGTTCACATAGCTTGTTGGGCACACAACCAGCACCGTGCATTGACTGAACACTGCCAACAGCTTTTTAGAAACGCAGACCTTCACAGTAGTAAGAGTAAAAATCCTACACGTTAAATAAACCTTACTGAAAACTTGCAAAGCTATATGCACAGCAGGAGTACTTTCTGGAATGTTTGCAACCTCCTGATATCAATGCACGCACTGAGAAAACATAATTGCATGCTGATTAAGCAACTCCCCAACACTAGGCTAAGGAGAACCATCAGCTGCTCAAAATTGCAGCATAAACCCCAGAGAGGTTGAAAATAGAACTATAGCAAGGGTTTTATTAATAGGCACGAAAGGGGCAAGCTACGCAGGACTTTACCCATCCATGCCTCACAGAGCAGCCCTTGCTATTGCTTCATTCAAATCCTGAGAAGAAAAAGCATAACAGTGTATTGTTTCACACTAGTCCATCTTGGCAGCCTATTGCATTCTGACTGTAGAAGTGTCTGCTTTCAAATTTTAAGCCCTCAAGGCAATTATCCTGCTCTCAGACTAAACCTACAAAGCATATTTCAAAAGAACTTATATCTAAACAGAGGGAATTCAGCGGTGATCAATGTTCAGCAGGCCTCGTGGCAATAAACTATTTACTGCCCTAACCTTTTAAGTTTGCACAAGTGAAGTGCTCGAGAGTCCTGTGATGAATTAGCTGAAGTGTTTGGTTGTGACTCGAGCAGGCACTGGTTCAAATCATCTATCCAGCAACACCGCCCGCCTCACAGCCCATAGCTGAAGCCATTGCCTTCGCATTGTTTCGAAGCTCCATTGTCCAGGCACACTTTCTGCTTGCTTTTCCTATGTCTGCTACCCCTAATGCAGTCCTTTTGGAAAGGGAAGGTATCAAAAGCTGGGCATGATGCTCCTTGCTTTATTGCCAGCCTGATTACTACCATACAGAAGACAACATACATCAAAGTGCATTCAGCACACACTGCTACAGTAGCTGATTTAGATTTACTACCCTCCTCCTGCAAGATTGCCAAAATAAATTAAAAGGGAAAAAAAGAATCACGCCTACTGCATTAGCATCATTGTCACCAATGCTTTCCCACCACCTCTCTGCTGAAATGCAGGAAGAGGAAATAATCTACTACAGATGGCTGAAGACACATACGACTTGGAATACTTCTGGAAAGTCTGTCTTTAAAGAAGATAGTTTTTAAAATTTCAAACTGGATTACTTTGTAACTAATTCTGAGACTATTAGAACAGGTTTTGAAAACTGGTGAGACACCTGTAGGCTTTCTGTTTTTATAGTTTCAGAAGAATTTGACATTATTCTCATTGATTTCTATCACCATTGCATGGAAATACACCAGGTAATCTTGTGCTTTATCTGAAAGGATGAGATATAGATGTGTTTGCCTCTGTGTAGATTCATGCGAAATCCATAGGCTAAGATATCAAATATACACACCACAGTCAAGTCAATGCAGACTTTCAAAATATTTTAAGGAAATAGAGAATAAGTTTTGATTTGATTTTCCATATAAAACATGGAGATATTTGCATTTTTCTTTTAATTTTAAAAAGATGAGAGACTATTCTTTCCTTTTTTTGTTAAACACTGAAATAATGTTTATAATAATTAAAATGTTGTAGTACATAGCATGCTAGTTTAAGAATCTGGAAGCAAAACCAAAAACAGCATTAACTACTTGGTTTCACCTAGATTAAAACAAAAAAACATAGCTGGTATTACAAGTGACAATCAAGAGGCACACGTTTTCTTGAAACAAACTGTTATACCCATTGCAGCAGGCTGATGATACCAAGTGAAGGGGTTGGAAGGGATCTCAAGAGATCATCAGGTTCAAACCCCCTGCCAAAGCACGTTCTCTAGAGCAGGTTGCCCAGGTAGGCGTCCAGACGGGCCTTTAATATCTCCAGAGAAGGAGACTCCACAGCCTCCCTGGGCAGCCTGTTCCAGTGCTCCGTCACCCTCGCTGTGAAGAAGTTCTTTCGCATGTTGGTGCGGAACTTCCTATGCTCTATCTTGTGGCCATCGCCCCTTGTCCTGTCCCCACAGACCACCGAAGAGTTTGGACACATCCCTTTGTCTCCCACACTTCAGGTATTTATAAGCGTTGATAAGATCCCCCCCTCAGTCTTCTTTTCTCAAGGCTGAACAGACCCAGGTCTCTCAGCCTTTCCTCATAGGAAAGATGCTCCAGGCTCTGTATCATCTTTGTCCATCTCCGCTGGACTCTTTCCAGGAGATCCCTGTCTTTCATTGTACCGGGGAGCCCAGAACTGGACACAGTACTCCAGGTGAGGCCTGACCAGGGCAGAGTAGAGGGGGAGGGTCACCTCCCTTGACCTGCTGGCCATGCTCCTTTTAATGCACGCCAGGATCCCATTGGCCCTCTTGGCCACCAGGGCATACTGCTGGCTCGTGGTCAACCTGTCGTCCACCAGGACCCCCAGGTCCTTCTCAGAGCTCCTCTCCAGCAGGTCATCCCCCAGCCTGTACTGATACATCCGGTTGTTCCTTCCCAGGTACAGGACTCTACACTTGCTTTTGTTAAACCTCATTTGGTTTCTTCCTGCCCAGCTCTCCAGCCTGTCCAGGTCTCTCTGCATGGCAGCACAACCTTCTGGCGTGTCAGCCACTCCTCCCAGCTTTGTATCATCAGTGTACTTGCTGAGGGTGGACACTATTCCCTCATCAAGGTTGTTGATGAAGATGTTGAACAAGATCGGACCCAGCACCAACCCCTGGGGAACATCGCTAGTCACAGGTCTCCAGCCGGACTCTGCGCCGCCAATCACCACCCTCTGAGCTCGGTCAGTCAGCCAGTTCTCAACCCACCTAACTGTCCACTCCTCTATCCCACACTTTCTCAGCTTGGTTAGCCAGATGTCGTGGGAGACAGTATCAAAAGCCTTGCTAAAGTCAAGGTAGATGACATCCACTGCTCTCCCCCCATCTACCCAGATGGTGATGTCATCAAAGAAGGTAACAAGGTTGGTCGAGCACGACTTCCCCTTGGTGAATGCATGCTGACTACTGCTCATAACGTTCTTCTCTTCCAATTGCTTGGAGATGGCATCCAGATCAAGCTGTTCCATCACCTTTCCAGGGGCAGAGGTGAGACTGGCTGGCCTGTAGTTTCCCAGATCCTCCTTCTTGCCATTTTTAAAGACCGGAGGGACACTGGCTATCCTCCAGTCTTCAGGCACCTCTCCTGTTCTCCAAGACCCGTCAAAGATGATAGAGAGAGGTTCTGCAAACACCTCTGCCAGCTCCCTCAGCACACACAGATGCATCCCATCAGGGCCCATGGATTTGTGTGCGTTGATCCCACTCAGAGGCTCCCAAACTACCCCCTCCTAATCCAGATGGGAGATTTCCATTTCCCAGACTCTTTCTCCTTCCTTCAGGGTCCAGGAGTCTCGGGGGCGAGTCTTTGAAGCAAAGACCAAAGCAAAGAAGGCATTCAGTATCTCCACCTTCTCAGCATCCCCCGTTACCAAGACACATCCCTTGTTCAGCAGGGAACCTACATTATGCCTAGTCTTCCTTTTACTGTTTACATACTTAAAAAAACCTTCTTACTATCCTTTATCTCCTTTGCCAGCTTCATCTCCAGGTGGGCCTTCTTCGTCACATCCCTGCAGGCCCTCACAACACTTCTATACTCCTCCCAAGGGGGCAGGCCGTTTTTCCACATTTCATAAACCTTCTTCTTCCTTTTGATCTTGTTGATGAGCTCCTTGCTCACCCACGCAGGTCTCCTGCCCCCCTTCCCTGATTTCCTACTCTTTGGGATGCACTGATCCTGAGCTTGGAAGAAGTGTTGTTTAAATGTTGCCCATCAGGATCTTTTCTCTATGGGGGAGACCAGAATGGAACGCCGGAGCCCAGGGACAGTTGCAAAATGACACCAGAGAAGAGAGGAAAGTGCTTTCACTGGTTGTTGTTTATTCTTATTGTGGTTGTTGTTGCAACGTCTTTCTTTCTTATTTCTATTAGGATTTTTCTACCAGCTTGTTGCCCAGTCTTGGGAAAAACCAGTAACCAAGCATCTTGAATGGACTTTACGCTGCACTCCTGCGCTTCTTCCTGGCAGACCTGAAGACTTGTGCTTCTTCAGAGGAACAGCTGCCTGCGTCGCTGTTTTGAGGGATCTGCTGCTCTTCTCTGTGCACCGCCATGCAGGGCGCAGCTTCGGCTTCAAGCACCTCTTGGGCAGCCTTCTCATCCTCAGACCGAGACACCCTGTGCCCAGCGTGGCCTTCAGAGGGCTTCTCCTGTCGCCCTGGTGCAGCAGCCCAAAGGAAGCCAAGTGCACTCTTGTCCACTGCTTGGGACTCCGTGCAGAAGAGATGACACCTCCGCACGAGAGGAGGGGATGGGGGGCAGGGAATAGAGGAAGAGGCCATCGTGCAGGCAGTCCTGCCAGATGGTAAATGGATGGCCTCTCCCCCCTATTTGTGAAGGCGCAGGCAGGGCCGGGAGTAAGGAGCAGACTGGGCAGTTCTGCGATGACGGTGGTGATGTGTCGCAGGTGGGAGCCCTGGCACGATGATACTGTGCCACATCAGAGGGCTTGGAGGTGGATCCACTTCCATCAGCTCTTCCTCTGCAGGTGGATCCACCTCCATTGGCTCCACACTGTCCGCCACGGCTGCTCCACGTCTGCTCTCTGTCCTCTGCCTCCACTTCTTCTTGGGTTCAGTCACCCAGCTCACACTGGTCCCACAAAGGCGTGGGCAGCTGTCACCCCAGGACCTCTTAAGGGCAACCATGGCTGCCATTCACTAGAGGGCCTGGGAGATCAGCGAGTGGTGGGCCAGGCACAGGGGCTTTTATAGGCCCCAGGACACAGCGGGGGGCCATGCCACAGTGACATCAGGAAGCCTCTGTGATGCCCCTGTGATGGCGCGCCACGCACCAGGCCCAATGTGGCCGTGTTGGGAGGGGGCTTGTGCGGCCTGAAAGAGGCCCTCGTGTGGAAGGAGGAGGAGGGTCAGGGGGGCTGAGGGCCCCTTTCCTGGCGGTGACTCTCCTGGGCTGTTTTGCTTGCCAGAGAGACAGTCTGCCCCTTGGGCACAGGGACTGTCCTCCACCTCCCCTTCTGCTTGGCTTCCATGAACCGCTCAGTCCCATGGAGCTTTGGGCTGCTGTTCCCTCAGGAGCTCTCAGCTCCGCGGTGGCACTGTCTTACTCCCACAGGAATCATTTTTTTTTTCTCTCCTCATCAGATTGAACTTGCTGCATTGCAGTTTGCGCCCATTGCTTCTCGCCTTGTCACTGGGCACCACCAAAAAGAGTCCAGAGGATAAGAGGAGTCTTATCAATACAGAGGGAGAAGATCCCCTCTCAGCCTTCTCTTCTCCAGGCTAAACAAGCTCAGCTCCCTCAGCCTTGCATCCTAACAGAGATGCTCGGCTCTCCTAATCATCTTTGTAGCCCTCTGCTGGACTCTCTGCAGGAGCTCCAGGTCTCTCTTGTACCAGGAGCCCAGCACCAGACACAGCCTTCCACATGTGGCCTCAGCAGGGCTGAGTGGAGGGGCAGGATCATGACGTGCTGGCAACACTCGTCCCAACGCACCCCAGGATCCCACTGGCCTTCTTGGCCACAGGGGCCCTTTGCTGGCTCACGCTTAACCTGTTGTCTGCCAGGACTCCCTGGTCCTCCTCCACAGGGCTGCTTTCCAGCAGGCCAGCCCCCAACATGCCCTGGTGCATGGTTATTATTATTTTTTTATTATAATAATAAAATTATTATTTTATTGTTATCATTTTAATTATTAATTATTATTTTAATCATTATTTATTGATGTTATTTTTTATTATTATTTAAATTATTATTATCCTTTATCTCCTTTGCCAGCTTCATCTCCAGGTAGGCTTTAGCCTTCTTCGTCACATCCCTGCAGGCCCTCACAACACTCCTATACTCCTCCCAAGGGGACATGCCCTTTTTCCACATTTCATAGACCTTCTTCTTCCTTTTGATCTTGTTGACGAGCTCCTTGTTCATCCACACAGGTCTCCTGCCCCCCTTCCCCGATTTCCTACTCTTCGGGATGCACCGACCCTGAGCTTGGAAGAAGTGTTGTTTAAATGTTGCCCAGCTCTCACAAGCACCCTTACCTTCTAGCAATCTAGCCCATGAGATACCCCCGAGTAGGTCCCAAGTAATCACTCTTCCCCCATGCAAATGTTACCTTTCCAACAAAAATAGATGTGTTTCTATGGGATAGGACACTAACCGCTTACAGAAAGGGAGAGGAGATTCACAAAGCCCTTCAAAACAATTAAATGAGCCAGACAAAAATATGTACAAGAAGGGTGAAGGAGTGAATTCATATACAGTTATCCTGAGAATGCACAAATCACTTTTAAACTCCATGGCTAGCTTTAGCAAAGCCTGTTTTTTAGTTTCATTTTCTTTGTAGGTGTGATGCCTTGGGCAAGATCTGCAAGTAAAAAAGACAGCATTTTTGAACTCCAGTTCTGCTCACCTGCTATCTCTTCCTAAAACATATGGGGAATGGGTAGTAATTTCAAAGCATTGTCTTAGTTAAAAATTATGCTCATCCTATCAGAACAGAGATATAGTCCCATATGATCTTGTCAGAAGTAGCAGCTTAAAATGTCAAGTACTTTATTCCCACATGGGTACTTAGGGACATCTATTTAAGTCTGCAGGTGAGAAAATTGAAGCATCAGCTATTCAAACTGATACATAGATAAACCCCCCCAAAATATGATTACTAGAACAGAAGGAGCATCTTTTTTGTCACAATTACGGAGATCATAAGTAACAATTATACACATATAACCAATATTATTTAAAATTTTCCTTTTTCTTTCCTAAAAAAATCCTGCATAACACAGGCCATATGACTTTACTCAGTGATTCTTATATCAAGCTGTGTAAATAGCTAGTAGTTATTTATCTCTCTTAGGCAGGCATCCAATCTTGATTTAAGGACTGCAAGTAATAGAGAATCTTTCACATCCTTTAGTAAGCTTCTCAAGTGGTAATTGTCCTCACTTTTAAAAATTTGCACCTCTTCTCCAGTTTGAGTTTGTTTAACTTTAGTTTTCAGCACTGGATCTCTGTATAATTGCCTGCTAGGTTAAGGACCCTGTAATACCAAACATCTTATTCCCTGTGTTAACAGGATCAAATAGCTCCTTTGCATTCACTTTAATGAGCTAACTCTAGTGGTCTCCTAATGCCTTTTACGGGGAATCTGTTTTCCAGTCCCCCAAAAAATCATTTTTATCTTTTCTCCAAGTCATTTCCAATTGTCAACACACTCTGAAAATTAGAAGAGCTGCAGTGTTTTAACATTATGAGTTTACACAGGCAATATTGACTACAGAGCCTGCATTGGCAAGCGCTGTGCCGCGGAGGCAACAGCCCCTATTCCACAGGGCAACCACCTGGCTGCTGAACTTCTCCGACATCCAGCACAGCCACTCATTTGCAGCATTGATTTCTCAGGGGTCTCTGTATTTATATTTTGCCTGATAACGTGAACATAAAGACATAAAACCAGAGAACATGAGAAGAAATAGGAAATGCCTCAATACTATGTTGGAATTCCGCCTCAATTCCTAAAACACAGCAGTTTTGATGACATCAAGAAACCATCAGACAGATAGCTAATGATTCCTCAGGATTCACCTTTTAAGAAGATTTTATAACGCTCTTTGGTTATGGGTCTGGGAAGTGTGAAGGTCTGGTTAAAGAAACTTCTGCTGTGGTTTCTCTGGGGTTTCCATAAGAAAAACTAGCTAACTGGAAGCAGTGTTTTCTTGTGGTTTTTAAATTAAATGGTATGTTGGGAAACTTGTCTTTTAAATTTGTGTACAGAGCTGATCCATTTAAAAGACAGTTCCTACATGGTAACTCTGTATTAAAGACAGGTTTTTATACCGGTACCTAGAAAGTTTCAGCATACTGGTCTTGTGCTCAGGGCGTCAGGAACGTGCAACGTGGCAGCAGTGACAGACACAGCTGCGGACAGGAGGCCCAGTGGAGTAGGCCTTGAGCAGAAGTTGACGGCATGTTACTGTGGGCACCGGAGCTTTCCTTGCTGCCGTGCCACACAAAAGCTGCGGGACATAGCTTTACCCCTGCTGTGCCTCCCAAAACGGCAAAGTGGACAGGAATAAAACTTAAAGACAGCTGCATCAGACTAACCTCTCCTTCTGACTGCTGGCATCAACTAATCACCCGTTCACAAGCAGATGCGCTTTCTAACCTCTGGAGCTCATTTGCCAGATTAAACTGCAACGATGAACACAGTTTACCTCTGTCAGCATCTTTATTAAATTAGAGACCTCACTAGGTCTGATCCAAAATGAAAACAGGAAAAAAAAACTGTTTTTTTTTTTAGATCGAGCAGACAAGACGACCCTCCCTCCCACTCTTGTGGCAGTTGTCCTCCTGCATTTACCTCCTGAGTCACATTGTGAAAAGCAATCACCTACAAGCAGGAAGAAAAAGCAGGTGAACAGGACAAAAGCTCCTGAAATTCAAGAAATTTGTCAGAGTGCCTTATAAGACCTCGGCATTCCCTCAGTGTGCCCCACCAAATCCTGTTTAAGCAAGTAAGAACTTTACTGGAGTTCAGATCAATGCCGCTGGATCTATTCCGATTTCATCTGCAGAAAAGATGACAAAGGAAATAGTTTCCTAATGAAGTGCTTTCATAGTGCAAAAAGCTAACAATATTTTGAAAGCAAATGAAAGGTTTTCCCAAGTATAAAACACTTTCCCTTGTACTGATAAGTTCCTCCTTTCATTTGCCTTAGTTTTGTTATAACCACATCTCTGCCAGCATCACAGGACATACTTTTGATAAACTTCAAAACAAAAAAATTCATGAAATACACATAGACAAAAAAGGTATTTGAAAGTATGACAAGATGCACTCGTTTTCTGAGTAACTTGAGGGGGAGGGGGGAAAACAGAAAGGCCCCCCAAAATCCAGAGACAGACATCTGGGTTTTCTGGGAAAAGGAAAGTAAGCCGTAAGAAACACTCCTTTGGCTCATTTTGGGACCAGGCATTGTAGGAGTGAAATCATAAAATATTTGTTTTTTCCTTGTTGGCTTTATCTATCTGGCATGAAGGGATTTGGAGAACACAAATGAAGTAAACTTTGGAATGTTTGTAATGCAGCCAAAAAGCATTAAAGTTATTATTTTATATACATATGACTATAGAAGGCCTTCACTCTCATTTGTTGAACACAACAGCACAACACCTTTGGGGTACATAATAGAATAAGGCCTAGCGAGGATGTATACATGCACACACCCCCATACTAGCGCCACTCAAACATTCATTTGTCATATTCCGACAGCTGCATAAGTGAAAGAATCGTGTGAATCTGTTAACTATTATTCTCAGGATTTTAAAATAGTGTTATCCATTAATTTTTCAAAATCTTTACCCAAGTTAAACAGGAATACAAATTTGTTGGTAACAGTACTGTTTCCAAGCCATAATTTGCATTGCAAAGACAGAGTATCTACCAAACCATTTAAAGAACATAATCTAATGGAAAACTTCAATATGCTTATTCACAGATTTTGCACATCTTTCTTGAAAAATACAATTTTAATGAAGGGCAATTAACCTCTAACTTCTAGAGCATTTTCTTCTGAAAGCAATCTCTTTTCACAAATGAACCAAAGGGGGAAAAAAATTAGACTTGACATACAAGTTTCCACAAGTTGTCTCAACATCCAACATCTGCTCTCAACATCCCACATCTGCTTTGGGCTTTAAATATAGATACATCTAAGAATACATAATGGTTTTGTGTTCCAAAATAGCAGCAGGCAAGTTCCATTAGCTCAGAGAAAATTAGTGCATCTCTCAATGCTTTCGAGCACCTTTTTTTGGCACTACAAGACAGGAAAAGCACATTATGTGATGAGTAGGAGTTTAATTGCTCCAGTATTTTAACTTTACCTATATAAATAAATCTTGTTGCATTGTAGTATGTAACATGAACAATAATTTATAAAGAGTTTCTTTTGCTATATTAGGAAAGCCCATTACATATTAATAGGCAAGCTAGGCTATACACACACTATCAAAGGAAAAAAGTAATTGGTTGCTTTCTAACAGGTGCTAAAAGACACAAACAACAGAACAATACTTGCTAAACACTGAAACATGTCTGCTTTTCTAAAGCAATGCCCATTTGCTCAAAGAGCCCATCTCACCTCCTCCAGCAGGCAAGACCCTCCAGTTCCACAGAACATAATGCAGCACAGCGCAAGGATCTGGGCAGACGTCTGTTCAATGGTTGTTTTTTTTTTTTTTTTTTTCCCCTTGAAATACGACGTGAATGAAGTGAAGGTCAGCCTAGCTTCAGTCAAAAACCTGCATCCCAAAGCCAGTCAAAAGAGGATCATAAAGTACCTGAGGTTTCTATTTTACAGCACAAGTTTATGCAAGTATCCTTTTGTTCTCTCAGCAGCCACATAGCCTCTTGGCTTTCCAACTGTTTATGCAAGTATCACTTTGCTTTGCTTGATGTAAAGACAGACTGTTTTGGTTGACATGTATTAAGATCTTAAATACCCAACTCTGGAGGTCATAAAATTTGGCTGCGTCTATTCTCACCATGCCATGACAAACCAGCAGCAGTCCCAATGCTCCTTCCTATGTCAGGCAAACTGATTCCAATTCTCACAACAGTTCTCACAAAATGGTACCAACATTAACTTGAAAAGAAAAACAGGAGTCATGGAAAAGGAGTTAAGAGTCTGGCAAGTTTCAGTGAGGAGAGAGGAAAAGGGGGTGCAGACAGACTTTGTGATTTACTTTGGGAACATTTTCCTTTGTTTCAAGATGCGAGAAAAGTGTTTCAGGAACATCTTTAAAAAAAATCCTTGTCTGAATTGTGTGCTTCCCTGAAGCATAACAGTGACGGTCGTTACTCTGATCCCCTGGCAGCACTGATGTTGAGAGTGAAAAGAGCTGAGTGACGGATGCCACCATACTGAGCGCTAGCAGCAGGAGGCCTGATCCAAAGCTGAGGGAAGCCAAGAGGAGCCTTTTGCTCCTGACCTGACCGCGTGTTGGATCAGACCCAGGGACTGCATGAGCAAACAGTCTGTGCTATTGACATAAGGTACAGAAAGGAAGCTGCGCGTGTATAAAGTAGCTTTGTGATATGAATGCAAAAGGCCGGTGTCATGGGGATAATCACATAAGTTACTTCACGAAATGTTAAAGAAGGAGCTTTGTCTTAAGGGCTGTGGAACATTTTTGACAGTAAAGTAACTGCTGTATTTTAAGCAGTATTCCACTGTTACTGTATTTACAGCATATACCACAAGACATTTTTTTGTGCACGTCTGTATTCTACAACGCATTCTGCAGCTGCACAGGGAAAAATAACTGCTTAACACTTATCTGAGGGCAGGCATGTACTCTAAAGGTTTGAGAAGCTGTATCTTTCATGGTTTCCTAGAATACAGGAAGAAACAACTGAAGTATTTCATGTTTTTTCTGCTTTTGTATAAAAAAAGGTAAGAGAAGCACGTACACTGAGGGCTCTGCCTGAGCACGCAGCAGTGAAAACTACGACAGTGATCCAGATGGAGAATGCATCTCGGTCTCCACACTACTCCTAGCTCTTGACTTGTTGAAGGTCAGTGGGCAGAACTTGGAGAATTTGGCACCTGCATGATCAGAGTCCGTAAAGTCAGCAATTTAGCCAAACTACAGTGATGAGGAGTGTTGTATAACGTTGTGACCAAAATTAATTCTCCCTAGGCCAGGCACATACACGCGTAGCATTTTCCTATCGTCTACACATTGTACGTGGTTTCTAAGGACTCCAAATGCCAGAGGAAATAAGTGCTTATCTGTCAAAGAGTCAGGAAAGCAGAACAACAAAGGTGGAAGGGATTTAAAAAAAATCTTTTGCTGTCCTACCCCCAACTGAGAAGAGCTTGGCGCTTCCTCTTATTCCCAGCTGTTTCTAGTGCATTTGGCTTTAATCAGGTGCAGGGCAGGAACTCAACATCCTGTTGCCTTGCTCTGATTAGGAGGAGTCAAATTCTACAAATTGGCAGATTTCTTCTTTTAGTGTTCCTTATTTGATGAATCATTTGTTTTAAAGTATTTGGAAAGGGCCATTACAGAGGCAGTGGACCCAGCTTGTTGCTATTTCCAAGTCTATTTATAACCACTGCTCTAAAGAGTTTCAGCAAAATGCAGTTTCTTCTCATTTAGCATACAGAAAGAGCCATCCTGTTACAGCAGTGGCACGGGAGAACAGAAGTAGTGACAAAAGGCCTGCGGCATCTATAACCAGCAAGATGCTAATAAATATATATAGAAATGTGTTTTAAGTCATACCTGTGAGGTTAATGATTTTCTCTTTAATATCTATTCTAAATAATCTCAGTTTGAACATTTGAGTGATTTAACCTTGCAAACCTCACTTAGAATCGTAAAGCCTTGCTCTGTCTTCTCATTTTGCTGCTTTCTTATAAAGGCTGTGCAGTCATAATGTAACTGACTCAGCACAGCCTGCTTTCCCATACTGTTAGCAGTAACAAACCTGTAATTCTAAACATTTAACTTTACTAAATCAGCCAATATAGTTAGAAGATAGCAAAACAGCCATTAAAAATACTCTCTCTTTGTCCTTGGCAAGATAATTGCTTCTCTAACTGAAAGTGCAGTCATAAAACACACTTAGAAAAAGGTCTACAGGGAAAATAATATGACCATCCAGAGTATTTTCCTTCTTTCAGCACTAGAAAATAGCAAGTACACAGAAGGAACATGTATTTTACTTGTTCTTTTCACTTTTTCTTTTCCCTTGAGAGAAGCAAGCCACAGAAGGGATGACACTCCACCCTACCCATGTACAGGATATCCTCTTCCTTCTTTCTGCCTTCTATTCTCTCACTTTAAAAATACAGAAATATAAGATGCTGACCAGGCCAGAAGTGTATTAGATTTAGGAATAAGCCTCCAAAATCATCATTTATAAAAAACTTCCTCCTCAGGGAGGACTCACACTCATTAAGGGAAGTCTCAATATTACATACCACCTAGTTTGACTTGGATACTAATCAAGCTGGGTTTACTACAAAACAAGAATTTGCTGGAAAGATCTCCTTTATATGTTACTCAGATTTATTGCAGCGTAGAAAGTCTACTATACGGTACATTGTTTTCAGTGTTTATCCACTCCCAGGTACAAGCTGATGCCCAGTTATATCATAAATCATACCTATACCATCATCTGCTACAGTCTAGTGCTTATGTTCACGAATGGCATCTCAACGATGAAATGCAATTTCGTATAACAAAAGGTAGACAAAAGGATTACATCGACCCCTCACCAAACCAACAATATCTCATAAGACAGCTCCCAAGAAATGGATTTGCCTGGTGTTGCTGAGGCCAGCAGCTAGAAACCCTTGGAAGTTAAAAGATTAAGATTTCTTAGCTGCAATACTCTTCCGTTGAAAAGCTGTTGCAGTACAGAGAGACAACTATGACCAGTCCAAAAGCTGGAAAGCTCCCTAGTTCCCGGCCAGCTCAGCTGGGTCCTTTGTGCTTAGAAAGGTTCCAAGTACACCGTGGGGCGAAGAGGAAAGCAGCATGGTGCAGCCTTTCACTGAAGAGATGCTCAAGTGGGTTTCAGTACCTGGATCGTGTCTGCCCACATTTCACATGCATGAACAAATGAGGTACAGAAAAGTCTTCCAGTGCTTTATCCACAACATACTGGTAATTCAGGGTTGAAGAAAACAGTTTTTAGAAGCACTGTGGACCACAACATAAATTAATACATGAAAAAGAGAAAGATAACACATAGTTGATGCTTCCAACTCCTCCTCTCTTTTGAGAAATCAGTATTAGAAGAAAGATTGGTTCCTGATTCTGGCAAGTGGTCAATTGAGATTGAAATAAAAAAATATATATATTTTACCAAACCCCAGTGCAGGCCACCTGTAAATAACCATTAAAAGTCACCTTCAAAGAATCTGAGAGTAACAACTGAAAAATAAAATACCAAGTTTTTTTTTTTTCCCATCTCTATTTCACTGAAAGCCAAACAGCCACTCACTGCTGTTTTTAAAAAAATAACTATTTATTCAGTTCAAACATAGTGCTGTTCAGCAGCAGAACACCAGTTCATTTTATGTAAGTTGGATTTGAGCTTACTTGTTTATGCAACATTTTTATTACATAAAGTAGGTTATTTCATTTTGGCACTTTTAGCTTTCTCCAAGAGTAACGTTTCCTCCTCTCAAAACCTGCAACCAATTTCAGTCCACTGATAGAAAAACAATATCCAGATTATATTTGAAAGTAATTCCTGGGACTAAGAGCTTTTGTCCTGTTGCACCTATTAAAACAAAGCTTAAATACAAATTATTTCCCCATTTACTTTCAAAATGTGTCTGATAGGCTTCACAGGACAGGCTTTTGGCATTCTGAAGCTCCAAGTAAAAACTGAGAAAAATATGATTTCTTAATTTCAATACAGTACGGGAGGGAAGGCTTCAGTTTTTTGTTTGTTAGTTGGGTTTTTTTGTTTTGTTTTGTTTTGTTTTTTCTGGGGGGGGCGGGTTGAGCCTTAAGAATGGGAGGAAGGCAGTAATGGGCTTAGCAATTCCATGAAGGCTGAAACAAAGTAGAAGATTTGGGAAGATGTTGCTACTTCATATTTTTAACACAGCAATACAAATTGCAATTAAGATGAAGTATTGGCCTTACTATTCCAAGTTTCGAGTTTTTACTCAGTTTTTTTCCCACCCTAGAAGGTATATTAGAAGAGGTCTGGGTGTTTTTTGCTTTGTTTTGTTTATTGGTTTTAAACAAACACATAATTTAACCATCAAAGCAGGTATGTATTTCTTAAAAAAAAAATCTCCCCAAGCCTTTGCATGATTAAATGAACCATTAAAATATTTTCTGACATATATCCAAGGCAATATATCCTGCAGAGCCAGTACAATCCACTTGGTAAATAAATACCTAATTCCATAAATGTACTATTTTTTAGAAATCTGTTTTGCCAAACTGTATGGCCTCTGCAAGCCAAGACAGTCATCTGACTGCATTTTTACTTCCCAGAGCATTAAACTAATTGCTTACAAGGACTCTGAAAACATTTAGAACTAAAAGTAATGATTTTTGTAGGTCTAGGTCAAGTTCAAGTCTCATGTATGGGTGCAACTCCACATACACTCTCCAGCAGGGTTCCTACGGTTCTGTAAACGTGTTCCTTAAGCAGCAGCAAGAACAACTACTCTGCTATCTCGATCTAAATGGGAAAAGCTGTCTTGTATTCTAATTCACTGAAA
Organism: Cygnus olor; assembly: GCF_009769625.2. Classification (NCBI taxonomy): domain Eukaryota; kingdom Metazoa; phylum Chordata; class Aves; order Anseriformes; family Anatidae; genus Cygnus; species Cygnus olor. Next base: position 81,189,951 of record NC_049170.1, on the reverse strand, counting down.
TAAAACACTAAGTGCCAAGCAACACTTCTCAGTCACAGAACAAGTCTCTAAGAACTCAAGTGTATAATTCAAGGACTAGCAGTCTTAGCTACACAAGCCCAAGTAACATTTTTTTAAGGAAGGATATGTACTCTGAAAACACTCATGTTATCTTTAAATCTGTGAACTGTCCCTCCAAAACCTTCATTTGCTTACAGCTAAGTGCATATGGTAACGTTGCATTGTTCACAAATCAACATTACTTTTATAAATATACACAACAAAAGATCCAAGTACCTCATCATTCTATGCCCTAGCTTTTTTCCATACAGAACAAACTGCCTGCAATAAGGACTAAGTCAGATTTAATAGTCTTTACTCATGCAAGCTAGCAGCTGGTCTGAGTTGACTCCTTCCTCCTATAACAAAGCAAAAAAAATAAATGCTATACATTAGATCTAAAAGGCAAAATTATTAGCATACAGCTTCAGAAATCACAGCAACTTGTTTGATTAAAACATTTTTTAAAATCCCTCTGAACATATGATAGAGGGCATGAATTCCTCTTAATGGAATTCTAAAGAACTTTAAGAAAAAAAGTGACCTCACTTGACAGCCTTAAGAATTTGGAAAAAAAAAATCTTCCCCTCCCCTCTTTTCCTCTTCCCCTTTTCTACCAGAGCAAAGGACACCAGAAGTGTTAAGGTCATTAGCCACTTGGTTTTTGCCTCACACACATACGCTCGTTAGTCAAACAGGATCTAATAAGATAGCTGTCTCAACATCTTTCTTCAGGGTGAAGAAAGGACAGAAGGGCACATGAATTTCCTTTGCTGCTAGCATCTTAATTAACTCCAGAACAAACACACACTCAAACTCGTTAAAAAACCAGCCCTGTTTCTGCAAAAAGCAAATCTGCACTACCTGCAAGCAAGCAAGGATCTCACCCTCAACTTAATCACAGCAAGCACCTGGTTATAAAGGTCCCCTCCAAACCCAGCACATAGAAGGTGTCTGATTTTTTTTTTTTTTTCCCCAGCAGGTTTGATCGAAATCATACTGTGTTTCATTTTCTTCTTGTTTATACCCTCATCCATCTCGCTTGTAGCATCTTGGTCGCTGCAACAAACATCCTGAATTGTTGGCTGCTGGATGGCACACACTGGAGAGAGTGGGTCGCATCTTGGTATACCCTCACATATAGGGAGTTTCCTGCGAAGGATGGGCAATGTGGGTTTGAAGACCTCTAGGATGAAGAAGCTTTAACATCAAGGTACCCACTTCTGGAGCAAGTGGTTTAAGCACAAGGCTTTATACAGAAAAGCAGGAGACTACTTCAACCAGCTTTTTGAAGGAAGTGGCTATATAGTCAATAAAATAAGCTGTGGAAGGAGGGGGTTGAGCTCTTCCTATGATTCACCCTCTAGGGCAAACTCCCTCTCTTCAGAGGTAACTAAGAAGGTACCTATGGAGATCCCACTGTCTGGGGTGAAATCAGTAAGATATTTACCAATTCATGTTAATCACCTTCTGATGTTTCACAGGTGTGAAGTCCCCCTGGAAATTAACAGTACCATTCATGATAAACAAATACACGTATCCCAACAAATATGGGACAGGAAGGATCATCATCTCATAGAGGAAACCTCTGCAAATCCCAGGCAACTCCACAAGACTTGGCCTTAGTACAGATGCCAATGTTAGCTGACTCAGTTCAAGAGAGACCCTTTTAAAAGCCTTTTAAGGGAAGAATTTACCAGTTGCCTACAGATACACTCCATAGGATTAACAGAGGATGGAAACCTTAAACAACAACAGAAAAGAAAAAAACACAAAGCAATAGAATCTACAAAATACCAGTGGCAGTCCAGTAAATTTATGGAAAATGGATGAATGGAGATAAGTTTGTTGATGTAATTATTATTTAAAGGAGAAGAGAACTAGAAAGGTGACTGACCATAGATTACGAGTGTTTTTTAATTATGAGTGTTATCCTGGCTGTTTCTTGGGTGGGTAAACGGAGGGACACGGAGAAGACAATGAAGAAAGGCTTCTGAAACTCATACAGTCAAATCAAATAGGCAGTACAGAAAACACCATTCTCTTTTAAGTTACCTTTTGTTATTGTAAAAACAGGAGAGAGCAATTGACCTCATATCTTGTTATAACGTTCGAAGTATTCAAGAGCAAAATTTTTCATGTTTCTTCTTTCTCCTCATCTCTGATTAGTGAATACTGTATCTTCCATTAAATAGCCTAAAACCTAACTTTCCCTATCCAGTTAATTTAATGTCATATTACCCAGCACCTGCAATTAATATCTGTTCCACAGCAACTGATCTGTGACACTGTCAGGAAAATCAAGCACAGAAAGAACACTGTTTTGAACTTAAATCTAACAAAAAGCAGTAAGTACAGAAAAAGAAAACCTAGACAAATAAATGTGTACTGGAAGATGCATTTGAACTTTCAAGAGAAGTGTTGTAGTGCTGGTACCTCGCCATATGTTGCTGCTCATATATAGGAAAGGTATCTAGACCTGTAATTTTGTATGTAGTTACCCGTATACTTGGACAACTTTTGGTCACACATATCTAAAGAAAATAAGTACAGTATTTTATTTGTACGAAGATTTAGAGAACCATAAGGCAAAGTTCTGCCCAAATGTAGCAACTATCCTCAGAGCTGAATGAATAAAGCCCACTGAGTTACTCTGTGGAATTCAGTTCCACAACAGACTGCCAAAAGGCACAACACAGGCTCCTGAGCTTTCATTTGTGCTTTATAATCGGAAAATGACATGTTTCCAAATTTAATTAGCCCCCCGTTTTTTATTTTATTTTTTTTCTAATTTCCAAAGACATCTTATGTAGCTACACTGAACATGGAGCCGACTAAACAATGCAGCTTACTAGCACGGGACAAAAGGTCATTTGGAAGGGATGTGCCTTTAAGGACTTACAAAGGCTTCATCCTCACTCCTGTATTGAAAGAGGAAGCCTATCTCAGTAAAGGAAGGATGCCCACTTTAAATAAGGAAATGAGTTTGCAGGATGTACACATGCTGCTTTCTATTAATGATAAGCAAAGTCTACAGAAAAAGCAATAGACTTCTTCAGCTTTGGCAGAAGTCGTCTTCTTGTGAATTACCTGTAAAAAAATTTAAAATAAACAGACTGCAAATAATTGTCCTCTTTTTTTTTTTTTTAAACTGATTTATGTATGAATAATGGGAATTAACAGACACTGATTACTATACTCTACCGTAAGAGACATAATTACTGACTGATGATTTTGCATGTAGGTCAGAGATGACAGCAGTGGTATGGGGCAGCAAAAACAACTGATTGTAGTTCTCAACATCTTCTTGTTCAAGTTAAATTTCCTAACTAAAGAAACTAGCCAGACTTAAGGTCTTCTGAGGATTTGTAAATTTCTCTCTTTAAGCTTAATAAACCATCACAAAGTGATTATTTTACTTAAAAAAAATATTGGTCATTCATTTATAGATGTAAAAAAATGGATTCCGCTTTGCAGCAAGGATTGAGTATCTGACAAATTTTAAATAAAAAGGCATAGACTGTTTTGTTATAGTCTCATTTCCCTCCTCTGTGAGTACATATTTGACCACTGAAGATCAAGTGAATGCGTATCATACGTAGTCCCAGAGAAATTGATTTAAGACTGGATAGGAAACTTAAGTAACAATGTACAGAAATCCATAATAATTATGTAATCAGTTTAAAATATACATACAGATGCACACATACATTTTTTAAATAAATATGCAAATCTATTTATGTGCACATTCCGATTCAGATACAAGGGTAAGCTCAAAAGGCATTCATTGCCTAAAAAATCATGATTAATGCACACAATCAAGTTTCCCCACTGCCCTTCAACAATTCCAAGATTCAGTGTTCCCTTACATTATTATTATTACTCCATAAAACATTTTGGGTTTCAAAGACGGATTTTTTTCCTCCCCCTAGAGTATTTAAGACGACCACAAATTCTGGCTGGCCTAAAACACTAAACAGACATTGCACTGTATTGGCTTACAACTGATTGAAGGAAGCAGGCACACTAGTTCACCGCAGCTTGGACCATCACATCCAGCTGGGCTGCATTCTTGGTGGTGCTCACTTTCTTGTCTGCAAGGTACTCAGTACACCCAAGCTCAGAGCCAAGTAAGATCCTTAACAAATGCCACGCGCTGTTTCCATGTGGAACATCAATGGACCTCATTAAAACGGAAATTTATCTCTGCCTGATTGGCTAGAACAAGGCTGACCTTCCACACACCACAAAAAGCCAGCCCTTTTCTTTCTTTCTTTGCCTTTGTTATGCTTTTAGAGCAATATCCCCAGCCAGTCTTCCAAGCAATAATAAGCTGCACAAGGAAATTGTTGTGGCATGGAGTTAGGAACAACTGCATACCAAAGTGGCTGTAATCCTTATTTATCCTCTTCTACCATGCTGCAGAAACAAGTGTAAGAAATGTGTAGACAGAGAAGCATCCAATACTGCTAGCTTTTTCTCAGGTGCTAGAGCCTGACAGTTCTGCAACACCTTTCCTTGGATCACACGCAGCATGCATGCAATCTGAAAGGGTTTTGGTTTTCAGGAAATGATTTGAAGAAAACTTTGGAACATCTAACTCTGAAAAGCAGAAGTCTCATTACACAAGAATTATTTGTTCAAATAACCTTGGAGGTGTCAACGTTTCCATTAAACAGTGATGTGATCAATGTTGTTAACCTGAAACTTGGCATAAAAACATTTTTTTTAAATTCATCAAAAGTCAGACTGTTTATTATATTACATAAGTGCACCTTTTTTAAAAAAAAAAAAGAAAAAAAAAAAGAAATAATTACTGGGATAAAGCTCTTCTGGGTGCTTGTGCAATTCCAAAACAAACAATTTTCCTCAAAAGTGTCTCTAGGTATTTATGGGAAAGAAGGAAAGAGGGAAATTAAAACCAACCAATTTCATTTATAAGTATAACTTTCTGTATATATATTTTTTTCAATCAAGCATTTGTAAGGATTTTCAGCAAGCAGACTTTACGCACGTGTATGGTAACCAAATGAATATGGATTGACCACAACAGGTCCCAAGAGCTGTTACTGTCTACTGGGTCAATAATATGCAAACTGAGAAGGATTTACAAGCTGGACCATAATGGCTCCTTAGGACCCATTACTTTCTGATGGGTAAATAATACATGTTTTCTAACCTACTGCCATGCCAAAATATGTGTTTGCCCTTCAGGCTGTAAAGGTTCCAAATAAACCAACAGGATTTATCAGATAAATAATAGATTTACAAAGCAAAATACATGTTTAACTAAACAAATAATGCACTTAAATGCTGACTGAAAGATGTATAGAGATAACCTTAAATATTGTACATATTTGGAAGATTACTAGAAGTCATTGAACAACAAAAAAGGGCTTACAGAAGTTAAAAATAAATGCAAAATGCTAAGTTAGTAGGGATAAGTCGTCTTCCCCCTTTTCTGAACATAATTTGTCAGCTGTCTGAAATACCTGTCAAAAATCAAACGCTGTATTCAGACAATCAAAGCAGTATCACAGTTTCAGCAGCTGCAAGAAGTAACTGCAGATGTTACAACCTTTTGGGGCTCTAAAAGCTGTCACATTTCTCAAGTGTACTGCGTTTCATGGGACATCCTGTTATTAAGCCATTTTCCTGACCACGTCCCAGGACGCTGCTCTCACATCACGCCTCTGTTGTCTCTGGACTGTCTGATCTCCTCACACTTTCCTCCCAGCTCTGCCCGAAGCATGTGAGCAAAGGAGGAAAGCACCGATCAAAAGCGTAAGAATTAACCTGGTGATGTTGGGAAACGACGAACAGTGATCCCAATGCTTGGGAAGGGGAGATAACAGAGAGATGGTGCAGACAGCACCAAGGAGGAAGGAACAACAACAACAAAAACTGAAGGGAAAGAAGCTAATGGCAAAGACAAAAGGCAAGGGAGGAAGGGAAAGATGAAAGGACCACATATACAAAAAAAAGGGACAGATGGGGAAGAGACGTCCCACATTTCAGAATCAGAGATTCTGCAGAATAATCTTTGTCTCTACTAGAAGCCTCACGAACTGTGAAACATGGCTGAACAACAAGCACACTGAGTTCAAGTGTAACACCAAAATCAACTTAAAGAAGTACTCTAATGTATTAGCTCTATTTTGAACATGCATTTTTGGGGGAGCATTTTAAACTCAAGAGGTAATTTTGCTTATTTTAAATTATGTCATCCAATGACCTGAATGTCATCTGATGACACAAATGAAACACCATGAAACATCTCTTGTTTTCACATAGGGACAAATACAATCTAGTCATGACATTACTGGGAAATATGATTTAAAATTAACCAAGTCACAAAATAATGGCTTTGGGACTGACAGGATGAATCAGTCAAGTAAATTTAAGAACTGAAATAGCACTAATGATCAAGAGACGGACTATATCAGGGACAGGTGATGTGCTTGAAGACTATATGTAAAGAGCACAGGTGATCAAGCCTCAGAGCCTCCACTTCAAGGAGAGCTCTAATTTTAATCAAAAGTAGGTAGTTAAAAGAAAGGCTGCAGTAGTTGGCAAGAAATTATGTTATTTTTGTCCTGCAGCCCAGGTAAACCTTCACAATCGGGTGAGGAGGGGATAGATACCAAAGCAAGCCAAATACTTGAACAAGACCTACATTTAGTCACAGCAGCAAAAACGTTCTTCTGTTTCCCTTGGACTGTTTGGAGACCACTTCCTAAAGGGAAGGTGGCAAAGTTTGTATCATTACCATTTTCAAAAAGGTAATGAATGAAGAATTTCTTTCATATCTGCAGGAATGATAAAATGAACAAGATTCTCCAAAGGGCACATGGGCAACCCTTTGTTTCTGAAGTTTACAATAATTCTTGAAACAATAGGCCCGGACAAATCATCGTTTGTTCGCTGCTCTAGATACAAAGGAAATTCTGTATTCAATCTTGACTTCCTTCAGCAGCATTCAAATCTCACCTTTGACATCCAACAGAATATAACAGAATTTTGTCTCTACTTTCACATCAAAAAAAAAGTTAATTTCTTTACACAGTAGGGTAATGTTTCTGCAGCTAAAATCAGTCATTTTATAATAAACTGCGACGGGTGATGTGCATTGGGGGTTACACAAGGTTGGTTTTTTTTTCATGCATTTGTCCTGCAAAAACAAAGATTAGGCTGTTCTATTTTGACAAGCTTTTTAAAAGAAATCTAATGGGCATGTTCCTGGGTGTAAAACATTTCAGTTCAGCCTCCATATCTCAACAAGTTGCTAATAATAAAATTCAGCAGAACAAAATTAAAAATAGTTTCCTTTCTAAAACACACACACACACAAACCACAAACTTTTCTGTGCAGCTCTGATAACAAGGTGTTAATAAACTACTAGATAAACTCAGAGTTTACCAAGTTGCATTGCTGTATTTTTTGAAGTGGCCATGGCTCAAGGTGTACCAACCTGCCACCACACAGTTTCATTCCCAAGGTTGGCCCTTGGCCATCTCTAAATACTCAAGACCCCTGAACACTGGGAATTGTTGCTATCCCTTAAGGCTTAACAACTGAAAGCACGTTTGCCTTTCTGACACAGTTTCCATTTCTCCAAAATACCTGACAGGTCTATGCCAATCTGATCCTCAGAAGAAAAGTCTTGCTTGATTTCTTTTGCTGAAAGAAAACTACTGTTTTCTCACATTATTAAACAGTAATAGTTGTTAGTCAAACAACTAATTTAAAAAACAAATTGGTGCAGAGGCAAGTCCTGGTCTATAATCTTTTTTTCCTTGCTCCTCTTGCTTCTGATTTCCTGACTCACTGCAAGGAGTAAAGACTGTTAGGAATATTCAGGTGAGTCCCATCTTAATATCTTTTATCTGGGCCACCCTAGACTCCCCATTTGGTGACCAAATAGGATATTTTCCTTTATGGTTCTATTTCAAAGTTTGGAATATCTGTCAGTTTGTGTTTGTTTTTATGTACAAACCAAACGTACTAAACTAAATTTTTATTAAGATCAAAAACTAGACTTTGTCTATCAGAAGCTCATCAAATGCACTGACCATCAAAACAGACATTGTATATGAAGTAATTTTGGGAAGTGCAATGGTGAAAGAACACCAGCAAAATCCAACTTCAGTATTGAACCATGTGAATTAGAAAAAGTACCAAAAAAATTATGTTCTGCCTATTTTTTGCTAACCTCTGAAATTCACTTACACTCTGCTCCTCAGAACCAATGATACTTACATGCCTCACGTTTATCTCCTCCTACCTTTGAGGCATGATTCACATTAGCAAAATACTTTGAGAATCCAAAATAAAGAACAGTATACCAATCCACAGAAAGTGGCCTCCATTCTTTGTGAGGCCTGCTAACGTTTCATCCTGGGTAACTGTTTCTCTTGGACTTGAAAGAAGGTCCATGTCACTTATAGGAATTAAATCTAGCACCTCCATCAGAAATAAAAAAGCATCCTAAATTAGTATGATCACCAACAGCACTCATCAAGTCCTTTAAATCAGCCATGGAGATAGCAAAAAAAGTTCTACAGCACAACTGCTTTCTAACGCTTCTCAGGCCACTTCCTTGCAAAGGCTGCTTAATCTCATCTGCTACAACAGTTATGCCAACCCAGTAGCTGGATGGGGAACGATGGCAGGATTTTTTCCATAAACATTGTAATGGGCAAAATAATCAGTACTAAAGGAAATCTCTCGGTAGCAATTTGTCAGCAGAAATAACATCTTTCAGGTAGGAGGTATGATGATAGATGCCAGGGCCCTTTTTGGGGTACAGGTTGCATAGCACTGTATCCTCAGTAAAGCTCTAGCAGAGTATTTCGATTGTAAGCTGTGTAAATTCAACCTGTCTGGATTTAATTCACTGCGGATATCCTCAATCTCTCTTTCAAGCTGTTGTAAGCATATTTGCACATTCTTCCACATTCTGTAGAATATAACTTCTATAAAGAGTCAGATTAAATCATTCTGATAAGCTGCCTGAATGAATCTAAAATGAATACTGTAGAACATTTTTGAGAGTCTTCTGGATCCATGATGTTAAAAGAATGTTATTTATTATGCGTATAAGGAAGTGGATTAAATAAGCAATACTATAAAGTTCTTCATTCTTCCACATTTCTTACTCATTTGTTATGTTCAAGGAAAGGAATGAAAACATGGTCTGGTTACAGAACTCATTTGCCCAAGTTCAAAGACTGATATATAACTCATTAACAGGACTTGTCATAGTTCCGTCAAAGTAACCAAAGTAAACTGTTTCTAGACTTCACTTGTATCCCATGCAAATGCCGAAATTCAGAACAAGTTGAATATTTAACACCCCCTCCTCCTTCTCTATCCCTACGTAAGGCCTTCTGATGACAAATACCCCTCATATAGAAAGGCAATTGCAGAAAGTCATTGTAAAACTGCTCCAGGAAGAACAGTGAACTGTAGCCTGAGGATGGTTTTACAACCAAGACGACCAAAGAGAAGGCATTCAGAAGACTGCAGCACTGTGAGGTTCAACACGTTCACAGTGGTGCAGGGATAACCTTCTCTTGAAGCACCTGTGGTCTGCAAGGTGAAGCATTAATGCTGTAGGCTGCCAAAAATCAGCAGATTATCAGTGTACATCACCCAGCTGAGAGACGTAAAAGCCTGATGAGCTTCAGAGAGACACTGGAGCCCAAGCTGGCCGCACCAGTGCTCCAGTAGGATTTGTGCTGGCAGGATGTCATTCCTTTCCAGCTGCTTGCTTCAGTTATTAACATTTATGTTAATATAACATCTATGAGCTAGAGGCCAGCACATAAGGTAAGGGGGAAGGAGGGGACACAGAGCAGCAAGTGCCCAGGCAACACCCACATCTTTATTATAGTGAAGATCCCAGGTGCTGTAGACACCTGCTGGGAATGAAGAAGGTATTTTTGGTGAGCTATATGAACTTTGCTCAGAAACAGCTCTTCTGTATTCATTTTTGGCTAATATGGGAGGTGATTAATAACTATCCAGTGCCCAAATCCATCCCACATACCTCCCTCTGGCACAGAAGTGGGAAAAAAAAACAACAACTTGCCATTCCTCTGTTTTTAAAACCGCCCTAGACCCTCTAAACAACTGGGTGGTCTGTTATTCTACTTTGCCACCCCACAGCCACTGCAGTGGATGGGGCTTGGGTTTGCTCTGCTAATCTCCTCCCTTCCCCACACTCAACCTCTGTTTTTTGGGTTCTCCAGGCCCAGGAATAGTTACAAGTGTCAACCCATGACACTGCCCATGGCTCACCAGTTTCAGTCATGTCTGGGCCCTGAAGAGCAGACATGGTGGTGTTAACCTTTTCTCCACTGCTTGCCTTAAACCTCATTAAATCTCTTCGTTTTCAGAGGGTTAGGTTCACCCTCATGAAGGCTGGATATATAACCTGTGTTTGTTTTTTAAGTATAAAAGCAAACACTGAAGAACTGGTGAATTATTTCCCCCACTCTAAACATGCTCTGAACCTGCCCTTCTAAAGTTATTCAAACTCCGTCTACCTTTGAATCTATTTTTATTTTTTTTATACATACAGAGAAAAAATAGAATGGAAATAAATATAATTATAGGCACACATTTGCACTCTGTATCTATATTAAGGACATAACACTCCACAGATGTAGTGATTGATCTGGTCTGCTACATTAGCACTCGAAATAGATATGCTGACACCTTCCAGAAAGCTGAAATGGCAAGGAATGGGGGTTTACCAGAAAGCAAAAAATCCCCATACCAGTGCTCAGAGATCCACAGTTTGGTCTTTGCATATTTTAAATATGTACACATACACTTATATTTAACTGTGTGGAAGAGAATACCTTTTAAAAATAATAAAGTAAAAACTTGGAGCTGCACTTGAATTCTTTACCCTTAAAGATTATAGGAAACTAACCCCAAACTCGAACAAGCCCCGTAATACAATGCTGTTCTTGTCATGAGCTGTGAACCAGCTCTGCAGCACATAGTGTACATATTGAAAAACAGCTGTTGGGTGACAGACTGCTAGCTGGGAAGTTAAAGTTGAGTGAAGTGGTTAACCCACATCCCTTCCCCACTGATAAAGTGCTTTGATAAGCAGGCCATACTGGTGAAAGCTAGCAAAAGAGCCAGGGCTGAGATTTTGAGGAATGAATGTAAGACTTGTTTGGTAGAAGCAACCTGAATCTCTTGCACAGCGCTCTCCAGTTGTTGTTTTTTACCCACCCATCCTCGGTTACTTTTAGCACATGCTTGTTCTTTCTGTTTGCAGCAGAACTGATTCTTTGATATGTCAAAGCAATATCCTGCACATATGGGAAATAAAAACAGAAAACTCTAAAAAGTCTCCCTCACTGCAACATTTTTATAAAAGTGTTTTCCACAATTCAGAATGTTACTAGTGGTATAGCATTAAAAAAGGTCTATATTGGAAAAAGCAAGTCTGGGCTAACCACAAGCAAGAAACACATGGGATTTTTTTTTCTTTTTTCTTTTTTATATTAACAAAAAGTAATTCAAAGAAAAAAGATTTCTTGGGATTAATTTCTGAGCTTCAACTAAGCACTTTTGGAAATAAACTTGTTAATCAAATACAGATGTCACGTAGACATGCATGAAAAACCTATACCTCTTTTCAGAAATCTTACAGTTTAGAAATATGTCCACAAGTTGTACTTATTTTAAAACTACTAATACAAAGATAATTTTTTGTCTTAGCATGTAACCTAAGTTGTTTAAAATGTTCAAGTGCATACAAAATTATATAAGAGTTTCCATCCTTCCAAAACAATATGGTAAAATTTCAGTTCAGTGGGACACAGGTGTACTAAAAACCTATCCAAAACCAAACCAAAAAAACAATAACAAAATAAACACACCACCACCAACAACAAAAAACAGCAAAACCATTACTTGTATTTAAATCTACTACACTGGAGATACATACCAATACACTGAGTATACCTTCCACAATATTTTGGTCTTGATGTCTCTGTACTACTGTCTCCCCACCTCTTTGAAAGTGGAAGAAAAGTTACCTAGCTATTGCTGCTTGACCCCTAGAGAGCCATGCTACTACTTTAACTTAACATGCAGTTACTGGCTTCATGCCTACTTGCACAATAGCCTAGATGTGGAATAAGACACATTTGTAGATTAAAAAAAGGTTTCTCCAGATGCATGCTCCAAAAAAACCTTAATATACGTTAGATTTTCTGCTGCTAATACTGACTGAAGTCTTGTTCACCAGAATGTTACTATCTTTTTAAAGTGCAATAAATAATTCATTGCAAACTCCCAAGGTTTAAATGAATGATTTGAAAAATGGAGGAAGACTCGAAGCTTGTTGTTTGTTGTGGAAACACAAAGAAAGGACAGAGAACTAATGTCAAAACCAAACTTTTTTCTGTAGGGACTGCTCTCTGGCCCCTACGAGCCAATTTTGCCTGCAGCCTCCTGTATTACTCACATCAAACTACTGTTGACAGTGGAAATTTTTTGTTTGTAACATAACTATTGCAGGACCAAAACCAGAAAACAGACCGTTTCCATTTCTTATGAATGCAAAGATGTTAAGTGCCCACAAAAGTGCCAGAAGATCCAAATTAGATCTCCCTTGATGAGGTCACTGTACAAAGGCATACATTCACCAAGACATCGGAGTGGGCTTCAACGTATTGATTAGTCACAGCACATTATGATTTGGGGGAATATTTTAGTACTTAACTTGCAAATTAGTGGCAGGAAGTTGCCTGGGCATTTTAAGGCACTTAAAGGCACTTTAAGACTAAGGATGCACTTATATAAGTGCATCCTTAGGGATTATATTGTATGACATCCTTCAAGGATATTGTATGCATCCTTCAAGGATTATATTGTATGACAAACATGGCCCTACATTTACACTAAAGCAAGTAGAGGACACTTACAGATTGAAAAGGCAGCACCCGTGGAGCATTGCTCAGGGTAACCAGCAACACATTTGCCTGGCATTAGGTGTTTTCCTTATTAGACGGCTTTGTCGTGAAGTCTCATCTGGTCTATTTGCTATCAAACGGATTCAGCTCCTTCCACAGAGCTGAATGGTGGAAGAAAACAAATGAGATAGCCAATATAAGCTTAGTTTTCCTTTAACAGAAAATGCAAGTGATCGCTTCATTATTAAAAAAAGGTAATAACTCAGAACTAGAAGAGTACAGATAATTCTTTAATTGTTATGTCATCAGAGAAGATTTTAACAAATTAACTGCAATGTGTTTTTTTTCTTCTCAACGTAACTCCGAACACAAATGGTAACTGGTTGGGGAAAATTTGAAGGAGAAAGTGCATCTTTAAACATTTTTCTGTCTCAGTATCTAATAAATTTTGAGAGACAAACCAACCAACCAAGCGAAGTTTCATCTTTCAGAGGCAAAATATCTCTGTAAAAATATATTATGATAGTTATCTCAACCTATATTGTGTTATAAAAAAACGTAAGGCATACTACAAAGCAGGTTTTCCATTACACTACTGAAGTACACATCTTTCAGCTGCTAGTTCTGAAGTTACAAGACAAGTTTTCATCGATGACAGTATTACACAATTATGCTTGGGTGTGAAACCTGCCCTCTCCACATCATTTTGAAAAACAAACCTCTCTACCACCAACCTCACCTTTCTTTTCGAACAGCCAGGGCAACAGAAAAGCTACTTGCCTACTTATTCTGGCAAGAAAAGGTTTTGGTGTTGCAATATTTACAGGAGATGTATTAAAATCCAAATGTGCTAAAAGTATTTCAGTCCATTTTATCACAGCAACTTTGTGACAGGAAATTGTCACAGCTTTGCACATATTCAGATGGAAACGGAAACCCTTTCTTTTAAGAATAGTGTGCACAGATTGTCTAAAAGCTATAAGGATCTAACCAGAAACACTTCAAACAAATTCTGTGCCAGGATCAGGACATAACTGTCAGGATGTCTGCAGGGCTTTCTAGAATTAAGACAGAGGAAAAAAATCACATGCTCTTAATCAACATAAAAACAGTCAGGTTACTTGTAAAATGCAGCCTCAAATATACATGTACTACATATAATATAGCCTCAAATATATATATTCTACATTATACTACATATTATCACAGTAAAATGAAATGTCTGAAAATCTTACTTTAAAAAATGACCTTGTTATCTCTTCTGGATCTTATGCAGAAGAGAGCACACAATGTGAAAGGAGCAATAGAAAGCTCGTTCAGTCCACAAAACACAATGTAGACTGAATATCCAAGGAATGTATGTCAAAATGATGATATTAAACAATTTCCTAACTTCACAGTAGTGTATTATTTCTGCTTCTGACCAACTTTAAACTCATTCACTTAAATTTTTATTTTACTTTTATTTATTTTTACAAATTTGTCCTTTTAAAGCTTATTTAGAAAAAATGAGGAGACCAGCAGAACCAAGATCTCCTCATTTCAAGCATGTTTGATCCATTGCAGTACACTATAGAGTAAGCCCACTGCCCACACTTTTACTATTTCTTAATCCAATTAATGATTAAGCTCTGTGTAACACTCTTAATCCTTTGTGCAGAACTATGGGCACATGCACGTTCATGTATAAAATCTCAGCTGGCCTTGTCCAGTTGAGTTCTGAATATCTGCAGAGATAGAGCATCGGTGTAATGGCGATACATCTTTATAAGAACTGGAGAAAGATTTGGAGAAAGATACAAAAGGAGAAATACGTGCCTATAAAACACAAAAGCAAGGCTATGTACAGTGATGCCAGGTTAGTTCCAAGATACTCAATACTGACTTTGCAGTCTGATGAATATCAACACTTTGTCCCCCAACGTGCCTGTCAGAAACTCCTCTGAAGCTTCAGAATTGTGGGTCTAATAAACATAGTGTCCTACACACTGAACCCAAAACAAGCAGAAAATGCTACCAAGGCAATGGTTTTACATCACTTCCCACAGGGATAAATGGGACCCAAAAAACAGGAGGAAAAAGAAATCTTAAACTTATTACTTGCCAGAAAAAGATTGAAGATTAAGGAAAAAAATACTCTTTCATCTCAAATAATGCTGTTACATCCTATCATAATTACCGACTTCATTATTCAAATGTCTAGATCCAGATCCTATGTTCGCCACAGGACTCATACATCTATGGAAATACGGTTACGATATTTCCACAAATGTGGCCCCAAGGAAAAGCACTTCCAACTGAAACTGAGTCTTAGCTGCTAAAATTCAGAAACTAGCTTGAGATCACACCTTCTCATATCATACCACCAGTGTGCTCTCATTCATTTAGAGGGACAGACATGCCCTGTCTCAAGATTGCCCAGTATGCTCCACTATAAGGTTTTGTTTTCAGCTGGTCTTTGCCAGAACATTAACTATTTATGAAGCCACTATTTTCCATATCTGCATTCTGCCTAAGGCTGTAGTTGTTTTCTTATTGTTTCTTTTTTTCCAACTTGACCCAAAAATACAATTCAGGATTTTTTGCAAAATCAAAGCTAGGAAAACATGGTGGTTTTTTTTTTGTTGTTGTTGTTTTTTGCCAATGTTTTTAAAAACCTAAAATACAGCCATTTCACAGAAGAGCTACCCCTGCTTATGAGATTTCAGGTAGGAGTGCAAGTTATGACTAGGTGGGATATAGGTCAGAAATGTGGATTGGCTATGAAAATATGTTCAGATGTTGCAGAGTTGTCAATCTTCCATAATACTATCACCTGCTTACAACTAGCAAAACTCAAGTATTTCATTGGCCCAGAAGAATACTGTTTCCAAAACCCTGAGTCCAAACTCAAGCATCAGACCTAAGTTGCAGGTGACAGCATACTCCAATCAGCACAGATGTTGAGATGTTGAAGCCGATAGAATAATCAAAGTAGAAAGACCTGCTGACAGTGTAACTTGTCAGAACCAGTCTAGCTTCTTTATACCTCTCCTCACATAAAAGATGACTGAGATCCCATTCTTCCTATCCCTATTTCAAACTATTTGAGTGACAGTCCCTGAAACATTCAAACCTCAGAGATAGAAACACTTCCCTAGGATTATGGAAAAACAAATTTCATTAGAAGTGACGCTTTGAGCAGAACCTTAGCAGGAGTAACTTACCTAGCTTATATCCTTAGCCCATCACACATGACTATGCGGGATCAGCTGAAGATATCCAGAGCACAGCGCATAACATCACAACATCTTTGCACATATACTCTTCCCTAGCCCCTATTGCTGACCAGGTAACTACACAGGGGTCTTCCACAGAGCACAGCATACCTGCACCCAATTTCTGCTGCCTCCATGTCAAAGCAGCCACTTCCTTCCCATGGTCCACGAAAGTCTACATTCAACCTTTAGCTTTCCAAAAGCTGGATGCCACTGCTCTGAAGGAATTCCAGCATCACCACCGTCTCCTGTGCTCCCACCTTCCTCTGGTCATAGCACACAGAGTGAAGGGGAGAAATGTGAACATTATTTGTTGCCATGTAGAGAGGAACACAGTAGGAATGTAGATACTGTAAGGGACTGACTTATGATTGCTAAGAAAGAAGTCTGATCTGCTTTTGCCAGCTTTCTATTAAGTGTCATCACAATATAAAGGTTCTTTTGGCTCTTCTTTTATCATATATACAGGAGCTGATTTAAACTTCCCCAATCAATTGGTATTACACAGAAAATAGCACCATGGAGAAGAATGGAGCACCTTTCACAAGGCTTAAAGTTAGTGAAAAGAAAACATTTCTGCTTACAGTCTACTAGTCTATATTTTTCAGTACTTAAAACCTTGCAGTTTTATTAAATGCCTGTAAAAACTGGAATGCTGTAATTTCAGAAAAGGAGCATGGGTAATTATCTCAGTTAAGATAACAGAATTTCCTGTTGGAAAAATAAATGCAAATGGGTCACAGCCCTGAAATTATCATTTTCAGTCTTGAAAAGAAAGCATCTGCTGGGTATAACGGTATTAGACTGCCACTTTACAGCGACCTTTAGCTCCTCTGCAGTTTAAAACTAATTGTTGTTCGCTGCAAGGAGACGCTTTTCCAACAAACACCAATATGGGTTGTCTGTACTATTTCCAAAGTATTAAATATATTTCCCCTGTCTTTCAGAGGGAAATCCCAGACAATTTTTTTTTTTTGTTGGGGTAGTCAATTAGGTTTATACCAGCCTTTTAATTCTGATACATACATGCCTCAGTTACTGGTAAGGCATGCCATAGAAAGAGTATGAACTGCTTGTTTTTGTTACATTTGGAAAAATTCCAAAGATTAAAAAAAAAGAAATTCAGAAGTAGTTTGAATGCGTAACAAAACTGATACCCAAGTCACGCCCCAGATTGCTGCCCTTATGCAATTGACATTGGCCAGTGTCCATAAAAAAAACATCTCCTGGCTCCATGCTCTAAAATTTGCTCTGTTCAATTTGAAAACTATGCCTTTATTCTTACAGGCAGAACAATGTTCTGCATACCAATGTGAGAATACCTCTGCAGATAATCAGTATAGCAGTATTTTCAACCCCCCTTTTTCACACATAGGATATTATGAAATATACTGTAGGGCTAGTGAAATGGTTACTATATATATATATATATTTATAAGGTAGAAAGAAGAACAACAGCAGACCAGCAAATGCACCATTTGCACAAAACAATACCTTAAGAGTAAGCGTGACTTTAAAAATGTGGTATTTTTTTTACTAGTACTAAACTAAGAAACCATTCTAATTAAACACAGAGTAGTAAATGGAAGATTCAGTTCCTTTGAAGTCTGCACATCTGCTCACTGATTTTCTTCCAGTGAGAGATTATTACCAAAACTGAAATATACAAATTATGCTGACAATAATATATGGAATTTTTATACTATATCTCACAGACTTTTTTGACAGCTATGGAATATATTTGCAAGATATCTGCCCTGTTGTTTTAAATACAACCCTGCAACATGAAAAAAAAAAAAGAAAAAAAGACTACCTACAGTATAATCAAGCCATCAAAAAATTATCTATTGCATTTCATTTTACATGATTTCTGAATCATATTGCCGAAGACAAAATTTTACTGTCAACAGCAGTACATACAATTAATTGCCATTATTTCAGATAAGTCTATATATATGACTACTGTTTTAAAAGTTACTTCGTTATGCTGAAAAAACTAGACACTTCCATAGAAGAAAACAACATGATTTGATAGCGTGATTTGATGCAAAAGGCATCATCCACTAACACTGTTAGTATTCCAAAAAATTATATTAATGGGAACCACGATTTTTAATGGAAAGTAAAAATTTGCTTCATGTGGGTTTACTTGGAGAAAAACAGATTTTTGCAAGCTTCCTCAGGAAATATAAACATACTTAAAGGCCCAGAGTTTTAGATGTGTGAACCGGCATGTCAAGCTTTAAAGACACAACAGGCATTTTTAGCATTTCTCTTTCTGCTCCTCCAGGATAGAGAAGACCAAGAGAAGAGAAAATCACAACTTGGGATATTCATGGTGGTATCCATATTTGTGGTCATACCCAGCTAATTAAAAACATGGTAGTCATACAATAAAACATTGACATAGGCATATGCCAAAAGCATATCAAAACAAACACAGAGATAAAAGAGAGGTCACCAGCTGATGGGGAATCTTCCTCTTGGCAGGAGGCCAGCTATATTTTTACGTATCAAAACAATTCCAACTTGTAATATCAAGCAGATATCCAATTTCCAAGCTATACAGCAGAATGACTTTATGCAAAGGGTAAAAAAAAAAATTCTTTGAAAATTGTTTCAAGCCACACCGTATTTAAAAGTAATCCTTTGGAAGAAAAGGTCCTAGCAAGCTAAAGCATCTCCACTCTGCTCTCTATGTACCTTTGAGCAAGAATAAGGAATTAAAAGGAAAAAAAAATGGTGTTATTTTCTGGCTGGTTAATTTAAATATGAGAAGGACTCATTTCAGCTGAATGCTTGTTTCATTCACATGTCTACAGTTGACCTATAAATCATAGCATGGCTTCTCAAATACTCACCTTATAATTAACTAGATAATCCTTACCACAGGTTGGTCAAAGTGAAAAAAATAGGTTACGTTAATAGATTTTTAGCATTAATGACTCCTACAACATTAACGTATTGTAAAAGATAGCTCTTCTGAGGAAAACATTTTTGATACATTGGTACTGATAATTCTACAGCTTCTTTATAAAAATGCTAAAGTAAAAAGAACGGTATGGAATCAGCAGCACTGATAGATTAGTGCAATTTTAGTGAAAAAATGTCATTTAGAATTTAGTCAGTGGAATTACGCTGAAGTAGCTGAAATCAGAAATGACCCCATAAACAAGAATAACACACAGGCTTACCAAAACAACAGACTATGCTCTCTTAAAGCCAGTCACGATCCTTGCTACCAAACCCAAGTGGTATCATATGTCAGAAAGGCCACATCTAGTGAACAAAGACTCATTTTGCTCATAAAGTGTCTTGATGCAATTAGCAGTACCTTCAGTAGTACCACAAAGTAGTACCATTTAGTTAAAGAAATAACTGATCAAGTTAAACAACTTAATTTCAGGCAAAATGTATTTTGAGTTTTGGAACATACGTGCATATGTTTAGTTAGAACTGTGTACAAGCATGACTTGCAGAGTTTGATTTAAACAGGACAGACTTCTTTTCAAGGATAATCAGCATAAAGTTTTTATTAGGAATTATAGATGTATAATATTTCTATAGGAAATTCATAATCCCAAGTGTCATATCATACAATCTAGAAAAAAAAAAAAAGTGAAACATGCTGTTTCCTGTCATCTTCTGCATATTATGAACTTTAAAATTCAGTAATTACCCAACAGCTGACAACTTCTTCCCCTTCCCAATTTGCTTCCCTTTAAAGGTCAAGATTTCCTCTAACACCAGTTTATACAAGCCTCCACCTATAGACACATACAGGCTAACAGCAAATCCACATTGCATGTGGTACCAGAGAAGGACATCCAATTCAAAACCAGCAGCTACAAAACTAAAGACCCACCCTAGTTGAAATTCTGGAAGATGACGACCAACATGGACAGCAGGGAAATTCAGCTCATGTGCAGTGCCAAAAAGGACACAGAGAGCAATAAGCCTCCACTTTGACACGTTGGCAAAAAAAATAAAAATAAAAAAAAATAATCACAGCACTTAGTGTAATAACCTATAATCTAGTACATAATGTTGCCTTTATGCGTGCCTCTTTCACAAGCAATTTTTGTAGGTATTAAGCACAAGAAGTCCGTTCCTTAGTTTCTCAGTGTACAACAATTACCTTATTGTCACGCAGTCCACTGTGCATTGTACGTCTGATTTCATGTAACGATCTTGCTGCATGCTGTCATGTCTGGGTATAGTGACTGTGGTATTTGCACTGTTCAAAATCCTGCCTCCAGGATGACAGATTCCCCCCCTCCTTCCTCTCTCCCCTCGACCGGAGGACATTTTAATCCAGGCACCTCCACGGCAGAGTGACGACATCGTGACCTTTGGTTACAGCCCCTGCCTGAGCTGCAGGACCGGGCTAGTTGTTGGAGGTGTTGAAAGGTATCGTTGGTTCACTTGGATACAGGTGTTTCAGAACTGATCTATCACATTTGCAAGGCCAGACTTCGTGAAAAGCCAGTCACTTAAAATATTAAAATATGCTTTTAGTCATCATTTCTAAAATGTTTTCCTCAAATTCTACTGGGAATCATTTGAAAGGTATGGTTTTATGCTTAGAAGCAATAGGCTACTATGTGTGATTTCAACTTTTACTGATTGGTTCGTCTTCTATTCACACTTTGTTTCTCCATTGGCTTAAGCTCCACAGTTAAACAGTTTAATGACAAGGCAAGTCAGCCAAGGAAATTAAACACACAAGAAAGAGGGGGAAAAAGCAATTTTTTTTTTCATAAAGAAAAATACATAGACATACAGAAAAATAGCTAACATTTTAGGGTTTTAGTATGAAACAATATTCATTTTAACTCTAGCATCAAAGAAAATAGATTTTTTATCCAAGAGCAACAGAAAAGATCTTCAAGCACAATGATCTTGTCAAAAAAAATATGCTGGAAAACCTAAGAGCCTTTTATGAGCAAGTTCATGGTCCCAATTCACATTTAGCCAAAACACTGCTACAGAGGTGGAGGCGCAGACTAGACTAGTATTAGACCAGTATTACTGGACCAAAATAGAAGAAAGTTTTAGATTTTAACTAATTTTCAACTAATGAGTAAATTATTGCTTTATATATTCTTACTAAATAGGAAGATTTCATAAGAAAATTTCGAAGCTCAAATCAGCTTCCAATGATATCCTTCAAGAGATTTCATGAAAACCCGTGTAAAAGAAAGTATTGAGCACTCAAAGCAATTCTTTCAAATATTTTGTCCTAAAGCCTCAAGGACTGCAAGACATGGACATCTCTATTAGTACTCGGTCCGTTCCAGAGGGGGAGAAGTCACAGAAGGAAGAAGGAAAAGTTCCTTTTTTCCACAAAGGAACATGGATCAAGGCAAAAAATACAGGTAATAAAATGAGACAACTGTCTTTTCTGGCAAATGACAAGAAAAGAGATGAGGCTGACAAAAGTCTGAGCATTTTGAATCCATGCTTACTCCCAACTGATATTAATCTGTTCCTTTCTTTCAAGAAGATAGTCAATTCATAGTTAAACTTCCCAAAGTTATATCTCTTTTGGAAATTAATCTATTTACTAGATTATTGATGATGATGAACAGTTACAAATTAAAGAGCCAAAAGTTCCAGAACCAAATATAGTCAAACCATGCTGCATACCAAGAAATGGTTCTCCCTCAGAAAAAAATAAATAAATAAAAATGAGCAGAAAGGATGTCAGCAGGGTAGGCTGAAGTTCTCCAGAAACGGTGGTTCCACCATCGAGATGGCACTGCCTCAGCCTTTTAAGTGTGGCACCCCAAATTCTCTCTAGTTTCCTGACAGGTATTTTTCCTTCTTCACTGGATATACATAGAGCTTGGGTCCCCAATATGCATCTTTTGATTTCCTCTCAAGTTAGATGTCTAAAATAACATGGCTACTCCCCACTCTGCAATTAATTCTCAAGAAACCATTGCAATGCAACTCCAAGAAAAAACACTTTGAACAGATTTTTTTAAAAATGTAAACATCTGAAAGATTTAAGGCTGGTTTTGAAAGCAATGCCCCTTGAGAGTTGTTCTATTGAACTAATTGAGTGGATTTTTTTTTTAATTAAAATCTATATTAACAGGAACACTTCAAATATCCAAAGAGATATTAGTTTTAATTTTTCAACCGGACATATAATTCAGTGTTTACTGCTTGCAGTTATCACTGCTTAAGTTCATTTCAGACTACTTAAATCACAAAGGCAGTAATACAGATACAGTTTCAATTCCAGCTACTCTGTTGTCCAGGATTTAGAATTGCAATTATTTTGTTAAGCTGCATAGTGCTCTTACTCAATGTTGCAAAGGCCTATATGGCTGACTGCCTCTGTTTCTAAACCATGGCCACGAAGTTTTGAAATGTCAAATTTCTGAAACTAGTCATTTTGACACTGCTTTGGTCTGGAAGCTGCGTTTTCATAACTATCTCATGAAATCATGAAAATAACTGTGTTCCTCTCGCCCTCACATCGATATTCTCAAGAAGTATAGATGATGTATTAGACATTCTTTAAAAAGCCCACTGCAGCGAAAAGAATCATGTTAAAAGTGCTACAGGCATATTAAACAATATCTGGGATCTTAGCTTGAAGAAATTCACCAATTTAATAGGAAAATTGACACTGGGCACAATTGAATAAAATTTCATTTTCTTTGCTCATTTGCCTCATAATGGTATTTGCAATCTATTTCTACTGATTCACAAAACACCTTCACACTCATTGACATCATATAAGAGCAGTTCTAATATTTTTAATACCTGTCATTTTCTTGTTTTTAACATATTAAAATACATAAATATTCCTCCTCAACAGCTACTTCCACCTACTCAGTTATTATGATGGCCTTTCCAAGCCAATTTTCCTGCCCCAAATAGGCTGCCAAAATTAAATATGTAGTTATCATTGAAATAATCTGTAAAACAAATGTTAGAAGACATTTCCTAATTGTTTTTAGGGAAAGCTTTCAGACCTGGTTTTCACATTTTACTCTAGCTATAAGTCAGTCTATCTTTTCTTGCATTTAACTGAATTGTGAAGTCTTGTATGTTTGCCAACATGAAGGTTAAATTTCTATTCCTTGTGATTGGCATGTACTTTTACATTCCAATTTATTATTTACCAGTGTTTCATGCATTGTGTAGAATCAATTAGACACGTTTGCTGACACAGGGAAATAATTTATTTTTTCAGATTTATATGATCATCTTTGTATGTTTCTCTTTTTGCTGTGTGATTTTCATATTAGTATGGTAACTCTGAGTGCTCTTTTGACTGCTAGCATATATACCGCATATGTAAGCATACAGTATACGTATACCCTTGCCACAGATCGCATCAAAGAGCAAACTGAGACACCCCAGCTGCTTTATTCCACTACTGTACTTGTAATAATTTTGTCTAAAATTCAGCTTCATTGGCCAATTTTTCCACTAGATTCTATATTTCACTTCAGGTTATAATCAACTATTTCTTTTATTGAATTTATTTCAGTGAAAGCCAGAAAAGATTTCTCTGCCAGCCAGTGCAGTAGCAATATGCCAAGATCTTTACCCAGCTTACAAAGAACGCAAGCAAGTTACAGTGGTACAAACCAAGCACAAACTCCTACTGCATCAGGTCCTTCATAGTTCCCTGTATGCACCTACAGCCCATTTCCAATTCATTCCATGCCACACCAGTTCAAGCAACTCACACATAGGGCACATATAGCGCTTAACAAATGCATCTTAAGTTAAAGCACTGGCTTATTACATGATACTTCATTCATCTGCCTGCATCTTTGTAAGAAAGATTTACAAAAGAACACACGTAAAAGTGAAGGTAATCAAGAATGAAGATGAACAGATGTAGTTTATGAATATTTGCTGTAATCATCCTGAAAAGCATTTATAGTGTTCTGTGGATTTTCAGAACAGTAAATGGGAATAGCAATGGGTTAGAACAAAGTGTTCAGCAGAGAAAGAGTGAAACAAATCCACCTTTTAAACATTATGGCAGATTTCAGCTTTAGGTGAAGCTTTTTTTGCTTTTTTTCCATTCACTATAACAAGATTAGGACCATTAAATTATAAAGGTTGCATTACTACTAACAGATTACAGAAGTTACTTTGAATACTTGAAATATACTTTGGTATACTTTGAAAAGCTATATAGTTTTGAATAACTTTATAGTAAACCTCTGAATGTTAATTTTTGGGAATTTTTTTTTAAACATTTATCTTGAAAGGAGAACACTAACACATACAACCTGCTAACATCCAGATATTTAAAGATATTTACAAACTTAGCAATTGAAACTCCGTAACTACAATGTCTATCTAAATTTAGTCTGAAATCTTACAGAAACAGGATTTATTAAATGGTTCACAGAACGACCATGCTAAAACTAAAGTATAACAAAGCCAACACAAGATGTATCCTAGCCTGCAAGTGTTGAAAATAAACTATACAAGGGATATGTGAGACAACAGTAGAAATAGAATTAAAAGGGATTAGACAACTTCAAAGAAGACAAATTTGTCAGCAGCAATTCAAATAAAGATTCTTGACACCACACTAGGCTTGGGAAGTCACTAGTTCACTCACTGCCAATTCCTTTTTAATTCAGGGACCCACCTGGCCTGGGACTTCTTTCTGATTCCTTGCTAAATCAGTGATGTATTTATTAATTTACTTCATGTTGCAGATACAGCAATGAATTCCAAACCCTGGATTAAGTCTGCAGTATTAATATTACAGTATTTGGTCCTGACATTCTCAGATTCAGAAGAGACCTGGTTTCCCGTTTCTATATTAGTGTCTGCTTCCTGTGTGGCAAATCAAGAAGCTTCTAGATTGCACTACCTGCTCCAGCCTTTTCCTTAACTCACTGACAACTGGGGTCTTGCTGACAAATTTCAAGCTTTACCTTCTTTCTGCTTATAAGCTGACACACTGAAAAAGCTAAATTTACCAAGAAGTCTTCTATAGTCTAGGGGTTTAATATCCACCTGACTCCTCAGGCTGCTCCTCCTCACTCCTTCTGGTCCAACATCTGAGAACATTTTTATTTTTTTCCAATGTTTTTTAAGGTTATAACATTACAACACAGCCTAAAATAACAAATACACGGCAGCCTAAGTTATTTACACCTCTGTATATCACTGAATTTAAAACTTCATTATTTTTTTTCATTTTAACAGAAAACTAGGTTCTAATTTTCATCCTTTTCTGTCCCCAGTTATCTTGTGGGTTTCAATATACCCACAATCATCCAGATAATTTTCTTTGCTTTATGCTACATATTTTACCTGCCTGAGAACTTGAGGCTATTAAAAAAAAAAATCGAAGGCAGTGCTTAATGCAAAGCTAAGACAAAGGAATGGAAGAGCCCAGCGTTAGTACAAATTTTAATTTAAGCAAAATTAAGGTTGAGAAGAAGTTCCTAGAGTGCTACAGCCAGACTTGTTATAGCACCACAGCATGCCAGACATCTGGGCAAGCCCAAAGGTACCTCAGCCAGTCGGCTCACAGCATGCTGAGGTCCTGTGGAGCTGTGGTCCCAGCCCTCAGGAAAAACTAAGTAATCCAGTCCCTTAAATTTGGCATTACTGACTTGAAGAAGACCAACCCTTCAATATATTTTTCCAACCGTTACATGCAAAAGAGAACCCACTACAACACACACAGTCTAAATAAACACATAATGCATAAAAATGGCATATTTGCTTAATATCCTGATGGCTAACAAGTGTCTACTGTTGTAAGCGTGACATCATAGCTTGTTTCCTGCTGAGATATTCTGGCACAGAGGTAACAAAGATGCACTCTGCCAGTACCAAACCCCACCCCTACAAAAAGAGAAGATTTCTCCAAATACATGACAACCAGAAGTGGAAGTTGCATAATTTCATCTCTCCTCCCTACTGTTGGACAGCAGTTTTAATAGATGTTGCTGAAGAAAACAGAATTTAAATAATTTATTTATGAGCATAGTCCAACCTCAGCATGAAATGTAAAAAAAAAAAAAAAGCAAGTCTAAATCTAACAAGTCATTTACTATGGAAAAATATACAAAAGAAAAAACTTTTTACTCCTATTGTACAATTTGTTTCAGAAACACGTTAACAATTCAGGAAAAAAACTTGATGCCATTTATAAGGCTAACTCTTGCAGGTATGTTCCAAGTCCAATAAAGAAGGTTAATGCTATAATGGCAGTCAGAAACATGCAAGTCAAAACACAATCTAGGAGGAACAAAGCACCCATACAACCCAAATTTCAGCAGCACTAAATAATATCCCACCTGTCATTATGTCAAACAGCTTGGCATGTTTCCATTACAAGACAAAAGTCACTTTTGTTTGTGTGTCAAATGTGCTGTGAGCAAAAGGGAAAAAAAAAGAGAAAAGCTTATGGAGAGTAGAGACAGTTCTGAGAGGTTAAAAACCCAACCAATAAATAACAGTCATGCTTACCACCTTTGTGTTTATGTTCAAAAATAGCGTTTTTGTTAGCCAGATGTTACAAATATAGTTACAAACACATGTAATGAACAAAGTTAGACATCATTGATGCAGGGAAGATAACAGGGTGGAACATACCCCACAACTTGAAAAATTATCTGCAATTTACAAATGGGATCTAAAGATAAATATCTGCATTTTAATACCTCATGTTTTCCATTTCTCTAGGACTTGTGTGCTGATTTATATTTTTCTATTTTTTTCTATGGCAGGAGAGGAGGGAGGCAGAGAAAGAAGGCGGACAACATGATTTAGTGTTGCCTCTTGGTTACCTGATAAAATTTCACAAAAACAGATTTTTTTAAAGATTCTATTTTATTTAAGTCATCTGTTCCATTTATTTTAAACAGAAATGTTGAACTTGGACAAAAAGTGATCTAAGAGATCACTTCTGTCTCAATACAAGATGAGGTGCCTTACTAAGGAAACAGGCAATCTGTCATTGGTTTTAAAATCCTTGGTTTTGTACAGTCTCTAGCAATGACAATAATTACTTTATTCCAGAGTGCTTAGGCTGTCAGACTACTTGGTTTGGTGGACAAGAAAAATCAGAGTTGGAAAACATAAATGGAAAGATAGACGGTAATACATTACCGGTCTATCTCTGGATGTCAAAACACTTTACAGATCTGAAATAAGCCTCATTGTGGAAGACAAGCAATATTTAACGATGATGGTCACTACTAGTAAGAAAATAAAAGCAATCCGCTTCCCAAATTCATTGCATTAATTTACAATACGGGAAAAAAATAATTGGAAATTACAAAAGAATATTTAGTTACAAGAACACATTTAAAATTACCTAAGGTTTACTCTATTGAGGTTGTCCCCAGAGATCTCAGCACTTATGGCCTGCAAGCATCCTGCAATTGCTCTTCTTTATCTCAAGTGTAAATTCTGAGATCGGCCTGAGGAGATTTTCAGCTTCAGCTGAGCCTGAAGCCCCCCTGTCAGAGGAGCCAGAAGCAGCACTAACAGCTCTCTGTCAAAGAAGCCCTCTGCAAGACCAGGCAGAGGAGCCACCTGCACAACTACAGAGGTCCTGCATCACACTGGTACATGTAAGGCTGCAAAAATGTGCAGTGTAAGCAGGTTCTCTGAGCAGCTTAAGTCATGCACAAGGAACCTCTCTCATCTTTGAAGCAGCTACCTTAAACTATTCTTCATCTGGTTTACTACTTCTGTAAATTTATCACGGAAATGTAATCTACAGTCTCTGAAAGGTCTCAAGGCTTTAAGCACCTTTGTAATAGGCTAACTCAATCAGACCCATAACCTTTCCAGTCTCCTACTTGAGTTCTTAGATTCACTTCCTTCTCCAGAAGGCTACTCTAAAAATTTTATTTTAGTTCTTTCTGCTGCTGTACCTGTCACTTTTGGGTGTCCTTCAATACTGGGAACAAGATTCAGAGTATGAGATTCAGAGGAAGTCAGAGAAAGATGTAATCTTTTTGTAGAAATCAAAAAATACAATAATAACTACTCAAATGAACTTGGGAATACTGACTTTACTCAACAGAAAACTGAGAAGTAAAACCTACTATAGCATTTAACATTACCTCAGATTGCCTATTTAAGGTGTTAGAGAAAATAAAAATGCCGTAAAAAGGACAGAATCATAGATCCCTAAGTAAGAAGACAGCCATGCACAGAAAAGTGTCAATTTGAGAAGAAAAAAATCTTTACTTCAGTAACTGAGCACAGACTAGGCACATTCTTAAAGCAGCTACACCTGGACACTGGAGAGTAAAATACGACGTGAAATACACTATGTAATATTATACAAGAAAGCATACATTCAATAATACTGCTAAGTAATGAACTAAATCCTTTAACCTTTTTAGCTGGATGTTTTGCCTAGAATATTTTCAGAACATTGGAAACCAGCAGAAAGCTTCTGGAAACAACTCGGCGACGAATACTTGATCCAATGACTTCACCTCCTGTGAAAGGGAGGCATGTGGAAGTCAACAGGACAGCTACACTCAGTGGGAGGCACAAAACAGCTATTCAAGATGCTTTCACCTATTTGAAAAAAAAAACTAAAAAAAAAGTTCTGAATATGAATTAACGTAGAAGCTGGACTCAAAACCAAAACCAGAAGTCACTGATCCCCCAACTGCTGCGCAGGAGCTAAATTTGTGGTTGCTTTACTTAATCACTGTTTAAGATCAGTAGGAAGCTAACTGATATTGCTAACCTAGGTATTAGGAAATGAAAGGTATTAGGAATGAACGAAATCATCAATTATCTCATAAGGGAAGTCAAAGCATTCACTCCATTCAAAAAGAAAATTGCAAAGATTTAGAAGATCTTGACAGACTGATACAAAGAGTAATTCCTATCCAGGGCAGGGCAGCCTTTGTGGAATTCATCTCATGGGGGTCTCAACGGGAAGGAAAGTTCAGTCATTCAGGTATTGGGACTTCAAATCAGTAGAAATTCCTATGGAAAGATGAATTATACTTTTTTTAAAAAAATTAAACTGTCATATGTATATTTGCATACTTATTTAAGCACATGGTCATAAATTAGTGGGTCATAAACCCAACAGGAATCCAGTGTTGTGGTCATTGCAGGAGACCACATTTTTCAAAAAAAAAAAAAAAAAAAAGGAATAACATACAGATATCCTACTTAAGTCAGGAGACAGTAGTTAGCAACAAGAGTTTAAAAGCATTTTAATACTATTTTATGAAACGTATTAGTCTTGATGTCTATATCAAGCTATACATTCTCACTTTTTTACATGTGGTGAAAGTGAAATCCTTGGTCCTACAAAAGTTATTGCAAATGTGTGTGTGTGTGGGGGGGGGGGTGAATCTGAGGAAAAAGGGGAGAGCTCATAAAATGTAAGGTTTCAGGAATGATACTGGAACACATCCAAGATCAATCTCCATTCAATTTCATAATTTCTGGGACAAGCAGCAGGTCCTTCACACTGCATGGAGTAAGATCATGAAATGCCAAGATCAACAGGCATAACTCTTTCAAGATCATTCCATCAGGATTTTGCAAATGAAAACAGATTGAAATATCTGGAAAAAAAAGTTGCTGAAGAGAGCAAAATTTTCACTTTGCTCTTCTCTCACCGAGTTAAATCTACTTCCCCCCACCTCACAAAGACCTTTTACAAGAAAAGGAAAGAACGTGGCAAGTGAACACCTACCTATCTCAGCTAGGTGAAAATTTAAGTGTTCCTTGGTCTTCTTAATATTTTACATGAGCCTTCCCAAAATTTTGTTGGTTTTCAAAAGGTATTTTTAGTTTCAGAGGCTCACTGACCCTTACATTGAAATATTAGCTAACAGCTTTGATTTTACACTGCAATGTTTGTATTAGTCTGTCAGTGCAGAGAGAAAATTAATACAACTCCCACCTGCAGTCAGTGATGTTAATTTATGCACATGCCACCTGCATGCTGGATTCACAAGAACAGCTCTGGACTCTCCCAGGAGGCCTCTCTCCAAACATCTCCAGTTACATTTGGTCTCCGCAGCATCCCAGTGGGGCAAAACCATGGCTGGTTTTACACACATGCAAAAGCAGCAGTAGTCTAGAGGTGCAGATTGCTGGGGAGCAGCAAAACAATCCCAAGTGAGGGTGTCCATGCCCATAAGCTGTGAAAGTCAGAGGGGTGTAGAGCCAAGTTGGCTGCTGCAGCCCCAAAAGGAGAGGTCAGAACGAGGCAGCAGCTTTTCCCAGCTCCGACAGGAGATGCAGGCATCTCCCACTCTCTTTTGCTGTGACAAAACCAATTTCTGGCTGCAGCACATAGAAGCTTTGCACTGCCTCTGGTAGAACCATACACTGGTAAATGGTCAAAGAAACAAAGGACAACAGGACCCCCAAAACATTAAGGAATGTGTACGTCATAACAGGGTCTGAAACCTTACCTGATTTCAGAACATCATTCTGTTTATTTCTAGGAAGAGTTATAGGTTAGCAAAGCCCCTGGGTTTATGCCTGTCCTTAAAATTCCAGCTCATGGCAAAAAGATGCTCAAAATTACTCGAAAAAAATGTTTCTAAAGAAAGTCTTCAAAGTTTCATTCAGTCATAGTTATAACGTTTTCCCCAATAATTTATACGTGTGATTTGCAGTTTCCCTTTCCTCTGTCAGCTTCATGATGCTCTAGAGCATGGAACTGTCCATTCTAAAACAACTGTTAAAGACTAAAATATGAGAAATCAGAAAATGGAAGCTGCAAACCTGTTTTATGCCACAAACTCTAATGGTGTAAGTTTTTTACTCAATTTCTTCCTTGAAAGTGAATTAAGAAAAAGGAAATGTAGTTTTCAGTTACAAACCTATTTTGGCATTGAAGATGTCAAGAAATGTACTTTCACTGAAGAATTACCATGACTTGCCTATGACTGACAAAACAAGTACCTTTCTCTTTCCTGTTTCTTAGTCTAGATAGGCTAACTCTCCTTTTCTCAGCATTCTGAGCCCATACGCCATGTGCTTCTGTAATTAAATGTATAACCAGAAAATACAAATAAAACAACTTCAGCAAACTTATGGATATCAGATGAAAATTAGATGCTAAAACAGACAAATGATTTTTTTCTTTTATTATTTCGGTTGTAATACAAATTGCTCAATAAAGTTTAATTAGGACCAGAGCTGTGGCCAGTTACTTTTTTAATCTGACAATAAAAGCTCTCAGTATTTTTCTGTCAAGGACAAACTTTCATGACTGGTCTCCAGTCAGCTGTTTGTGAGAATCAGGGGAAAGCTCAACAGGTGTTTTTGCACAGAAGAGTAAGGCAAAATACATTTCAACAAATTAAAATTTCATTCTTA
This sequence comes from Cygnus olor, assembly GCF_009769625.2. Taxonomy (NCBI): domain Eukaryota; kingdom Metazoa; phylum Chordata; class Aves; order Anseriformes; family Anatidae; genus Cygnus; species Cygnus olor. Next base: position 81,158,374 of record NC_049170.1, on the reverse strand, counting down.
GCATTTTTGTCAAACAAAACAATCATCATGTATCTGTGAACATGGTTCTTTTTAAAGATGCCATGATATATGGAAAAAAGGTGTTCCAGCAGTGGAGAACTAAATTAGACTATACATAGGACATCTGTTAAGAGTTTAGCAGTCTTCATAAAAGATTAATTCCTTTTAACATTACAGTGAGTGGAACATCACCTCAGTTTGACAAAACTTAGGGTTTTATCTGATAGTCTGTAGAAGAGCATTACTGAAACATCTCAAAACCAGAAGACAGTTGGTCTTCCCTACCAAATTTTCATGTGAGGTCACCACCACTGAATTCTTTTGCGTGAATGAGGGGATAAGTGCAAGAGAATGGGGAGACAGCCTATTGCTTTATAAATGCCCCAGCTCCTGCATTGCTATAATAAAAAAAAAAAAGGGAAATGCTTCATTACAAGAAAAATATGACTACTACTTAAGACTGCAGAGAAGCTTTTTTTGGGAAAGAACACAATACACTAAGGTCTTAAATACAAGACAACATACAACTATGGCTAAAACCACATGATTTTGAGTAGCTGTATTGGTGATACCACAAAAACTATACATAGGCTAAATTCTAGCAGCCCCTGCAGGAGTACTCACAAAGCAGAAAAGGTACTCCCTCACATGAGCACTGGGTTGCCAGAATGGTTGAATTCTGTTTTACATATATATCAACAGGAAGATATGGTACAAGGAGAAAAGTCTAGCACAGTTAGCAGTTCCACTTAAGTAACGCAGAGGCAAGGTGACAAGCTGCACGAGTATGTATGTGCACATATATACAAAAAATACATCTAAAACAAGGAAACATTTTAAATAATATTGAAATTTTGACCGATTTTCTCTAGGAGAAAAATCTTTTTGCCTCATTGGGGAGAATACCTCCTGCAAATGCATTTCTGAATCCTCTCTCTAGTGCTGTCCAAGCCCTCCCAAGAGAAGCATGATTTTGCTCCTGCCTGCATCTGTTCTGCAGATGTGGCACTGCTGCCTTTTACCCATCCTTGAGGGAACAGCCTATGGATACCACACTGTGAAATCGATCTTGTCCCACACATTTTACTACCAGCTAAATATGCACTCCAACATTCTCATTTTATCTCAGTGAGGCGTGAACTTCAGTGACTGGCTAGGACTATTTAAAAGCTATAAAAACACTGTTTTTCTCTTCATTGTGCCCTTTCCCCTTTCCCACACCTCCATCCCCTGAAAACAAAAGGAAGGGAAAAGGAAGAAAACTATTACTAACATAAGTTACTGCTTAAAGAAAAAAGCAATGAAAGACAAGGGAATATAAAAAATAACTCGCATATACTGTGAACAGATAATATCAGGTATAACACCGTTTACCTATTTAGATAAGCATTAATTGCATTTGTACGACAGAGTTACAGTTACTTCCAAGCAGAATTAAGAAACTTTTGTTATATGGCAAACTAACTGTTTTACACGTGTTAAAATGAAAGCCTCTATACAAAATCTTTGAACATCAGTAACTTTTACTTTGCATGTTAAATAAAGGGAAGTTTTAGTGCAGCATTCCATCTGCTGTGTTAATAGTAAAATCATACTTGTCTAAACACAACAGTTTTGGCTGATACCTCAGTATCATTCTGTCCTGTTAAGAAGCTTATATGTTCTTGTTCTTCTGCCATGAATCAAAATATCTGCCAGACACTCTTCTAGTCCTGTTGGCCATATTTCTTAATGAATGAACTCACCAGTACATCTCAAGGTGATGTTTTGTTTTTAAATCACAAGCATAAAATTGTTTTAAATTTCCCACATCTCCCTTTATATACACAGAGGTTCTCTTCATTCCCTCTTCCTATACATATAATTTGGCAGCAGAGGGAGGGGAGTGTTTGTCTGGGGGCTTTTTTGGTTGGCTGGTTGGTTTTTACTTTTCCCATGCATCTGTTGTGGTTTCACTCAAAGTGCCGAACACTTAAGTAAATTGTGAAGCACATCATTAGTAGTACTATAACCTTACTCCTTATTTGTAGAGAAAAAATATATCCTGACGATCAGTGTAATAGCCGAAGATCTAAAAATGCTTTTTTTTTTTTCCTAATGAAAGGAAGGTGTATGTGCTCATCTAATCCTAAAGAAGTATTTTACTCATACCAGACTGCTCCTTGAACAGAAAACAATGCTTTGTTTTGATTTTTGCAGCTGAGTGAACTGTACTAACATCTTTGGCCAACATAGAAAAGCTCAGGGGAAGAACTGTAGTCTTAATATCATAATTAATTGGTACTCTAATTTGCATCTTAAGGGATTATAACAGGTCATTATATTTGATGAAAGACAAAGGAAAATATACACAAATTTTTAATGAAGCTTTCGTATTTGCTGGTGAAAAGCTGTAAATGACTTTTGACGTTTTACAGTTTAGGATAACTGTAGAAAATCTGTGCCTTAGAGTTAAAAAAAGAGTCAGCACTGGGGCGCAGAAAGTTTTTCGTAATTACATCTTCAAGAAATGAAGCTGAGACACAAAGCTGTTACTGCTGCTTATTAAATATAGCTGTTCAGCTACATTAAGTTAATTCCTCAGCATACTGTTTTCCACACCCTGTCTCTGATGGTCCACAAGCTCAAAGCAAACAGTCTGATCTACAGAACCATATCTCCTTTAAACATTCTTAATTAAAAACTCTGCAGAAACACCTACAGTCCTCCATGAAAAAATGCAAAGGGTAAACAGTAGCCCATCGGTACAGAAACTGTGAGAATCACTGTCCCAGCATGATGGCAAAGGATACCATGAAAAAATAAATGCCAGTATATATTTCACCTGGTAGACTGACATCAGGTTCTTAGTCATTTCATTTTTAAGAACGGACTTGGCTTTATATCAGACATCCAGGAGTAGCTTTTCCGAACCACCTTAGTAATACATGAATGTTTCTTGTACAGCAGACTAATGGTTGGATACCATTAAAGTCTCTTTTCTTCAGTTCCACCTGAGTTCCACCTGAATATATGACTCACAGTAACCAGTGAAAGGTGTGAAGAGTTGTGCTGCTCTTTATTGGCCACCGCAAAAAAAAAAAGTCACAAGATTAACAAGACCTAGCCTTGTGTTAGCTATGCACCAACTAAACCAAGCATGTTAGCCTTCTGCCAGAGAACAGTGAGTCAACAGGAAGCTTGAATCAATATCCAGCAAGACATAGCTGTCAGTCTATTGTAAAACTCTGGAGTGATCACATTGTACCCAAGAGACTTGGGGCATTATTTTTAAAATGGACTCTAGTTTGCCCACTCAAGTAATGGGAAAATGCACATCATTTCACTAAAGCCAGCTCAGGAGGTATTACTAAGAGAGTGTTTTGCCTGCTACATTCATAAACCTTTATTTTGGCGTCACAGCCTGGGAAAATCTATAATCTATAAGCTTTCTTACTCGTGAGGACACAAACTTTGTTCCTCTAGAAGTCAACAAAAGGATGGAATTGTCATTGGAGCAGACAAAGAGGCAGGCCATTTTCCAAGAATAGCTAATACAAAGGTAAATAGCGCTAATCAGGAGCTATGACTTTTTGCAGTAGTTCTTAGCTCTGTGTTACCACTTAAAAACAAACAAAAAAACAAAACAGTATGCTCAAAACGGCAATGCAACTCTGAAGTCCTACAATGCAACTTCCTATTGCTCAGTTAAAATCTGTCTTTAGATTTAAGAATTATTTGAGTTTTCTTCCTTAAAGCTCTATGCAATAAGAAGTGTGCGAATTCACATGTGGAAGCTTGATGTCACACCAGCTCTTCCGCAAGGTAGGAGAACAGAAGCCAGAGTTCATTGCCCAGCTCAGTGGCTCCTCTTGTAGGACATGTACATCTACTCGTGTTGATTTGTTGAATCCCACTTGTGACAACACGCAGCTACTCATTCCAAACCTCATGCTGCAGTCACACCATTCCACATATTCTCCCCCTAAAGTGATAACATGAGCAGCCAGAGCAGACAGTACTCTCTCAGGAAAATACGAGAGCTAAATCCTAGACGGACTGAGACTGAGAAGCAGCTAACAGATTTTTACTCTAGTGATTTCAGAGCTCCATCTGGGAGGACAAAGGCAGTTTTGGTGACAATGGCACAATAGGAAACCAAGAGGGATCTTGTTAAAGACACATTTATTCTTTGCCAGATCAGTAGCTTGTACAGAAGTGGAGAAGTGCTGGCACAGCTTCTGCCTCTGGTACATCTCCTATACCCACACAGAACTAGCTGCTGAAAATCTCCAGGAGCTTCAGAACCACGTGTTGCAGCCCAACATGGCACAGACTGGACTCACGAGATTAGAAAACACAGTTTTTTTTAAACTTCAATTTTAGAGCATGACATGGCTGCTTAAAGATGTGCACACAGCACTTTTTATTTTTTTTAACTACAAACGTAGATCTTTAATAAATACCAGTTTTTCCAACTCTGTAAACAACTGTGTTGTTTTTCCTCTTCAAGTTACTCAGAATACTAAGATCCTCTATTATTTGTGAGGGAGTTCTCCTCCTCCCCCCTTTTCTCTGCTAACAATTCAACCATCTCCAATACATTTTAAGCTTCAAGTAAATATATTAACATTAAGGTAAAAACATATCAGGTCTAGTAACTCAATAACTGCATATACGTTGTTCCAGTGCACCTTTTGTTCAGTTTTGTGAACAGCTTGACATCTGTACTTTACTGTAACATTGCTACTGATGAACAACAATAGAAGTAATACTCAAAGATTCTCCAAGAGAGAAAAGTAAAAGAACAGAGGCTCTGTCCTTCAAAGCCTGAAGAAGTTTTTATAGATGAAAACAATTTTCGATGTATATGTTTGCATCATAAATCTTCAAAACAAATCATCTGTCTAAATAAATCGCAATAGCAATATACAGGACTTCACACAATGAGTTGCAAAGATTGGAACAAGTGAGCATCACACCATTCCACATATCAGAACTTAAGGCTGCCTTCACTTCCCTACAGTCATTGGTGAGAGAAGAGTTAAAACCCTGGACTCCTACTTTTAGCCTAGTACTTTAACCGTTAGAATATGTGTCCTTCTAATCTCCCTTTTGCTCTTAATTTTTTTTCAATAACGTTGATTATTTCACGGCTCCTATCTGCAGAACTCTAATGCAACTACAAGAAGTATTTAAGCTTAAGATTATCAAGTATTTTCAGGATATAGAAAGCAGGAAACAGCAACACATTATGTAATTCAACCATTTTATACTGCCATAATAAATATTTAGAAATTCCAAGACTCTAAAGAAGCCCTTCGTGCACAGTATCAGCATTCATCCCTTCAGGGTGTAACATGCAGACTGCTTCTCCATAGGGAGTTTTATCTTATTTCATTTTCGTACTGCATTCCAACTCTATGTCGCCAACCAAATTGTTTCCTGTTTTATTGTACAAAAGACCAAGAAAAAGTTTAGCAATCACTATCTACTTTTAATGCATACTGATGAAATTACATACGGTATCTAATATACCTACTCTTATTTAACTGTAAGAAGTCAACAGGGTCACAGAAGGTCTAGAGAACTGCATTATTACACACATGCCTAATACTTAAAAATACTTAGACGTGTACTGTAATTACTTCATTTCCATAGTAAAAAAATTTGCATTTATAAGCTTATAGGTATAAAATGCTTAGCTCATTTAAGAAGGGGGAGTGTCACATAATTCAGAAACTACTTTTTATTTTTTATTTCAAGAATATCACAACCTTGGATACATTATAACAATGAATAACTATTACGGACACTGTCACAATCCTGCTCTTCTGAAAAGTTGCAGTCTAACTGGCTATCACGATGAGCAAGATGGGAAAACATACCTCTTCCAATTTTTAAAATAAAGTTATCCAAGCAATAATTTTGTTTTAAAATGTCGCTATCATCACTTATTTAAAATACTTCAAGTCTGAAATAAAAACATATCTACAAAAAACATCCTGAAATAAATTGTGATAAGCTGAGTTACAGAACTGTCCCACATCCTAACAGTTCACTAGACCAAAGGGAGAACTGAAGAACTGGAAGTGAAACGCACTAGCTCCTGAAATCTGCAATATCAATGTTACACAAAGCTTTGCTGGTCATTGCTTCTAACAGCAGTAATTCATGGGCTTGATAGGATTCTTTGATAGGATTCACATATAGCCAAACATTATATAATTAAAACACAGGGACCAGCAGCTCTTTCTAAAGACCATACTAGTTAGCACATTAGTCAAAGATACACAGTGCAAACATCTAAAGCAACATCTGCATTAGAGATATTTACAGCTGTAACCATTACCCTTGTGCCTATGCTTCTGATACCGAGAGAAGTACTATTATCTTGACTACCTGAATTAACAATTACTATTGGTACACTGAACAAAACAGTGTTTAATAAAACTACTGCCTTGCTTCCTATTCTAGCAACATATTTCAGTTTCCCTACAGACACTGCAGGGAGAGGAGATGGGAGAAATCATGTTTTCTTACTCCTATCAAAGAATCAGGCTCTGGCTATGATAAGAAACATTAAGTGGAGTGCTGATTTAACTGGATACATCAAGTGCTGTATGCACCTGCAACAGAAATGAAAAAGTACCCTTTTGTCTTAGGCAAAAAGAAAGTCAACATAAAAGAACAACTAAAAAAAATCCAATGTGTGTTTTTCAAACAACAAAAAAAAAATCAGCCATCTCCATTAGCTTAGCTTACAATCATGTCATGTCTGGAGCATGCTAATAATAGTGCCTGACAAAGTAAAAACAGTTATCACATTGCGAAGTCTGAATTATTCCCACAGAACACAACACTTAAAAACAAAACTAAAGAATTTATTTTTCCAAAGCAGTTTTATAAACATAACCTAGTCATTAGAATATGCAAGTATGAAGTGACCCACGCAATACTACTACTAAATGACTACAACATATACATTCTGCTAGGGAAACGTAAGCAGTTCTGAGAATTGCTTATCTTTGAACCGCTATGTTGCAGCTCTTTGCTTTAAAGTAGAAAGCCAGAAAATGAAAGTTTTTGCTTTCTTCGCTTCATGTAGAACACCCATGGCCATGCACGTCAGGTGCCACAATGGCAGACCTTGCAGGAAAGGCAGTAACATTGAGGAGCTATAGTCCTTGCTGCATCGAACTTAAAATCTATATTATTGAAATCTATATTAGCAGCACAGTTCAAATGGACAGCCAACACGTCCTCCTACTTGTCGATGCAGTTATGCTCTGTTATTTTTCACTGTGGAAATAAAAACAATTCTTACAGAAGCAGATGGATACTCTGCAAACAAATTGTTTTAAATGAGCTAGCTTAAGGAACAGCAGCATCTTAGGCACAGCAGTTAGAATAGGCCTTGAAAGTGTACCTCTCTAGAGGAAGAATTTGAAAAAAATAGTTAAACATTTATATTAGTAGGGAGGACTTTTTTTTTTTTTTTTTTTTTTTTTTTTTTTTTTAAGATTACACTCCAAGGCAATCATGGTATGGCAGTAAAAGGGCAGAGGCAGTTTTGTATCCACTCTCAGCTGCTCTCTAAAGCCCTTGAGTCAGAGGCGAAGCATGACAACGATGTGAAGGTGGTAGAGCAACCTGAGGACACAACTGGTTTGCAGCCAGCTTCGTTTTCCGCTTTACATGTAGCATATGAAAAACAGCAAGATACTATTCCTAAATCACTCTACAGTAGTACTTCTTTTTTTTTTTAATGTGAAGACAAAATAGCAGGAGTAGTATTAGGGCGTACAGGCTGTGTCACAAGTCCTAGATGGGACTGAAACAATCTAGTCAGGTACCAACACCAGTTCCGCAGCACACATTTCTGTATGCTTGGGATCTCCCTTTTCTGAGCAACACCTGAGAAACATACAGTAAAATAATTCCATTGTCTTCTATCACAACGTTAATATGCTTTAAAAAAAAAATTCTCTGTGGCACCTATAGTATGCGAAGTATTTAATATACAGCAAACAAACAGCCTCTCTTCCCTGCTTTCCTTCCATGTAGGCACCTACGTAGGTACAATTTCTTTGACTTTCTTGATCAGGGGGCCACACTAGCCAACAGCTACCTTTCTTCAGGTTTGACAGGGATACACAATATCATTTATTTTCAAGAAGTTTAATACAGAAATTTGGTTCTGAAAGTTGGCTAGAGAGCTTTTCTTCCAGGAGGAAATACAATAGCCTAAGATCTGACTCCTGCTAAGACCTGCATTTGGAAATCATAACCCTCTGAATTGATGCTGTGGGTACACAGCTGTTGCAGAGCTCATGTTGTGGAAGGTGAGGATCATGTCTCCAGCACCTGGGATAAAGCCCAGATATGCCATTAGTAAACAACACATTCTCAGAGTGGACTTCATACAAAAAGAGAGATCTCAGGGTGAACGTATTCACAGCATAACTGCATTTATTGGTGAGAATGAGGCCAGCTTCAGCTTTTGCATACTACGTGGATGTGTATTTATAATGAGTCACAAATCACTGTGCATCCATTAATTTTATTTTATTTTATTAATTTTAAAAGGTGAGGTTCAGACTCACTTTTAGTCCTAAAAAGAAAAATGGAACATTTTTCCGGGACAAGGTAACACAGTTTGAGGGCAGAGAGTAGATAGAAAATCAGTTCCTCTGTCAAAGTGGAAACGTGTGCACGTAGTAGGCAGGCAAGGTGATGATGTTTCTTTTTCAAGTTTCATTGTGCTAGTATCATACTGTTTAACATGCAGACAAATAGGTGGCTTCCCCCTTTTCCCCATATGTATCCTATATTCCCCTTCCCACCTAAGAAAGCCAGAACTGCAAAAAAGTACCCAGAAGTAAGAGTAGGTTGCTACAGATCATTGAGCTTTTGGTATCTGTGTATTTTGGATTTTTGCATTTTATTATTGTTGAAGATAGTTGTATCCACTGGACCCCCTGGGATAAGGTTTGGCCTATTTTTCAAGAGCTTGAAGATTAGGAGGTGGGAACAGATGGTTCTAGTCAAAGTCTTTTAAATCAGTTCCAAAGTGTAACATTTTCACATACTCTCAGTGCTTACCACCCATCTAACAAAAAAAAAAAAAGAAAACTTAAATCAAAAAGTGACAGAAGAGGAGGAAAAAAAGATGAAAGACTAATTCATTCAGTCTGGCTTTTGTACTTTTAACTTGGTAAGTTTTAATAGTAATGCAACACCCAATCTACTACACTTGTACTATTATCATTACATTTAGCTCATGACATGACAAATACTTGAAATATTTAGCATTATTAATACGTAGAAAATAGCTTTGATGGCATTCTGTGCCACACAATGCAACTAAACATTACAGCAATGCAGTTGAACATGCATAGTACAGTAACTAAATTTAATAAACAGTTATAGCACTCTTTTCTGCTCTGTCAGTAAGTCAGTAATTCCATGCATCTATTACATAAAAGTTTCCCACACAGTGTTATAAAAAACAGGGAGAAGGAAAATAAAAATTGAGATAAAATATATCTAATAGTCATAAAAACAACAATGCAAATAGTACACCCTCCAGATTTCACTGTCTGTCAGGAAAGCAATTTATCACTTTACAACACTATTTTAATCCTAATTGCAATATGTTTCTATGTTAAGAGAAATACAACGACTAGAACTCTACAGATCTTTCATTTTACAAAGATCATTTAAATTAGTTATTTACAAAATAACTATTTCCTGATTGCCATCTCATTTTCCATCATAATTTCTTAAGTAAAAAAATAAAACTGGTTCTAAATGTTATATGACAATGTACAAGTATGTTATTATATGTACTAATAAATATTTTACTAAAGATACAAAGTACAGATGGGCCAGTACAGACTGTCAGAAAGATCTATGCTGTTTAGATTTGCATTTAGAGGTTGTACCCAAGTACACGTCTGCATTTACAGGCTATGCCTACAAATAAATTGTGCTTCATTTTATAAATACACCCACCTACATTTATATCAAACATTTAACTACAATTTTATAGCATAAGAAAATTATATTAATTTAACAAGTATAGTTTGATTTTATGCAAATCTAATTGCGTTGTACAAAATGCTTTACATAGGCTGAAAGCTAAGCAAAAAAAGCACTAAGTCATGTTCAAGGACATAAAATAAACATGCTGTACAAACAGCAGTCCAAATAAAACCAAAAATCATGTTAGAAAGCTCAGTCTGAAGTAAGCTATCTAACAGTACACTAGAGGAAGTAGACCAAAAATATTGTTACTTATCAACTGCTTCATTTGAAGCACACTCTATCATCACATAGTACGGTCCAAAAGAGATGCTATAAGCCACACTAGAGCCCTCCCAGAGCTTAGAAGACACATTAAGAAATATCTTCTGTGTTGGAAGTCTTGCAGCGTAGTCTACACAACAGGTAGAGATGAGCACACAAATGAACTGAATGGCACACCTAAGCAAATTTCTAGTGATAGCCAGTTTTCAACACATGCACATATACCTTGGGAAGTTCTTTTCAAACTCATAGATACAGTGAATGAAAGCCACTTGAAAAAACGTGTAAAGTTTTTATTCATAACATTTAATTATAATATGGAAAAAGTTCTTTAGGAATTTAATGTTAAGTGTTCATCCTTCCACACCCCACAGAAGTGCCTGTCTTCTTTAAAAAAATCCAACCATAAATTAGAACTTAAGCTACATCTAAATTAAGGTTCAATTACTTGTTTGCCTTAAAACATAATTATGTTTTCAAGATATTGTTCTAGTGATGTTCAAGTCTTCAAATTATTTATACTCCATGGCATTAGAAAGCCACGTTTTACTTTATTAACAGCGCACGTTGTGAACACGTTAACATCTAACAGTTAATATGCATATGTAACATGTCATTAAGAAAGACAGCCCCCCCCCCCCCCCCAAAAAAAAAAAAAGTTAACATTTGGTTACAGAAGCAAAGTCAACTTTAATCTATACTTGCTGACAGAAAGGATAATATATAGCAGACAATTATGGTTCTTTTTTTTTTTTTTTTTTCCATGGGTCTCACCATATTAAACTTTCTTTGCTTCCCCTCCCATGTACTCTTTTGTTTTAAAGCAAAGCATTCTTGGATTTAAAAAAATATATTTCAACTTTAATATGGAACCTCAGAATCAATGGCAAAATTGCCCTTTGAATGAGGACAGGTTTTCATGTTAGATAGTGTTACATGCGTTTTCATCCATTAAATTGCAAAAGTATTACTGTTCTTAGATTACTAAATCTACATTGACACTATCATAAGTTATTTATATTGATAAGTTGCATGTCATTATTGTGAAATTTTGTCTTCAACATGACTTGATACTAATCATCAGATTTCCAATTATTTAAGTTGAAGCACTGAAAAGAAAGTTCAAGTCATTTGCTTTGATTTTTTTTAGTATAAATAAAGAATACCGTACACTAATATTTATAGAGTAATTCTAGTTCAGTACCTTAACCACAAATATAAGACAATAAATTCTAAGTAATAGAGTACTTACACAATTTAAACAAGGTTAACAGTATGCAATTCTCAAAAACTACCTGAAGTTTTGGTCTTCATCTGACTTGTATGGCATTCTTTTAAATCTGACTTAGCATCCAGTGTTTAGAGTCCAACTTCCTAATACGTATTTCTCATCACTAAGCTATTTAATAAAAATATTGCAGCAAATATAGTAACATTGTAGAATGTAAATACTTGTTAATTTCATACATTCAATAACAATACTGAAGCATCTAAATTTGACAAGAGAAAAATTCACACTACCTAGAATACTAGAATCTGAACAAAACCAAAGTATTAGGCACAGAACAGAGCAGTAACAAAAAAAAACACAAGTTAGAAATACTCCGAAGCACTGTACACAGAGTCCCCTCCATTGACTTCAGTGGCCTTTGGATCAGACCTCATGACAAATCAATCAACTCTATTCTCTTTCAGTAGAATTACTGCCACCACCTTCAGAAAAAATCTAGTTTTCCAGAAGACCTGAAAGGTGGTGGTTTGTTTTTTTGTTGTTGTTGTTACAGAATTCTGTAGTACATTTGAAAAGAATTCTCGTTTATCGGCTATTTACATACCATATTGTTTCAATTAAGTTGTACCTTTTGAAATCAGCAGGAAGAATTATATACCATTTTATTTCAGATAAAACTGACAAGAACTGCTACTATAATTGAAGTTTATACATTGAAGAGATTACAGTGTAGAAGAGATCAGTATCATAAATAATTAGCATCTTATATTATCCTCTACTCAATGCAATTCTTAGTCTATTTTTAGTGGAATTGGTATTTTAGATAACATGGTTTTAGTAAACAATCTTTTACTAGCTCCATACACTCAGTGTGCTGAATGCACACAGTGTTTTCAGGAGCTTTTTTTTTTTTCTTCAAGCTTTGCAATTAAATTTTACTACCCAGCTAACTAAATACATAGGTCGCATATATATGCCTTGTAATTAAAATACATCATTTCTAGAGGATGTTCTTTGCCACAATGCAGTTTTAGAGACAAGTCAAAGAAAGAATTACACCAACATAAAATTAGAAATGCTCCACAGAACTTACTTATTACATAAACACAGAAAAAGCTTTTAAAAATCTAGAATATTAAGCATATTAAAATCTTTAAAGCAGTGCTTCAAACTTCTAGCATCCTTTAATTTGTTTTTATATTCCTGTTTGATGCTGTGTTCTTTGTTCTGATGCTATGCCAGTGAAATTGCATCACCACAAAGCAACATTATGCAAGAATGTCTGGCTAAAATTAAAATGCTATTTCTTTGCATCACAGTTATAGCAAAAATGCAGTTTAGGCATTCACAATGCAATTATTCAAGCCAATATATTCAGTAAATGCTTAATGAAAAAATAAAGTAATGGAAAGCTAGTATGGATAGCTGTATAGTGAGAAAAGCCACCAGGCTGCTCCTCCTTGTGCTAATTACACTCTGGAGTCTGAGTCTATTGCCAAAGATGCTTGATACAGCTACACATCAAAAAATGTCAAAGAAAAAACTAAAAGAAGTTGAAGAGCTCTTAACACAATGGAAAGAGCTGAGTTTAAAGAAGTATTTTGCGTAACAGCTTATTGTTCAGAAAAACACCTAACTCCTCTGCAAAACAAGCTGCACATTAGGGCACAAACATTGATCAAGATTTTCCCCAGACCCAAGTGTTCCTAATACATAGTCCTTCATTTCTGAGGAGAACCAATCCACTTCCTGAATAATGTTTTTCCGTCTGCTAAAGCGTAATACAGCAGCAACAGAATAAAATATAACTGTAGCAACACTAAACAATCTGATTCCTGATTTGGACAGACTATGAATAAATACCAAGTGGACACTGTTTACAAAGTAAACACACACAAAGTAAACAGTTATCTAATTTACAGAAGAGAAACAGTTAAAAAGCAAGGACCTTGAGGGAATCTGTATAGAATATTGCTAAAAACAGGAGAATGTAAATGATACTAAACATCCCAAAATGACAATTTACTTTTTGCCTTTTTCTTTAAAACATCACTATGTTGAACAACGATGTCTATTCTTAACATTCCCAAAATTTATTGAAACTCATGAAGCAACAAGAAGTTTCATTATAGTTAAAGGATCTAAATTGTTTCATCTTCAATTTCCAAAATGTTAAAGGAAAAACAGAAACTTGTGTCCACAGACTGTAGTAACAGTGAAATTAATCCCTCCTAATATAAATGCATGCTGTCATTACTGAGCACACAGAATTTCTTAATCATAGGTTCTATGATTTTAAGTGTGTACATCTCACTGCAACAATTCTTTAGCAAAAACACTGTGTGCTTTACGTTCTCTGTGCTGCTTTATGCTGTAAAAAAGCAAAAACCATTTTTTACAACAAAATAGTTTACTTCGTTTTGCATGCCCATAAAACGTACCAAGTAGCTTTAAGATGCACATTGCATTTCTTCCACTGATGAGGGAAGTTGAGAGGATGAACATAGGTTTTTAAAACTGCATAAACCACAAAGCCAAGCTTACACAGAACAAAGAACAAATCTAGCATTACTCAGCAAGAAGAATAGAAACATGCACGCACACATACACACCAGCAGTACTAATGATCCTAAAGGGAAAAAATACTGCTTTGTTATGCAAATACACCATTCCAAAAATTGAGAAAATTAAATGATGTCATTCAAGCTAACATCCTTACCTCAATGGAAAAGAGGCAAGAGACACCAACCCCCCCACAAGCACTCATTTCAATGGTGTTTTGCTTAAATAGGATCCTGCAGCACTTAGCCCCAAGAAGAACTGGGGAACAAACTTCCGAACTGCTTATTTTAAAAATATAACATCTGTTTTTCCAACCTAGTTTATCTGAATAACCAATGCAATGCATGTACTATCATGTATTCAGAGGTATTACACAGAATTTCATTTATAACGCAACTTAGTTAATGGTTTCTAAATATATAAGAACAAGTATATTTTTAATTCCAATAATTTAACGTACAACAATTGAAGTGTGCTAAGAGGCACAATAAGAATTTTAAAATGTGATATAACAAATTAATTTGATACTTAACAAGAGTAAATGCATTAAGGTAGCTTCATGTTATTACTCATCTAAAAAAAATCACATGTATTCTCTTGCAGCAGTGTTTAACGTTCAAATAACAGGTATTGCATATAATTGCATATAATCAACAGTTTCTTAGAATTGTCAAAGCACTTCAATTTTAGAGAAAAAACAAAAGAAAAAACCCAAAACACATGCAGACTTACTCTACAGCCGCATGAACAACAATTTAATCATAATGAATAAACTCCAGAAATCAAAGCTATTCTATCAGCATTCTCCATAGTTTCATGAACGATACCGAAAGTCACCTACACTTCTGTAAACCTGCATTACCCTCTGATCTCAGTATGCTGTAGCAGCTAGCTTTAGCTGATACACTTCAAAGTGAATTAAATGCTTTTCTTCCAACTTCTTAGAAATAAATTATGCTATAGGTTGTTTTTTCTTATTAGCCTGCAGAAGGGGGTGAATGGATCACTAAAACACCAAGTATGAGAAAAAAGAAACATTAGTTATCAATAGAAACTTGCCGGGTATCACCAAGCTGTTGTTATAACAGCTTTTCAGTCAATTTGGTTACAAAAGCATCTGCTTATAGAAAGTAACACTCTAATGAGGTACATCAGGAAAATAAACACTGAAGCTGTGCTTACACAGGATGGTAGCACTCACACAGCCATATCAGAAATAAAGTGTTTTATGACTAAGACAGCACCCTATCTTGGCTTTTCCAGCCTTGACATAATCTCTAGACTACTTTAGTCACACTATAATATTCATTTTTAAGGCTTCTATTCTTCTACAAGATCTTAAAATCCCAGGTCTTGAACAATCACTGACATCAAAGTCAAAGCCTTCAATATAGACATTTCTACCTTTATCTTGATAAAGCCCTACTACAAAATTTTAGAAGCAGACGAGCATACAAAAGCCTCTTTAATGCCTAGATGACCGTGTTTTGCAGCCATTTATTTCGTACATAACAAATACTAAGTCAAGCATTGTACAGCTACTATTAATCAAACACTTCTAGAGACAGATCTGCACCTTGGCTCATTTTAACAGCAAATCTAATTTGGGGGATCAGGGCATAACAGACTGCAGCTCTTTCTTAAAAAAAAAAAAAAGAAAAAAAAAAAAGGTGACATTTGAGCAAACCTTACCAAAGAATGCTTGCCTGACTGAGGACTGACATTTCCTTTCTCTAACTTGCTTAACTAAAAAATAGGCATTCTGGCCAATTCCTACAGTACCCCAAGGCAGCTGTATATTACTTTCAGTTGCAACTTGTGAATACTTTCTTTTTCTTTCTGTCTCTTTATTTTGACATGCATATTATGTTAGCTGATTTCAATCATGTTGCATGAGTGGATGACATACCTTAAAAGATTAAGTTTTGCCACCTGGGACTATTCCAGAAATTCAGTACTTTATAGCATCTCATACCCTTCTTCATCCTCTTTGTGCTTGCATTATCAATAATAGCTTTCTTTCCTATTTTATGCCTAACTACAAGTTGTTCAAGGCTGCAGTTGATACAAGTCAGCTTGAAGTGTCATTCCTCTTTCATTCCCATTACCCGATGTGGCTGCTCTATTGTATACAACACTCTGCTGCCATCTATTTGACAGAAAAAATACAACCGCATGAATGCCACAAGTGTTTGCCTTCCCTTTCCAGCAGCTTTTTCTTCCCCTACAGCAGCTGTTAGAAGGAAAACTACCAAGGATCTTTTCATCACTTCCCTCTGCTCATCCCCAGAGTTAGAAATCAGTTCAGCAACTATTTTTGCACTTAAAAAGTGCTACAATTCAAGTAGAGATGCACAAATTATATGAAAATATATTTATTAACCATTCAGTTTAACATCATTTATGCCCTCAAACAAGATTCCAATTCCGAAATTTGTTTTGAAGCATTTTTTTTTATATTTACTTATGTAGCAGCAGAGCTAATTGAGGGCTTGATTTCAACATTTACCTAGACCTATCGAGGGCCACAGCAGTGAATGAAAATAGATTCCACTGCAGCCCCCTACTACTACACCAGATTCAAAATTCAGAAGTCAGTCAGGAAGTCAAATTACGGAGCCTTAAAGCAGAAACCACACACAAAGCAGGAGATGAAGGAGTTGGTACTTTATCCGTCATCAGGGTCACAAAGATAAACACCACTTCATTCAACACAGGGTTCAGCCTGCTTTGTATGCAACTGCACAACACAGGAACAGCAGTTTTAAAATGTCCCTTACTTGCATTTGCAAGAGACACCCACTGAAGCCACAAAGAAACCTGAAATCTATAATCTTCAGTTATAGAGCCATGACATTTTGCTATTTAATTTCCAAGCCATGTGGAAAAGTCCTGAGTCTGGTCCTTTTGACATCTGATTAAAATCTGAAATACTTTTTAGTTTTTTCAAAAACATGATTATTTACATGTATCATGTAAAAAAAAAAATGAAAGCAACTTATTAGTAAAAATGTGCTTTGCATTTATCCTGGAAGTGATCCGTAAGAAAAAACAAAGGCAAAGATCAAAAAAGCAAAACCCTAACAAGTTATCATAGAAACCACAAATAAAGGTTACTGGAATCCAAAAAGCATACAAACTCGTGCTGTTTTCTAGAGAAGGGGGGGAAAAATTCCCTGGGAGCATGGGCAGGAAGATTTTTGTTGAGGGAAGGGGGCAGGTAAGGAGAAAGCGAGAGAGGCAGAATAGGAGGGCACAGAGACAATACTAGCACACAGCAGTCATTAGATATTCTGTGGTGTTAAAACATGCCCATAAACATAACACCCTAATTTTCTCATTGGTATTGACATAAAGAGTACTTGGTTTGGGGAGCTATTTGTTAATGCTTATATTTGCTAATAACTCTAATACATACTAGTAACACCGAGCGTGTTATTCCATTGTTCTTTTCATGTATTCACAGCCATAATACCTGTATTTAGCTATTAAAGTTAATCTGCTTAATAAAATTAATAGTCGCGCTAAGCTACTAAACATTTTGGTTTAGATCTATTTAGTCCGACCATACAGGCCACAATTACAAAGACTGTGTGAAGTGCCATAAATATTTAGTGGGTCAAATGAAGAACCATACAAAATGGCAATTGTTACTTATTACTGGAATTGCCTTTCTTTCTAGGCCACACACAAAATCTGTTTGAACAGGTAATGTAAGTATTACATTAATAAAAAAACACGCAGAATAATCCAAGTGTAAAACTAGCTAAAATTTGATTGCTTAAAAGGAGTCAGGTTGCTTAAGGAGTTTGTAAACTACACACAGAAGAACACTGCATGCAAGCGTTAGAAAGCAGCACTCAGGAGGCTTATTCTGCCCTCTGGTGCACTACAACTTCATCCCACAAGGATACAGCATCCTGGACAGAACTCAGGAAAACACCCGAGTAATTCTAACAGCCTGAAATTAAAGTGGTTATAGAGTGTGCTGAGCTACATTAAGACTGTTCAGCACTTTACAGGATCATATCCTTAGTATCTACCAGCACCAGCAAAAGCAATAAAGCATTCTGGGGGACAGAAAGTACCCCAGCCAATTCTTATGCCTCTGTATTTACAGCAGAGAGACTAATTGCCCTGGCTAATAACCAAGACACCATCACATGAGGCAGTGTAAAAGCACAGAATTTGCTCTTTTGCATAACAATTTTCTTGCAAGGCTGTGTTTGTGAGGCTGGTGTTACAAGCTGCCACGACCAACAAACAGATGACAGGAGATGGACAGGTACCCAAGCATGCCACAGAGCATGGTACTAGAGGGCTGCACAGGGAGATCCTAAGCAGAAGTACCCGGGGGCCAAAGGTCCTCTATTTATAGCCTTGTTACAGCACAAATCAGGTTGAGGAACTAACTTCTTGGCTAATAACGTGAATGGCCATACATGCTAAATTAGGAGCAATTTGATATCATCTTGAGACAATAAAATATTCTATAAAGCATAACTATAAAATTCTTCAACTCCATAAAATTAAGGTACATTAGGCCTACTTTTGCCTATGAATAAGTATTACATCTCTACAAAAGAGTGCTGCTAATATTCTTTTCAATTAGGTAGACTGGATCTTGTTACACAGAACAGCCAAACTACTTGTTTTATAAAATGCAAAAAATCCGTTTGTTTTCCAAGCAGCTGTGAGCTTCTGTGACATTTATAACAAAACCTACGCAATAAAGCTACAGCAGAACATGGTATACTGAACAATAAGATCCATGAGGTACAGTATACAGAACATTCATTATGCAAGAGGTAATGCACAATTTAAGCCTTGTTACTAATGCAGTATTTTAGAAAAAATGCAATCAATTCCTTGAGTTACCTAGCCTGCAATTTCATACAGGTGAGACTGCAAACTAGAAAACAACTTTTGCCACAAGTCAGCACTGCAGAACTGGAACTATCTGAGTAAATATACAGTTACAATACGAGCACGTAAGTGGCACTAAGATTACTGATTGGTATTTATTTGTGATAAAAATCCACCCTAAAAAGTAGCGGGAAACATTTCTGTTTAACATGGACTACAATACTAAAACACATCTCCAGCACAAAAAAAAAAAAAAGAACTATTTTAAGAACTAATCTACCAAACAGGCAATGCCTAACTTAAAGTTACTTGAGTGCAATATGACTGAGATGGTTAAAGCTAAACCAAACCAAGTTTAAGGATTTTCAAAATGAGGGTCCTAGCAAAGAGCTGCTCTGTCCAGAATGCATGTTCCCCCAACCTAGCTAAAAGACTTTGAAATGATCGCAGAACGGAATCAGGAGACTTTGGTTCTCAGTTCTGCCTTACTTCTGGGTTATGCTATTTAAGGTTGTGCCTTGACCTTCTTCATAGCTAAGTACTCACCAGACACACTATGGAAGCAGCTTCTTCATGAGACCACCTCAGGGTGACATTCTCTCCTACACTGATTTTTATCAAATTTTCAACTATTTAACTATATGAATTATAAAGCGGGTGAGGAAAGCGAACTGTCTCTCTAGTATCTCTGATAAAACCTGCAAGAGAGAGACAGCAATATTTCTAAGTATTTGATACACTTGTACCCTGAACAGAAGGATGCTAGCTTCGAGGCTGTGTCCCAAACACTGCCTTCCTCACCATAAAGTAACACAGCACCACATGCCCCCAGCAGTGTTCAAAAGCACTGTTACAACTGCAGGAAAATGGAACCTATAAGAGCATGGTCGGAAGTAAGGAGGAAGCCCCGTCTTCCATAAGGTTCTGGACTCCTCAAGCCAGGAGAAGTCCAGGTACGCAAGCAGGCTTTACAACATGTAGTAGGAAGGCTTTCTTCAGCTGACTAGAAGAAACTTTACATTCATAGGCTTTGGCCCTCATGGAGGACTTTCACCGTCCTCATATCTGCTGTAGGAACAACACAGCAGGGCACAAGCAATCCAGGAGGTTTCCTGAGCGCATTAATGATAAGCTCCTGACATACGTGACTGAATAACCAACAAGGGGAAATGCTATAAAGACCTGATTCTTACAGACATGGAAGAACTAGTTAGGGCATCCTTGGCTGCAGTGTCTGAGACTGTGGAGTTCATTGATCCTGAGAGGAGGGTCCATGACATGAAGCAGGACGACAATCCTGGACTTGAAAAGAGCAAATTTTGGACTATTCAGGGATCTGCTTGGTACAATACCATTGGATACAGCCCTCAAAAGAAGAGGGATCTAGAAGAGCTCACTGATTTTCTCAGATCTCCTCTTCCACGCTCAAGAACAGTCCATCCCAACACCACCACTACCATTCCATCCAACCCCACTACTGTGAGCTGAAAATTAATTCCTGCACATCTCCTAACACCCATATGTTTACAAGGAATTAAAACTAATTAAAACTGAGCAGAATGTAAACTAAAGATGAAGAAAAGAAACTTGTACACATCTTGCCAGGTAAAGAACAGAGCATTTACTGACTTTTTAAACATAGTTATATGCAAGTAAGATACTGCCCTTCAATGTTGCATGTGTAAGGAACACTTATCACAGAAAAGCCAACTTGCTTTCATCTCATAAAACACATTTGCTATAAAATTTCTACCAACAAACCCCAACAGTAAGTAGGTAAAATCCAGGTTGCTAACTCAATGCAATTTAAAGAAGTAAATGGAACAGTTGTGGCTATCTGCACTACAGACCCATGGGACTAGACTATTTAATACACGGCTACTAGGATAACAACAGCACCAAAACCAGAGTCGTTTCTTCAGTCCTATATGTAACTGCTCAGTGCAGTTTAAAGTGCTGAAAGCAAAAGACCATCAGTACAACACAACTCAAAGTACAAATCTTACAGCATAGTCAACAGTGGCAGAATCCTTGTCCTTTAGAGAAGAATAGTTCTAAGTTTACATCTGTGTGCATCTACTGAAACACTATGAAGAAGGGACTCTTTAGCCAACCTAGCATTTGGATAATTGAACTTGAAGGCATTTAACAGATGGATACAAGCAGAGTTTTGGTAACTATTTAGATTAAGCCATCTGCATGCTACCTATGCACAATAATCTGTTATTTAGAGTCAATACACTGTAAACAATTACTCCAACAAAACTTCAATGAAAACAAATCATGATTAGCACAGTGGATTCCCAAAGCACCAAAAGTGAGAGCAGCAAGACATACAAAGACTGGACGGAGAACATGAGGCTAAGTTGCCTATTTAGTTGCTACAAAGTGAATGTGCTACTGTTTTCTGAACACCCAGTGCGGAAGTTACTGTACGGATAGCTAATCCCCATTCCTCATCAAAACAGACAGGAATGCACACTGGATAATTTGTTCCTACTGATGATATCATTCTGTTAAGTTTAGTGTTTTTAATCATGAGTAAGTTTCAGCCTTCTCTCACTTTCTCCCATGCACAAGATCAGATCAGCCTCTCAGTGACCTACTTTATGAGTCATAATCCTCACTATTTATGATTCAGAAAAACGTCTTCTCTGACAGTATTTCCCAGACTACCGTGGGTTCATTCCAAGAACCAATTTCATCTTCATTGGTTTCCTACAGGAAACCAGACCAACTTCCTATTATTTTGTTTTCCTTCATTTCAGCATGGGCTCACATAAAACTAACTGGAAGTGAGAGCACTAGAAAAAAAAACTTTATTCTACATAAACACAAGCCAACATAAACACCACCAAAAAAATACTGAAGACGTCACTGGTTGAAAGTGACCTGAATGTGAAGCAAACTATGATTAGAAGACCTTTTCTTCCTTCCCCAAACACGATGAATGCAGGTAGAAGGGGTAAATTTACATAAAAAAAGTTTAAGGGCAAGAAATGTTCAGTTCGGAGTGAAGACATTCACTTCTAACAGGTTTTCAAGTTCTCACCCCTCTCCTCTTCTAACACTGGGAATTGTTTTAAAACTGTACAGACTGTTGAACAGCTTTTAAGTACTATCAGTACCATAGTGAAGTCCCCCAGTCACCTCTGTCAGGCTTGGGGTACCTAGGTTCTTCCCCAGCTGCAACAGCAGAAGCATTACTGGAGATGTTAGGAAGCACGATAAGCACCCCCTAAAGAAGCCCCTGCCTAGACTTCACCTATGTGCAGCAGAGCTTCTTAGCATTGTTTAAGTATTGGTCTGCTGCATTCAAGCTAGCTTCTGAAAAAGTTGTTTCGATGTCTCTTCACTGTGCTCCAAAGCACTTTGGATCTCTAAAAACCAAGACTCAGCACCAGATCCACACTGGCTCAGAAAGTTCATCCAGTGAAATACTTGAGGAATCAACTTTCCCAGAGCCCATGGCAGCGTTATGCAAGAACCTACTGCTGCATAACCACCACCACCCCTTTACTACCTCCCAGTGCTGTGATTTGAGCTGCTGGCAGATGCAGCAACCACATGGATATAGTTTGGGTCTAGAACATCAGAACCATGTTAACAATCCCTAGGGGCACGAGCCAATTCCACAGAGATTGTTAACCAACGCGCTGGTTTAAGAAGCAAAGTGCTGGAACACCCAACCATAGGCTGCAAATAACTTGCAAGGTTTGCTGGTTCAGGTTTCATTCTGCAAAGCAGCAGATAAACTGCCTTCTGGACCAGAGCTGCCCTTGGAGTCATGTAGCCTTGTTCCTACGATGCTGTACCCAAGCTAATAAACCTAACCAGACCCATGTGTAGCACAGAGCAAACTGGATAATTCAATCATGCAAGCAATTTGAAAGCAAGATTATTCCCATTTCATCTCTATACTCTGCTGTATGCCTTGTCAATAGCTGGAGTCTTTCAGCATGATTTCCTCATGGGTTTCAAGACTTGTGGGTTGATAGGAGCGACACATTGCTTTTTGTAGGAAGGCTGACTTACAAAACCGAAGCCAAACTCGTTTTCATAAAGCTAAATGCTCCTTCAGTTTTCCCCTCAAGAAAGGCTAGGGAATTTTACGGCTTAAGAATACATTTTGTTGTGGTTTAACCCAACAGGCAGCTAAGCACCACACAGCCATTCACTCACTTCCCCCAGGTGGGATGGGTCAGAGAATCTGCAAAAAGGTAAAACTTGTCAGTTGAGATAAAGACAGTTTAATAGGACAGAAAAGGAAGGGAAATTAATAATAATAATAGAATACACAAAGCAAGAGATGCACAATGCACTTGCCCATCACCTGTTGACCAATGCCCAGCCAGTCCCCAAGCAGCAGCAGCCTCCTGCCCATCCAACTCCCCCCAGTTTTATTGCTCATCATGACACCACATGGTACAGGGCATCCCTTTGGCCAGTTTGGGTCAGCTGGACTGGTTCCCTTCTCTCACAGCTTCTTGTGCAGCCCCAGCCTCCTCCTGGCAGGGCAGTGTGAGAAGCTGGAAAGTACTTTACTCAGTGTTAAGCCCTACTCAGAAACAACTAAAACATTGGTTGTTATCAGCATTATTCTTATCCCAAATCCAAAACACAGCACCATACCAGCTACTAGGAAGAAAATTAACTCTATCCCAGCTGAAACCAGGACACTTTTCTATTGCACACATTTAGGAAGGACGTAAGCATAACAATTTGCTACTTGGCTATCAGTTTTAGTTTGTAATCACAACATGGAGTCTGAATGAGGTTTTGCAAGTTTACCCATTAGTGAACTGAGTTGAAAATAAAGCAATATAGCCTAACATATGCAACATGTAAATGAAAGTTGTCTGCTCTACTGTTCATACTCCATTGTGATACAGCAGTATTTGCCCTGGTCAAGTTGTTTCAGTTTACATATCTTCACTTTCCAACCAAAAGTAGTAATAATGCCATAAGTGGTAGCAAAGCTGTTTTCTCTTTATATAGGTCAGTCTTTCAAAAAATACTGTGTGTATGAAAACTGGTATACATGAAGCATTTCTGCAAATGACAGATATATGCACCAATTTTAATGCAAATAGAATAATGTGGTTCTAACCATAGTCTGACCTAGCTATATATTGCACAAATTTTCCACAAGGGTTGATCTGCGGAATGCTATGCAGCAGAAGTTGTTTCAAATAGTAGAAAAATTAGACTTCTAAACCTAGAGATTTTGTTGACAGTGGTAATTTAACCCCACCAATTCTGATATCTTATTATATATTCAGTACCAAAACTCATACAATAATTCAGCACCACAGAAAACACAACTATCTTGATTTAAGGCAATATTTAAAATGTTAAAGTGTTGTTAAAATTGCTATAAATGCTGCAGGCCAAAACAATCAAAGCAGTATGCCACCAGCAATGAACATTCTTCATTCTCAGTGCTAGACATTACTTACCTTAACATGGCTCTGAGCTCCCAGGTTGTATATCTCAGTGGGTTTGACTTCATTAATGATCTTCACCAGGCAGGTGCTGTCCGTGAGGTCACCATAGTGCAGCTTCATGTCTTCAGAGTTTAAAAACACACCATTAATACACTTTAATGCCAAAACAATACAGCATTCTTGGTCCAGACCCTATTCCAAGTTCAAAGTCCAAATAAACACTTATTGGTAAAAGTTAAAAGAACATTGGATAAGTAAAATTTTGCTTTTCTTCTTCCTTATGCACAGTATTTATATCCCTGCAGGAGTAATAAATATCATTTTAGATTATCTTTTGTATAATATGATTTACCTAGCAACATTTACATCATCTCTTCAATAGCTTACACTTCATTAACCCAAGTTATATAAATTTGATCAATGTCATACTGAATTTCAACCACACACAAAAAAAGAGCATTTTAGTTTGGGGCTTCCAATCTTTCTTTTGCAGACATTTTCATGAACTTAAGCATACACGACAGCTTTCTCCTCCTTTCCAAAATGATACCCATGTTTAAGCCCCTCAACGAAAATAATTTCATAACACAGCTACCAAAAAGAGGTACAAAAATAGCTAGGCTTCCTGTAAGGTGAACATTTAGGTGACATTAGTGTACAATTCAGTGCATTACAACTGAGTTTGTATTTTACAGATCTAGATACACAGTGGAAAGTCATTTCAGAGAAAATTGTAACTATCAATTAAACATTCTTCATAGCATTACACACAAGTCTCAAGTGTGGTTAGTCAGGCAGCCATTGTTTAGATCTCAGTGTTTAGATCTTTCCTGATTGAGTTTCTAATTTGTGTGCGAAAAAGTGGGTAAGAACGAGTCCAGCTCCTGTAAAAATCAATACAGCAGGTTGCGATGGCTTATTAATTTGTTCATGGTTTCAGACTAACCTGTTAAGATCTCATCCAAAAGTGAAATTCGCTCTGATAAAAATAGGTCTTACTTTCCTCTTTAAAAACAAGCAAATAAATTATATCAACACACTGCTACTCATATATTTATGCAAAAAAAGAAAAATGTCGCAACTATAGATGAATTAGCCTTTACACTTAGATGCCATATTTACATTTATTTTCATTTGATAATGTTTTTGACTGTATTCAATTTATGTTTACATTTCCTTTTTATCTTGGAGATAAGGCCATCATATTTCAGTACAATTCAGCTATCTTCTCACTTGACAATGATCATTTTTTTTGGGGGCAGTACCATTCATAGATGTAACCATCTTTCAACCCCCAAACTAAAACACAAGGTTTATTACGAGAGACCACCATTTTGAAAACACTGTTCAGATATGCCAGTTGCGTTTTTAAGCTGGCACTTTTTCTTTTAAATAGTTTAAGAAGGCAAGTAACAGGTCACAGTTCTCAGGTGTTCAGTTTTGCACATTCCTCCTGTTTCAACAGGTGATTAAGGCTCTTAAAGTTGATAAAGTCATAGAGTCCAACAGGCCACAATATATTCCTGAAATCTGCTTGTACATCTGCATTGCTTGAAAGAAGATAGTTCTGAAAAAGACTTCAGACCCAGCTGAAGCTGTGGCTAACAAGTAAGACACATTATCATTCTCTTAAAAAAATAACTGACTAAATTTGAGGGATGGAAAGCAGCTCTCTGCATACACATCTATTAACCACAATGTGGACTACCTTCATTACTGCCACAAATTCTACATGAAAGATCCCCACCATATTTCTACTTGCAGGGAATTCAACTCTTCTGCTTCCAAAATGAAATTCAAGTTCTGCCCATGGACTGCAGCATTCACAACATCCCAAACAGTTGTTAAACAAAAATATTTGGATTTGGTGTTAATCTGTAATCCTCAAAACTGTTGGTGTTCAGATCACCGTAAGGACTGCTGCGTTTTTCCTACAACACTGAATAGAGACAACTAGCAAGCATTACTTAAGTGTTTTCTCTGATGGCAGTTGCTACTTCTTTCAAGACAACTCCATGGGCTGGTGGGAGCAGTGAAGAATGGAAATGCACCAGAAAAGAAATCTTCCCCTCGGCAACAGGGGCAGTCCTGTTCTTCCTCTTCTTACTTCATCTGGGAGTTAAATGCAATCTCCCTGAGTGCTGGGCCAGCCTTCTGGAGAGAAGGTTTTGGAGAAAGATGCCGTTACAAGAAGAGGCTCCAGATCTGAAAGAACAGCTTCCTCCCCAGGCTCAGCAGCAGCAGAGCAAAAAAGAAGTGCCACAGAAGAGCTCCCTCTTCATATGCCAAGGACATCCACTTCTGCCATCATCCCCAGGCCAGAGAGCAGTCTTGGAGCTTCCCAAAGGGAAGGGAGGCTGCCAGCTGGGTTGAGCTAAGCAGAGATGCTCTCCCGTGATTAATTTATATTTAAAGCTCTCATTGTGTGCCTATTTTGGTCTACCATCATCCTCAAAGTTTCTTGGTTGAATGCCTTTTTTGAAGGGTAGGTCTTGTTCATTTTCTGACCCATGAGAAAAAGAGGTCTTTCAAGAGTAATATGCTAAGTGGGAAGGCCTACTAGAAATGGGATTTATTTGGTGCAAAAACATATAAATACAGATTAAATGTCAACACCTTTGGGTAAGCACTGGTAGATATTAATAAAGTTGTAAACAAAGTTGTCCAATCTAAAAGCCTCCTCATCAAGCAGTAGCTGCAGGGCTTGCTTCAGGGAACCTTGTTTTCCTTACTGTTTTTCCTGCTTTTTTGGGATGAAGAGAATCACTGTCTATGAAGATCATCTACCCCCTGCAATGTGTAATCAGTTCTTCATGGGAAGAACACACGGCAAGCAAGTTTAGAGTTTGTTCACATCAACTACTATTGCTTCTTTGCTTCCTCTAGTACTGCCTGGAAACTCATTGTTTCAAACCAGTTGCCATGGAGCAGCCTTTCCTGAGATTCCAAATGCAATTCCTCCTCTTTCAATTCACATGGCTACATTCTTCAGTTAAAGGAAAATGAGATAAGTGGGGTGAAACACTTCAGGTCTGCTTTCTTTGTTCCCTTCTTCTATCCCTTTCCTTAAATGCTTGTATGCATACTATTTGTGATATACATTTTCTTCTTAAATCACTTTTCATATTCACAAGATGGTCGTCACAACATATCGGCTCTTTTATTTATTTATTTATTTATTTATTTAGCCTGATTTTACCTTGTAAGCCATAAATTTAAGTCATGGGATACAGTTCTTATGTTTCCCTTGTTGGAAACACAGGGTTCAGTATTCTTCATGAAGATATTTTAAGCAGCAATGTACAGTAAGTAGTAACTATTCACAGTGAATTCCACTGAAGTCATGTCCAAAACATTTTTTTAAAGAGACATGCAAAGAATCAAGTCAAATCTAAAAGCTGCATTATTTATTACAATTTGTTGAAATATGTTCTGTTGGACCATCATGGGAAGCAGACTTCAAAAGACATGAGATTTGCTTATGGCACAGAGATATTTAGAGATAACACCTCAAATGGGAAGGCTTTCTTTAAGGCAGTGTCAGCATGCACAACTTTACAAAATGCGCATAGCATGAAGAACTACATTTTCATTCAAAAGCTCAGTCCTCCAAACATCTGCTGAACCGGAACCATCCAATAATTTTTCTCCTCATTAAACAAAGAGTTAACCTCTCCTTACAGTAAAATACCTTGAAACAATTGAGTGTGCACTAAAGTGTAATCATTTCTGATCTCCAAATTATAAGCAAAGTACACAGTAAATTATTTTCAGCAAATTTCCAAGAGTAATGCTTTTCCTTCAGGAAAAATGGGTACTTGCTTCCATGGATGGGGGCATTTTGAAGGTTTGAGCATTCATTCTTCCTGTCATCAGGAAGAATTGATCACATTTTATTTATGTCACTTAAGGCTGTCCTCAGACCTCTATCAGATACTAAGAAGCTCATGATGAAACAGAAGTGGGGTGAAGAACATCACTAACATTTTACCCCTCCAAGAAGGTTCATGCAATAAATAGGAGGTTGCTGGGTGAACTGAAGAACCAAATAAATGCATCTTCTTGATACAAGTTGCTCTAGAAACAGTTCTGAGGAGAGCCCACTAACATATCACGTTATTCTCTTACTGTATCTCTTACTGTACAACATTTTGTACAGTGTAAGTGGGACTAGCTCCATTGTGAAGAATCTGTCAAAATATGGCCCAGAAACTATTAAGGGAGACCACAAAACTAAAAGAAAACTAGCAATTAAACAAACACCTATTTAAACATGAGATTTCATGCTGTCAGTGATGTAAAAGCCTATTTAGCTGCATCAATAACATATTGGTAAATAATTTTTAGGTAAAATGTTTAAGATACCTGCCTCAAACATTTTAGTGTTCTAATATCTCAATGTTTTCAAACTTTTATAGCTCTTTGGAGGGTCAGCCACTTTGTAATTGCTACAACTTATGCAAGAACCACATCAGTATTTCTGCCTAACAGAAAGTGTCTTCCTGTGCCCTTCATGTTTTCCCCTCTTGGTAATACACCCACACAAATGTATATACTTTGTCACATTTTGATCATAGAAAAATAATTACTTTCCTGAGATAGAAGCTAACATAACGGGAGGCTTAGCTATTAAGTGTTTTTTTTTTTTTTTTTTTTTTTTTTAAATAACGAATCCTATATGAAGCATGGCTTAAAAATAACTACTAGTTAATACAATTCAGTCAGAGGAAACTGGGATTCCCTTCCTGCGTCTGGGAACTTTTCTTCACCAAACAAGTAGACTAAAAAACCATTAAATATAAAAACAAAGTCTTACTTCCTTCAGTGTGAGCCTGCGGATTCTTATAGAGATGTTCAATCCGGCCTGTATTAAAGGAACTGGATCGACGAACGATTCCATGCACCTGGGGGTTAAACAAGGAAAAATATAAAAGGAAATAGTAAACATAAGAGGGGTAAATGATTTAAACTTTAAAACTTCTATGTTTACATTTTTGTGATATTTTAAGAACAGGAGACCTATCATGCCTCCCTTCAGACACATGTACCTTGTCTTTCTATCAGGTAATCAGTTCTCCTCCATTCCTAAAGGCAGACCTGTAGGGTCCAAATCCTAACAAAATACTTTGAGATGTGTTATGATGTCATTTATTTTAGTACCCTTGAGTGGTTTCACCTTCTCCCTTGTTGACACCACTAGCAGCCCAAGCATCACACACAGTACAGAAAACCCACTGAATTGCCCAGGAGCACCGTATCTCCTAGTGAGCTGAACTCGCCAGTATCACTACAGTTGGAGAAGCAATGTGTGGATCCCAAGATAACTACTTCTACCTGGTTACAGAGAAGCCTTTCTGAAGCCAAAGGTGACAGGCATGGAAAAACTAGGAGTTGTGACTAGGGAAAGGAAAGAGGTGGGCAGAGAAGAGAGAAGGGAGGAAAATAAGGAAGAAAAAGCAGCAGCAGCAAGGCCCAAATATACTTTAGAAAACAGCTGTTATTCACTCTCTGGTGTCTTGGAAGAACAGACAGAACAGTCAGTCCCTTTTTTTTTTTTTTAACCTCATGAGTCAGTGTTCTCAGATGGGTTACAAGACACACAGGCAAGTCTAAGACTGAAACACAGGTTGGGAATTTCCTTTAACCAGCCACGATAAATAAGTTGGTAAAAAAGCAGCAGTTCTGACTAATGTTAAAAGAAAAGTCTGTTTGTGCCTAATACATTAGAGAAATTGTTCTAACACTGATGCTGTTTCTCCTTATGTAAGATAGCCCCATGCTTCCTGCCAAATTCACGTTAGCTTAGGTTACCTGACGCAGGACTTGTGTTTCCACAAGTGAAATCAAGCTTCAACATCTGACTGTCCTCCACTTCTCACTGTCCTGCATTTCTGAAGGTGATCCTTTACAATTTGAAGCATCCAATGCTTGGTTAAGTTGGTCCATCACTTCACACTCACTTCATGCTAACTTTACCTTCCTGCTGGTGAGAATACACCAGCAGGAAGAGCTGGTGGGCTGTTTTGGTTTTGTGTTTTGTTTTACACATGGCACAAGCTACAGTTATTTACACAGAGAACACTTTATTCCATCTTAAGTGTGAAATTTAACTGGGGAAAAAGAAAGGTATTTACAACCTTAGAGTGAGACCAGCTTGCTGCTTTGTGAATGACATTTTGGTGACAAGGTCTGTAATTATAGCTGAACAGATTCATCTTAACAACTTGCTCATCAATTCTATGATGCAATTTCCTTGCATAAAACTTCTATTGCCCAGCTACACCACAGCCTCATAATATAGCTTGTTCTAGCATTCAAATGCTAAACATCCTGCAACCAAGTAGAATACCTACTTCTTGAAGATCAACAGGGAACTTAGACACACAGCCACAAAAAAAAAAAAAAAATTGTTTCCCAAACAATGAATGTATCAATGTAAGTTTTACATTCTGTAGTTAAAACCCCCATCAAGATAATTTATGGAATGTGTGAAAAATTTATAGGGACATATGGTTTATTGAGAAATGTTTTCAAACATGACACCTCCATAAGAACTTCACTTTCGCAAAAGATGCTGGCAATGCTTGGATTACTGAAATGAACATCTGTTTTGCTCAGCAAAACAAGACTTCACCATTTTAAAGTATCAAGTTATTCAAAAGGAAGTTAACCGAAATACTTCAACTGTCCTAGCAAAATCAGACATTTTAGCCTAAAATCCAGATGAGGCCTCTGATCTCTCAATTCTCTCTGAATGAAATCATGCTGAAAATCAAGTTCACACAAATGATTGACCAATAAGTCAAACCTTGCCAGCTCAAAGCTTGATGAAAGATTGCACTTGCAAGAGCTTTGAGTCAGCTGAATGACTGCAATACCAACATTTGACCAATGAGATGTGTTAAATGCAATCACCCCAGGACTTCAAAATGCTTCAAACAAATCCAGGGAGCCTCTTGCATCCAGCAATTACAAGAAAACAACCCCAGCTTTTTTTTTTTTTTTTAAACCTCCCACTCCTTTTTCTGGTATGCACATACAAGAGAAAGAAGGCCTGCCAAATGCTTAATCCATGACAGCAATATTACTGTAAAAAATGATGAAAGGTACCTTTGTCTGCATGGGACAGGTGAAATGCAAACTTTGTGACAAGCCAAAATGTGTGCAAACAGGTTAATCTAGTTAAGAATGTAAGATTGGTGGATTTTCCCTCAATAGGACTTGATCTTTAGATAGATCACAATTTAAAAAAAATGAACAGTAAAACAAATGACCTTGGTTAGGGAGGCAATCAATCAGTTATCATTTACCCCGGCACTGAGTTATTCAGGAACTGAGGTTTCCAGCTAGGAACACAATAAAGAATTTCAACAAATAGATGGAGATTGGAGGAACAAAGAGGAAAAACCCTCTACCCTCTTATTGTAATATTGCTACTATGAAAAAGATCCATATATTTCCATATGGGGTCAATTAATATTTCATTTTAGTTGCAGTTAGCAGTTCTCATTTCATCATGGACTAAGAAAAGAGCACATGCTTTTACCTGTAAGACAGCAGAAGCAACCACAATGATACTTCTCATCTCCACGTGGAATGGAGAAATAGTAAAAATAATCTATTTACAACACTGAAAAAACAGTAATTGGATCAATCAACAAAAGCAGCAGAAAGAATGTAATGAGCAAGGCAAGAGTAACCATGTGCCAAAGCACGGAAAGTGCTAACCTGCTGAGATGAGTCTTCTTACTAAGCAACAAAGCAATGTTACAACAGACATAATTAGCCAATATTAGTGAGCATTAAACTTTTACTGACCCAGAAAATACTCCATTGTGAAGAGATTAATTCGACCATCCCTTTTCTTCTTTTTTTTTCTACTATCATACCTCTGGAAGCATCTTTCATGACTGATATGGCTAGCGTTCTCAGACATACGTCCACAACAGTTCAAACCCACTGAATCATTCCATAATTACGTGATTGTTACACTGGTGGTCCACAGAAAAAAAAAAAGTGTGATTGGCAGGTTAAGTTACACGGTAGGAAAGAATCTGATTCCCTTTATTTTAAGGAAAAGGTCAATAAAATCATTTGCTAAGCAAGAATATAGTGAAAGCAAAATGCAAGGTTTTCATTAAAGTACAACTGCTGAAATAAGAGGGCCACTAGTGTCGAGAGAGACAAAAAGAACAAGAGATCCTTATTCCTTTATGCGGTACATTGCATCATAAATTATTCCCTAATTCCTTACAGTTTTGGCTCGCACAGGTTACTGTTTATCTGAGTTGGCGGGAAACATGCAAAGCAGCTATACCCTGAGGAGAAGAGGGAATCCATCAGTGGACATTAGATGATAAATAGTACAATAAGCTGGCATGATTACAGGCCGTGTTGCACATTCCTCTCTGGAGTTTTGATTTGTTATCTAGGGTTGAGTGGAAAACATACACAGAGGACAGAAGCAAAGGAAGCTAGAGCAGCAGCATCCAAGTGATTCTATCAGCCTGCAGTTGGTCACCGAGTCACTCACCTCGTAGCCTTTTTCCAGCAGGAACTCAGCCAAGTACGATCCATCCTGGGAAGAGAAAGATACAGGAAAGTGTTAGAAACACAGTGAATGGGCCTGGGAGATTTGGACTGGTCACTCTCTCAAAAAAGGGAAGAAAAATTTTGCAATGAGTTGACTGAACAGCAAGCATATACTTTGACTTCCCTAGATTTATGCACTGACCTAGAATGCTGCAGATGCTTTTTGGTTAATTTTAGATTAAAAAGCAGTATATTTTAAAATAACTTGCTTACAAATGCTGGTTGAGAACTCCTGTCTCTTGAATCTCTTCCCAAATTCCATTATAAAGTGTCTGGGGACATCTTTCCAAAATATCCTAACCGCAGCAGTTACTGAATTTGAACTATTTTGGAGATAGGGAAGGAAAAACATTTTAAAGAAATTCGTGCAAGCTTAGAGCACTGACAACGCACCAATAGGCTTCTGTAGCACCATGTCACACACATCTCTGGGCTCACACTCCTTCCATAAGCAGTCTAAAGAGCAATCATTCTGCCTGACCTACTGAGTTTTTCAAAAAACATCCCTAGCACACCCTATATTTATACTACCGAATACAGGTAGTGGTAATCCACAGTTTGTATATCATTGAGGGTAGAAAGGTGTTCCCCCCTCCTCTCCTCCTTTTAAATGTCTATCAAAAAAATTACAAAATTCCCCAAAAGCAAATGATTCAAAGCACGTGTTTTCCTGAAAGAAAATGATTTTCCTGGCATCACTATTGCCAGGATTTCAAAATACAGAAAGTCACATTATCCTCAAATTTCTATGTACCATCACAAATCCAGCAAAGTTCACCCCTCTGGAATGAGCGCTAACCAATGCAGTGAATATCAGTCGTGCCCAAAGACTCTGTTTCTTTTGCCTTCTTGAGTTAATTGCTTCCTTTAATAATGTGAGAGCATTCCAGAGTCAATTGCCTTGCCTCAGGAATACCACAAAAACATGGGATACCACCTTTACTTACATGCTTAAGCTCTGTTATGTGTGTCTGCCCTGACATGATCCTGGCCAGAGACACCAAAGTACAAAACTGAACACACAGCTTTTTGGTCCTCTTTTTTTAAGCCATGCTTCCAGAGAGCAACCTCTCACCTAAGATTAAATGAACTTTTCTCATCTCAGACTGCCTAAGGAGAATAACACAATAAAGAAAGAAATTTGAGAAGCACCAGGAGGCCCTAAAGCAGCAGGATGGCCTGTGGAGGGTAGTACATTGATGGCAAAATCATGCTTAAATCTACTCGCAATGGCAGGGTGCAGGGTACTACCGTATGTTTAAAACTCCAGCATTGCTGAAACACTGGAGCCTTGATGGTGCAAATGTTTCAGTCTCACACAGTCTAGAAGAGCCTGAAACCACAGAAGTCTCAGCTTACACATACTGCTCCCAATGTACGTATAATGTGCATGTGCTCACAACTTCCTACTCACAACTTCCCAGTGCCTGTAACCAGAGCAGACCACGACACTGGTTGATCTGGAACAAAACAAGCCATGTGTGCCATGGAATCAGTGGAACAGTATGTGCTCCTGGACGTCACACAGAACAAGATCCCATCGAAGGGAGAAGCAAAGAATAGGCAATGAAAACTAGAGAAATACATGGTTGGGCCCAAAAGTCTTTAAAGTAGTTGTCTCTCTTAGTAATTCCCCCAGGATTTAGCAGAGGTGGATCGGGGAAAACTCCCTAAGACCCCTTGGTTACGCATTCGACCAAACTAAACAAAAAGGAGGTGAAAGTGGGAAACCCAGAGAGTGCAAAGGAGATGAAGAAAGAAAGGCTGTGATTGCTTAGGAAGTTGACGTGAAACAGACTTGACTAGGATTGAACCCTGTCAATAAGGTCTTGTTCTTCTCACCCAGGCCATTGCTCAAACTTTCCAATCGCACTGGAACATTTTGAACCAGCAGTGGCATTTGCTTCCTCTGTGCTTCCTTTCCAGGTCTATCAAGTGATAGGGCAGGGCTTCACAATGAGTGGGAAACAGGCAGCAAGTGTGAAAGCTACGGGTTTCTGGCTGTAGCACGGCACAGCTGATTTACTGTCTGCTAATCGCACACAATGCAGATTCGAGCTGTCCTGCACTATGACACATTATCACAGAAAGCCCCCAACTTTCACATTTCCCTTCCTTTTCTTTTCAGTACAGCAGCTGTCAGTAAGAATGGTAATCAGAACAGCAAAGTGCCTAAGAGTTTGCAGCTTGTAAGGACAGCAGCTTCAATCTTTTCCTGACAGGATCAAAGAGCTACGAATTATTAAACAGGATCTGTTAAGTGGTTTAAACCTACATTATGCATATAAATTCTAGTATTGAAGCTATGTATTTTGATTTATACTACAGAGCTTTCAGCATTCCAGGATCACTAAACCAGGAAAGGAACATTAAAGGAACTTGGTAATTAGCAAGAAAGTTCAATTTTTGTTAGAGGTAGCAGTTTTTGCTTCGAGTCACAAAGCCTAAGAGGACAGAAGTACTTCCCTTTGTGGAAAAAAACATCCATTTTAATAAAAGAAAATAGGCTATAAACTACTTTAGGTAGAATCGTAGAGAGATCTGGCTCCAGACCATTTTGAACAGTCAAAACAGTTTGACAAGACTGGTTACATAAACCACCTCAGTTAAAACAGTTCCTCATCAGCACACTGACATGTCAGACTTGAAGAATCATTTCACCACCTTCAGCCAAAGAAGCCTGAAAGCATATGCAAAGAATGATACTTAGCTGGTTTCCAATACACAGCAGCAAGCTTCCAACTGCAGCTGTCTTACAACATGTCTGTAAAATTCCCAGACAAAAGAAAACAGTCATATAAACTAGAGTGAGACAACCTTAGGATGCAATATTTTATATTTAATACAGTAGTTAATGTCAAGAACTTCAATAAACTTTGACGTGCTATCAAAGAAAACCCCTTCCAACAGAGCAAAGAAATTGAGACATATACAAGAGTTAGAGCCTTACCACAAACATCTAAAATAAAAGTAACATTTGACTTGATCTATGAGCAAAGAATAGGATCATCTATAAAGAAAACTGAAAGTAAGAGGAATTAAATAGCCTGTTTAACTATTCAAGTCTCCTTTATTTTGTACTGTTCCACACGGGGAAATCACATTTGTACCCATGGACTAATTTCAAACATACTGACGCATTCAGATAAGGCTGTAAAAGCAATCCCAAACGCAAGACATCTTCCTTTGATGTGACCAGTTCCAATATCCTCCCACAGAGTTCCTGGAATCAAGAACTAAGTTACACACCCTACCTGAACGTTTGTAATCTAGAGAAGAATCCTCCTTCCCCACAGCTCCTTTCTACTAAAGAAAGAGAAGCAAAAGAAAGCACCAGACAGACAAACAAATGAAGAGAGATCGGGAGTAGGATGAACAGAGTTCTCATTACAATTCCTTGAATTCTGGGGGAAAGAATACAGTGGTGTTTTTTGTTTGGTTGTTTTTTTTGTGTTGTTTGTTTGTTTTTACAGAAGGAGGATAAGGAATTAAAAACCTAACACAAGCGATGCAAGTGTACCATAAACATCACACAGAGAAGAACGGACTCTCATAGAAGAGGATTGGGGTGGGGGTATGAACATTTTAGAGGAAACATCTCCACAGTATTGTGGTGAAGATGACATCCCACACAAACATGCAATTTTATAACAACGCCATAAAAATCATTGAGAAATCTTGCTGAAGGTCCTAATGAAACTGTCCAACAGCCCAGATCTCTACTTGTTTCTGAAACAGAGTAGGTATCAACCAGAACCTACAAAACCTGGCTCCAGCCCAGAAGAGAGACAGCCACAGAAAAAGCATCATATCATTGGGTAACATAGCAGGGGAGAGAGCCTGAGTACTGCGCTGTCTTCCTTGCTCTTAATGCCTGCCCATCTGCAAATACATTGGCAGTAAAGCCTGAGAACATAAAACACAACAACTTCAGTCAGATGCAGTGTTTGAGGAAGGTTTATATCTTTTTCATAATTTTTGTATTTTTAAGTTGGGTATGATGAAATATCTGTCCACGTCATAAGCTTATAGACCTGCTCTGTACTTTTCCGCAGCTCCTATACCAGGTTTGTAGACTTTGTTATTCCTTTTGGAAAAAAAATGCCATAATTTTCCACAAAGACAAAAGATGGTTATACTTACAAAGTTCACAACTGAAAAAGGCTAATGACATACCCTTACAAGTAACACTACAAAGGTGAGTTCATGGCAGTTCAAAATATAGACAGTGTCAATTATCAAAGTCATTCATAACAGTCCTAAACTCCTTTTAAATTACAAGGTATAGCTGTGCTCTGAAGTCAAATTTTGATAGGTTTAATTAGCCTGTTCAGGGGAAGGAACATGAAGAGAAGAGGTACAAATTCAGTCATAGGGCAGGGGTTTTTATTTCTTAAAGGATTTTTTCTACCAGCTTTGCACCATCACAATATTCCTTTATCCTGATTTAAAGGAATAATTTATACTTCCATTAAGATACATAGAACTGGTGGCACTAGTAGCCTTCCACAATAAATAGTTGCTTCATCAAGTTTTAAACTTTCACATAGCTATAGACTAATGCTATTTCAGTGACTTAAGTTGGACTGCGGTGACAGATTCTCTGGAGCAGCGAACATATACCATTCTAAAGCAACATCTAAATGATTTTAATAACAATCCATAAAAAAAACTATTCATTTATTTACAGCATGACATAACGGCCTTCTTTCAAAAAAAGAAATCTGAAAGAGTAATACAGTGTAATGTTATTTTTGCTGAAAAATGCATACTTCTAATCGTTTTCAATGATTTATGGAGGAAATAAGTATTTTTTGTAGCTACTATAAACAGAACAGTGCTGGACTTTGTCTCAAGTCTTCAAGGCAGTATTTGAGGTAAAGCATTAAAGCATGCGTTAAAAAAATCCTCCATACTGAAAAAAGGAAGAATTATGAACTCTGAAGTTTTTAACTGATTTATTAAAGCTGCCACCCTACAAATGCAGTAGCTATTTTGCTATTCAGATTTGTATTCTGGCCAAGTAAGAAGAGAAAACAAGTGTCCTTTTGTTCTCGCAAAAGAAAAAGTCAAAAGGTAATAAATGTTAAAAATCTTTTTTTTTTTTTGAACATTCCTCATAATTGAAGGTTTTTGTCATGCATTAAATGCAGTACAACAAAAAACTAGGCATGAGGAAGAATTATTAGCAACAACAGAAGCATTCTAATTACATTACTCTGTCCTTT
Organism: Cygnus olor; assembly: GCF_009769625.2. Classification (NCBI taxonomy): domain Eukaryota; kingdom Metazoa; phylum Chordata; class Aves; order Anseriformes; family Anatidae; genus Cygnus; species Cygnus olor. The sequence goes on along the minus strand of NC_049170.1, from coordinate 81,120,158 downwards.
TTCAATTAAGCGTTATTTAAAAGAAAAGCGAAGTTGCTTTGGAAAAGTGAATCACCATGTTATTTCCGAGTCTGAGCTCCTTCTGACTTCATACACTATTCCACTGGTAAACTATTAAGTTATATTAAGAATTGCAAGTGCTGTTACATACAACACCAAAAAGTTTTTCTTCCTTCCTCCCGTCGCAGTTATCTTTATCCAGAACAATGTTACCCACATCATCAATATTTATAGCTATTTTACTGCGAATCTGGGCACAGACACTTGTCTAAAGAAATGTACTGTGCCTTTCTAAAGCCAATACAAACAGAATAACTTTGTGTAATTAAAAGTGCGCCTTACAGTTAGGAGAGGCAACCAGTTAGGAGTTTTGGCTTAGATTAAGCCAACAACAGAAACAAATGAAAGCGCAATGCTGCTTAAGTGATTTGATATTCAAAAATATCGAATCAGTCCAAATCAGATTCTATAATATCCAACAGCCTGCAGCTGTCATACAAAAAAAAAACTTGGTTTGGGTAAAATGAATTACACCAAATTGATTACACTAAGGTGTGTGCGTATGGTTTGTTTTTTTTTAATGATTGTAAGAAAATCTGATACCTAATGTGTTATTTCCAAATATGCTTACCACAAATTTCCCAGTGAACAGTCAGATGCTTGACAGGCTTTTTTTTTTTTTTTTTTTTTTTTTAAATAAGGCCCCTACACACTCGAACATTCAGGTACCCAAAAATAACTGCTAGTTTTCGATGTGTCCAAAGAACTATTTTTATAAAGAGGAAAAGTATCAGTAAAGCAGCTTTAAAGATTTTAAAGAACAAGCCTTTCCCAAATTCTTGTAATAAGCCATAATACATTACATCTTTCTTCAGATATGAATGTGGGCAGTATACTAAAGTAAACCAATTATGAACTCTAAATTTGAGAAAAACCTAGCTATATTTTTCTGTCTCACTAGTGAAACCACAGGGATTGTAAGAACGTGTCAAACAGCTCTATAAACATGGCAACACAAATCATATGGATGACAGTCTACGATAAAATTAAAACTTGCACGTAGTGTTTGTAATGGAAACCTGCAACACTTAACAGCCACAAGATGATGGTTTTGTCCATCCTCATGTCCTCCTGCTTTCAAAGAACTACTGCTATCACATGGTCCTTTACCTTTCCAAAGCAGTAGCAGCAATTCCCACTAGCAGCAGCCAAGAGCTTTCTAGATATGCCCATCCTCTAGCACCCAGACTAATCCACCAGACCTTACTGCTGAAACCTCTCAACCTGCAAACAAATGCAAAATAACTAAGACCAAACACTGCTCGGTGGAAACTCAGACAAGCAGACCTGGTTGCACAGAGCAAAGAAACCAGTGAACCCAGAACCAAGCTGCAGGGCACCTTCTCAAAAGAAGGATTTAACCTTGCATTTTGAAAGAGTCAGGATTTGTTGCTGTAATGATAAAAAGCCATAAAGTCCAGAAAGAGTTTTGGAAGAAACACGGCATCTGTTATGATCACAGCACGTAAGTAATTTTGTGAACTGACACAAGGAGGAAAAGACGAAGTCTTAGCCATAATCTTCACATGGCATCTTTACCATCAACAACCTGGAAACGCCAAAGCAAAAGCAATCAACGTTGCTATTACCGCAACTGGGAGGCCACCTGAACCTATGACCATAGCTCAACACGTGTCATGCCAGATGAGAACCCACTTCATTCCCAGATGAAGCTTTTTTCCTTTTTGCTACAGCAGCCTACTACAGCTGCCGAGGTTAGAGCTGCTTTCAGCATCATATCACCAGCCTCCCGTGCTGATAATCCAGTAGGCTTTCTGACACCAATGTTCACTGCCTGAGCGTATATTACTTTACCTTTATCCCAAGACCTCTTTCCCTTCTGACTGTCCCCCCATGTTTTTTCATTTTGTTTTTTTTTGTTTGTTTGTTTTTAAAAAAAGGATTGCAAGGTCTGTTATTTCAGACAAACAAAACAAACATCACACTTGCTATCTCACTTGCATGAGACCAAACTTAATGAGGGAGATGTAAATAAATGTACATAAGAGAAAAAGGGTTAGAATTCATTCTTCTGTACTCATCAGCTTTAAATATGAACATAGGAATTTAGTCTGAAACTTCATTTATTTACAGACAAACAAGAACAGAAGGAAAGCACATTACAGTTGCAATAGAGAAGCAATGTGCAGTAAGCCAACTTCATTTTTCTTCAGTATTTCCATGGTTTTAAGTTTGAAAATGCAGTCAGGAATGCTCAGCTGGTATTTCTGAGCTTTAACAGATCTCAGTCTTGCAGTATTTGCTTGGGTTGAGTGAAAGCTCTGATACACGCAGCACCGAAGTGATACAGCAGTATTATCGGGGTGGTCTGGCAGAGCAGTGATACAGTCTGCAAGTCATAGGAGCGACCAGTGTTTCCTGGACATCTGAAACCCTAGGATAAGACCCCTTGTGCTGCAGCTGATCATCCGCTCTCAGGCATTACTTCTCCCATTCAGCATGGTGAAAGCCCAGCATTCACTGGTCTGACATCCATTGAAGCACAAACAGTTTTTCAGGAACTCTGCTGGTTCATGTAATTCCTCTCTCTTGATTTCAAGATTGTTAGTGAAGATCAGAAAGTGCGAGAGAGATGTTTAAAAGGTGACCCCCAACACTATCCACACTGTTGTGAATATTTAGCGACCAAGACTAGAGTTGTTCCTTAATCTCTACTCGACACGTGTTCTTGTTACCTGAAACAGGGGCACACTAAGTATTTTGAGTTTTAAATACCTCTAAGCTATGCTTCAAAACAATGAAAAAGACACAAATGATAGGACTCTTGAGATGACAAGCCCTTCCTATGCCTTCTGAAAGATCATCCTCACAAAATCTTGGGAACAATTAGGCAAGTCAAAGGAACACAACCTACAAATACTCGAATAGAATGCGTTTAAATAGTTTTTCCAGACAACACTCTGAAATCCATGTTTTGCCAAACATTTTTATTATGCTCAGAATCTGCACTGTCAGATATTTTTGGACAAGAGGCTGAATATGCTTCAAAAGTTTTGTTGTTTGCTTTTATATAGTCTAGGATTTTTTAATTATTTTTGCAGTTATGTTCTATAGTCCAATTGTAAATAAAAGAAATACATGGCTAGTACATCTTGATTTGGTACATAATTTACCAATGAATGCAACTACTGATTCTGACAGTGCATGCCTTCCTCTGGAAGCGTTGACAGCCATTGATGAAGATGCCTAATTATATAATAAGAGCACTGATATTTATTAAAATAGATTGATTGAAAGTGGACATTAGACCTGACACCTCTCTTCCACAGGGCCACGTGGACTAGCTCTTGTTAATCAAGTGCTCAGATTCCACATGAACTGAGCTTCCTGGTGGCAAAGAGCCAGGCAGGCCAAGCAGGATAAGAATTATCTAGGCGATAGACTGCAAAGGGATGCAATGTTTTTTCAGAGAAGGTTGGCGAGGGTCATCTTTTATTTTCAGATCCTGTACAATGCCTTGTGTACCCAGCTTCAGTTTTCCCCTGTCAACTTAGAAAGGGGAAAAAAAAACATGCAGTTCCATCAATTGCCAAGGTTTTTGTCTAAGGGGAACTAGAAAAGGAAAGTGAGCAACCGTGTTTGTTTATCCTATCTGTCATGAGCAGGATCTGGAATAGGCAACTACAACATTGCCAACAAAATACCTATTCAATTCATAAAATACTAAAAGTCACCTGTAGTCTGAGTTAGCACATTGCCCCCTAGTATCAGGTTCAAGTACAATTATCAACAGAATTTTCAGCTAGCTGGTCTGCAGCTGCTTTATGAATGGCTTCCTAATTATGATTAGGGCAGAGCTATAATCAGGGTAAAGCAACTGTAAAGTCTAAGTATTTCCAGTTCGGTTTTATTCCGATGAATTATGCAATTTCACACAGATCTCTGAAAACAGAAGAACTATTTAAAACTTCTACAAAGAAGTCTTTAAGAAGCATCAAAACAAATTGCTTTAAAGAGCTTGTCACAAACATTTCTTTAACTTCTTTCATTTGCTGTTCCACAAAACCTGAAACTAGTTAAATTTAACTGACTTTACAAGCTGTGGAGAGACTGAGTACATAGGACACATTTTAGTCATTTTTGTCTGTATTCATAGTAATTTCCTCTAATCTCAAGGTTTCTTAGCAGTTCGTTTGAATCACTTTGCACCCTAGAAACTACAGGAAATACTACGGAAACCTCCCTATCTAATTTTCTTTGTAAGCTGTTCTGTTACATTTATTCCTGGTTGAGTTCATAACAGCATACCAAAGCCAAGCAATTCAGCATCACAATGTTACCAGCTTAAATCTTCAAAAAATTCCTTAGTTTAGTTGCCAAGTGACATGAGGGCACACTAACTGAACAAATAAAGCAGTTTGCAAAGAAGTAAAGCATGAAGAAAATGGTATCTAGTTTATTACTAAGGTTTTTTTTTGTTTTCGTTTTTGTTTTGTTTTGTTTTTTTTAAGAAATGTAGAATTTCCATATCATTCATGGAAAACAAACTCCACTGGTTTTGTTAAATATCACATGCACATAAAGCAAAGTACAAGAAACGTTCCCAAGATTTTCAGAAATGGGGATTCAATATGACAATTTCCTCTGAAAAATATACTAAGCACCTCAGGAGAATGTAATTATATATATATGTATATATATATATACACAAAAGAAGTTCCTAACATAAAGTACCAGGGTCATCCTTTTAACACTGTTAAGAACTACAAATTAACACCACCATGCAAATGGCTATTTAGATTAGCTTTTATGCTTCATGTTTGCAGATTCAGCTGCTACCTGGCTTTTGCCTGTGCTAAGACAATACCTCCAGCAGTTCAAGACAACAGATTATCAAGAAATTGCATCTTGTATCTTACAAAGCTTCTTGAATGCTTATTCATCAAATCAAAACATGCTAAAAGTAGTCAGAAAAAGGAAGTTTTCACTGAACTAGATCACACATGGAAAACTAATTTAAGCAGCCTTTTAAAGGTTTGTCATCACCACATCAACTAGGCTACTTTGCATCAAGCATTTGTCTTCTCCTTCTACCTTATTCCAAGAGAAAGGGCATGATCCATTTTCCTCCCATCCCTCCCCTTGAGGGCTATCCATTACTTGGAATGCTTAAAGAGGCACTGTAACAGGATTGTGACTTAAACACCAGATTACATCACCTGCGCCCTCAAACTGTACTACCTGGGACTGCCTAGATGAGCATCCTTACTCTTTAGGGCCTGACTGCATCTAATTTGGGCATCTGGAAATACACTGAAGGATTTGTCTCAACAGAAACATCAGCAAATATGCTGACAACTAATAGGTGTATACAAGCAGCCAGCTAGGTTTAACTCTACCCCACCCTCAGAGAAAATGAGGGTTAACACCAGCAGGATTTTTGGAGGAAGTTACTTGATTTATTACAACTCAGAAAGAACCCTACAACAAACTGCTCTGAGATAGTGGTTAAAAAAAATAAATCAGCCTTCAGGATCTAAGGCACCACAGCTACCTCCCTTTCTCCCCCCACTGAGGCTGATCACACCGCCCATCTCACAACACTGCCTCATTCATTCATCCAGAGTTGTGATTAGCACTGGAACCATCTGTGCGATCTGCTGTGTGCAGACCATCCACAAATACAGGCAGCCATCCAGCTTTCCATTCTGCTCCTGTGGCAGAAATCCAAACAAAAACTGCGGCTTCAGGTTTTTGGATGTCTTGTTTGTCAATATGGTTTTGCTTCTTCAAGAGAAGCTCAACGAGTTGAAGGACTAGAACAGCATTAGCTGGTGCAAAATTCCCAGAATCTCCTTTCAGCTGGATGCCTACACAACATTTAGGTCAAGCACCCTGCATATCTGCATGGCTTGTGACAGGAATATGAACTCTTCTAGTTCTGAGAAAATCAGAAGTGACAACAGTCCTAGACCCACAGGGTGAATATTCAGTTTTTCCAGGTATTTCTACTTTACTCATGACAGAGGTTTACATGAAAACAGGTTCAGTTCCAAACTTGAAAAGTGTTTCCAGGTATTCACATGTACTTCTGTAGTGCAATCTGAGCCTGGCAAACTAATTTAACCATCAGGTGACTGAAGTTTGCATCAGAAAGTAACCAGCATTGGTCCCAGGGAGAAGGCCAATTACCACCTGGATGCACAGGCAAAAAAGGAGGGGTGCTCATCATGCTGAAATGCAACGTGAGAATTTCTCCAAAGTTACTGGCACAGGACCAGCAAAGGTTGAGCTCATTGCATGCCTGTTGACATGCAGGAGAGGTAAACTTGTACAAAAACTTTCACAGAAACCAACATCTGTTCATGTGAGGAATACCAAGTTACAACTATTGTCACCATTTTCATTTTTCTCTGCTACTTTCCATAGAAAATAAGTATTTCATATGTGGTTTCAGATATTTTCTTGTACTTAATGCATTTTTCTCCATATACCCACACATACATCCAGAATATGAGGCCCATATCTAGTCAGTAAAAAGCATTTCACATTGCTAAAAAAAGATACCACTCTTATAAAATAGTTTATTTATTCATGCTCACCCAAGCATCTTAGATGCTAATAACAAGGTTAGTAACACTTTCACAATATTTCATTTTGCTGGTGTTTATTTACAGATTGACACAAACAAAAATGCATCGTACAGTGCAACTTGCTAGACATGTAGTGCAAGATACTAAAAGGAATCTAACCCCCCTTTTAACACAGTGTGTCTAAGTAAAACAAATTTGTCTTGCTTATGCCATGCAGTTAAAGTACAAATTACAAAGTAATTTCGTGAGGTTTTTGTGTCATTCTGCTGAAAAGAACTAAAGCTCTGAAGATGTCGTAACAAAAGGCAAAGACTTAGCTGTACTGACATTCTTAGTATAAAACATGCAAAGAACAGCCTCATGTGCCTTGACTTCTGCCTCTGGCATGACTTGATCTCCTCCAAGCAGGCTGATTTTGTTTTTAAGCTTTTTTCCCCTGTAAGTGTAAAATGATAAGATTGGTTATAAAACACCCCCACATACTATAGCAATGTATGCAAACAGTCCAGAAAACACATCAGGAATTAAAATTCATTAACATTTGTATACAAGTGCTTGTTTCAGGAGAAACTCGGACAAACTCACCATCAGAATGAAAGGAGGGAAGATTTTTTTTTCCTGCATGAAACATTAAATGACATATTCAAATCTATTGTTACAGAACAAGAATGAACTGATGTTAAGATTAGTGGAAGCAACAGGCACTGCACCAAGTCATTTCAAATTGCACAGGATTTGACTGAAATTCAGAAGAAAAGCTTCACTGAAAAATGGAAAGACTATTAAGGTAATATAAATGTCACCAGCCTCTATGGGATCCACTGACTGACTCATTCGAAGACTGCTAACTGACCCTTGACAGCGTTTTATGTGAAGAGTTTTAATTAACTCACAGTCTTAATGGATTATTCTACTGACAATAGTAATACTTTATAGATAGAGCATGAAAACAAAGACAGACCTGTGGGTAACCTAGACAGAGAGCAGTACTAAATCAACTGAAAGGCTCAGAAAGAAGCCTTCAGCTTCCCTGTCAACAACCATTGAGTACATTGTAGAATAGTTGGCAAGAAGTTCTACTGCATCTCATCGCTTCTTTCTCTGGCCTTCTCTTTATAAAATTATTTCCTCCTGATATCACCAGACGCACAATAACTAGGCTAAAAAATTAAGCTTGCTGTCTAAAGCAATCCTCCCACATCTTTTTTCCATATGAAATTCAAGCCTATACAGGAAATATTGCAACATTTCTCTAGGCTTTTCATCATTATTTCTTACAAGAAGATTCTTTTTAACTCTTTTTTTTTGCTGATGAGCAATTTGTCAATACACATGAATTGGCAATATTTTATTAAAGCTTACCAGCTGCAATTTATATATCTCGTCTGCTACATATGCCACTGTACATATTGTTCCCAAGAAAATGAGGCCCTTAATGAGTTTATTTTATCATGCAAAAAAAATGCTACAAGTTATTACAAAAGGGGAAAGAGAGTACAGAAGTTCAAGTACACTAGATGCTAAACTGCAATGCCTTATTCTTAGAATTGTTTTAACTTCCCAAACTTCAGTGTATCACTTGGTGTTCACAGAAAGTTTTGTAGTATTTTATAGTTAATTATGGAAAAAAATGTTACGGTATGAACTATTGATTTCTTCTATAATTTCTTTACACTATATAATTTACAAGAAAAAACAACACAAGTAATTAGAGATTTTAGAATGCACGTTAAATGAATGATACTTGTTTCTTTAATAAAAATATCCTAAACTGACTTAAAAAATTCTAGAAACCCGGATCCATGGATGTCCTTTGCATGGCTTTCAGAAAAGGAAGGCTACATAGCCCAGTCACAGTTTCCTTTCCCAAAGTGGGAGAACTATCTCAGGTGCTATATTTCAGTTATGCCTCCTGAAGATGGAATTTGCCGAAGGGTAGAAGATAACTCTAGAATCCTACAGCATTACTATAGTATTACCAAATTCTAGAACCACACCAAGTTTACTGATCTGTGAACTGCAGATGAATAAATCTGATCTCTACTACTGAAAATTATTTGAATAAAATAGCTATGCAGAACATCTGCACTACTGAAAAATATACTCAAATTGCTTGAAGCAGGAGGTTTGTGTACGTATTAGATAGCCACTCTAAGACTAATATATACATTTCCATGAACTAAGTGCAAGTATTTTAACCTTCCCAATTGTTGTTACACAAATAACAGTTTGAAATGTAAACTGGTTAACAGTATTCCAAAACGGTGCAAATCAGTGGGCTGTCTGAAGGTTACTACCCTCCTATTCGTGAAAAGCACAAGCTGAGAAAAAACTAACAGAGCAGGGGAAAAAGGAAGGGGAACTTGTGCTTTGTTTTTAATAGCACAAACACTCTGAACTAATAGGCACACTATTTAAGGATCATGCAATGTAGCACAGATACAACTCTTCTTCAGATCAAGTACCAGCAATTTTCCAAAGCTCTACAGCAATATTAGCTAATATCAGTACATTACTTCATAATTCCCTAAAAGCATTTTAGTCCAGGTTAGTTAAGATATATCTATTAACGCCTAGCTCAAAGTGAATAAATTCCCTCAGATTATAGGGAAAATCTTAAGCAGGCAGACCAACGACTAAGATAAAACACTCACAGCAAGTTAGTACTCCAAGCAGAACAAACTCGTTCAGATAAAGTAATTGAATCTTTCCTTCGTGTTTCAAAGTATAAGGCAATTCTAAGATAATGCTGAATCCTTCAATACTATGTTAGGCTGAATTATTTATACAGACGTAGGGTTCCACCTCCAAAATAATCTATAATTAAAACACCAGAACCACTTCTCGCAGCTTGCAGCTGAATAGTAGAGTACAGCCTTGGATATCACAGACATCCTGAAGACCCAGTGATGGAATTACAGATCACAGCACAGCTTAACAGGTCTGTAACAGAGGCTGCAAGTATCTTCCTGCAAGGCTTTCATCAAGACATCTGAAGCTGTTAGCCTATTTTAAAACTTGAACAGACTTGACAACAGATTATCTCACATACCAGGGAGACTAATACAGATTTTAGAACCAATGTCAGTTCACAGACCCCTAAAAACACTTCCCAGATTATCCACTGCATTAAATAAAGATGTTCTCATGTAAAAGATGCAAATGAAGGCCATATCGCATCATTCTGATACAAGAGAAACTTTGAGATCCAGCCTTAACAAGTCAACCCCTATACTGTTCTATACTTCTACCTCTGTACTTGGGATTAATGGAATAATCACCAACATGATGATTCAACTGCAAATAATCAGTCCGCTGTATCCTCCCTCATCTCATGTGGTAAGTGTTTGGGATTTTAATCTTCTTCATCTGTGGTAGAGCAGGGGCTGAAAGAGGTATCACTCCATCACGAGAAACAGCAATTCTTCACTCATGTCCCCAGAGCAGAAACTGCATGGCTACAGCTTGATGTGACACCTTCGGTTTTGGTGCAACACAACATTTTCAGTCATCATTTGAAATCACAGAAAACCAATGCACAGGTCAAAGTTTAGCTATAAATTAATAGTCACTTTAATAAAAAATATTTTAAAAAGTGACACCATCTAATCTACTCTTTTGCAGACATCATCTCACAGCTGCAAATATACCAACACAGATATTGGAGAAAGGACAAACTTTTTCCCTTCCGCACAGACTGAAATACCACTTTTGCACAGGAAAACTTACATACTGTCACTGTACTGGAAACTGATTATGCTCTTAAACCTTTTGTACATGTTTGGTTGTGTTGACATGTATATAAACATAAAGAAATCAAACTTGTATAACAAAATACGGCTGAAAGCTTTGATGCTGTTCTGCTCCAACTACATTATGACACAGGAAAAGTGGAGGAACTAAGGAACTCTAACCTGGTGTGAAACCTTTTCACTAATTTGGCAATTGATCAAGGAAATCAAAATACTGGACTGGTTCCAAAGAGAACTGAACTTCCACATTTTGTAGCCGAGAGTAATTAAATGCTGGGTGGATGTCCTGTTAGAAAACAGTGACAAGGAGTCCACAGCCCCTTCTGGACATTCCTCAGAAACAACTCCCTCAGCAGCTAAGAGGAAGCCTCTTATTTCCTCAATTCCAACAGAAGACTGAGTGATATTTCAGCCTACCTGAATCCAAACTGACAGCAGAGACTGGTCTCACAGCAATTTTTATTTTTTTTTTTAATTAAGAAAACCCTATGCAATACCACTGTTTTTTCAATTAACATACCACCTCAGGGACAATCCGTCTTTAAGAAAAATGAGGTGTTAATGGAGTACATGTCATACCAAATGCTCCCTTTAACCTTAATAGTGCAAATTATTTTCAGTTCTTGTAAATAAGCAGTTTCACTTAGCTATTATTTTTACTAGGTTAAGAATAACCTTCTGGTTATTGTAATTCGATCTGCATTGCATGGGTACTTCTTTTTGTCCCCTACCCCTGAACGAAGCATCAGCAGAACTTAAAACAAGCATTCCCTTTCCACAGAGGGAAAAGAAAGGGCAATGAAAAATTGCTCAGGTTTCTGTCACTGGCATTCACTAGAAGAATGTGTTTGCAAAATCTCCTTCAATTCCTAGATTTAAAGATTTTAAGATTTAAGGAAGACAAATTCCAAAGGAAACAAGTCATTTTTAAAGACAAAGGTTCACAGCCTCTAAGTCATTAGTGTCTTCCTTTTCTTTCCAAGACCTTAGATCGTTCTGCATGCCATGGTTCTCTGGTGCTAATCTCTAAAAGACTAAAACACAAGGAAACTCGTACAATTTTCAACTTCCACTCTACTGCATGGTTCAATGCACGTTCACACAGTGCAGAAGAACAGGGTATTAGTCCCAAATCATTACAAAAATCATACAAATAGGAAAGAGTACCAACTATATTAAAGCAGTTTTTACTTTATTATTATTATTATTATTATTCCAGAGACACCAGAAGTATTCAAAAACTTCTAGTTATCTCTAGAAGAGGGTCACAGCAGCTCAGAGGATTTCTGCATTTCTACATTCCTTATTTTACTTTCAGCGTCTTCCCCAAACTAAAAGCCCACATACATGTCTCTTCTCACTCTCACATGCAGCAATTGCAGAATTAGGTTTATCAGGTTCAGCAGTGCCCTGATGACTCCTAGTTACAAAAGTGACAGCCATGTTAGTCTCACAAAGCTGTCATGCCTCAGAAAGCTAAAAGTCAGTAGCAGAACAAAAATTGTCTCTGGCCACAAACTTCAGATAGCATCATTATAGCCTTCCTCATCTGGGGATTTTGTTTCCAAGAAAAAGCAAATCTCAATTGCACTAGTGTCCAATGACTCGCTGTAAACGAGACTAAAATGTTAACACACTAAAGCCATCAAATATATCACCTCTCAACAAGAGTTGCTGGACTTCTGCAAACTAGGGGTGCCAGATCAGTTTTAAGCATTCAACTTAGCCTATTGATCAGGATTACCCAACTAGGAACATCCTCTTAACTAAACTTTCTTGCAGAAACTGTATTTCAACTGTCCAGGCCATCCTCTTTAGGGTATGGTTTACATCCATAGTATATACAGCATATCATCGGTATTTTCAAATAAAACTCAGGTTTATTCAGAAGACAAGCCACCTAGCGTTCTTGCAACGCACTTGAACTCTGGAAGTTCCACAGATAACTAAAGCTCAGGAAAAAAAAAAAAACAGACTTAATATCCAGTTGCAATATGGAAATAAAAGGCAGGGACAAATGGAGAGATGGGGAGACAACAAAAATACTACAATCGAAAAAAAATTCTAAGCAGTCATGCCAAACTAATGATATAAAATGCTAACTAGAATTAAGAAATAATTGTTATAAAATAGGCCCATTATAGCAACCGCTTTGTTACAAGCAAAGTGTGCTTGTAACAAAGTATGAAGAAAAGCAGTAATTGCCAAATGGGTAAATTTCTTAGCGTATACTATATGCTATATATATGCCCATTTGGCAATTAATGCTTTTCTTCATACACTGTTTAAAAAAACAAGACAAAACTGAAATCACTTGCTCTAGTGCTTAGCCACACACCAGTGCAGCATGCTTAATAAACTAATGTAGCAATTATTCTTACAGTATTAAACAAATCCTTTTGAAGGGAAGTTAGTATTTATAAGTCTGCCCTTGGCCAACATTAATAGTAGTCTAGGGAATAAGATTTAGTAAAGAAATGTGAAGAACAATACTGATCCCTCAAAAGTAGTTTACGACAAAGTAGAAGATTGCCAATTTCCACAATATTCCTTAAATTTTTAGTCTGATTGTTGAGCATGAAAATTTAAGTAAAAACACAGTTGAGTACTCAAAGTTTGATCAACTGATTTGACATTGGTTCTACCTGAAATTAAGCCATCACTCCCCTCCAACTCTTTTAGAAAAGTTTTTTTTCCCCAATACTCCTCTGAAGTATTCCTTCCAGTACCTAAAGGGAGCCTCTACAAGAAAGAGAGGGGAAGTATCAGGGAGTGTAGTGATAGGACAAGGGGTAACTATTTTAAACTAAAAAAGGGTAGGTAGATATAAGGAAGAAATCCTTTACTCAGAGGATGGTGAGGCACTGGAACGGGTTGCCCAGAGGAGCTGTTCAAGGCCAGGTCAGATGGGGCTTTTGGCAACCTGGTCTGGTGGGAGGTGTCCCTGCCTGTGTTGGAACTGAATGGTCTTTAAGGTCCTTCCAAGATTGGCAAGTCACATCACACTGTCACGTTTCTCCTGTTCCAAACAAGCAACCAGGACATGCTTTACATGCGAGATCCAGACAGCGTGCCTTACTGACTACTGTGCCTTTTATGGGTTAGTTTGCAGAAAACATTGGCACACTTTTTTGCCTACGTTGTAAGTAAACATCAAATTCACTTAGTGAATGGCAGCTTAAAACATCTTACCATGTATTAACAAACACTGCTCAAAGCACTTGACTTCCAGAAAGAACAAACAGCAAATTATTCCACGCTTATTAATCACCATGACAGAGAGTGGCTTAAGTATGCGTTTAATAGCTTCTAAGGTAAAGAAAACCCACTCTCTCCCTCCTACAGAAGGAATAAGATAAAAGAAGAGTAACAGGAACTTACTACCAAAAATCAAGTACTACTATAAAGACTGGAGAGCTTTGGTGTCCTAAACAAAGTGTGTTAATCCATCCTCAAAGACTTCAAAGATACTGAAATAGGAACTGAAATTGTGTGTGTGTATATACATGTATATGCAGATAGACCATTCAAGAGCAATCCAACACGATAGAGAAACAAGTATATTTTTGACCATGCATCACACACTAAGTTCAGCTTCCTTCTTCCATGTCTTCTCTGATGCCAAACAAAAACACCAGGAGTGCTCTGATCCTCTGTGCTTTAAGGCTGCAGAAAGAGCAAGGCAATTTCAGGCCTGATGCATACAATGTTAAGATGAACAAGAGAAGCAGAAGGATAAAAAAAAACTGGCAACAGCCAGGCAGAAGCTAAGAGCTTCCTAAAAGCCCAGGTTTAGTTCCTTCAAAGCAAAATAGGGATTCCTGAGAATAAGCCAGAAGCCAAACAGACTAGATTTCAGCTTTCATACTGGACTAGATGGAAAGGATATGGTTGCATTTAAATGCAAAGTCACTATGGCAGACAAATTTAGATTTAGAAACACTAATGTGGCATATGCTACTTCTTGACAACCACAGATGCCAGAAAAAGTAATGCCAGAAGATATTCTATTACAGTTCAACCCAACTATTTTTACTGGTGGTATACACCTGTATTCCTCAACTACTTTTACCAGAATCATTCTGTGGACCAGTCTGCTTATCAGAAGTCAGAACAGTACATTTCTGACTCACAAGCATAACACAAATTGTTATCCTGCTCAGATGAAATGCTACATGTAAGAATTGTAAGCAACGGCTATCACTTAGCATCATTACTTACTTGTTAACTGACCTGATTTGAGATGAATTATTTCAAGATTTATAACAACAGTTTTAAGAAAAAGGCAATTTTCCACTGTTATCATTGTTAAGAGTAGTTTGCAGGCATCACTTTGTTAATGATGCAAATACAGTTTATCAACTTCACCGTTTCGTTTGAATATGCGCTAAAGATGCGTTTTTTTCCAGTAGGTAATTATACAGTGTCCTAAAGTACCTAAGGTCATCATTCTCTTCTTCTGTCATTAAAGAAGCCAAGCCAAAAAGAATAACTTAATCCAAGTCTAACTCACAAGACAGATTTAGGTTCCAGTATAAACTACACCCATAATATTTGATTACATTAACCAGCCTTTCAATAAATTTAAGAATAGAGAACCAGTCGCAATCCCTGTTAAATCCATTCTCATCTCACATCTTTTAGATCGGTGAGGATTCAGTGTAGTGAAACAGCTTGGAAGGAAACAAAAGATTACACCTGATATCGTTTAAAGGTTTCAAGCACACAAGAACATCCATCCCAGCAAAAAGTCCACATGGAAAGAAGCAGAAGAGTCTCTCTCCAAGATCCACGGTGCTCATGAGCAGAGTGTCACATGTCAGACTTGTCAAGGTCTGAGTTGATGTCCACAGCCTGATACAAAGCTTAAGAAAATTGGCAGCTACAGAATATGAGTTTTCCATGGGATTCCAATGAATAAAAGTTAAACATTTCATTAAAAAAATACATCCTTGTCAAAACTGAAGTCTGGTTAAGTTCTTGGCAGAGAAATTTGTACTTAACATATATTTTACTTTTTTTTAGTAGCTTTAAATAGCCAATCCTCCTTGCAAACACAAGTAGTAAAGCAAAAATGTTTTGCTTGCAAGGTTAACTGCTTCATATCTATAGTGTTATTCTGAAACAAGAAAGGATGCTTAGTCTACCTTTAGAGACAGACTAGACAGAGCCACCGAATCCCTGCAACACTTCTCCGTGTATTTTTTTTTTTTTCACACACTAATAGAACAACGCTATTTCACGGGACTAGCCAGAAAAAGATATAACAAGTCATTGCTGTATCAGAACATACAAATATTTACCCAGTAATAGATACTCTTCAGGGAACGTGGAAACAAGAGAGTTTTTAATAAGACTGTATTCTAGGCAATGAACCTGTACTTACTTGTCTTAACTTCTTCTCTTCATCCCACCTCTCGGGAAGGCACAATGACTACTGACATTTCTTACTTGGCAATGGGCACATCCCAGTAACAATACAAGTTAATATTGTATAAAACAATACAACACTTCAGCGTGAAAGGGGAATTTTATTCTGATAGTATCCCCCTAACAGAGTACAATGGCCAACCTGCTTATCCAAAATGAGAGGGACCTCCATTACTGAACAGCAATAATTTCCTTGTAGGAAGGGAAGGAAGGAAGCTCATTTCCTCCCTCATTTCAGCTTTTTCTACAGATTTCTTTCAAGTATCATGATTTGAATATTGGCTCTTTTCAATTAAAGTTTTTCCTTTCTCTTTTTGCCAAAAGGCTTCTCCTCCTTTAGCAGACAGTAGAGGCTGGAAAAATATTCCTTCCGACATACATAAGTGCAACAATGCGTACTTACCACACTTGTATTAGCTTTTAGCCCATCAGAATTGTTTAGGGCATCAAAACAAAGCAGATCTAACACAACTGGAGTAAACTAAAAAACAAAGGGGACAACATTAGTTTTGGAATACTTTCCAACCATGCCTGCCGTTATTCTTGGTCTTTAATCTATGACAACAGAGAACAGCACAGGACACCCACACTTAGAGGGTAAGAAATGACTCATGAAAATCTTCAGGTATCCTTAACAAGGCAGGAAGGCACGATTAAGCAGTTGCCTGTGCATGAGAAAGAATTTATTTTTTCTCTTCATAATTGACAGAGGAAACATAGTTTTTCTATTATAATATAGAACACAAGTGTAAGGCTGTGGTTAAACAAGAAGCTGAAGTCATTTAAAAATAGCTTCTCCAGAAGACTTCAAGCATTTCCTTTCTAGTTCCAGGAGCCAGTGCACAAACTAGGCACTCCTTGCTAACACCACTTGCCCTCAAACTTAAGTTTTTGATTCAGAAGAACGGCAAAATAGTGCACGTATTTATATGCCTAAACATTTGCACCCATACACAACTCATCCGAAAAAAGCCTGACAGTACTACTAGTAATAGATGTATGCCTTGCTTAAGTGTGAGAATAAAAGTATTTAGAATAAAAGTGTTTCCACTTGTTATGAAAGCACAATGAGTAAGGTGCAAGTATTTACCAGGCACCAGAGGAGATAGATGCTCTGTAATCACTGAACAAAGGCTATTCTGCATAAATGGGATAAAAACAAAATATCAGTCTATTTACTGGAGTATTATCTTCTGTCCATCCCACTTACAACCTAGGAAGGGGTTGTATCTACCCGCAGTTCTGAGACATGCTGCCTGCAACACAGGAGGAATGTTTGCATGTTACCCCGTAAGGGGCTGGGGTGGGACACCTCGCAAGAAAACACCATCACAGCACTGCTGCCTTTTACCTGGAGATATCAGTGGCCTACAGCTGAATTCTCTGGTGTGCTCAGAAGTTCGGGATCTTGAAATTCTATTTGTTGTTCCAAGCTCAGGATTTCATTCTTAGAGAAAGCGGTACGCTTTAAAACAAATAGAAGTCTCCTCGTTGCTATCAAAGGCCCAAATCTGTTTCAAATCCAAAATCCCCAAGTAATGATTACGTTAAATTGATACTATAACATCATTAACACTTTCATCCAACCCTGTGACAGATTTCAAATAGTTTGCCTAGCATGAATTTGTTCAAGGATTGTACAGAGACCAGAGTGGCTATTAGCCAAGAAAAAAATGGAAGGGAGGGAGGGAAAAGAGAAGGATGACTTGAGTTTAAATTACACGGAATAAAGCCATATTAGAATTTGCTCTTATGTATTCTAATAGGAAGAAATAGTGATTTGTGGCTTTGTTGGATGTTTAACTGTTAGTATTGCCAAGCGACATTCAGCTAAAGAGAATGAATCCTTTCCCCCACCCTCATACGAGATGAGTGGGGAAAGGAAACGCTTTCTACCATATCAGATTCAAAAAATTAAACAATTTTTCAGCTGAAACTTTTTGCCAACTTTGTAAATTTACGTTGAGAGACCACTTCCATTTACCTCCATTAGAGTCTATATTTTGCTCTTGCCTGGGCAGGTAACACAAGACCCACTCATTTGTGGGACAAGCACGTGATTACACAGGAGCAAGTACAAGACTTGTCTGGCCTTGCCTGCATCCTGAGCGAGCATCTAAAATAGCCTGAGCCTTCAACCATCTCGCCAGTCCCTCCATTACAAACTTGGGTTGGGTAGAACTAGCCACGTCAGAGGGAGAAGAGCTGTGGTTTAGTCTAGACACCGCATTTCCCCTTTCCTTTAGCATGGTCCTGCTTCCAGCAAAGATCCTTTAGTGAGCACGCTACGCAGAGGAGATTCCAGAGCACAGGGCTGTGAAGGGAAAAATCTGCTAGCTTTTGGGGAAATTTGTCCTCAGGACAAACCTACAAGCAAATAAGCTACGGTACAGTTTGGTGTCGACCAGATTTCCCTTCGAGGTTTTGTCTATGCTTGGAAAGGTAGAACTAAGCATCCTGAATCCACCTACTCCAGCAGGGAGCTGCTACTTCAGATCACTGTTAACCTAAACAAGTTTCCACCTCAGGGTCTCCACCTCTGTTCCCAGCTTCAGTTTCCTACAAGGCCCACCACTGCTTCTTGGCCATTTAAACATCATACGTGCCAAAGTAGTTTTTGTATTCTGCAATTGGCCGAGGCACCACAATCATTCTTCAAATGCTGACAATGTGCAGGACAAAACCTTAGTGGCACGAGGAATACCTGCTAGAGACTGCTGTCAAGAATTATTCTGGATTTCCAAGCTGCACATACTTCAACTACCTGCCAACAAGCTGGTACAGGGCTATGGAAGCTCTGCCTTTTTCTGCGCAGTCCTCCTTGTATTTGTGAACTTCTCAGAGTTCAACAACTGTTATTTATTTCCAGGTACAAAACTGAACTAGAAGTACTAGGTGAACCCTACACCACTTAAGTTTTGACTACATCAGGAAGACTTGTATTTAAAAATATTCCTCACAACCACTGGATGAACTCCAGATATACACTACACTCGCATTTAGTACCGCAAGTTAAAACAGATTAGTAAGCACTTGCTTCTGAGTCAACTCCTAGCATGCCATGTCAGCATGATATCAGTGAAACACGTTAATCATCACTACATATTAGAATAACAGCACAACACTTTCAGTATTCAAGACCCCGTTTTCTTCTCGATTTTAATCACATGGTTTTAGCCCTTAATATGGTGATTAATACAAGATACAATCACTTGATTACACTGGCCATTATCCATTGCTACAGGAAAAAAATGTTAGTTTCATTTTTTACCAGCTGTGAAGACTAAAAGAGCTGACTACAATTCAGAATAGTTCCAGATTTAGTGGGTAATTGTATAATATCAGCCTCCTCCAGCCAGGCTTGTTCTGGCGTGTCCTTCTAGTCCCAAGAAGATCAGCAGCTGGTGACAGTCAGATCATCATACTTACTCATGCGCTGACAGGAGGTGACTAGACGTCCTAGACAAACAGTAGACATAAGGGAATCCAGGACTTCCCAGTATAAGGCTGTATTTTCACACTATCTGTAAGATCTGCACCTTAATATGAAAACATTCAGTTTTGCCTGAATCTTCAGCATCCTCTCTTCCCTACCTCAGTGGAAAACCTCACTACCCCACCTCCATGCATTACCTTCCTGCATATTCTAGCTCAAGCATCCCAATTTCTGTTTTAAAATTCCTATTGGTATCCAAGCTAGAATGAAAAAAAAAAAAATACCAAGTCAAACTGGAAATGGGACAGACAGAAAACCTGTTCTCTGAGAACTTCCCATTTTTGTTTAAAAACCAGATGATGCTTTTACAGTAAGTTTTAGTCCCAAGCATACTGAGAAAATTAGGATCCCAAATATGTATATATTTTGTAGCTCTATGGTCATTTTTATTTAAACTTCTTTGGAAGGAAGTTTAACCTGCACATTTCAGCATCATAAAAATAGTGGTACTTCCTTTTTCTCTCCCCCTACAAACAGTAACCCAAACCCCACTCACTAATTTCAAAAAGTGACTAAAATACAAATCTGCTGTAATACCACACTATAGGAGTACGTACAGGAACACCTTGCTCTCTGCACTTGTACAACAATGTGCAGTGATGCACTGAACTGTGAATTCCTTGAAACTTGATAGCAGGTTGCAGCACTATGCAGAACAAGTGTTTTTACATTAGTGCTGAGCTGCAGTGAAATACTGTGGCGCGAGGTGAACGAAAACATTTAAGAAATACTTAAGGCACTATATTGTTGAGCCACCTTGTGGCGTATTTGTTGCATTACAATGCTACCTAGTAAGTCACAGTGTTGTTGCACTCGTCTGATTAAATTCAGGCAACAAAACCCATAGAAAGAATGTAGAAAGCTGAAATGCAGAGCGTTCATGAAGCAACACTCCTTTGGTAAGGAAAACATGAGTTTTGGAAGTTAAACTACATAAGACCATTCCACTCCTACTCTCAGTCATTATTTAAATACTTGGTAATTCCAGCCAAATGCATAGCAGATTACTGTGTGAGAAGCGAGTTCTTAACAACATAACTTCAGCTGTACATACAGAACTCCTTATGGATGAGACAACTAGTATCTTGACCATATGGGAAAACACAGATTAATAAATTCTTCCCCAAAAGAATTAAGAGGAGGCATTCTTACATTTTTTGAAGACCAAGAGATTTTCACATGCAAGAGTTTTCATACTGTCATACACTATCTTTGAAATTAAGTCCTGTGATTGAAGGTTAGCTGTGAAATCATTGGCTTAACAGAATGTAACAAAAAGCAAAGACAATAAAAAATAGTAAGAGTAGCATTGCTACTACAGAGAACCACTAGCCACTAGTGAATCTGTGGAATACACACACACAAACCCTCCAAACTCTGCAAACATGGGGCTATTAACTGGTTTATTACTAGGGCAGGCAAAGTATTGGTTATTGCAGGTGAGCCATCACATGATTACCTATTATTCCAGTGACTGGTTTTCCACTTCTAAACTCTAAGACAGTTCCAAAAGACAAACCTGTTTCTATACAGAACGGACACTGTAGAAATAGCGAGAGTGTAATCTTCTCACCACTCCACTGTAACCATTACTTCAACAGATCCTTTTTGGAATGATTTTAGCTTGTTGTTGTCCCCTCCAATATCACAAACATCCAGCAGCTATTTAAAAAACAAAAAAATGCCTCACACGTAAAGACATTTAGATCCTTGCTTATCACTGTATACTACACATACTGATCATGAATTTATTCTGTATGTATATAACATGAGGTAGATGGAAATATCAACATGCTAACTACAAACCATGCCAGACATTCTAAAATGAGTTCTAAGCCTCAAAACACACGAAAAACTCAGATCTGCCAGGCAAGATCCTGGAAGGACACACACAACTTCTAGACAAACGAAATAGACAGCTTCCACACATTACCAGCAAGCCATATGTTTGTCATCAGCCCCAAAAGTTTTGGAGTAATGAAGATTTACAATGCCTTACCTGGTTTTATAGCCTTTTCACAGAAATTCAAAGTACTAATAAATATCATCATTAGGATAAGACACTTCAAATCCCTCCCTGGAATACCTATACTACAGTTGACAGAACAACAAAAATTACTGCCTTATTTTCCACACTATCTTTATGAAACCTCAAGATGTAATCCTGACTCTAGTTCCCACACAGCCTTGAGAAAGGCTGAAGATAGATAACATCACCTTCCATCCCCAAAATCTGAATTAGAAAGAAAATCTGAATTAGAAAGAAAAATACAGGATGAATACAGAGCAATACTGACACAGGCTCCCATCCATTTCCTACAACTACCTCCCCTCCCTCCCTCACCAGGAATCTCCCCAGACCCTTTACAGTTTCAGCCTTCCTGACTCTGGCAGAGCAGCACCAGCTGAAAGCTAGACTGCACATTTGCTCAAAGCACACAACTGAAATGAACAGAATAACTAGCTCAATCAAAAAAAGTTCTTCTCTCATGAGATTGTTTGAAAGCTTTGAAGTGAACAATAGTTAAAAAAAAAAATAGGGACAAGTCTTTAGGTGGGCTTGAGAAGTCCCTGACACCCCTCAGTCTCAATCTTATCCAGATACTGCCTCCATGATTCCAAAAGCCTTTCATAAACTCAGTTTACAGCAGTGAAATTCTTCAAAGCATCCTTACTTAGGTCAACCAGTTTGGGAAAAAAAAATATTCCCCCCTCTACTGATAAAGTTGTCTAAATTCAGGATGAAATCACTAGGGAACAAATCCACCACGAGAGTTTAAAATGTTATGCTGTTTCAATAAGAGGAGAGCATCTGTAGCATTTTTGTGGACTAAGGCTTTAACTCTAATATCAAAAAATTGCTATTTCCTAATGCTAGAAAATGCATGCTCCTACATTTTCAACCTGTACCATACTGATTATTTTCAATATCTTTTATCAGTGTGGTTTTAACAATAATAAATGCCACAGGCATTGCCATTCATATATTCACTAACAGATGCACTATTTCCTCTTAGTTTATATGCCAAGTATCCACAGCAATACCCACATAATTACAACTTTAACAAAAAGTTTCCTTAAGAAGATAACTTTGCACCTTACCTTCTCTCAAATGTTCTGCAGGTGGGGAGGTAGAAGGTGTTACGTGGAAGTCACGGACATTTTACATCCCAATCACCTGGCTTGGACAATTTGCCCTGAGGAAACTTGGCAAAATGCAAACTAGTGGGGGGAGAAAAATCTCACCTTTTGGCTTTTGATTTACGTAAAATGATAAAGTAATTGATAAAATAATAAAATAATTTGAGTAGTGACGTACTGCATAAATTAGATGCAAATAATAAATCACAATAACAATAAATCTTACCTTGGGTAGCTGTCTGCTGTATTTCATGAAACATCATATATGCTTATATGGATTCTGGGTAAAGACTACCCTTAATTCTAATGCAATCATTTCAAATTTAATAAAAACTAAATGCCTCAGTGCCAACAACGTAAGCTTTGAACAAGCAGGATCCCGTATAGTGTAAGCAGTGAACAAGTTTAGAGATGGTGTTAAACACTCAAGGTTTGCAAAGCTGCAGTGACATTACAATAGTTAAGCATTAAAACCTGAAGTTAGCTAAGTTAAAGCTGAAGCTGCTAACTCTTAGACGAACAGAAAGCTTTAAAAACTTTAGGCTGGTATTTAAGAGTGAGTCTAAATTATCACATCATGAATGTTTCAAAAACAGCAATGAATGTTATGTAAACACTGCATAATGTATCAGCATGGGATTCTGTACTGGTCTTGCTCCAAAAATAATAAAAAAATCAATTAATACTGAAGGAAGGTACATATAGAATAAAAAGAGTCTAATGTTCCAATGCTAATATCACTCTCTATTTTCAAAGCACTCCTATCCTTCAGTTAACTACTAAAGTAATTGTATGAATTGCATAGAATGATGTCTGTCAAAAGGAGCAAGGAATATTCAGTAGTAATACAGAAAAAGAAAACCCTGAAATGCTGGTAGACTGCCCTAAATTAAAACTTTGGAAGACAGATTTTGAATACCATACCAGGATTCAAAGTACACTCTCATCTACATAAACCTAATCTTATTTTGTAGTGATGGTTAACTGTCTTCTTCCAGTCATATCAACACTTCCCATCACCAAAAACACAGGCAGACGTTGTGAAGGCTGCTTTCAGGCAAAGCAAGAAATTTGCCTTTGAATCTGTAATTCAGATAGCAATAGCACTCAGGAAAGGGCTTATATATACAGGGTCTCTATACACAAGTAATTAGGCAGCACAAAAACTCCTGTTAACTTTTCTGAAACAGCTGATTCGCATCTGATCTGCCTGTAAAGTCTCTAATCTAGCTTCAGAGAATATTCAGCTCTCTTCAGCAAAAGGAAATGCATCTCCCATGTCTAGACATCCAATTTAAAAAGAGTACAATACTTTTTCAATTTCAATTAAAGAACACGTGTACCAGTAATTTCTTTTATCTAAGGTTTTTTGAAACTCATACAGTAGTTTTATTCATGAAAGCAAACCAG
The DNA here is from genome assembly GCF_009769625.2 of Cygnus olor. Taxonomy (NCBI): domain Eukaryota; kingdom Metazoa; phylum Chordata; class Aves; order Anseriformes; family Anatidae; genus Cygnus; species Cygnus olor. The sequence continues at coordinate 81,096,315 of NC_049170.1, read as the reverse complement.
TAAATACAAGCCAACTATTTATTTTCTCCCTCACTGTGACAGTGAGTAATTAGTAAATTTAATGACTTGTTTCATGTAAAAGTGACACAATACCATATTGTAGCCTTTTGCTTTTCATGGTTATATAAATATTTATCCTGTTTAGTATACTGTGATGTTAAGTATTTTACACATTACCTAGAATTATTACTTTTGTTCCGTAATTGAGATTTTCCTAGAACCTGTTTGTTGGAAATTTATGATTTTATGAAGAGCATTTCAAACTTAAATTCCCTGCAAGACTACCTGCATACACACACAGTTCTGGATATTAACCCTCTGCTGTCAGTAGTATGGATTTCCACAAGTCTCACGTGCTAGTACTATAATGCATTTGTACTTTGGTTGAAAAATACAAACACGCAGCACTGAAGGGTTAATATGGAAAGAAGTCTATATTGCAAAGGGACTAGCCCAATACCAGCAATTCCTTTTGCTGCATTCTCTTAACTGTGACTTTGCTGTAGCTGTGGAAAACAAAAACAAAAAAACAAACAAACAAACAAAAAAGCAACACATGGTTGGCATATAGAAGCTATGAGACTTCTCAGATGATCTTCAATTTGTTTATTTGTTTTTACAGAAAGGAACAAACCAGAAAATCTATAGTCTGAAACTATTCTGGACTATGTATTCCCATGCCAATGAAAGTCTATTTGATAATAATATTCATTAAAGTTCAGCAATTTGATCAAGATTATGATCCAATCACTGAACTCAGAGGAAGGGGGGAAGCTAGGCATGTGCAGGCATTTTTTTTAAAGCACAGAAGTAAGGGTGTGACATATCAGCAAACATAGACATTAGAAAAGTAACACTAATAACTGAGCTGAAGTAATACACTGATTTAAGTCAACTGAGATAATCCAGTGTGCTAGATTGTAAGCACAGAATTTTAGAGAAGATTCCAGCATCGGATTTAAGCTTTTAATATTCCACTGCCACTTTTCGTTTTAACATAACTACTGAATTAATGCAAAGTTAAAAGTATTTCCAATTTCTTCTTTCAAGTGTAATTTGAGAGCCATCTAGGTTGGCAATACAGATTTACTTTTAATTGAAGTGTTTTAACAAGGAAAGGTATTTTTATTCTGTAGTACAGAATACAGAAATCTAGAAACAAGTTTTCCCTTTGACATACTATCCAAAGACAACTCAGTGACGGAGCATTGGTATAGTCCCAAGTCAGAGAATTTGAGAACAACTCATTGAGTACGTTTGTTACAACAACTGTATTCATAAAAATTCTTTGCCAAAAAATCTGATAGAGACAGCTCAAATCAGAGATAAGCTGTTTTATAAAATGTAGGGTACTTTTTACCAAAGTGAAATCTGCACACAAGGGACCTGTCAAACATGCAATTATTTTTTAAAGCATCTTAGCTGTATCTGAAGTTATACATGGCATTTTAAACTAGTCATTTTATTATTAAGACCATGCTTGGGCTCCACATTATATAGTGTCTGATGCACTGCTGAAACACTGAAACAGAATGCTTACCCGATAAACATCTTCAAGACATAACAGCTAACTTGTTAACAGCTCACAGACCATTAAAAACGATAATTTAGTAGTGTCTGTTGTAAGAATGAAAGGTAGCAATTCAAGACTAAAATTCTGGCCACAGATCTGGATATCTTCAGCATTGCCTAAGATTTAAGGTATTCTCTGCTGCTATAAATACAAAAAAGGAGTAACATGAGGAAAGTCACAGCCATCACATCATAGAGCAAATGTTAGAACAATTTTTCTATCTCCTTATTCGCTGGACCTTTCACTCACGTATCAAATATCTGGAAGTGCTTGTATCATCTTTTTGGAGTCTGACTCAGATGTTTTAGTAGTGTATACTTCTAAAAAAACAAAAGGTTTAGAAAATTTGGTTGTAAGAGGTGTTTTGGTTTTAAGAGGTGTCCAGCCTCTTCCCATATTTAATAGCTGTATATATATTTAATAGCTGTATAAAGCAACAATACTGAGCAGTCACATTTATTGGCAGAGAACTGCATAGAAAAAGCAGCTTTTCTTAACTGAAATTGTCTACAGCTTACAGGCTTGATATAATTTAGCTCGATAGATTATTCTATTCAGTTAGAGAAATTCAGGTATTTTTAAAATGGCAAAAGTGATCTGCTTCTGTGAACAAGTACCATTTTATCACAGTCACTCTATTACTACTGGGATTATTATCTGGCATAGAAACAGCTCCACTCTTGAGCTAATTAGGAGTTCTCTAACAAAGCAGAAGGGTTTTTTTACAAGGAAAATTCCAACCAAGTTTTCATGGGTACATACTAGAAAGCTTTCACCGGAAAAAATATTGTGGGTTTTTGAGCACAAGGGTCTTAGTTTCAGGGTTCAAGGCAGTGCTCAGATCTGAACCTTTAGCAGGTGACAACCAGTCACAGGTTATCTGCTGTGCTAGAGTAAGTTTCACAACTTCTGTTCTCCTATTAGTTGGAATTACTAAAATGTACATATAGAATCTGAATTAATAGGAACTATCACCCACAACAGTCTAGTTAAGTACTTTAATCAGCAGATGAAAATTATTTCCCCCCAACTCAGAATACATATACAGACTTATTTCAAACAAATAACACTAGTTTACTCCCAAAAACTTAAATACAGTTTTCCAATAAAGTTTTTCAATTTGAAGGCTCCATACAGGCTACATCAAGACATGGGCAAGGCCATGTGTTACTTTGTGACAAAAAATCCACAATCCAGTGTATGACATGCAAATTTGTGAAGTGTTCCATATTTTTTGGCCCGTTAGTTTGACTTCAGCGCCAGGGAAGCTCATGAAGCAGATTCTTAAGTGTCATCATGCGGCACTTACAGGGCAACCAGGTGATCAGACCCAGTCAGCATGGGTTTATGAAAGGCAGGTCCTGCTTGACGAACCTGATCTCTCCTTCTATGACCAAGTGACACACTTGGTGGATGAGGGGAAGGCTGTAGAGGCAGTCTACCTTGACTCCAGTAAGGCTTTTGACACCATTTCCCACAGTATTCTCCTGAAGAAACTGGCTGCTCATGGCTTGGACTGGCGTACACTTCGTTGGGTTAGAAACTGGCTGGGTAGCTGGGCCCAGAGAGTCATGGTGAATGGAGTTAAATCCAGTTGGAGGCCGGTCACTAGTGGCATCCCCCAGGGCTCAGTACTGGGGCCAGTTCTCTTCAATATATTTGTTGATGATCTGGATGAGGGGATTGAGTGCACCCTCAGTAAGTTTGCAGACGACACCAAGTTAGGTGCGTGTGTCGATCTGCTCGAGGGAAGGAAGGCTCTGCAGGAGGATCTGGATAGGCTGGACCGATGGGCTGAGGTCAACTGTATGAAGTTCAACAAGGCCAAGTGCCGGGTTCTGCACCTGGGGCACAACAACCCCAAGCAGCGCTACAGGCTGGGAGATGAGTGGTTGGAAAGCTGCCTGGCAGAGAAGGACCTGGGAGTACTGGTTGATAGTCGGCTGAATATGAGCCAGCAGTGTGCTCAGGTGGCCAAGAAGGCCAACAGCAACCTGGCTTGGATCAGAAACAGTATGGCCAGCAGGTTTGGGAGGTGATTGTCCCCCTGTACTTGGCTCTGGTGAGGCCGCACCTCGAGTACTGTGTTCAGTTTTAGGCCCCTCACTACAAGAAGGACAGGGAGGTGCTTGAGCAAGCCCAGAGAAGGCCAACAAAGCCAGTGAGGGGTCTGGAGAATAAGTCACCAAATCAAAGTCATCTAGGTTGGAAGAGACCTCCAAGATCACCTAGTCCAACCTCTGACTTAACACTAACAAGTCCTCCACTAAACCGTATCACTAAGCTCTAAATCTAAACGTCTATTAAAGACCTCCAGGGATGGTGACTGAACCACTTCCCTGGGCAGTCCATTCCAATGCTTAACAACCCTTTCAGTAAAGAAGTTCTTCCTAATATCCAACCTAAACCTCCCCTGGCGCAACTTTAGCCCATTCCCCCTCGTCCTGTCACCAGGCACGTGGGAGAATAGACCAACCCCCACCTCGCTACAGCCTCCTTTCAGGTACCTGTAGAGAGCGATGAGGTCTCCCCTGAGCCTCCTCTTCTCCAGGCTGAACAACCCCAGCTCCCTCAGCTGCTTCTTGTAAGACTTTAGGTACCTGAAAGGAGGCTGTAGCGAGGTGGGGGTTGGTCTATTCTCCCACGTGCCTGGTGACAGGACGAGGGGGAATGGGCTAAAGTTGCGCCAGGGGAGGTTTAGGTTGGATATTAGGAAGAACTTCTTTACTGAAAGGGTTGTTAAGCACTGGAATGGACTGCCCAGGGAAGTGGTTCAGTCACCATCCCTGGAGGTCTTTAATAGACGTTTAGATTTAGAGCTTAGTGATACGGTTTAGTGGAGGACTTGTTAGTGTTAAGTCAGAGGTTGGACTAGGTGATCTTGGAGGTCTCTTCCAACCTAGATGATTCTGTGATTCTGTATTATACATATATTTAAGAACCAAAGTGATAAAGCTTAGTGGTACAATACATGAAGAAAAGATGAAATGCGGATGAATCTCCAGAGCAGTTCATGCTGATCACTCAGTGCTCTCTGGTAGTTTCAATGCTCAGATTATATGCACACGCCAGTAAGGAATAAAGCTCTTCCCAAAATTCCCTGAACAGGCAAAAGACAAGAATACACAATCCAACTAAGCTTCTGATGCCCTGGAATTTCCAAAAATGGCCTCCATCACACATCACTTTTTTTCCCCAGAACTGCAGACTTCCAGCATATGTGAAACTGAAAATAGTATCTTCACTTTATCCTCAGTGCAGTATTAAGCATTTCCAAGTTGAAAATTGACCTCTGGGATAACGCAAAAATGAAAACAGTGATGGGGCATTTAGATTCCCAGAATTTCTCATTCCATTACAGTGAAACAATGCAACTTGTTACAAGCCTTAAGGGACAAACAAAAAAATCTTCTTGATACAAGAAAATAGAAAGAAAATGTAAAATGGTAGGAGCCTACCTATCTCACTTCATTTTACAAGTTTGCTTTCCTTTTAACATGTACAAGCAAGCCTTATGAAACTACCACCTGCTTTTCAAAATTCATCCTCAAGATCAATGCAGCATTTTACAAAACATCATCAGTAACTCTTCAAGACGCAACTTAAATGAGTCAGGAATTTGACTATTGTTTAAAAGAAAAAAACTTGTACAGCGCATTTTATACAAAGAAGTTCAAGTTTTCTATACGGTATGAATAATCAAAGTAGTAAGACTTTAGCTGCATTCCTGAATTACAGGATCTAATTAAATCAGGAAAGTTACATGATTTGAGTACTTGAGACTTTAAGATATTACCTTTACCAATTTATTAGGATCCTGTCCAACACTCTGCCTAATTAAGAGCTCACCATTTATAGTTCTAGATTATCTAATTCTAGATTAAATAAATTTATCAGCTATATCATGCCAACCAAAACCAAAAATAATACAAATAGATCAGACAACAGCAACTAGCATAACAGGACACTTGGTTCCCAAGCAAGGCTGGAAAAGTAACCATGATGAAAAGTAACAGGTGATGACAAGAAAAAGAACAGGCTGTTCATCTAATGCTTGTTCATCCTACAGAAGCCCACCATCTTATATTCTTGACTTGTTACAAGGTTTGCACCTAAAGGTGAAGAGTTACTCTGTGAATATCTGCCTGCCCATATCTTCCTCTCCTGTTTGTGCACACAAGTTTGGACAGAAATCAAACTGACTCCTCATGCCACAGCAGCACCCTGTTCAGTTCAAGGTTCTGCTATAAACTCGCAACAGAAAGCCAGTCTGCACAGCTAGTGTTTCCAGAGAACACAGGTCTCCCTTTTCTTAAAGGGGGAACCATCTAGACATAATTTACAAGTATTTATGATCCACCCAAATGACACATTTTGCTATTTCATTGTATTTGAATAGTGTCAGTAAAGTAAAGAAGTCTTACAACACTAAATACTAGAAGGACAAAGTCCTCAAATCCCCCTTCACAATGTCAAGAGCAGAGACTGTTAGATTGTTTGAAGAATGATTGTGACCAATCTCACAAATAAAACCTCTTGTGCCAGATAAAGATGCAAGGGACGCCTGGACTTCTTGAAGATGTAGAAATCTACTCTTTCCAGGAAAAAATAGGGTGAAATGGAATGTTGTTTAGTATCTGTAGAGAAGTTTGTAACTGCATTGTTTTGAGGATCTAACTTCTAAGATGAACTCGCTTGAGTAACAGATTTGCCTGAATTCCTGCAGGAGATCCCACACCCATTGTTACAGTGCAAGGAGCAGACAGCAGGAAAGAAAATGCGGAGTTTGGATGGGGGTACATTAACTGCTCTGTACAGCTGAGGGTAAAACCAGCCATTTACTGATGTAATTCCTCCCCCCCCCCAATGCACATACCTTTTCTAATAAAGAATTTTTCTGAAAACTAACAAGTGTGCTAGATTTCACTTTTTATGCAAGGTGAACATTTTTTTTAAACTGGATTTTGATATAATTTAAATACAAATGCCTAATTGTTTCTAAACAATTATACAATTCAAGACAACTGAAGCTCTTAAAAATTAGTTTAATTACAGCAGACTTAAGTTTGCAAATAACAGACTAGTGATTGCTACATATTTGAAAGGTGGTAAGGAGCCCTTGAACTCAAGGAAGCTGGCAGCTCAACACCTAGGATAGCTTTATTGAATTCCCTCACAACAGCAGCCTCTTCACCAGGTGCACAGAGAATATTTTCTTCACCTGAACATGACTTGTTAAATTCAATAACAAGTTCTTTAGGAGCTCAGGGTGACTCTGGAAAACTTGTTTTTCTTCCAGGTTTTGTGTTCAATCTAAAATATGAATAAAGAGACCTGCATTCACTTTCTGGCAGGAACATTTCCACTTGGAACACCATAAAGCCACCACTGATGTAGACGACGAAGCAGGATATGGAAGAAGCCCCCATGCCCACTACACTTAAAAACACTGGTGATCACCTTATAGGCAGTACCTTTCCTTTCTGCTTTCAGTTGGAGCTCAGCTCCTGAGCTGGAAACTGCATTTTCACTCCTCTACCCCCAGGAGAGTTAAAATTGCTCTAAGTAAAAGGACTTCCAATTGTTGTTTAATTGGAATTTAGTCCAGGTTGGCCCAAGTCACAGGAAAATATAATAGAGTAAACAAGCAGAAAACTACTAGTTCACAGCACTGTATAAATACACATATACAAACCACATACATACACAGGTTTTTGTATAGGCTTTGCTAATTAACTCATTTTCTTAAAAAGTATGGGAATACAAAAAAATCAAGGTTAAGTATTTGACGAAAATCAAGAGCCTTTCATTGTATGATTGAAACTGGTTTGGCTCAACATGCACCCTAGTTTTTAAGGAACAGAGATTCTGATTTCCACCATTCACATAAGGAGAAAATGTACAGACAGAACAAGATCTCTAAACATTTATTTGTAAGAAAGTACATCCATAAACAAAGCTACTTTTGCCCAATAATAACCCTCATTCACTACAACTAAGTTATTTTCGCATGGAAAATCTTTGAAGGAAAGAAGCATTTAGGTCACACAGGAACAAATTCAGTTCTAAGGGATTTCAGCATAGTATTCAAATGAAAAAATTGAACGCTTTGCACAAAAATGAGCTACATAACACCCAATAAAGAAAAAACTACACTAAGCCAGAATTAATGCTATATTGTGGGAAAGTATTAAAATGAAGGAAGCCTTCAACACTTTCTGGAAAGCCACAGATTGTCTTGAAAATTAAAATAAATGTACTTTCACTGATTCATGAATCTATGTTTAAGTGATTACTGTATAATAGATGTAACAAAGCTGTAGCAAACATACTTTGCATTTCTATTCTTTTCATTACACTGCAGATCACTTTTTTTAAGCCACTATTTCAAAAACCCCACAATAAGCGATTCATCTGAAACGTTCACCTTCAGCATTAAAGTATCAAAAAAATGAGAGCTCAAATAATTGCAAAAAGATTTGCTGATGCTTTTCTAGTTCCATTTACCCAGGTCAGCTAACACATTGTTTTAAGGTTGGTCATTTTTGCTTGACAAACTAACAAATCTGGAAAAAAACTATAAAAACCCTGGAAATAGAAAAATAAAAATGCCAGTCTGAAAATGTCAAAGCAGCATTAGCACAAGTCTCCCACAGTGGCCCTACTGTACTATTTCTAGTGGAATTTGGCATTTCTCTAGAGCAAGTCAATAACAGGAACTCAATCATAAATGCCCTGGTTTCCGGTAAGTACAGTAGTCTCAGCTGCACAGCCTAATGAGGCAGGAGCACTGGAGTTTAAATAACAGCTGGTGGAGAAGTCCAGAGAAGGTTAAAAGTTTGTGTTTGTGTGTTTTTAGTAAAAACTATCATTTCTTTGTTAAAGAAAAAAACTCTCTCAACATTAACTTACTGAAGATGCAGCTCTACAACAAATTCTCATAGTTGGAGCACCATGTACCTAGTGCAAGTTACCACACTACCCTGAACATATTTAACTAGTGTTGAAAATTGCTAGTTTTTCAAGTTAGAAACTGAAAAGAGTCAGTTTTTCATTAACCTAAAGAGGTTGTTTCTTTTTAAAGGTTATTTCTTAACATTTTATCTCTATAATACTCCCTTTTAACTCTTAACTGCATTTTCACATGGTTCATAAGGTTGTTTCGTCATAGGATTTCTCTCAGAAGCAATCAGCTAACATTCATAGAATAAGTATTGTTGAGGGAACACTAATACATAAGTCACTGTTTGTGCACTGTATGTGTAAGAATCACTTAAGACCTAAATTAAGAAAGTCTTTACATGAATTTGTTTGTACAAAAAAGTTTGCTATGAATCTAAATTCATAGGTTTGATTCCTATTAAGTGAAAAATATTTTTATAAACAGAAATTTGGGATTTTAAGATGTCATCTTTTAATTACAGTTAAAGTACTGAGATCATTTCCTACGAACAGGCTGCTGAAGTTTTAGTTTAGTGGAGAGTTTTCAATCTCAAATTGAGAATCAAGATTTAGAGTGAAGGTCTTTTCTGTAGTTAAACAAAGTCTTATTCATATCCAACATACTGCAGTCACTTGATTCAACATTATAAATCTACAGGCAGTTTCTGAACACCATCAAAACTGATTAGACACCTATACGCACACCTCATTTCATTTAGTGTAGAAACGCCTGTAGCAGTTCAGAGCTCTCAAGCATTTGTGGCTAAAATCTGCACTTAAAGCAAAGCTTTTGACTGACATCATTCTGATTAGAGTACAAGATCTCCGGTGCACATTTGTCAATCTGCAATTATCACAGAGAAGGGCTCAAATCTCAGCCTCCATCTACACACTAATGGTGAAATAACCAACCACATATGCCAAATTTAATCTATAAAAGTAAGACTTCATTTTATCACTACGCTGACAAACTGTCACTTGAACCAGATGTTGGTATCACCAATAAGGACACCAAAGTCTGTACCTCCCCCAGCCTCTCACTTTACATTGATAGAGTAGCCAAAGTGGAGCAACACATACACTTCTGTCATGGAAAGTTTTTTGACCAGCTTTTGCATTGGACATTTGTCTCTTCAGTGCACTGGAGCAAATCATCATCTCTTTAATCCAACACCACTGTGTTCTACAACCCCAAGGGGAAGAGACACCCGAAGATGACATTCAAGGGAGAAAGAACTTTCAGATCATCCCCAAAAATCAGGACTGTTTCTCTGACTAGAGCTCTCCAGGCATCTTAAAGAAAAGTTTGCCAGAAGCTATGTTTATTCCCCAGAAAATGAATGAGAGGAAAGCACATGCACCAAGACACATTAAATGCCTGCCTCATTGCTGACAGAAAGATGAACAAAGGAACCAGCAAGCTGAGCAAAAGAGTCTCAGCTGGATTCAATATCCACCTTATTGAGAAAGTCATTCCTTCCTCTTTCCCTTTCTTTCCTTTCTAGCTCAACTGCAGGCAGTCAGAAAAGGTCCTCAACCTCTGGGAAGAGATAAAGAAAGGGAATTGCAGCATCTTTCTACTCACACTTTCTATTCATTACATTGCTCACATTTCTTCCCAAAGAGCTCCTGCTGAGCTACTCACCCACGATCAGCACCAAGTACAGCAGTTCCAGCACCCCTGCAGTGTTCCTGCTGCTTCACACTGACGTGGTTCTTCCACATTTCCTTCTCTCAGGGAGGAATAGGATGGACAGAAGTTAGAGAACTGAATCTGGCCCACACACCACATGAAATGCAGCAGCCCATTAAGCACAGTACAGAGGTACATTATTTTGCAGAGTTTTTTTTATAATTATGTACAAACAACTTTGAAGAATAACACCTGATTGCCTGTTCAGCTAATAATTTATTTTTCAAGGGTCACTTCCAGATTGAATTACATCTAAACTGAAGACTATGCTCCATGCTGACAATATGCAATAGTTGATTTTGTATTCTGCAAGTTGAAAAATATTTACAGAAGACCCACAGGAACAGTAGCAAACACATAAGGCACTTGGGAGGAACCCAACATTTCCAGCACATTTCTGTTCAAAACTGAAAAAGGTCACTACTAAGAACCCCAAAACATAAGAGGACTGTCATTGTACTGCAGCACAAAGACCATATTTGGCATAATACATTGACACAAAACAGAAGGTTATCATCATAGCATGTGGCATTTACAGAGCTTGTGTACTTCAACTGCGACAAACAATCCCTATTTCTTTTTTAAGTACAGAAATAGGGGTCAGTCATTGTTTTTAGCAATTAAAAAATGTCAAAAGCTGTTACTCAGAAATCAATGAGTCCTATGAACAGCCTACCCCAGACAGCTTTGATTGCAAGCCTGTTGCTCCATTTTTTAACTATGGTCAACACAGAGCATTTAATAGCTGCAGTCAGTCATGGCAGGTCAAGAGCAAAATGCTGCCCAACTTCCCTCACCAACATCCACAGCTCTACTGACATCTCATGCTCTGGGACCTTGGATCAACAGCAGCAAAACAGGTAGTTAAAACGAATAAAAGGACCATCTATTGTGCTATTTAGCACTGGACAACAGATTTATCAGGCGTACTGTATAAAGCACTCAAGGATGAATTAAGAGAACAGATTGCTTCTGCATAAGCGTAGAAAGTTTGCATTTAAGGACAAGGTGTTTTAAAACATTTCAATAAAAATGGCTATAGTTTTGCCTGTTTTCCCCCTACAAGAATGTACAAAAACTGAAGCATTAGCTGATAAGGACCTGGGTGGGAAATGCAGGGAAATACCGCATCCTTTCCAACAAGGAGTCCTCATCTCTGCCACGGCATTTCTATGCTGGACACATCACATATAAGACTTGGACAGTCATTAATGACGCCTTCCTCATTTTCCAAAAGGCATTAGGTGAGATCTTCAGGGACACCCCTAACTCATTAAGATTCTGAACACGCCAAAGCAACAGCTACAGGAACCTTGCTCTTAGTGTACTAAGCACCTTCAAAAAAACATGAGGAAACTTAACTTTTGTTAACTGAGGTTCAAAAACCTCAGTATAGAGTCACACTTTTGACACAAAAGGGCTGCCCGCTGCATCCCATGCAAGAAGACATGTGACTACAAGGCAAGTCAGATCAGCTCAACAATCCAGTGAAAACCTCTCTCTCCACTAGCTTTTTATCAGTTTGCTGATCTGACTTCCCTCTACAAGACTCAAGGCCTTCCCCTCACAGCTTCCTCCCTATCCAGGCCCCCTCTTACTGCTTACCTAAATCTCAGCTGCAGGATGTTCCAATTCCAAACCGGTACCCAGTCTCCCAGGCTTACTTCCTTCATGTGCCCTTTCCCAGTTTCTCCTTACGAGCCCTTCACCCACCTCTGACACCATCCATCCCTTTCCCAAACTCTTGCTGCAGCCCCATTGCTCAGCCCAAATCAGCCGTAGTGCCCCTCATCACAGCTCTCCTGACTGCCCCTGCTCCATTTCACTGGCACCCAGTGCCAAGCTTCTTGCCCAGCTGCTTGTTCAGCACGATTTTAATCATCCACCTCAGCAGATGACCCCTGCCTCAGTTCTATTTCAAAGCTTCCAGTCCCCGTTTCTCTTCTCCTGTATAATGCTGACCTACTCCTAACAGTCTTCATTTAGGATTACAGCACAGTTCTTCTACGCCTCTTGATCCAAACTACCTAGAACACAAACCAAAAGAGAGGTACCATCAGATTTCATTCTGGTTCCCCAGCCTCATCCTATCTCACTGAAGAAGAAAAGCCCTGTCAAGCCTCAAATACAACAGTCTGGAAAATACTTCACAAGCCCACAGGGATGCTGAGTCTAGCAAAATAAAAAGCTGTAAGGACTGGAACATGGCCAGCATGAAGAAAAACCTCAGAAGTCAGACAGGCAACACCATGAAGTCCCTATTTGACTCCAAGAAGGGTCATTTTCAAAAGAGTTTATTAACATAGTCCAGAGAGAAAAGCCCTTATCTCAAAAAAGAACTTGAGACTGTGCTCCAAACTACTGACCCTACCCCAAAGTGGTAAGATCATGCAACCCTTTAAAACTTCTCCCTCCTCCTCACACTTGATTTTTCGTTACAGTTGGCTCATTTGGACTGAAAAGTTATGGAACAGATGGCTGTAGGAAATTTTAGGATCAACCGGAGAAGCCTGGCAAGAGACAAAGGCGGCAAAACACAAGTCTTCAGGAGAAAGTTTCTGCAAGCCTAAGAAGCAGTGCTACCAAGCTCACCCATTTCAGCAGTAGCAGAACCCTACAGAAGACAATTGATGTTCTACAGACACCGTATTAACTTACTTGCAGCTTTCTTCCCTGAAGGACTGATTGAGCCATCAGCAATTCAAGATGATTTAGTGATGGATGGTAAGAAAAATTCCCACACAATAGCAATAATTAACTTAAAAATAACTTAGCAAATATCATGTACTCTCCAGCAGTTTCCTCTAGATCTGCTAAATTGACATACTACTTTACCTTGTTTTCCCTATCCTTGATTGTCCTGCCAGTTACCCATAAGCAAACTTTTCTCACTGACACTGGAACAGAAAACCAGCTCAGTTTATATAGGGAATCTGAAAGTATATACGCTACTACTACAAAACTTGAAATAAATCAAATGCTTAAGAAAGGTAAAAACACTCCCAGACATGTGTAAAAACACAAGGACTCCATCCTATTCCTATTAAAAGATTATTTCCTTCCTATTCCTATTAAAGTTGATTTCCTTCTCAAAAAAAATGAAACCAAGATCTTTGTCAAGACAACAGAACAAGAATCTTTAACATATATTTTCCACAGGAACCAAAGTGAATATATTTTTTGCCAAAAAACAGAAACACATACTTGTATTCTTCGTCAGCATCCAAGATTCTTAAAAAAGGCTGCCACTAAGCCAAAGCAATACATTCCTTCTGCAGCAACTTATTTTGTATCCCAGTGAACAAGCTTATGCACAAAGTTTTCAAAGGTAACATTCAGAAAACGACTTGAAGTATTCTTTCAAGATAATTTTGACTGGATAAAAATATTAGCACCTCCTGAAGCTACCTTTTGATGCAACAGTTCTACAGTTTCTTCTGCATGGAAGAAGTATGTAAATCTCTACACATCTGGACAACACTAAGTCCCAAATAAAAAATAATGAAACTGTTGTTTGCCAACTTTGTGGCTTTTTTCAGGCATATGAAAAACTTAAGTCTGGGAATAAACTGGCAATTTCTCAAGTCCCTGAGAAGGACAGATAGAAGTATCATGAATTACTTTGCTCATTACCCAGCACTACATCACAGCATAGCATGCCAGCTGTGACACAGTGAAACACTGTTTAGAAAGACATGCTTCATAATTCTGTATCCGGACAGAACACTGCTCATTGAGGAATTTTTCTCCCTTCCCACTCAAATTTGGGAAATTAAGGTGCTGACATCAGCTCTAAAGTCAGCCATCAGTTTGAAAGCTTGAAAAGGGTGGGGGGAAAAAAACAGTGGCAGCTGTAGCTGCCAGTGACAGCAATTCTGAGAGGGATTTTCTTAATAATCTAAAACCAACACCACAGGAGGTAGGCAGCTAATGGTCATGTAACAAAGCTCAAAATAGAAAAGACCCAATGGGAAAAGAGACCCAAGAGTAAGGTCGAGAAAGTTAAGATACCAGAAAGACAATTTCTTACTGCTTACACATGCATCCTTCTACCTATGATAAAAATTTCAGGTTTAGGAATGACCAATACCATTCTGCAAGCACAGCCATGCATCCAGAGAGCACGTTGGGAAATGCATTTATCAGAGTACTGCCTTCAGCTAGGGTAAGGAGCACGGCTGCTCTTTAGAAGCCCACTCTCAAATCAAGGAGCAGACAAAAGAAAATCACTTTGAGCAAACAATTTCTTTCATATCAAAGCATATTATATCATTTCTCACTGACTAGGGCTTTGGTTTTTGGTGGCTGAAACCAACTACTAAACAAGAAAGTTAATAGCTACTTGATTCTCTTTTATTAGTAAACCGCTATGCCACTCTTTCCCTTAGGCAAAGTGCAGATCTTCCAAGTTGGTCAGCCTTGCTCTGGTGACTATAGGAAGGCAGTCTCTGCCTCTAGGTGGAGAGCTTTCCTCTGCCACTACTGCACAGCCCCGCACGCTGCAGCTGGGATAGGAGGGAGAGAACTACTACTGTAGCGTCAGTCTGTCACGGTACAATTCTCCATTAAGTATCCACGCTGGTCCACGCTGCAGAGAAAAATCACCATACATGAGCGGAGGTAACACCAGCATAGAATGAAATTCTACAGAGCAGAACAGCCTTTATGGGATTTCTAGGTCACAAGCCTCCTGATCCACTCAGGGAAAAGAGGGAAGCAGCATCATGTTCTGTTCAGAACAGGGCTGTTTTCAGGTTTTGAATTTGGACTTTCTTCATTTCCCTGAACCATTCTGCTTTCCCCCACCTCAGCAACAATTTATCTCCTTGCTCATATCACCACACACGCACACAGTTTCTTCACTAATCACAAAGATCAGACAAAGCAAACAAAAATTTCTATGCCCATCTCAAACTTCAATGTGTTTGGCAGCAATTTTAGCTAATAGAGAAAGTAGTATAGGGCTGACTTAGTCCTCTCCAAATTTTCTCCCCAAGAGGCCTGGACACCTTTCACAGATGTCCAGAAGAACAGCACTCCTTGATAATGCTTAGTGCTTCAGGTATCTTTTCTGTCTATGTAAGGTCCCATTACTTAACTAAGCAATAATATTAATCACTAGACTTTTCACCTAATATTTGTATCCTGTCATGAGGAATTCACAGGAAATAGTTGAAAGGTAGAAGCTTAAAGAGAAGTCAGGCACAGTTGAAGTACTAAGAATGATTGTTTTAGTTGATTTGGTTGTCAAGAAATCAAGAATCACGTCAGAATTTGTTTCAACAGCCACTGATAACTTTAAGCAATCTGTCATTTTTCACCTTTAACCATTATTTCAAGATTAGTAAGTTTACTCATACACACACACACCCACTGCCTAGGCAAAGAAATTCATTTATTTAAACTCAGGAGCAGGCTTGCTTGAAAAAATAAAATCTTTGTGAAGTGCATAGTTTCGCTCTCCCATTGAAATGGGCCACCCCATCTTTAAACTTCAATCTTCTTGACAGCAGAGGAGTTGGTCTTTGCTGGGCTAGGCAGCAGTAATGTGAACTGGAAGGCAGCAAGACCAGAAACTTCACCTTTACAGTTTTTCCTTCTCTTTCTCTTCTGTTGTTCCCTCCCCAACATCATTTTTCCATTGAATAAGTCAGCCTTTTTTTCCATGTAATTAATGAACTAAGTGTGGCTAAATGTATTAACAAAGATGGCAGTATGCTAAGAGTGTTAATTCTGCTAGTCTAGTCTCCACGCTATTTAAGCCATTCCTCCTATAAAGTCTCTTAAAAATCTAGGAAATTTCAGCTAGATGGAGTTCAAATAATTCATTACCCAAACTGTTTAAAGGTGCAACTATACCCATGCATGCTACAGTATCCAACACATCTTTGAAGTCTATAGTAAAGCATTATCATTTGCAAATAAGTCTCACATGTGTTTTACAGATGTCAACAAGCTCAGGTACAGACTGAGGAGAAAAGGAAATGCATTGGTACCACACCACTTCTGCTAGCCATGTTTCAACAGCAGTCCCAAGGAGGTTATAACCAGAGTTGAACAAAGATTTGTTTGCTTTATAGGTGCCAGGAGCCACACAGAAAGTTGCTCAGTGCTGAAACAAGTAACTTACTTCAGTTTCTCCAGAGGTCAAGATAGCTATGTATTATTGCATTAATCAGCACTACCTGAAAAAGGCAATGCACCAACGCTCAATTAATTTAAATTCAGGCTCATTGATAACCATAGGAGTAAGCACAGTTTTCTAGTTCATTTTATAGAGAGTGTTTCACCAAGCTGTCTGAGGAGTGACTATACCCACCTAAATTATTCCAAATTCAAGCTACATACACAGTCACTCCTTTGTTCTCCCAACACCACTACATAAACCAGAACCAAGAGGGAGCAATAGAAAGTCTTGCAACAGGAACTCTGCTTTTGCATTCAGTCATCCATTCTGTTAAAAGTGCACGACATTGTCAGTATATATGCCCAGCAATAGCCAAGGAAAATCTTTACTACTTTATTCTGTTCAGTTTTCCCTGATGGTGTTAGAAGCATATAGGCTTTTTTCCTCAGAGATCTGCTGTTCCCTCAATGCTGGTAATACTGTAGCTAACTCTCAAGATCTCCTGCCGAGTATCAATGGCACACCAGTAAAACTAGAGAAATCAGTACTTTTCCAAGGAGACTGACAATGGAAACATCAGATCAAGTGAGGCTGCCCATTATCACAAGCAAGCCAGGTTTTCTACTTTTCCCTACCAGAACGCTGCACTTCAAGAATTAAAAGTAATGAAGATTTTCAACATATGGATTTTTATGACTGAAAACCTCAAAAGGAAAAAAAAAGTCAAAAGGTGTCTCTGCAAAAATTAATCCTGGAATTAACATGATTCATTTGAAAACTTACCAAATGTTGTCTTCTAAGAGTTATTATACCTGAACACCTGTAAGGAGCCAGCTATTAATAGCACCAATGAAACTGTCATACAAAAACAAAGAA
Source organism: Cygnus olor (assembly GCF_009769625.2). Taxonomy (NCBI): domain Eukaryota; kingdom Metazoa; phylum Chordata; class Aves; order Anseriformes; family Anatidae; genus Cygnus; species Cygnus olor. The sequence continues at coordinate 81,079,104 of NC_049170.1, read as the reverse complement.
GTGCTACTTGTGGCACTATGATTCAGGTTGTGTCAGCAGTTTGATTTTCATGACTTTAACACCCAGCTGTGAAAACTGCCTTCAGTAGAACCAAGCATATTATGCCTCTATCCATGGGGAGCAACATTTCTGTTTTCACTGGGTAAAAATGCAAGAGTCAATTTTAATACATAATATCTGGATAATAAGATCCAAAATTTGCAAGTCGCTTTTGGATATGATCATTGCCAAACAGGACTACACCTTAAAAAAACAGTTTAGTAAATACTGCAAGGCAAACACAGTGGAGTGCAAGAAATGGGGAAATAGGAAATAAGAATGTGTGATTTCCTATTTTGGCATATGTACTTCAAGAATTAGAGGTATACCAAAGAAACCGCATGCTAATAAAGAATTCACAGCTATGAATCTTTGTAACTTGGACACCGTGCGTGCTTTAACACAAAATAGCAGTAACAGATTTATTTTTGAGAAGACATCACTTGAGATTCTTCAAGCAAGGAAATGTATAAGTAACTAAGCACTGAGTGACTAGTCCTGTGCAAAGTCAGAAGGACCACTCAGGCTGCCACTGGACTTGTGTCTGTTGTACACAACAATGAACAAGTGGAGCTTTTCAATTAACCACATCAGGGATATAATGGAGAGATCCTGCAATGAAAGAGAACCTTCTTTTAAATAAAACGGTACTGAGAAACTCACAACAGAATGAAACTAGACTCCATAAAGGCTTTTTCCTAGTATAGTTTGATGCATTGGGCATATTACAAGAATTTGGGATTTTATTCTACTTAATAGCCAAGTTTAATTATGATGAACACTACATCCTAGCTTAGAAGGTTAGCACCACTAACTGTGAGGAAAAGCAGTAATGTCTTAGCTATGTTCAGTAATATATGGCAATTTACTTAATTAAACACTGAATTTTAATAATGTGGTTTCCTACCTGCCTCTCATTATATCTAAATACATACCAGAGCTATGTTTTAAGCTTAAATACATAATGCCAAAGAGAGTACAGCCTTACTGTAAAGGTAGGAACAATAGAGTAGCTTTTCCTCCAGGTCTTTTGTATATCTTTCCTTTTCCCATATTAAAATGAAGCTTCTTTTCAGAGGAAGACGGGGAACTAGGAAGATTTAAAGGCAATGCACTTTATTCCATAGATTTACAAACCTTTCTCTCATCCATCTGTCCCAGACATACTAGAGGGAAAGCTGAAGGTACAAAATACTAAACTAAATAAAAACTTTCTGAACTACTAGACTAATCTCAAACCTCTCTCTAAGCCATACTGACAGAGAAGTGTTGATAACTAGCCAAGTACACTCCTATAAGATCAAATCCTTTTAATGAGAGCAATTAGAAATCCATCAAAACCACATTCATTGAAACTCAAGAACTGGTCAGGATCAAGCCACTATTATTTTGCTCAGCATATCAAAATCACTCAAAAGATTTTAGACCTTCCTTAAGGAGGTGGGCTTGTACTTCCTTCAGAAGGATTCTCTAATTGATTTTTGGCCACCCTTTCCCTTTTCCTACCATCTAGAGCTATAAATTGGCCCCATCCTGTCCTTCAACACACACAGGCCATATGGTAGATGCCAATATTTGTAAGTAGTTATAGGAACATTTTATGAGGGGAATATGGACAGACTTTAGCTTACATTGAAATGCCGCAGCCTCAGTAAACCAATAGACAGAAATGCCTGAATTCTCCAGAGGGTTTTGGAAGCAAAACCATTACATTTTTGGCTAAGCGCATGGTTTAAGATGAAAGTTACAGTACACATATATAGATACTCAGATAGAGTATATATATATAGATAGAGTTATTTATATATATATATATATAGTTATATAGATAGATAGATAGAGTATATATATACTCAGATAGAGTAACATGAGACAATGAGGCCAGGTAAGGTGGAAGTCAAACACATCGGATGGTTCCTTAAACAGAAAGACTAGAAGGTCAGTCTTCAAACAAAAATCGGAGGGTCAGGGATGGAGAGAAGGTCAGCAGTGGCAGAGTTGCAGTGGTATGTGGAGAGCACTTAGGAAACTGCCAGTAACTTGGGAGCACTGTCCCTCTCCTGATCAACTCCAAAGCAGCAGTCCCACAAGAACAGTATCTTTAAAAGAGGGACTGAGTGTTTTTACACTGTGTATACACACATTCACTGTATAAGCTCTCCTTAAGAGAAGAAAAGAGACTACAAGTGAAACTCATATTTGCTTATCCTATAGAGTGCTTCGAATAAAATAAGTGCTTCCTCATTACAGAACGAAGTGCTATGTGGGGCAATACAAGCATAAACTCCATCAGGTGGTCGCCCTGAGCACCTTTCACAGTCAGCAGAGCAAACATCCGTATAGCCGATACAAGTTACAGCACAACTCTTCTTATCCTGAGGTAGGAACATGCACTTGACCAAACAAGCCTGCACTCTGAACTTAATCAGCTAGATGACTCTCACTCACCTAAACAGCTGCCTAGAAACTTGCTGAGATGTAGACATGTAAGCAAGGAGGTTCCCACTTGAAGTGACAGAATCCATCCACTAGTAACACAAGCTCGTACGAAGGAAACGAAATAGCTTCAATTAATTAGTGCAAGTTCACCAACAGGTTTCTGTAAATCACACAAAGTATTTCCAACAGAAACTCAGCCTACTTAACCGGTGTCAAAAGCAAGCTGTACGTCCACCTCTGCAAATGCCAGCTACAACATTTAATGATTGGGAGGTTGTCTATTATTTCAAATAGATGTGGACTCTCATATTTCACTCTTTAGACACCATGTTAAGAAAAATATTTATGAATCAGCAATAACTTAAACCATTATTTTACAGTTTTCAGTTTTATCAAAATAAATACAGTATTATTGCTCAGGGAATTTTAGTACTGTAAAGGCTCCGGATGCTTTCTATTTGCCAAGTCCATGTTATGCTTCCCTTTAACTGATCAAGGTAACAGATAGCTGTGATATACTGGAGGTGATAAGGACTATCTGCATGCATGTGGCAAAGCTGAACTGGACTGCAAGAGGAATAAGCAGCATCTTCCCATCTAAGTGTTACCTCCCAAAATAAAGAAAGTCCAGTTTTTCATACTGTTTAAAAAGCAGCACAATAGACAGTGTAATGATTTGAAATTCTATCCACAATTCCTAAATTTAAAAAAATCATAATGTTTCTGCAATGTTGTTTTTTCACACCATGACATTCTGCAAAAGTACAAGAATATTAATAAAAACACAGCAAATATTAGAGACAGTAGTAAGACTCCTATTTCATTCTTTAATAATGAAAAACTTGCAAATTAGTGAAAAAATCCTCTCTCGTTCTAATCGTAAGTTTCCAAATGAGAAAAAGGATTGGAAGAGTTGCACTGTGTTTTATAATAGAAAAGGCTGCAATAAGAACATGGGAATGTAAACTTCTTAAATTTCCTACAATGACCTGATATGCATTAAATAGAAATCAAATACATGAAGCAAAACCACATAGCCACAGATGCAGGAACAGCTATGAGTATGACTATTTCCCTAAAATGGGCTGGAAAGGGCATAAACTGAAGTTTAGCTCTTAGTCTTTGTGACTTCCTTGCCTTCTCATCTTCAAGAAGAGTTCTGCAACTATTTCAGCTTCAATAATAAAAAGATATATGCTACTGAGTCTGCAGATCTACAACAGCAGAGCCTTTGCAGCTGTTCAAAGGCCAGTCATTCTGAAACTGCTCTTTCCCTCTCTAGTATTGCTGCAAGCACAGTGGGAGGAGGTGAGGACATGATAAAAAACATCAACTTGTAAGCAATAGAGACTGCCAAGTTCCACCAGTGCAGACCAGGCTTGGGGCTCAGCAGAACAACACTTGATCAGGAACAGCCAGTTCAACTTCAGTAAAGAGGCTCCTTGGCTGTGTCTTCTTAAGCATTCCCACGAAACACATCTCACAAACCTACTGGTACAGGCACACCATCTATAAGATGAAAGAATATAGACTTCTGTATGCAAATCTGAAGTCTTCTGTGTCCCTTTTATACTGCACATCTATAGAGTTGTAATGATATTCTACTTTCAGAAGCAAAACAGCATGCTAAGTTTTGGCACGAATATTTTGACAGACTACTACCTTATAATCATGGGAAAAATTACACTGACATGAAAACCACAATTATTTAGTTGTACGAAATCCAGAAGACTTTGCCAGAAATTTCAGCATCTGAAATAACAGCCTTCTCCACATCAATGCTTATGCTTTTAGAGAGCTGTATCTATGACAAAGGTAGCAAGTATACCAGCAAAAGAAAGAGTAGCTGTTCATCCATCTAAAAAAGAAACAGCAACTAAAATGATGTTATAGATCACCACCAGCATCACTGCTGAAGCCTGATAGTGCTAATGCATCTAAGGAGATCCCACCTGCATGAAGTGTTTAGAAAGAGGCACACCCACTTCCTACCATAGGATGCCTGCAATTTGACAAGTAGCAGCCTAAACAGCCAGATGGTGTGTCCCAGTTCCAGAATAGCACCAGCCACTTACAGAGAGGGACTACAGGAGCAGTCAGAAGGGATTGCAACGTATCAGACTAGAAACAAAAAAGTCATTAGCAGTGTGCATATATAGGAACAGTCAGAAGCACTCCCTGCCTGATTTGGGACTTTCTTCTCTTCTACACATACATATTGTTCTATATACCTTAGGAAAGGCTCATTTACCATTTCATGAGTGGGAAATATGTTCAAGCTACTTCTGGCATAGGTCCATAAATTAAGTCTGAGTAATAATCTCCTATTTTCAAGTTGCTACCTTTTTTTTTTTTTTGACTTGGGGCTTTTTTTTGTTTGTTTGCTTGGTTTTTTTGGCTGTATGTTTTTAAGGCTTCCCATACAGTTTGGTGACATACCGCCTCAAAATACTTTCAAATACATAAGAACAGAAGAACAGACAGTATACCTGGCAGTGCATCTCTCAGCCACATGCTTTTGCACCATCCTGAAAGGTGGAAGTTTACAGATTGAGCATTATGTATATCACATACAAAACGTTATCTCCTCTAACATGAACAATGAAAAAGCCAAGAGGCACGTCTTTAATAGCTATGCAGGTGTCAGATACAAAGCAGAGACACAGTATCTTGTCATTACAACAAAAGCACCTGAATAGACTTTCAAAAAGACAATTCCCCCCTGCAAACCCACATTAGATTATATGACAGACTGTAAGAATTCCCCTTAGAGAGGAATTCTCAAGCAGCAGTAAGTGGGTCAAATGACAGCTAAAACCAGAAAGCTTTCATAGAAAGGTGACTATCTTACCACATTTAAGAGACAGCTTTTTCCAGAGCAAGCATATTTTCTTCCTATTATTTCACATATGTTCAGTTATAGTAATCATAGCACCGACTAGTTTATCTTCTAGGAAACTTTCCAAAAAACAAAGATCTGCAGCATCCCACACCCAAGGCAAGTAATTTTTGTAGCTGACATACCTGTTGGATCACTGTATTTTACTGATCATCAGTACAAAGCTGTTGTGATACCATCAACTTTTATCTGACTGATTTGACTGTCTGATGCAAGCTGTACCATTACTCAATGCAATAGAGTTGTCTCCCGGTAGTGAGAAATGCTATTCAGCGGAACCTGTCACTGAACAGATTCCAACTAGATAAAAGTCAGACACATCCTTAGACAATTTGCTTCCTGTCAGATGACATTTGAGTTGCAAAGCAAAACTGTCTCCCATTCTGTTTTTTTCGCTGTCTTAAAAAAATGGACAAAAACTCTTGAAGAAAGCCTGACTTAGGTATACTACTTGCGTGCATTTGTGAACAAACAAGAGTTGTTACAACATTTATATTGCATGTGAAGAAGTTTAATTGCTTAAGAACACATAAAAGGCATAGATGACAAGAGACAATACAGCTTACATCAAGTTGTTTGTCAGGCTTTACAAAAGCTTCAGTATGGATTTAGATTGTGAAAACTGCACACCCTAGAAACAAAAAAAAGAACAGTAAGAACTTTCTAATAACAGTTAGAAGGCAGACAGGAGAATTCCACTCTTCTTTCTCACCATCCTATAACTTTCCTTTGTTATTTTACAACAGTATTATAACAGTATTTTAGACAGAATGGGCTCATACACAATAAGAACCCAAAGGAATTCCTTAACTGAGGTACTAAAAAAAATAAAAATCGGTGCATTCATATGAGGTGAGAAACATTAAGAAAAAGCTTTTATTTTGCTCATTTGGCTAAAAAGCAACCAAAGTAGCAAGAAGAGATTTAGAGCAAGATAATATGCATTTTTGAGAAAAAGTTAGACACCTACCATTACATCAACATTCTCTCACATCATTGTTCACCTGCTGGTTTAAGGGAATGATGCTTTCTAAAACAAGCCTGAGTTATAATGCAACAGCATAGAAAGGGAAGCAGAGCTGGCAAGTTTGTAAGAACAGATAACTTAGTCAGGATTCATGTCCAGACTCAAATGCCTAAAGAAGCTGGGATAAAGGTGTGAGAAATTGTCAAGAGAGAAAGTACTTCATGCCTCACCGACAGAGCATTATATCAAAGAATAAATAAAAGCACAGGTAAACATAAAGAAACTCAGACTCAGTCACAGCACTCTTCAGAGAAATAAGATGTGGAAAACAGAACTAACACTAGGATGAATACCAGCATCATAATTGCACTGAAAAACCTTTTGCGAAGCTTTCTTGGATCACAGGAATCAGATCGGTAACCTTTCTGTTCTTCACACAGTCCTCCACAGCAGGCAGTACTTCATTTTCTTTGTCCTCCTGCATAGCTACCTGTTTTCTAGGAAATAGACTCCCTTCTGCAGAAAGCTCAACAGCTAAAATAATGTGAAAGAGGCAATCAGAGGAGAAACAAGACCAAAGCTTAGTGGGAGAGCATTATATCACAGGAAGAAGGGAATTATCTCTTCACTTTGGATTGGCTGTAGGTATATAGTGAAAGAGATGCTTGAACCCTAAAATTTTAGAAAATACAGTAATACAGGAACTGTTTACATTGATGGTCACCTGTCTTTATCTAAAAAAGTGAAATAAAGAAACTAAGAAATCCATATGCTCCTGGTAATGGGATATGCTGCTCTCCTCGTCAGTCTGGCCAGCAGTGGCAATAGCTCCCCATGGCTATCCACATCATAAACCTTCATGAGAAACACTGCTTAGCACAAGTCAGCTTCCCAAACACAGATTAGGTACTATGCCTCTATCTTTTTCATATCTTTGCACAGTTAGAATATACTTTAACACTGTAAAATACTGAAAACATTCCAGAAAATTTATCTACTTTTCTATCAGGTACATATTACTATATGCAGTAACTTATAATTCACTTGCTGTTGACAATGTTTTACAGTCCATGTCCTGTGCACATCCTGTTCAAACACAAGAAATTGGATTGCCTCCACTGGTCCTTGAATCAACACCTGTGATCTGTGCTGCTTTACCAGGACTTCCCTCTCCAGTAATCAGCCAGAGAATAGACTTTATAGCAGCCATAAACACTGAGCAAACTGCACAAAGATGAAAAGAAAAAGTTAACACCTCAAGACAGGTGTACGAACTAACCCTGTATCAGCTATGCTTCATCATGAAAGTGTTGTAGCTCACCTGTCTCAAACACCGCCCCCCCCCCCCCCCCCCCGGAACTGCATTACACATTGTTGCAGGTAATGGTATACAGCTGGGCTCCTCTGAGCAGGCACAGACAGCACCTTTTGGACTCTCAGCTCTTGGAGAAGATAAAAGCCAGTCTGCATAGAGTTGTGGAGCATGAAACAGCTGAAAGATAGTAAAGCAGAAGACCATTTAATTGTAATTGCCTTGGATAACAAGTCAATGCATTAGGTGAATTACAGCAACTGGTAGTCCTCCTCCCTTCAAAGGAAGGGCTGAGAGAAAGAAATTCTGGCATATTTTCTAAAATAGGGCGTGTGCTTTCAGATAGTATTCTAGCCTCCTGTTTCACTGTTTGACGTTTTCCAAGACCATTTTTTCTAGAGTTTTGGGTGAAACATAATGGCAACACTTTATATAATTCCAGGTATTTCATTTTAATTTAGGTAAGCTTGGGTTTCACCCCACAGACATTCATGTGCTGCAAAACTTCACTAGGCACTTATAACACCTTCTTGTCAGAATGTGGGTGTTCAACTTCTGTTCAACTTATGGTGGTTTTACAGAATCACTTAAGTTGGCATCAGAAGGGACAGACCTCTAGATCACAGTCCTAGATCCATGAACAAGCCAGGATGAACTAGAGCAGGTTGCTCAGGGCCATATCCAATTTCATTTTGGATATTTCCATGGATAGACATGCTACATCCTCTCTAGGCCATCTATTTCAAGGCTTGACCACCCTCACCATTTAAAATATAAGCACACACACAGGTGTCTGTCTCAAGTTCAATTTACCTTTCCTATATTTCAATTTGAGCCAGAATTACTGTGCCTCCTTCTCTAAGATAAGGATGTTCAACACATCTGAAAGCCTCACTCAAGACAACTCCTGGCTATTCAAAGACAGACACTGAAATCAAGAGCACCCAGTTTCAACCAAGACAATGGCTGTTTTTAACAAAGAGCAGCACTGCTTACCCATACCTTTACATGTAGCCTATGCAGTTTCAGTGAAATCTAGCCTGCTATTTCTATGCAGAAAAATAATCCTTCAGACCCTATCCTTTACCTGACAAAAGGTGTCCTCTCTGGTACAGCATGCTGTAATGGTTCTCTGCATTTGCTTTCCAGGTACACACAAACTTCCTAATGACAAGGAGTCCTACCTCACCACTTGATCACAATACTTTTAAAAGAACAGCTTCTTAAAGTGTTTCCTAACTGTTTAAAAAAAACTGAGAAAAAGTTGCTTTACCCATAGCATAACAAAGTTTTATAGTCACCCTCTGTACGAGGCATTCACTGCTTCATTATATATATACACACATAGATAAAAAACAAATTGAGTCATGTTTTCTTAGCACCAGTAGTTTACCTCGCAGTCTGTCTTGTTTGTTTCATTCTTAAGAGCCAGATTTTAAAACTTACTTCAATTCACAACAGTAAAATCTGCATACTCTGTGATTCTTGTCCCTGTCAATACAGTTCACCTTTCTCAAACTATGAACCGTAACACCTGTATGGAGTCTGCAGTGCATATGGGTTTGGTGTGCAACTTGTCCTTGTAGTGCACAAAGTTGAATCATAGGCAGGCCCTATTTCTTTAATTGCTTAATGTAGGGAGAAAAATGTTATGGCATTTATGCATACACTTGCTTTTCAATTATACTTACGCTTATGGCAGCATCTTCAAGAAGGCTCAACCAAACCCTGAGTTTCACCAGAGCAGGTGAATTTGACAGAAGTGCAGGCAACTGCACAGAAGCTGGTGCTAGCAGGACTGCTAAAAGAGCTCTTATTTACAAAGCAGAAGCACAACTATTTCACTGTCTACAATTTGAAAAAAGCCTCTGGCTTCGTATTGACATGAGTTCTAGTGTATTGCTTCATTCATAGCCTAGCTTTACAAGTTAAATGATCATCCTATTGGTCTACAAACTCTTCTCTTACCATCTCTCCAGGTAAAGCAGAGCAGGACAGCAGCAGATACAAGATAAATGTTATTCACAGCTCACAATCCAGTGACAGAAGGGGAAAAAAGAAACATCAATATAACCTAGTTGCTGGACTCAGCCAGAATATTTTTTGGTATTTCTCCAATAAATCAAACATCTAAATATTCTTACAAGCATCAGTATACAGAAAGACAATCAGACTGATTGCAGTGCAATCAGACTTCCCAGAATTATTTAAATGCAACTTTAACAGATATTTAGTCATAGTGCCTAGAAAACAAAGCTGTCAAAAAGCACTGCTTCAGCAGCTTCCCCAAACAGGAGACAAGACAGGAGGTAAAGATCTAAATATTAAGTAGTAAATGTTAGACTGGTATTTGATTCACGAAAATCTGCTTTTCATATAATAGCTCTTCAAAGTACCAAAGTTTGAGAAGTCCAGTATTTTTCCACATTTTGCATTGTGGAAAAATCCATCTAAAAAATCACAATTTGTTAAAAAAACATTTTAATACACACAGGAGGCATGTGTTTCAACAAAAATAATTTTTTCCTTCAATGAAAAAAAGAGTGCTACACATTACTCTCAGAAGTAACCTACCAGCAGGCCAGTATCTACATGAAACTTCAGAAGCACTTTATCCGTCCAAATACAGCAGTTACGCAGACCAGAGGTCACTTCAGCAAAACAGCAAAGTGCAGTTTGCCCCACTGCTGTGGTGTGAGAAGGCAGATAAGGGAAATCTCAGTGCTGCAACAGGAGTACGTAACACCACTGGTTACATGCTAGAGTCTCTTATCAGTAATGCAAGTGGTAGAATGACACCGATTTCACCCCAACCCCACTGGTAAACACAGGATTTGTAGAGATTCGTTTATATACTATAATTTCACAGAGACTATGGTCCAGCTCTTGGCACCAGAGTGCCTTAATTCCTGACCATGCAACTACGGAATTGATTTTCACTTATGGCTTTACCATCCATGTTGCAACCTCCTTTTGCTATCTGGCCCAAGGTCACAACCTCCTTCCTATCAGTTACACATTGAACCCTGCAGAGCCTGTACTTCCTTTGGATACAAGATGAAGGAAGTAAACTGCATGAACCATTTTTAACCGACTGGTGCAGGTAAGCAGGCACATGACATAAGCTTCCATTCACTATACAGAGGAAGATGTGCAGATAGTCCATCCTATTCTGTCATCCTCCACAGCCTTGTGAGCCCCATTAGAAGTTGGTAACTCATAAGATGCAGCGATACCATGTCTTCATGGCATACTTCAGTTAAAAGCTGCACCATAGGATAATTCCTGTATCACGAAAACACAGTCCTACCTGGGCTCAATTCCTTCTTCATCATAACAGGATGAAAATCCCCTCTTTCGTCAGCAGAAGAGAAGGATAATTGAGATGTTCACAACTACTTGGAAGTTCTCAGAAACGTAATGAGGCGTTTGATCTCAATGTTTATGATCAAGCATGCCTGCTGTGCCATCATCTTGACTCAGGAGGTGCCACTGCAGTTCAAGCAGCACTTCATTCGATTTCTTAACACAAAAGCACAACTCTACATTTGCCTAGAACTGTCACGGTCCACTTGGCTCAGTATTTATCTCCCACCCACCCTCATTCCAGAAACCAGGCTCTATGGGGCCTTAGTTCAGCAAACAGTCTCAGAGTACGCTGGCCACATGCAAACAAAAGCCGGGCTCCTTAAGTTACGCAACTGTGCCAACTCACTTTTCAAAAGAAAGAAAATCCTGCAGCAGAATGGCCTCAGTTTGAATAAGATTAGTTTACTATCCAATGCTGTTCTATGCTTTCCTCAGCCTGAAGGGATCCAGGCCTTTATTTCTCCACTCTGAAAGAGTTCCAATTCCAAGCAAGAATGCAGAGAGAGACCAACTCTCTGTAGCTCAGTAATTAAAATGACTGTCTAGAAAAGACAAAGCCTGAGCTCGTTTCCACTTTAGCATGTTTGTGCATTCTGTGCATGATAATTAAGCTTAAAAACGTTCTCCTGGAAGGTAGGACACACAACTTTGCCCGTTCTCAGATAAGGAAGAAACAGAATCCAGGTCTCCCATTTCTGGGTAAGGCCTCTCCAAACAAAGAAGTCATTAAGTGAAAATAATGACAGGTAATAAAAAGGGCAAGGAACAAATACTACAGCAACTTTCCTTTAAACTTCACCTAAGAACAGACGACAGACCTTTATTCCTAGTAGTAGATCTCAAAATAATGGAAAACTACAGGACCCAGAAAGAGGTTGCTCTCAGCATAAAGCTTTCATCCTAGGCCAAGAGTTGGCACTGTCTCATCACTAAGGCACCCAACCTCTTTGGCTAATTTTTAGGTATTCTAGGTCTTTACTAGCTCTGAATCCCTGCATGTTTCAACACTGAAAAAAATATGCCTGACAAAGGTTAAACTAAGATGGAAGAGCTGCACTGAAAATAAGGAAAGGTAGCACACAGAACACTGCACTAAAAAAATAATACCACTATGGCTAGAGGCCTCTAACTTTTTAATAAAAGAAACACTTCTGCCAATGAAGCAGAAGACTATTCATCTAAGTAGTCCTTTGGAAAGCTCTGTCTGTGCTCTTGCTAAAAGCAATCACCAAGTAAAAATGTTAGTATATACAGATTATTTTTTTTCTCCTTCTTCTCAGACTCAGTTGTATCTCCTTGTCAGACAGCCATTTGGTAGGATTTCTTAACCCGCTCTTGGCAGACAGTCACTCACCTATCGGAAAAGGTGACACCGAGACATGTTTTAAGAACACATCAGAATAGATATAACAAGCTAAAACAAAAACAGCTGATGAAATTCAAAGCACAGTCCAGGTTCTTTTTGATAAGAGACAAAAATTGCTATGACACTGTACTGTCACTTGATTTATTCCCTCAAAGATCAGGTGGCTCTTCCATTACAAAAGACAGAAGCATTGACAAACATCATTGCAGAGTAAAGGATTAACATGCTTGTTTTCACATGCACTTTTCCACAGTCCAAACAATTCACACCAGTACCTCACAGATAGATCTGCAAGCGTTCCAGGACAAGTCGCCATTGAAGGAGAAGAAATTCTTCCACGTATGAAGGTGTCATTGGTTAAATGCAAACCATAAGGGAAAGAAAGCTGATCCACTGATTCTAAGACAAGTAACTATGTTTGCTGTCCCATGTTACCTACTTAACAGGTTCTACCCATCACAAAAGATGCATCCTACAAGCAAATGTCACTCAGCATGTCCTAAGAAACAGTGTGCAAGCAGAGCAGTTTTTCCAGGCAGTGGGCAACATCTACATTGCGAAGTAAGGTTGATTAAGGAAGTCCAGGGCAACTTTCATTTAGCACCCACTTGGCAGCAAAGATACAGCAGTGTCAAGCTCTGCGCGGACAAACAGCCCAACCAAACATCCAAGCTGCCTGATGGTAGTGAGAGCTGCAGATGCTGTACATGGATACTCCTGCAGGTCTCACAAGGTTAAAACTCACCACTGGTGCATCCTTTTTGACAGGGCAGGAGATGCTGCAAGGCAAACACTTTTATTTTCATGCCACCTTTCTCCCACACCTTCTGCTGAGCGCACTGCTATCCCTATGATTAACGCAACCAAAAATAAAACGGGGACTGCAGTGAACCTGCAGGAATACAAAACAAGTGGCCTCGGGAGCTGCTTGCATCATGCATCCTGGGCAGGAAGCAGATGCTGACTGCAAGGATGCCCGGGATGCGAAGGGACAGGTGCTAGCGAGAAACATGCCTGCAAAGGACAAACCTACAAGGCAGGCTGCCCTGCACCACCACGTTGGCACCTCCAGGTGGAAGGGCTCCACCAGCACTACCTCCAGCCCCTCGCATTGCCTCTAACAGGTGCAGCTGCCTTGTGCTGAAGCTCAGCGCGCACCTGGGCTGATGATTCCCTAGCAACTCCGGGCGCAGGATCCATAGGGACCCCCCTCACACCCACCTGCAGGACGGGACACCCCGAGCCCGTGCTGCTTGCAGGGGGCTGCGTGCCCCCGACCACCCGACCGGGGGGCAAACACCGCCGGCTCCCATCCGTACCTGCCCGGTGATGCCGGTGATGAGAGCCACCTTCCTGCCGGACCCCTCCTCGCCTCCCTGTGCCATGCTGCCGCCGGGGAAAAGTGCAGTGGCAGCCCCGGGGCGGAGGCGCGGCCGCACATGGGCTGTGGCTACCGGCCGGGGCTACCAGCTCGCCCGCCTCCGCGCCGCCATTTCGCGGCTCCCGCCCCGCCCCGCCCCGCCCCGCCCCGCCCGCAGGTGCAGCCCCGCCGCCGGCACGGCCCCCGCCAAGCGCGCTCCCGGGTGCGGTGGGGGGGAGGGGGGGGGGTGATAGTGGTTGCGGGAGCGCGCCCCGCTTTTCTCTCCCCCTCGCCTCGCCCCGCCCCGCTCGGCCCCGCAGCCAATCGGCGGCCACCGGCGCTTCCTTAAAGGGCCAGCGGAGGGGCCGCCGACTTCCTGACCTCGTGTCGGGGAGGGGCGGGGCTGTCCTGCGGGGGGGGGGGCGGCCGCGCAACAGCGCCCCCTACGGCGCGGAGGAGCGGGTGGCCGCGCTGGGGTAGCGGCGGTTTTTAACGTTTCGTCGCTCGCCCCATCCGCCTCCCTGATTTTTCAGTCAGCCACGTAATCTAAAAAGTAACAAACGATAAAAAAGAGGCCTGTTTATATTTCACTATTAATCTCCGAAGGCTGTCAGAACGGGATTTCCATATTACATGGTTGGATGGCAGGACCTCTACACAACGAAATAATTGGGGTTTTGTGTATTATTATCATTTTACTATTTTATTATGGCTCATTAGTGTGCATGGTCAAAAATTACTCTTCAAGGGGAACTATACTCTGAAATCCTCAAAGCTTTTTTGCACATCGTCACTACATACTCCCAGTTTAAATCTCCTCGTTACTTCAGTCTCAACTAAGTAGTAATCTAGGATGGAGTGAAGTAACTGCAACTACAGGTTGCCCTGTATGGTTAACCAGTTGCAAGATTTCATCCCAACAGTCTCATTCCAGCATCTCGTTTCCAAAGCTTTCTGGGGTGAGGCAAGACCTAACAGTTTTAAATTCAGGACTAACATACTAGTAGATCTTTAGATTGATAGCACATCCCATGTTCATCGCATCTTTGCCATTCCCAGAATTGGGAGCAAAGTTTTGAGTAACTCAACAGTGACACCATTTCTGCAGCATCAGGAAATTTTACAAGAAACCCTTCATTTTAAGAGGATTGGCCAACTTAGATGGTATAACACTATCTAGCCATTTCAAGCATTATTTGCTATCCTTGCCAGTGTCTGGTGGAAGGGGAGTTGGCTGCCACGATCTCTATAAAAAAGCAGAAAGTGAAGCTTGGTGCTTGCTGCCTCAGGTGATGTTCAGACAGGATTTTGTGAAGGTGGTGGAAGAGTGCAGTAGAATGAGAGATCAGACTTAAGCACGTAGTTTTATGCTGTTTGTTTCTTCTCTAGCCTACCAACTTAGCTGATAAAGTCCCTTTGCAGACATGAAAACCAACTTCTTGTAGCACACTTCTGCCTGGTTAACTTACAAGATTTCCCTAGAGCATTTATCCAAATAAACTGAGACCAAATTGGACTCTTGTCACTGAGACACAGTGTTCACTTGCCAGAAAATGTCTTTGTTATACCTCATGTGAAACAGAACAGCACTGATCTTACTTGTGACAAGAAAGAAAAAGAGTAAAGAAGAATATTAAAAAGGCTACTGAGAGAATTCTGCAATAAACCCAAAATCAGACTGTTGTCTCTTCCACCTATTATGCTGGCTGTTCTCAGGAGTTACATGGTCATAATATCTGTTCAGGAGAAGAATTTTCCTAGACACAGGCAGTTTTATAAAGTTGACAATATTGCCTACTACTTCTGCAAACTGTTTTCATTCCAGTAATGATTGCTGAATACAGGTGTACAACCTCAGATCTGAAAGACAAGGAACACTTCAAATGGCATGAATTCTGTCCTCTCAGCTTTAAAATAACACTGGAGACATAAAAAGACACACAATTCTGAGAACTGAAGGATTCCTTGTGCTAGGAATGAAGCACAAAACTTATTTTTATTTAAAAACTTAGGATTTAGCACTGGAGAAAATGAAGAACGGCTTTATTTACTTGTTTATATAGATCATTCGCTCTCCTGCTAGATCAGAGCTGCATAAAGCGATGCATGAAGAAATATCCTTTTTTCTGGCAAGAAAAGCTCATCATTTCTAGCTTTTGCTGGCAGTCTCTTAAATGTACTCCAAAGTAAAGCTGGCCTTCTTTCTGTGTTCTGCTCAAGAAAGCACAGAGAGGTGCTGACAGTGCAAGGCCTGAAGCTGGACTAGATCAAGATCCCCCATCATTGGGCTTTCATGTGCAATTAAGAGGCTTTTTTTGGTCACCCTCCAAACAGAATTTTGTCTGCCCCTGTTTGTCCAATAACCCACTGGAACTCTTTTTCAAATATAGCATTTTTCTTGACTAACTCTCCAAAGCATTTCTCCAAAGGAGGGAGCCTGCTCACACCTTTCCTAACTCAGATGATTAATCAATTACATCAACTGAAAGACTGCCTTGTCCTATGACTGTACTCTCTCAGGTGACAAGTACCGTGGGCTCTCCCTAGATTCAGAGCAATTGCCTTCCTTTCTACTCAGCATCTGCACTCCCCACTGAGTGGGGAGATTCAGAACAAAAGACTGCAATCTGTGTCACTTATGCAAGGAGAACATCTCAGTCAGACTCTGCTGAGATCACTTTTGCAGGGCTTATACTGGTATTTTTAGTCAATGCTAATACTAGAAACAGGCAGATGAAGCCAGACAGGATGTAGCTCAGTTCAGGTTCCAGCTGACTGAAGCAAAAAATGTCTTGAACCTGTTTAAATTTCTGTTCCATTTATAAGTCTGGCACTGGTAGTTACAGATACTGTTAGCCAGCTACCATAATCCTGTTAAATCTGCCCCTGGCATGCACTGGGGCACATTCCAGGTTTAATGCACAAAGACCGTTCTGTCACCAAAGTCTTCCAAGGTACATTGTTTACAGAGGAGACTGAAGGCTCGATTGTGGCACAGGTACTAGGTTTTACCTAAGTTGCTCTGGTGTTGACAGCAATTTATGACAGACTGCAGCATTTTTCAGGATAGGCTGAAAACTGGACTACCCCAGGGATCTGGGGGTTAATATGTACTCTGGGCGCTAGCCTGCACTGATGTCTTTCTTGCTGTCTCCAGCACCTGTACCATTACATGTGCTACCTAACTTAAAGCTATGTCTGCCCACATCATAATCACTTTTTCATGCGTCTGTGGACCTGGCTCTGGCCTCTAAAATTGGCAAGGCCCTCACTGAAGAGGAGACAGCAGATAGACATACACACGCACCCTCAGTCCCCTTGAATCCCTGTAAGAGGAGAAGATTGCATCGAGTAAATTTTAAGCCCAGAGAATAAACTGAAAATCGCTGGGAAAAAAAAAAAAAAAGCATGTGCTATAGCCTGTATGGTGTTAACCTGAAAGCTGCCACCCCAGGGACTGGGGAGAAAGAGAGAAAACAGATGCAGATAAATTTGCTTTTTGGTTGTGGATAAAATTATATATCACAGAGAAAGAAGGATGGAAAGCACTGCTGATTGATGTCAAGTTGGCCAAAGTAGGAAATAATGGAAAATGAGCTAAAAGGAAGCAGGGAGGGAAAATTAAAGAGAACATAAATGTTGCTGAGAATAAGGAAGAAAGGAATAATAGGAGGAAAAGCCTGAAGTATATTAGATTGCAAAAAAACACCATCTTAAGTATTAAGGGAAAGGGAAAAGGAGGGAGAACATAGACACACTGAAATTTTGTTATGCTTGAATACCACATACATTGCAATCCTGAGGACCTCGCTGTTTGTATGGGGATTTAGCCATATTGCTGACTGGGATTTGAAAAGGTAGTTATGTGAGGTTTAAGAATCTCTTATGAATCCCCTGTTAGTACTTAGAGAAATAAAGTAACCATGCTTTAACTCCAGAAGTAGAAATTACTGATTTAAAACAAACTTTTTATTCATTGTGGAATGAAAGCATCCCTAGTATTATTTCATTAATTGTGTTATTCATACTAGAAATGCTTTTTCCACATTACTTTGATATATTCTGCTGTGCTGAGAGTTGACATGTTAACAGTATATCCTGCTCCATACAGGAGTAGGAAGTTGTCATCAGACCAAGCGTAGTCCTCTTCCTCTGCATCACTCAGTGCGATACAGGGAAAAACTGGCAGCTTGTCTCTTTTTGAGCCTCTTCTGAATGACCCACATCAAACAATTTAAGCAACTTCTACATCAAGACACTGTGAACTCTATCATAGCTGTATCCAAAGAAGAGCTCTAGCTCAATGAAGAAGAGATCTAGCACAATGTGAAAGAAGGTGCAGGTGTTAGAGAGTAACCAGTCACAGAGGAAAGAGAGACAGATCTCATGGGAAATAAAAAATGAAGAGTGGGAAGTTAAGAGAAGTCAGTTCCCATAAATATTTTTTGGACTGTTGGCTTGAATATTTGAGGGCACATGGAGTGACCTACTCTCAGTGCTCTGATATGGCAATGGCAGCTGGAGCAGAAACATCAGGACTCAGGAGATCATACTGGGCTGCGAGCCCTGAGACCAGGGCCTGGAGATAAGCAGTACTGTGGCCACCTTTGCCTCTCAGGTGATTCTTATGCTTCTGACACATCTGGCATTGCAGACGTCTCCCCACAGGCTGTTGTATTTCTTTCCAGTGGGACATTCTAAATAGCAGAGCCATGAGAAGCTGAGAGATCTATGCTGCAACTCAGCATTACAAAGCTGGGAGCTGGGAGGAATCCTGGCACTACTGTCTCCCAGCTGGAGCTCCTTGTGTTCAGCATTTGTTGCCTGTGCCCAGCCCACAAAGAACTTGCAGCCTTCTTTTCCTCTTTGCAAACACTTGCCTGCTTATTTTTGAAGGGGTGGTTAATATTGGCTGTGTTTGCCCCTTGGCAGACATTCATCCTTTGAAAGGCAGAGTCCAAGTTCCTGTTACTGGTGGTGTGATGTGATTTCAGCGCTCTGTGTAGCGTGGTGTCTCAAAGGCAAAGACAGTGCCAATACCCCATTCTACCCTCACATGTATCCCCAGCACTACAGTGAAATGATGCTACGCTGCAGTAAAACTGAGGCAAGAGCAGGATCCAGGCTGATCTTTTTTTTTTTTGCCACTGTTTCTTTCTATCCTACAGGCTTGCTTCTGGAAATTTTACTCAAGACTGGTACAGGGCCATAACTGCACACAGGACTCACGATCCCTCTCTCACTTGGTGCAGATTGGTGGAGCAGATTGGGTGTGAAAACATGGGGATATTGGCAAAACTGTTCCTGTGCAGGCTTGGTGCCTCTAGACTTCCAAAAAAGCCACTTTCCAGCCCAGCACATGGGAAGGAGCTTGCCTGTGTTCACCGTTTTGTGAAGGAAGGTTGGGGAAGACCTCCTTTCAGCTTTGCTTATATTTTCTGTGGTCAAGAGGAGCTTTAAAATAGCCTTGCAGCCTCAGACACACACACTGCATCGCAGGAGTGTGAGCTGGCCTGACAGCTGTCACCACACCAGATTTTGCATTCAAAGTCGTGTAATCTGAAAACAGTTCACAGAGGAAAAAAGGTCCCTACAAAAAAAAACAGCCATTACATTAGATTTCCCCCTTGCCTCTCATGGGTCTTAGTACTTTGGGTGGGAATGAATGTTCCCCTTTCCACAAAAACATATCCCTTAGCTTCCTCTGGCATCTGAAATGTCACGTTACTCCATGAACCTGATGAGATGCAACCTGCCTGTCTGTGCTGGCACCTTGAGGACTTGTGGTGCCTCTTACTGCTGAGGTATCATTGCCTGATACCTCAGCGTGCCTTTACAGTGGGCAAATCACAGCTGCCATGCTGGGGCCCATGTCCAGGCAGGGCCGGGCAGGGGGGATCTAGAGCCCGGCCCTGCTGTGGCTTCCATGGGGCAGGGGCTGACAGCCCCAGGGCTGATGTGGAGGCCTGGCCTGTGGGGGAGCCCCAGGGGTGGGAGGCAAAAATGAGGCCTATGGGTGTCCTCAGGGCCTGGACACAGCAGCCAGGATCACAAGCCAAGCCCTTGCTCAAAAAGAAAAACTGTTTAGTTAAAAAAGAGTGTGGTAGTGACAGTCTAGTTTTGCACTGTTTGTGCTCTGTAAGTGAGCTAATCCTCATTGCAACATGTTCCTGCAGCACACGGAAATAATTAACAATTGCTCCTTTGTACCTCAGCCTGAACTGGAAGTACCTAATTATGGGTATTGTTTCTGTCAGAAACATGAGATAGGTGTCCCTTCTCATTTGCAGGAGAGGGTAAAGAGCCATGAGCACAAAATGGGTCAGGCCCACCAGCTTGTGAGCATGTACAGTTTTCCCTCACAGCCTGGTGCCAGCTGGGATGGAGCCAATGGAGCTAAACACCTGAGGGAAGACACAGGTTCCTGGCTGGAAGAGAAGGAGAAATCTCCCTGCATGACTGACTAGAAGCATTCATCTGACATTATTATTTCAGTATGTACAAGGAGTAACAGGACTTTCAGGGGACATTTTGGAAGTTCTTTGAGAAGTCCAGTGGTCAAAGTTGAGAAAACTGTAAAAGCATAATATTGTTAGCACTGACAAGCATCTTTGTGTGTTTCAAAGGATGTTCCCAACCATGAAGCCGGGTCACAAACATCTACCTCCACATGTGGGTCTGTAGATCCAATGCTTCCAGCAGGATAGCAGAGATACAAAAATATACCTAATGCAACAAATGCTGTGAAAATGAAATAAATACATTTGGAAAGCATAAAAACATGTCTGGTTAAAATCTTATTTTTAAAGAGGATATCAGAGAATGAACTAAAAGTTGCTATGCTGTAAACCTTAAAAGTCTACCCAAAGAGAGAAATGAGTAGCTGCTGGAAGGCCAACTTTTTCACAAATGCCACCATTTCCATTATATGTACACAGATGCACTTGTGTATCTCCATCTGTAGCCCTGATGCCAAATGTCATCTTTTTATCACTGACATTTTTCCTTATGGGGAGTAAGTTTGAACAAATCAGGGTTTACACATGCTGTTAATCCCAGGTAAGGCTATTTCAGAAAACTATTTATTCTGCTCACTAACAAGAATGAGGACATCAAAGCCTGTTTGTCTGGGAAGTCATCAAAATATAGTACAGGGGTTCTCTTCTTTCATCTGGCATTGCACAACTGTAGTCCAGTACACACACAAGTCCTTGTGTAAATCTTGTCCAAAATACTTCTAATCAGAAAAGAAAACAACAACACTGTATTTCTCACACTATAAAAAAGACCACCTTGGGAAAAGAACAATGCAGTCACAGAGTGGTGTGGTGTCTGTTAAGAAAGTTTGCATTAAGCAAGCGTTAGCTATTCAAAGAATTAACTGCAACGAAGCAGTAAGGGAGCATCTGTTCCTTGTCACTTAACTCAGCACCATAACAGAGGGCGGGGCAAGAAAAAAGTTATAAAAAATTCTAGCAGAGAAATGAAAAAATCACTTCGCTGTCCCCTAGTCTGGATTATTCTCTTAGAAGGTGGTTCAAAATGCCAGTGGTTGCTTTTCCAAGTTGTCTCTACAGTCACTGAATGAATCAGTAGCAGAATGTAAGAGAAACCAAAGATATGGACCAGAGGGGACTCTTAACATTGCTGAAACTAAGTTTTTTGTAACAACACATGCATTTGGCTAGATATATGCTATTCACACTCTTTATATATTCCTTTACATTTATTTGTGGCAAAGCGGTAAGGTAAGAATTAATGCTGTTATTTTTAACATGCATATTTCAAGTGGGTAAAAGCTCTCTCTCAGGCTTGTGTGCCTGGGATAAAGCATTCTGTGATTAGTTGTGACCAAAACCAGAAGAACGATACATAAAATTACTTCTTTATTACCCCTATTACAATGCATTAACTGTTTGCTAGGTGCTGACAGAGTCAGACCCCTGCAGCCTTTCTTTTGGTTTGCCACAGAGGAGTGCTGGATTCAAACCAACAGAGGCGCATAGTGGGGCTGGTCAAAGAGTAACTTGGGTGCCAATGATGGGGAAATGACAGAATTCACATCTCCTTGGGACTGGAAAGAGGCAACACTGCAGTAAAAGCAACAGGATTTCAGGAGGACAGATTTCAGTTATCCAGAGGGTTGTTAGGTAAGATTTCCTGGAAGGCTGATCTAAGGTAAAGAGAGAAATCAAACGAAATTATATAACTCTAAATAAATGTTATTAAAGGTGCAACTTCAAACTTTCCAGTTGCAGAAGATGGGCAGGAAGTAGGGTAAATGATCAGCTTGTTTAGGTCACTTTGATCCCAAACATTAGAGGAAATTATACAGGAAGTAGAAACTATATTAGAGTACTAAAGACAGATTTTCAGCAGCACGCAGAAACAACATCAGAGAGGCCAAAGCAGAAAATGAGATGTTATTCCTAGAAACCCTGGCTACCGAAAGCATTCTAACAATGCATTAATAATAGGAAAAATAGAGTTAGTCAACTTGTAAATTGAAGGGGAAGGCTACTGGCAAATGACATTGGTAGACAACATATTTAATGCTTTTTTAATCAACGTTCCCTAAAAAGTGGCTTCCACAATTAAGATCAATAGCAAAGGGAATAATCTGACCCTCACACAGAGAAAGAACAGGTTAGAGAGCACTTTGATTTGCTTCGTATTTTCAAATTGGTTGAGTCCAAAGAATTAACTTTAATCCTAGAGTACTTCAGGAACAGTGTGATCTACTCTCATAGCCATTGATGGTGGTCTTCAGGAACATATGATTTATGGGTGAGGTATTCACAAGCAGATAAAAACAAACATGACATGCCCTGAAAAGGAGGATGACAAAACCAAAGAATTATTGACTAAACAATTTAACTCAGTTATTCAGAGTTTGGGAGAAAATAGTAAAACATGATTATTTGTGACAATTTGTAAGCATCACAAGAGAAGAAAAAGAGCGCACATTGATTTTTGACTAAATCCATGGATTTGTCAATATCTAATTTGATTTCTTTATTTGGCTGTTAATGGACCTGTGAATCAAAAGAAAACCAGTAACTGTTATATGCCGTGTTCTCACACTGGATACAAGATCTTGTCTGCTTTTGAGTAACACACTTAAAAGTTGCATGTTCTCAAAGCTGTTGACACAGACTCTCTGAAATTAACAAACCAAAGAAACTAAGTCTGAATGAATCTAATAACAGATGGATGCAAAATCAACTGGAAAGTCATACTGAGACAGCATGAGGTCACTATCAAAGTGGAAGGACAAATACTGTCAAGTGTTCAGAGTACATAGTGTGTATGGACAAGGAAGTGTTTTCTTTAACAAATTAGAAAATGGAATAGAGATCTCCATGAAGCTGAGGGGGAATGCAAATAAGCTAGCTTAGAAATGAAAATGATCACCAGAGATGATCTGGGTAAAATAAATAAATGATCTGGGGGGAAAATCAGATGAAATTAGCAGGGACAAATGCAAAATACT
The DNA here is from genome assembly GCF_009769625.2 of Cygnus olor. Lineage (NCBI taxonomy): Eukaryota > Metazoa > Chordata > Aves > Anseriformes > Anatidae > Cygnus > Cygnus olor. Next base: position 81,055,860 of record NC_049170.1, on the reverse strand, counting down.
GCACTTGTGGGGGACTTAGCAATTTCAAATGAACAGGGTAAGGAACACTGTTATAGAAAGGAGTATAAAGCTTGTAATGGAGTCAACAACAGCATATTGTTGTTGAAATAGGCAAGTGCAGTGTAGATACATATATATGATCTGTAAACGCATCAAGTACTCCTGATTATTTGCTGTTAGGGTCTCAATAGCGGCCCTGTTTTTGGTGCTGGATGTTGAGAGACTGGGGAAGAGCCATGAAAATTGCCAGAATTTTCAAAAATGTGACATGGAAGGAAAGGTGGGAAAAAAGTTGGATCTTTTAGCATGAGAAAGGGTAATATTGTCCAGAAAGAAAGAACCAGGACAGCCTTCCAATACATAAAAGGCTGCTATAAAGAATTAGAGAGTGATCTATTCTCTGTGTGCCTTATGGATAGTGCGTGACACAGTAGCTTTAAACACAAGGAAAATCATTTTAATGATAGGGATTTACAGCACTGGAACAGATTTGCATAGGCAGGTTGTGGCATATCTTAGTTCTCTGATTTATAGACTAGATAACATGATTTATGATTTATAGACTAGGTTGTTCCATCAGGAGTCGCACTGACTTCCTGCCACTCTTCAAGTGCCAGACAAGCTCTCATAAACAGCAGTAGCTAATCCTACTGCAACCAAAACTTTCTTTCACTCTTAGACAAGTCTTTTTAATTTGGGTAAATATATTACATGTAGGTAGCAGAGCTGTAATCAGAGAATAGAAGACAGGTTCTCATAGATTGCTCTTGCTTCACCCATTTTGCCACATCCGTACTGCTTGAGACTACATTGTTTTTTTCAGCTATAAATTTGACAGCTGGACAAACACTTGTGACAATCCCAGTTTCAGGGTGCAGCTGGGGTGAGGGTGGGAGATGAGGGTGACAGGCAGGCTGGCAGGGCAGTGGCCTCACTGACAAGGAAGGCATCCAATACTACAGTACCCAAAAACAAAGAAGAGAGCAGATCCTGTGAGAGTAACTAGGGTTGGCCAAGTCCAGATCACCAGAGAAGTCTGCTGCAGTGAGGCAGAACTGAGATCAAGCCAGGATGTCAAGTTTGCAAGTCAGAGCCACTGTCAACGAGGCACATGGCCAGGCATAGGCACATCTGCACTGTAGCTCAGGGAAAGACCAAGGGTGAATGCCTTAGCTTGAACAGAGCACCTAAGCAAAGGGGACCAGGCCCTTGCTTCTCACGGCTTTTTCTCACCCATCTCTTTCCACAGCAGTGATCTAAGATCCTGCAATGGCTCCAAATCCAAGCTAGCCAAACCCCTGGGGAGGGCAGTGCAGGGCCTTCACAATCCAGATAAAAGCATCTGCTGCTCATTTGCCACAGCACCCAAAGAACAAATTCCTGAGCACTCCCTGAGAATCACAGACCCATATTGGATTTTAAAGGATAGCCATGTGCTGATGTAAGAAAGACTACTGATAAGCCACAGTCTTAGGAAAAAAATCCCAAATACATATTTCCAACCTCAGTGACTGGTTTTAACTAGCTAATAATCTCAAAGCTATGACCATAAGAAATGATGGTTTGTTGGGTTTTGTTTTAAAGGACAGATTAGCTGTGAGATTTCTGATACCCTCATTTCTAGCATCTGTAGGCTCCAGAGACCAGATTTGCTAACCACAACTCTATTTCTGACATGTTTTCTCTTTTGTAGGTTCCAGTGCTATGCCCATAACCTCCATGAGTACAACCAAGACTGCACCACCTTTTGTAGCAGCCCCTTGCCTTTCATTAGGCTGTCCATCAGCAGTGGACCACCAGAGAATCTGGCCCAAAATGTTCAGTATTTTAATCTGTGTTTTATAATCTCTACATGACTATTGAAACCAACCTTTTTTTGTAGTTAACTGTGAGGAAAAATGTGTTTGGCAGCACTTGAGCCGTCATGCTGAAGTGTTTGACTATAGCTTTGGTGACACAATTGGCCCATGTGTGCAAGGAAGTGACAGCATCAGCTAAGCCTGTCACACCACTGACCCTACCAGCAAATCTGACATTTTTGGAGACTATAATTACTTGATCATCTTTGTCAGATGCTTTCACTGACTCATGCGTTATAAACTATGAGGTAGTGTCTCTGCTTTCTGGATCAGTTTGTCCATTGGGGTGGCTAAGTCAGATGGTTAGCAGAAGCATCTGCCTAATTCTGGTGGTTAATATCTTTGAATCCCACCCTGCTCATAGTCCAGCCTCTTTTCCTTTCCTTCAAGAATGTTTTTGAAGAGCTGTCTCTTCTGGGCAAGCAAATGGCAGTGGTCAGTTTGTACAGAAATCCTTATGGCTCACATATAAGAAAATGCGTTTGCAATCATGCCCTGCCTTTCAAACAAGGATACTAAATGAGTCAATCAGGGAAATATATTTCATCAGACTCACAGGAGTTCCTGCCACCACTCTGGTATGAGCACTATTTTGGCCATTGGGAGAATAAGAACTGAGGGACAGAAAGAACAAGAAGAAAGCAGATATACAGGAGAAAATGGATTAAGCAAGGTGGGTTTTCTGTGTCACACATGCAGGGGTCTCACCCAAAATGGTACATACACTTTATTCTCCCTGATGGCAGCTGAATTAACATTCATTTAGATGCATACCTGTATCAGGCCATGTACTGGCTTTGTGCAGAATCCTGCAGGGGCTCCCAGGACAAAGTCTCTGGAGTGGCCTCAAGCTACTTGGGATAAAGTTTGCCTTTTTCCATTCCCGACATCACCTCTGCTTTGAATACCTGGGGATGTTTCTGGTTGCCTGCTGGCAAAAAGGCACTGGAAAGAAATTTGTTAAATTAGCACTTCTTGCTGCCAGAAAACTTTTCGACTGCAAGGTGGAAATGTGAGAAACCTCCCACTCTGCATGCGGGGCTAGCGCATTCGGCTGCTATGCTTCACTGGAAAAAATCTGCTGTAATTTTAAACAGAAACCGCAGAGGTCTGACAAAAGCCCATAGGAGACTCTTGGAACTTTTAACCAAATTGTTATTGTATTTCTAAGCTGTTGGACTTTTACTGTTAGCTTGCATTATTCTTCTAGTAAAGGCCTGATCCTGACACCCAATGAAACTTCCCACTGACTAGGATGGGATGGCCAGCAATGTACAGTGCACAGGGCAGGATCTTTACAAAAAAGGGGTATATAGAAATTTTGGGGGTCCCCGTTTTTCCAAGCAGGACTTTGCACCCTCATTTTAACCATGTTTTTCTTCTGGCAAATTTCTGGCAGGTGCAAACTTCACCCAGGGAAACATTTAAATATCAGGAATTACATCTGTGTCTATAAATAACTACATTATGGCTATAATAACTACATCTCTGGCTATAAATTACTTATTTATCTGTATTGCCCTTTTCGTAGGAGAGAAAGGTTGGTATATTCCTTTAAATTCATTCTCTAGGTGTCTCAGTCCTCAGCACAACTGGCATGAACAGGCTTGCTCTTCAGGTTTGTAGAATTGGAGGCACCTGTACATGCTTAAGAAGGGATTGCAGCCCTGGACTCCACTCTTGGTGCAGCAAACACAATGGTCCAGAATTAACCCTTCCTGAGCTCCATGATCTTTGAAGGAGACTGTCTGTTGAGTTCATCAGAGAAATAATCAACAAAAGTTACAGTAAAAAAAGCAATGCTTGGCACACTGAATAAAAAGAAATAAATATCATAGGCACCTAATTTCACCAACCAAAACTTCAGCGTAGTCATTTAAACAGTGAGCCTGTGAACCATGAGGTTGGAAGCAAACTACTTCAGTCAATGGAAAGACTTTCATTAAGCTAAATGGCTTTGTATCAAGCTTTTACTGGATGTAGCTCTAAAAAGTTTCCTCCAGAAGTTCTGGAGACTATTTTAGTCTACTCAAGCTGTAGGGAAGGAACCTAGAAGACAATAGCTGGCCAAATCAGCAGAGGATTCATAAATATGGGCAACTGAAATACAGTATGAGTTAAGAATTTGTTGGTATATAGCTAAAGTATGACCAGTATGCTTAACTGTAGCTTTAAGACTGCTCTTCAATGGCTGTTCAACTGCACTTATTCATAATGCTCTGCATGGAAGTTCTGCATGCTTCATAAGGTGTACCAAAGCCTAGGTGGGGTATTAATAAAACAGCAAAATACAGCTGGATTTCTAAAAATATTTGAAGTATAAGGTATAAAGCACAAGGCATCCCACTTCTGATAAAAGCTTTGTTTTTAGATCTTTTTAAAGAGTAGTCAATTGGCTTGCCAAAAAGATATTGTTTGTACTTTTGAATCTAGATATCAGCACTTATACCTTATTTTTAGTTAATTTATTATTTGGCATGCACTTATGTTAATAAAAAACAAAACATCCAAATCAACTTATGCAATGTGTGTGAGTGATTCACTCTAGTGAATGTCTGTTGCTTTTGAATCTCATTTTAACACCAGCCATGTCTTTTTTTTTTTTCTTTTTTCTTTTTCAGCTAGAACAGCAGTGATTGATATTGCTGGGTTAATTATGTGAACCTTTAAACTGTGGTTTGGAAAACATTACACATCTGAGGTATTTGTACAAATTCCTCAGATGGGATTAATAGGGGGATTAATAACAAGACCCGTTATTTTGTTTTCTTTTGTTTTTAATGGAAACCTTGAAAGGAGCGTGTGTGCGTGAGACAGATCTGAACTAGGACTGGTGTGTGTTTGCATGCATTCCTCCCCCTCATCTTTTCCCTACTTTTCTCTGTGGCAGGGCACTGATCTTGTTGTGAGTCTTGTCAACTGTATGGTGGGTTACACCTACTTGCTTGCAGGACTGTATCCTCCAAACTAAAACCCAGTTCTCAGATAATAAAATAGAGCATACGTGTACCAACATATGCATTCAGTCACATAAAGAAAATAACAGTTTTCTGACTCTTTATCATTCAAACAAGGATCGTTTACCTTACTGGAAGCCAAAACACAAACTGTGCTTTAGTCAAATAAAAATTATTGAGCTCAACAGGGCAAGTGAGTAAAATTTAATGGCCTGTAACTTACAGGTTACACCATACAATCTAGTCCCTTTTGGCCTCCAATTCTACAATCCTAAATGGAATTTAAGCCCTGCATGTTTTTTTTAATTAGAACATCGGTGAGACTGGAGGGGCCTATCTAACTTCAGCCGTGCGTAGGTGTGGATGGACGGATGGCTATATTTTCCTTGGGTGAAAGACTGCCCTTCTGCATTGTATTTGGCTTCGTTTTTGAAGTGGCTGAACATCCCGTCCAAATACAAATTGGCCCAGGATTAGTTTCCACTTCCTCTCCTTCCTTCTGCTGAAACAAATAAAAACTGGGATTCGACTTGAGAACTCCTGGCTTCATGGGCAGGGTCTGCAAGGCCCTTCACTAACCAAAGAGCACAGTGCTTAAGGAGCATGCAAGATACATCCAAAAACTCCTTGGGATGTTAATCTAACTCAATACCTCCAGTCAAGAAAGTTAATAAGTATTTTCAGGTAGCTGTTGCTTAATTTCTCACATGCTGACTCAGGAGTGAGAGGCATTTCAGAGAAGATCCCCACAGAGAAGAACATGAAAATAGATCAAAACAGATATTGAAATACAGACTATGTTAGTTCCAAATGTAACTTCCAGGTCCAACTGACACAGCAAAAACCCTGGCAATAATGGACTTGGCCTTTTAAGTAGCCATCAGAACTCAGCTTCCTACCTTAGAATAAGGTATAAATAAGCTCTTGAAATCTCATTTCCAATTCTTTGCTCAAAGATTGAGAACTATTTGACAGTCATTAAGTGTGTCTAATTTGGCCAAAAGGCAGACTTTGCATGATGAAAAGCCTGCTCAAAAGTTAATGGGATACCATATTTATGGGTCAGTTCATTTGTGACAGAGCCAATGTTTAAAGACTATTGGTGCGCCAGCTGATACATGTCCTCTACCGAATACTCTGTTCTGAAAACTTCTGTGTTAGAACTACCATCGTGTCATACTGAGGCTGTCATAAACAACACCTAACGCTTGCTTCAGGGTGAATTCATCCTAAAATCAGTGTCAGGTCATATTTTCCTCCCTTCAGGACTGAGTCCTGTGATTCAAACAGAATATCTTTCATTTATTCTGCCTTTTTTTTTTTTTTCAGGTGGAAAAAAAGAGTAATTGTAAAACATACAAGACCTGTCAGAGAGATAAGGCAGCTGCTATTTTTAGCATTGACAAAGCACCAAAGCTTTCAGCACCCTGAGTAATATTATAAAGTCTCATTATTTAAGTCATATTATGATATTATGAAGAAAAAAGCTGGAAGCCATGGCATAAAAAAGTTACAGTTTTGGAAGCTTAGAAATTTCTACCACTGGGGAAAATTAGTAGAGTGGGTATGTGTTTCCATTCTGGTTGCAGCATACCATTTGGTGAATTATCTTGAAATTATCTTGAGTCTTTGGTGAATTATTAGCATGCAAAGTTGTGTGCAAGCCAGTCTGTTATCTCCTTTACTGCTATCACTGAATAGCAGCAAGTAGGTAACATCCTTCCATTCCCCGATCTTCACCTCCAGGCTTCCTTCTTGCACTGATATCTCCTTCTGTTCAAGCAACTGGCAGTCCTCAATCCCTCCACTCTTCCTCCCATGTCATGAATGGCACCTAACTTGTCCTGCAGCCTTCTGAGTTGTGACACCCATATTTGCAGTTTCTCTGGGAAGTGACTACAAATTCCTATTCTCTGTGAGAAAATCTGATTTACAGTACTGCTTGGGATGGGCATTTATTTGTTCATTAAATCCATTCTTCATCGCCAAGGCAGATACATAATTCCTGCTGTGACTGTCTCGCCTGTTTGTAGATGAAGGATCCTTTTTGTGCTGTGGTCTGTTGTGCTACACTACCACTGTCGAAAGAGAAGATTTCCTAATGTCTAACCTGAATGCTCCTTGCTGCTGTTTAAGCATGGTGCTTCCCATGCTAATCTACAAAGATGGAGGGAACAGATTATTCCCTTCTTCATTACAGAAACCTGTTATGTTCTGATTGCTATTGTGTTTTCCTTATTTTAGGCTTAACAACCCCAATTCTTTCAAGCTTTTCTTACAGGTCATATTTTATACTCCCTTGAAGATTTTCACTAGAGATAGTTCAGGAAACTGGTGAAAACCACATTGTACTAACACTTCCAAAACTCTCACCAGGCTTTCCTAATGATGGGCAGAGCAAAGGATTACTCTGTGTATATTACAAATTGTACCAGTATTTCTGCAACCCATCACCATGTTTTTCTGCTTAACAACACCATGAAATACTGATTTTCACATGGTTTATCATGAACAGGTAGTCTCTATCCGTTTTCTACAGAAATGTCCCTTGTCAGTTGCTCTTTGTCCTGCATTTGTGTCTGATGAATTCTCCCTGAATACCACATCTTGCACTTGCTCCACTGAATATCATCCCATTTTTTTCGGGATTTTGTTGAAATTGCTTTGAATTTTTTAACCTCCCCAGTAGTGAACATCTCCTACTCTCACCCTGTACCCTGCTTTCACTTGAACACATACTTTTCAACCTTACAATTAGTTTGGGATTATATTGAACAGTTCTGGTTCCAGGGCTGATCCTTGTCAGAACCCAGGCTGCACAGTATTCTAGTTTTGACAGTCAGCCACTGAAAACTACTCTCCAAGAGTAGTTTTGTATTAGTGAACTTCCTGTGCTAGATTTGCAAAGATTAGTAGTCTAGAGTCAAGAAAACTGTAATTTTACTTTTACTCCAAAGCAAAACTTGTCTCTAATTTCAAGAAAGTGCCAAGATTGACCAGTCTTCAAAGCTAACTGAAAATACATTAAAAATTAAATGAATACTAGTTTAACTTCAGTAGCTGTTTGGTCAAGCTGTTGTGAAGCCTCAAAGGTTCACTGAGGTTTGTGGGTTGCTCAGAGGATAACCCGGAGATCTGATTTTCAAGATTACAACTAACTCAGACTGAAAAATATGTGAATATAAAAGACCTGTATTCTGCTAAAAGTCAAACTCACTGCGTAGTTAGTCATGAATAGACAAGTAACTATAACATTTAGAAGAAATATGTAACAGCTTCTATGTGTGTAACAAAATAGTTCTTGATACATGTGCAGAAATGCATTTTATCCTTAATTTAAAAAACACACGTTGTTGTTCATAATCCCTTCTATTCACCCCTGCAAATATTACTGAGGTAACATATTCTGCTTGAATTGGGATTTCATTACAAAACAATGTGTCAAACTTAAAATCTCAGTAAGTAGGTTTTTTTTTTTTTTTTTTTTCCCTTCAGAATATGACTTGCCTATTAAGAACTGTTTTAGAGGAATATCAGCCCTTACGATTTTCCAATTTTTCATCCACAGACAGTTTGAAAAGCACTAAATGAATGATGTAGGAAAGTGAAATAATAATATTGCAGATGCAGGCGTGAAATCTGGAATTAATATTTTTTTGGGAGTCAAAGAAGTAAGCTGCACTGGAAAGACTGAAAGCAAACAAACAAACAAAAAAAAACAGATAGTCCATCTGGACTGAAGAGGAGATTTTCACCTGAACACTCCACCAGTCCTTTTTCTATTAAGTGGGCTAATGGGGAAGTATTGAGATGCAGTGGTGACCAGTGTGGAGTAAAGCCTTAACCTAGACAGAGAGATTCTGTATAAGCATCTTCTGAATGGTGTAAGTGAATTAGGAGCATATGTTCAATTTCCTACAGTAAAATAGCCCCCTGTGAGGCTAGCAGCTCTAAGGTTAGTGGTCTTAGAGTCCAAAGTGACTTTGCAAATGGAAATAACTTAGAAACTTTAAAAAAGTACTCCACACTTATTTAAAACATAAATAGACTTGAGCCTAAACAAATGCTTAAGGAAAGATAGACAACAAGAAGTACCAGACCTATTTTATTTTTGGAACAAGAGCAGTTTTTCTTACATACTGAAATATTTCTACTTCATGTTTTATCTAAAAGGCTTACTGTGAAACACATAATGTTTTCTGTCGGGTGATTTGTAGCAAAGATATAAACCATTGTACACAGAGGACGTTGGCTGATTTCTGTTACTGTAACTCTTGTCCTAAGTCTTAATAAAGAATAAATCTTTAACCATGGACAAAGATGTTACCAGCTCCCAGCTTGCTTAAAATTGCAGTGGGAAGTGGGCATCTAACACACAGGCTCTTCAGGAAACCCTGCACTGATGAATGCCTGTGGAAATGCTGAGGTCTGCTTCTTTGAAGGGGTAGAGGGGTTAGATTTCAACAAGCAGCTGGATTGTCCTTACTAGTTGGAGGCCTCCAGATGGAAGAAGGTAGGCCTCTGAAGACTCGTGTTGTTTACTGTGCAAAAGTACCACCACGGGTCATTGCGTGTGGAACTTCTCACTCCTATTCTCTGCTTTTCCTGCCCCACAAATCTTCATATTTCTTTCTTTCCATGGCTTAAGTGCAAATGCAAATGTTATGCTCTAAATCATGTTATTTCAAGATTTCTGCTAGAGCAATGCCAAAGATGAGACTGAAATTGCAGTGTAGCCAGAATATTCTTCTTTCTGCTCTTCAGGAATTCTGTTTTTTCGCTCCGTGGCACTGCTCCCTGCAGGCACTGCACCCATCAGGCGTGCCAGGGGAAGCTGCAAAGCACAATTGCCAAGGAAGAGCTTGTCCCCCTCAGCAAACAGGAGACAAAGAGGTTTGTGGGCTCATTACTGCCATCATGCCAAACTTTGCTCTCAGAAGTAGACCCATTATAATTACCTATTATCCATTGTAATTACCTATTACAGAAGGTAATACCTGAATTGCTCTGATGGTAGGAAAACGTTTTCTCATATTTTGGTGTGACACTTTCATCCCTCTTGGGGTGGCAGAACCCTTCTCTCTCTCAGTGGTATAAATTACCATTTTATAGTTTCTTTCAGTTCTCATTTGTGGCACTAGTACCTTAAGTATGTCTCCTCTGTATTGTTGAGCACCTTCAAAGAAAAAAAAAAATTAGCTAAAGCCAGAGACATTGAAACATATGCTAATGTGGAGTTATTTAAGGTGGTATTTCAAGCTCAATTTTTGTATTTCTTTTTTACGTTTTGGTTGCTGAACAAAGATTTGCTCTCACTGCCTATATCTGACCTGGGAGCTCCCATGATCCAGAAGAGAAACATTCTGGTGGAGATTCACTGCCTCTTCCTGCTTTAACTCTGATACTCCAGCCCCTCATTGCTGACAGAGACCCCAGCAGTGTGGAGGTCACCTTTCATTTGCCACAACACCTGAGCTGGGTGAGCAGAGCTGGCTGCTGGAAACAAGAGTTCGTCAACAACATTCCCAGCAAGGTGATGGATCAGATCTTGGGTCCATCCATGGGGAGAAGTCTGTCCATCCAGTCAGAAGCAGCAGGAGACAGGACCAGAGACAGAGCTGGAGGTGAGCTACAGTGCATGTCTGAAAGGTCTGTGCAGAAGGTAAGGTGCCTACAGCAAAAGACTGAGGTCCAGCCTGGAGGCAGCCAGAGGCAGGACTGGAGACAGACATGCCTGTGATGCTGCTTGGGCAGGATATGGGTGCCCAGTCCTGAGGTGGAACAGGGTGCCTGTGCCATGGGCAAGGTACAGGGGGAGGCCCCAGGTGAGGCTGGTCAGGGCTTTTGGTGCCCTCGGGGCCCTGCAGGGATACAGAGCTCAGATATGCTCAGTGATGCCGTGTTTTGCAACATAAGGTAGTGGCTAAATTCCAGCTCGCAGAATCACAGCAGGATGGATTCAATTGTTATGCGATCCCACCACAGCTCACACTCACAGCTAGATAAACACGGGCATCCCAAACAGAGGTATTCCAAATTAATAGCACAGTGGAGAACCTTGGTGCTAAGTGTCTTCTTGCCCAAAGGAAGGGTGAGCTAGAGGCACTGATATTACAGATTACTCAGCCCTACTTTTCCATTCTAGCACAGAAATAGCTCTCCTTCCCTTATTTCTTCACTTATTTCCCTTTCTGCCATTTCAAAAGAACCTGATCTTCCAAAAAATATATCCAAGTCTCAAAGCCAATACTAACATCGTTACTTATAAAGCTGCCATTTCTCTCTGCCCCCAAATTCCTCTATGTAAATGTTTTGATGTTTTTCTCCTTTCTCCCACTGTTCTGATTTCTTGTGAAATAGTATATTTTCCAGGGTGAACAGTAGTTTCCCAGTCACCTATGGGAGTGGTGAGTATCGAACTTGGGTTAACAAAAACTTGACAAATCAGAATTTCCTTTATCTCCCAAACAAGACATGGTGCCAAAAACAACAGATGAACAATGCAGTACTTTTGAAAGAGGACTCACTTCGGTATGTGATACAAAGGACAATATCTTTAAAAGTAGCAAAACACAGATAAGATTAATTTGCTCATTTCTTGGGAATTGCCCTTTCACAGAAAAGGAAAGTTCATGTTAAGGTTTTGAATGCTCTGGGACAAAGTCAATACTCCCACCTACTGGTCTCATATAAGAAAGTTTTTTTCTTTTTCTTTTTCTTTTTCTTTTTCTTTTTCTTTTTCTTTTTCTTTTTCTTTTTCTTTTTCTTTTTCTTTTTCTTTTTCTTTTTCTTTTTCTTTTTCTTTTTCTTTTTCTTTTTCTTTTTCTTTTTCTTTCTTTTCCTTTTCCTTTTCCTTTTTATTTCTTTTTATTTTTCTCTTTTCATTTCTCTTTTCTCTTTTCTTTTTCTATTTCTTTTTTCATTTTTCTTTTTTTTTTCTTTCTGTTTTCCTTTGCTCTTTTCCCTTGCTCTTTCCCTTTCACTTTTCCTGTTTCTTTTCCTGTTTCTTGTTTTCTCTTTTTCATTTTATTTTCTTTTCCCTTTTTTTCTTTCTCTTTTGAGGTTGAAGTTGCTATTTTCCTTCAGAGGTTCTACAGATTCATACAAGTAAAAGTAATTGCTCCAGCAAAAAACATAGTATTAGAAAATGCGCATCCTCACAATCATGTATTTTTTTTCTCACAACAGTGAGAACAGTGAGTTTTCTCATTGTGAGTGGAACAACTTTTATCCAGTCATTGCATTCTGATAAAAACAAGTAATAACACAGAACTGATAATGTCTTCAGAATAAGATACATCATCCTCTGGCTTGTTTTTTCAAAATTGCTCATTATACTGAAAATCCTGCTTGCTATTCACTGTAAGAAAGGTAAACAATATAATTTGAGGAATATATTTATTATTTGTTCAGTGACAGTCAGGATCTCCCATGCTTTCTAGTTCATGGTGGCTCTCATTCACTGTGGCTCTCATTCATTCCTAAGGATCATTTGCAAATTTGAGTAACCCGCTCTGTCTGAGAAAGGCTGGCAGAGCACAGACCCCAAGCAGTCTTATTTACTTATTTGACCCCTTAGTTGACCCCAGTGACTTTGTTTTCTCTTGCAAGTAGATATATCCCATGTACACATGGACTATAAAGAATGTAAGACCCCTCATAAATTATTTGCTTCAGTTACCTCAAAATCATCTGTTATGAATAGGTGCACATTCATGATGTTGCTGGTTGTCCCTGCTGAAAGACAATGAGTAAGTCTTACTATGAAGCTCAGCTCAGCAGAAATCCATTTTGCTAACTAACACTTGCATATGCAGGATATCTCTCACACACCTTTTTAGGTACAGTTCTTATTTTTTTGCATACAGTAATTCTTCTATGTTTTGATTTTTTAAATTTTTGTTCTGAAAGCCAGTAAAAATACGGAGATTCTCTTTACAAGAGAGAAACACAGTATTTTACCTCTAAGCATTTAAACTATTTTCACTCTTTTATTCCCCATTTTTGTAACTCTTACAACATAACAGATTATTTTTAGAGAAGTGAGAGGAGAAATAGAAACAAGGTTTAAAAAAAAAAAAAAAAAAAAAACCACAAACTATTAATTTGTTTATAATTTAATAGTAACTACTATAAATGGCTCCCTATTATTATTCATGTTACATTAGTGCCTATGGGCTCCAACCAGGAAGCACAAGGGGATGAAATGACTTGCCCAGATTTGCACTGCAGCCAGAGCCAAACCAGAGACAGAACCCGCAGCTCCATCTCAGACTCCTGGCCTAAACCTTAGACCATTCTGCTCCCCCCCCAGCCAGAAGCACATTTCCATGTATTTACCATAGGCCTTAATAGCTGCTTGCATGAAACCAACCATGTTTTGGTTAACGAACACGTTCAGAGCTTAGTGCTGATGCCTAATAAACTGTTTCATTTTGAATACTTACCTGCCCGGTGAAGGTGGCGTAATCCCCTAAAAGCCAGATTTCCACTGTCCATTAAGCCTCTACATGCACAAAAGACCATTGACTGGGATTTTCAGAAGTACCTCCCTTTTTCACCCCTCTGGGATTTTCATTCTGCAGGTTTGAGCAGCTTGGTACTTTTCGCAGTCTGTGCCTTATGCAGGGACTAGAGTTTTTGCAGGGAAAAGACACGAAAAGGGGATCTCTCTACTGCAAGTGTGCTTCACATGCTGTGCCAGAGGATGGTGGAGCCACTGTGCCCCTGCATACCTCCCCATCTCCTTTACCTCATGGCTGCCCTCAGTGTTAGCTTTGATTCTGCTAGAGTTGCGAGGATCCCTATTTTGGCAAGGTTATGTCATATACATTTTGCTGTGTGTGGGCTGTTATGATGTGCTTTGAAATGCTGCAATGCCCATTTTCTAACCATTTTATTTCCTGTTGAACAATCCTATTACACGCTGACTTGTTGGGTGGATCAGGCAGACTGCTCTGCTCCTATCTCCAACAAAAGTCCTTGTCTGGCTTTTAAAGGCCTGAACAAATATTGCGTGTAGGATATGGTGTCCTTGTTTCACATTGCCAGCCGTGGGAGCTGAAGACATGTACGCCACAAGACGTGCTCAGCAGTTCATAGGCTCCAGTGCTTCTTGTCTAAATGCAAAGTGCATTTGGTGACATATTTTGTGCACATACAATGTCACACACTCACATGGACTTACCCTCTAGTTCCTACTTCTACAATAAAAGAGATTTCAGCCCACCATTGCATATGCTGTGATATTCTGGCTTCTTCTTACTGAAGTAAGTGCTAGTTTTGTTTTGACGCAACAGTGACATGAGTTGTTCTTTAATATCCCTGCTGCTTTTAATAAGCGTTTGGATGCCAGTCTTTCAAAGACCAATAGAAAGTTCAACTGCACCCCACCTCCCCCCAAATCCCTAAACTGGGTAAACATTAAAATGACCAGCAAAATAAAAGTCTTCAACCTTGTCAACAAACAAAACTTTCCTTACCTCTGTTGCTGGCTCTAACTCCACTGGTGCGTATGCATCAGGTATAACTGCATCCCAACCAGGAGCTGTGGGTTCAGTCTGCTGAGCACACCCAAGAACAGGAAAGTTGTAGAAATAACATATGGGTTGTAAAGGTCTCCGGGATGAAAGGTATCTTAAAGGCAAAATATTTTGTTTTATTGGATAGTCCTCCAGCTGTATTAATAAAATACTGGTTAGAAATGTTTATACATATAAGATTTATCATGGTGAGATTGATTCCAAACCTAGGTTTATTGTGCAAGAAAATGAAGAGAAATCAGTCATGCTGTCAATCCAAATTCATCTCCAAGCACTTTTTTTGAACCAGACAGCCCCCTAAAATAAACATTTCTTAAACAGAAACTTCCTTCATAACAATTTGAAGCCCAACATCATCACATTATTATTATTATCATCATCGTTTATTTATTTATTTATTTAATGCTGTGAAAAACTCCAATCTTTCTGGCCCATCTCATGTAGTTCATCTACTATCTCTGGTAGTTCAACTGAAAGGGAACCTCTGGCACTTTTCAACAGAAAGACACTTGCCCAGCAATGTTCCCTCATTCAAGGAAACACAATAAAAGTCCTTAGCATGGACTATTGCTGTACTCTTGGCCTGCCTACTCTTCTGCTGTACACAAGCTTTTAGTTCAATACTTTGAAAAAGAAATATATGTTGAGATGTGTATATTCCACTGCAAAACTTTCTTTGTGAAACCACAAGGTTTTTTTGCATTTAACTGCCAAAACCCAGAAAAAGTTTCCTGGTTCAAGGAAATCCAGACTTTACAGTACAAGCATGCACAGATATGGGTCACAGACAACTTTAACTTAGTCTTTCATTGATTTTTTGGAATAATTGATGCTCTACCATATTTGTGGTTCTAGATGAAATATAACCATTTTTAAAGACTAACATTTTTTTCATAACCCTCCCGGTTTCAGTGAATTTAAATTACTATGTTTTTTCTTACAGATTTCAGAGAAAACTGCTGGGGTTATCTTGAGATAGCAAGTCAGTTATCATTTAAATGCTAAAACAACCTGGAGGAAAAAAAAAAAGACAAACAAACAACATTTTAAATATTATTCTTTTTTAAAATCTGCCCAGATCTGAAAACAGTGTCTTTGATTGCATATATTTTAGAAATGTTAAGTAGGAAAGACTAGAGCCAGTGAAGTTAATTGGTGGAACTGACACATATGAAATTGTTTAGTCTTGAATCTGACAAGGATGTCCATCAGTTTTCAGTAAACAAACATGGTGGGTATTATTTCTAGACAGGATATGTCAAGTTTTATGCATGCGGGCGTCTGCGAGGGCTCATTCGTCAAATTGACTAAGGTGTAAAAGGCTTTAATGACCTCCTAAATCTCCTTCTCTGGCTGTCGTGGCGGGATGCCTTCCAAGGTCAGTCACCCAAGTAAGCAGGTTCACTTGTATTGTAAACAATCATAGATCAGACTGAATAATAATCGACGGTGGACCCTGGAGCAGAGCTATATTTATCACAACACTTTTTTGTCACGGCAGTACAGGTCAGATGTCTTTGCTCATGGACATATTAAACTTGAGTTTTCCTGAGTCTCTGCATCTTTTACAGTGGTCTTGTTTTCCCATTGTATTTGCTGTCTGGACAGGATGTTCTACCAGAGGAAGTGCTCCTTGTGGAAAAGGCATCAATTAGTTAGTTAGCCAAATGACCCTCATTGCTACTACTAACTACCTGGCAGGCACAAGGTTGATTTATTTATTTAGATATGAGCTTGCATTTGTTTTATTGCTTAGCCGTATAAGTAAACCAGTAAGGCTTAAAAGTTGCTGACTAAAGCAAACAATAATACAAATTTCCATTTGCACAACATATTATCAGCTATTCATTTTATGTATAGTTTTTGAATGGAAGAAATATTTAAAAGGGCATGGCTGTTCAGCGAGGTTAATTAATTGCTGTGCTGGCAGACAGCTTTGTTTGAGAAGGTCGGGATGCTGTAATCATCTGAGACTTTCAAGGTTTTGCTGAGGAAACAGGTCATTGAAAAAATGCAGGATTTTTAATAAAGTGTCTGATAAATAGAAGGGGCAAGGGGAGCAGAATCTTCTTGGAAATCTACTGTAAATACCAGTAATCAGGAATACGATACATGAAAACACATACATGTTTGGGGTTCATTTCCTCAGAATAATCTATTCCGATGTGCATGAAAGCAAACATTAGAATACCACAGGCAGCTCTTAAAAGAGACCTCTTGGTCCCTGGGCAGAGTTCTGGCAAGTGAGGGGAAGCTCTGCTTGATCACACAGCATGTGTTATGAACTGCATTTGATTTTATGGCTTTCCAAAAAGCTGTCCAAAAAGGAGGTGTGTGGGTTTTTTTTTTCTCCTTCTGCAAAGGGGTCTCAGCCATCTTAGCGTATGTTTTTCCTCGCCCATTTGACCCAGGCCAGGGAGATGTTTGCCAAGAGGGTAAGTGGCTCCCAGAGGCAGTGACTAGAGTGCAGAGCTGGCTGGTCCAATTTGGAATAGTTGGGCTTTTGCTCACCTCTTTCTTCTGGGATCCTCATTTTTTTTTTTCCCTGTGTAAAATTCTCTTCCACCCTTCTTTTTCCTTTAATATTGTAGCAGCTGAATTTGTCCCTCTACCAAGGTACTAGCAATGCAGAAAAGTTTCTTCTGAGATGGCAGGTCTACAGACATTTGTCAAGCATTTGGGAAAATAAACAAGTGAAAACATGATATGCAGGCAATGCTATTTGAAACTGCAACTGCTCTGAGACGTGAGATCATTTCGTCGTGTGATAACCAAGATCCATAAAACTGGGACAGGATCTTCTACCCAAGTGAGTCTCTGTGGAGGGGTGTTATTAAGTGGTCCCTACAAAATTCACCCATGCCTTTGACTGTGTAGAAAGAGAGATTTCACCTGTTACAGAAAACTCGGTAGCAGCTTATTTCAGCTGCTGAAATGCTCGGTGACTTGAATGACAGTATTCTTTCATGGTTGCCTACATGTCATCTCTCATTACCACATCCCAGGGATGCCAGTGGATTCTTATCCTCACATCACCTCTCCCACATTGAGGGGTTCCCATTTTATGGGCAGGGCACCGAGGTGCTGGGTACAGCCACATGCGTGCGCGTCCCATCATCACAGTGCCTGTGGTCACCCAGGAGTGAACACAGACCTCTTGGTACTCACAAGGTTGCATGTGAATCAGACCTTCCTCTCCGGTATAACACAAGTGTGGTAAGGCAACCTCAAGCACCATTCCTGGAATGTGTGGAAAAAACAGGCCCACACTACCACAAATAAAAGTGATTTTGCTTTCAGAAGGAATGCCAAATGGAAATATTTTAGAGGACAGTTCTTTGATATGGCTTCCATTACTCATTTTTTGTTTGTTCTTTTTAAGCAGAGTACATTTAGGAGTTTGTGCAAATAATTTAATGCAGCTGGAAATTAGGAAAATAAAATGCAATTATTTGTTGTTTGGCTTTACATCTCACATGGCAGTTGAAATTTTATCAATGCTTAGTCTTGTTAGAGAACCCCAAATGAAACAAAACTGCTGAGAGTTTTCTGACAGAGTGCAAAGGCTGCCCTTACTACAGGCAGTAAAGAGCGTGCAATTTGGTACATGCTCTAAAGACATGGCATTTCCTGCAACATGGTGTGTCTGCTAGGTATTTATAACATATCAGTGCTGGTTTCCTGAGACAACTTTTGAATAGCTCTGGTGTTTGCTTGGTTCTGTTATGTTTATTAAAGTTACACTGGTTTAATAATTGGAACCAAAGTGAACTTCTTCCCACACAGCTACACTTGAAAAAAAAAACGTGCCAGCAAGTGTGGAACGTAGCAGTTCTTCATTGTCACAAAATGTCAGCTTCATCAGCACACACTGTCAAATCATTTTATTATAGTTCTGCGGCGTGGGCGTGTTGTTTGTCATTTTGTCATTGTTTCATTGCAAAGCATTTTCCCTCAAGCCCTATTTGCACCATCTGTGGTTTCTGCAAGTTCTGGACTATTCAACAGAAATTTTGTATTTATACCAAGATTTAAATGAAAGTAAGTAATTCTATTTGTCTTGCATTGTTGCATCCCAAATACTTTCAGATGTCTCATGTAATGATACGAACTGCTCAAAGGCAATACAGGTTGCTTCCCAAAGATTTATGATGTTGTTAGAGACTATGTATTTTTGATGTTTTTATTTTTTAATTTTTAGTTAAAGTACATTTGGCTCAGGTCTTAGAGAGTAGTGACTTTCAGGTAACCGGCCAGACAACATAACAAGGTTCAGTTTTAAGAGACCAGTCAGTCTCCATACTCTGAAGGTCAAGTCACTTGGAGGACACACAAATTCACTAGATGTTGCCCTCCATGGTACATTTATATGCAGAATCTAAATTTTAAAAGATTTGTAAATCTGGATTGTTTCATCAGTCTCTTACCAGATTTAATTAAATATTAATTTGAATTATATATGAATTATATAATATTATATTATATTACCTGTCTAATTGCAAAGCCCTATACCTCACAATAAGATAAAATCCCATTTTATAGTATAAAATCAGAACGGGAGTAGTCCTTCTGCTGTTAAAGTCACTTCAAAAAATTCCTGCTGGTGTTGGTGGTGCAAATTTAGATCCCCAAACACTCTTCAGAGTCACCTGAAACAGCTCAGTCGTGCTATTGAGAATGACACCATTTATGGAAATAGTCCAGAGACTCCTACACAAAATGTCATGGCTTAGGAATGAAAGTTCAATAAATCGAGCTCAACTAGGGAGCTGGGACCACGAATTTGGGCACCCAATAAAGCCAGTCCTGGTTAACAGACAAATAAAATGAAATGAAATGAAATGAAATGAAATGAAATGAAATGAAATGAAATGAAATGAAATAAAATAAATAAAATAAAATAAAATAAAATAAAATAAATACAATACAATACAATACAATACAATACAATAAATAAACACATCCTGCTTCAGCTAGGTATACAGACTGTAAATCTTCAGGCTGTGACTTTCTGGATACCTATGTCTGTTGCTCTCTAAGAGTACAGGCATAGGAAACCAAATGCAGAACACTAGTCTTCCTCTTCTGGATCTATCAATCTTATGCACTAGTATTGCAACTTGATATTAAATTATGTACATTATTTAAACTGGAACAGGCTCCCCAGGGACATAGTCATGGCACCAAGCCTGTCAGAGTTTAAGAAGAGTTTGGACTGCTCTTAGTCATATGATCTGAATTTTTGGGTAGACCCGTGTGGGGCCAGGAGTTGGACTCGATGATCCTTATGGGTCCCTTCCAACTTGGGATATTCTATGGTTCTATGATTCTAAAATGCCCAAGAGGAAAACAGTTTCCTAATGGCTTATTCTGAAAAGGAAGAAAACAGATCTGTCACCCAGTGCCTGACAAGCTGACGTTTTGTTCTGGAACTATTTATTGAATAGACAGTGCTCTACAACTATAATTTCTCATAGCAAGAAGTATAACACATACAGACTCTTCTCTGTCTGCACTTCTCAAACACAACCACAAATGCACACATCCTGCTCCCTGGAGGCTGGGTAACAACTATTGGACTCTGGGCTCTTTCAAAAACCTGGCAGAAAACAGGCAGCACATGTGTGCTCGTATATGCGTGCACATGTGTAGGACACGAAAGTATCTCAACTTCCATTGCTTGCTTCCACTTCATTATATGTCTTTGCCTTTCTGCCTACTTGCATTTTCTACACTTGCTTTGTACCTATATGCTCAAGTAAATGGGGTAGACAAAAAGCACACTGTGGTGGCTAATGATGCCTAGAATAGTGAAAAATAGCTAGGTTGCATTTCAGTATATAGGACTTATGTCCCAAGTCTTCTTAGGTAGTTTCCCAAAAATAGCTCAGGGAACTATGAACCATTACAAGATACTGGAAAAAAAATTACATAGCGGTTTGTGATGCCAGCAAAACTGAAAGCATGTCATCAGTGTATACTTAGTAGATATTTATAAAATCCGGGAATTTCCACTTTCCTTATTTCATAACATATTTGTCTTTCTGAGTACCTCATGACTGAATGTTAAACACCACGGCTTGCTGAAGAGTATTTAGTGAAAGAAAGTTCAGTCCCAGCCTGCCATTGCTCACAGATGATTGCCAACTTGGTGCATGACACGGCAGCAGGTAGAGTGTACCTGAGGTGTTCTGTTGCAGGTTGGGGTCCTCTCATTCACAGATGTGTAGGTCCTTTTCATCTTCTCTTCCAGTTCCAGCCTGCTGGTAGGCTGAAGCAATTATGGATGTAGAACCTTGCTGGGGAAAAAAATTACTCTATTGAACGGTCAATTGAAATTTCCCCCAATCGTTGGTCAGTATATTTAAAGAATTACTACAGTAATTATGTTTTATGAGCATGAGTCATTTTTCTGTTTTTAAAAAAGTACTTCACTTTACCCATCTCTTTTAGTACATTTCCATTTGGTGTGGTTTGGCTGCATGGAGAAATGCGGCAGCTGGTTACTTGAAAATATTTAACAAAGCGCCAGATTCCTCAGCTCTGGCATACCTGTGGACCACATATATGGACATAATTGCAAACATCTGTCCACCCACCCATGTAACAGCTAAGAGAAGTCATTTAAGAAAAAGAAGGCTAAAATAGTCAGCGTTGAGGGTGAGGAACTGCAGAACTGCCTATTTGTATGTTTATTTATTCATAATGTATTACCAACCAATGGTCTTCAGAGACAAATTCCTCTGCTGTTTTCACCAGAGGACCATGACAATACAATGCATTGCAGTACCACAATACATACTCACTAAACCAAACAGTGACAGGTTACAACAAAAGCATGACAATTTTAGGAGCCTTGTAATCAGTTAAGGAAGGACTTTCTACGGTGTGTGTGAAATCAAAAAGAGGAAAAGAAAAAAAGCCTTGGGGATAAATTGGGAAATGTTCTCTGGAGCTAGTTGCACGAAGAAGAATGCAGCTAAAATTTTGTGAGACAATTCAATTACTTAAGCAGTCAAAACTGAGACTCTGGACTCCAAACTGCTCTCCTCCCCTGCAGTGAATGGTGCATCAGGAACACCAATGAGTCCTGGCCAGTCCTGGGTTGATCTGAACCTCTATCCAAGATCACCCAGGCCTCCTGAAATCAGTGGGTGGCATCAAATTCAGCAATGGCAAGAGTTAGCCCAGTATATTTTCCACCCTCCAAAAGTGGTTATATTTATGATCTCTATTCAGATCCCCTTACAGAAATGAGTCTTTCACAGTAGCTTGAGTGATCAGAACTAAAGGCCTTGGCTCATGTCCTTTGAGCTTTGGGATGCCCAGAGTCTAGATCCACAACATTTGTATATTTATATTATACTTGCATCACATACTCACTGGCTGTCAAACAGAAACCACCCCTTTTCTCTAAGCATCGCCCCCCCCCCCACCTTCTGCTAGCTATTCAAACAGGGGAATGGTGGATTGGCAAGATCTGGGAGACCCTCAGAGCTAGTAAAGACAACAGGACCAGTACCATCATTCCTTGAACCACGCAAATGGGATGTTTGGAAGTGAGACAATTCTAGGCAGAAGACTTGCTCATGAAGGAGCAAGAGGATACTGTTACCTCCTCTAGTCTTTCAGCTCCGGGTTCTGTAAACAGGACACAGAATGGGTAGCTTAGAACAGCCTCACGGCTGCTTTAAATCTCCTCTGAACTGTATTAGGATGCAAGGTGACCTTAAGGCACTTTCTGTCATCGGAGGAGAAGTCCTCCTTGCCCAGTTCATTTTATATATACTGCATATAAACTTTGTACGAGTTAAGAAGATGCTGCTTGCATTTATTTATTCCAGCAGAAGACTCCTCCTTGTACAGCAGTGCTGCCTTATGGATCCAACAGGCAAGAATTCATGTTAATGGTCCTAAGGCAGTTTAAGACCCCACAATGTCCAGCCGCCAGCCTTGCCCCACTGCCAGGCACTTCTGCCCCTGCCAAGGAGGCAGCGGAGTGGAAATCCCCAGCCATGTCATAGCGAGATATTCAAGCTCCTTCAACGTGAGACTTCATCCATATGCAAATATTTTAAGGTTACAACTGAGTGCTCAGTTTACTACATATGCAACCAATCCACAATGAATCACTAAACTAAATACTAAGTTTTTCCTGCCCATTTATTTTCTCCTTCTCTTGTTGTTAGACTCCAGGTTCTGAAAGGAAAGGGACATCTGTCTGAAGAAATTTAGCCTGGGCAGAAAAGAGGCTGAGCACATGGCTTTCCCTGCTATGTCTCAAGGCTCTGTGAAAAACCATACAGGTGAAAAAAGATCTGTCAGTGCAGTGTTACAAGAAGCAGAACATACATTCACAGCCTGAACAAAAGTTAAATTGAGGATGTGGTGTGGTACAGTATTTGCTCGGACTGATAATTTCTGGCTGTTCAAGGTCTGAACACTTTGAATGGACTTCTTTTGGCATTTGGATGTACCTCACGGTGATTTACAATTGATGTGACACTGTGATACCATTACTCACTGTACAGCTCCACAGGCACGTAGTATATAAAATCTGCACCATGTTAAAAGGCAAATTGAAAATCAGCTCCAAGCATTATTTTGTGGCACAAATTCTAGCTTTTTTTCCCAAAGCCAAAATGCTGTCTCCCATCATAAGTGCTACACATAAATACTGTATAATGGGAACAAGGTGTCAGCTGGAGGCTTGCAGGCTCTACTTAGTTTTTGATGTTTTTTTCCCCATGTCTTGACATATAGTGTTGCAGTTGTGCTACCATTACTCTGACTGAAATGTTATTTTCCAAACAGATGCTGTGAGACCTAGATCTATATCAGATAAGGCATAAGATCTGAGAAAGCACATGGAAGCCAGGCACAGATTGGTTTTGATCTGATAGCCTGTTTCTCTGCAGAACTGAGCTTCCAGGATTGTCATTTCTATTTGTAGAGAGTGGCAGAACAAAATTTCAGCATCTCACTCACGGAGAAGTATCGGTAGAACAAATCCTGGAGAGCAATAATTGCACTTCTGGATAGATACTGATGCCTCTAGCAAGGATCATGTCCTGAGTATAGACTGGAGCTGTTCTCTTCCCCCCTCAGCATTGTTTCAGTTATCTCAGATGCTTGCAATTAATGAAGCAATGAAATCACTGGTCAGTGATATGATGTCAACCATGATTTAATTGTTAGTAACCATTTCATTAATAGATAGATCGGGAACAGAGTCTGTATAATTAACTGTAAACTCTGACATCCAGCTATTGTCTGAAGTCTGTGCCAGCTCTCCTAGCATGTGTTGCCCTTTGGAAACTAAACTATAAAGTCACGGCATGAGAAAATAACTGGGTATGAAAAAGTCTGTGTTCAGTTAGGAGCTCCTAGTGGTTTCACCACAGATGGAATATGAAGAAAGCATCTTGCCACACAAAACAGTGTAATCCAAACATACAGACAACAGAAAAACCTTTCTCGGTGGTGAAGGGTAGTCCTATGGGAGGTGTCAGCACAGGACATGGATGCCATTTACAGAATCACAAAATGCTTCAGAGCTAGCCTATCCTTTTGTCCATCAAGATTATTAGACAGTCCTCCTATAAAAGAGGGGCAAGGTCCTCCTGGCCAAGAGGGACAGGAATAACAACAGCGCCATCACCTGGCAGAAGAAGCACCCAGGAGAGAGGCACCTGCAAAAGGACAGTGTGGGCACTATGATATCATACATGCTCTTTTGCAGTCTCTCCAATTTACCAAGCAGTCTAAATGTCTAGGAAGGTTTTTATTTTGTTTTGTTTTGTTTCGTTTTGTTTTGTTGTTTTTCTCTCTGTTACTCTAGTATCTGACTGTCCTGATTGTTAGAAATCTTTCAGCCTAAATTCATGGATATCATATCCATATTATTTCCACTGTCTCTTGTGACATACCTCTTGAGCCTAACTAGTTCTCTACTCACTTGCACATGAAGAAGCAACATAACTGCTTCTAGTACATCAGTTACTGGAGTTAACAGATCAGCTTCATTTGGGCTGTGTGGCCTCTAGGGAGCAGAGCCACACCATGCCACCACTAGCTGTAGCCCTGGAAGACATAAAGCTGCATTTCACTCTGGCGATCAAGTCCAGCTGTGCCACCTTTCTGTTGATGTGACTGCACAGCTTTCAGTTCTTGGACTAGGCCACCCTGGGCATTTCTGCCACATTTTTTGTTTGTGTCTAAAATTCTTCTTCTGAAATAGGTTCTCTACCTCCTTGCCTCTCTACCTTCTCCTTTGTAAACCTGTGCCAGCTTAAATACATCTTCCTTGAACACAGGTAGTTGGAACCATATATTGCACTTCAGGTGAAGCCTTGAAATTGTCTTACACCTGTCACAGAAATATTTCACCAGCTGCATCCTAAGATCCCAATCACACCCAGCTTGGAGATCACAGTCATTCTACAACTGACTGGTATATCCGGGTATATCTACTTCTCCTCCATTGTTTCCAGATGTGTTTCTCAAGCAGAAATTATTGTTATTCGTCCTGAAGGGATGGATTTTGCACTTTGTGCTATTCGCTTTCATTCCATTTCCATTACTTCTCTCCTCAGGGCCATCCAATTCTCTCTGCATGGTATTCTAGTCCTCCTCTGAATTGACAGGGCCTTCCAACTTTGTGTCATCAACACATTTCATAAGCCCACTCCTACTTTTTGAGCCAAAACCAGTCCTTGAGGAACTCCATTAATAGCCTATCTCCAGCCCAATACTTCCTCTCTCAACAGTCTGCTGTCATCTCTGCTTTAACCAGTTTTCTACCCATCTTACAGTTTCTCTACTAATCCTCTTTTTCCTTAGCTAAGCAGACATTTTGTCACATGGCACCAAACCAACTGTTTCGCTGAAGTCCAGAACACTGTATTTCCTTTGTCTAGAGAAAGCAGTCATGTTAAAGAAAACTATTATGTTAGTCTGGCGTGACCAGACTATGACCAAACCAGACTGAAAATGGCATTTTACATTTTCCTGCTTATCTTTATTTTTTTCCTACAAAATTTGTTCTACAGACTTACATGTTGTTGCAAACTAAATGACCCCAAGATATCCAGAGCATGTTCTTCGTTGTTACCCCATTTTGAAAGATGGATATGACGTTTTCTCTTCTTCAGTCATCTCCTCTGTCTTGAGTGTCCAGGAGAGGGCATTTGTAATGAACTGGTGATTTCATCTGCCACTTCCCCAGGATTTCTGGTGTGGAGATTAACCTCCAAAATAAGCTTGACATAGCACTTCTGAGTTCTGCTTTTATCACCATAAGATTCTTGCCATATTGTCTGTATCTCTCTCCATTGTCAATGTCTTTGTGCATAAAGAAAAAAAAAAAAAACAAAACCATGGTATGTCAGTTTTAGGAAAGTAGGAAAGTCATAATCTCCACCCTGGACTACTGCATTGCAGTTCTCTTTTCTTCTTTTGTGCTCAATTCCTATATACATGGCTAATTTTTTTTTTCTTTTGGTATTAGCTTTATTTCCTTTGGAAGATCTAACACAGTTTGACTTTTGGCAATTCTTACTTTATTTCTGCACTTTGACCTCCATGATGCTGCTTTCTTTGCTGATTAGTTTTTCTTCTCATTCCTTTTAGGCTTTGTTATTACCAATGTGATTTTTGAGGTAGATTTTTATTCAGTTCCTTCCTACAAGGTCTCCTCCTACTTGTACCCTTACTTAGGAAAGAAGTTTTCTGGACCTCTGACTCCAAGGAATTTCAATTTTAAGTAGCTGTTGTTTTTCAGCCTATATCAAGACGTGAATAATTCCTTTCTGACGTAATTCATCTTCACATCTTTCACAACTCTATCATTCTGTCTCCCTATCTTAGTTTACTCCTGACTTTTCCTTATTGGTGTGGATCTTGAAACGCATTCTGTGCCTGTACAGAATGACAAACTCTGGAAATATGGAACAAAGACACAAGTAGTAAATATCATAATAATAATCTTTAAAAAGCATATTTTTTTGTCTGTATACATATTTATTCACATATTTTTATATATAGAGAGAGCACATGCATGCTAATGAAAGACTAAAAATGATCTGTCCAACTTAATTATTTAAGTGGCATAAACCATACCAAAGTATGGTGATGGATCTTAGCAAATCATTCAATCAATGAAAAACCAAAAGGAGAAGTGTCCACAGCTCTCACAGCTCACCCAGAAAAAAAAAAAAAAGAAAAAACATTACCAAGTTGGCCAGATAGGACTGAAAATTCACCTTGAGCAGACCACTGGGTTATGAAGAATCATTTTTACACAGCTATGCTTGAGAACAAGACCATACATGAAAAATATCTCTGACATAGCTCTGATATCTCTGATTGAGACATAATACCAAGTCTCAATCTTTAGCTTCTATTCTGCCAAAAAAAGTGAAAAAGTGATTGAAATTTTTATTTCTTCTGTTTATCTTGCTGCTACTCAGAAGTTGAGGGAAAGGGTATTGGACAACACTGAGCATAAAAGTGTCTGAGTACTTAACAAGGACCCCTGTTATGAGTGATAACTAAATGATAACAATAAAAATGATTATTTTTAATCTTTGCTGTGTATGCCTAGACCTAATCCAAATTAGAGTGATGGAGAAGGTCTAAAATGTTCTTCTGAAGAGAACTAGTACAGGCTGGCATGAGGAATGCCAAGGCCCTAACAAATGTGTGCTATTTTAATTAGTCAATTTTAGGTAGAAATATCTGAAGTGAAACACTGAGCCTTGTCATGCAGGGCTAAAGTCTGCCGGCCCCTCATGAGGTACAGGGAGATAACCTTTAGCACAGCTGATGTCAGGACAGGGCAGAGCTGCATTTCTGATGTTCATCCGAATGCATGGGCTACACCTCTTGAGCTGTGCGATAGAGAGGAAGGAGGAATGTTGTGTTGCTTCCTTCCAGGCATGCTGTCCAGCTGAGATGCTTGAGTCTTTTCCAAGGACTATACTCAAGGGACCACTAGGAGACATCCTTCCTCTCTCAGCATCACTACTGAATCATTTCGTGTGCCACAGCACGGAAGAGGAGATCTGGGACAACATTGTGCATAGAATGAGATGTCTACTCCCACCTAACCTATGCATTTGCCTGAATCATTGTTTTGGGAAGACTGTTATAAGTCATAACTCATAATCTAGTGAATTATGAGTTCCAGATTCCTATCAGTAGCTGCTTTATAGCACCCCATGTCATCATGACTGTTATGTCACAAAATTCCCCCTTAGTTAGGCAAAGCATTATCTTATCTGAAAGGATGTAAAACAGGCTTTACTAAAAATGGATACTGACTAGAGGGCAGGGGTTTTTCAGACAAATTTTGTAAGCACAGATGGAAGTTCAGCTCTTGAACCTATGACAATTTGATGCTTCCCTACCCCTACTGTGTTTTTTTTTTCTTCTTTTTTTCCTCCTGAACAAATGCTCTTTTTTTTTTTTTTTTTTTAACTTCTCTGAATGTGGAGAGAGAAACAGCACAGACAGTACAATATTGTCTTAGTATTATGCAGAAATATATATATATTTAATTGTAACCACAGTATGAAAAAAAATGCCTCGGAGGTCTGACATTAACAGCTATATAAACTTCAGAGAGGCTGCTCCCTTGGATCGCTCTATGGAGAAGTATGCTTGAGTGTGTGTTTTGGGTTTTCTCTCTCTTTGTCCCTCTCTCTCTCTTGACTACACAGGGAATAGGAGTAGAGAGATCCCAAAATTAAGACATTAAAAATATTTACAGATGTGCCCATCACCCACTGAAATTAGTCAGAGAAACTTTAGTGCCTCCTTAGTCAGAGAGAAATTAAATGTGCTTATAATTTAAGCATGTTAATTCGGATCTATGGCAAGAAGAGTTTGTGTTGATTCTGCTCCCAGGCAACCTCCTACAAAAATGCAAACTAACTGCTTTGGCTGGGTCCTGGGATAATGATTTGGACTCAGGAAGTCAGTTCTGTGGTAACAAGAAAACACCAGATCCTGCACAGGTTGAAGCTATCTGCATGCATCCAGCCAACCTGTGTGTCACAGATGTTTTCTGGCTGCGGAAAGCCAGCACTGAGCTGCCACGCAGTGTGGATGGCATGGAGCAGCTCAGAGACAGGTGCCTCTTATGTCTGATGCAACTGGAGCAGAACATGTGCCCTTTTCATGTAGTCGGGGACCGGTTTATGCATTTTCTCTCAGATGATGTTTGAAAGCAGGGCAAAGAAGCCTGACCATTACTCATCTATCCGTATTTCTGATTTTATTCCTCTAAGCTTTTGATCACTTTCAAAGGCTGCTGGCTTCAAAACACTGCCAGAGTAATTCCTTTAAATTTTAGGAAACATGCTGGAAGAAAGCAATGTCTGTTAAATATTTTTAATTTGATCATCCACATCCCAGGAAGCAGGGCCTCAATAGACATAGCAGTTGCTTGGGAGGACAGATGTTTTCATAACCAGATCCCCCTTCTCCTTGCCATTTCCCACCTTTTACTGCTGAGTGTGACACCACACAGTATGGAATATCCTTTTGGTTGGTTTAGGTCAGCTGCCCTGGTGATGTCCCCTCCCCACCTCCTGCCCACCCCCGGGGCCTGCTGGCTCTGGGTGGGTCTGGAGGGAGTCCTGACGCGGTGACAGCACTGCTCAGTGGTAGACACAACACTGGTGTGATACCAGTGCTGTTCTAGCTGCAAGTGCAGAGCACAGCACTGTATGGGCTGCTGCAGGGAAAGTTAGCTCCATCCCAGACAGACCCAGAACACTCCCAAGCACCTCTGATGCTCAAAAGGTTTCAGTGCCCATTTTTACTCACCTAAAGGGTGGAATAAATTTTGCCTCTCATCTGGCTTTAATTTCAGGCAGTGTTAGGACAAGCAGAATCTCCAGTAGTGTAGTGAAGAATTGGCTAGAAATATCCTCGTTGCGGCCAGGACACTGCCCTCCCGGAGATCGCTTTGCCACAGCACAGACAGTGTGCAGCCGATGCAAAGCGCTCTTTGAAATATGGAAACATCCAGCATTTTTGCATGGCAGCCAAGATAAGCCTTTGCCTCTGCCACTTTGCTGGAATCCACCCTGTGGAACTGGTGAAGGCTTTAGCTCGAGTGAAATGAGTCCACAGAGGCCAAATGCTGGTCTGGGATGTACCCACATAACTCTACTGAGACGATGTGCCTGAACAGGTGTAAGCCTGAGAAAGATTGAAAACCAGCGTTAAAACAGTGCTTGGAACCCAAGGCTTTATTTTATCCCATGTTTTCCTTTTATTTATTTATTTATTTATTTTCCTTTTATTCTGCAAGATGCACAGACACTAGTTGTGATCAGTTTAAGTCTCTGTGGACAGATCCCAGTGCAGCACAGGGGCTTCAGTTAGGACCTTGTACTCCTGGGCCCTAAGGCTGTCCAAAAAAAATCCTCAGGGAAAGCTTTGTAAATGCTTAGTATTCAGCTTAGGTGCCAGAGTTTTACAGAGTGCTTATTATAAATCTTGTGGAAAATCTGACAGTGTCGAAAAGTGTCTGAACTGGAGCGGATCTTTTCTAGAAGGTGGATTTTCAGTATGCGATGCACTGCTCTGTTTTCAAGTCCCTATTTTAGGATACCAGATTTTTATCAGTTAGTTGGTAGCCAATTAACAGTTTTTGAAAAAACATATACCCCCACCTCACCCCGCCCTTCCAGCTAACTGATCATCTGAGAGAAACAGCATCAAATTATTTTCCTTCATATGACATGTCAAGTGGACAGCATCTTGCAAGCCAAAGACATAAACACTAACTCACCCACATAATTTTATTAGTCTAAAATAAAACCATATGATGTTTCTGTATCAGTGCCTGAAAAATTAGTTCACTAGATTCTGGCAATATAATGTGTCCCTAACACTTTTGTTCTTACACATATAAAGTCCAATGAAAAATGGGGAAAACTATTTTCAAGGAATAGCTGGAAAGCAGTTCCCCCAGAACAGAAGTTACCTCAGCTGTTTGCCATTACTGCCACTGACGATAACTCAGAATATGTTCAAAACGTACTGTATACAATAAACTACATTTTATAGGTGTTATTCAATAGCCGGTGAAGTAAACGAAAGGACTCAGATTAAGTTCAGTGGATTTTGGAGCTGTCTCTCTGCTTCACACCTCACGTTACAGTCATACACTCGAACACTACCAACATTGTGTATCACACACAAATTCAGAAATGGTGCTACCTAGCTCTAGGAATAGCTGTACAGTCAAGGTAACATCTACCCAGAAGACAATTGCTTCCATCTGTTTAAAAGAACGACATTCTTAGTTGTAGTTACATACTTTTAAAAGAAGAATAGCAGCAGAAATACATGAGTTCTGGCTTCACTGCTATTTCACTAAACTACTGTTTTGCAGCAGAGTTTGATTTTTCCAGGCAACAGAGCAAAATATAAATTACCTACAAAACCTGCTGTCCAAACCAGCTCATTGGAAAATAAAATATAGTGATTTATGTAGTATCTTGTCATCGAGGGACTTCAAAATATTTTACAAATGAGAGTGACCCTGAAGTATCCTCTGTCGTTGCCTCCATTCCATGGAGGGGGCGTGCAGTGCTTGCTCTGCTGAGCGACTTGCCACGTCTGACGAGCAGAGCCAGGAGCTGGGGCTGTCAATGGTGTTGTCTTACTGACTTTTTCTTCCATGGTATTGCTTATCGCTCTCAGCAGGGTCTGTTAATGCTTGGAGCCACCTATAGTGAGGCCAGCAGGTAACATTTCTTAGTATAGACCCTACCTACTATAGTTAGAAACAGCTACTTGTGCACAACACCGTAAAATTAAAATAATCAGAAAACTCAATGAGACTGACAGGACTGGAACAAAAGCCTTCAGTGCCCGAGCTTAGGAAATGCCTTGTAAATGTCAAGACCTATATCCTGTAGGTGAGGCACTGGAGAGCAGCATCACACACACCTGCCACATGGGACAAGGAAGGCAGGGCAGGATTTCAAGCCGTAAGACTTGGCATTGCAGGAAGGGGTTGCAATAAGCCAGGTCTACTGCACATGGGCACGTTGGTATGAAAGCTGAGTGCCCCAGCTCTGATGTTTGGGTAGTTGTGGAGGCTGTTGTATGTCCCCACAGCATCCTCTGAGTCTCCTCAGCTCTGCCCTTGGCAAAGCACCTACTGTGTGGTGACTGACCGGAGTTGTCCCACCTAAGTAGCAGAGAGGATGAGAGATGTCCTATTGCTCTCCCCACATGTAGCCATGCCACCAAGCAGCAAGCCCAGGTGTTTTCTAAAGTAAAAATCTATTCTCAGCTCTCTATATTTAGCTCATTGAATGCCGGTGGGTTTTGTTTAGAGAGTATTTGGGATTGTAGCACATTGATATGCCTGCAATTTGCAGTTAAAGAATTGCTGGTGTGATCTGCACGCAGTGCTTCACGCTGGCTCTGAGGACATCTCTGTGCATCTGTTTCGCCTACTCATTCTCAGACACCACTGGCCTCCAAGTGAAACGGGTGATGTGATGTTTAAGTATGTATGAGAAAACTATCAGAGTTACAGTTTCAAAATGCATCTGAGAAAAATAATAGGTCAAAGAATTCAGGAGAATTTATTGGCTATAAAATGGAATATATCTGGATATTTTCTGAGCTAAGGAGATACAAGACAGATGATATTGACAAGAAACAACTATTTAGGATTTTTATTCATTAAAAAAAAAAAAATCAGTAAAATAATCACAGCCAAAAGAAACCTACACATTTTTTTCACTGCAATTATTTTCAATAAAGTGTGTCATTTTTCTTAGTCTGATATTTGGCACCAAGATGGAATTGTACTTGAAATGAAGCAGTAAAACACAATTAGCCATTTTATGTAGCAATGGTAGTTTCAAATCCATTCAGCTCTAATAAAAAAATGTAGAGATTTGAATCGACGATAAATCACAGATTAAGATGCCTACCAGAAACAAATACCAGCTCTATATTTTAACAAGTAACATTTGGTATTGTAGCCTCTCTGCCTGTTCCTTGTTCTCTTCCTTACCCCTTTACTCCATCAAAAGAGTTGATTTATGCCACCATGGTCAAAACTGCATTACCTGCTATTTAACCCAGTGGAAATAAACCCTGTCTTGAGCAATCTGGAATATGTGAAAAATCAGAAGTTTGCTTTTTGATCTTTTACTTTTGGATATTGAACAGAAACGCCTTTTCTTTTCCCTCACAAGCAACTACCTTGATTTTTTTTTTCATTTCTTTCAGCAACAAGGAATGGAAGATTAAAGAAACGGGATATGGTTTATAAAACTTTTTTCCACAGGCGTGCCCTATATGACAGACTGTGTCCCTGGAACACCTTGGCTCAAATGTAGTAGCTGTGGGTGTGGTGATTATTTCCTGGCACAAGGAGGGATTTCAGGAAAGCACTGACTCTGCCTTCTCCACCCAGGCAGGTTCCTGACCTCTACTTACAAGCGACAAGAGCCCTCGTGTGTATAAATCCTACAGGATTCTTAAGGCAAAACCACTCACAGTGTTTGCATTGTGGGACTGTTCCCTTGAAAATATAAATGTATGCGCAGCATGCCTGAGGGTACCCAGTTTTGAATTATAGAGTGCCTTGTGAGCAGCTGTGGCATTTGGTTTGAAGATACTCCCCCTGCCTCCCTCCCCAATTCCCACTTCTTATTTTAAATTCTGCTTTTCAAAAGCTTGTTACTGAAAATACTCTGATAGATTCGTGGTGGTGCTGACAGGCAATAGCTTTGCAAAAGAGAATGAAAGATCACTTTATGGACTTCAGCTTCTTCCTGGAATTGCTGCTTTTTTCCTTTCACTTTTTTCTTTCTTGGCAGATATATTTTAAAAAGGAAAAAAAAAAAAAAAAAAAGAGTGTATGAACTTACTGCTATGGGGGCTGTTAGATGGGTAGCCACAGAGATCAAAGTGCTCTCTCCACTGAAGAGGTATGGCACGAAAAGTGCCAATTCTCTTTTCTAAGTCTAAGCCCTGCTCCGAAGGATTACATTTATTAGGCAAGATCTTACACAGCTGAGGCTGAACGGAGCCTGAATTGGAAAAAGTCATGCTGAACAGGGAGAAAGGACGAAGGAGCTGTGTGTCCAGATTGGGGTTATATATAGGATTTATAAGGAGCTCATTCTACCTCCATTCTTTTCCACACACCTTCTGGCTTCTCCTGGGAGCTTCTCAAGGCAACTGTGAAGATCATGAGGAGATCATTGCTGGGCCAGTGATCTGACTCTTGTGCTATGGCAGTAGAGGGTAGGACCAGGAGCTTTTTTGTATTAGACACAGACTTTTTGCTTTCTTTTTCTAAAGAAGAGCGACAGATCAGTAAATGTGGTTAATGCCAAGCACCAAACAATGTATTTTGTCAATAAATTACCCTTCTCTCTTTTTTGAAGAGGAAGATCCAAGTATTCTGACTAACCTTGTTAAGGAGAGAGTGGTGGGGAACAGGAGCCAAGGAGCAAAAGGAAGATGGACTGCGAAACAACAGACCATGTTTTAGGCATATACCAGAGCAAACCTACCTAGGGGGTACAGCTTCTATTGTCTACACATAGCAAATGAGTCATAGTTTGACCTGAGGCAGTGGAAGTGTTGCCAAGAGTTTTGCAGACTTAGGAGGAGCCTGTGAGACATCTTTGCCAAGAAGAGGACAGATAGGGTCAACACAGGGGACTCATCCAGGGACAAAGGTGCCATCTAGCAAGCCTGGTCTTTGGAAGCATCAAAACTTAGATGCGCTTGAATAGAGCCCTATCTTTGTTTAACCAAGTTCTGGAAAAGGGAAATGAAACGAAAGGGGAAATGAAGAGGAGAATGATGTGCAGAAATGGGCTATGCAATCTACAGCATCCCAAGAATGGGCTGCAACCCAAGATTCCTGGTAATTTCTCCACTTGTTAGCAAATTTTAATGAAACCCACAAGAAAAAAAAAAAAAAAAAGGTGTTTGATTCTCCTTGAGTGAAGATTTGTGCCACTGTCCCTGCCATATCACACTAACACATTAATTTAGAAGGTGAGATGTTTCTAGAATATGCCATTGCATTTACTCAGTCCAGTCCTGAAGGTAAAAGAGGTCATCCTCAATTTTCGGAGGGGAATAGAAACACAGGAAATAGGTCAACAGTAAGTAATGTAGCACTGTGTGAGGGTTCCCACATATATCTGCATTGTAAAATAACTGCACAATGATTGCCTCGTTCTAGTGAGGCAGTCCTCTTCCTTTATCCCCTTTCTTCTCAATGTATAAACCCTCTATCTTCTTCAGAAAACAAAGCTGCCATTCAACAGCCTTGTTTGTGCACAGTTAGTATTTATTTGCTTGCAGGGGTTACCTTGTACAATAAATCCAGGAAAGAAAAATCTGCATGCAAGTATCTCATTAAAGACAACCTGTTTGTTGATATACATGTGCAGTGTTTGATGAAGACTGCTCAAAACCGACTTAGTGTTTTGAACCTGGAAGTCTCTTCAGAACAAAGAATACAGACCAAGAAGGCATGTTTTTTTCAAATGGTGCATGACAGGGACAGCAGCTTCCACAAAAATTTTATCTTCTGCAGTGGCAAGAGCACCTGAGTTATGAACCCCTTCATTAAAAGGGATTGGGAATACAAGTCGAGCATTCACACTTCCCAATTTTGTCTCAGTGTCCAAAAATTTTTTAAAAATGTGTGCATTTTCCTCAAGGACTTGAGCTTGGCTGAAAAGTTCCTTTTTTTTTTTTTTTTCCCCCGACCACATGGACTTTTTCTGTTATGGAGCATAAACAGAAAGCATCCAACAAAGTACCTAAACACATACTTAACTTCAGGCTTCAGTGGAACTGCTCATGTGTTTACAATTAATGATACTTACATTATGTGGGTGGAATAGTCAAAGGAGCGTGATGGAGAAGGGCTGAAAACCCTGCTTGCTTTGTGGGCATCTGACTCCCCAAAATCTTTTTAAAACTCTCTTTAAAAAAAAGCAACCAACCAACCAACCAAAAAACAATGCTGTATTGAGACCCTCGAGAGAATTGTCAATTCCATGCCAATACACTATGATTCAGTGGTCAGATCTGATGCTGTTAAGTGAATGAGGCAGCCATGAAATACTTCTTTGCCATGACCTACAAGAACAGAAAAAAAATATTATTTGTTGAAGTGCATTCAGCACTCACTTGGTCATGAACTGACTGTTCAGTAAGTGGGTGCCTTTGTGTTTATCACACTTACCTGGTATACATCCAGCTGTTACCACCAGCTTGTCTCCTTTGCACAACGTTATCTGTACAAGGAACACATAACACTGCTATTTAGAGCATAGGAGGTTATTGTTAATTAGCTTAGAAATAAATGGAGAGAACACCAAGCAAAGAAATAGGAAGCTAGTTTTGGTTACTGGTCGTGTGCCTCAGTTTCTTTGTTTGAAGAAACAGAAATGATGATTCCAGATGCCTCCGACTGTTTTCAGAACGATGTTGGAAGACACCTTTCTGTTTTACAGACTGTCCCCAGCCAAATACCAGATTTTTATCTGAAAAGGTTTGGCCATTATATCTGTTCCAAATATTTGGGGGAAATGGTGGGAAAAGTGTATTTCTGTTAAGTTTTGTTTTTACTTGATTCTTGCTTAAACTTTCCAAAAATAGTCACTTTTGGAAAGAGAACAGCAATGGAATAAGTTCAGCCAAAAAGGCTAAAGTTTATGAAAATAATAACTAACTAAAACTGGGCTTTTTGAATGGAAACGTTTAAGATGAAGTTAATATTAGTGCTTCAACACACAGGTGCTTCACTGGATTTTTGAGTCAGAAGCATGGAAGACAGGAAATGAGTGGGAGAAAAAAAATGGTGATTTTTCTTCTCCTGATATATTTTTTAATTAAAAGAGGAAGAAAATAGAAGATGTCATGTACAGTATGTGATAGTGATAGAGTTGGCCTAAAGTAGTGACGCATTCTTGTGCTTCCAGTGACTCATCTTTGGTGGGTAACGTGAATTGCAATTGAAAGTGGAAAAGTTTTGTTCAATTTATAGCAAATGTTGCGAAAACTAAGGCTCCAAGATCAGCAGATCAGTTAAGTTCAAATAAGCATGAGATTGGGTCCTATCAAAGGCAACGACATTTAACGTCATACTTTAGAGCATTAGCACATAGTAGTCTCACAATGAGGTACCTTCCATAGTTGTGCAATTGTGGAAATGAAAAAGAAAAAAAAAAAAAAGGAGAAAATAAATAATGAAATCATGTTAGTATTTTAGTTTACTGAGAGTTAGAGTCTGACAATATTGACAACATTGGCACCAGTAAACTTTGGAGACAAATGAGAAATAATAGTAAAATTAGAGCTCATAATACTTTCGAGAAATTGATTGATGTGCTACTACTGTATTTTAGTGCAAGTTCCTGCTTATTTTTGATGAACGCTGCTTGGAAATTCCTGTTAGTATGACTTTTTTGGTTGTCTCATTTTCATAGAAATGTTTGGGCCCTCAGTTAATCAACTCTTAAAGCTAACAAACCCAGAGCTTTCAAAATGGACATCTAAAAGCATCTGATCTGGCTCAGATAAATTATGTGAGCTTCCTCCTATCGAATTTCTACTGACAAATATAGTCACAAATGTTTATTTAAAAGCAAACAGAAAAGGAGTTCTATTTATCTTATTTTCCTGAATTTTACTGATGTGGATGCTCATGCATATTATTTGCAATATTTGCCTTCTCTTCAGCAATGCTGTTTGGATTTCCGCAGTAATCCATGTTCCATGCATTCCTTTCATAATCCATGCATAATTCTTTCAAAAAGAAAGACTTTGGGGTCAACAATGGATAAAAATGGCTGAGCTTTATGTTCTTCTCTGTCTAAATTAGTGTATTAATATTGAATAAAACACGCATGTTTTATGCATGTTTTTTGTTTTGCAGCCAGTTCTCTGAGCTCTCTCTCTCCCCTGATTTTCACCTCTGGAAGGAGGAGAGGATAAGTCTGTGTGGCACTTCACACAAGCTCGGGAGCTGCCTGGACACAGCAGATCCTAGTATGAAACCTCAGTTACTGATAAACACCACCTTGCCTCCAGTAACACAACAGGAATATGCAATACGAATACAACAGTTATCTATCTACCAATTCAGTGCATGCAGCTAGGACCATGAAGCATTGTTATTAGCTCAGTTTGCTCTTTCATGGGATTTGGAGACAATTTTCACCTGTCTATACTGAAACCATGTATTTCTCATGAGTCACCTCTTCGGTTTCCACAGTGGTAATCTCCACAGAAATTAACACTTTTTGTGAATCGTTCTCATCACCTTTGGCAACAAGTGGAACTCCAGGCTTCACTCAGTGGCCTTCAAGCTGGACCCTAGACTTACCTCTGCTCCTTTTGCACTAACTTCAGAAAAAAAAAAAAAAAAGAAAGAAAAAATCAGACTTGCAAAATGTGAGATCAAAATCTGCTCTTACCATTAGCATTGTCAATGGTCTAAAACAAGAATAACTGCCCTTCCAGAAATGTCTGAAGGCCTTTGAACCTGGGGCCAAAATGACAGAGTTGGAGGTCTGGCGAGATATATGCATCCATGCATAACCAGGGAGTGGACTAAAAGCTCTGGCAGACATCAGGAGTGCTCCTGGGCTCTAAGAGCCATGAGTTGCTGATGAGTTAACAACTGGCATGGGAGTCCAATTAATACAATTCAGCTTTGGACTGATTTTTCTAGCTCCACTATGAGTTTTTTTTTTTTTTTTTAACAGATTTCTGGCAATGTCTTTCAACATTTAGGATACCTTTCCTCTGAAAAAGAGATAACTGTTTCTATTAGTTACTATATTGTTGTTGACTTAACTGAGAGTGCAGTTCATAGCTCAAGAAATGTGAATATGGAGCATTCGGGTCAATCATCCTTCTTGAATGAGGAGGAGATGAAATCAAAAAGACAGAAGGCAAACATTACAGCAGGAAAAGTGCCACAGTATTGAGAAGAGAATAAACTCTCTCAAGAGAGAGGAAGAGAAAATAAAGAGAATAAAGAGAATAAAATTAGGAAGTTTCAATCTAGTAAACTAAGTTAGTGAGGCCAGGAGAGGGGAAAATTTGAATCTCAGGCCAGTACTGGCATACATTCATCTAATGCTTATACTGCAGAACATCACACATGAAAGTTGTGATTTTTGAAGCTTCTTAAGTGATGTGCATGCACATTCCTGGGACTTTTTTTGGAGCTGAATGTTTGAATTTCCCCCAATGGAGTTGAAAATCCTGCAGAAAGTACCCTGACAGGCCAAGCAGCTCACATTGTAGTATAATGTGATGTATATGCAGTCAGTAAGAAAGAGGAGTATCAGAAACACTATTTTTTTTTTTTCTTCTTCTGAATATCATAGACATACAAATTCTTCTTTCACCTCAAATACTATACTGGTCAGTCCAGGATTAATATAGAATTAGGCAATCAGAAGTTAAATGTTGATATATACACAGAACTGGCATATATTTTCTTCCCATTTACCATTTCTTTCTGACTGTGTAGACCAAGAAGCCAATGAAAGCATCACTTCTGATCTGATTTTAAACTACAG
This sequence comes from Cygnus olor, assembly GCF_009769625.2. Taxonomy (NCBI): domain Eukaryota; kingdom Metazoa; phylum Chordata; class Aves; order Anseriformes; family Anatidae; genus Cygnus; species Cygnus olor. Next base: position 81,016,885 of record NC_049170.1, on the reverse strand, counting down.
CAAGCTACTGCAGAGCACAGAAATTTCAGTCCCAAGAATGAATCCCTGTTACAGTGGCAAGACTGCTCATATGCGTCTGACTAAGCAATTCTAACTTTTGCCCAGATTAATAGCTGTTTCCTTATCTGCTAGTGAAATTTTTTTGCCTATACTCTACGCATGTACTATATAGGCTGCCAGTCACTGTGCTTATATACATGTATATGCCTGAATTGACCATTTCTGGTTGTGCACACACTGCCCAGGAGAAGGAAGAAGATACCGACTCCTGTGAATGAATAACAGCATGCTCTTTTCCCTGCTACCTTTGAGATTTTATAAGGTCCAATCCTATTTCATGTCATTTTTCTTCCAAGAGATATAGCTTAGCAGGGGCCTATTGCTTTCCCATCAGCTTTTCTACATTTACAAAACATAAATTAATGCAGACCACATTAACATATAGTTCTGCCAGATCCATTACAAAACCTGGAATTCCTTCCAAGCCAAGCACTAGTGCTTTATTTCAGATTACTCTAAATCATGACTGGTCCTTTCTGCCTTTTGACTAATGGGATGTGATACCGGAGATGACCTTTGATTGGGCATGGCCAGATCTTTGTTTTGACTTCTTCTGTTGTTGGCTCTGTTTGCAGAAAGAATCAACATTGCTGCTAGCTTCTGCAGAAAACGCTCTCCTCTGATGCTTCTATGGGTTGTTTCCACTGCAGAGCAAAGAGGAGACACCATGCAAAAGGATAAGGTTTCAGGTGGTAAGAGTGGATGAAGTAGCTCTCAGAGAAGAGTAAGAAAAGCTGATACACAAGAAAGACTCAAGCCCTAAAATGTGAACACCTGATTTTCAGCTGTGCGTGATTTCCATCTTCCAGAAGCCCTTGGAGATAAAGGTGCCCAAGATCTCTGGAAAGAACTGCAGCATTTCAATTTTCTTCTATAGGGTCATATTCCAATTGCTATAGCATGGGGTAAGTCCAAAACAATCCTGTAAAACTACAGAGTCTGTAGTTAGAGACAGAGGTCTTAGCTGTTCCTTAGAGTCCAATACCACCTAAACTCTGGTTCTCCTACTGCCGTAAGTCTCATTGTCCAAAGCCCCAGCATAAACAAAATACGGAAAACAGCTGTTTTACTAACCGTGGCAGGCCACTACGTTAGACATCTGCCAATTTTGAAGATTTCCAAAAGCGATACTGGTAATGTGAAGTCCTTTTTTGGTGATATTTACTTCCCAGTGACTTAATTTTCACATACAGAGATAAGGTACCCAGTTTCCTGGGAGATAAATATAGTTCTGTTTGCTTTCTCAATGCCTTTACAGGTTCAATGTACAAAAGAACTCTCCAGTTGAAGACCATGACCTACCAAGGATCCAGTGCTGTGAAATCAAGTGGAAGAAATGGATTTAGAGTGAAAGAAAAAAAAGTGGGGTGTGGGGGATGACTTGGCGACAGGGGTCCTGCACAAAACCAGTAAACCAGTCTGTAATTTTTGTGGCAGCAAGTAGTTTCCACTTGTTCAGTTGGTGTTAAACTTGTGGCCATGAAGTGCCCTTAATTTCTCAGGCATACATGAGACCTGGTGCCCTGAAGAAACTCTGACTCAAGTACTTACTTTTGTTCCTCCTACCTACTCTCCCAAGCCATTTTGGTTGGCTATATTACCCTTTGCTTCCTCTGCTAAAAACAGTCTTGCTGGCAGTGCTGCTTTTCCTCTCTAGAACCACATTTCAGTGACAGGTGACATGAGTTCTGCAAATACAGAGCCAAATTTCACTGTAGCGCAGCAGCACGTATGTGATACCAATGGATTTATGCCTCATTGCACTATGGCGCTATAAGGCAGGCAGATGATAAAATCATCTGAGGTGAAAAGCATTATAAAGCATTACTAAAACAGCTATGACAGGTAAATTTTATCACAAGTCTAAAGGTCTCATGCAGCGTCTTGCAAAATACTAGGTATTTACACAAATTTGTCTCAGGATTTATCGTTAAGCTATTTGCCTCCCTTCTTTCCTTCCTTCTTTTCACAAAACTCTTCGTTCATTTTTAAAACACTGCCTGCTTTATTTAAAGCTATGGAAAACTGATCATCGGAGGAGTACCTCAACAACTAGCGTTTGGTTTGGAGACTGAAGGTCCATACCCGCAGCATCAGCAGCCCTGGCTGGGAGCTATACTGCTATGAGCCATGGCCTCATGAGCCATGTGTATTTGTGTACAATGACCCAAATGGAAAAGGAATTTCTGACATGTAAACAAGTATTTGTCTCCTGCAGTCTTGAACACAGACCCATTATCTTATCGTTCATTAGCAGACTATTGAATTCACATAATCGGTAATAGTTTCTGGAAGCTGTTTGGCAAGCAGTTATGGAAATTACTAACTCACAGCTGGGTAAGAAAAAATGGCAAATACACACGTTGTGCTTGCTCTCTTCCCTCGCCCCTCCCCTCCCCCCTGCACTCTCTTCCTTGGACACTGTAGATTTATTGCCTCACAGTATTCACAGATGATGTTTTCATAGTCACTAATGAGGTCCCAGCAGTTTTTTAACAATAACAGGACATTACTGCCCTGAAGATATATTATGTGTTTTCCCCATTTTTCTCCATTTTGGTTGAATACTCAGAAGTGTACTAGGTTAAAAATCTCCTGTTTTATTATTATTATGATTGATAGTCTGGTCATGTGATATAAACAACTGCTGAGCTGTAATTTTTTAAATGATTAATTTGTATACAAACTTAAATATAATCTTTTAACACACAGTTCATGGATTTGTACATACGAATGCCAAAATGCTTTTTTTTTTTTTTTTTTTTTCCCCACAGAAAAAAGGGCAAGACAACAGAGATCACTTTTCTGTACTGCTGTGTATTCTTTTTCCTCTCTGCAAGAATCTGGCTTCAGCCCATCATAGCTGGCAGTGATACACAAGGTAAAATGAAAATATTTACTGGTAATAGTTACAGTTAGTTGTTTAGAGACCTATGGCCCTTCAGTGCTTATTCAGCAAAATTATTCCTTTAGACCCTCATTCAGGAAAGTATTTAAGTATTTGCTTTATTTTAGACAACTTTAAGTTACACTAACTCTGCAATAAGGTAGAGTTTGAAGGCTTACTTTTTCTTGAATTTAAGCTTTTATACATAAACTTCGATAACAGAAAAGTAAGTTTTATTTCAGGTAGTCAGTAGCATGCTGCTTTCTTAAGTCAGATCTAGAAGTTGCTGTCAGTTACAATCATAATGTTTAGAAGCTCTTAAAGATGAAGTCATGTTTAATATAGGATAATTTAATATGCTATAGTGTGTTCATTTAAACAAAGCAGAGTTTAGGAGATCAGCCTCTTGTCCAGCTAGTTCTCTAAAGTACCAATTTCCTATCCTTTACTTTGCCTATGACTTAAAATCTTTGCTCTGGAGTCATACTAAAGGGTGTTCTGCTAGATAGATAATTGCAATGAGCACCATTCATAATACTGAAACTGTCCAAGGTCCCAACCATTCCAACATCTACACGCTTTTAGCCTTGAACAAATGAATATTCACACTGACTTCATGGATATGGGACTACACACGCCCTTAACGTTAACCACGTGTGCAGCCTCTTGCAGGTTTAGGACCAAAGAAGTTACTGGGTGGGAATGAGTAAAGCTGTGGTCAGGAAAACTCCCAGAGATGCTATTTTCTCAATTAGATCACACACCTTACTTAACAACTTCCAAGTCCCTTAGGTCTGCATGGAGACTTGCTACACTCTTCAGAGAGTATCTAAAGCAGAGGACAAAATCCACACCCACTAAAATCAACAGGAGTTTTGCCAACAGGGTCTGTGTGACCAGAATCCCTCCTCGCAGAATGTGCATTGATTTTGGAGGTTGTTTATGATGAATACAATATGGACTTTTTTTTTTTTTTAATTATTCTCCTTAGGCTACATTTATCTTCCTTTCTCTCTTTCCTGTGCAGATGAGTTGACAGAGAAGGCAGAAGGCACAACAGATGAAAGAGGCTGCAAGAAAGAGGAGAAATTCCACAATTCGGTCCGAAGAAACAAAGATTTTATTTGGTCTCATGGCTGTTCCTTTTGTTGTCAGCTGGATTTTGCCAGGGATTTTGGTGAATTGAAAATACCTTGTGCTGTATTTTTTGTTCCTGACAGATACAGGGATAATGGGCTATAGTTTGTTTAGAAAACCTTAACCCTGAGTCTGTAGGGAGACCCTCATGGTCAGGAACGTCTTTCTGTTCAGGTTGGATTAGGAGACATCTTGTTAGCTTTTAATGCTGCAATTTGTAAGCATAGACACTTTGGTTCTGCACTCATTTTTAACCAATTGCCAGATTTAGCCAACACATGGTTCCAATTTTACCCCACCTCAAATTCTTATGATGTAAATTTTCATGGAAAAGTGTCGCTTTGAAAACCAAAAAGCTCTATCAAGCAACTTAACATTTCATCAGCAAATATATTTGCAACCATTATCAGCAGCTTGCTCTTGGCAATACCCCAATGCACTCTCCTAGACAGTGGATTTCTGCCTCCTGTTAGCTGCTAAAGCTGTAATATTTTCCTTGAAATTTACTTGCAAGACTCTTATCCCCAAGTCCCTAGTATCTCCTACTTTCTTTGAACTGCTTAGGCCATTTCCAGCCACTGAAAAAGAGCCAGTCCTTTAGAGCAGATGACTGAAGTCTTGGAAAGGGAGAAGAGAGTCAGAATCACACAGGAAAATGATTTTTTTTTATTTTTTATTTTTTTTCCCTTGGAATGATAACGCCTCCATCTAAGTTCTTCTGTTTTCCCTTGTTATTATATTCTTACAGCTCTTGATTATCTCACCTGCCTGACAGTGCTCAAACACACCAGATGGACTGAGTTTTCCATTCCCATTTTGCAATAGCTTTTCTTTTCCATGAGACTCGACCACACAACCAAAGAGAAAAACAGAACATTGGTCATACTCAAAATTAAGAAAATGCCAAGTTATCCCTTGAATGATAGAATGAGTGAAGCCTGGCCTCCCACAGGACTGTCCTTGTTCTTCTTCCTATCACCTCCAAAACTTGCTCATATTCCCTATGACTGCCAGATCAGAAATAAACAGCATTTATTGTGGCCAGCTCATAGTAATGCACATTGTGAATCACCAGCTGGCTGCAACCAAAGAAAATAGATAATGGCTAAGTAGAAAATGCTTTTCCTTTGGGTGTCTGGGGTGGGAGCAGGGGAGCACTCTTCCCCATCCAACTGCCAGTTTTCCTGAACTTCCTGTCTGTGAAATTCCTACCCCTCTGCTACATCGGTTAGGAAATGTGCAATGGATTTGAAAGCAATTTAGATTGGGAAGAATGGGCAAATACTGTGATTACAAAATCCTAACCTCTGTACCAATCTGTCCAAAACATAGGGATACATTTCTCAGGGCATCAAGGGGCCCTGTCCCTTGCAGAGGATTGGAGCTATCTTGCTCCTGGTAGAGGTTAGAGACTTCTTCCTGCTGAAGTCTGAGCTCTGAGAAGATGTTGCTTCTGACTCTTGCCAAACTGCTGACCACACAGATGGTGAGGGCAGGGCTTCCTCTGGTTATGAGCTTTTTTGAGAGAAGTGGAGACATGCTGACATTTCAAACACGGAGTGGCAGTGTGGCCGTCATACCTCATAGCATCTGACTTGAAGCACAGAACAAAGTGCCAGGAAAAGAAGGGCAAGGCAAAAGCATAGATGCATTTCCCTGTAACTTCTTCATATGTGCCAGAAGAGTAAAATCCCTGGCTTCTTTTTCTCAAAAAGAAATCTCCAAGTCTCTATGCACAAGACTAGGGAAGGGCTTTGAAGAGCTACTTTGGGAGGCAGGGTGAAATGTGGTGGGCTGGTCACTTGCAGAGGGTCTTGTAAGAGAAGAACCAGGACCTGAGGAGCTTTGTTGGAATAAGAACTTCCAGAGCTGGGTATCATTGCCACAGAGGGACATTTGGACGGAAGGCACCTGCCCAGATCAGATCTGGCAGGAAGACGTTGTACCACTGCAGGTACCTTGCTAATGACGAGAGCAGGCGGTACATGGCGTGAGGGCCTCAGCACTGGCCTCAATCCCTCCTTCAACATCGCTGCTCCTGCAGCACTCGGTGCACCGGCTGCCTCTGGCACCTCGCCTGTCTCGTCCCAGCACGCTCGAGCAGAGCGTTTGCTGGCGAGGAGGAAACTGCAGCCATTTTTAAAGAGCAGGCCCCTCTTCCCTCCGCAGCTTATTAAAGAACAGCTGGTGAGGCGTGCTGGCAGATAAGTGCTTTTCTGTTGTAATCTCGTCATAGATTAGGACAGTTTTCCAAATAAATAAAGAAAAAAAGATTAGTTAGTCAGTGATGAGGTGGCCACAGCGCTGGAGACCCACCCTCTCTTCTGTTCACCTCCTTTCTGCCCTCCGGCTGCTATCAGCCGTGTCCAGAGGCAGAGGAGTGATAGCAGCCCCAGGTTCGCTGGGCCGGCACGCACTTACCTACGCAGCGTATTCACTTTTTGATTGCTTAATGCATCCAGAAACCCTGTCTGCTCAAAATCCTGCCACAAAACCTGCCACTGGCCTCCGAGCCAGTTCTCACCCAGAGACACATCAGCCGTGAAAGTGGCATCTCACCAGGCAGAGGCAATATTTCAGCCGAAGGCAGGCAGGCTTTACCCTAAAGGCAAAGGGGCGATCGTTTTTCATGTAAGCACCTAAAAGCATGTTTCCCTGGGCCAGGTGCCCAGGGCTGGGCTGTTCCGCGTGGATCCTGTCGGTCTCGGCTGGAGCACGGAGTTCCTCCAGAGCAGATCCCAGCTGAGGGCTGGGGCCTGCTTTTGGTAGAGGTGGGGCTGCGTGGCTCACCCCTCACTTGCTCCTTTGTGAACATCAGCCTTATCTGACTGCTGGGGAAACTGAAGCCAAGAAATAAAGTCTGGCTTTTCAGAGTGTGCTTTAGACTTAAATGCCCTGATTTGGAAAGGCATGAAGACACCAGCTCTTCCTCTTGACTCTGGCTGGCAGTGTAGACCCTTCACACATCATGTCACTTATTTAGAGCCCTAAATTTAGAACCTGAACTCTCAGCAAGGCGGGGTTTTGTCAAGCCATGGGTTTGTCACTACTATGTGTACAGCCCTGCCTCCAGTTGCCTTTCAGGCAATTTGTCCCTTTTTTGTCCTTTCAGGCAAGTTTAATCCTTTCAGGATATTTCTTGTCCTTGATTGATAGCCAGAGATGCCTATAATATGATTTCTGCTGTCAGACAGCCTGGTGTTTTAGAAAGAATCCTAAACAAAACTACATTTTTCCATTCAGAAGTACATGTTCATCTTCAGAGTACAAACCTGTTCTGATGAAAGCTAGGAAAACCATCCTAATTTTTAGAGCTACAGAACAAGAAAAGCCCGCTCTCAGATTTAAAGATTCACTGAATCATGCTTTTGCTGTTACAGAGTCAATCTGCCTCTGCTGCTCTTGCTTTTGTTTTAACTGGAACAGAGGAAAAAAAGATTAATAAGATTAAAATAGAAGAATAATTTTCTCAGTTCATTTCAATCCTCCCTTTAGTCCATTGTAGTGATGGAGAACAAGGCAGTTAACTTGTTCTTACCAACACAGGAGTACTGAGCACAATAAAGTACTACCAAAGGTAAAATCTTTCATTTCAACCACTCAATTATATTCTAGTTATGTCCAGCTTAAAAGAAAAGGCGAGAATGACTTGGCTCAGTTTGAAGTACTGGATGTGGATTGATAATTTGCAGCTTCGAGCACCTCCTCCCCTCCCACACACAAATTCATAAATATAGGGATAATATGATAAATATATCCATGGGTCATTTGAAATTTCAGATAATTTACTACTAGTAGATTTCTGGTTGGGGACTTTCTTTCCCCAGCTGATTCAATATGTGCTGTTACCTAAAATCAAAATCAGCCTCATACAAAGCTGCTGAAAGCTTTATGTGCTCTGAGAACACACCACACCTAAACGCAGTCAGACATTGTTTCCTCGCTGTACGAGAGATTGCAGAGAGTTACAAATAATAGCTTGGTTGCCCAATGTATTTTTAATGGATTAGCAAAGTTAACAAATGGTATCTTATTTCTGGCTCCTTCTGATGTAATGTAATGCTTCCAAAATCATACTAGATGTTCCAGTTTAGTGACCCTTCCTCTTTTTAGGGAACAAATATACACCTCCCTGTTGCTCAGTCCTTCACACCAACCTTCCAAAAATAGCTGGAGACAGGACAGCATTTGCCCTAACTGGATTAGAAATACTTGGGTCCAGTTTTACTTTGTGATGAGAGGAGTTTTGACAACCAGTGGACAGCTTTAAGCAAATTGGATTTGGTGGGAAGGATGTCAGTGCACCTTCCCAGAGCAAACCACAAGCCTGTCAGGGACTAGTCCTCCTCTCATGGTGGTATCAGCTTATCAACACCATCTGATGTGCTTCTGGCAAGGGTCGCTGGTGTCTGTGTGCAGGTTACACCCAGCCATGATGATCCTAATGGAGTGGGAGGAGGGAACACCTTTTGTCTTTTTTTTAATTTATTTTTTTCCTCTTTTTAATGTGACCTTCTTCCATCTAAGCGACTGCTTTAGGCTCCTGCTTCTGGTTGGAAGGGCGGGGTGAATGATTTCCTCTTCCTCTCCCTTCCCTTCCCTGTTCTGAGCTCTGCTGCACACATCACTTGGCTGGGAGAGGCAGAGGGGAAGGGTGTTTCTAATGCCAAGAGCTTGGAAAAGACTGTGAGGATATTTTGCATGATTCCTGTTTCAGGCAGAAATACACGCAACTGCACAGTGCAAGGCAAGAAAGAGCAAAATGAAAAAATCCCCATCCCCAGTCCCAGGGGAGTGCTGTGCAGATGAGACACTGAATCAACTCATGTGCCTAAAATGGCTGATTGCCCTGTAGCAACAGGCAGGAGAAGAAGAAAACAAAACCAACAAATTCAAAGGAAAAAGCAATCCAATTAAAGACCTTGTAAGACCCATGTAGTCAAGTGTTCCTTTTAAAGTATTGTCTCTTTAAATTCTCTCTCTTGTTGCATTGCCCCAGAGAGATGCTGAAGCCACAGAAAGGTCCAGCAGAGATCCAGGTACCTGTGAAAAACCTCAGCAACAACATTGCTCATTTCTCCCATCAGCTGCCCCAGATGAAGTTTAGGGCCTGTCTCCCAGTTAGGAGATGCCAAATCCTCCCCAGCTTCACTGCTGGGCTGTCCTAACCAAGCAGGCACCTGGGTGTAGGCCCCTTTATTTTGGTGACGTTTTGCTGGCACATTTCAAACCATTCAGAACTGTTTGCCTCATAACCCCCAGACCAAAAGGGACTGGAGCTGAGATATAAGCACAGTGGTCTATGCTTAGCAGTGTGAAGCATTTTGAGGACAAAGGACAGCAAGAACACCTTAATTAGGAGGAGGAAGCCATCTCCTTTTATGTTTTTTTATTTTTTTTTATTCAGCTAATATGAATGAAGCTTAGGGAACCCAGGTGGCTACTTTTGCTGGCAGTATGAAGGCTGTATGGCAGCGGGGAAACTGCCTGAATCTCACCATCTCTCAGTTCCTGGGTAGCTTCCCTCCACAGTCAAACAAAACCAGTTTTGTCTTAGACCTAAATCACAGCTCCCCATTCTTTTTCAGGTCAGCCTCTTGCAGTCTGATGCAATCGCAGCAACGCTTCCTGGCTGCTGCAGCTCACGCAGTCAAAAACGTGCTGTTTTCAACCTCCAGGATCAAAAATACCACGCTTCCCAACACACGCTACCTGCCCACTTCCAGGAACACCACTGAGTGCTACACACCCTGAGGGCGATGACGGGACGGTCATATCCGAGACAAGGAGTGACGGCCTTTGGGGACTGGTGCAGTGCAGCAGAAACGCGGTTGCTGTCTCTGCCCTACTCCTGGAGGCTGGCGGCAGGTCATGCCAAGGGGAAATCTGCTCTCTCGGCAAAGCCAGCACAGCCTGCTCTCTTTCAGAGCACGGTGGAAAAAGCACTTCTTTGTTCAACGTTTTTACTAAGTGTAAAAGTGTAAAACCCTTGATGGCTTGCCATCTGGATGGAAATTGCTCCCTGTTCAGGGGCAGGCAGGTAAAAGGCAGAGCATGTGGGTGCAGCCCTTCTTTTTTTTTTCTCCAAGTTTTGAAGTGGAAAGCATTTAGTCTCTTGGGTGATTACTGCCATATTTATGTGTAATAACAGTAAATATTTTTGAAAGAACAACACTAATCTGACAAGCACCAGCAGTGAGCGGTGCTCTGAGACCGAAGCGAGTCCACAACTCTGGGAAGGAGGAAGCTGAGAAAGGTACTGCATGCAAGGTGCAAAGCAGCTTTGGAAATACTTGTCTCCAGAAGGAAAAAAATGGGGCATGTGCTTGTTTGTGGAGACTGGGTGGGGGGCAGGACAGAAAGGTGGTGCTGGAGACCTCGTGGGGAGGAGGGCAAGCAAAGCGGGAGGATGTAAAAAAGAGCAAAGCGCTTTTGTGAGCCGTCTGGCAGATGCTTGAGCAGGTGGAATGCGGAGTGTTTACACAGTTCATATTTCAATATACTAAGAAAACACGGGGAGTCAAGCTCTAAGCTGTTATTAAGCTCCCCCTTCTCCTGTCCCAACCACTTCTTTAAAATCTGCCTTCAGATCTCGAATGAAACTGCTCTCTGCTGGACCGATGGTGCTGGGGCAGCGACTGTGCCACCAGCTGAGAAAACAAATTTGAAAAAGAGAGTGTGCGCTCAGGTTAACAAGCCTTGGGTGAGCAGGTCCCCCCCCACCCCGTTCCCTGTTCTCACCTCCAATTCCCCAAAGCCCCTGGAAATAGTGTGCTTTGGTAGGAGAAGCTGTCAGGCATCGAATGGCGGCCGGGTTTCAGAGTAGGGAGCGGGGAGGAGAGGGGAGATTTACAATGTTCCAGTTTTGACTTTTTGTGTAATGAAAACCAGAGGTCTAATAAAATACAGCAGCAGTGACATTGGGGGGGGGGGGGGCTGGGGAGAGAAAAAGGAAAACAAACTTTTAGGATAAAATAAACATTGTGCACTCAAGTAAGGAGTCTATCTCTATTTCCATCTATGGATACAGACATAAACACACTCTCCTCTACTAATTCAAACTAAGAAGATTAAATCCAGGTAAACTGAACACAGGATAGGTAGGAACATTTCCCATTAGCAAATCATTCCTCAGCAATCTAGACCAGAAAGGAACCTTATCCAGAGGACTGTATGAGTGGCCCACAGGCATTTCATGCTTAGTTACCACTCATCCGTATTCAGAAAGGGACCAAGAATGTATTCTTTTCAAGCTCTCGGTTCATTCATTCGGGTCATAGTGGTGAGGGGGTTGCATTTACACTTTTATTACTTTTTAGGGAGAATTTTTTTCTTCACGGGGCTGCAGCAGAGGAAGTAATAGAGTACAAATGAATACCTCAGTGGGCTGCTTTACATCCTGTGGGATGAAAATCACGTTGTGAAATAACTTCAGTCACTGGTAGACATAGTGCTTCTCATCTTTAAAGCAATGTGGGAACATTATGTTCAGGATATATTGGCCGGTTACAAAAGCTGATGGACCTGTGCAGTGCACAATGCAGGGTGCATCCTCCAGAGCTCCTGCATAGGACACACACTTCAGGATGCAGAACCAGAATTGCTACACGGTGGAAAGAAAGGGGTCACGGGATGCATCCTCTGCCCCTTCCAGTTGTTCAGGGAAGTTCAGCTTCTGAGCTTAATTCACACAGGTTGGTTTCATTCTCAGTTGCTGATTCTGGGAAAATCATTTAACTTCTTTGACTTCTCCAGTTACTCATCCATAAAACAGATAGTTTTATTTTAGCTGGGAAGCTCGAGTAGAATTTCTACTTGAAATTTTTACAGGAAAAGTAGTATAGAGGGAAAATAAATGCCTAAATGGCAGTAGCAGCAAGACATACTTGCAATTCACAAAGGGCTTCTTTGAAATGCATTTGTTAATTCTCTACTATTTGCTTGGGCTTGGGAACGACACATCCTTTGACCACATGCCATATTATTGGTGATATATTCACTAATAAAGTCACAGTATCCTGACGACAATGAAATACAGCATTTGAAATTCAATAACCACATCCTGTATCCTGTTCAAGGACCAAGAGCAGACAGGCTGACTGGCTTGCTGAGCTCCTGCTCTTAGATCACGTTTGGCTAATGCAAACTCAGCTGAAGAGCAATGGTCCTGACTTTGGGTGTCCTAATACAAGCTCCAAGTTTGGGAGCAAGGTTTGTCGTCCATGCATTTATCATGACTTCAAGCCTTCTTGCCAACACATTGAAGAAGATGTACTGCACTCTGCCTAATTCAGAACATACTTTGGAAAAGCAGTGAGTTCTTCGTGGACAGACTCAGACCTCCTCTGGCAGAGAACCAGATTCCCCTGATTCCTCCTCCTCCCCCTCCTCTCCTCAAGAAATTTAATGCAAAATATCATCTCTGGACAAGAGGCAATAAAGCTATTATGGAACACACAGCCAGACAGTCAAAATCCAAACCTGTATTACTACATTTAATTCCTCGTTCACCCGCCTGGAGAAATAAGTGAGCTGAAGCCTCACTGTCCTGAGCTGTGCATGGGTCCTGGCCCTTTACTGGCACTCCCAGTTATACCAGTAAAGCACAACCCAAAAGCCTGTATCTGCAAAGTCTATCTAGGAAGCTAGGAAATGAACTCTGGGCAGTTCTCTATGAGAACAGCGTAGCGCGCCGATCCGATCCCACTTCACCTTTTTGCAACATCAAATCCAACAGCACCCTCCACTGTCTGTGGGAGGGAAAGAGAAGTCTGGCTGGGTAATTTCCTCTGACGAGATGATAAAAGCCAGCCAGCGGAGATCATTCTAATTACGACAGATTATCCAGCTGTTTGAAGAACACAAATTAATATAGATGATTGTAAGTAAGTGATTGGAATGTGGCCATTGGTTTGAGAAAATAAAAAAGAATGACACTTCAAAAAAATGCAACCAACTTTGGAGTAAAATTAAAGATGAAATCATAATTAGTCTACTGTGTATGTCTGCTATGATATCGTTCCAAAGAATGTAAAATTCTGTATGGTTAGTACTTTTCCCTTATGCTGTTATTTTAAGATATTTCTTCAGACTCTAGAAAATACAAGTCAGATGTGCTTTCTCACAGTAAACCTCAGCCATTTTAAGTTTGAGCGACTTATAGGCAGAGCACCGTACACATATGTGAGTCATGGCCCCTTTCAGTCACAAATGCAGGTCACTAAACATGACCACCAGCTACTATTTCTAGGATAGGAGGCCCTTCTGGAACAACAGTAGCAGGAATATTTCATGAAATGGATCTATAAAAATAGATTGGTTTGCCCAGTTTTTTTCTTCCCATACATTTTTTTCCTACTCTTCCTCCTGTTTCATGTATGCTTCCCCTCCATAAAACATCCATGACTGAACTAAGTTTTCCACTAGCATTCACAGGCATAAACTAATGGAACAGAACTGCCACTGGGAGAGCCACCTGGTAGTCAGGGAACGAGGTGCATGTACCAAAAATGTCTGCAGAGGGAACGAGAGGGCAGGAGAGTAACAGGCAACCAAAACTGCTGAAAGAAGAGGGAAACGATGAAGAAAGAGGATACAGTGAGGAAAAAAGCCAGGTTCCTCCTCCAGCTCTGTGTACAGAGTCTCTTATCTCCTCCTGTCAGAGCTGAATGCGCTTTTGGTTGTGATTTGTTCTGCACTGTATCCATATACTCCAAAGTCTTGTGCCATTCTTGTTGCAAACACACAATAGCTCGGCATTTTCTCAGTCTGTGTGTCCAAAGAGTGGGAGCATAACAAAGATATTACAGATCTGCCCAAGTAACCTCAGAAGTCCCCTAATTTCCAGCACAGAGCAGACAGTTCCCAGCAAGGCAGACATGTCTCATTGGGGAGACTTCACAGTACCGACAGCAGGAAAACACAGGGAAAAGTCTCTGTACTGCCTCAGATGAACAAATGGTGTAGAGCCCAAGTTGGAGAAAATCTTCCTGATTTACTAGTGTTTTGCTTGTTTGTTTGTTTTGGAATTAGCACTGCTAGAATTGGTGACAGGAGGCTGATAAGGTAAAAGCAGGGATTTAGGTGGAGGTGGGGGAGGAGACAAAAGAAAGGGTCCAGTGGGCAAAAAGAAAAGGAGGAGAAAGATGAAGCAGCAGTCAAAAGGCTTCTCCAAGAGTCATGCTTGACCTTTGCTGCAGCTAACCGTGTACCAGAGCATGATGCTGAGACCCTGGGTCTGCCTTAACTCTTTAGCTGCAGCAACATATGGCTTGGTGTGTCTGCTTGTACCAGACTCATCAGAGGAGACAGGGACTGAGCTCATGCCTCTGTTTTCAGGACTGTTGCTTAAATACTTATTGTATACTCTATTTGTAATTAGAATTGGAATTATCAGCGGGAGTCCAACTCCCATGGAAAGCAACGTTGGGAACACATTTACCCTAAACTCCTTCCAGAAATGTGATTAAAAAAAAAAAAGTTTCCCATTTAATATTTCAGAAGCTTTTAACAAAAACATACACAGTGAATCTAAAACTTACTTCCTGCCACACAAAAAACAAAATATGGACCCAAGAAAACCCCAGACTCAGCCTGAATGTTCATAATGATGTTGCACAAGGCTTTGGCAAGACTTTATCCAGAATAATCTGTACAGCTCAGGTCACCCACACTCAAGAATGAATTTATTCAGACTGGGACAGTTGTGGGAGACTTCAGGCTCAGGGAAAGAAAAGCCTGTCTTTCTGTGTGAGCCCAAAAGAGCCTGTCTTGTTTAGTCTAGCCAAAAGAAGGTGGAAACCTGTTCACTTTTTATAAATATATATAGGCAGTAGACACCAGAAGGGCTGACGAGCTATTCAAGCGAAAGAATGATGTTGTCAGAAGAGCAAATAGTAATAGGCTGGCCCTGAATACATTCCCACTGGAAACTGTGACAGGTTTTCTAGCAGAAAGGGCAGCAAATTTCTGGTAAAACATCAGTAGTAGTTGAAATGTGAAGAGCGATCAGTTTACGGGAGGGATTATGTAACATAATTGCCTGCCCTAACGAGGGACTGAGTCAAAGATGACTACTCAGGAGGTCCTTCCCAGCCCCGTCTCCTCAGCTGGCTGGTGACTTGGATGCCTTCCCCATTGGATTCCCACACTCAGAGCTGCTGAAGGGGCATGGTTTCAGAAAACATGGAGTCTCTCTGAACATTTTACCTGGGTCATCCTTAAAAAAGATACACTGAAAAAAAAAAAAAGTCATGACTTACAAACACCTCATTTCCCTCCCCAACCCCCTCCCCCCTCCCTTTTTTTTTTTCTTTTTTTTGAATTACAGATTTAGGATCAACGTTCTCAGACATTGGCTTGAAAGGGGATTACCTGATACACTGTTAGGTAGACGTTAACCTGTTAACAGCAATGTATTCTGGTGCTCATGCCCTGTGGCTAATTTAATCGTTAATCATTGTTTAACAACACCTATGGCTATCATATACTATCAGTTGGAAATGGTAGTAATGAAACACTCTATTACCTTGAAGAATCTGAGTGGAGTCATTCAACTAGAGAAAGCAAGTGCCTGTATTACAGAAGTATATTTGTAGATTGCAATAGTTTACATCAAATCCATGTTTCCTCTGGTCTACAACACCCAAAACCTGAAAGAAGACAGCAAGTTTCATAAATATTAACAGACCTTCGAGTGTGTGTATCTGTCATTGTGACACAGATTATTACAAAAAGCAAGACAGGTAATCTTGGCAGCAGAAATTCAGTTGGTGTTCCATTAGCATCTGCTGCCCTATACTACTGAATTACTTTCCATTTTTAGAGCAATTTTGAAACAGTTTCATTATAAAACTGCATACACAAAAAACTGCCTCCAAGCCACCTCATTCTTCTGACTTTTTTGTGGTTCATCATGCAGCTTCTGTCAATAATTTAAGTTACTAAAGGATGGGATCCATTTTTGGCAATGCTTAAGAAAGGTACAGCTGTGAGTTCTGGTTTAGAAATGCAGAGCTTATATTAGGAAACAACTGTCTGTAGTGAGGCAAGAAAGCAGAGAGAAGAATGCATGAACTACTCCTGGCATTTAGATTATGGTTATTGATTATGATTATGATTATGATTATTCACATTATGGTGATGAAGACTGCCTTTATGCAAAAACACATATATGCAGTATCTTAACACATATGTCAAGGTGAGCAAAAAGGACTGCTTTCCTTGATAACTTATGTAAAATCTGTTATGAAAACCAGAAAAAAGAGATATGCAACAAATTTCTAGAAGCTGAGACTGGAATTGCATAGAGATTTATTGAATTTCTAGAATTTCTAGAAGCTGAGACTGGCATTGCATAATGATTTAATGAATCATTTATTTTGTAAAACCAAGGCCATTCGTAGCTGCCGTAGAAATGTCAATGAAACATCACCTGACTGTGGTTCTCATTCTGCTATCAGCAAATGTAAGCTGTTGGATACACTGCAACGTGGCTGTCTTATTTTATACTCTAGTCAAAAATAGCTCTACAGGCTAATCATATGGAAGGGAAAAGTACACAAGGAGTTAAAGTACACTAGGGAACAGTATTTCTTTCAGACAGGTTTTCAGTCATTGCTGCTCCTGCTTGTTTTATGTCTACACTGAGGTCAAACTAGTGTGGACTAGTATTGAGCACTGTTTACCAGAATGCCTGAAAAAGACACAAAGCTTCAAACCTGGCAATTTCACACACTGAATTTCTACACATGGAATTTGAGAGAACTTTGCAGCATAGGTCACCAGTTGATAGAATGATACTTTATTTTCTTGCTAAAGCCAAGAAGTTTGACATAGCTTTCTGAACACCATCATCATTTTTATATTTTCTCCCCAAAACAGCATTCATCAGCTTTCTATATGTGAGAGATCTTTGCATTCAAGAAGGAAGATCACCCCTTAAGAACATTCATCTTTCAACTGGTTGCAGCATTAATTTAGACAGGAAAGCAACTGATGAAGGTTGCCTATTAACTGCAGGCAGTCTGGCTGTTACAAGGCACTGGAGACTTTTGGAAGATTATAAGGCCCTGCAGTCAACTGTTATAGTATAGATGTGTTTCTAATCAGCACAGTGCAGCTGATTTGTTCACTAAGAAGCACATATGCAAAAATAGCGTTCATTTTCAGTTATCACTTAGCAGCAACAACAGTTTGGAATAAAGCAAGCCATAAAAGCATTTCCCACTGGAACACATAAATATTTATGGGAAGGGGGGAGTTATTTTCTTTTTATAATATTGTTTTTGAAATTGAATTAGGATCCAGCTTATAGGGTAATTAAATAAAAACACTTGTATCTGACTAAAGGCTCTTTGGGCAGGTGTTATGCCTTAGGGGAGATGTTTAGATGGCTTTTATAACTTCTGGAAAAGCAAACAGCTATCTCTCAAGTGATAGCTGTATGGTTTCACCAAGTTTTTGCCCTAATCACTTAAGGTACAATAACTTCGTGGTTTGCCCATGTGGAGACACTGTGTTATCGTTTTTTGTTGTTGTTGTTTTATGGCATACCTTTAAAAACTAAAAGTGAATCCAAGCAGAAGACTGGTGTGTTTCTTTCCCATGGATGGGAAAACGCAGACAAAAAAAAAAATTATATGCACAGTAAGAAAAGCAAACAAACAAACACACAAACAAAACCACACCATATGCAGCATGTGTAAATGAGCCATAGCTTCAACTAGTCATTTCAAAGGCCTTTTTCCATGGTCTATGTTTAAAGTACCAGTCATTCTCCAGTAAAGATTGCTGAATCAAGAGAGCTGCTAAAATGCATCCCATCTGGGTCCCATGGCATGCCTGTTCATTACATTTAGAAGGCAGGGTAAAATGTCCCATCTTTCCAAAGAATGGACATGCTGTCAAATCATCATTTATGCCCATGGAAGTACTGAGGAAATGGTCCCAGTTAATGTTTCTGAAGTGTTCATGTTTTTATTAACTCTGTCCTCTCCATCCTTCTACTCATCAGGTCCGCCTTCACCTGCCAAAATATGCAAGCATTAAGCAGTACAATAAATTCTCATTTTTCAGTCTCAAGAAATATTCCCTAAGTCCAACACTGGATCATTCACTTGGAAAAATATAATCAAAGAAAACTTTGCATCCAGAAGCAAAAGTCAGATCACTGTAAAACCTAAACTATGTCTGAAGTTTTATGGACAGAGAGCTTGGATTTGCTCAGGTTCATGCTGGGCTTGCTTGAGACAGTGAAACTCCACTTCCATGTAAAAAAAGATTTGGCAAGTCTCTGCTAAAACTGACTTCATTATATATGTATATCATGTTCGTTCCCTCATGATGGGGGCTCAAACCAGATCAAAGCACAAAACAAGGTAGTCGGCAACCCAGGCTGTGTTCCAGATGTAATTTCTCTTGGCTGTTTTGCCTGACTGTGGACTTGTACCTTCTTTTCAGGTACCTAGCACATCTCAGAGTTAACACGAGCAAGGCAGTGAGATGTGTTTCCTGCTGTCTGCAGACTTATATCAGGCATCAGCTCAATTTTCTTCAAGTTTAATTTATTGCTTTCCTTGGTTATGGCTTCACTAAGATTCAGAAAGAAAAAATAGGATTTAAAGTATATATATAAGAGGTTTTCTGATTTCAGCTCTGCCCCGGGTGTGGGTATGTGGACTCAGAGCACCTGGAGCTTCACAGAGCGCAAGACCTGAGGCTATCTTTACTCTCTGATGGTGGTTTTCATTCTTTCAGTTCAGTAAAAGATACTGACTAAACAATGATCATAATCCTCAGTTTGTGTAATCTGAGGAAGTTCATGCTCCTTCCAAACTCCCTTGAGGAAAATATGGGACCACACACTCAGTTTTACCTTTTTTACTAGGTCATTTCTTCCCCCCATGGTCTTTTATAGCCCTTTTAGCTGACCATATAAAGACAAGGGGTTGTGGCAGAGTTCTCATAGTTGAAACTACTGTGGAGCAGATTTAAAGCTGCCTGGTGATGGAGAGGGGTGCAGCCTCGCAGCTGGAGGCCAGTCAGAGCCAGTATCAGTGCAGGGGTTTGCCCTGACCACTTTAGAGCTGTGCTTGCTTTCTGAATTTGGCCCAGAGTCTCCTTGGCTAGGGAGTCAAACAATGAGTGAAAAAAACAGTGGTTACAAAACTGAGCAGTTATTACAGCCTCTAAGAACTCAGCTTGTTTGACAGCTGATTCCCATTAAGGGTTTGTATGGATCATGCCAGTAATCTTGATAAACCTGTGATAAGGTGTCCAGATGTCCTGGTTTTGCCAGTTTCTAATTAGCAGTCCTGGGGTCCTGTCAGTTTAAGTTGGTGTTTGCTGCCCAGGGCCATAAAGTGAAAAGTTCTCCACATCTGATGTCAATTCTTCAAAGGAGGACCCCCTCCTTGCCATTGGATATTGAGTCCTGGTTGGAGAGACTGCAAATTTGATCAGCCTAACAGAAATTACAGGCAAGCCTGGAAACAATATTCTCATGTGCATGTCCTATTCTTCCTACACACCTCTCCTGTGCCTATGGCCATGAGTGCACCAGTGCTCCTAGGGAGAGTCAGAGCTTCTTGTACCTCTTGGTGTGTCTGTGTAGACAAAACCTGGTGCCACTTCTCCCTGCACATTGCCAAAGTTTGTGTCTCAAACATGACCAGTGGAAAAAAAATAAAATTACCCAAGCTGGACAGTGCTCTCACCTGAGGAGGAAAACTCGGCTATCTCCAGTGAAAGAAACTGCTGGCTGATTTCCTGTCCCTTCCTGAGCACTATTTCAGCAACAGTGTATGTTGTAAAGGCATCTATGAACACACACTACAGGGACAAAAACATCCCAGGTTTTTCTCTTGCTGAAAGACAGCCACTGGGAGGAGTAGAGGTTGAGCATTTAAAAAATGAAAACCTGAAGGGCAGGAAGAACAAGTAAGAGCTGTGTGGATGGAGTTAACTTTACTAGTCCTTCAATGCTGCGAGTTACAGCATTTTGCTCTCTGCCTGAAATATCATTCATTTATAGCAGGCAGGCAGAAGCAGCACTAGCCACTTCCCTGCCCACAGGGATCTCAAGATGACAACACCTAAAAACCAATACCATTTAAATTTAAAAGTCCAAGCAGGCTAGATCCACTTTAAAATTTCAAAGAGTGCAGGTCATTTACCATCTTTCCATCAAGTGCTGGGAAAGGGAATTATGTGTGAGGCAAATTCAGCCAGACCCTTCTTTGCTGTAAATGCCCTGAGATCCTATAAAACCCTCATCCATTTCTTCCATAGCTCCGGAGGAAAACTTTTCAAGAACAAGCAAACTATGAATAACTGGGGTGGAAGGCAATCTAAATGTTGTCACAACAGTTAAAAACTTAAGAGTTTAGCAGAAGGCACTGAGATTTCTCATGTTTTCTGTAATAAGAGTGGTAGAAAAGCAGTAGATGCAAACTTTTTATTGAGGCACAAGTGTAACACTCTTTTAGTGTCACCATTTGCTCATCCTTTAAAGCCTTTAGTTTTTGTCTCTTTTCTCCCGCCATGTATGTACATCAGAGTTGCAAATTACGGGGCCATAAGAGTCTTCAGAAGTCAAAAAAGCAGACACAGAATCCTAAAAATATCATCTCAGGTGCTGCCTTTCCATCCCTATTCAGGCAGAGAGCGCTTGCTGACAGCCCCCCTGTGTTTTCCATGTAACAAGAAGGCAGGACCCCAGGAATCTGCCAACATGGCTCCACTGCCACCTTCTCCTCCCTCTTTCCACATCCCTCACAGCCACAAAATAAAAGCAGATGTGTTAAGAGAGTGCGGCATCATTGCTAAGATCACCCAGGGCCAACCAACAGGAGACTTCTTGGCCAAGGGTATTGAACCCTCACGGCAAGAGGTGAAAGCAGGCGCCCAGACACTCTGCCTTGCTTCCCAGCCAGCAAGAGGCAAGCAGTGGCCTTGACGTCCTGCAGGCATCAGCCTCTGCCGAAAGCACAGACACAGCACTAGATACAGACAGGCGCAGCTCAGGGCTTTGGTATGCTTCCCCAGGCAGACAGGAATCGTCCCTGTTTAGTTTCAGCGAGAACTCATCCAACCGATCCGCGGAGGAGAGCCTCCAGTATGAGCCGCAGCGTGCCAGGAAAGTTAGCTGGTCATGTGAAATCTCAGAAGGAAAATGAGGAACCCCATTTGTCAGAGTTATAAACTGATAAAGTTGGAACCTTGCCTCTCAAATAATATTAATGATAAATAAAATGCAGCTTTTCAACGAGCAGGCAGGCTAAGCAAAAAAATACAATTAAAGTCAAATTTCTGGATGTCAGTCCCATTGCTGGCTCTACTAAACGTGTTGATGTAGGAAGCAGAAGCTCTGCTTCGTAGAGATGCATTTTTATGCTATACACCCATTAGGCTACATTAAATTTTTTATATGCACTGTATGCAACGCAGGGACCTCACTGAGCGATTTCTACTCACACTGCTCCTGCCCCGTATCATGCTTGCTGCAAGCTTTGCATTCTTTTTTTTTTTTTTTTTTTCAATAAATGCAGTGAACTATGGTAGTTCGGACCACAAAAGACTATTGTTGGCTGCTTTAGAAAAAGGATTTATAGGCTGTGCCTTTTTTTTCTTTCAACAGATAAACGCTAATACCAAAATTATGGCACAAGCTCTTAAAGACCGATAATTAAAAACAAAGGTTAGTCCCTATGGAAAGAGGTACGGAGGTCTGTAAGATGTCCCTCAAATTGAAACCGACTGCATAACTCCCAAATAATGAGGATACAAATTAGCTATATGTGATCATCCGCTTCTGTTTATCCAGAGCATGTTCTTTTCTTGTGGTTTTTGCATATGTTGCATTTACAGTGTGAATGAGCCACACACAGCTAGTGTTCACCATCCAGTATTTCACGTGGGGAAGATGGCAATTAACATTTTGGCTTAAATTCGAGAAAATTTACCTCCTTTCCATGACCCAGTGCCTGACTTGCCTCTTAGAATGACAGCTAGGACTTGTATACCTTAGAGCAAAACAGAAAGAAACTTCTATAAAGCACAGCACTTCTCTCCAGAAAATAGAATACCCACTGAAGAGGAGCTATGAAAATTCATTAATGCAGTTCTGGGAGAAAAAATAAAAAATAAAAAAATCCTGGGAGGACAAAAAGAGGTATTCCAAAATTTATCCTGTGAACTAATTCCTTTTGATGTACAAATTAGCCTACACATCAAACAAACCCTTGAGAAAATTTCTTGCACTTCCTGATGTCAGTGATGTGTGAAATATTTTTTTTTCTGGCCATTTCTGAAGACATAATTTGTAATTTTAACAAAATGCTAAGGACCAGCCTAGCCCCTGGATAGGCTTACTTTAGTATGCTTTTGACTTTGAATAAACAAAAGATGAGTTGCTCCCATGGTACATTAATATTTTTACATCAGCCCCTTGATGGAATCAGGGAGTGGAGAGCTGCAGCAGTTACCAAGAAAAGCTAAACAAAACCCAAGCAGCAGCATCAAGCCTTTTGCAGAGCTCAGGAACATCTGAATTTGGACTCGGCTGCACTCAGGAGGGAAGATTCCTGTTGATTTTTGTCTTGGCTGAGCCCTTCTCAGTGTCTCCAGACTGCAGTGCAGCGTGGCGTGCACACCAGAAGTCCAGCACCTTGGCCGAGGTTTCCACCGCTGGCGACTGGAGCTCAAACCCTGGCCAAGGTCCAAAGGGAAGCATGACAGTGGTGGTCTAGACTTGCTCCCCTGAGGGGCTTCATCCACATCATCTGCACACACGCAGGGAGGCACGCACAGCCCAAATACGCCACAGTGTCTGCGTATTTGGAGGTCAGGGCTAGGAAAAGTCTCCAACTGCTCCCCGCAGTGCTGGAGCAACAGATCAGGATGGAGTAACATCAGCAGAGCTGTGTGGGAGGCTGGCACAGTCCCCAATGATGCTCTGCCTGGTTCCAGGCAAGCCTGCAAGCCCCTCCTTTTCACTAGCTTTACTAGGATGGGGAGGATTTCACCATAATGGAATATTTCGGCAAAGCCCCCCAAAAAGGTCCCCAGTCTTTTAGCAATGATAGAGAAATTGTGTGGGCTAGGTTTGTGCCCAAGCAGCCAGAGCTAAGTGGCAAAGCTTGGGGGAAGCTGTTTCCACCAAACACCAGGCTGAGAAAATTGTCCCATCCACCCACACTTCTGGCTGGTCCAAATCATTCCCAAGGAGTCTTTCCCAGGGAAACACGTTTAACACACTTGTACATACGCACGTAAGTGCTTCACAAATCTTTGTCCTCTAACAGGAAAATAAACATGGCTGGGCTGCAAGGAGCACCTCCTGCAGAAGCTCGTGTCCCACTGCTGAGGGACTCAGTCCCCAGCTCATATCCTTAACTCCCCCTCGCCCCCTTCTTTCCCACCCCTTCCTCTTCCCCCCCTCCTCCACATATTAGTGTCTTTACTGACCCTTTTCTTTAAATACCCAAGGCTCTTTCTTTGGTCTGACTTCCCCCATGAGTGCGACCAGCTCAGTCTCCTTTATGAACTACTCGATCTTGGCATCCCTCCAGCACCAGCGTGTTAAGAAAGACATTTTCTATTCACCAGCTCTGACTCCATCACATGCGTCTCTGTAGAGTAGGTCAGAAGGCAAAGCCTGCAGAGTGTAATAATATTTGTACTGCTGTCTAATCCTAGACGGAAATTCGTAGGAGGAAAGAAGCACAGGGAAGTAGAACCAGCTAAGAGGATGCCAAGTACCTCCAAATGGCAGGGCTCTTCGAGAAAAACGGGAACAAAGAGAGACAGCTCCAACAATATCCATGTTGTTTCTTAATCTAATTATATTATTACTCTAAAGTCTGTCATCTCAAGAAATACCCCTCATAGGCTTTTGTTATCTTTTCCTTTTCCATAGGTAAAGTTGCTCACCTGGTTAAATAGAAAGCTGCTAGTTAAACAGTCCAAATATATAGCAGATGCACAAGGATACCTTGAGAAATGATTGCTAGAGACATAAAATCTGATTATTTTCCCCCATAGTTCCTTTCTCTATTTCCTCATGTGGTGCAAATACACCTCTGTTAGAAATGTCCATGATTTCTTTTGGACCAAGGCATGGTGGTCCTTTTTCAGCCTTGAATTATGGCATCCAGAAATAATTTAAAATTACATTTCTAAGAGACAAACACACTATAAAGAAGAGCTTTTCCTTGCTCCATGGAAGAAGCTTTATTCTTTCCAGCATTCAGGGTGAGGACACTTAACAACACAGCTCACTTATCTATTAGAAATATCTCACTTGACAAACTTTAATCTGTTAAAGTTTTAATGTAGAGGAATGAGCATCAATCATCAACAACACCTCTATCTGTGGTTTTCTGTCCTTCCATATGAAACTTAAAAAAAAAACCACACAAAAAGCCTTCCTAATTCTTTCTGTAAAGACAAAAGTATTTTTTCTAAATAATACAGATCACAAGTTAAAACCGTCACTTTAATTAGGTTGCTTTAAGAGAAAAGAAACCTGCAAGAAAGAGATAATATAAAACAATCTCTGTTGTGAGAGATTTCTATAATCACTGTAGAAATGTTTGCAGCATGGTATTAAGAGCTAGTGTAAACTCAATAAGAGAATCCATAAGTATACATGACCTTGACTGCTGTCCTTGCACTGGTCTTCCTTGGAAAAAGTAGTACAAAATGCTGAGAATAAATCACAGGCTTTAATGTTACTAGTCTCTTGAAACAGTCACACAGATAATGCATTTTTCCTTGACACTTCCTAATTCTTCTTGTTTCCTCTGTAGAGTTTTTCTTTCAGTTGATCTGAATAAGCTTTTTTGGTCTTGAAAAGTTACCTTCTCTCAAACCCTGTGCAAAGTTTCCCATTTTCGCTGGTTTTGGTTAAGTGAAATATCCTGGGCTCAGCTCAGCTACCCAGAAGTCTGCCATTTGAGATGCCAGTGAGAATCCTGCTCGGCTCCCTGCTGCTGGAGGTCTTGGTCACACTTCGGAGCTGTGCAGTTGCATAGAGTCTCTAATCCTCAGCGTAATCCTCACTGAGTAATCACCAAAAACATTTGGGAGAGATCACCGGTCCTGATCTACTGAAAATAGATTCCCACCAAAGTGTCCCAGAATCACACAACACTGTGCAAGAAAGGACAGCCTTGACGTAGTTGGAGATCTGTTGGTGTTTGCAGACAAAGTGGTTTAAATACTTGTGTACTTAATCTCTGCCTTTATAATGGCAGGAGGAAAATAAGTATTATACTTGGGTTACCTTTTGGTTCTTTGTTCGACATACATGGCATTGTGGAACAAGTTTTCAAGGCGGACACTGAAAATTTGTTCTAAAAATGTCAAGAATCATGAAAGTAATCATTTGGAGAAACAGCTCAACCCCTTCCAGAGAAGACAACTTTATTTCTGAAATGAGGAGAGGACCCTCATTCTGGGTCATTTCAAGTATGTCTTGAGACACACAAAATAATGGCAGGCAGAAGAACACTAAATATAATCAAGGCATCTTTTCCCCTTTTCTCCCTGCTATGTCTTTAATCAAATGTCTGGTCTCAAAATTTCTAAGAAATGTTCTACCATTCCCAGCCCGTCATTAAAAATGCTTGCTGTTCTGCAGAGAAAAGGTACCAAAGCGTGAACAGTATGAGGGGTAAGAATATCCAATGAAAGTGGGAGGAAGAAGTGTCACAATCTCTTAATTAAAGAGATGAGGGTGCAAGGGCAGACTTTTCATCTGCATATTGAGGTTGAAAAGCTGTATAAGTTGATCTGAGACTGTATTAGATTAATGCCTGTGTAAGTATGGGATACTGAGCTAGATGGCATTAGGATGCAACATGGGAAAAAAAAAAAAAAAGATTAGTCTGAGGCTGATATGCAAAATACAGCTGTGGTTAAAGAGAGAATAAAGTTTTCTTGGGGATGGAGGTGAAAAGTTATCATATCCTAAAAGAAATAAAACACTTATAGCTCATTAATTTGCTTAGTTTTTTCAAATGAATCTATGAAAACTAGATTTAATCTTTACACTCCTGCCACTTATTGGAAAGTTTGAATTACAAGGGGATAAAAAAAAAGAAAAGAGCACTGTAGATATCATTCTCCATGAGAGATGGGGATCAGGATGTTGTATGTTAACAACCATTTGTAAAATTATTTGCATTCAGATGTAGGTTTAGTTTTTTATAAGTTGCATTCTACTTTTATTGGTGCTGGCAGATCGTGTGATAAGAGATGTGCTGCCCCAACTTGACAGATGGAGCTGAAAAGCTTTATACTGCTTGAAAATAAATCCAAATAATGTGTGTAAAAGTTGTGGTGGACAGAAGAAAAGATTTGCTTGTGGTTAGACACAGATCCAAGGCAGGTATCATACCTGTCCCACTGCAGGGTTTGTTCCTCAGAATCATTCATGCTCTTCTGGATTCCCCTTCCCTTTTGCACATTGGCAGTTTGAGCAGAAGCATTTAAGGGGAAAACTGACCACTCAGACCTACTTCAGTCTTGGTCAGATCTCCCCCAACAAGGGGAGACATCTGCTGTTCTCCTCCAGTGAGATGGAGAAGGTTGCTCCCTGCTGCCTCACTGACGTGGACCAGGAAAGCCTATTGCAGGTGCCGCCTTTGAAGCAGCTTTCCACACAGCTCACAGGACATCAGCACAGCCGACACAGCATGCAGAATATATCAGAAAACACAAATGTATGTGGGGGAAGAGGGAAGCTGTTTTAGTGTGGTAACCCACCTAAGAGAGCTCTGCCCTTCCATTCTGCCTTGGATCAAGTCAGACTTTGAGGCCTGCAGTGTGCTCCACTACGACTACACAGAGAATTCCAGCTTCAGTTTTTGGCCTGGTTCCAGGCAAGATGAATGAGACCATAATTATTGACACGCTTTTGCAATGCTTTTAGGATTCAAGTACGCATTTATGTCACAGGTCACCAAGGTCTTCTTAACTGATTTGATTTTCATGATGTTCTGATTAAACATTAAGAAGGCCTGATGGATATATTTGGCTTTGGTTTTATAAGATACTTTGTTTCTTACAAAAGAATTGCACACAAATCTGGAATAAATGCAGAAGGAATAGCAGGCAACAGAAAAGAGGCATCTTTGAGCAGGGCATTACAAAGCACAGCAATCAAACACAGCATGGGATGATTTAACGAGGTTTTCAGATGTGTTAGAGTGGCTGCACTTTGGGAAGCCCTAGCTATTTCCAGGGACCTGCTGGAACATCACAATATGGGCTAACATACTTCTTCTAAGAATCAGCTTGTTTCCTACAGGTCTCAGTAAGCTCTTCCCGTCCTGAGTGCTGCATCTCATGAGGGCTTGTGGTATTTACCAGCTCTGCAATGGGATGTCAAGCAATTGTACTTTGCTGAGTCACTTCAGAGGGCTGCACGGGAGCACTCAGCTCTGCTCTGCAGACTTCTGTGATCTCATTAGCTCTTTCCCCTCACGAGCATCTAGTTCACCCACAGAAATATGTACGCAGTCTAGTCATTACCCCATCCCAGTTGCCTGGATTTTAATCGCTGCTCCATCCCCAGTTGTTCTGTGATGGGATCAGGCATAAAACAAATCTGCTCCTGATTCTTCCTGTCAACAAATGAACTAAAGGCCATAAACTATCCTCTTCTTAATCTACTATTTCAGCATATTAGCTAACATAAACCTGTTCCAGTGACCCATGTAATAGCCATACTGACATTTTATGGTTGGTTTCTCAATCCCATATGTAAATGATTAAAAACTACAAGGGATTTGTTTATACAAATCTATTAATAGCTTAGGGATTTTTTTGTTTAGTTTTAGGGTAACGTATTCTGAGTCTGAAGTGCAGAGCGCATAGCAGTGGCTGGCGTCAGAAGCCACTGTAATATACATTTCAGTTTCCTCCAGCCAGCCACAGGAAGAAAATTGATGGCCAGTTCTCTGGGGCTCATGTGTTCCTCCTTGGCTGCTGTCTCCCACGCTGCTGGTGTATTACTCTGCTTTCACTGCCAAAGAATGCAGGACATTCAAGCTATTCCAAGCAGCATCCTTGATGTCTGGATTTCATGGGAATGTTTCACACCGCAGTTATTGCTAACTGTTAACTTTCATACCTCGGACTGTTTTTTTTGGCAGCTTCCTCTGTTTTGCTAGCTGGACAGACGTAAGCCAAAGCAGCCTTTGCTGCAAACACGAGATGTGTTGCCATCTATCATGCTGCTGCCAACAGGGAGACCCAGCTGATGGCACCCTGCTATGTGGAAAAAAAGAGGGGAAAAAAAAAAGGAGAAAGGAAGAGAAATAGAAAAGGGTTTTGAAAAAAAATAATAATCCATCTTTTCTGTGATCTCCAAGAAAGGCTTTCAACTCATTCCATGGAATAGGTTGGAATTTCAGCATCTTAGTGCTGTTAACAGGCATTTCGGCAATAGTGTGTGCATATCAGGAGCAAGGAGACAGTGGTTGTGTCTAAGAAATTCTGGCATTCTTTACAGTCTTCTCCATATTATACAAAAGCTTTTTAAAGCGCTTACTCTCTGAGGAATGACTGGAAAGGCTTGGAAGAGATGGGGGGGATATAATGCCATCTTTACTACTTGTACATCTCCTCTGCCACTAGAGCTGTATGCTGTTAGGTCACAAGCACAAGGCCGGGTTAACCATCCTGTACAGTTTTAGAGCTGGCAGCATGTGAAAATATCCTCAACACTGGCTTGACATTGCAGGAATGAAGAAGGGGCATGGGAAGAGACGGATTATGTTTGAAGCTGTTCCTATGGTTGATTCAACTGATACCAGAGAGATAAAACCAAGATGCAAAGCTTGGACTCAGACCCAGAGTTTGTTGAGTTTGTCAGAGTTCATAGGTCTTCAGATGCGGCACTTGGTTCAACTCCTCAAATTAGGGGCTAGAAAAAGTTCAGATGCAGATATGGTTTGCAATTTTCCTCTTGTAGAGCATGAAAAATTAGGGGTTTGGACTGGGTTCACATACCACACAGAGAATAAGCTATTGTTTATGTCAAAATTAAAAAAAAAAAAAAAAGATAATTATTATTAGGAAGCGGGGTCTACTTTCTATTCAAAACTCTGAAAATCCCACAGACTTTTTGGTTAGTAGAAAAAACAGAGCAGACAGGAATCTTTCAGCAGATTATTTAACAGGCTTTTCACACTGTTTTTCTTTTCATGCAGAGTGCTCCTATGTAGAGGGCTGGTTGCAAAGCGTCATAGAAAAAAATGCTGAGCACAATGGGCTCCCTTGAAATATTGAGAATTCTACAGCAGCATTGGAAGAGGGGGCTTGCCTCCATCCCTGGCAGATCCATCGTGGCCACAAGCCACTTGCATGTCTTCCTCCTCACATTGAGGTTATCATCCTAACCTCCCTCTGCAGTCACTGGAGAAAGAAGTGCATACCTCCAGAAGGTAAACTGGATGTTCAGATCTTCTGAGGAGTGGTTTGGCACATGGCATTAACCATTGAATTCAGAGAGTGTTCCTTGTAAACTCGATAAAAACACCCCAAAGAAGTGCCATCGTTCTGCTGTAAACACTGAATTGATTAGACATTTTTGTCAGCCAGCTATTAGTATAAAACCAAAGAACATCAAGCTGTAAAGAAACTACAGATTTGAGAAGAAAAAAAAAAAAAAAAAACGAAGAAAGAGAGAAAAAAAAAAGAATTGGGTTCAGTCCAGTTCAGAGCTTTCTTGCTAGTATAATTATCATCTTACTGACAGGGAAATAAAACACAAAAGCATTAATGGTTTGTTTGAGGCCACACAGGAAGCCTGAGAGAGGACTGGAAACTAAGACCATATCTTCAGCATCCAACTCCTTAACCACAAGGCCATCCTCCTTTTCATAGATGTCTGTTTTGGGGAAGAGAAATAGAGTAATTCTGAATCCCATGGGCCAATAAATCATATTACAATGACAAGCAGAATCAGTGCTTTATGCTGGCGTATTCTTTGCTGCATGCAATTACCTTACCAGGGATCACTGGGCTGCATTTATTGAAAGCCCAGTACATAATTTGGTGGAGATAATGTCCTGCTGTTTCGTTAGATCTATCAGTGAGCTCGGTGGTCTCTAAATCTATTGTCCACTGAGTAATGGCCCCTATTGCAAAATCCTCCCAACATTTTATCATCATCTGCAATATGTTTTGAATTGACTTCTGAATGGAAAAGCAAAGGCTGCTGCAGATGAGGATGAACAATGCATCTGGCTAGAGATAGCCTGGACATACTGCCAATATGTCTATCTGGCAGTACTTCCTCCTGTTTCTTATCACTCTTCTGCCTTGAAAGATTGTGATGGGGGAAGAAAGAAATAAGGTTTTAGTAACTTCTTTTATACATAGTAGTCTAAGGATCAAAGGTGAGGTGAGACAAGGCTGGTAGGGAGAGGTAATGCCTTATTTTAAGCTCATAAAATAAAAACATCTGGCCTAATAAAAGATACTAGCTCTACCCTGTAGTTTGGCTGGAGGTCAGGGACAGAGAACTGCTCTGGTATTGCCTTCACTAGCTGTTGTTATAGTCATGCACATGCTGGTTCTTCAAAATGCTGGCCCTTGCAGCACTCAGAGATGGAAAAAAATAGCTTACCATTTCTTTCAACTCTGAACAGCAACTATTGAGCATTCCCCTGTAAGATATCTGAAATATTCAAGTGAATCAGTGTGCTGTGAATGGAGGATAAAGATCAAAGAAGTCATGTGTCTTACTCCAGACTTTCAAGTGGTAGAGATTTGGGAATTACTCTTCATGAGAAAGAGCAGGAATGACCATTTAAAAACTTCTCTATCTTTCCAAGGTAGTAGATATAAGAAAAGATAGGAGGAGAATATCAGAGTAATTTGTTTTTAAGATTAGAGCTATGGTGAGTTTTACTCCGTATCTTTCCTTTCTGGAGGACAAATCGCTGGGTTATCTGCACTTTTCTGAAGGGAGTGTGTGGGGAGAAAAGTGATGACCCCCTCATTTAGACATGCCCCTTCCATCTTTCCCACAAGTGTGGGATGAACCAGGTGAGGCAGCTGCAACTGGGCTTCTCATGCTGATTGTGCTACAAGAGCTGCTCACAAGCAGCAGGGGACCATTTCTTTTCACAGGTGCTAATCCCACCAAGACATTGTTAATTAAGCCTGGTATTGCTGTCCCGCCAAGCTGCTTCTCACGATCCAACAAATCATAGTACAAATAATAAAGGAAAGAGATCAACCTCAGGAGCAATTCAGAATACCAAAAAAAGGGTTAATGGCCTTGCTACGCTGAGTCAATCTTTCTCCTGTGGCTCCCATGGAGATCCTACAGCATTTTGGTAAGCAGTACTGTAGCTAAGTGGATATTCTTAAGAGAGGTAGGATGAAGCCTGACATGCACATCTCAACACTTCAATCAGGAGTTGGAATTTCATCAGCCCACACTGAACACCAAGTATGTGAGCACAGCTTTTGAGAATAAGGTCTCTTACTCAACACTCACATGTGGATTTAGAGGTCTTGCTAAGCACGGTCCTCCAATTCTAGACAGAGATACATATTGACAAGGTACTGACCAGGTGCCCCTTCCTCTTAGCTCATATCCTTGTCCTACAGGAATTTATAGGCATTTCAGGACCTTTTGAAAACCGTAGATGTGCTCTGACTACACTTCACGCAAATACATGAGATTATCAGAGGCCATGTGTGGTATTGGGCTAGCTGATAGCTTACGACTGTTTCTGCTCAACAGTGAGAGAGACTAAACAATTTAACTATGTCATGATCCATTTCTGTGTTTGAAGTACTAAGAGAAACCATGTGAAATGCAATGAGAGAGACAGTGTCAAACCTTACACACAGAAAGCACCTTATACTCATTTTAGAGTGAAATAGCTGACCTCCACATCTTCTGAGACATGCAGGGGGTGTACCCTACTTTTGTAGCCTTCACCTTTCCAGTCTTGTGACTGTTTCAGGCTCAGGCTTCAAAGCTGCCCAAGAAAGACCTGGCCAGATGCAGAGATTATTTGCTAAACATCCTGAAAATATGCAGGTTTGTGAAAGTTGTGCCTGGCAGCAACTTTCACGCTCCCTCGCCAATGGAAAACAAACCTAAGTGCCAGAGGCTGTTCAGTAAAAGTTCACTAATAAACTTTGAACTGTTAAAGACTGTGTGTTATAGGTATTCTTGTTAGCAGTGTGTGTTATGTTTGGCTTTGAAAATACCCCAGCTTTCGTTTTATGCAAATGAACCAGTCAGAGACATCTGACAAAATTTTGGAAGGCCTGGCAGTATGGTTTTCTGGACCCTGCTGCACTTTGGAGAGAGGGAGCATGCATATATATGCAAACTAAATTAACCAGAGGTTGTTTTCTCTGCTGACATGAGCTCCATAGAAACGGACTGCTCCTCCATGCAGGCTTATAGTAAAGGAACATGCTGACACCTGCTCTGATCCCAGGTTAAAAGTATTTCATGCTGAGAAGCCACCTCACTGCAAGCCTACTACAAGTTCAGCATTCATATTTCCCATTAACTGTGGGATACCGAGGAAAACCTAAAAAATATGAAGCAATCTATAAAGGGACAGTGCCTTAAATAGTTGTAAAATTTACATCAACATAAAAAACTTAATCCAGATGTTTGTGACTGGATTAATTACTTGTAAGTGTTCAGGTAGTGCTGGTCAACAATTTCTTGCTTGTAAGTTGTTCACCAGGGAACTACTTTCTCCACACACCATTTCTGCTGTGTAATTTATCACTTAGGTCCCATAATATTCTTTCTGCTTCCTGGCTGAGTAACTAAACACTTTTAGTCCTGTGTTTGGACACATTTAAACAGGAGCATAAGGAAGAAACAAGTGAGAAAATAGTGAAAAGACAAGAAACATTTTTCAAACATTCTAACAATAATTTAAAGCAGTCATAGCCCAAATATTTAATGCAAATCAAGTCTTTGTGCAATCATTCACACCTGAATCATCAGTTAAACTCAAAGTTTGGTAGAGCTAGCCATTTAAACAAAGAATTTGGTTACAGATGCCACTCTCACTAAAATCAACATGTCCTGTTGTCAGACCTCTTCTACTTCAGTGCAGGATGGTCAATATAGACATCTTTAGGCAAAGGGAGAGAAGAAAATCATTACCTTTCTCCTGTGTAATTCTCTTTCCCATTAGAGTGAGGCAGGTTTTGCTACACTGATTGAAAAGTATACTTAAGAAAGGTACTGCTTAGGTTTTGTTTCACTATAAAAACTCCCCGCCATAAGGCTAGCTATAACTCTTCTAAACTATCCATTTTGAATGACTGTCATTAGGAAAGAATTTAGTGGCTTTGCATTTCATATAAGGTAATGTTTCCAGAGGATTTTTGGGCAGCAAATAGTAACTTTAAACAGTCTCAGGGGAAGTCTGAATGACGTATAGCATTCAAAGCACCTGAAAGAGTCTGTCTTTTACCGTCAAGTTTAAAGCATTTGTTACCTTCTTTTTCTTGTCTACACCCATTCTTCCAACACAGATAGGAGCAATTCCATCAGATTTCTTTACCATTGCCCTCTCCATTACAATTCTTACTAATCCTACCCAATCCTATCCTACTACCTTACTAAGTAGTAACCCTAGTTACTACCTAAGAGATGTAGGAACTGCAGAGCAATAGAGTGGACAATCCTGTAGAAGCCCTAGGGACATTTTGAGAGAAAACCATTTTCCTTTAAATATTGTATCTTCAGTGCCCAATAGTTGGCATGGTGAAGAGAGGGAATGCTGTTAAAAGATTTGAACCCAACTTCTGTCCTGATATAAGTCTACATATTACCCATTTACACAGCCTGCAGGTTTGTCCCATAGTATCCTGTTGAGGAGAAAAAATATCTCACATGGTATGCTGCTTAATGGAAGTGCTGTGTAGCTTTATTGCACACTACCTTTCAGCATCTTTTGAGATAATATAGAAGCATCCAGTGCTCTACATGCATGGGCACATGGTGTTTTCTTTGTACTGACGGAAATCATATATAGATGAAAGTTCCTGGGAATAAGATCTTGTCTGCTCCAGGTTTGAGGAAAGCTGAATTTTCCAGCTGAGTTCAACTGTTTTTTCTTGAAACTGAGAGAAAGAAAGGGGAGGGGGAGCAGACAGGTTTAAGGGGCCAAGTTCTATAACGTTCAAATCCAGCAAGTTTGAACAGGTTGAAAGTGAGGATAGAGTTTTTTACATGGATGAAATTATGGAAGTACTTCCATCATCTCACAGCTCTGGCCACTCTGAAGCCAGTAGGAAGCAATATGGACCTTTCTTGCTTAAATTATTTTTGTTTTGGAAAATGCATGGTAAGACAGCAAATTTTTAGTGTTCCCAGGATGGATAAGCAGGTTTCTTGTATGGGACAGAGGGAAACAAAAAGAAAAAAGAAAAAAGAAAAAAAAAAAAGCTTATATTCAAAACCTCCTTACTAAATAAAACACATAATCTTAGTTGTACTTGGAAGACAGATAAAAATAAGGCAGAAAATAACTGGTTTTGGAAGTGCTAACACGTTATTTTACTAGTTTTCAAATATTTTAACTAACATAACTGGATTCCAAGGGCACTCCAGTGCAGGCCACAAAAACAGGGCAGGCTACACACAATTTCTAGGTAGAGATAGATAAATAGATCCTACTACAGTACACGTTAGAATTTGGATGAAAACAGTATCTACCCCTCAGTCCAACATGAGAGTCATAGCCAGAATATACGTCTTTTCGTTCTCTCTTTTTATGATTCATTCAAATCCTCATATAATCTGGCACAGCTTCATCAGGACAAGACAAGAAAGCCACTTTGGAATTCACTATAACATTTCTCAAGGAAGAATCTCTGCTCTGAATTGGGTAAAGACGTGATATGAACTTTGCACCTCTTACTTCCCTGATGAGTAACCACAGCCCACAGTTTAGAACACAGATAGCAACTTAAGTGTTTACTTTCTGTTTTGCCAACAATTCCAAAAATGTACAGACATTTTTAGGTCAGTCCAAGATCATTTATTTCTTTTTCTCCACTTGGCCAGCACACCAAAACCTCCAAACCTCAAATTAATCATATTCTTCTTGTCTCCAATACTGTATCCCATCAGAGTGACCAATACATGTCTTGGGATTGCACTGTTGTAGTGAACTGATCTTCATCCCTGCTTCATCTAATAATGGTCAGGAGAAGAATTTATAAATTTAAGGTCCTACGAAATTATTTTAAAAGAAAACTTGAATGTAAAAATATTTATTATACCCAAGACTGTAACCAGACTTCCAAAATAAGCAGCATCACTTTAAATATGGCTGTTTCATCTATTGCATTTTTTATTAAGTTGTCATAAATGTGAAACAAAAGGAGTAAACAGTGAAGTTATCACTGAGGGTGAGGAAGCATTCCACTAATGATAATATCTGTGTTTGAAGTGCCTACAAAGAAGGTTTTTAAATAGAAGGAAGATGTGTAGGGGAAGAGGAGAGAAACATATGACAGAAACAGTTGTGGATAGCAAATATTTTGGCCACTTTTTCCTTCTCATTCTTGGCCACAGAATTCTCAGGTAACTTAAGACAGCACTCAATCTCCAAGTGGTAATATGCTCTTGTACATGGATGAACATTTACATGTTCATGTATGGATGAACAAATAGTTTTTTATCTTTTGAGCTGTTCTACTCCATTACCCTTCAGCTAAAGTTTTCTCTATCTTGTTTTGAAATGCAGAATGTGGTTTAGAAATTTGATTGGAGCTTATGTGTTTTTGGTTTTGCACTTACTCCAAAATCTTCAGCTTACTGCCTGTTCCAGGCTCTACTTTAACAAAAAGCAGAAGCACATATTTCAGTACAGCTAAGATAAAATAAAACTATTTAAAGACTTATAGCTACTTAAGAGCTTTATAGATTGAGGCCTAACAGAATTGTGCCTTAAAAGCGTGGTTCAAGAAGGAGCGAGCAAGATTAAAAAATAAAGTAAAATAAAATTAAAAATAAAAAAAATAAAAAAGAAGCTGTGTTTCTTCTAAGTAATTGTACCTCAGGGCAGAAGACTGCATTTATAATGGCACAGCAGAAGACAGATTTTCACACCGGTGCTGTGTGCCTGAAGCTCTCCATCGGTAGGTGTGCATCTGCCCTCCAGAGGAGATTCCTTTCTAAAATGACCCATAGTCCCCACCTGCTGTCATTTCCACCACTGTCCTACATGACAGAACTAACACTCCTAACACGTAATAGAGGATTTTCACACTTTAAGGTGTCTCCCCATAATTGTTCTCATGTTGTACAACTCTCAGGGTTTATGTACAATCTCTGCACCAATTTTTCAATCAGATGGTTGTCCCCAAATATAGCTGCTGAATGACACATTAAAGAGTTTGCAACAGGATATAGGCTGTATGTATAAACATGACATGAAGAATGGCTAGGGGTGAAGCCAGAATGAAGTAATACTGCAACTGAAAGAGATGGTCCCACTTCAAAACCTCACTTCTTCTCCCTCCGTCCATTTCAAGGGGTGAGAAACAACCTTAAGTATCGAGACAGAATGTTAATCTTTATATGTAACATTTATTATTTTTTATTATTACTTTAATGTTCAAACCTTAGACTGTAGCCAACTCTTGTTAATTTTTATTTGTAACAAAATTCATATATGACAAATAAAAAAAAAAAAGAAAAGAAACCTATGAAGATGTGGATAATTACAGCTGAGTCTTACTGACATCATAAATCATGAAAGACCCTGGAAGTACTTGTAACTATGTCACTCTAAATTTCCCTTTGGGTATTCTGTGTATTATTACACACGCTCTCTCCATAAATGCAGATTTAAAAACCCCATGAGTTTCAAATAGCACTTTATTACAGAGCATTTAAATCATTTTTGAGAGCAAGATCAATTTAAGCATGCAGAATTTTTATTAGTAGCACAAAAGAGGAGTCCAGCTGTTCCTATGGAGCAAATGTGTGTGAACCAGGCTTCAGAGCAATTTCTGCTGTGCCAGCCACAGTGTTAAATGTTGGCCAAGAGGGACTTGCACAGAACAGAGTGAACTGAGTCTGCAGCACAGCTGAGGCAACACTGCCCCACATTTTGCATTTCTTATTAGAATGACCTAGTCCCTGAATCACCCAAACAAGCCTGTCAGAGACCTTGATCTCACAGCAGCAGGCACTGTGCAAAGCACAGTATCAGAAGCTCCTCTGGCTCTCAGAATACTAGAGGTGTTCGGGGTGGAGGATAGGAGGGAAGGTGTCAAGTCTAAGGACAGCATCTATGTCTTGGCAACCAATGACTTTGATCAATGTAACTATATTATAGACTGGCACATTAGTTGTTTTACCCAAATATGTGAACAACGGATTTTCTCAAGTCAGAAGCTCACTATTAACTGCCAGGAATATACCTCCTATTTTGGGAATCACTGCTGCACTGAAGGTAGCTAAGTCACCATAAGGCATCCACTGGAGCTACCAGAGTTTACAAAAGTTATGAATTTATCTGCTTCCAGATCCACTTTTATTTCCAACAAAGGGCTCTTCCAATGAAATATGTGCTTTTCTAAGCAAATGAGGTACATTTACCAGAATAGCTGATCTTTTTCTCTGAATGCCCTAAAAAATCAGACAGAAAAATGAACTAAGTCTGCCCTAGTTGGCCCCTGATGGCAATTGCAGAGTGAAAAGTTTTAATTGCCAAAAAAAGTCCCTTTGCCAAATTCATGCCTTTATGGAGATTGTCAGAAATTTTCGGTTTCCGTCCAAAAAGCTGCCAGAGTGAAATCCAATCACTAATGACAGCAGGATAAAAAGTGCACAGACTGGCTCTCTGAATAGCAGTTTCTAATAGAACAAAAATGTTGTGGATTCTACATCGTTGATTCATGGCAAGCTTTTTAATAGAACATACATTTTAATATCAAATGCCCCCCAATCATTTTATCCCATGGCATTTCTTGAATGCATGGAAAATGTTGGCCTGGAACACTGAAAAATAAAAGTATTGCTCACAGTACATTTCCCTTTCTCTAGTGACAACTGAACAGTTAATAAATGGATTAGAAGTGGGTACTACTGGAAATGCAAGCATGTTTGAATCCTTCCCAGTCTAGAACACTGGTCTTGACTCATGCATTTACCAAGGCTTCTTTATACTTTAAATGTCTTTCTCTGCAATAGGAGAATAATGCAAAGGGACTATGGCAGTCCTTTGTCATGCTTTAGCTCATGTCTCCCATCATGGGACTGATCTGCATTAGCAACTCAATGTAATGAACTAGGAATTGCATTATATTAGCTTACAGAGTTTTAAAGTGAAATGCACTGTATGAAGGGATCCATAAATATGATTTAAATAGGCAGGTGGTAAGGAGGGAAAGCAGGACCTTAGTCTCTTGCACCTTTAAACACAGGCATTTCTGACCAGCAGAACAACTGAGATTTTGAGCATATGAAAGAAGTTTACACCTATACAAAGTATTAAGTCCTCTTCCTCTCTTTTTGATAATTAGATTAGCTTGAGTTAGATGAAACATAGATGAAAGATAGAGGTACACCTGTCTTTGCAGCATTTATATTAATTGAGCTGCACATACATGTACATGCACATGCATTCACTCAAACATTCAGAGCAATATCTTGATGTTTTATAAACTTACTGCTCAGTGTAAGCTAGAATTTAAAGATACAAGAATATAATACAAGAACATAAATCACGTCTCCTTCATTCACATATCGATCTGTAATGTCACTGTATATTTACCTGCATGTGCACTGAAGCCAAGCATATGACTCTAATACAAGGTTATCTTTAA
This sequence comes from Cygnus olor, assembly GCF_009769625.2. Classification (NCBI taxonomy): domain Eukaryota; kingdom Metazoa; phylum Chordata; class Aves; order Anseriformes; family Anatidae; genus Cygnus; species Cygnus olor. The sequence goes on along the minus strand of NC_049170.1, from coordinate 80,977,944 downwards.
CTATCATTTTAATTCTTGTTGCAATATGCAATTCCAGCATGAGACTTTACTGAAGAGAGAAATATATACTGTGGTGTTAGTACATCATAGAGATTGGAAACTGAAACATCTGTTCTTGGTCTGTTTTAATGAAATCATTTGATGCTTACCTTGTCTCAGTCAAATCAGAGTTAACATCTATGGATTTTATTAAATTTATTTCTCTCGTGAATGTTCATCACATCTTTAGGATGTCTCATCATATATAACAAGACACAGGGAATACTATTTTGCATTTATGCCCAAAAGCTCTTGACATAGCTACACTCTCCCTTAACACTCAGGATTGTTGATATGTATTCTTGTTTGGTATACCTCTAGATTAAACACAAGTACTGTTTGGATAAACACGGTGGTTCTTTTGCCACAGAAGTATTAAAACCTGAGAAACCAAATGAAAAATAATGTAATTCTTACTTTTGGAACATGTTATGTCTGTATTTATTAAATATTTTGTTTTGGATGAAACATTAACAGAGAAGACTGGCAGGATTTTTCCCCCCTGATGATGTGGATAATAAAATAATTAAGATCAGAAATAAGATCCATTCAGCAAGAACAGCAGGACAGCCACTAAACCCAAGAATATTAATAAAGACTTATCTGTACATCTTCAAAAACAACCAATGAGGAAAAAAAACAAAACAAAAACAAAACAAAACAAAACAAAAAAAAACACATGAGCTCCTTTTCCTCAGAAGCAGATTTTGGAGAGATAACATTGATTAGTGTGGGAAATAATCACATAAGTTGATGAAAGCTCTATATAAACATAAGATGTCCTTTGGGCTCCATTAAGAAGAATCTCAGCTGTTACAGGGAAAAAAAAAAGAAAGAAGAAAGAAGAAAAAAAAAAGCCAAAGCCCTGGTTCGCTTCAAGTCAATTGGAATGGACTCATGGTATAAAAAGCTATGATGCACTATGCCTTGGGGACACAAAACGTTTGGGCCCTAGAATTCAAAGCACTGAAGAAGACAAGGCAAAATATACTTACGGAAGGCTGAAAAAATCTATTATTTTAAACCAATGAAGGGATGGAGGGTAGCTTTTAAGTCTCTCCAAGAGAGTTCAGCAACAACATAAAAACCCTTTGCAATACTTCAGCTCTTTTGGAGTTCTTGTTCAACAGCTGAGCTGTTCTCAAGCTGGTATGCAGTTTCATCTCTCTGTGTTCATTACCGTGATTACTGTCTGTTCTTTCCCAGACCTCCTTTTTTTTTCTTTTTGTTGTTTGTTTGTTTGTTTTTGTTTTAAATGTGGAAAAGAGTCATCACAAAGCCTTTGTGTAAGAATCTGGAGGACCTTAAGACCTGGAGTGGTTGTAAGTAAATAACCGAAACTAAACAGAAATATTTTAAACTATGTTAAAATGAGGAAAACTCACAAACAAATATATAGTCCAGTAATTTAAATTTCCTTGTGCTATACAAATAACTTTTTAAAAATCTGTCTCTCTAAACTAACAGCATATACTTCCAGTTAGGGATTCTAGTTTTCCCCTCACTACTCCCCGTACTTTGTCTTAATGACAGTAATACACCTTCCACCTCAATGCAAGCCTTTGCTAATGACAATTTTGCTTAACAGTGCCATAACGCCAACCTGCTGTACTGTTTGGTTGATGGTTGCTGTTACTTCTTGTTATTTTACATTACACTTTTCAAAATAATTTGGCCATTGTACACCTTCTTGTTCAGGCTTGTTCAGTCTAATAATACTAGATGAATAATAGATGTCAAGAGATTTATTCTTTTTCTAGGCCTGTCAAACTAATCAGTTGATTGTTGTTGGGAGTTGCCATATTCACATTTTATGTTCCTTAGTTTCGGGAAAAGTGGTTAAAACAGTGACAGACCAATCCAGATACTTTGTTATTAGAAAAGTGCAAGTAATAATAATTCTTCACAGAATTTGCTCCCAGCCATCCTGTTCAAGTGAAACATTTTCTATGCATCTCCTCACTGCAATACCATGAAAGAATAATGTGACACATGAAAGCCATCATGGGAAAACAGCACTGCACTTCAGCATGTCTTTAGATTGTTAATATCTCAGCTCCACTACTTTTCCATGGAAAACACTTTCCTTCTCCCATCTGCCAGTGTCCACCTCTCAAGGATGTGTACTAGAAATGAAGACCAAATTGTACCTAAAGTTTTTAAAAAACAAATTAAAGCCTGTCAACATAAAATTATAAACATTTGCCAAAGACCTATTTGGATAAAACCAAATGTGCAGGGCTGCACAAAAAACATCATTGTTTTGATTCAGCAAACAAGCTAACTATTTTCTTACATTTAAGTGGCTGGCTATCTTAGCCATTATTAGCCATAAACTTACCCATTATTAGATGATTAATATCTTGCAACTCCTCTCTTTCAAAACTATTCAGAATTGTTTGAGTAAAAAATCTCATTTTATACATCTAGATTGCTCTAAATTTACTCATAGAAACAGGAAAAACTATTCCTGGAAGAGTCTGGTTAAAAATATTTCTGCTCCCACTCCCCTTTCCCCATCCCCTCTTCTAAGGAGAATTTGAGTCCCACTTTAGTCAACACTAGCTTCAGCATTGACCTTGGTGGAGCCGGAATTTCACCCCTAGAGTGGCAGGAAAGGAAACTGAAGAAGCATTAACCTCGTAAGTCTCAGACTAAAAGACAGACAGGAAAATAGACTAATGGAGCCTCAGCTTGAAATGTACCAAGATAACATACTAAGCAAAGGAAGAGACAATTACATGCATAGCACTTTACATTACTACTGAAAAGATGGACCACCCTAGGAAAATACTTGCAGGCATGGGAAAAAAAAAAAAGTAAAGAAGAAGAAGAACATTAAACTGAATTGAGTCTTTCTGCTTTATTCATCAAGGAAAGGACTCAATATGTTGTTTATTTTAGTCTGGACTGTTCCATGGCCTCTCAGTTTTCCTTAACACAGGGCTCATCCTTACAGTTGCAAATGATACATCAGGCAGAAACAGTTCATAGTGATCTTACTGAACCTTATTTCTTTGATTTTTCACATCTTATTCAACTCTCTAGTCTGCTGGGTCCCAATCTATACTGTACTTTTGTGTATTTCCTCCCTGCATATTTGAAGATGAAAGCAAAAGGAAAGGCATTGTTCTTCACTCTGTCAAGCCCTCTGGCGTATACAGGAGATCATCTTTGCTAGCTACAGATTTAGATATTTCCTTATCTAGGGAAAATCCTCAAGCAAATTCTCAGAATGTTTCTAAAAGGATTTAGAAATAAGCATAATGAACAGATGAATTGGCATTTCTCTTCCAGAATAGCAATGCACTATAGACCCAATCCTACAAAAGCCTCACTGACATAAAAATAATACCTTTTATTCAAATTTGCAAAGAAAGCCTCTTGCAAGACTGCAACCTTTGCTAAGGCTTAAACATAAATAAATAAATAAATAAAAAGTTGATTTTCACACTCTGCTATACTTAATGGCAATTAAAAGACCAATCAGTCTCTAGTCCTTCAGTGATTGATCCTTTGCAGACACCAAACATTCTTCAGCTCTTTGCAACATTTTCAGGGAACTCGTCAAGGTAAAGGGAAATGACTGTTTATATTACAGATAGGAAGCCTTTTATAACTCCAGAGAATAAACAAATCCACTAAAGAAAAATGGTAATAGGAACAATGTGAATTTTAAAAGGGAATGCATCAGTCTCCACTTATTTTCCATGACTGTGAAAACAATACCAGGGATATGCAACAGTATCTGACACTTCATTCTATCAAGACCAAATGAACTTCTTTTCTAAGGACATAAATCCAGCTCCCAGTACTCCAGTCAAATGCAAGTCATGTAGTTCATCACAAGTAAGAAGTTTCTGCTACCACTGCCAACGCACAACTTCTTCTTCTGCAGGCTCTACCACAGACATGTAGTTTAGCACAGGGCTCTTTCCAATGGCAAATATCTCAGTTACTCATCAGTGCAACTGTGCACTGATGTCTTACTACACAAGTTACTACAGCTGAGGAACACATCATTTCTCCGTTTTTCGTTATTTGAAGAATATGATATAATCCTTTTAAATTCAAGGCACTTCAAGTGAACTATAGTAGTATTGATGCAGAGTTGGTTAACACCTTTTTTTTAAAGTGTTTCAACATGAAAAATACAATCAACAGAGCCACAAGAACTCTTCAGAAGACTAAAAAAGGTGTCTGCCTCAGGGTGAACCAGTTCTTTTGCTACGCTTCACTGACTGTATTAATGAGCTCTCCATTAATTATGACAGGAGCATAGATATTAGCTCACATTTACACAATTGCATGCAGAAACTTTAATTTGTGTCTTAACTTGGAACTGAATCCCATGCATTGTTTCCATCCTGAAACAGTTCAGCACCACTTCAGTTGTGCCCTGCAGTAACTGAATCACTTTACTGCCTTCGCACAAACGCCAGGTCCTCGGCACATCCCTCCTATACCTTTCCAGGAAACAGCTGGCACCATGCCTGGAGGTGTATCAAACTCAAGCTATTCTTAAGCAAGTGTCACTTCCAGCCCTTGGGGGTTTTAAGAGTACAGTGGCAGTTACTTCCAATTGCAGTAGCATTGCACAAGGGTAAGGATAATTACTTGCAGGCAGTCTGGTTGAAAGCCAGACATACCTCCCTCCTGCAAACACTTGAGCAATCTCTAAGGCACTGAGCAGTAATTCAGTAGGCCCTCAAAATGATCTAATGTTCAGTAAACATGTTGCCACCTTCTTCACAATGATCTCAACACCTCACCATTGTGAGAAGCTGGTTCTCTCTGTAACACTCAAGTTAGATCTTTCCAGAGCCACTTGTCATCGCTATATCCAACAGAAGATATTTCAGGACACCTTTTGAGATGATAATCCCTCTGGGCACTACCATTTGAAAGAACAGGACTGTTCAAGAGAGAGACTGGTCAATACAGCAAGGAGACAAAAACTTGCTCTGCATGATAAACAGCCTCATGATGCCAGGGCAAAAAAGATGACTATGCTAAGTCCTAATAGACCTAAGCACCAATGTGTAACAGCTTAAGGGACTGGTCATTCTTCATACCCCAAGCCTTACAATGAGCAAAGGCCTGCTGTCACGACCATGATGTAGCCTGCATGGAGCAATGGATCTGAAATCACTTGGTTCATATTTCATTGGGTGCAATATACAGTCATCTAGCTTGCTCTGTCACACCACTCATCATACTCTGAAATAGGGTCCCTGTTGAACTTTTTTGGATTCAGCTGTTGCATGGCAATAATATGACCTTATGAGACATCTAAAAAATGTTTTCATATATGAACCATATTTTTTAATTTCTGCTTTCAATCTCCAAACAAAGAATAGTTATTCTGTAACATAATAAGAGCTATTTACTGGTATTGAAACCACAGGCTTACCGTAAGTATTACAGCATTCAAAATGCAATGTAATTCTTCTCTTTTTCTTGTTAGCCCATAATAATTTATTTCCATAATCACCTCAACACTGTCTTACAGTTTAAGAAAAAAAAAAGGGGGAGGGGTTGAAAAGCAGACTGTGGAATACTTGCATGTTGCTATTTAAATTGCTGTTTAATAGATCAACAACAAGCTTGTGGGTAAAAGCAACTTAAGTCTGACTGGCATTTAATTCTCCTTTTCTTTTCTACTTCTCTCTCCAACTTATTTTTTTCCAGCTTTGTTCCTCCTAACACACGTACACATACATTCTCACTAGCTCACATAATGATACTGACCACTGAAGATCAAAATATCAGCTCTGTACCTTGACTGCAGCAAGAGACACAGCCTGTCTTTTTCCCCGATGTCTTGTTTGGAGAGTCTACCCACCTGGCTTTTCCTCGTGCAGTAATGTAAAGTTTGAGAAGGAAACACACACACAGAACCCAACCCCTCTTCCATGCCCCCAAGAAAACCCAGGCCTCAAAATCCAAACCCTTCAATTCCAAAGCATATTGAAGGCATGCTTATTGTCTGGGCATGTTATTCTCTTGTTAGGACTTAGACAACTAACTTTATTTACCGTACATGCCTGAAGCCTGATCCAAGGCTCTTTAATATCCAAGGGTTCACTCCCACTGCCACTCTCCCTAGGCTTTGAATCAAAGTTGAGCTGTGCTTCTCAAGCCAATTCTGCACAAATCTTGCCAACTCGAAACCCAAACCTGTACAGATTAGTCCATCCTCCCCTGCCCTGTAGGTGTCACTGGGGCAGCCTGACCCCTGCCTAACCAAATCTGTCTAACTTCTTGAAATCCCAATCTGAACTCATAATTTTTTTCTGACTGACACATCTCCAAACTGCCCATTTGCTGTAGGCCCTACATTGCTCCCTGTGCTGCTTTTTGAGGAGCAACAGAGGATTATGGAAACCTGTTTATACCACTCAAGTTACACACCGCTCCCACACCAAAAGTCCCCACATTAAACAACAAGTAGCATCCAAAGCTGTCTGTTGGTCTAAGAAGCCTTCTTGTCTGGCACAAATGACTGTCCTTTGATTATGATGCAGGACACTGGCTGATTCTTAACAATTTAACCATTATAGAAGTCAGCATTGGTCATAAAAGGGATTAGCAATTTCAACAAAATAATCTGGGTATAACAATGAACCAACAGGACTGAGGAATTTACTCTGAGTGGCTGTCTATATACTTTATTTTGCTTTAAATTTACCTGGCCTTACTGCTGAGCTCATGACTTTTGCTCACATTGTGTGACAGGATCAGAGGAGAGGAATGCGTTTTTTATTTATTTTACACTGCAGAGAGAGCATCCTTTGTTTGTCCATCAGTCCAACCTCTTCTAACATTGCACACACAAATATCCTAAGGAAAATAGGATTTCCAGAAGAGAATGGAGTCTCTCAAAGCAGACTTACTGACAGAGAATGCTTTCAGTAAGTTAATAATGTATTTTAGAGTTTCTTTTTCTCCAACCATTTACCCCAGCTTCTTTTCTCCCTTCTTATTTTACTCCATCTTCTTCTCCTGCTCCCACAAAGTTCCCATCCAAGTTGCAGCAAGTGATAGGCCAATTATTTGAATGACCGCATAATTAGGGAGGAGAAAATGTCTAGGAAAAGTTGATATAAGGGTGAAGGGATGCTAGTAGAAGTGGAAAAAAAGGGATGAGAACTTCTAAATGTAATTCTAAAGGGTTACATTTATTGTCTATAAAAAATCTATGAAATGTTTTCACAGATCTGCATAACATAATCAAACAAACTGAGCTTAACTTAATTGGCCAGGGTGTATGAACATATGACAGTACATTTGTATTTACTACACTTGGATTTTCAAGAAATGTCTCTCTTTGATCTCTGATCTTGCTATATTCTAAAGGCATGGCAGGGACAGCCTGTTATAGTTTGTTGTTGTGCAATCAGAAAAGTTTCCAGTTATCCTTCAGACCAACACTACAGAACGTAAAGACCTTAATCCTTGATTTTTTTCCACCACCTAACATCTTGGAGAGCATTCTACATTTTCTTGAAAGCTATTTCCTTTCTTAAGCATTCAACCTAAATTTAGTAGAAGCTGGGATGCTGATGACCTCTACTCTTATTTATCCACAATTAGGTAATTCCACAATCGCTCTCAGGGCTCTTTCACCAAGTTATTTGTCATTGTGTCACTGTATTAAACACTCAGAATGAACTGTTGTCTGCTTGAATACTGAGATTCCATTTGGAAGAACAGACCTATCAGACCTTTTAACACCAACATTATTCAATCCTCAGGCAGATAAGTTGACTATTAGGAAGAGGCCTTACAACATTTTAGCTTTATAACATGTGAGCAGAGTTCAATTTTGAGATGGTTCAAACTTTTGTCCCACTCAACTCTCTCTTTCCCTGAAGCATAAAACCAGATCTCAGAATCTGGCACTAAAGTGCTCAACCAAAAGGCAGAAAGATTTTGCTAAACCTATTGCTGTGGTTACATCATAATAGTCATAGTGGGTATGTATGGGAGAAGTAAAAGAAAACAAGAAAAAAAAAAAAGAAAGAAATCAAAATAGGTGTAAGTCTGTTCTTTATAATGTATATGGATTTATTGTTTCATTCCTTTTCTCAACTTAAGCACAGGGAACTTTCACCATAATCCTTCCTTTCTCTGATTTTCAGGCTTACAGGAAAAAGTTTTTTTTTCTGGAGGACAGCACCTTTAATTCTTTCCTTATGATGAGTCAGTCTGACAGCCTTACCTATGGTTTTGCATTGGTGGCAAAGCCTTGCCACCTCCATAGAACAGTTGGAGGCAGAGATACTTATTTCAAAGCCTCAGCCCTTTCCCAGCCTGAATTAATCAACATCAGAAGTTTTATCTTAGCCCACACATAGCGTGTCATGTAACTCCTACTAGCATTGCATGTCTGTTGCTGTAGGAGATACATAACAGCATTTTAAAACTCTCCTCCTCAGTCCTGAGGCAGCTCTTTGGCATTTCCACTGGAGCAGGATCACCAGGGTGGCAGCTGAGAGAGCCATAGATGAAGAGCAAAAAAGAAAAAGGAAAAACACTTAGAAGCATATAAACACATACACAGAGCACCTACCCTCAGAAGAGGATGGGCAGAGCCACTGCCAGCTCAGCCCTTTCTGCAAGGAAAGCGCAGCAGGGAAAGCTGAAAGAGCAAACAGAGGAAGAAATGTAAACGGGTCTTTCTTTCCTGAAACGGGCTCTCTTCTGAGAGGACTCAGTCTTCCAGCATGTGCAGACTTAGAATTCTTTGACTCTAATAAAATTTTGTCCCAGAGGACTACAGGAATTTACTCTACAGTCTGAGAGCAGAGATGTCAAAGGGAGAACTTAGAATTATATTCAAGTCTCACAAATATGATGGAGATGCACATACTACCCTAATATTACAGTGGTCAAATATGCATCATGTAGGACTGATGAGAGTCTACAACTACAAGAGCTGTTTTCAGGTATTTGGTAATACAAAGCTGTCAAAATGCACCTGTTACTCAACTGTTAATTTCCGTCAAGGATTTCTACCACCCCTAAAGATTATACTCCTGACAAGTTCTTTAGGACAAGAAATACATATTTTAAGCTCTGGAGACGCTGTTAAGTTACCATCCATATCAAATAGCACAGCAGACGATGTAAGCTCTATTTGTGTAAATTTTATAATCAATTGATCTCAGTGCCCAGAAAGACCAGAAAAGGGGGGGAAGGAATCTGATTCTCCAATGAACACAGAGAAAAGCTCCCATTTAGATTTTCTGGATGAAAACATGGTAATTAAAATTAATCATTTTGTATCTATCATTCTGATATTTTAGTAAATTTGCTATGTTTTCTGGTTAGCTGAGAAATAGTTCTCAGTCTACCTAGATACACACAACCCTTCCCCTTTTGGAAGGACTTCAGGTTCTGAATGAATTCAAAGGTATGTTTTATTTACCCTGCAGGACATATAAGCAATAAAATAAATTACATCAATCCTTCATTTCCAAAGCCAACTTGAAGCCAGTGGAGTCTTTGACTTCACGTCAACAGCTTCTGCTGTTCTTTCTTCTGAGCTTTCCTAGCCCAATAGGACATTATATGCTGTTCTCCGTAGGGCCTTCAGGGATCACAGGCTTTATCAGAGGCTCACAACTCCATCACACAGCAAGTGACAGATGAAAGTTTGTGCCCAGTGTAGTGGCATGCGTAAACAGAAAGGTTGTTTCGGAAAAAAAGGGAATTATTTCAGCAGTGGAAGGTGACGCACAAAAGTAGACAGTCTTAAAAAGCAGCCCAGATGGGAAAACCCCCAAACACCAGGCCTTTCTTCTGAAGCAGTTGTACTTACAAGCAACAAGTACATGTCCACACTAGCCACCTAAAGCTGAAGTGTCAAATATTAAGTCTGAATTAACCTTCGCCCACCTGGAGTGGAGGCACAAGTAGCCCAACAGCAGTTGCTTCTGCCCAGTGCTTCATTTTAGTGATTTCAAGAAAACTGCTCACGTCTCTCTCTGAAGTCCCCAGCAGCCAAAGCATAGGGGGCTGCTCCCTGCCTACAGGGAAACAGAGGACCCTCCAACCTGCTTATGACAGACACCGCTCGGCAGTCCCCATCCCCACTGACTGTTTGAAGGGCACCAGCTCCCCGGGAGGACCAAAGACTCAGTATGCTAAGTGATGAAGAAAGCCAAGATGCAGCAGACTCTGCCTGCCTGCTGAGTGCAAGGGCTTACGGCAGGAGGAATAGAAATGGTTCCCTGTAAGAGAGTGCCTTTAATAGGGGGATGCTGAGAAATAGCACTTGGGTGTATTTCTATTCAATTCCCGGAGCTGGGCTCCCCATGAAAGTTCCCACACTTAAAGTGTCCTAAGCTCTGAATCTGTGGGCACTCTAAAGCTCACTGTAAGTTTTGTAAGCACAACAGACAATGTGAGAGGTCTGCATCATCTTACACAAGCTGCATTTCCAAAAGCAATCAATACCCAAAGCTCTCATACGACACCTCCTTACTAAAGCACCTCAGTACCAAACAAAACAAAACAAAAATTTATATAATTGTATAATGCCATACGTGCTATTGCTGAGTGGTGAGGAGAAACACAGAGAGATTAAGGAGAAAAGCCAGAGTCTGAGAGGAAATTTCACCACATTAAGAATATAACTGCCCTGCCTGCAAAGAAAGGCTGATAGTGCCTACCTCAGGAGAAAGCTCAGAGCTGAAGCAGATCAAGGTACTTCCCAGCACCCAAGGAGGAAGGAGTAGGGTTGAAGGCTGGCCCTGCTCCATCCCAGATCCTATTGCCAGCTGCAGGTATTTCCCGGTGCTCAGGGGGCAGGAGGAAGGGGTAATTAACTCCTTTTGGAAGTGCCAGGTTCTTCCCACATGCTGGATTGGGAGCACTGGGTCTTAATATACTGTTCTGGACTCCACTTCTGCCAAAAGCTAAGCTTTTCAGCACCTAACGTTCAGACACTTAGCTAGTTTTTGGATCTATCTTTACAAGGTTTGCCAAAGATTGCATAGGAAGGCTGCAATAGTCCGAGGTCTTGAACCTCTGGTCTCCCCCTGTCTATATTGAAGTGTTAATCACAGTGTCATTCTTCTTCCCCAACAGGTTCTTTTTAAGAGTTATAGTCACCAAAAGACAGAAGGGTTATATCCCGTTATAAAATAGACAGCCAGTCATATAGCTCAAATTTAATGCACAGCAACCACTGACATCAGCCTGCCAGCAACCTTGTGACAAAGAATTATTCACAAAATGACAACTGACCCGAACTGGCAAATGCCTTTGAAAACAGAAGCTGTAATTACATACAGCTTTGGTTTGGGATAATTAGCTAAATACCGGTCTCTTCTTGGAGAGAGGTACTTTCCAGCAACCAGTGTATTTGACCTAAACAACAGCTATAAAACACAGTCGAGCACAGAAAACTGTGGCCTCTCCTTCTCCTCTTCCTGTGACTAGTTTTTAACTTCGGCCCTCATCCTGCTCCTCTGAGCAGGACAGCAGCACGTCCATGTGGCTCCATACATACATTGCCATCCTGTGGACAGATTCTGCCAGCACAAGCAGCTGTGAGTAGGCTGCAATAAAAACTCCTGTGAAGTTACTGCTACTTTTTCTTGAGGAGTACGGTATTACATGGCACAGAGAAAACAGGACTTTATAATGGAAATGGGCTCGAGCTAGAGAATGCAAATCCAGCTGCATTTTTGAAGCTTTGCAGTTCAAGAGCAGTTGAATTAATGATTCAGCTGGCTTGAAAAATATTTGAATAATTCTGAGATGCAGGTAAGGAAAAAGGGAACTTGAGGGAGAAGGGAAGTGAACACGAGGCTTTGAAATCTTCAGGAAAAGCAGAAGTGGCCATTGACTTGAGGCCTACGTGGGGCATCAGGGAGCAAAAATTGACTGGGGAAGTGTAAACACAAAGGAAAAGCTTCGGCATGACAGATGACCCAAAAGCCTGTGGAAACTTGACTCTTCTACCAAGAGGCAGTCGGAAGGAGGGCATGACATGATTAGGGTGAGTGATAGGAGAAAGAAAGCAGAAGCTGGGTGGGAGTCTGAGGGTTGCTGGCACATTTCAGAAAGTTGCCCTGGGTGCTACGTCCAGCCCTCCATGGCCGCAGCGAGAGAGATGTGCAAATCTAGCAAGGCTGTTTTGGTTGCCTAACTCTTTTGGCCTCCACGGAGGAGGCAATAACTGTAACTGCTTAGGAAGGCAAAAGGAAAATGTTGATTAGCACTTAGCAGAGGAAGTGGCTTATTTGGCCTGATTATAATCATGGGAACTTTGTTCCCTCTGCTCCAGTAACCACATTGGTAGCATTAACTGGAAAGCCAAGTAACTGGTAAAGAAACCACTGAATCAAACTTGATCTCATACTGCTTGCATAATTTGCCTTGAATGGACATACAAAGAACCTTAACCTTCTTCACACATTAGGCCGTTGGTAGTTCTCCCTCAAATGCCATTCTCATCTCCTTTTCGGATCATAATCTGCCTCTTTTTCCCTTGGGTGGCTGTTAGGACGGTGCACAGCTTTACACAAGGGTGCCTCAGAGCACAGTCTGGGCCTGCGATGTACAGTGGCTACCACCATTAAATAGGCTGAATTAGTTAATTATGTCTTGAGAGCCTTTTCCAGGCAAAGGCTTTTGTGTGTGTTTAAAACAAAAATTTACAGTGCCTTAGATATTAATTTCAGTTCAGGGTCATGCAGGCTATAAGCAATAATGAAATGGTATTTTCATAATTGACATGGGATTGTATTATTAAATGTTGGAAAGCTGAAGTGAGATTCTCCTTTGTTCTATTTAATTAACAGCTTAAGTCAATATACTTCTCAATTAATAGGTATTCATCTCAGCATGGACTGGAAATCTTTCAATGCAGGCAGCAAGAACTTTTCCAGGCCATGCTTATATGCCAGTGTAGAGCAGCCCAAGGACTGCTTTAGCTCATACTTCATATTTCATGATATTGGTGCATTTTAGCCGTGCTGCCTCCCATCCCTATCGTGTTCCATGTCCCCCAGGCTAGCACACGCTCTGTGTAGCCCCTTGACATTGGGTTTCTGCTGGCCATAGAGGACATCTAGTATGGGCATTTCTACACTTTCTGAGATCTTTTCAGTTTTCAGATTATTAGCTGGAAAAAAGTTTCATATATTAACTGGAAATCAGGCTCACCAGATCTGAAAACAAAAGCAAAAACGAGGAGAATGACTGGATTTCCCTGGTTTTCCCCTTCATAGTAGACCATTGCTTTTATCTTGCAAGACAGCAGAGCAAGTTTCTTTTCCTCTGTTGTCCTCAAAGGCAAAACAACAAGAGAAAAGGTAGTAATTTGGCAGCTTTCAGATTAAAAACAAAGAAGAAATCTTGCAATGTACTTGTCAAGCCCTGTTGTGCATAGTGGAAACTATGGAAGCTTATTAGAAGACCATGTGGGAAAATGATTTTGTTTGGAAGATGCAAATAGAAAAGAATAATTAAAAGGTAACAGAAGACTGGTCCTTTTAGTGCTGAAACAGACACCCTTGGCTTAGGAGCACCAAATAAAATTACCCTGAAAAACATCCATGTAATCCTCCCATCTTCTCTTTCTCTTTAGATAAGAGCAGGGCAGAATATTCCAGGGATTTAAGGCATCATTTGTTTACACGGTCATATTTTAATCATCTCTAGGAAGCTAAGGTTACACAACCCCAGCGTTCAAGCGATCCCCTACCTTGCTGTTTATAAGAAGTGGGGCCTGACATTCATAATGTTCCCAGGCTGCTCCAAGGGGACAGGAGGAGAGGGCTGGGGAGGGAGGGAGGAGGAGGAGGGAGGCGAGGAGAGAAAGGTCAGCTCCCTTTTTAAGCATTTCTGAGCTAGCTGGAAGCTTTCAGCATGTGGGTGGTAGGTGTATCGGCTGACACGGGGAAGTGTAAGCGTGAAGCTGGCCACCCAAGACCTCAGGGTCACTGCTGACACTCCAGATCTCCACGCTGGGGAAGGCACCTGCTCCCTTGCCAAAACAAACCATCTCCTGCTATGGGCATACTTGAAAAGACCTGCTTTTGTCAGCCCAGGGGAAGAGGGAAGGGGAGGGGGCAAGGGGGGAGGAATTAGAGGGATGTGGGGGCTTTTGGTTTTACTTAAACAGTCTCAAATAACCAGTTTACAATGCAGCGATGTTCTTCAGAATTTATTAAAGGGAAAAAAAAAAAAAAAAAGGAGCCGAGGAGATTCGACTCCAGATCTGGTGAGCATTAATATGCATCGTGCTAGAATTTCATGAGGCAAGCGAGTTTTGTAGCCCTTGCTCTGGTGGTCCTCTGCTGACAGGATCTCAAGCCGCTATTTGTTATCTTTAGGCCTGATAAGTACATCTGGTTTTGATTCAGGTGGCCGCGAGCTTGTCTCAGAGTTGAAAAGGGTGCTTTGCTCAAATTGAATTTTCTCACAAATTTCAAACTGGGATGAGAACCAGAAGAAGCTGGGCCCTGTCACACAAAACTCCCGTTTTGCTTGCTTGGCCCTTGGGCTCGTAAAAACCTGGCACAAATCAGTTTCACCTGTTTGGCTAAGTGAGTACATGCTAAAAGTAATAAAGCTATTAGTGCAATCAGATATTTCCCCGCATGTGTTCTGATGTAAAAAGAAAAAAAGAGAGAGCGAGGGAAAGAAAGTGGGGAGGTGAACTCTTCTCAACCCTGCCTGTCACATATCTTCCTGTGTCCCTGTAAATTAGTTGCAGAGATGCTGCTGGTTCTCCACAACTTTATGTTGGGCACTGTGGGCTAGCAAGGAGACCTGGCTGCAAAGACCTGCTAGAATCCATAACCCTCCTCAGAAAAGCAACTTAAGTTGCTGCCTGAGGTGAAGAAGGGAAGGTGCTTTTTTGTTGATCACTGTCTCTTACTTTCAGACTCTCTTTGTATGAACACCATACTTATCCCAAAGTTCCACCTGGCCCTCTGCTGCCTGAGCAACCTGGGTCCTCCTGACTCCAGCTACCGTCACCTCCAGTGGCAGGACAGGCCCTGGGATGGGGCTAGCTCCTGGGCAGTGAGTAGCTCCTGGGATGCTACAAAGTTTGAAATAACACACACTTCTGATACCATTGCCTGGTGCATGCATATAATTATGTCCTCACAGATGGTGTCTTTCATGGCTTAGGAGAAAGGCTCTTGGGGAAGCTTAGAGATGAAAGAGTTTAAGAGGCTTCTGGCCCCAAATGAAGGACAATGACATCTCTCATTAAGTCTATAATGGCAACACAGTTTACTGCTCATAAATTCGTGGCATTATAGCAGAAGATCCTGCCCATGTGAGGAGATGCTCTGTCAAACACTCTAGAAACCTGCTGGATGGAAGGTACCATAAGTATTCCCTGTAGATTTTCATCCTGTCATTTATACATGCTCCACTTGAGAAACGTTTAGGATGAAACACGGGGCATTGATCTAGTGTGTGTTTTCCACATCCCTTTTCCCCATTTCATTATGCTTTGCTTTGTTGTGTATTTTTCCTTGCAGTGGCTTCTCTTATATCTCTTCTTATAGAATAGAATCTTCACCTGACATGGAGATTAAGAAATTACATTCATCTTGTCATCCAAATATAGATAGGCTCACCTTAACAAAATGTATAAAACAAATCCCTTCAAATAAAATGATAATCCTCATGAAGATATTTTAAAACTGTGTCAAGGAGATTCTGTAACCCAGATCTGACTGAAGAAAAAAAGAATGACACTGTTGGCATTTTTCGTGAGTATTTCTCCATATTTTCCAAAACTAAAATTCTATAAAGATATTGACATTCTGTATAGATTATTGCAGAGAAGGGTGTCATTCTTTAGGAAAAAGGTTACCAAGTTTTCCTTAGGATGTTTTAGATGTTAATGTCTTCTAAAAATGTATAAAATTGACCAGCTGTACCACTTCCTTCTCCAAAACCTATGGAGGAAGAAAACCGGCTGCTTTCTGATATGAAAGGTTGACAAAAGTGCAAAGAGCCATGTGACACTCTATTGCACCAATATTTAAAGTCCAATATTTAACACAGGTATTTCAGGTACTCTTTGGGGTTTTCAAGGAAGGTACGTCATTTCCATGCTCTGTCTGCATACCTGAGGTCCGAGAGGGTTTTGGCTTTTGATAGCCTTCTTGTAATTTATCACTCTGTTTAAAGTGCTATTTATTGAAGATATCATAACTTGCTCTTGCAGGTGCTCCTACGGAATGAGCATTTCTGCACAGCATATAAAATGGCCCAGTGCCCAGTTGCATAACTGAGCTCTGAACAAATAAAGAATTTGAGATTTGAAGGACAGTGAGAGGACCTCTGAGTATAAACCAAAGGGGGAACTGAGAGCCAGAGTCGAAGTATTTCTGTCCATTAAGAACCACCTTGTCTGGGGACAATTAATGTGAGTGTCACATTCTTAGTCAGGTCAATGGAGACAGAAAGCCACAGAGTATTTCGATGGCTCTTTCAGCTGGTTCCAGGCCCCTCTGGTACTTGAACAAGTGCTTGAACATCTGAGGGGCCTCTCCTTCAGAGTAAGGCACAGCTCACCATAATGACAAGAGTCATAACAGCAGCCTTTGTGACTGGGTGGTACAAAATTGGTCAACGGTTTTCACATTTACTGCCCTGAATACCTCTGCTCCATTGTTCCTCAAACTGCCAATCCTACTTTACCAAACTCTAAACAAATGTAACTTCTTATCTTTCGTTCAATTCTGACATCCTGCCTTGCCTTTGCACCTGACCTGCAGAAATTCTCCTCATTCTTGAGTTGTTTCTCTAGGCTGCGAATCACAGAAAAGAATGGGAACGATCAAAAAGGAAAACATGCTTAATTTCTGCTGGTGGGATGCTTCCCTCCACCCACACTGGCCTTGTACAAGAGGCTGGCAGTGGTGCCTTCTCTGTGCCATGCACACTGCGTGGCTGACAAAGTTCACCCAGGGCAGCAAAACCAGGTCACCTCAAGGTCATCATCAAATTAATATCTGCAGTGTTTTGTGGCCCCTCCGAATGTTCTTTAGGGAAGAGACAGGTCAAAGGGAAGGCTATAGAGTTTGGAGGGTTTTGTCTTTTAAGTCACAGGCACATCCCCAGTTGAAGAGCAGCACTGGGAGCATCAGAGCATCATTCACCATGGGCAGGCAGAGGAGACAAAGAAAGGGCAAAGCTCTGGAAACTAGCCAATGCCTCTATCCCTGCAGGAGCTGGGGATCACAGTAATAGAACGGTATGGGGTGTCTCTTTTGGTCTTTGTGCTACAGCTGACACAGCTCCACAAACTACAGTTTGTCATCTGGCCTCTATCAGAACCCACCCTAATGCTCACACGCAGTTCAAAATAATGTCTCCTAACTCCTTTCTGTTCTCCCAGCTAAAACATAAAAAGGCAGAATTCACTTGAAAACCAAAATTTCAGTACTTCTTTGTTTTTTCAGTAATCTATTTTACAATGATGTATACTTTTCCTCTTTTACCTTTCTCATCTTTCTTTCCGCCAAACATTTTCCAACGGACACAGGCTAACAATAAAAGCAAAATATTTAAAGTACCAGAAAGAAAAATCAGATTTATACTGGTTGTAATAGATCACAGCCATGGAAAACACACAGAAGCAGCAAGAATGCCAAAACTTCAGAAGAAGCACATTTAACAACTGAAGGAATTGACCAAAACAGATTGGAATGAGTGAAGCCTTCTTTTAGAGGTATTGGTTTCTAGATTTTCTGTCTGCAAAATCTTGCGCTGTTTGACTTACGCTCTTTGTATATCACAGGGTTCTTATCTGAACTTCTGTTCATTCATAACTATAAATACAATATTTTTAGTTTAATTAAATTTAAAATAGGTAAAGAGAAAAAAACTGTTTGAATTTCATATGTCACAAAGATGCTGTAAATGGTAGGATACAGGACAACTGTAGAAAAACGGCAAATGTAGATACTTATACTATGAAGAGATACACGCGGTCCATAGTACTATCCGATGCTTTTTGAATAGCTTGAATTCTGGGAATTCCTTAGAAATTTTACTTCATTTTTCCCAAAAAAATATACATAGTTTTTTTTTCTCCATTTTAAAAATAGATCCTTAAGGTTGACTACAAGCATGATTACATTTGAAATAGGATTAGCGTTCTAGTGAGTTATAATATTTAAAAAGTGTATAGTAAATCATAAGTGATTTTCAGAAGAAATCATCCATTTGTACAAATTAAATATGCAGAAAGTCAGAATGAAATTAATCTTTGTTTGCCATATGTCTCTTTCTGTACCAAAAGGGCAACAGTTAATTTAATATTTCTAAGTTAGCAAACAGTCAAATTCCAAAATATTATAACAGAAAATACTCTTGCAATGATTACAAACTTTATGCTCTGAAAGAGAAGAAAAGGTGTAAAGAAATGGATTTCAAAAAGTATTTTGTTTCTTTAAATATGGATATTTTCGTGCAATCCTGTAGACAGGAATTTTGTGATCTATCTTTCAGTTTATTTCATTTCTTATTTCCCTTTTCTCAGCCGACAAATACTTAATACAAAGACTGTGATTTGGTGTGGATTTTGTTTACTGATTACATTGAAAATACCACCTTATCAGTTCTGAAGACCTTTGTTATAGTGTAGATCCCTCTTGCCTCAAAATCAGTTGATCTTAGTGAATGTTTGATTTTCTTTACCGACTTGGATAAGCTGTGCCAGGGACACAAGCAAACAGCAACCTAAGTCTCTGTTATGTGGGAATATGTGCAGAAGCAATTATTTTGCTGGAGAGCTCTGTGAAACAATTCTGCAGACCAGCCAAGAATTGAGCTGCTTTATTGATGCGAATAAACGAAATCCCACTTATGTTTGGGTGTGGTACTGAGCTATTTCCGTTTTAAAGAAAAGGAAGGAGTGTCATCTACAACCACATAAGATGTGCAAGTGTGAGTGGAACCAGATCATCCCAAACTCACCTACATTCTTTGTGAAAGGCTCAGAAAATATGTGCAATGGATGTACGAATTTTGTTCAATTCCTAATTCTTACTCACACTTCAGTCCATTATTCTTGGTGTTTTGGCTTAAAAATATGCATATATGCATATATTTTTTTCTAAGCCTTTTCTTTGTAACCCCTCTCTTCTACCAGTGCTGAAGTTTTACATGAAAGCAACCAAAAATACAGGCTTTCTTTTTGAATACTTCTAGGTTACATGGAGTTACCTGCTACTGGATATTTGGTAAGAAATTTTTTTTCCACATACAGGTATGTGAATCCTTCAGAGAAGCTGTCAGGTGACACTTAGATATTTACAATTCAAGCTACACCTGAAAGTGTCATTAGTTAGCCCTGGGGCTCTGATTCGTGAATGGCTGGCGCAGCTGTTGCAGCTGAGAAGAAAATAGTCCCTGCATGTATTCCCTGTCCCATATGTGGGGTTAGCTAATGTTCATGTGAGCAAACCACCGACTTGCTGCAATTTCTAGTCAAAATGCTACAAAAATTAAGCATAGACAGACCTATAATGAAAATATTCAAGGTATGTAATTTGAAGCAATAAAAAGCTCCTTAAACTTAGTGGGAGTCATGGCCCGAGTGTGCCCACAGGTACAGCATTTTGGGGGGTAAGGTTGAAAAAGTGGATGATAAGAAGATTTGGAACATTTTAAATCCAAACCAGTTCCAACCAGATACCCACTGACTTTTTTTTTTCTTTTTTTTTTTTTTTTTTTTCAAGAGGTGTACAAGAACCTGATTATCATTTTGATGCAGCCAGAAGAAAAGTTGTGGGATAGTACGACTTGTGCACTATAAACCTGTCTGGCTATTTTTTGGCATTATTGTTAAATTAGAATTATATTAAAATGAAACACTTCGCTATTTAGCTTTCTGTCTGCCTGGCAGGTTTTGCTACATAGTTGGAGAAAATTGGCCCACTTCAAATGGACATTGGATATGGCATTTTTGCACCATCAAGAAAAATGGCTGCACATTTTTTTAATTGTTTCCCTCACATATAATTTTTAAACAGTCTTATAAAAATGTTTTCCTTGTTTCACTCCCCACTGAATTAAGAATGCACATGAATAGTTGCCAGTTGGCCTATGCAATACTCATTCCAGCAGACAGCAATGAGAAAGTATGAAGTGGTTTTTGGAAGAACTACCTTTCTTTGTAGAACACACTCGACTTTGCATAGCTTGAAAGAGATGCCTTTTATTCCCTGCAGACCACTTCCTTCAGCTCAAGAAGAAGAATTTCCTAATTGGTGAACATACAGAATAAATGTAAGGAGTCTTACATGCACTACTTACGATCTGCTTTGCAAGTAAACAAACTTTTGCTATTTTCTTGAAATTTACGTGACATATATTCTCCAAAGATCTTGCTTGTGTATTAAGAGAGAAGTCTCTTGTTGCTGTAGGCACGTATGGCGTTTTAATTCTCTCCCCATTCCCTCTGAAATCTGCCTTTCACAGAAACATACGCATACCCATTACCACGTATAGTTGCCCAGCCATGGTTCATAAAGACATTATTTGGGGGTTGGGGAGGAAATTAGGAGGGGGACTCTCACTCTGGAAAGTCACAGTTTCCTGGAAAAACATCATCATGCCAAAACACAAAATGACATCTGAGATGTGTGGAAGTCAGGACAACAACCAAAATATTTTGTGCTGCTGGCCCATTGGACAAAAGCAGTGTGAAAAGGTGCAAGTGGTGCTTTTATTCTATTTTGTTTCATTTTATTAAAAATAAAGGTCAGTCAACTTTCAGAAAATAAATAGGGAAAAAAGGTGACACAGCTCAGATGGGGAAAAAAAAAAAGGAGGATAAGGAGAAGGGACTGCAGGCAGGATGGGTACATGGTGTGAACGAAGCACAGGCATTAGAGGGGGCTGTAGGGGCTCCCTGCCATGCTCCACCGACCCCTGCCTGGGGGGCACAGGGGCTCCCTGGGGCCCCCGGCCACTGAACAATTGCTCACTTGTTGCAGGGACCGGCCGCCCAGCTGGAACAACACTCCCTGCTCCCAGACTGGCCTGGGGACCTCCTCTGCCGGGTAACTCCAGGCAAACATACAGGAAGTGTGAATAATTGAAGGCTTTTAGGAAAGAAAAAAAAAAAAAGAAAGAAAGAAAGCCTCACAACTAATTTTCTGTTCTGGTGCTCGCTTGCCCGACTAGTGAAGGTGATTTATTTGGGAGCACTGCTGCAGGGGAGCGCAGTGCCCACGAGGGACACGTGCCTCTCCCAGTGGAGATGACAGTCCTGGGGCAGTGTCTTGAGCAAATCGTGGATGCTCCCTGCCACCTAGCAGACACCGACTATTTACTCCTTCCATGCAGCTCCATCTAGAGAAATGCCAGGGAAACTTTGAAAAGACATCTTTTGTAATGATCTTTTCTCCTTTCTGTTTTCGAGGGTTTGGTTTCTTTCAGCGTGCTCTGGACTGTGTCATATGGCGAAATCTGGCTCTATCTAGATCTAATTGTTTTCACAATTAAGCCTAGAGAGAGAGATTTTCCCTCTTGGATTACCAGGCTCATTTTAAGGAGGTAATTTAGTGGCTTAATTTAGTGACATTAAAATTAAATTTTAACTTCATTTTTTCTCCCCATGCTGAGGCATGTAATGAATAAGTTGCCTCCTGGGAGGGGTAAATTTTCCTCCTGTTTCTCCTTAGTGGAGAAGACACTAGGGAGGAAGTAAGCAAGAGGTGAGCTGAAAAAAATAAAAATAAAAAATTAATCCTTTCACATTTGGACCCTAAGTCAGAGAATTAAGACTAGGATAAGAAAAATACAGGTTGATCCTGACACCCCCAACATATAATCAGAAGATCTTCCTCCTGCTGCCAGGATTCTTCTACCCAGACCAAGTTGTGAGGAATAGAACAAGCAGTGAAGATGTCTTTTTTTGGGGGGATTTGGAAATACAGCACCATGTGCTCCCCTTTAAATTGGGCAGACCAAGGCATGGGCATCTTGATCCACTCCTTCCTGATGGCAACTGTGGTATGGCTGGAGGAGCAAGCAAAGAGAGAAGAGCATTTCAACCACTGCTTCCTCACAGAGGGACTGGAGTTTTAAGGGGATTTATACACTTACAGGTTGCTTTTCTGGATCCTATTCAGGTCCCTTTGTTTATGCTTTGCCCAGACAAATCTCTTGACTTCTTGAGGTCAGTGTGAGCTTTGTCTGACAAGGATGTAAGGAATATTGAATAGGGCTTCTTGTTCCTGTATTCAATTTTATTTTCCAAAACATACAGTGACACACAGGACAACATGGCTTTATAAAAAGACGAGGAAGGATTCATGTGCCAAAGAATCTGTAAAAGAATGTCGATTACATTAAGAAAACTGCCATCTGAGAGTCGACGTATAGTGATGTGTTTCTACTAGTACTGCTATCAAAGGAATGGAAAACACTTAAGTGGCAGCTATATTGTAAAGCACAAACATTGTTCTCCAAATTCGTCATCTTGAAGATGTATGCTTGTTGGGCTATGATATTTTCTTTTTGTAATGCAATTCACAATGCATAGATGATAAGTGTTATTCCTTACCTGAATTTTTACATAAACTTTCAAAACACTAGGACTACTAATTATGCCTGCCTTACAAAATTATTAGTAATTTTGTCTTCCTGACAAAATTTGCCTTTTAAACATGCGCCTCAACACTTACCCATTTATTTCTCTTTCCCTGTCACGCACAAAAGTTCCTTTTCACACCTCTCCCTTCCCACACACGATCCCTCACTCATACCTCACACGTCTGTGCAACAGAGAAATAACAAGAAAAATAGCAAAGCAGGCTTTTTTCCTGATGTCAAGAGTAAAAAGCATCTTAAAAATTCTCACTGAGAAAGAAAATTCACTGTAATCAATTTGATCTTTTAAATGTCCTAGCATTTTAGATTTTTTTTTTTCACTTTTAAACACAAATTTCATTTCACATTCATGTACTTCCTAAAATTATGGATGCTTTCTAGAGATTTTTTTCTGAAAAGGCAAATAGTTCACTATTAAACCTTTCAGTAGATAATAATTTTTTGACTAAGAAAAAAATAAGTGATTGTTTCAAGAAAAGTCTGTAAATGTGTTTTTTTTTTAATATAATTCTGTTTGTCAGTCTTGACTGATCCTCCTGAGTACCAATTGTATTTTATTTCTAGGCATGCTTCTAGAAACGAGTCCCATAAACATAAAAATTAGAGTTTGAGATTGAAAGTCTATTGCTCCGTGCTAATTTCAGACTTCAGTTTAATGCTCTAGGCTAATTTCAAACTTCATTGTATAGGCTGAGCTCCGTTTCACATGGCGTGCTGCACAGAAAAAGGCAGGCAGGCAGGCAGAAATTCACCTCTGCTGTAACTCTTCAAAGCAGCCCCAGAGATGACTCTGCTTTGTTAGTATGGCAGTTGAGTCAGTAGTAGCTAATTCAAAGGTGCAATGAGGCCTCTGAAATGCTTTTCAAATATTTTTACAAGAAATTGAGAGATTCAGCCTTGAGAATTCAATGTGCCTTGCAGAGGGCTCATAAATAAACAGCTTTCAGGATAATGTTTCACACTTCAGCTAGCTCAAGAAAAGAGAGTATGTTACTCTGAAGATTTCTATGGAAAAGAGTTCCTCACAGAGCCTTGTAAAATACAGAAGTGCTTTCTGTCAGGCTTCACTTCCACATGACCGCCTTTTCTTCAATGTGAATTAATTACCTGTATTCTTTTGGTCTCATATGTAACTATGATTTTATTACTGAGTTTTCAGTGGCAAACCCTTGCAACCCCCCTAGCTGTTTCTCAAAATCCTCACCACTTCTTTTCTGCTTGTGTTGTTGTTGTTTGGTTTTGGTTGGGGCTTTTTCTGTTTTTCTGGGTTATGATTTTAAAAATGTTTCCTGTTTCTCTTCAGTTGTGAATTCATAGCTCCATCAGAATAGCAGAAAATGCCCCATAGTCACAAATCACACATAAATCTGATCCCACATGGCAAGAACAAGAATATACCAACCAAAAAAGTCCTTTCTCATTAGCTAACTGTTTAAGCAGCATTTACAGGGAGCACTGCAGAATATGCCTACTGCAAAAATAATAATAAAAAAAATGACAATAGCCTGTTTAAGTTTTAATTTTGTTCAAGCTATTTGATCTATACCATTACAAGAGAAAAAGGGTTTATGCCTCACCTTGGTATATCATTTAAGAAACCTCTGTGCCGTGTGTGACGATCCGTTTCATTACACTGGATCTCTGCTCAGGGATTTGAGCAACAGCTTCGGAGTTACTTCTATCGACTTTATCAGATGCTAAATCAGTCTTAAGTTATGAATACTGTGTTTTTCTTTGCTCCATGCTGTTGCTTCTAGTGGGGTTTCTTGACAGCTTCTCAGCTCCTAATTCAGGTACCTGTGAAATGCACAGAAATGTGCTGTAGAGATCAACTGCCTGCTCTTATTCTCAAATAAGAGGATTAAAAAAAAACATGAATATTTCTGTTCAAAACCAGAAGTTTAATCTATGAATGAGAAAAGTCCACAGCAAATGAATGTCACATTTTATCTTGCTCCCTTCTTTTCTACTGCTTCCAGTTTTACTTTTCCAAATTTAAAATCTATTCAAACAGTGTTGTCCTATTCCTGTGAATGGGATGTAGGATAATAACTGCATAGTAAAAACAGCTTCTCACTTCTTTACACTAAGGTATAAATTCTTGACTCATTTCTATGTTAGTGCAGACACAGCAACCTGAGTCAATGTGCAATCATAAAGTTGATCATGTATTTGATTTTTCAGGTCATAAGTAAAAAGACAGTATTTCTTATTTTTATTTTCACCTTATCCTGAAAATAATATTTTTCCACCTTATCAAAAATAAAAATTTCATTGTGAACCAAATATTTTGTGAAAGGAATTCATTTCCTGGAACATTTGTCAACTAGATTTTAATTTTTGTAAACTGTATATTGAAATATTTTTATTTTCAGAATAAAAACCAAGCTATTTTAGTTTGAGAGTGTCAAATCCATACTGTGAAGTTCTCTCACATTCTTTGGAGGGACTTTTTTTTTCCAGTCAGAATTATCCACCTTAATGAGGAAGTACATCAAGCACCGAAGATCTGGAAGGTGGCCAGAGCAAGTCCTTTTGAAGTGATTAAACCTTGTGATTAAACTTTCCTTCAGGATTTTTCGCACGGTGCCCTGCCCTTATAATCTTGACTGCAGGTGAATTGACAGAGGGATACTTGATAGAAAAAGCCTATGGAATTTAAAAGCAAAAAGGTGAAACTAGTGGAGTTTCATAGAGATGGTTCAGGGCTTCACACTTACAACCCTAATGGCAGTGAAGTTTAAAAGAGAAAAGTAATTTTCAGTAACTTGTCAGCTTGTCCAGCTGTTTTCTAAATAATGGATGTATCCATACACTGTTTTACAGTGGGGATAAGTTTACTTACAAACACAAGCCTGCAGTAAAATTCGGAAAACCCATCTAAAGCTTATTTTCTCCGCTAAAGTGCGACTGGGATGCCGAGACAGGGAGCAGAGTGTGGTGGCCAGGGCGTCAGGTCCTGCTGTCTCGTCACCCACCGTGGTGTGAAGGACCGCTGGTGGCCTCTCCTGGCTGGCTGACCTCCCCCTGACTTGGGGCAGGGAGAAACAGAAAGATTTTGTGCTCTGGCAGAGCTGCGCCTTCCCGTGACCCGGGCGAAAACCTCCAGCCCCTTTCCCACAACGCCGCGCCGAAGCCTTGCTGCAGCTCTCCGTTTATTTTTTCAGGTGAGTAAAGGCTGTATCAAGTGCTGGTTTCTCAGTTGCTTTTAATTAGGCTTCTGGAAGCCACTCTTTCATCTCGGGCGAAGCCTGCGTCACTTCGCTCCAGCTATTTTCAGTCCTAAAGCTGCGGGTTCACTTTCATGAGGCTAATTGAAGGCACACGGGAAAGCAGAAAAGGACTAATCCCAATGATTTGAGATATTTTATGGTTTGGGTGAAACCACACGTTTTTTAGTTGCAGAGAACCACTTTCTAAATTTTAACCACACAACCACTTCCCTTTGGGGGAGGAGGGGGCATGGGAGAAAGCAGTTGCAACGGACACGAGACCCCAACAGGGTCGTGCTCTGTGCGGGGAAGGTCGAGCAGGTGATGGAGACCTGATGTGATATAATAGGCTGGTTTGGGTTTTAAGGTCCTGCCTGTCTGGTCAGCTCCTCCTCATCTCCCAGGTAAGCAGGTGAAGAAAGCTGAGGGAAGTCCACCAGATCACCAACCAAAGCGCCATGCGAGGATGCTTAAGGTGTGTGACTGCCATTAATGTTAGTTGGACTCCTGCAGTGGGAATTACCTTCCTGGGCTGGAAAATAAAGAAATAAAAGACATTTCACCAGCTCTCACAAATGGGAGCCTTTCATAGTCACCATCCAAGTTTTCAGCTCTAACATCTGTGCTGCATTTGGCCAAGGCATGTCACCCCATGATACAGCCACCAATTTTCTCAGTAGTGCCACTGAAGTAAGAGCTTTTGATAAGTATTTCTCCTATAACATCAATATCTAACACTGTCTGGCATTTCTTATTTAATTCTGAGGCAGGTAACCCACAACAATACTCATGTGTTGATTTCTAAACATACATATATAAACAGATACAGATATAAACATATACAACAGTTTGCAATTGTCTGTTCATGAAAATATAGCAGTATGCTTTGCATAGTGGTTGAATGAATAACACATGCAGTTAGGATCAAAAATCTCTCCACCTGAAAACCTGTTAGTGTTATGAATTGCCAGAGAATGTTTAAACACAAAATATTTAAGAAACAGCCATTTTCTGCCCTGGTTGTTCCGCAGGCTTTTGATAGATCTTGTCCTTCATGTTGTTGGATTCATATTTTTTTTTCTGACTAGTTGGTGTATTGTGCAACACATCAAGCATGTGAGCAGCACTAAGAAAGAGTGAAAAACCAGAGAGAAGGGACATCACCGACATGGTGGTCTGTGGCTCCAAGTACAGGCACTCTTTTTCCTTTGACAGAGGAAGACTAAGAGATATTCAAGAAAGAACCAATTTTATGCTCACTGCACCTTGATTAAGTTATCTAGATGAATGGACAAAGTTTTGCTGCTGTTAATTCCTCCTTGCAACATGGGTGCAACCTCTTTACTGATGGTGATGTATGCTTGTACCTGGGGGGAAAACACAGTTCTCTGCTCAGGCATTGGTGGTAGAGATGGCTGTGTTCTAGGCCAACAAAATCAGCATAATCCCAAAGGTTTGGGATCCAAAGTATGCAAATGGATGGGTAGTGTAGGGTAGACAGAGCAAGGAGACCGAGAAGTCAGGGCAATAATAGTCAGAAGCAAACACAATACAGTATTTTTGGTCTTTTATTCTTTTGAACAACAAATTAGTAGAAAAAATATTTTTTTCTAAGGGTGGGACAAGGCTTTTTGCAAATCAGAATCATAACTTTTGAGAAAATATTATGCATTTATGGGAGGAATTGGAATTGTTGAAGCAGCTTGTCCTGATAATCTTCCAGGGCGATAAGTTTAGCGTAACCAAACCTCTCCGAAGTCTGATGGGACACCAGGACTTTCACTCTGAAATGACATTTTTCACTTCACAGGCAATCTAGAGCTTCTAAAGCATTTTAAAAGGATTAAGTAATTTAAAACAGAAAAGAAATAATTCCAGTCTTTTTGCATTTCAAGAAAATTTGAAAAATTCTGCATTGGTTTAAACCAAATGTTTTTTTCCTCTGATACTTCTGCTCAGCAACTGAACTGAAAACCCACTATTCATCCAGTCCCTACATAGGTAATTGCAGTTTGAAAATGGGAAAGGTTACATAAATTATGCTCAACGGTCCTTCTACTTAAATATTTGCTGGCTATTTTCTTGTAGCTTCAAAGCACAAGTGGCTCTCAAAGCAAGGTTTGAATGATGTGAAGGTATTGGGCTAGCTTGCAGTGGTTATGGGTTCATATTTTGCATATGGAGCCATTATTCCAACTAATAGATCACCACCAAGAGAAGCCATTTAAAATATCTTTATGGCCTATATCCTGACAGGGAAGAAGTTGTAAAAAGGTCATAAACTGTGCCAAGAAGCATAAAAAGAAGTTGGTGTTCTGCATTACAAGAAATGCAAGATAAGGTACTTGCACGTTCCAGGCATGGTGGGTGGGTGGGCAGGGGGCCTAACAATATCCAGATGGGCCCAGAGCACGGGCTGGAGGTAGACTCTGCAGAGCTGACCCTTTTTCTCTGCTGCTTCTTACCCACGCCATTACCTCCTTGACCCTTAATTTCAGCCTTCTCCTTTTGCAGCCTATGGTCCTTGCTGGGCTTGCTGCCTGGTGTCCCTGTGACTTCCTTCCTTCAAAGCCTGGGCTTCTCTTTGCTTTTCCCAACTAGCTAGAGGCCAGGCCCTCCTGGGCTTTGTCCCAGCCCTCAAGCCATGCTATACTGCCCTCTCCTCTGCCCAAGCCAGAGCAGGTGCCAGCTGTCCCACGGGCTGCTTCAGGGATGGTGTAGGGGTGAAGGAAGCCAAAGGGGTGGTCTGGCTCTGCAGGAGTTTGCAGTTTCTGGTCTTGTCCCCTGACAGCTGTGAGGTTGGGGATTCGGTAACTCTGTCTGACTCCTGCGCCCACGTCCTCTCCCAGTTTCCCCAGGGAGCTTTTAATCAAAACACTGTGGTGGCTGGTGGCTGACCGGGGTTTGTCTGCTTTTGCACTACCACAGATTGCCAGGCAGGACACACTTAAGTCCCCAGCAGATTTTAACCCTTAGTCTTTATGCCCTTATGCATAATGCCTTATGCACTCCTGCTCTGAATTTTGTTTCAAGCAGAATCTTCATTTTTTGTTTCTAAGCTGACTAATATTTGGATGTTTTGAGACAGCTTCAATGCCCTTAAAATATATATATATGTATTTTTTTTTCCCTGAAGGAATGTTGTTTTTTTTCCAGACTTGTTAACAAAATCTATCAACAGAAACTGGAAAGAGACAGATCCACATTTGTGCTGTGCCTTTTTTACCTTATTATGACCATTTAGATGGATTGTATGCTGGGTAAGTTGGGTGCCAAGCTCTTTTCAGATATCACAACTGTCCAGAAGAACATTAGTGTAAATAAGAAACAGGCTGTAATGACAAAATGTTTGGGTATTAATTCAGTCTTTACTTTGGCAAAAGCCTCCTACTGTCTTCAATGAGAATTTCCATACGTGAGAATGGAGCAAATGCTATAAGCCAGTTTTCACAACCTTTGTACATGCTTGCATGCACTTATGCAGAAGTTTAGTCACACTGGGATGAATTCTCTGGGGAACTGCTCGCCTATCCTACTATTGGTTTGCACAGTCTGCTTCTGAGTAAAACCCAAGAAGACCTTTGACTCATAAAAAACAACATATCCTTGCATGGGACACTCAGGGCTTCCCTGTCACATTTGGTCTTCTATAGATAGTAACAGCAGCCCTCTATTTACAGCTGTGCTTGCATAACTCCTGCAGCTGAGATCCACTGAAGCCAAAGTGGCAGTGTCAGCGTTATGCCATGATTTGCTGGCATATCACACGTTAATCCCTCTGCTGCAGAGACTCACAAACCTGCTGGTGCTAAATAATCACTCCCTTTCAGCCTCTTCACTTGCACCAGTCCTTGCCAGACCCCAGTAGAGATGACTTAGCCAGTACCAAACTCTGCAGGAGAGCATGGGTCTCAATGCCTGCATTTGTTTCTGACAGACCTCCAGCCAACCTGGTTCTCTTTTTTTTTTTTTTTTTTTCTCCCAGCAGGATGGAAAAACATACTTTACCGTTTCTAGCTCTGCTCCCTGCTATGCAGTCTTATGAGCTCTTTGTCTCACCTATGTATTATGTAGCTCTCATACTTATGTAATGGCTCTACAAAAGCCAAAGCCCAGAGGAAGCTAATCCAGGGATTTAGGTTCATTATGGTATGGGATCCCCTGGAGTGTCTCCTTCCACTTGCAGTAGACAAGGCCAGAAAATCCCCTTGTTTCCGTAAAGGTGGGTATTGTAGCCAATAACACCCTTGCCCCAAATGCACCAAGCACCAAGGGAGTGTATATGGGACTGGAGATGAGAATAGGCTCATTTTGGATGCTACTTGAATTGTAGATAGCACTGAGGATTTAGCTTTGCATGGCAAAGCCCCTGATGAAGTTTGGGGGCTCTGATTCTGAGGGCTCTGCCTGAGGAAAACACACTGGTATCAGTTTCAAAAGGCTTGAGAGGCTTAAATACTGCACCTGAGAGTGCCTAAAGCCCTTGCTCAGCTACCACCTAGTTGTGTGAAGTCCCTTGTCACTTGTGTTTCTACCACTGCCATCTAGCCACCCAAAGCTCAGGCTCTTAGTCTCAACATTGTTTACCTCTCATTTACCATGCTAGGTTGCAAAGCAAGTACTTCAAACCTGGGTTTTGCCACAATCCACAAAAACTTGTTTTGTGCCTGTTTCACTTGTGAAGCCAATCTTGGACATGCCAGCTGGACGTGTGCCTACGGAAGGCACAGCCAAAGAAGGTGGTCCCCTCTCACCGTCTTCTCCCAGTGGCTGAAAGGTTACAGCACTCACTGAGGATCTGGGAGACCCTGGTTCAGATCTTTCCGCCCTCTGCAGTAATTTGAACCTGCAAAAATAGCCAGTATGCCAGGGAGAAAGTGAGTGATAGTGTCTCACACAAAGGCCACACACAAAGGCTTCCCTTGGGATGAATGACGCAGATCTCCTTCTTCCCGCATAAATGCCCTGACCTCTAGACCTCACCTTCTCCAGTCCAGTGAAGAGTTATTACCAACAAATGAATCAGCTTAGTGGTGGGAAAGGCCTGGCCTGGAATGCCATATACAGCCTGGTCATGGCTCACATACACCTACCCTGGAGGTAAAAGATGTGCATTCAAATGCCCTCAAACAGAAGCAAGAATTAAGCTAAGAGAGGACTCAACTCAGAGTGATTTTCAGTGATCCCAGCTGTGCCTTAGGGCTGTGGCTGGGAGAGTCATTACACCATCTAGTGCCAAGGTTGCCCGTAAAAGCCCTGTAACACCGTACAGAAAAGTGTCCTTACCAGCCACTGGCTACCCAACAAGCGGGTAGAGGCTACCACACTTACGGCTCTAAGACAGGCATGTAAAGGTGGTTATGGCCAGAGCTGCAAATCTCAGACTAATGCATATGATTTTCTAAAAGTGCCGGAAACTTCAACAGTCCAGGTCACTGTCCTGAATACTATGGCAAGGAAATCTTTTCAAGGATCCTTTGGGCATGCTGAGATAATAGAGGCAAAAACAGTTTCTGCAGTGTCTTCCTCTGGGAGAGAGGTAATGAAGCAGAAAGTTGGGTCCATACACATTTCTGTTTCTCTTCAAATTTTCCTCTTTGTGGCTGTGATGCTGGAGTCACCCTTACCACAGTCTTAGCCTATGCACAAGCACTTTATATCCCATGCAGTACCGTCTAGCTCTAGCCATTTTGCATGAGCATCCAGCATCTCCTTGTCAGGGTCAGATATAAATTTATCTAGAATCCTTCCCAACTATGAGGAAAAACCTGTACCTCAAGGGTTGTTGTTTTTTTGTTTGGCTGGTATGTTTGTTTGTTCTTTACTCATTTGCTTGTTTATTTATTTTTATTAGTGAATAATAGTTATGTGTGTGTACACAAATTCTTATAAAAGTATGATCATTTTGCAGTTGGAAACTTTACCACCAGCCTGCAAGTGTGTCGTGAGGACAGACAGTGCTCAAGTGATACTAAAGACCATCTCACGTTCATTTTCAGATCATGGCGGGTGATAGATTTCAACATCCTTAATGTGTAATATTTGGAGTGTTTTTTGTTTTGGTTTGTGGTTTTCTGTTGTTTTTTTTTTGGTTCTTTTTTTCAGTATGACATCATTTCACAGATTAGTGCAGAATGACAACCAAATTCCCATGGAAGAAAAGGCAAACGGGTGATCTTCACCAAACTGAAGTCCAAAGGCTTGTTTTTATACATGTAATGTTGCTCCTGAAGAGCTTTTCTGTCTTCAGTATTCACTGCTCTGGCAAACTATGTACATTGCAGCAGACAGGAAATGTTCATCACTTCCCTGGACTAGCCATGAGTGTGACATTGAAGCTCATAATCCTTTATTTTCTTCTTAATTTAACCATAGTATCTTCAGTGCAAGAAGGCTGTGTAAGCAAGAGAAGAACCGAGACTTCTTTTTTCACCCACCATCTACATACCCAGCCTCCTAAAGAACTGATTTTTATGCAAGGTTCCCTGAAACACAGTCCCAAAGACTGCAGTCAATGAAACAAACAAACAAACAAAAAACAGATCAGGCATCAAGCAAACATTGAGAATAGCCCTCAGGGTTGATTTACTAAGTGACAAGACACAGCTGATTATATGAGATATCAGTGATTATATTTGCGCTTTGCGTTTTCCAGATGGAAATGCGTTCCTTTGTAGAAGATGCAGGAGGGAGCAAAGGAGATAAACCTTTGTCCCTGCCTTCATGAATGACTCCTTCATAAAGAAGCTGTGACTGAGGGAGGTCTTTAATGTATTCTACATGTTGTCCCAGTGTGGGCAGAGGCTGTCAGCAACAGCAGGTAAAATACCGCTCAGATGTAAATCCTGGCCAACTTGTCCTGATCCTGAAGTCTGAGAAAGGACAATGTCTGGGAGAATTCAGGGAAGAATTCCACTCCCTGGCCTATAACCAGTAAAAGCACTGTACAATTTGGTATGGGAACATAGCCATGGTAGGAAATTTACTGTTGGAGGAAAGAGGACAGAACAATACAAAAGCCGTTCACATGATGTTTGAAGGGGGTTCTTGTGTCCAATATATATGTAAAACAGCACCCCAATATACACCATTGCCAAGGAAATGCAGTCGGAGATCCTGTGAAGTTAGCTTCTGCATGAGCAGTAAGAGTTATGTTAAATTGCTTGGACATGGAGAGTTTATCTAATGTCTCAACTGTGACTGCTTTCTACTCCTGATATTACTTCCAAGATACCATGAAGCTTGAGAAGGATTTCCTATGGTTTCTTCTGGTTCTTACGTAGAATTACAGAACGGTTTGGGTTTGAAAGGACCGTAGTGATCAGCCTGCCATGTGCAGGGACACCTCCCACCAGACCAGGTTGCCCAAAGCCCCATCCAGCCTGGCCTTGAGCACCTCCAGGGATGGGGCATCCACAGCTTCTCTGGGCAGCCTGTGCCAGTCCTTCACAGAATCACAGAATCACAGAATCGTCTAGGTTGGAAGAGACCTCCAAGATCATCTAGTCCAACCTCTGTCCTAACACTAACAAGACCTCCACTAAACCATATCACTAAGGACTACATCTAAATGTCTTTTAAAGACCTCCAGGGATGGCGATTCAACCACTTTCCTGGGCAGCCTATTCCAATGCTTAACAACCCTTTCAGTAAAGAACTTCTTCCTAATATCCAACCTAAACCTCCCCTGGTGCAACTTTAGCCCATTCCCCTTCGTCCTGCCACCAGGCACCTGGGAGAATAGACCAACCCCCACCTCGCTACAGCCTCCTTTAAGGTACCTATAGAGAGCGATGAGGTCTCCCCTGAGCCTCCTCTTCTCCAGGCTAAACAACCCCAGCTCCCTCAGCCGCTCCTCGCAAGACTTGTTCTTCAGACCCCTCACCAGCTTCGTTGCCCTTCTCTGGACTCTCTCGAGCACCTCCATGTCCTTCTTGTAGCGAGGGGCCCTTCACAGTAAAGGATTCATCTAATCTAAGTCTACCCTCTTCTAGTTTAAAGCTAATAGGTCATGGAATCATAGAACTGTAGAATATCCGAGTTGGAAGGGACCCACAAGGATCATCAAGTCCAACTCCTGGTCCATCTCCTTCTTGTGCTGGGGGCCCCAGAGCTGAATGCAGTGCTCCAGGTGGGGTTGCATGAGAGCAGAGCAGAGGGGGACAATTACCTCCCTCGACCTGCTGGCCACGCTGCTTTTGGTGCAGCCCAGGATACAGTTGGCTTTCTGGGCTGCAAGCGCACATTGTCAGCTCGTGTTGAGCTTCTCATCAACCAACACCCCCAGGTCCTTCTAAGGGCTGTTCTAATCCATTCTCCACCCAGCCTGTATTTGTGCTTGGGATTGCCCTAGCCCAGGTGCAGGACCTTACACTTGGCCTTGTTGAACCTCACAAGGTTCGCACAGGCCCACCTCTCAGGCCTGCCCACGTCCCTCTGGATGGCATCCCTGCCCTCCGGTGTGTCGACTGCACCACACAGCTTGGTGTTGCCTGCAACAGAACCACAAACATCACCAACAGAATTTCAACATTCATGCAAAAAGACCAAAGTGCACCTTCAATGATATCTGCAACTGGAGGATATGACAGAAAACAGACTGCAGAATTTGACTTATTATTAATAATGTCTCAGAAGCCAGTGAGAGCTGAGTGTGATTTTATTTTATTTTAGATCCAACAGTGAAGCTAGAGCAAAATATCTTTTTCTTTAAAAATCAATAAATTTAATTCCATACTTATTTCAGTTTCCAGAATATGGAGGCATGTCTTACTCTTTAGAGAATAGTTCAGCTGCCCACATTTTTAGAAATGTGCCTTTTACTGTCACCCCAGTCCATTAAGTAGCAGTTTTCAGGCAGAGGGAGCACCATAAAATACAACATTCTGTTCTGCTAAATACTTTGGCAATTATCTCAGACCTAAAAGCAGTGCTGGCTTAGAACTTTGGTTGTAGACCACTCTCTATTGCTTCTGTGCACAGAAACATAATTTGCTTTCTTCCCTTGATAAATAGTTTTCTGTATTTTTGTCCCCTTGGATTTTAACCTTTTGTATGGAGTTAGCAGAAATGACTGAGGAAGGAACATTTCTTAAGAGCTTCTTATGTGACAGACTGGGAAAATAAGCATTCACATGCTGCCAAGACTGGAAGGTAAGGAGAGAAAGGGCATGTTTTGGGCAGGATGGGGATATTTTGTGGTAAACTGTCATACTAATCTGAGGTATTTTAGCCCAGACAACTACAGCTGCTGTCAAAGAGAAAAGCTCTTCATTTCTGCTGATCTCGCAGCTTTGGGTAACGTGTATATTTGCTGTTGCCAGTGAAACAAAGGGTTCTTCCAGAGGGCACTGCTGATCTAGAGGGCAAAGTTATATATATAATATTTTTTGGTATACCATGATATGTTGGTCCTAAGGGAACTCAAGCATCCAGGAAAACTGAAGTTAGAAACGTGGGTGGAAGCTTTGCAGCCCACAGATATTTCTAAATCCAAACGACATCCTGAGGAAGTGAGTCTGGAGAGGGACTTTCTCATGCTGCGCTCTTTCCCAGCTATTAACAGCATTATGTGCTTCACAGCACCGTTCGTGCAACAGAAATGCAGTCACTTATCAGAGGTGAAGGCTATGTAATCTACTAAGGAATTCAGCCTTTGGATTAATGCATGGTATGCTGCTGATACTCCCTCTCCAAACATAATGTATTGCAGCCATAAATGGTGAAATTAGGCATGACAAATTGAGACTTGCAGTCTAACTGCCTCCCAGATGGGTTTGGGTTTTGCATAGCCGCCCACACTGAAAAGAGTGTCCTCAGCCCCTCAGCCATTTTAGGCGCAGTTGGAGCAGTCGTAGCCGTACGGAAAATGGCTATTTGCTACAGGTACTGGTTAAATCTGGGCACTTATAATTGGATATGTAAATGCATAAGGAAGACACTTTTGTGGTGTACTGAACACAATTTTTAAGCATTTAGTTCTTGAAATTTTGAGGCAAGTATATGTCACGAGCAATTGGGCAGCTCAAAATACATGATAATTTGCTAGTTGGAGTTGTCTACACTTCCTTCATTTGACTCTTAGATTTCTTTGGGTTCTTCTTTCTTTATACCACCCTCCTCTGTCCAAATGACAACATCTTTGTCTTTGTTCCAGATATCCTAAACCCAGTGCTGGTTATGATTTCTGTACATTACTCTCATTTCTTTTCCCACCACGGACACAAAATAATAGTTGAAAGAAACAAAATGAGATAAAAAGCCAAAATAGCGGCTGCAGCAGAGTAAGTGGTGAAACACATATACTGTTTAAAAAAAAAAAAAGTTGGAAATGCTTTTTAGCATATTTGAGTCTGCAAAGGACTGAACTGCTGGGGAAGTCACAGCTTTATGATCTGACAGCAGCTCTGTCGTGGGATACCTCCTAGTGAAGATGTAACAGCTCCGTGCACACACACATATACAAACACCCCCAAAACACATCTAGTATTACCTGACATTGTAGAGATATCATGGGTAGAGTGTATTTTACCTAGAAGTTTTGGAATGATTTCACACAGCAGTTTCTTCGAATTTATGGCACCATTATAGGACAGAATTATTTCTATTTTACAGATGAAGAGAATCAGAGTCAATAGGGCTGGTGAATTAAGGACAGGTTAGAAGAAAAGGGTTAGGCAAATAGAGACAAATATAGAAAGGTATTCAGGAAGCTAAAGAAAAGCTGGGTATTTTTTTGAACCTAGATAATGTCTAACTATTATAATTCCCTACTGATAGCTTCATCAAAAAGGCTAAATAATTAAGAAACATGGAAAATAAACTGTTCTTCCCTCATTTTAAAGATCTCCAAAGCTGAGAAGAAGTCTCTTGGAAAGGGGTGGGCAGATGCTCATACTGCTGCATGTGCAAGTATGATTAAGAGTTTTTCAGTATTTATATCTTTCACAACAGGGATGCATTTTCAAACAAAGAAGCACGAACTACTAGCAAATGACTTAGTGGCCTGTACAAAATAAATAAATAAATAAATAAAATAAATCAGAAACTCTTAGGAGAAAATTAGAGATTTAAATTTATTTTTTTTGAACAATGTCTTGCCATTACAAATCCTATATTACATGCCACTCACATCACTGCTACAGATTTCAAATTGTTCTGAGCATTTATTATGTATATTTTCAAAGACTATCTGGTCCATTAACCATTTACTTTCCTTTAGTGGCATCAATATCCTTGTTACTGGAGTCTTTCTCAATCTTCCTGTTATGCTATGGTAACATCTGCTGGTGGAAAAGTCTCTATTACAGTAAATGACCTTCAACTATCCAAGCAACTTCTAGAGTTAGTTTATCAAGCTGCTTAAAAAAACTAGTTCTAGGAAACACTTTTAGGTGGTGTCAATTTCAAATAAGAAATTCATTAGGATCATAGAAACAAACAAGAGGGGAGGAAGGTCAGCATGTTCCAGCAGAGGAGAAGAATTTATTTCCCCAGTCTCCAACTTACAATAATATGCAGGGTTCCAGAGATTTTTCTGATCAAGTATTAAAATTCCTTCTTTCTAAAATGTGCTGCTTGCAAATGTTTGCATTTTGTACAGGAGCAAGGCCAGAGAACTGGTAGCTGGTGTGGTATGATAGTACTGGAGTTGGGTAAGGGAAATAAAATGAATTTATATCGTGACATCTGATTTTCTCTCTCTGTTAAAAATACGCTATCCTAGACAGGGATATTCAAAGAAAAATAAATGAATAAATAAATAAGCAGGTTATGTTTGTAGGTACCCCAGTATGAAATCCAGATTTCTCAGACCTAAAATTCAGAGGTCTGTCTGAATTAGGACAGAAAGGGTCAGACACAGGTACATTAGACTGTGTAAAAACAGAAGGAAAAGGAAGCTTCCTTCAGCAGACCCTATGCCAATAAACGAGTATACTGGCCAGAACACAGGAACAAATCTGTCCAGGGAAGGGATATCTGTAACTGGTTATTACACAGTTCCCTGCACCTTTGTTGGATGCAGGGCAGCTGGGCTGGAGGATGGCCTCACTGACTTGTCTTTTCTCAGGCTTTTCTGGCAGGAAGGCTGATGTGTCTTCAAAGGGCTTATTCACACTTCAGCACCTGTGACACTCAAGATGATAAAGAATATTTCCTTTCTCCCCCTCCCGATTAGATACTCCATGTCCATGATGTATTTTGTAGTGAATTATTTCTCAGTCCCCCTGCAAGCTTTGAAAGAGATTGAAAAAGAAGGAAAATAATGTTCTATGCTGCAGAAATGGCAATGGAAACAGCTTTCATATGTGCCTGGGGGCTCAGCTTATAAAGACTGATTTGGTGCTGTCTCCCAGTTTTGTGTGTGGCTGGTTTTTTTTGAAGGAGAGGTGAAGAGCGGGGAGCAGCTTGACAAACTCATCTGAGTTTTCTTTATTTCAAGCATTTCTTGTCAGGACTTACTGAGAAAAAAAAAAAATTAAAGAGCAAAAGCAGGAAAGGGCCATTTGGCTTATCTTGTTCACTTCCTGAAATCCAAACAAACTTTCAGAAAAGTCTGTATCACACCCTATCCATTCACCCTGTTTCCCTGCACTGAGGATGGGAGAGTCTAGACGAATCTCGGCTTTGGGAAGCCTTTGGAACTTTTTCTGAAAATAAGTTCCAAATATTTTGCATTCAAAGGCTTTGAACGTATTGGAAAACACTAGCTGGAGGGTTCAGGGAGGTGTTTTTTTTCTTTTTGTTTTATTTATTTGCTTTCATTCTAGGCACCGTTGCCAAGAGCGCAGGAGAGATGGGCTGGGAGGTCTGCACCAGCGAGCAATGAAGCGGTTTGGGTGACTTTGCTGGGATACCACTTGCCAGTAGTGACTCAGCCAGCACCACCCGAGGTCTAGCCGCAGCTGGATGTGACAGCCCAAGGGACCCTTCCATGCCTCAGGCGAGCTCCTGCCTCTATACCTCTTGCTCCAGGTGCAGCGGCCTGGTTTTCCAGCCTCTGCCGACCAGGCCTTCCTCTGGCTGTGCCCTGCGGCTCCTTGCTCCCTGTGAAGTTCAGCAGCACGGCTCCTCTTTACGAAGGCAGCTTTCTGGACCCGAGAAGACGTGGGTGTGAGAAGCTGCAGCCCCTTCCTGGTTCCCATGCCTGGTTTGCAACGAGTGGAAGCCAGGGCTACAGCCACATACAGGCACCGCACCCACATAAGGTGTCCAAAATCTTTTGTGTGTCTGGGCTTTGGTTTCTGCTGAACCAGGGTGTGTTTTAACTGGTGCCCGACATTTTCTAGACAGGCGAAAATCTGATTCTTCTTGCAAGTCAGATTAAACAAAAAAAGAAAGAAGAGCAGTGATGCCGATATCCACTGCAATACGGAAGGGGGGAACTTCCTCAGAGCTTACGCCCACCTCCTTTCCATGCTCACTCCGTTGGCCTTCTGCTATGGTGCTGGCTAATAAGTGTATTTTTTTCTTCTCTTGAATCCTATCCTTCACAAATATTCTGTTCTTTCTCATGTGTCCTGATGGAAGAAATGCTCTAGAAATGAGCCCATCTGTCTGGACATCCCAGAAAACACGTCTGTTAATTTTCTGGCATAAAATTGAAGCAGCCAGTGTAGCCTCTTCAGTCTGTGGAGACGTAATTGACAATTCACTGAGCTAAGGGATGAAAGTTGGGAACCTTCATCATAGACTGAACTTCTTAATGTCTTAAGCCTTTCTTGTGAGAACTATAGAATGGGCATGTTCAATCCTAGCTGTTTAAAGTGCTTTATCTAGTCAACCTATTTGCTTAAAAGCAACAAAATTATATATGAGGCTTTCAGAATACTTTTACTACTTGTGCAAACTTCTAAAATTTATTTTAAAAAGTTGGAAAATCCAAATGTTGTATAGCATTTTTGACCAGCTCAGTTGACCATAGAGCAACTAACAACCTTAGGAATGCTGTCAGGAAAAAAACGTGGGACGATGCTTCTGAGATAAAATGAAGGATTTAAGAAAAAATGCCACCAGAAAGATGACATGAAGGAAGTTTTGATTGGTTTCCTGTTAACATGAAAACCAACTCTCATAACACTGGTGTGAGCTCCTGAAGTAGCCCAGTTCCTTCGTCTATTTTATTTAACAGTGGCTGAATGACTTTGGGAAAAAGCTAACTCACATGCTTTCCTGGAATACAGGTTGAGATTTGGGAAAGTGCGGGAAATTTGTGTAAATGTTTTTCACACACCGCAGCACAACTTACATTTAGAACTGGAAGAGAAAAGAGTGGAACCGGGAGGTGGATTGGATTTTGGTGGTTCTATGTTTCTCATATATCCAAAATCAAGGCATCCTGGGGAATTCATAAGGAATCTCTATCTCCGGTGAAACTAGGACCAATTTCTAGTTTGGCCATGCACAGTAACAAATTTGGCTAATCTCCTGTAAGTTTGGATTAAACTGTTAATAAATTAAGCCTAAGCAGCAGCCAAATTTCACAACTTGCAGCTAAAATCTGTAGTTGATTGAAAAACCCTGTAGCTTGAAAGAAAAAGGAATTTTGTGCCAGTTTTATGTTGTTCCTTGGACCGGCACTCAACTGTCTCCTCATGAGAGGCTCGTGAAAACCCAGGGCCCTCCCATGACCTGCCCCGTGCCAGGAGCACGGACCCCCTGGTCCCCTCCAATGGCCCCTCTCCTGGCTCACACATGGCCACTTTTTGCATTAGCAAGCTATAGGGCCCAAGTGGACCATGCCTCATTGCATAAAGAGGAAGACAAATCCAAGGCACTCAGCCAGTTTGTAGGGATTAAAGGGCATAAATAGTCATGGAAATGCCTGGAACTTAAATGATTCCTAAGAAGGGAAAAAAAAAAAAAAAAAAAAAAGGCCCCAGTCCATCCTGTAAATTGCAGCATGAGCATAATATCTCAAATGTGTGGTCCTCCCGTTTAAATAGAGAACTTCTGTTGAGTGAAAAATATGGGAGATATTTTTCACAGATTACATCTTGTAATATATATTCATGACAGGAACAGAGATAGGACTATAAAACAGAGCACTCCAGTACAAATTGTGGTCTCCAAAAAAACACATCCCAAAGTATTGCACCCTTCCACCTACCTGGCCAACAGCCCCTTTGGATGCACTACCTTCTGAATTTCCTTCATCTGGTAACAGGTGGTGGGGCAAGGAAATCTCACTGAATACCTGAGAGATGAAGCTGACTTTTGAGAGTTAAAAAAAAAGGGGGGAGACGTAGAGAAGGGACAAAAACAGTTTTTGAAGGGTGGCAGAGGCAATTTGCCCCTCTGTATACTGCCACTTTTAACCTTTGAGCCAATTCTGTTGCACATTTATGACCAAGCAAAAAAGGTCAAGCTGGCAGAGCCTTAAATTTGGGGTAAAGGGAGGCACTGGTGTTGTGGTTTGCTGTTTACTTTGGTTTCTTTGTTGAGAGGTATGTTTTTTTCTTTCTTTTTTTTTTTCCTTTTTCCTCCTAGTCTGAACTACAGTGATCCATCCATCTCTAAATGTTGACACTTTAACCCAATACAAATCCCCCTGCCTAGCTTTCTGTCTTTTCCATTTTCAGTTCAGATTTCCCTCGTGGACTTGCAATTCACTCTCAGGTCATTAATATCCTTTGCTGGCAAATCCTTCTCGATGTATGAAGTAAGAGCGCCTGCCGACGACTGATCTTCCCTCACCTATTACTTCCAATAAGAAATGCAACCTCAGCTGCCTTTTGACATTTCCAGCTCCTATATTTCTACCCCTATCGTTCATAGTTGCACAATGGCCACTTTACCTCAGTTATCAAGGCTCTTTATTCTTGCTCACTCTCTGCTGATGTTTGCCTGTAACCCCATTTTTGTGGAGGGGTGGCAGACAGGAGGCAAGGTGGACTCAGGCTGCTGAGCATGGGCTTTTCTAACTATCCAGGATGTGGCGCAAGCCAAGAAAGTTCCCCAGCGTTCTGAAGAAATAAGGATGGGGGGAAAAAAAAAAGAAGCAGCAAGCAAGTCTCAAAACCAATTTAGGCAGAATGAATGGGTCTTTGTTCTCTAGGGCAGGGTTTGCATTTATATTTGCTGTGTTAGCCACGGTCATGATTTAACTGCACATCTTAATGACTTTTGGTGTTTCCCTTAAAGAGCCAGAAGCTGGAATCAAGGGATTCCAGAAGGCTCTCTGCATTCATTCAGAGCAAAAGGTAAACCTTTATTTTTGCAACAAAGAGGAAGAAAATTCTCCCCAAAAGACTCCAAAACCCAAAGGAAAATAAAAAGAAATTGACTTATATTTTATTATTTTTTTAAGAAGTCTCAGCATCTTTAAGCCACTCTCAGGATTTTGGAAGGTGTTGAAGCTTTGATGCTCAAAATTAACAGTGCTGCCTTTACGTGGAATATGCTACTACTCAGGAGTTTGCTCAAGAAATTAAGGCCTCCCTCCATCTGCTTTGCCAGCACTTTTGGTCTGTTCCTTATTCCTTTGGTTCAGGTGGTAGCAGGGAGAGAAGATGCTGCCCATCTCACTGTGGCTGTCTTTTGAGATTGCCCATCCCTCGTGCCTTTGCTGGTTAGGCACCCTGCGATACCTGAACGTGAAAGTTGGTGTCAGCACATGCTATACAGCGTGGAGCTTTTCCCATTTAAATGCAAACGCAAGAACACAGGGTTGGGATTGGCAGGAGAATTAGGCCAGTGTTTGACCTCTCACTGTGCTGGGGTGAGACCCTTCCCCACAAACCAGCACAACCGAGGGCCCCGACCCTGTCTAACCAAATCACCGATAACATTGCCTTGCCTTCAGAGGTGCTCACCATGGCAGGAAGCAGAGTGTGAGTGGGATTGTGTCCTCCACCTTCTGCTGCCTGATTTTGCCTATTTGTAACAAACTATTTTCTGTAGCCTTCTCCTCTCCTTTACCCATTTTATCCTCGGGATGACTAATAGATTTGTCAATGTCTAGCTGAGCTGCTGGGCTCACATTCATGTACCCACTTAATCGCCCACTTTTTTCAGGTGACCTAGCCACATTCCCTGCCTGTGTCAGGGACTTGTGCAGGCAGCAGGAGCTGCAGCTGGGATAAGCACCAGAGGCTGGAGTTGAAGCTCTTCCACAGAACATGCTCGCTGGTCCACCAGCCTGCAGCCAAGCTGGCTGTGGACATGAGAAGCTTCATCCCACCCCTGGCTGTTCATCATCTTCCCTCTGCCAGAGCTGCTGCCAGAGCTGCATTTGTGAGTGTTTATTAGCTGCTCTCTGTCAGCATGAACTGGGTTAGCAATGATCTACTGCCTGAGCTCTGTTTTTGCTTGGGAAAGGCTGGGGAGCACTCACACAAGTGGTGAAGCAGCACACCTGGGTGGCAGGGGCTTGCTGGTGGTAGGGGTGGGTGGTGGCCAGCAGCTGGGAATGCAGCTTGTTTAGACAGGAGAGCAGCGTGTGAGCAGGGCTGGAATGGGAGCAGACTCTGGCCAAGCCACTTTGCACCTCTGTTCTCTTCGCTGTCTTCAGCTTGCTTGTCTGCTCGGACTGCAAACTGTGCGGGTGAGGGACTCCCTCAGTCATGAGATGGAAAAGCGAAATGATCTCAGAGCAGGACCCCTGGACATTATCATGCTATGGCAGTAGTTGTAAAGGTGAAAAGCAATTAAGCAATGAAGCAGATGAATTTTTTCTCATTTCTTCTCCAACTTCCATTCAAACATTCTGCTAAACTCTCAAAAATACTTTTTCCTCACTGGCAAATGTAATACTGCTAGATTTCCTCACTCCTACCACCATCAATATCGTGAGCTTACAGTGAGCCAGTTTTCTGACTTTTCTTAAGCCTGGATTACTTGCTAGCTCACTGCCATACTTGCTGTGGATATTTTCCTTCCCTTGACCCCCACAAACAGAGCCTTTCTTTATTTATGCAACATTTCCATAACAAGTCTTCACTGCTGATGCCACTTGTTTCTTTGGAATTTAAGCTTTGATCGAGAGGATATATAGCTCCAGCCACCAGGGACTGGGGTGAAAACCCTTGGACTGACCTGAGACACTGCTGTCATATGGGTTCTGCGCCTGGTACACGGAGAGAAGGCAGGGTCACTCGTGGAAAAACAGCATTTATTTTCAGGAGCCCAGGAACTGCCACCTACACACTGATGTTGTTAGCCAAGTGCCGAAGGAATGCAGGCCTGCTCAAGGACTGGGAACTTGTGTCCTGGCAAGTGGTGAAATCCAGGCACTGGGAACTTGCAGGTCTTTGCTGTAAGTTATTGACCTGATGAGCACCAGCAAGACTAATGGCAACCAGGAGCATGGAAATGGGCAGATGGGGAATGAATACGAAGGACCCCATTCTTCTATTACACCTGACACTGAGGTGACAGATAATGGCATGCTGTGTTGTATTACGGTGTCTGCAGTTTAAGAATGGCATCAGAAAGCAAGCATATGCATATGAAAGAGATACATGAAAATGGTGAAAAAGGGAAAGAGAATTATCTTAAAGAAAAGGTAACGAATGGGCTTGGTCAGTCTAGAAGCACATAAGTGAGGAGAAGATGCTTGCTAGTAGGGATTTGTTAAACCTGGCAAATGTAGGGCAAGACCCAAAGGCTAAAAGGTGAACAAAAGCAGAAGACATAAGATGTATTTTTTTAAATGTGCTAAAAAAAAAAAAAAAAAAAAAAAAAGTTTAAAAAG
Source organism: Cygnus olor (assembly GCF_009769625.2). NCBI lineage: Eukaryota > Metazoa > Chordata > Aves > Anseriformes > Anatidae > Cygnus > Cygnus olor. The sequence goes on along the minus strand of NC_049170.1, from coordinate 80,933,382 downwards.
CAATTGCGTGAGGATTTATGTCACTTTATGTATTGAACAGCAGACATGGCCATCACAGAAGCCTTCTCAGATCATATAATTTCTGTTTCTACTTCAGTTATGTTTGTTTAGCTTTTATAGAAACAGAGGAAGAGATAACACATGGAACTTGAGACCTCTGTTCTTGTCCTTTTCCTCAGGACAACCATAGGATTTCTGTGCACAGAGCGAAGACAGAATAGGTGTTTTACGACATAAAGAACCAGCCCTAGTTGTTGCCTAATGCTCTCACATCCCATTGAAGCCAGTAGAAGAGTGGTCGTCATCTCACTCAATGGATTTAATATCTGATAGAATCTCTCTCTCGATGTACAAACCATATGGTGGAGAGCTCTCTATTTATGAGAGGGGTGTGCACGTTTCTTCATGCTTTTCTACTTATGTCAGCTGATTTATATGCAAATCCTAAATCAGATCTGTCTGCTGTTCCTGTTCTGCAGAGGAGCTAAGGTAGCGCTGTGGCTAAAGTGAGAGTGGTATGAAACAGCAGTAAGCAAAAAGCTCTCCTGGCTCCTCCATTTGTTCCCCACATTTGCCTTGGCCAGTCTCCATGTTGCACAAGCCCTCTGATCCCTTTCTGGTATTGTACCTCAGGCGCTTCCCTACGTCCTTCTACGTCATGTAAATACAGGCTAAAACCTGTATTTTGTGCAGTGCCTGAAAATAAAGTGTTATATCAGTTGGAGGGGTTTGAAAGGCCACCCATCTCCGCATGGAGGGGCTGGCGAGGCGGTCCCTTAGTGGGACTTGGGGGTGCCACAGCACTGTGCACCCCAGCCAGCGTGGGCAGGTCTGGATACAGCTTGACTTTCCAAGGCAGCCCCTCAATAAAGAGATTGAAGGGACCGTTTTATTGACTAAGAAACAACAATGCTGACCTCTCGCGGCCACAGCAGCCGTTTGCAGCGAGGTGTCCCAAGCGGCGTCCTTGCTCAGCATCAGCGGCAGGGCTCTGCCTGGGGCTGCCTGGCCCTAGGGGTTGTACCTACCTGCTCTTCGCCTCTTGAGACGCTCCCCATGGGGACATCACCTTCTCATTGCTCTCAGCTCCACCCCAGTGGTGCTGGCTGTCTGCTGATTTTGGCCACAGCTCAGGAGGGCATCCACAGTCAGGATCCGTCTCGCTGATATGCAAGGAAATCAAGCTAGCTGCATGCTTGCACACTGAACAGTGACCAGTCTGAAGGACAGTGACCATAACACATTTCAGTGAGGAAAGACCCTGCCATGTATTTCTAAGCCATTTCCAGCCTCTGAGCCCACACAGTCCAAAATGGGATTGGTATATTTAAGGAATTTGCTCTGCTGCAAGTGAGGTGTCTTGGTATCCTCTCTGCGGACTCACTTTTGCTTCTGAAGGACCGAGATCACCCTTGAACATCATTTGCCATGACCTGTTTTCAGTGGTCAGATGTCGCACCTACATATGTTATGGAGCTAGCCAAAGAAGAGGTTATGAAACAATGACTGGACACCTAAAGCAAAGAGGGGAGGTGCATTTAAGTTAGCTGGTGAGGGGTGGGTGAGTCTGGAAAAGGACAAGGTTCACTTCCCTTCTTCTTTCTGATCTGGATAAGAATCAGTTATGCCCTGAAGATTGCTTCACATCTGATTTTTGGTGGCAGTGAGCATGTTCCTCGTGTACCCAGTGGGGACGGGTGCAGGTCAGGAGGCTTTGGGCTGGGCAGCTCAGCACCTGAGGATAAAATAGGAGCACAGCAGAGGCAGGAGCAGCACTGAGGGGACGACAGTCCACATGCTCCCTGGTTCACACCAGTGCTATTTGGCTTGCATTTATTTCCTTATAACTGCTTGCGGTATTTAAGGGCGGAAAATAACCTGCTTCTGATCTTAGGATGTCAAAGGTTGTTTCTGTGTGCTTTTTTACATGACTGTATGCACTGCACTGGCTGCTAGGGCTTTCACTGGTTTGTTTCCTGATCCAAAGAGGGCGAGAAGCACTCTGCAGGTCCAGCCCTACCTAAGACAACATCACCTGGAGCTGTGAGCACTGGGTCCTCGTGTCCTCACCTCTCACCAAAGTCACCAAGACCCAAGGGACCCACAGCTCCCTGAGTGCGTGATGGATTAGCTCCCAAATGAGTACCTGCCATGGGCAAGAAAAGTGCGTCACCCTGGGTGAAGTGATCTTTTTTTTTTTTTTTTTTCCCCTCTTCCCTTCTCTCTGGATGAGGAGTCTTCAAGAGAGGAATTTGGAAATCTCCAGTCCCTTTCCAAAACCTTTCATTAAAACAGCCCATAAAAGCAGTCTCTGTAAACTTTAGGAGGCCTTTAAGAAAAAAAATAAAATAAAAAATTAAAATTAAAATTCCGTTTTATTGAACAAATGGGCAGGACTGAAAATATTCAGAAAATTAAAATTAATTTGAAAATAATTAAAACTAAGACAAGCTTAGTGTATGTTTCCAAGTCCTGGGTAATATTAAAGTAGCATTAAAAAATTGCAAAGGAAATTTACTGTGAGCAGGTGTTTGAAATAATTGGGGGAGAAAAAGGGTTGACTATTAATTAATGAAGAATTATGAATGTCCCTTGTTGGACTTTTTTCCTGTAGTCAACATATTTTTAACCACATGCACTTAGCGAACACATTTTAAAAGTGTGGAGTTGCTTTACAGACACATATAGGGAGCCGAGTGTTATTTTATCCACATTATTTTATTTTTGCCAGTGGCATGTATTTAGCAGGAGCTGTTGAGATGACTGAGGTACTATGGCAAAGTCTTCCTCATCAGCTATAAAGCCCAGATGCTAATATTTTCAAGGAAAAAAAATTCCTACATGAGGGTCAAAGGCATTTAAAACTAAAAAAAAAAAACAGTGACTGGCTTCAGAAATGCAAATGAAAAGCAAACATGGGTGCAGCACCTCAGTAAGTCCAAATAACACCATGTCACAGATAACATTAAGGACTGTTAGAAGACTTTTTCAGGAGAAAGGGAAGACAGAGCCTTTGTGCAAAGGCTACACAGCCCACTAACTTGGAAGAGCAACCTCTCATCTCCTTGCATAGGACACACCAAGAAAGAGGCAACCCAGCAGAGCTCTGTTGAAAGGATCACTGGTCTCAGGGCTGCATCGAGCTGGTGCTAAGAGGCAGCATCTGCATGTCCTACACTCAGCTCTCAGAAAATTGTTTCCTGGGCTCTTTGCTCCCTCCAGCCCCAGGATCTACCAGCTGGGTTGTGCTGGCTTTGCTCTGTGTTGGCAAGGATTGTGGCGCTCCCCCGGGGATGGGGGTAACTTTTTGGTCAATTTAACTTATAGATTAACCAGGGGGTGTCCTGTTGCATGCTTAGATCTTATACCTGGAAAGCTTGGCATTAAGTGTGACTTCTACTGTAAGAAATCAAAGCCGGTCCTCAGGTCCTCAAGCATTGTAAATGTCTCAAGTGTTGCAACCAGAGTTGTGCATAAACCATGGAGGAAAAGTGCTGCCCACTGAATATAGCCCAGTGCCAGTGAGACGTTGCTTCCTGCTTTCTCATCCTATAACATTTTCCTATTTTTCTTGCTTTTTTTTTTTTTTAATTAGAAAGTCCAATTTGAGGTTAATTTAACACTGCAGGAAATATTCCTTTTGATTTCAGGTTGTTTTATTAGTTGGTGATCTCCTACATGGGTTAAGTATGTTCCTCAGACAGCAATACTGAATAACTAGCCAACAGTCCAAAGTGTAACTATTTAGGGATAAAAGACTGGCACCAGCTGCATTGAATGAATGAGCACTAGAAATATCAGCAATTTCTTCTTTCCTCTCCACTGATCTGATCTGAGGATGTGCAGCAAGATTTTGTCCAAGGGTACGCCAAGCCCTAGTGATTTGCAGAGAGAGCAGTGGCTTTGCTACAAGGGGTGAGTAGAAACTGTAAGCCTGAGCAGACCTTTGGCTTAGGTATCTGCATTTGTTTCAATGGAAATTACTCTTCCTTTATGTACCTAGAGACCCTCATAGCTAGTACCTGGCAAAAAGTCACTGTTTCTTTCTATTGCTTACTAGCATAAATGACAGGCACATTAAATACAATAAACAAAAACGATGGAGTAAACAAAATCAGCATTTATTCCTGTCATCTGTTTACAAGGTTGCTTTATGTTTTTCATGAAAGAACACGTACTGGAGATACATGAGTTAATCTACAAAACCAGATGTGCAATGAAAATGGTATGGTACATTAAAATCCACATGCTTTGTGATTTAGTTCTCATATGCCTGTTGTCTAAGAGAAGTTGCTGTGGGGTACATAAACATTAGTTCTGCCACACCAAAATGTGATTGCTAACTCTACTGACAGAGCTAAACAACGTATTTACAAAGCATTATATCTACCAGTCTTCATCTAATACTTGAAACAGGTAGTTAGTTGTTCAGCTATTAAGCCTTCATGGAAGGTGAAAGAGTCTAATGTGTCCCTAAATGGATTCATGCAGTGTTTAGTTTTATTTACAGGAGACATGAGGACAAGTATATATCGGTGACACCAGAAGTAGTATGTGAAATTGCAGCATCCTCCTTGAAAGCAGGAAGGAGTTTGGAGCATTGGTGCTCATTCATCACCACTGCAGGCTTGACACTAAGCAGAATTACAATCCTTATCCCATACTAAGACTCCACAAGCTAAGGAACGCTCTGCTTACTGGTGAGGCCAGGGGAAGGGGATGGGAAGTTTTCAGATCCCCATCAGTGGAGAAAAGCAGAACACTTGCTGGCAGGGGCCATTTTGCTGAAAAAGGCTGCCAGTAATTTGTAATGTCAGCACTGAACTGAAGATGCTAAAGTATCTTGACTCTTTCTGCAGCAATTTAACCACTGCAGAAAAATATATCTTCACTGAACTACTTCAACTGCTAAAAAAGTAAGGTTCTTTTTATTTTAACTGCTGAAGACTAGGGCAAAGTAGGTTTTTTTTAATTTATTTATATGTATATATTATTATTTTTTTGGTGAGGAGGGGAGATTAAACTGGGGTCTTGTGCTACTTGCATCTCAAAATGTGGACCAAGCACTTCCTTTATTTAATTCTGTGGAGCTGCACTGTTATTCCTGCTAGGAATCAAGTTACAGAAGAGTTTATCTTAGTTTTTAAGTTTTTTTCAGCTTCTGACATTAGAGGAATATGGAAAAGAAATTAAAAAGTAGCTTCTGTTGTAATCTCCAGACCAGATTATCACAGATTGCCAGCTGCTTACCCTACGAGGGTACTCAGGGGAGTGACCAGCTCCAGGTTTGCACAAATATGGATATGATAGTATGGAAATATTTCTGTGGTAGAGGTTTTTACCCATTTCATAGCCTCCAGGTTGTTCAACATGTAAAGAGTTGGAAAGCCACTAGCATCCCACCTTGAATGAAACAAATTTGCATATAACTCTGATGATAATGTTAGACTACTCTAGTATAACCTGAGCAAAACTCTGAGGTTTTATCTAGCTGGGTCTCTCTGCTGTATCTATAGAATTAGGAATAACAGCATCCTAATTCTTTTAAATGCCGGACAAATGAAGTTGTGCTTCCCTAAGTAAAGTTACCTCCAAGACCATGGGAGAACTTGGCAGTCAGAGAGTGTCTTCAGCTCCCCGTGAGTTCCCACAGGTCATTCCTGCAGAAGGGTTGCTGTGTAATATAATTGTTAAAGTTGCCTGTGTGAACGGAAAGTTATTTTCCTTTTTGCAGCCTAGCAGAGAGTCTATATGCAAACTTGGGGTCAAGTCATCGCCTGGTATAAATCACTGTGTTCCAATGGTATGACCTCTAATTTTCATGTCTGGAAGAATACAATGGCATACACAGAACAAATACTTCATCTTGGCACTTTATCCCTTCTACCACAACTGATGTTTCCAGATCAATCTGTTCCCTTGTGATTCTTGCAGAACCTGCAGCCACCTCTGACTGTCTGTGGTTATAGAGCTGAATGGAGTAACTACAGCTAAAGTAAAGTGCCCTTCACACCTAAACCCGCTCTCAAGCATGGTAATTCACAGTTTCCAAATAAAGTCTCTCAAACCAATATGCAACAAAAATGAACAATAAGCAAACTCACGTAGATGCAGTTGACTTAATAGAACTTAACCAACTTATTATTACCTAGTAGAAAATAAATAGTGATGTGTCAAAGCAATATAGCAGTCTTTAGTTATTAGTCATTATGGAATATATTTAAGGAAAACAATCAACAACAAACTTAAACACACACTGAACAGCATGCTGCTCAAAGTGCAATGAGACAGAATTAGGAAGGCACTAAAATGGAGCTGTGTCAAGTATTATTTAACTAAACTGCAACAGTCAGCAAAGATACAAACAAGCATCTCTGGAGACACTTTTCTCAGGCACACCACTATACATGGTAGTGATAATTATGCAGCAGTGTAATTTTTTTTTACCCTTAATAGCACTTATGTTCGTAGTAATGCATATGCCTCCCTTTTGTCTCAGTGCTGCAAATCTAGAGTCTTTGGGGCAATAGCAAGAAGTACGCTTGGGATTTTTCCTCCTCAGCTGGATACCTGTAGTCCTGCGCTTGTGCCAGACATTAGTCACTGTAGACACTCGCGCAGTCAAACCCCCTCCAACTGTCCCATCCCTGCTTCACCCCTCGTTACAGGAGCAGTGGGGCACTTTACAGATGAGACTCGAGAATGTGACCATCATTATCCATGTTAGTGACAATGGAATTTAAATCCCTCGAAAATATTAGCACCCTGCCCAGTTGCACAAGCAAGGAAGTAGAGAGGTACCCCCTCCTTGACTCAAGCCTTTTGAAAGGGCCTTCCCTCTCAAAGCAGGTGAAATATGCCCACCCTCCCTAGTAATTTATGTGTGTGTATTTCTGACAGAGAGCTGTACAGATGATCTCTGTGGCTGTGTGTAAGAGGCCACGTTCCCCAGTAGACTCCTGGAGTATCAGTGCCTGACTCAGTGCAACACACCCTAACATGTGGCTGATCCTTATGGCATGAAGCTCTGCATCACAACTCAGCTGCACAGATCTACAAATGATAAATTCTCTTAGTTTAACTGATCAACAAACCAGATAAGACTATAGTCACACTGTTATTTTAGTATAGTTACTAAGAGTCAAAATGACATGCAATTATTCATACTTATGTAAATGTCCACCACAGGAAAAACAAAACTCAAACCTACAATACTGGCACTGAAATGCACGATGAGATCTAGTCATTCCAAAGTTAGCCTGCTGTATGTTAGTATGATCATTGAGTTGTTTACTGCACAAAAAGCTAACTGTTTTGAAGGTAGTCAGATAGGAGTGGGAATTCCAGCCCTAACAGAAAGGTAGCTTCTCTGTTTATTTTGCACATGGAAACTTGAATGGTGACTAAAAATAAGCAAACTAGTTTCTATCTCAAGGTCATATTCTGGTTTTCTTGCATTAAGGCTGCTCAAGAGCAACTTTCCCAGAGAGACTTCCATTTCTGCTAGTCAACATTTACTTCAGTTAAGACTACAGATAAGGATTTTGAGGTGGCAGTGCTCTACATGGTATCACAGTTACATGGTAAACCATTGTGTGATTGTAGTAATGGTTCTCATCTATTTGCAACAACTATTACAACACATCAGTATTTCTTAGATTTCACAGCTGTAAAAAGCCCTGTTTGTTTACAGAAGCAGTCTCAATAAATCTACTACAATGGCGTTAAAGCATTGGATCAAACTGGCTGTAGAGAATGTCATGATGTGATGTCCCATTAATGGGCCCCTTTTATTTCATATATGAGTGCTATTCAGAAAGGACGAAGGTATGAAAACAATGCACTGGGTAGTGATGAATAATGCTGTTGAGTTTTGTCTTTATGTTGATCCCCTTTAATAAAAGACATAATTCAAATATAAATATGTATGAAATGTATAGATAAATATATAGATATTACTATGTTAATATGTAGTTTTATCAGAACTGGATTAATCAAAGAAAACCTAAAGGCACTGCGATACGTGAGCATCATGGAATAAAACACTTGCTATATTTTGCATGTATGTAGTTCTGAAACCAAGCAGTCAGAAAGCCATATACAGCAGGGAATAATTCTTATTATTTTAACCTTGCAGCCCAGGCAAGTAAGATTCAGATTCACTTAATGAAGAGCCATACTCAAACAATATCAGGTAAAGAATTCAGCTGTTTTGATTCCCATTTTTTCCTTACTTAGGAGTCAGAAGGACTTGGTAGCAATATAAGAAATGAAAACTAGAAAAACAGAGGTTATAAGGAGAAGCTCTGAGTTACACTTGCAAAGTGGAGAAAAGATCCTGCATGGGTATGAGTGAATAGTGCCTTGTTTTCTTTCTTGTTGAATGAATCCAAGTGTATTTAAAATGAACAGCAATTCATCAGGCTAAAAAAATCCTAAAATGTATCATGGTTGCAGCAAATTCACCTACCTGCAAGGAAAGCCTAATTTCTCACTTCCATTGGTAGTACATTATCATGGCTTTAACTTTCATTGAGCTAATCCTTAGCTCATTTTAGGATGACAGGAAAAACAAACTTCAAATCTACATAATGCAGCTTTAAATTGGCTCTTTGTTTGTTTGTTTCTTTGTTTGTTTGTTTGTTTTTCCTATGATTTGATTCCAGGGTCAAATCATTTTTGGCTACACATATAACACAGTGCCAATTTGCCTTCTAACTGAGGAGAAACAGTCAATTTAATCTGATAATTTGAATCCTAACAAGCTTTGATAACTAAATGACCCTCATGAAGGCAAGTTAGAGAAAAGATTGTTGTGAAACCAAGCAAATGTAGCACTCCCAGACATGGAGAACATGGTGCTCCAGAAGAGACACCTTCCTCAAACTGGAGAAATACTTTCCTTCTTTTGAGAGCTGAATAGAGAAGCAGCAGCTCAGCAATGCTGGGATTTATCCTGCAGCTAAAATGCTGTTGGTCCATTTAGTAAAAGACTCGGTCATGGCAGGGGGGTAAAGCACCAAGACTGCTGATATTTTCAAATCTCTTAGCAGCAGTAACCACACAGCAGCTTTTCTGCAAAACAAACAAAACAAGAATCCAGTTAATTCAGCAGTGTGCTTTTTTATTTGGTTACGCGTTCTAGGACAACCGCATGGTGGTTTCTTTGTGCATAAGGAAAAGAAAGCAGTGCTGAAGCTTCTTGCTTACAAAGGGTTCTTGCAGCCACCTTATTAAAAGACACCTTAAAAAGACAAGGCTTCTTTGTTAAGTGGAGAAAAGGTCCTGGAGGTCTCCCTTGAAATGTAGCTACTCTGCTTTTTTGCCACTCTTGTCATACAGATCCCAGCATGGAAAGGGAGGGTGCAAACCTCTCCATTTATTTGTGTTACCACTGCAAGCATTTATGATGCCAGGCCTAAATCAGCTGGCACTTGAGTGTATTATTTTGGGTTACATGTGGTAACCACACTACTTGCCTGATAAAAATAGCTAAAGGGATTCTTTAAAAACAAAGCAGTGCTATGACTTTAGATCCACTCATTAAGTAAACTCAAATAAACTCCAAATAGAAAAACACACACAGAGGAAATAACACTGCAAAAGCCAAAACCAGGTTTTCCTGCAGGTTAGATCATGGGTAAGTTATGACTTTACAAAACTATAAAAGGTTTATTTAAAAATAATTTTGACTGCCATTGGACAGACAATTTATCTCAAAGATGATCTTGGTGGCAATAGAAATTTGTGTAATGCAGTGCTTCCTGGTTTAAAGCAGGAGATTTTTTAGCATTTGGTTGCTGTGCAGACAGTAGCTTGAAATGGCAAACGCAGATTAAACAACCAGGAAAATCTGTTTTGAAATCTACTATGTAGAAGCGCACCAGTGATTGGACCAAAGCTTCATGTAACATGTCCCAGCACCACTGAAGCTGGGATGAATGCTGAGGATCACAGAGAGCTATTCATTCCCAGTGGATTCCCACTGCAGAAGGTGATGCTGGGACTTTATGTATCAGGAAGTTATGTGGCTTCACAGGGCAAGCAGGAGATAAGAACAGCCTTCACTGACCTCCAGTGTACCATGGAAAGGCAGCTTCACATACTTAAGATAGCTCATTTAAAGATAAATAACTTGTGTGGGACTACACCACACTCATAAAATCTGTGCTAATCTTATGCTTAGTCAAAAATTTCAACCACTCACAATAATCTGTCTTTTTTAGATGTTTCTGGACAAAACCTGTTGCAAGTAAAACCCACCACATCTCCTGCCCTATCAAGCAGATGGTGGATGGTGACAGCACTAAAAACTTGCATGCGGTGAGAAGTGGACCACTTTTATTTTGGTGTCCTGGTTGTTACGCATGATGCATGAGTAAAAGGAAGTGGTTTTACAGTGTGTGTGTTCTCAGCCTTGTTCTCATCTTGACCCTCCACTGAGTCTTGTCCAGAGGTGCCCCCAGAACCTCTGAGTGGTTCCCATGGTCCTTCAAGAGAGGCCCCGCCTTCTGTGGTAGATTGTAAAAGGGGCTGTGGGAATTGGTGTGCTGGTTTATGGAGATGTTGCACTGCCTGAGGTAGCCGGATTTCGAAGTGGCTGAGTGAGCATGCTTTGGTCAAAGACCAGAGGCACAACATGAGAGCAGACTTTGCCTCTTCCTGGCCACCCTGGGGGAAGCAGCCAAGCCAGCCTGAGAACCACGAATGAAGAGTTTGTTGATGAAAAGGCAAGGACAGGGAGCCAGAAAAAAAAAAAAAAAAAAAAAAAAGGAAAAAAAAAAAAGGGTCAGAGAGATGCTGTCAAGATTGTTCTGACTGCTACACACTGAAAGAGCAGAGAAATGCCCTGTCAGAATCGGGTCCTCTAAAGTGTGGAGCAGCTCCTTTTAGGGGACACCTCACTTTTCTTTCAGTACAGTTACTGGAACTGCCCTAAGGGTCTGGCCCGGGCTTTTGCTAAAAAGTAATTACTTTTCATATTTCTACCCCTTTAAAACCATACTCCTAACCACAGCATGAAAACCTGAAAGCTTTCAACACTGAGAAGTTATTGGGTGAAATCCTGCCCCGTGAGAGGCAGGGGAAGCAAAACCATTCCCTCTAAAATGGCCAGGGTTTGCAGCACATATGGCTTCATATATACGAGGGGTTTTGTACATTGCTGTGACTTGGTATAAGTGATAGGGCCAGCTTACATTTTGAATGCATTCCAAACAACGGTGAGGATGGTGGTGGTGAATATATTTTGGCCTGTGCAGTTAGGACTGTACAAGGTTTTTGGCCTCCCACTGATCCCTTACACACAGGGACTATGATATTTATGTCTGAAGAAACACTCAGGACCCCATACAAACCTTCTGTTTGGCAGCTCTTTCAGAGAGATTATGGAGCTGAGGGTGCTTGGGACACACAGGTGCCTTTAGCCTTCTTCTAGTGAAAAACAAACAAACAAAAAAAAGATAGTGAAAGATAGTTGCCATTATTGGAGCATTAATTGAAGATCAGCCCCATCTTACCTCTAGTTAGGGTATTGGCAGAACACTGCAGCATCAGCATGTTTAGTGAAGCTAGTTTAGAAAGTGCAAGAGGTACGAACAGAAAAATACCAGAGGAGGAGCCACAAGGATGAAATGAGTTGCAAGGTTTCTATGAGGATAGGGTTTCCCCAGAAAAAAAATTGCTGATAGGAAGCAGCGTACCAGGTGAGCAGCCTGTACCTTTGCAGCATTTGGAAAGCCAGCCTGTTCTCCAGGCTGCAGCAATCAGAGCTTCACTGGAGCCAATTAGTTAGGGGTTGAATGCTACCCTATGAAATCCTCTGCAGTAGGTGAAAAACTCTGTTATTTTTACTGTGTATGCTCATTTATAAATCTAATAATCTTATGGTCATTGTTGTACTGGGAGATTATCAAGAAAATTAAGTTTCAATTAAAGTGATAACAATTTATTTGATTATTAGTATTTCCCATTTCATCCTATTTCTAGTTATCCTTACTTTGTTTAATAGGAATATCTATCAAGGATAGAGCTGTTAGGACACTACTCAGTCCATCCTCCCCAAAACTCACACCACCTTACAAGCAGAGCTACTATTGTTTTATTATCATTGCAATCTTTGATCTTATTTTAATAAAATTGTTGTATTAATTAATAAGATGGTCTAACTCTTAATGATGGCTGCAGTTCAAAAGGCACCTTGACATATAAGTCCTAGGTACTACAGCGGTCATTTTATTTAACATAGATGTGCTTTGCCTGGAAAGGAATAATGAATATTGCACTCCAAACTGAAGAAAAAAAAAAAAAAAGGGCCTGCTTAAAATGATGATCCCCCTTGAACCACTAAACCACAGCGTGGACTCAGTTAGATTCAGCCAACAGCAAGGTCATCAACAGTCTGAATCTCCCATACTTACTGACCACTTAAGAGAGAAATAATCAAAATGATTTAAAATCACACTGATTCTCCAACTCAGCCAAATTGAATTTTTTGGGTGAACAAACAATGGCTTTTTTTCTTCTGGCCACTAAGCTGACTATACTTAAGGGGCAAGAAGGTGCTAAAATAAAAAGATATGCACTGGCTGAGGTTCCAAGCCATACTGCGAAAAGTAACCCTTGGGAAGAGGTAGGATGAAATCTAACAGCACTCATATGCAACTTCAGGACAGCCTGAAAGACTTTTCAAAGCAGTAAGCAGAATCATCCCCAGCTGAGAAACTCCTCATATTACCATATTTCAACATATGGTAATTCTGTGTTCATTATTTAAACAACCCCATTTTGCTAAGAAATGGATCCACTCAGCAACACACACCAGTCGCGTGATGATATATTTCTTCCCAGCCATGCAAGAACTGATAAGCAAGTGTGAGCATGCAAATTATAACAGCTAAGTAAAAACAAAGGGACACACATGGCTCACAGTAGCAAGAAATACGTCAGAAAGGTGGACTCAAAAACAGATGAGAAAAATGTCAAAGCAAATAGTGATACTGCAACATGAGAAGGCAATAGCAGATCTACAATGCACAAGGATATTTAAATTTAGGGACCTGGAGTCTGCAGTGGAGCTTGTGGTCTGATAACCAGGGGTGTTTTAAGGCAGCAGTTGCGCTTATTCTCCAGCTAAAGGAAAACCAGAATGCTAGTAAGTGTTTTTCCCAGAATATTACAATCCAACAATTATCTCCTACAGCTCTTGTGTTCTGCCATCATGCAATGCTGTTGTTTCAGGATGCTTTATGCCAGATGGCAGCTAACCCATGAGACCAATAACATGAAAGCAAAAACTCATTCACGTAACTTCAGAGTACTTTATGGTCATAATGAACATCAGTGAAGTGGCACTGTAATATTTTACATGGACATTAAAAACTTTGATAAGTCATGATAATTCTGCAGTTGGGCAGTATAAGTTATACAACTGTGGCATGATGGCATGGAACACAAAAAAACAAAACAAAAAAAAAAAAACAGTGATTATATACCATTTTTCCTTGATGAGAAGCTTTGAGACGAAATCTTTGGCCTGATCAGAAACACCTCGAAATTCCTCATCTTCAAAATCCCAGCTGCAGGCCAGGATATTGTTGAGAGTCTCACTGTCATCATCACCCAAAAAGGGTGACAATCCACTAAGGCTAAAGTAAAAAGAAATATGTTAAATCCTTCTTTGCCCATTTCTGTACATAATCTCTGATGTGCCATCTATGATTGTTCTGTTACTCCTGGCCCACCTTGCAACTTGCTATTGTCTAAGAAAGTTTCCAGACCATTCCCATTTTCTCTTTTACTTACATTTTTAAATAATCACCCTTCTTCCCCAACAAATCAAGCATTATTTTCTTTCATTAAATTCATTCATGTTCCAGACCACTGTCCGCCCTTGTACACACCTACTGGCAGTTTATCAAGAGGTCTACATTATTCTGGAAGTGTAATGTCCAACTGCTCAAGAGAGATGCTTAATGGAAAAGAAGAAAAGTTCATGGTGCTTGAAAAAGTGGGGAGATTCCTGAATATGGAATTTGGAAAGAGGCCTATATTTTCTATTCTGTCTACAAATTTTGTCAGTCTTCCAGTACAACAACGTATTTGGATGACTGACACACTTCAACCCAGAAACAGCTTACAAAGCAAAGACTGAATCCTACTTACAGCATGTAAGCAATGACTCCTACACTCCACATGTCTGTAGGAAAGGAGACAAACTCATAATTCACAACTTCAGGAGCAAGAAATTCTGGAGTCCCAAAGTTAACTCGAAGTTTTTCCCTGGGTTTATATCTAGGCAAAGGAAATGTTAACAAAGGACATGAAATACAGCTCTGAAGTTATGTTGTAAGTTGTCCAGTTGGATTTCAAAAGCATACAGGACATTCAGGAGGAAATCAAGGACAGACAGAGGTACAAAGTAATAATAAATGTACACATATATATAAGAATAAAAAACGTTTGCAAGCTTTTTATCATACTTCAGGACAAAAAGAAATGGCAAAATAAAGGAAGAAATTCAGATTTCAAGGACTCTTCAGGGGAGCTGTTACTGTCCTTTTGAACCTTCCCCGTATCATAGGCCTGGAATTTTTAACCAGTAAATTCTTCACTGAGGTTGTGGTATCTTCTTAAACTAGAAAGTGATATAGCTTGGATTATATTGTAAGAGCCTTTTATGGTCTCTTACAACTCTCTTTTGGAGAACCTCACAACACTGGGAGCAGGAGACCAGATGAGAGGTACCAACAGTTTCAGCTGTTCCAATATACTTATGTGCATGCTCGGTCAGAATCAGACCTCTTTCAACCTTCCACCCGAAAAAGGCTTCAGAACAAAACTTTTTACTCAACTTCAAACCTTCCATATTAGAAGATGTCCCTGGTAAAAAGAGCCATACTAAACTTGTCCCAGGAACAGCAGGAGACCATTATTGGTCAAATGTGTCGTTGCAGAAACGTGATACTTTTTTTCATTGTTTCATAGTTCATTTACAACTAGCAAGAGCACATGCACATACCTTCTTGCCAATCCAAAATCAATAATTTTTATTTGATTTGCAGCTCGGTTCACACACAGGATATTCTCTGGCTGCCAAGAGACACCAGAAAACACTTCAATGAGAAACAAGTATGACATATTGGGCTTTTAGCAAAGTGTAGTATGAAAAAACATCATATAAGCATCTTTTGCTTTACTCCTTGCTCAGATTTCTCTGCATGGGTACCCCCCTGCTATCACATAGCAGTCGAGGTTGGGTGTTCTGTGCCTTGTAACTGCTGCTTCTCCTTGGCATTTCAATTTGACATAAGGCAGCAGTTCAGATAAAGAACTCATTAGGGGAAGTGGGACAGAGAACACAGACTTCCAAAGAGAGGTTTCAGGATGCTGGCACTGTGATTTTACAGACCTTATTAAGCTGACACTGGAATTTAAAAACAAAAACAAGACAACAACATATTTTACAATTATCTTTTAGCTTTACGTTTCGGAGTTCATGGATGTTGTGGCAGTAACTGTCTGATTGAACACTGGTATGTTAGCTAGTCATATCAACTTCACATTTTCATTAGATATTATAGCAAAAGGTGGGATTCACAGGTTAAATCCCTCTGGATTTTCACATGGCCAAATGTAGTTCTTCATTCTCTGGCAAGAATCCACTGGCTTCCTAGAATTTGTCCAAATTCATACAGAAGGGACTGAGAATAGAATTTGGCCAATTGTCTTTGAAACGTAAATATCTAAAATAGAGTCTTGTATTCACTGCCAGAAGTTTTATAGCTACCCTGTCTTGTTGCTCTTTGAGTCCTCTTTGAAATAAAACAGCCCTCAGCACTTAAAACATTAGTTAACCTTTGTCACCATTACTAATTCTTTTTACATGTAGGACTCTTAAACACCGTATGTCCATGGTTTCTGAGGTCCTGGATGATTATGGTCAGGATGAATTTCTTTCAATTTCAAGCTTTCTTCCACAAACTCATGTGTCTGTGAGCAAACAAAACAGAAGGGAGAGGCCATAGGTGGCTAGCACACGAGTAGGGAGGTCTCTGGGAAGAATTTCTTGGATTGTATATGTGTCTTTATGTCAGCAGTTTGACCTCATATTTAAACTGTGCCATCTCCAAGAACATAATTAGCATGTCCCAAAGAACTTTGTGAAATTCTGCTTGACAGGTTTCTAGTTATCGGTATGTTTATAATCAAAGAGAAAAGTGAGTCTGGTCATCGATCAGCAACTGAAGCAGATCCCAATAAACATCTGCTCATTTGCTTAACCAGTACTATAATATAAATGCTAACAACATTAAATATGTACTATGTTAACTCAGTTATTACAAGCCAAAAACAGAGCTTATAATAAAAATCTCACTAATGAGAAACCCCTCTTGTGCGCTTTTTATTTCTTTTTGCTTTGTTGTAAAGCTCAGGGATCATTAGGGGGCTTTATAACCAGTCGTAAAACTTAAGACATCATCCCCTTTTATTCCTGCACTAAATAATGGTAAGAAACATGTCTTTTATTTGATAAAAACTTGGTTTAAGGGAAAAAGATGCAGCTTAAATGTCCAGCTTAATGAAAAATACCGTTACAACATGCTTTCTGAGGGGTGACAGTAAACCATTAGCAATCAACTAGTGTAAGAACATGCAATTGGTGAATTCATTTTTGGAAAGAAAGAAGGGGAAATTTTGTGTATACAGTTAAATAGTTCACAAAACTAAGCAAGCTCCTGATGGAGAATCTGCTACCCTTTTCTGGACTTTTAGCTGTACTGGCAGCTATTGTTAAACCCAACACAGAGATGCCATATCTGTTCCATCAGCCACTGACTGTTTTTTATTGCTTCCATTTTAGCAAGTACATTTTAATGTATTTTCCCTCAGGCTGGCTATCTACTGATGCCTTTTCATGACCACAACAGTGCAGCATAGACCTTAGAAAGATATGTTGGGTTTTCACTGACCACAAATGACCCTCGAACGACCCTCCACTCACTCTTGCCTTGGTTTCTGCATGGTAAAAATGCAGTTAATTCCCATGGCTGATGCATAAGACAGAGATCTTGTGCAGCTGAATTAAGTAATAGTCACACAATATCTTGAGATCCAAATATCAAAATTGAAAATAGCAAGATATTGTAGCCAGTTGCTGGCTTTCTGTAAATTAATTCTGTAGAAAACTCAAGAGCTATAGGGCTTGATGACATGTGACCACATTTCTCATCTAAATTACTTACCCTGTAATGATTTAACTGACTCAATGTGGTTAAAGTAAATACCCATTAGTTTAAGGAAAGCAGAATAAGGACATTTGTTGTTTCTGCCATGGGAATCTGCTAAGCTGTATAGCCTACCCTGAAGAGAATTTCTACAGCTGTCATTGCACAAAACAAACATGTCAGTTCTCTACCTTTAGATCCAAATGAAGAATGTACATTTGGTGCATGTACTGAATTCCCTCGCAGATCTGTTTTACGAATGAAATAGTATCCATCTCTGTCAAATTGCAGTTTTCATCAATAATTCTGTCAAATAATTCTCCTCCTTCCACACTGATGAGAGAAAGACAATGAAGTGGTGACTAAGCCCAAATCCAAACCCATGTAGTTACAGTAATACATAATTTATACGATTGACTGTTTTAATCATTCACAGTCAGGCAGGTGTGCAATATGAGATTGTACTCTGATCTGAACTTTCCAAGTACTGGGTTTTGATGCATATCGTCCTGAGCTTCTTCAAGGCTTGAGAGCCCAGTCTCCCATTCATTGAGATGTGCCATCTTGGGATGTAGTTTTGTACCAGTGGAATGAATGAAGTCACATGGAAAAACAAGATAATATGCTAGACAATCTGCATTTAAATACTTGGTCTTCTCCCCCAGAGTTTAAGGGGAACATGATCCAAAATCTCAGTGTGAAGCATGCAAAATCAGTGAAAATGACTTCTAAATTTCTTATTACATTTCAGAATGTCTCTAGCTTACCAATTCATATCTACACAGACTTTTAGCTTTTGTGTTATGCTAAACATGTAGATCAAATTCATAGGGCTATATAAGAATATACTGAAGAGTCAAGATCATATGACTTCTAACCTTTTCCCATGTATTTCATTGTTTTAATTACATTCCTTTTGGCTTCCTTAAAACATCTTTTTATCTTGACTTTAAGGCAGCAATTTTGAACCCAATTAGCTTGATAAATTAGCATAAAAGCCAGGTTAATCCTTCTGGGGACCCAATATAAAGATTATCTGCAACGTGTACAGTTGGCTCCTCTTCACTCTAAGATGTATTTTCATTTGCCTTACAGAACTGGAGATAGTCTGAGATGTCTGTTTCTTAGCTGACACAAAATACCATATGAAATTAAAGAGAATCTATATAACAGTTCTTTAAATGACGTAATGGTTTTAAAGCACCAGTAGTGTGGACCATCACTTGAAAAAAATGAATAAATGGTTCCATGGGACAACTTTTTTTTTTAATTCTTGAATTTTTATTTTTATTTTTTATTCCTGGGGACATCTTTTATATCTTTTCACCTGTTAGAAGCCTTATTTCTAATATCAGGAGAAAGTAAGAAGGAAAAAGATAATTCCAGCAAAAGTGGTAAAGACGGAAAGGGAAAGAAAAGAACGCACTTACTATTCCATTACTAGGACAATATCATTTTTGGATTCAAAGGCATCATACAGCTGGATGAGGTTCACGTGATTCAGCTGGTTCATGACACTTATTTCATTCTTCACTTCATCCTGTAAAAAATCATGAGTACTGTTTCAGAAGCCTTTATTCTAAGAAAGCTACACGAACCAGGACATCATCAGTTTGAACCAAACATCTACATTATCGTCATGTTTTCATTCATGGCAACCATACCCAGGGTTTGCCTTTGATTGCTCCGACAGTGGTAGATATCTCTGGACTGAACTCATAGCTTGAGCAGGGGACTGCTTCAGTTATATATTAAGAGAAAAAGGAAGGGGAAAGAAAGAGGGAGAGCACCGATGGGCAACTGGTGTGTTCAAAGATATATAAAGAAAAGAGAGAAGTGAAACAGGATTTGTTTCAACCAGCTGTAGGTATGAAAAATCAATATGTGTAAGAAATGTCCAAGACAGTCCTCAAAACCTCCCTTTGCAGTCAGGGGAGAAAGACTGGTACCTCCATTCAGCCCAACTATTTTACATGCTTTGGCTCCAATTATGCCATTCTCTCCACTGACTATAAGGGGATTCTCAGTGATCAGCTTGGCCACAGACAGCTATGCCTTAGACAGATGGCTGAGACAAATCCCACCCTTGAATGCCATTAATGACACAGCTGTCATGAAAAGGATGCTATGCATGTCTTTCCTGTGAAAGCAAGCCCTGGATGGCTATGAGGTTTGCAAAACAGGCCAGACCTGTAGCTGAAGAACAATGCGGGATCCATTATGGATAAAAGACTCTACCAACCTTCTCTTTAGCACCTCTGGCTTTTATAATTTTGGCTGCTAGCTTGAGACCCGTTGCTTTTTCTTCACATTTGTGCACTTGACCAAATCGCCCTCTAGGGAAAAAAAAAAGAAAAAAAAATCATCTAGTGGTGCTGGTGTTGGTCCTGAATGTAAACTAGGTTATGCACAGCAGAAATGATCCTCTCCCTAATGAGCTCCATTTCAGTTGCTCTATCGTTGCTATTTTGTTGTGTACATTAAACTTGTTACTACTCATTTAGGTGCACCAAAATCACACTGTTTTAGCTGATATTCCATTTGTATGATTCAGTAATACTTGCTTCATTACATCTACAAGCTTTTAATATGTTATGAGGTATCCCAAGCAAGCTAACAGCCATACATACTGTAAGGATAATAACTCAAGTGTACAATCTGCCTCTCTCCATGTCATTCTACTCCAAGGGAAGGATGTGATTTCATTAGCAGCTGCTAAGACCATGCTGCTATCAGAAATTATATCACTCTATCCTAAATTATGTCATCATGAGAGATCAAGCAACTCTCATCAAGCAACACGGCCTGGCAGATTAGCTTTCTGATCTATCTGAAAACATGCATGTATTTTCAGGGATGGGCTGTGCTGATGGGGAGAAACCTACATGTCTCTACATTCTGCTGGCTGCAATGTGAAGTACTACAGAAACATAGGAGCACTGTCACAGAGCCTGAGGGCAGCTGGCTGACCTAGAACAACACCAAATACAAGCCAAGTCTGGTGATGCCAAACCTTCAGCCAAAATTCACTCACACAGTAAAATCAGCCTCCTGTTTTCATTCCTCTCTAAAGCACTGTTAGAACTTAGACTTTCACGACTTTGCCTCTAGTGAGGCATGTTGCTTCCATTTACCTCCTGGGGTGTCTGGCTGTAAATTTTTGCCTTGCTTTTTGTCTTGATTGGGTTCACTTGACTTACCCTCCCAGGATTTCATTCTTGTTAACGTTATAATAACTGCTGATCCCCACCCTTTTGGCTGAGACAATCCGGTGATCAAATGGTGCTGGTGGAGTAGAACTATCATCTACAAAAGAAAAAACAAACAGCATATGAGAGGTCACAAGCAATGCTCATATATGTCTCATATATTTTAGTCCCTCTTCCCCCCAAATAAGTTAAGAACTGAATATACCTACTGTAAGTTATATAGATAGTTCTTTGTTATTTAGAAATCATTTTACTCCAGAGCTCTGACTCAGAAAACAGGGTGTTGTAATTGGGAGCTATTCTATCAAGACAAGCACTCCTTATTTAGTTAGCATTTTTTGCATTGTGAGTAACAAGAGTAGCAACAGGCAAGGTGAAGACAGCTAGACTAAGCCAGTGTAGCTTCATGCCCACAAAGAGCCTGAGCAATTTGCTTAGATGTTTTGGAAGGAATCTGGCTTTTTCTCTAATCAGATTTTTTTTTCCTCAGGGACTGTTAATAGATGAGTATGTACTGTAATTCTCTCTTGGGGAAGGAAGAGACAATGAGATCTCCTGCAAGCCCAGCTAGAAGAGGTCATTTCCCTTCATGGAAACACCTTATGGTGTTCATAGTGCAGAAATCCCTTCTCTACTGACAATCTGATTGACACAACTTGTCATTCTCCCCAGCATGGTCATTGCCTTTAAAGATCGCGTTTAGAGCTTGTGAACGTGATGGAGTTTCATCCTGGCAGGTAACACCTGGGATTTCCACTATAGCTCAGGGCCCAATGTGGTAGGACACATGCTACTCTGAAGAGTTTCTGTGCTTAATAAAAGAAGGCAGATAAAGGCTAAAAAAGGACACGGGGAAGGGATGGTTTCCCAAGATCAGCCTGCAGCAGCTACAGAGTTTTGACACAAATGCAGATCTCCAGTATTATTGTTCAGACCTTCACATGTTGGACCATTCTGGCATCCTGATGTCAAAATCCCTGCTGGAGACCAGCCCTGCATGCCTAATTTCTCTTTGGATTTTTTGCAGGGTGTTGCCATTTCAATTTCATACCCATGTTGTTTTTCATTTGATTGATAATCCCGAGAGCGACCTTTGGCTGACCAAGGTGACAAATACTTCTTCAACTGGTTGGGAGGGCTAGAGCCACAGTGTTTCAACATGAGCTCTCTGGTCTGGAATGCTGGCTCCCTTTTGTGTGGGTCTTGTTGAGCAATTTTAAACCAGTCATTACTCCAGTGAAAATGATTAAAAACACAAACAAAAAACCCATGACAGCATGTAGCTGGCAGGAACACTTTGGTCATTAATGTAACAGTGCATTGTCCTTATTCACAGTGAATGTCCATTTTTCCAGGACACCAGCTGTGTACCTAGATTTTTTTTTGACAGTATTAATAACTTACATGATCAGGAAGTTAGTTCATGTTCAAGGAATTGAGAAAAGCTGGGACTCCTGGAAGTTTGCCACCTACTTGGGATTCTGCAGAGCTTGAATTGCATGTCCTTGAGTATGAATGAGCCTTTGCATGTTACTGAGACCCAAAACTTGCCAAGAAAACCTCTATCCTACAGGAAGAATTTGACCATAATGGCACAAACTCCAAGAGCCCCAGCATGTAAGAGACAGAACATGGATTTTGGAAAGCTCAGTTCTCAAATGTTACCAAACTTTGGGCAAGGAAGTGCTCATTTAAAGAGGCTAGATTATGTGCCAACATTTTAGCCTTCAAGATTTTCTCAATGACAGACCCTCAGTTTTAATTTTCCTGCACACCAAAGGGAATTTCTCCCTATTAAATAATGTTCTGCTCTTACAGATGAAAGATGCTCCAATAGAGAGAAACTAACATTAATGCCACCGGTAACAGTTTACAAAAGCTTAAGACAGATAACAGAGTTCACAGTTTTAGTACACTATCTCTTATTTCTGCTACTGAATCTAAGAGCCTAGCATAGACATTTAATAACTGTTTCCTTTTTCCACTCCACCCTCCACTCCCAAAGCAAAGAAATTCATTGTGCGCTATGCGTGCACACGCACATACATATAGCTTCAAGTGCATCAGGCCACCACCTCATGTTCTATCATTTCATATGCAGGGATAAGCACTGAAATCCTCAAGCAAGAGATCTAATGTTAGAAATCTCTAATTCACTCTGCTCCAGAGTTCATTGCGTGAACACCATTTATCTGACTGTTTGGCAGGATCAGTCAAGCTCCCACACAACAGTCTGTATTTCTTTATTATATAGACTGCAGTTCTCAATTCAGATTGCAATGGCACTAATAGGAGAAAGTTGGTTTTGCAGGCTATGTCCAGAACATTGTAGATTCTGTGTTAACACATGTTCTTAGTACTTCCACAGGTCAACCAGTTTTACCACATATGATGTAATTTCTCCCACCACTTTATATCTACAAGTTTTAGCTCGCTGTTATTAAAAGAAGAGGGAAAGAAGATGGTAATAGTAGAGTAGTTGTGGGAGAAGCAAATCAGTTGCTATTAATTTCTGTCAGAACAGAAGCCTCTAAGAAAAGATGAGCCAACTCCTCAGGCAGTAAATTTTGGTATAATTTGATGCAAGCAAACAGAACCATGGTATTTCCCACCAGTTTAGGATGTGGCCCATGAACAACTGCTTCCCATTGCAGTTACCATGCTCTTCTTTTTCCCCTAATAATTATGATCATGATGTCATTCCTTTTTACAGATGTCTTTGCCTGATCATCACTCTCAATACCAGTGGAATCAAATCTTTGGGTTTTCCCTTTAGGACTACTTCCCGTAAGAACTTTTTTTAGTTTTACATATGCCACCAGCACTTTCTGCATCTAGCCTGCTCTGTTGTCGTCTTTGACTAGGCCTTCAATGTTCACCCGACGCATACTGCTACTACTATGCTCAAATTGGTGAGTCTGCTCAGTGACTGAACTATAATTTCCTGTACCTTTTCCGCAGCCTTTACACCTGCAAGGACAAAACATGGCATTAGAGTACAGTACACATAAAGCAGAACAAATTTAGAAATATACATGAAAAACACACAGACACATATTGCATTAGGCTATTTTGTGTTATGGTGTAAAATAATAAGGTCAAATAAACTGGTTTAATAGTCACTTAGAGGAATAAAATGACCTCTAAGTAATCGTGACAGCAAAATGATTGTCCATTACTGAAATGCCCACTTGAATTCTACTGATTTTAACATTTGGCTATCAATCTCACCTTTAAAGCAATGGGAGAGGACTGGGATTTCATTCTGTTCATATAGGTTCCTGAGAGCTTAAACTGGTTTATCCCTGAAGGGCTAAATATAAATGCAGCACAGAAAGAATTACAGTAAACAAGTTTATCAGTTTAATTGCCTGGGCAAAGTTTCACAGTTTTATATTACCAAGTAAGTTACTAAATGTTGTAGTAACTTAATTACCAGTTGGTACGTGGCCTAACCTAACCTTACTTTGCTCACAGGTTATATGATGCTGCAATGTATAAACATGGCAGAGTGGGAGAATTCTCCTCAAAGATTAAGAATAGCATCACAATTTCCATCGTCCTAACCTTTCTCCCAAGCAAATCATCACAGCACACTGCCAGTACCATAGATTGCCTGTCTGTTCTTAGGGTATAACTTCAGTTCAGAGCTTAGATCTCAGACAGGTAAACTAACTTTCCACTTTTGTATTAGGCTGTATTTTCACCAATATTTATATTAAGCAGCCACTTTGACATGAAACTTGAACTATGTGTTTTTCTAAAGCAAGTATCTCTTAAGCATGTATAGCCTAAGTTTCAGATCTTACCTTCCCTCTGTTGCCTCTTCATCTTGGCTTTGTCCTGCCTCATCTTGATTTGGAGAAAGTGCTGGTGGTTCCTTATCCTCTTTTTCATTCTTATCAGCAACTCCTTCCCCTTCATTCTTCCTCTCTTCTTGTTTTTCAGCTACAGATACCTGATATTCCTCCTTCCTCTCCCCATCTGCTGGGGACTCACTCTCTATCTCCTGACCATTTATCCTTTGACAAGCATCATCAACGGCTTCTTCTTCTTGCTGCCTTTCTGTAGTAAAGGATTTCTGAACAGAGCTCCTCCTGTGTCTGTTATAGCTTTCAAAAGCCAAATTTTCTTGCTTCTGCTCTGGCCCTTCAGGATGAAGTCTGGGAGGATCCATTTGAAGCAGAACAGAACTTTCCCTCTTGGCATTTTCCTTGTTGAGTTTATCAACTTCTTCTTCATGAGAGCAGGACTGGCTCTTCTGTATGGCCCCCTCTGTAAGTAAACAGATCAAGAAGGAATCTGTCAGTAATTCCCTGACAGTCAGTAGTGGTATTAAAGTAGGAGTTGCATGCTCAGCATAACTTCCATTGCTTTTTGAACTAGGCACTTGCTATCCTCTCCTGCTTTCATGTTCAGTGTAAATGTCTTATAAGCAAGAGAAGGGTTATAAGCTTCAGCAGAGTACTTTTTCTTTAAAACTGGGATGTCACGGGCCACAGATTCTTTCCTTTCAGACATAGCACTGGAAAATGTTTTGCTCACTCAAATTTATTATCAGGTTAATAAAGTCCTTATGCAAAGCACTTCTTTGAGCAGTTTGCCACTATGTGCATAGGCACATGACAAGTTAAGTTGCTTGGATGTGATGGCAACGTGATGTTATTTGGACAATTCTCACTCATGCTGGTGAGCATGCATGTAACCCAAACAAGAGCTGCTCAGGAGAGTAAGGGTTATTTCTGTGAAGAAGTAAGGGCTCTACAGTTGTACCCTTAGGACAAGAAACTGATCAGAAAAAAATAATAATAATAATAATAATAAATTCTAACCTGTTGAATCTGGAGGTTTCTTCTCTTTTATAGAATTTGTTCCCGTCTCACTTAAATGTGACTTTTCTTTGGTGTCCTGTGGAGAAGGCAATGGATATGTTAGTGCGTACAGTATTCATGTTGCATTGTTTCTCATGAAGCTGCAGCCTGATTTGTTTGGTCAAATCCAAATACTCTATGATCTAACTCATGCTTGTCCTATGAATGACGGTGCTTTTTTTAATCACTACAAAGCTGATCAGATTGGTACTGGTGTAAAGCAGGAGAAATGATCTCAGTTGTAATCAATATCATTATTGGCATAAAAACAGCCCAGAAAAGATCAGGATTGAGCCTCAGGGACTGAAAGGAAAGCCTTCCAGAAATGAGCTGTTACCCTGCACCAGCTTTTGCTGTTAAAACTAGGTTAGTTAAAACAAAACTAGGAATATTTAATATTCTACTAAAAGTTTTAGTAACAGTCTTACTGACATACTGCAAAAAGATTTTTGCTGTTAATCAACGTCTGGTAACAGCATTTCTAATGATCCATTAATTTATTACAGGCTGACCGAAACAGTTACCATGAATCAGAGCGTATAAACCATCCCATCAGCTTTGTAGTGTTCTCTTATCTACATTTTACAATGTTACAGTGACATCTAGAGGTGCTCTATCCTTAGCCAGCTCCTCAAAAACTTAGCTATTACTTCTGTGTTTGTCCCTATTTACAAATATTCCTCTGCCATTTGCTCAGTGCATTTTTTCATTGGCCACTCCTCGATGTGGTAGGAGGGTGACCAATGCTTCTTTTCCACCTACCTTCTTCCTCTCACAGGACTATGCAACTGGCACCATTATTAGTAGTAATAGATCCAAAAGGTGTGAAAAATGCAGATACTTCCAAACATTTTCCAGAGAGACTACTTTCTCTCTTTGAGCAGCATGGTACGTTTCAACAAAGTATACAGGGGTAAGGCACTAAATTTTGAGTGTTTTAATCATGTAAGCAGTCCCACTGCTTATTCATATTGTACTCTGGGCATGAGTCAGTCCTGTTACTAAACACATTTCTGGTAATCCCTCTGCATTTTTATGCTTCTTTTTTTTTTTCAAATTTCTTTTAATTTCATCAAGCTATACAGAAAATAGGCATGAAAGAAACACCCTGAGAAGCAAAAACAGTTATGAAAAACTGGATAAAACTGCATGGAGGGATTTCAGCAGGACTTCTTCAGAAAATCTTAATCTGCAAGGGAAAAAGAAACTGTACTGTGAGCATGAGAGTTGAGGCTGACAATTCTTTGGGATGCAGTCGGTCCCATGAAGGTGCAAGCTGCAAGATGAGAAATGTCTAAATACAACAAGCCAAGTAGCCTTGAAATATAAATTGGAGCCTTGTTCACATGGAATTTAAATATAAATGTCTTGGCCCCAGGTGGATCACAAAGAATCAACCAATGCTCATTCTGTTTTTCACAGTGGAAAAAGCACTGAAAGAGGCACGGAAAAGCCTTGGAGTTATTCATTCTGCAATGTGACCGCAATTAGTAATGTACTCGGATTCCTGTAAGTATGTCAACCTCACCACACCGCTGAGGACATCAGCTCTGATCAAATACAGTCAGCTGAGCAAATAACCAGAGAAACGGCCTCCAAGCTCTTTGATGCATGGTGCCAGATTTCACTTCTGCATTCAGAATTAATTGCAGGCACACAGTGCTTCCTACTCAATATTGCTGTAGTTTGCAGGTGTGAAATACGGAAGCCAGCTTTTGAAAGTCCATCTAGTGGAATATTGGATGATGCTGAATATCTGAAACTGCCATGGTGTTACATAAATTACTACAGTGTTTATTCAAGCATCGCTTCTGAACTCTTATATTTTAACAGCAGAGGAGGAGTTCATACTAATCCAAATGAGAGCGGAAAAAAAAAAAAAAGAATACAAATAAAACATTTACTGGTATTCTTCAGAATTAATCAGTGCAACTATTTGCAATTAGTATAGGGCCGGTAGTGCACCAGAATAAGAAAAACAAATACGAGGACTAGATATTTGACTGATACAATCTATAGACACGAGTGGCCTGTCTGTGCACACTCTAGTTCTCTCCATGTGAAGGGTTTTTCTCTTAGTAGCAGCATGTGACTTCAACTTGTCAAATTGTAGTCCAGCAATAAAAATATGACTTTCCCCTCACTATTTCTTCCCTTGAAAGGGTGAGATCACACCAGATCTCCTGGAGTTGAGTGAAGTCAATGGGCTCCTTCACCTGTGAGCAGCCACGGCCATCACACTTCTCTGAGGACCTCATCTGAAAAGTGTAGGGGTTCGTAACATGCTTCTTCCTTCAGTGTGGGTACAGCTAGGGGTCCTTTTAACTTAATCCTTATGGGATTTTATTTATTCATGCATTATTCTTCCTGAAATTTGGTGATGTGTGACTCTTTTCAGTCCGTACTTCCTAAAATTATATGAATTAATATTTCTCAGTGCAAATTATGCCTCCACCCTATTATTTTCCCTTTCTTTAATGACTTGAATATACACAGTGAGGTTTATGGCACTACAGATATTTTCCCTACTCATACAAGCCTGAATCTTTTAATGAAGTTTTCATTTTAATTCCAGAAAAGGTTAAATATTAAAATTTAAATTGCGAGCCTACAAAATATACCAAAGCAGAAAGATGTCTGTACCCACACAAGGTGGTATTGTGTATTCAAAAATACATTTTCCAAACTTAAACATACTCTTTCATATTCATATTTCATTGCTAGACCCTAAGTAAGAGAGAGAGAACAAAAGCCCACATGGTGATAACAGAATAATGTAAGATACTCTGGTGGCTAAAACTCCAGTATAGATCACAGAAAAAAAGACACTTTTGGAAATTATTTAAATTGACTTCGGAAAGTATGTCATGAAACCTGCAGAAATTAAGCAACAAGCAATCATATGTATAAATATAACATATTTTAACAGAGATTTCAAGTGCAGTGAGAAATTAATGTTTTTTATAGACATCTGACTCCTTTTTAATGAGCTGTACTTAGTTAAATTCCTTCTTTATACTGTAGCAGTACTAACCTTGGAATGTTTTCCTAGCTATATTTCAATTTTTTTTATTCACCTAATAAAACTCTTTGATTTTTTTTTCCTACTGCAAAAATTTTTGTAATAAATGGCCTCATGAAGCAGCCCCAAGCTTTTAGTTAGAGGTCCTTTATCACTCCATTGCATTTCTCTTGATGTTAGAACATTATGTTCAACTTCAGTCGGTTGATACCAAGACACAAAACTTTGCATATGCCTAGAACATGCTTCTTACACAGTTTCTCTTTCTCAGGTTTTTAATATACTTTGCAGAGCTTTATTATGGTTTTTGTATAAGACCTGGTCACCATCCATTTATCAACATGATTTCAGCAACTCAGGCTTTGTGAAGATTTCTTTTCACTACCAGACAGAAATCAGACATGGGTTTTTCCACCTGAGCACAGCACAGTGGATCCTCTCAGCATCTCCACACTGGTACACAGGAGAATGTGTCATGTATGAAAGAGACCTTGGGGCATCAGAGTGCATGGTGATGCCTCCTGTGCTATCCCCAAAAGACAGTATCCATCCTTACCTTGCTCTTCAATATAAACCCTGTTTTTATCTTCCTCTCAAGAACCCAGCAATGTAAAATGTGAATGCATTTCTGATTCAAACTTATTAATGAGAGAAAATGTACACATGGGAACTCTGCTTTTTCTGTCAGGTGGTACATCTGCCTCAATATCATTATTTTTTCGTATGCTACACAACCCACTGGCACCTTCTGGCAAAATTTTTGATTTTCCACAATCTTTACAGTGCTCCTTGAACTAGATAACGAAATCACTTTTCAGTATAAACCAAACCCAAGTCACAAGACTCTTTCAGTCACACACACAAATACCCCCGAGCCATGAGTTATTCTCTCGGAATAACGTCACCCTAGGTGAGACAGCCTCAGATCCACCCCTTCTCCATACTGCTTGATGTCCTTTTGTGTGTGAGAACTGATAGGGTCCCATGTGCTTCACAGGTGCACATGTACATCGTATGTACCTGGGCCACATCCCAAAAACTTCCTAGGTGCTATTCTCCACATTTTTCACATTACCAATAAACATCTCATCCTCTATAGCGGGCTTCACTCTTGTCACACTGTGAGAAAGGAGGGGAAAAGTCCAGCTCAGAAGTCAATAAAACCCATAAACCACCCATCTGTCAAACTACTGGGGCAACTTTTTGCAATTGTATTGGTTGAGTAGCCTCATTGGTATGAGAATATTTCACAGGTTTACATACTTAGCTGAGCTAAGCATGCAATGATATGCATGGCAAATATGTTCAGACTTCTTGAACAGCTCCTCATAAGTTGCTTTTGGGAAATCACAGCGCTGGGAGATTTCCAAAGTGTTACAAACTTCAAAAATCATCCCCTGCAGCTCTGATGACTCACTTTTAACTGGAGTCCAGAAACGCAGGTTTCCTAATAACGCACTTCATTTAACAAGAAGGGGCTTTGGGTGGTGGTGGGGAAGATCTGGGATTTCTTTATTTCCCTTTTACAGACACACATTTTCCTGTGGCACCTCACCACGAAGGCAGCACACACTGAAAGGAATGTGCTTGGACTCATCCCAGGCTCTGCTGGGGCCGCTGCCCAGCCAGGCATCGCTGCTCGGCATCACTGGTGTGTGCGCACCAAGCCCAGGGTGCTGCCAGTACAGCACCAAATTAATTACGTTCCTGAGCAGCTACCCTTCTCATCAAAAGCCAGCATGGTGGAGAGCCTGCCTTTAATTGGTGGACTTCTGATGACTGGCATGGGCAAAGTCCTCTTGCCTGGGCAAAACCCTCCTACCACTGTCTCCCCTCTTCAAGGAGCGTTTTGCAGGACTCCTCTCCAATAACCTGTCTTGTCTTGCTCCCCTGCACTTACCAGTTACCTCTTTGTCTCATATGTCTCTCTAGATTTGCAAATGAATTGTAGTGGATTCCTGAAATGCTGACTGTAACACGCAGCATTGATGTCATGCCAATAAGCCATATGAGGATGTATGCAGTTATTTAGAAATCAGAGGTGCCTGCTTTAATTCCACGCGTTCCTCAGAGGTATTGGGGGAGCAAAACTGCAGCAGCAGCAGTGCCCGGGGCAGGATGCTACCCAAAGAACATGACAGCAGAGAGCAAGTTCAGAGGCTAAATGAAAGCAAAATTACACAGCATTCTGAATTAGAAGTGCATGAAAAACCTCCTGTGGTTGACAGTAGGGGAGAGAACGGGGCGACATTAGATGAAGATGTCTTGTCTGAATAAAACACCCTGGTTTTACAGAAAGTGAGGGGGAAAATATAACTTTGATATTTTAAAGCTCACTGAAAAACTGGAATGCTCTACTGAGGACATATTTAGGTAAATGCATCAGTCCTGAGGGACAGAAAAGCATTCCCAAATACAAAGGCAGCTAAAGCCCATGCAAGGCTGCAAAGGCAGCGCTGACCAGCTGTGTTGCCCAAGCAGCAGACGACACATCTGCTGAGATCCTACAGAAAGACTCTGCCCTCAAAACCACTGAGGATTGCAGAAACTTGCAGACAGAATAAAAAAAATGAAAATCAATTCCTGACTACTTGGCTGGAATATGAAAAATTCACAGAACACAGCCAATCTGGAGAGAATGTAAATAATGCATAAGGGACCAGTTAGTATTTGTAGGCAAAATGACGGAATGAGAAGAATGGTAAGAGGCTGAGGCTGAACGGATCTTAAAACACAGGTGGCAAACAGAAGTTTCATCGCAGACTTCTGCTAAAGCAACCAGTGACTTGCAATCACAGTGATACCCGCACAGGAGGGACAGAGGATTCAAACAGAAAGCACAACTCCCACTGATGGGGAGTTTTAGTGTGGGAAACAGCCTTAAATCGCTAATAGTCATTAGTCCTGTGGCAACGCCTGTAGAAATGGCAGGAGACTGAAATTATAGCAACCTGCAGGCAAATGCAGAACATTCAGCACTGCTTTTATGATGGCAACAGAAGGGGCTTTCTGACTCTCCAGGTGAGTATTTGCAGGTTAATAACATAGGATCTCTAAACCGTTTAATTTGGAGGAAATAAGTGAAGTGAATTTTACCCTCTTTCTTTATGGGTGGAAGGACTAAGACTGCAAATGGAGTTACAGAGTCATTTTGCAACAGGATTATCACAGACTACTTAGAAAGGTGAATTTGAGGAAAACCTCAGGACTTTTAAAGACACTTACTGTAGAACTGCTGATTTCCCCGGGCGGTAGTAGTGAGAAAATAACTTAAAACAACAAGTAATGCGTGCTACTCCTCTCAGCCACATGGTGATGGGGTCATGCTGTATGCGGTGGAAAATGGCTGGGAGACATTTGGCAGCAGTGACAAAGCACAAAGTGTCTGCAGGCTACACAATATTATAACTCCAACCCCAAACAGAAATAAACTAACCTCCTGTACGAGGCAGCAGAGGTATTTTAGGATGGCAGTAAAAGGCAGGAAAGCAGAAATTTTGTTTCAGAGAAGAGTGATCCCTATATTTTGCAGAGCACAAAAAGTCCCTGTGAAGGCTGTGATCTGGAAACTGTTCCAGCTGCTGCTGAAGCCAGAAGGGAGATTACACACCCCAGATGCTTATCACCACTTCTCTACCTCTCTCCCGTTGCCCTTCTTCCCTCCCAACAGAGGCAGCTGTCCCCTTTGTTCTGCCTTTTCAACTGCTCTCTGCTCAATCCGGTTCTGTAAAATGAGCAAGTTAGGAAAAAATCAAAACCATCTCTACAATTAATAAAGCAGAGCACCTCTCCAAAGAGGGAAGGATGGAAGGGCAGGTGATTTAGCAGTACGTAAGCACTGCTTTATCCAAGTGTATGGTGGCCACTTCTTGCACAGCTCACTAGTAATTAAGGATGATTGGATTATTTTGCAGACCCAAGCTGTGGACAGCCAGGTATTTATCAGAAAGCTCAGGCACTATCAGGCAGCACGTGCTGGTAGCTTGGGGAGGGTGGGTGACAAATTGGCCCGTCACCCAGGACATCTGTCCACCTCCAGCAGTGCACAAAAGCAGGTGCTGTCCTTCCAAAATAACCGTAGAGAGAGGATCACTTTGCTCATGGCCATAAGGGAACAGAATAGGGCTGTCCATGTCTGGAGCGACGACAGGGTTGCTCAGCGATGCAATACGGATTCCACCTGCAGTAACACCGATTTTGGTCTTACCGACTGGTGGCCAGCACTTCTGTGTTGGTCAAAATTGTCTTCAGGTGGGGGCTGGGGACAGCAATAAGGACTGTGTTAACAGAATAAAGGGTTAATTTTTGCACAACTGGGTAGGTCTGTTCATTGCTATGCCACCAGGTATCACTGGTACGTTTCAGGTGCAAAATTCTGCAAGGGTGAGAAGATACGCAATCCCCTATTTCTCAATTTCTTTTGGAGAAATTTCTTTTTGCTTTTCTTTTTCTTTTGTCACAATATTTTAAAACTCCATTTGTAAATCTATTTTGAATAAGTGGCAGGCAGAGGCACAAGCAACCGACTTCACAGTGTCTCATGCACCTGGCGTTTCACTAACTTGGTCAGAGATGCTGTTTCTACCTCCTCAGGCAGGGGAGAGTGTTTGTCCTGAACGCTGATGAATGCTGGCTCCCACCAAACTAACACCCAGGCTCAGCAGTCTCTGCTGAAGGATATCATACCATTTTCCATTATTCTTAATGCAGGGCTGAATTCAAGTCTGTTTTTGCTTAAAGCCAAGATGACTGAGTGTTTACTAAAGCCAGCTGTTGTTCGCAAGATAGCTTGATAATTTTATGATGGTCCTTTACTAATAAATCAAACACACAGAGAGGAAGGTAATGACAAGCTAACATATGTATGCTATCTAATAAAACAAACATAATATTAACAGAGTAATAATATCACCAGCATGACTCCAGACGTGCTCCTGCTGCCTTTGCTAAGCCCTGGTGCTATACAAGCTCCTACTGAGGCCACTACATTGCCGAAAGTCTGCCTGAACAGCAATGAATTAGCAAGGGGATTACAAATGGAGCTGCTGCTGGAATAAAGACAGAAACCCCACTCACCCCTCCTCTTTTTGAGTCTTTTTCAGTAGGCTGCCACCAGCAAAAAAGCCAGCACAGTCCCCTCCTCTCTCTTCCCCCATGTTTCTACAGCAGACGACAGCCTCTGTCACCGACACAGGCAGAGCTCTACCTCAGGCTGCAGTGATCGCAGCTTTACACAGATGCCCTCTGCGTCTCTCTCTGTGCATGGGGCTTTCACAACAGATGCCCTTGTTGGTGTTTTAAAAAGTAAAAAATAAAAGAAACCTTAACTGCAAAATAAATAATATTTTCTCATCAAGGTAAGGGCACAAAAGAAGGAAACTTCTCTTTTGTTCTCCTGCACTGAAACCAGCCCGACCTGATGTTCAAAGAAGGCCTGTAAAAAATCACTTTTATTGCCTGTCTCCTTTGGCAGGGCAGCAACTTCTCCCCCCAGTTACTGATGTCCTGGGAACAAGGCTGTGCATGTTATATCCTTACATGGTGGCAGAGCAGACAGTTCAATGGATGGAGCTTTACAAGGCACTCCTCTGCTGCTGTTCAGCACCAGCCACCGTGAAGTTTCCCATGAGGGCTCAAATGCTTCTGGTCTAGCTGAGAAGTGGGGCTGCCTACAAGTAAGCCAGCTGAGCAATACTGGGCGCTTCTGTTTTCAAGGGAGGCCATTTCCAGTGATAACTTCACACGATGCTTCTCCTGGTCAAAAACTTTAGAAAACCAAACTCCCTCAATTACTCTTTAAGTGTATCAAACAGTGAAGCCTGTATGTGATCTTTTTTTTCTTTTTTGAAGGGGGAAAAATAAAGCAAAGCAGAAAAAGAATATGAAAGGCAACCTTTTGGTTCACTCTGGGTTCAGCATATTTTGTTAGAAGAAATTCCTTCATTTTCTAGTGCTATTGGGCTTCTTTACCAAACAAGGAATAGTCAAACTGCCTCACAAGGGCCTATTCTACTCAGTGGAACCTTTCAAGAGATTTTTGTGGTCTCTTAATCTGGCCTGTAAAGAACATAGCGAAACTCCCATTACGGTGACACAGGCATTTTTTCCCCTGAGGAAGTTTACACAAGCCACAGCTCCGGTTACAGTGACCTTACCTCGGATCCCAGTTTAGAAGCCCTCCCTCCCCACTGATGTCAGCAGAAATACCAGATTGGAACAGCACACTTAAGTTGTTCTTTGAAATAAAGGACATCATACACATGCACGGCCCCAATCCAAAGTCCACTGTAGTCATCGGAAGGTTTTTCATCAGTTTCACTGAGTGTAGACTACACGACATACAACATGACTCCTGAAACTTGATTTCCCCCGATCATTATAAATCTGGTGAATATCACAGCAAAATGTATATCCAGGACCCAAGCCCACTGAACTCTGTGACAATCTTGTCACCGATGTCAGTGACCCCTAACTATGTATTATAACTGTAAGGAGATCATTAGAAAAAAATAAACGGGGTTATCACTAAGTAGATTTTTGTATCTTTTCCACCAAAACTTGCTCAGTTTGTTCTAATACGTTTCTTTTTTAAAGCATATGGGCTGTTCTCGCTTAAATGTTAATGAAATGACAGAGCTAAGCATACAGGAGAACATATCTGTGGCTTGCAATGATTCTTGACAAGATGAAAAACAAACCTAGGCTCACCTTTTCAATTTTCTTCTTGAGCAGGGCACCAGCTGTTGTCTGCGAGAAAATCTGCATCCCAAAACCATGTCCAGCTCCTTTTGTGTAATCACCGAACTTATAAAGCTTACGTTTTTGAACATGGTGTTTTAAGCTTGAATGATGAATTATTAATGTTTTAACCTTTTCAGCCAGAGGCCCTACAAGCTTCTGTATTCCAGAAACACTTTGCTCCAGTCCATCTAGTCTTTTAACTTGCTGCTCTGCATTCCTGTTTATATCAGAAAGAGATTTTTTCATTGTAAGGCAAAGCCTCTTCATTTCATTACTTTTTAGATTTTTGTTTCTTTCCATCCTCGACGCAGGTTCAGATGTCTCCGCTTTTACAATCCCAATATCTTTTTCAATGCAACAGATTTCTTGAGAAACACTGTTGAGCTTCTTAAGGACATTGTCTTGCAGAATCAACAGCTTATCTATTTTTTGTTCAAGGGAGGCAAACTTCATATCCATGATGTTAAAACTTTCAGATGTGCTGACATCACTGCTTTCAACACGAAGAATTTGGGGTGGCTCCATTGCAATATCAGGCCCTTGGTTTTGCAAAGCATTTGGATCAAATATTTTGGCTAAGTTGTTGACCTTAGTTGTAGAAGAGCTCTGCCTGCTGGATGTGGTCATTTTGCTGGCTTGTGTAGGAAGAGAAAATGCTCTGATGCTCAGCTGCTTGAGGACACTAGCAGTTGCAAAGGCTTCCCATCCAGACTGCGCAGGTATACAGGCTACTTTGGCAACTCCAGCTCAACTAATTAACAAACTACTCTCATACATTTGACTAAAACAGAGGGAAGAGACATCCAAATTATTTAGGAAGGAAAGCGTCTTGAATCCATTATTTTTTTACATACATATCTGTTTCCAAATGAAGCAAATAGAGAGGTGAGCATCCTAAATGCACTCGGTTCAGTGACATCAGCCCTAGCAGGGACAGAAGTATTTGCACGCAAAAGGAATTTGTCAGCAAAAAGGCTACACGATATGTGAGAAGCCTCTAAGGGCAGAGACGCCTTGGCAGTGGTGCTGATGCTTTTCAAAAGCCTAGTATGCAATGTGATCCCTGCTCTGAAGAGAATAAGGGCCCTAACAGGGACCTTAAATGTGGCTGCTTGAAATTGCTACGTCTTAAGGTGAGCTTTTCAGATGAAAGCCTCTATTGCTTCAGAAGTCTCTTATTCCAGGCAGGAAGTTGATAGAGTTGCTAAAAACAAATACATTACAGAAGGTAAAAGAAGGAGATACTGGAATGCAGATACTTGAAAAAGTCAGAGCTTTTTCTCTACCCTATAGCTAGCTCTCCACACAAGCAATTCCCTTCATAGACAAAATATCATTTACTTCTGTATTTATTGAGACTATACTAATTTGCCACAATTGAAGAGGCTCTTACATTTTACTATGACCTGGTCATATAAATTCCGAAATACAAAGTTTGATAGAGAGTCTATTCTTTGCTTTGTTTGCCTGACAGTAAAAGTCTCAAAACCAGTGGTTAGTATTCATAACTCTGACAGTTTAATTTTTTGCTTCTGCAAAAGGCTTTCATTTTTTTTTTCAGAAAGACAACATTGGACAAAGAAGAATCAGCATGACTGGGAACAGGATTCCCTTAGGCGTAGGTTTGAATTGTTGGTCATTTTTCATGTTGGTTGGAAAAATAAAAGCAGATCTAAAAAATAATAAAACCAGAACTTCTCATCTGAAATCAACCATATTCCACATGAACACAAAGCACATTAGTATGGATCACCTTGAGGGAAAAAGGCTGTCTCTGAAATACAAAGAAAAAGTTACCTTGGACAAATGACTGCCACAGACTGACTACACGTAGGTCAATCTGCGCTGGTGCGGTGCCTCTTACAGAAAACAACAAGTCAGCCCACTGGTTGGAAGACAGACAGACTGTTGCTCTACTCAGAGGATTGGATCAAGAGCTTCTTCTGAGATCCCCGTGATTTATTTCTTTTCCCAACCTCAGTTTCTCCAATCTTTAAATGAGGAGTGTAAGGAATAATGAGGTAGAGCACATAGTGATTTCTGAATATCTACCACACCAAATATCCTGTCAAAATCAGTAAATCAGTTCTGCTCATAAACTGGAGAATATGAAAGGTCTTCTCCTTATTATTATTATTTTTTTTGGTGCCAAGCATGTCTTTTACAGCCAATCACAGCTGATGTTTTTAAAAGTTTCCAAAGGCATTCTCACATAGTCATTTATGAATCGATATGTAGACAGTGTTGATAAGCTAATTCAGGAGCTTGTTCTCAGGTTACCACAGGTTAATAAAGGAAAAATGTTCCTAGGTACATTTGTCACCTCCTGAGAGCAGCATGTTACTGTGAGTGAAAGGTGACCTGTGTCCATGCGTGACCCTAAAACGTGGATTGAAATCTTTTCTTTACATAACAGACATTACCAAGAGGTGTTATTGTGTGTAGCATGTTCGCTGAGTGGATTGAGAAGGTTAAAGGATTTTAAAATAGGAAACAGGACAGGAAAAAATGAAAAGACAGGGAGTTTAGAGATCCCTATTTCATGGAAATAATAATATACAGGACAGCAGTTAAAAAAAAAAAAAAAAAAGACGAATGAAGCAAGGAATACCATGGAGTCTACTACAGAGAGCAGTTATGTTTAAACTCCTTTGCCTTCTTTTGTTCATCTCTGTTAGAAAGATAAACTAAACCCTTCTGACATTTTTACATTTGCAGAAGCCCGTTAGACACAACCTTCCAGGAGAGGTGTTTGCATGGCTGTAAAATGGACTGGTTTGAAGAGCCATTTACCTTGGGTGAAGCATCCAGGCAAAAGTTCACTGAGAGCTTTCTCCTTATCCCCAGGCCCCCTGCAAAAACACGAGGCTAAAGGTTTGTTGTACCTCGCCACCCATCCAGCTAGGGCTCCTGCTTGGGTGGATTTCACAGGGAAAGCTGTCAGCCACCAGGATCCTTTCCAAAAGGAACATTATTTTGTAAATGCACGGAAACGATAAAAAAAGGAGATACAGATAGTAATGGTAAAATCATGTGTTATATTACTGCGCACAGCTACATATGTTAAACATTTAAATCTCTTCTAACAGTTGTCCAGGGAAACGTTACATGAAATACCTCAAACCAGTAGTATAAACACTAATAAAAGTTTTAAGCATTGTGAGGTAAGATCCTATTATCAGGTATCTTCTGTAAAGTCCTATTGATTTAATATTATGCCATGACATGCAAAAATGCCAGACACATTTAAAATACAAAAAGTCAGCTATAAAAATTCTTCCTTACAAACTCATCAGTATGTGCTAGTTCTGTCTGAAGCTGAAGTGAGCTGGAAGAGAGCACTGCAGTGTAGTGGTTAGAAGAGGAACAAATGAAAGAAATCTAACAGCAGCTTGCTTTCTGGACTCAGCAAGCTCCTGTCAGTAACTTCTTCAGAGCTGGGAATCTGTGAACCCTGCCTCTTGCTCTGCAAACTGGAAATGCTCATACATGCTCAAATACCTCTCAGGAGTTCAATGGGAGTCAATTATTTAAGGTAAAGTCTTCTGTAAAAAATAGTATTATTTAGAGTATTTGAACATTTCTTTCTTTGCAGGGTGCAAAAGAAATATTAGAATATCTCAGAATATTAGCAATACGCCACTACGTCGTGGAATTGACAATATCAGCCCAAAGGCTGATACTGAACACTGGGAATTTTTACACACAGTAACAAACACCTGCGCTATATAACATAGTGCTAATCAACTGTGATAGTTCGTGGTATTTAATAATCTGACAAGAGTCTTATTTATTCCATACAATCGCTGCTCAATTGGTATTGAATTCTTTTAAATGGCTCATATATAATAATAGTAATAACAATAACAATAATAATAATAATAACAACAACAACTGTATTTCTTTTTTCTTTCA
This sequence comes from Cygnus olor, assembly GCF_009769625.2. NCBI lineage: Eukaryota > Metazoa > Chordata > Aves > Anseriformes > Anatidae > Cygnus > Cygnus olor. Next base: position 80,894,399 of record NC_049170.1, on the reverse strand, counting down.
AGTTCAGTGGGAAAAGCTCTTAAAGAAGCATGTGTAATTTTCAAAGTATATGAGCACCTAAAGTTTGAGAGAAATAGCAAAAAAGTAGCAACGGAAAAGTGGCTGCTCCTGTCATTTTCACATTTTAAACACCTCTACAGACATCATAAAATGAGTCTGCAAGAGATGTGATAAATCGACATAGCATTAGTGTTACATTTGTGAACAAGATGCATATTTATGGTTAAAATTCTGCCATTAGATGCATAGAAATTGATAAAGGGGTTAAACGTGAAGACTGGGCAGGCTAGAGAAACAAAGTCTTCCTTCTGCTTTCTCTCTTGAACTCCACCTGTGGTCAGTGTTATTTTCTCTGGACATATGAATATGAAAACCTGGCTAGCATTAGGAAATTACCACCGACCAACCAGTTTGCTACCCCAGGTCCATTAGCTCTCTGCTTCTGAACAACAAGCCCCAGGTTCAGAAATGCCCAGACTGAGCTCTTAGCACGTTCCGATGCAAAGCCTATGAAGGACAGGAGGACCTCAAGCTCCGTAGCATTTGGATGTCAGTCTCACAGGTATAAGAGAAAAACATCTTCAAAAAAAAAAAAAAATCCTGATAGCCCAAAACATCCAAACAGCCTATAATCAGTAAAAAGAGCTAATATTTGTTTTTTTTTTAATATATATTTCAGATGTGAGAGTTTATCAGTGCAAAGAAAGCCCAAGAACTGCTTTCTGCTTAAAAGAGACGTACATTCAATCTTCACCAGCTCTTGGTCCTCTGGCGCTACTACTGAGATGCTAAGTTCCCTGCCTTACCTTCTCTTCTTCTACTGGACTCGTGTTAGAAGGATTTTTCCTCCCTCTCCCCAGTTTTTAACTTGAGTCTTTTCAGTTTAGCTCAGTTCTTCACATTTCCTAACTGTTAAAGGCCCAGACAGAGCACCTCGTAAATTTACGGCTGCTGGCATCAACCATTTAAACAAGAGCACAAGTGGAAATGTTTGAGTACTGGAGTCTAATTCCAACTTTTTGGGCTGTAAGCTGTGCAACGGGATATGCTGAACTGAACTTTTTCTGGAGAGTACAGTACCAGGCTCATCTATCTCAAATTGGTCTAAACAACGTATCCCCCAAACTCCCATGCCTGGTTTGATATTTTACTATTACGGAGGGTTGGGGTGTCTTTCCAGTGCTTTTCTCCCCCAAATAAAATGGGGATGCCTGCCGTGCAGGAGTTTGCAGCATGTGTGTGACGCACGCTCCACATTCCAGCCATTACTTGCTCCTATGTGTAAGCAGCATGTGTTCTTTTGACTTTTCTGTATTTACATCCTGGCAAGGATCAGGTTTGTATAGGGCATATATTTATGAAAAGAAAAAAAAAAGGAAAGTGTGAACAATTAGCTTTGACTTACAACTGCTAATTTAGACCAGGCCACTGTGACCTCCACTTTCAGAAAAAGTGGCATTAGAAAACAACCTCCCCAGTTACTCAGAGATGAATTTTATATGCTTTTACACAACCTAGGTGAGAGTGGATAGGATGAGATGTATTTCAAGTTATATCCATACTGAATCATCCTGTACACCTATTATTAAAATGGAGGGAAGATCTGGAGGAAAGACAGCTGTCTTTATGCTGCTAAAAGGCAGCATGTAGCAAATCAAGTTTTTCATATAAAAGCTTGGCTTATACATTAAGCATTTTAAAACTTTCAGTGCTGAAACTCCCATAATTTCTGTAAGCAATCTGTTGCAGTGTTTACAATTTTCAATGTTAGAAAGTTTTCTTAATCTAAATTTCCCTTTGTGAAACTGAAATTGATTTTTTCTTGTCCTATCTATGGATGACAAGAACAGTTGTCTTCTCCTTTTTAGATGCCTTCTACTACTTGAAGCTTATTATTGTATCCCTCTCTTGGTCTTCTCTCTAGTGTATATGAATATTGTGTACACATAAACTCATTACGAGTGTGAGTGGACAGCATTTTTGTTAAAAAAAGGGGGAAAATGCTCATGAATATTTTTCTTTAAAAGCTGCCTTACTTATGAATAGAAAGTGGAAATATTCAAGAGTGGGGTGGAATATGCAATCAATTCCTCTGTGAAAATGGTACAGGTCAGCTTTTAAGCTGTATCTTCTAGAAACAAAAGATTTGGCTTTCCTTTGAACATATTGATTTCCTCTTCTATTAAAAAAATAATTGCTCACATCCCTAAAATAAAATCTCAGAAGAGATGAAAGAAAAAGAGACATTCAGAAATATACAGCAGGAGTTAACTTTTTAGAAGCTCAGACAATAAAATAATCTATTTTTTTTAATGACTTAAATTAAGACCTTTGTAAAATTAACTTCATCTACAATTTCCTTGTTTTTCTGCCATCTTTTCCCAAGTTGTTTGTTTATTTTTAATCCTTTCAGTGTCTATTTTGTACCTTATAGTATATTGCTCTATATGACTGGGACTTCCATGTTCTTCTTCCCTCCTTAAAAATGAACTCTTTCCAGCAATCTTGACCACCTTCTTGTCTTCAGCTTTTATCCCAGGGTTTATCTGTATTCATTCATTTAATGAAAACTTAGCCATAAACCAAGAAAGAGCAGAGAATATATGTAAGCCTACTTTTATCAAGTTCTACTACAAATTCACTATTCTAATGCTGGATCTTTTGCAAATAAGCAATAACAATCTTTTTCTGAAACTATGATCAAGGGAGATGCAGATTTTGTTCTCAGATTCGCCTTATATTTTGTGGTTGGACTGGCCTTAGGGCTTAGCAGAGAAGTTCCAATAATATTGTGTATCTTTGAATCATTGTTGTATTTTACAGACAAATCATGTATTTGTATTTTTCCCCATTGTGATAGTGGTCATAAACTGTAGATGTCCCTAGCAAGACGACTTCCTCTTTTAATCATTTGCAAACAAGGCATTTTGAGGAGGACCGTTACATCATTTACAGAACATTTATGCAGAAATCTCCAAAGCCTCAAATAAGAAACAGCTTTTGACTACGGGGAACAGGAGAGCCACTATCTGAAACTTTCGGGGATTGCATATGCTAGTCACGAAGCAGAGAAAGTACTGTATACGGTAGTGCACAAGTGAGAATTAAAGCATGTCTGCTCTTTCTCTCGTACACAACAACATCTCCCTGAGAAACAATATAAGCTTACAGCTGCTCAGCTCTGAAACAGATTAGAGAGCAAGCATGAAAGCTATGAAACAGATTCAGAAAGTCATGCTGTTTACAGAAAGTTCACAGATGTCAATGATGGTAGGAGAGGAAAACCATTTTCTCTCCCCCCTGCCACCTCCCAAAGGAATCAGGGAATTTATCCAAAATGATACATTTCTACAATCAGCAGTCATGTTGGACTCCTTCACCATGGGGGCTGAAATAACTGTATGGCTAAGATTAAGTGACATACAGTGTCATAAGTGATATACATTTATGGCTCCCCTGGGGACTGCCCAAACCATTAGTCTGGAACTTTGCTCAAGATCAGAAAAGGAAACAGCTTTATACAGGGCAGGAGCATACAGCAAGGGAAGTCTGGCACTGAACTTCATGAGGTAGGACTAGGGAATTTACTGCTCCACAGGGCTCTCTGCATACAACTACTCTACGACCTGTTAATTAATTATGAATTCTGACTTCCTTTGCTATAATGACCCTGCTAACTAAGTATCCTGGAGATACCCTAGTGATAAATCACGAGAGCAAGCCCCCAAAACGAACTGCAGAGTGAGCCTGGCTATAGTTCAGTGATCGATCTGCAGATGCCATGCAATGGCCATTCAGAACTAACACCACCTTCGATTTCTGAAGCTCTCTGAAAGTATTCCTACAGTCACCTTTTGCAGGAAGAAAAAAAAAAAAGAAAAAAAAAGTGAATTGAGCTTGCATCTTACTGTAGAAAATATCTAGCTCTTTGAAGATGAAGATGATGGTGGAGGACAGTAACCATATTCTGGGGGTGACATTCCCCATACTGTGGAGCTCTGAAGACCTCTTTTGTATGGGAAGATATTTGCTCAGGAGAGGCAATCAGCTGCTGCAATCAACCGCAAGACACATGGTGCAGCATTTGTACAGGTCAAGCACAACTCACCCACTCAAGGCATCCCAGAGTTAGCAGATTTCTCGGGGTGAATAAGAACTGCACAGTGCATACAGAAGCCACTATAATCAGCATCTGTATGCTTAATAGCTGAAGCCGAAGGTGAAAGCACTGCACCACTGAAGTTCAATCACCATTGACATTTCTCTGTTGAAGGTCAGTCTCCACTATCATCATCTCCTGCTGTCAAGATACCACCTCAAGAGTCTCACCTCTACTTGGCTGTCCCCATTTTACTACACTAAAAAACAAAACAAACCTCAAAACCCAGAGTTTTTTAAGGCTGAAAAATACTGTGTGATAAATTACCCATTAATAGCATAAAACTCTATTTCCAGGAAGCCTGTTTAAAGGAAAATTCCTGACTTTCTGAGGCTAAAGCAGAGGTGTCATAACTCTGAAACAGAGCAATGAAAGAAGTACTGTCTCCAGGTGCAGCAGGAGCTGTACCTCATTTCATCTGCTGGGTAGACTGGTTAAAATCTTTGGTAGCAATCCAAAACGTTCTGGCAGCTAGCATCCTGTATTAAAATTTATAAACCACGAAAGGCCTTTTCTAACAAAAAAGTTAATTCAGGATGGATAGGCTGAAAAGACTTGAAAGGGACAGTCATCAGAAGTGGTTATATGGAAAATTGGATGTAAGTAACACCTTTCGCTCCATCAGAACATACTAAAAATACAGCAAATGTAATTTCAGTGAGAAAGGGAAACTGTATTGATTAAAAGTTCTTTAAAAGGGCTGTGGAGAAGAGCTCCAAAGCTGCCTGGCCTGTTGGGAGGTAGGAGTTTTACAAAGGATGCATTATCTCCTCCAGAAGAAGCATACCAACAGCTCAGGTGGAGCTGTAAAACTTACCTATCACCCAGTCCCTGGTATCAGGAACAGTGGGCATTGTCTGTGGTGGCTGCCCACCCAACAGGCAGCATCGACAGAAAAAGCAGGTGAGACCGGTGGGTGTCTCGGGCTGTCACTCTGTGGCCAGCTAGATTTGTGAAACTAATCCTTAAAGAGCGAAGGCAATTACCTTCAGATTCACTAGAAATTAACCTACTGCTTACTGTGAGAACACTGCAAAGATAACAATATCAAGCTTAGCGAGGGTCCCAGTGTGGTGACTGGGGGAACGTAGTGCTCTTCTGCTGAATTCCTGCCGACTCATTTTCACCTGTGGTGGGTGGTTCATTCCCTGCTGCCTTCTGCTGTGAGACTGGCCATGGAAGTGCAGAAGTGGGAAGAAGGGTTTGGGGTTTTTTTGCTTGTTTGTGTTTTAAAATGCCAGTAAACTCTCTCCACAGCTACTATTTGGGTATTCCTGCATCATATACTCACTAAGAAATTATTTTATCCTACTCTGCTGCTAAGGCACTGCACCAAAACCAGGAATCCACTCATCCTGCAGGTGAGCCAGGGCATTGCTTGTTTACCCAGGCAGGCTCTGCTGAAGCAAACACTTCTTTACCACTATGACTGCAACCAGAGTTGGAATTAAACAGATTTGAACTAGTAAATCAGCATGAAAAGCCATGTGCAGAAAACACCTTGATCCACCTCGTCTTCTAGAAAGTCTAGTGTGAAAAGTGTGGAATAAATGGCACATTCATATTCAGCGTGCATGTCAGAATCCAAGACTGGGTAGAATAAGAAGAAAAGCACCCTGAAATGCACATACTGAAGACCAGTGTTTTTAGGGAAGGGGTAATTTGAGCTGATTTTATATGTAAGGTTTGCCAATTTTGGTGTATATTTGTTGATATTTTAATAGTTTGTAAATTGCACCTGGCAAGTTTCCATAGCATACCTTTACGCTTTAGGGGAGAAGAATTTAAAGAAAGGGTGTTACATATAACTTAACTTCTGAGCTATATTAAAAAGACTTAAAATCCAGGAAGTTAAGTATTATAGTTTTCCTACGTTTTGATCTGTTTGTTGCATACCAAAACAAATAGCCCACTCTGCTCAGTTTCATATGACAGAAGGAAAGGACGTGAGGTAAAGATCACAGAAATCTCCCTCCCTCTCTCCCTGTCCTGCCTATGGTACAGGTGCTACTACTGTTTTGCGATGGTGGATATTCTCAGAGACAGAAATGCCTTTCAGCTACGTCTTCTTTTGTAGCTATTTTCTTCCCCACGGAGAGATCATCCCAACAAAATGAAACATGCTTAACCTTAGAGCTGAACTTTGAAACCCATCACAATCACCACCTATTTTTGTATTGCTGAACCCCCACATATTCCAACTAAATGATCATTCCAGATGCCTGGCCACCTGGCTGTAAAGATTAGCCACAATCAGTGTCCAACTGAAGACATTCAAGGAAATGAACAATACCAACATCAATATCAAGCCATTAGAAAGATCCTGTGTGGGACTTCAGTTTTCAATTACCTGATGAGATCTGAAAAGTGACATAGTAGCTGGCAGGACAATAATGTACCAAAAAAAAAAAAAAAAAAAAAAAGAGTCAACAATATCTTCTATGTTAAAACTTTTTCTCTCTTAAAAATAAATAAATAAATAAAGTCAAACTTTAACAGTTCAACTTAAAAATTCCAAAAAATGAGCATCAGTTTTGCACTTAATACTGTGAGTACATTCAAATTAAAACATTTCCAAGAAAAAATAAAATTAAAAAATATGTTATACGTATGCTAAATATATTGTTATTACCACTTAGACAAATATTACGGAGAGGGGTTTTGCTGACACTTACCTACTTTTTCTAACTGAATAGAAAAACACTCAGACCTCATTGATTTTTAAGGATCTTGCAAAAGAGACTTCACAGATTTTGTTCATTCATACTTTCTCTGAATATTATATTTACATGGAACTTGTGATCCTGGAGGACATTGAGTTGGGGCAGGGTTTTCTTTGCAGATAATTCTCTTGCCTGTAGTGGCATTGCCAGGTGAACCTCCACACACTCACATTTTTTTGTCCTGGGCTTTCACTTCACTCTGTGACACTCTTTAGGCAGACTAAAATCAGCAAAGAACCTGTTTAAATGGAATCAAGTGAGTAACACAAAGGATGCACTCAACGTGAAGGAAGAAAAGTCCTGAGAATCAAAATGCTGTGAACAGTCTCCTGTTTATTGTCCAGGAAGGTTACTAAAATATTCTGTGTGAACAGATGTTAGGACAGTCCATAAGAATGAGGGGAGAAACTCTGAGGTTCCACATTCATCATTTTTCAGCTTCTCAGTGCTTTTCTTGGGAAGCAGAGCTCCTTTAAGCAGGCCAGGAGTAAAATAACAACTTGATTGTCTAGTAAAGAAGATGAGCTAAGGTTTTATTTCATAGACATGCTGCAAGGAAACTGCTGTCAGAGGACAGTTTGGGCATCTGATGAATACAGTGACCCAAAAGACACAGCTGGATTACGGCACCTATCACTGAAAAACTATTTCCCTACTTTAATGTGCAGGATATGTAAAATCATGCAAGATTTAAGGTTCTTGGTCTTTGGGAGAAGCCCAACTGGCTGAGCAGAAAGAGTGCTTCCTTTGGCCAACCGTAGCTTTTCCCAGACAGAAGTTTCTTTTCACAGAAATTTTATCAACATGCAACGCTGGACTAGTCTGTGGTTTGAATAAACAATAAAGTACACCAGTGTTACAGAAGCTGGCTAAATAAAGCAGTCTAGCATTACTGATTCGTTAATATTCCACTGCTGAAATGGTGTGTTTCAGCCTGTAAACGTTGAGGAATTACTTCTTGTTTTTTTTTCTTTTTAGAAATAAATATTTTATTAGCGTTACATTGCTTGCACTGATACCACGTTGTATCATTTACACAATTGCAGTCCTACTTCTTAAACACCTGAATCCCTGTGACTACCAGAGTTTTTTTCTCTCTCTTTTTTTTTTTCCCCAGAAGATGTGAGGCAGTGTTTCATTAGACTTTGAAGGACTCCAGTAGTCAGCACTATTAAACCAGGGTCCAGAATGAAAGCCTTGTGCTAATAAAATGGCTTAAGTGCCTAAAGCAAGGTACATTTTCCCTGAAAGTACAGGAGAACCAAACCAATACACTCAACCTGCCTGCTCCAGAACTCAGCAGTTGAGCCATTCCTTTGCCAAAATGCACACATTGTGCTTCCTTTTGTCACCTGCTCCAAATTATAATTCAGTTACAGTGCACACCTGCAGGCTACTGACCCGGAAGCTTTTAGCTGTTGCTAAATCCATGCTGTGGGATTTGGAGTTGGGTTTATGACCAGGACTTTAAGCTAAGGACACCAGAACTGAAGTATGATCCATTTAGGAAGGAACTTCCACATGGGTGGCCAGAACAGGTGCAAGGCAACCTTTGCTAAGGGTAGTCATGTTTCAGTGTGCTTCACCCCCTGGTATCATTATGTGCATCCAGAAGCATTTCTGACTGCTCTTTGAGAAGTCTCAGGGGAGAAGTTTTGCCTGCTGTTTTTTCTTACTTGTGAACTTCTGAAGCCCTGCTTGAACATTCAGGTGAAAACAACTGCACTGAGATGTTATAGCAGGGGGAACTCCTCAGAAGCTGTAAAGTGGCCATCCTCTGAACCACTCACAGAGGACTCCAGCTGCGTGCACTGGCTAGTAGTTTTTTAGTGAAGCAGGTGGCTGGAGCAAGCACTACCTTCCAGAGAACCTCAGTGCTCTCCCAGAAACATGTTCAGGTAATTGGAAGAGAGGGAAAAAGTTCACACCCTTCCCACTTGGCCATGTAGTTGGCCCAATCACTAACTGGTTTTCTTATCTTATCCAAGAACAGAAAAGGGGGTGATGATGTTTAGCCAGGATGGTCTGCTTGCACCTGTAGGTTCTCAGGCATGAGGGGGACCAAAAGCTATCTCTAACTTTGTGTTGTTAAAAGGAAAGAAACAGGAGAAATGTCAGGACTCCTGCTGCATTGTACAGTTGATCACAGCAAACTACCTGTGTTCTGCAGTACTACAACATTCAATAAGCCCTCACAAATAGGAAACTGACTTGAAAAATCAGCAGGATTGAGAAACATTATACTTATGCAATGTAAGAAAAATGAGATTCTTGAGGAGCCTGATCTTTCGCATTTATTGACGTTTTCAGACAACATTGTTTTATTTTTCCATATTAAATAATTAAATAAGCATAACATTGGTCAGAGTAAGTTTGTTGTATTTATGTTAATGAAAGATTAGTTCTGAATTCCCAAGTGTCTAGTGACCCTGCTTCTGGGACAGGGAAACACGAGAAGAACAGTCTTGTTATGAAACAAACTCTCCTTTTACCTCAAAGGACCTCTCCCCTCTTCCCCTGACCTATCCTCATCTGCTCACTTCTTCTATTTACAGAACTACATCAACGTTACTCACTCTAATTTGATCACAAGTTTTTGGGCTCCATACAGAAACCACCTGGCCAATTTCCATGGCCTCTGCTCCGTGGAAGGGCAGAGCAGAGGATCAAAATGGTCCGTTCTCACTTCATGCAGTGGTGGAAACTTATATTGTAGGCTGTTTTTCTTTTAAACTCTGTAATGCCTTTGGAATCACAGACATTAAGTCACACAGTTTTTCTCCTTCCTAATTGAAGGGAAGGCATAGGTAGATAAAGCCCTACTGACATTCCTGTCTGGCTTTCCTCTCCTCCTCAGCAGCATAGCCAGCAATTGGTACCATTACACTTGTTAAAGCTGGACATAAGCGAAAGAAGAATAAAGTTACAGAACCTCTAAAATCCATAAATCAAACTCTAGTCATCTAAAAGATGTTTTGACCCTCTATAGTCAAGGGAGAGAGAGAGAGAGCTCTACAGGACAGTCACAGTGCAGAACAGATGGGAAGAAGTGTTCCTGGTGGTACTGCTCTCCTTTCTGACTGAAGAGAGAGACCTGCTTCAGTTGGACATCTGATTTTTCAGGGATGATGGACAGAGAAGCCTAATCTCATCTTTCATCCCCACTTCTAAAATGGTTACAACGATGCTTAGAAAACAGACTGTCATCACTGCAGAAACTTGAAATATAGCTTTCAGCATCGTTGAAATTCTGTCAAGGACAATCTGGGCAGGACAATGCAGTTGTCCAGCACATTATGAAATGAGTCTGCCCTGATCCAGTGTGGTAGGTTCTAGTGAGAGACAACAGTAAAACAGTCTAGTCTTGGCTCAAAACATTAAGTAGTGGGGCTTTGATTTGGTGAGAAGATGTGGTGGATGGCTTTTTTGTCTTGACTCCTTTGAATATATTGCTCATGAATGTTGCTTGGAGAAATGACATCAGCAGGAATCATGGATTAGACTTAGTCCTAAGGATGGGAAATATATGAGAACTGATCAAAAAACAACAATTACTTCCTCACTCAGCCTACACAACACAGATTTGCGCTGCAAAAGGGATTATTCCTCACAAAATGTCCAACTTTCACTCTTTGGAAAGGCAATATTCATGAGCTGGAAAAAATCTGTATTCTTTTGAAAGGCAGGGCAATTTCATACAACAATTTCACTTTGCAATTATGCCATGCTCTTTGGTTCCTCGTTAGTTTGCTTAGCTGGTTTTATAGTTTGGTAAAACAATTCATTCCTTTCCCTCTCACTTGCTCTCTCCCTTTTTCTTTTTCTTTTTCTTTTTCTTTTTCTTTTTCTTTTTCTTTTTCTTTTTCTTTTTTTTTTTCTTTTTTTTTTTTTTTTTTTTTTTTTTTTTTTCTTTTTCTTTTTCTTTTTCTTTTTCTCTTTTTTTTTTTTTTTTTTTTTTTTTTTTTTTTTTTTTTTTTTTTTTTTTTTTTTTTTTTTTTTTTTTCTTTTTCTTTTCTTTTTCTTTTTTTTTTTTTTTCTTTTTCTTTTTCTTTTTTTTTTTTTTTTTTTTCTTTTTTTTTTTTTTTTTTCTTTCTTTTTTTTTTTTTTTCTTTTTTTTTTTTTCTTTTTTTTTTTTCTTTTTTTTTTTTTTTTTCTTTTTTTTTTTTTCTTTTTTTTTTTTTTTTTTTGGGGGGGGGAGTATTTTTAAAAGAAAATCACTGTTTCTAACTGGTGCTTTTGCCTTAATCTCAGTATTTACTAAAAAGTTATGCATATGCCTGTAAGTAATATCATGGCTCTAAAAATCATGATTACTGAGATGAATGGGGAATGACTGATTGCTATTTCTCCCAGTGCAAGAAGATGGAGATGCTCAACACAGTTACTACACATCAGGTTTCAAATGAGAAATAACAGATCACCACAGCAATTACATGTTGGTCTGGTGGCAATGGGGTAAATGGACAGAAAAAAGGTATCGGATGAAACCACAAGGGATAGTTTCATTAGTGGCAATAGTGAAGATGTAACTTCTGGCCAAGTGCTATCTGACTGCCTGAAGCTAAGGGGGTTTCTCTGGGCAAGAATGTCACCTCATGCTCCATGATTTGAGATGCTGCTACTAGACATCTGTAGCTGGGATGCTGACCTAGCTCTAAATCTGGAATATTGAAATGAAAGTCCCTGCTTAATTGCTACTAATCCTTTCTTTCTGCCACTAGAGTATAGTGAAGATATTTCTTTCTTCTAGGTCTGTCCTACCCAACAACACAGAAGATTTCAGTCTCTTTGGTTTCTCTTCAGTCCTGCTTGTACCTGGAACCATTTTGAAGCCTTGTAATGACCTCATTCACCTTTCCACCTGTGGGATTCAATTTCATGACTGCTGCATTATTTTTACCTAAATTTTTCATTTAACATTATGTAAAATGAATTGTGACTACCAAGAGTGCAAATCTATTCCCTGACCAATTCATATGATCCAATGTGAGAATTAAAAATAGTTGTCACTGGAGCTAATCAAAGAGTTTAGAAACAAAACACTAGACTGTATTGGAAAATGATGGCTCATGAAAACAGATTACTTTGATGGACACATGAGAATGTGCTACCTCCAAATAAAATTAATTGGTGAAGAAGGCAATCAAAGCAATGCTTTCAACCCTATTGGAATGAAGCATGCGTATTTTTCATTTCGGTGCAATTTTGTATATTGCTTTCCTCTCTTCAAGAGCACTAAATCATTACAGTGAAACCGAAAACCTTATGAGATGAGCCAGATTATCAATTTCTTTGTAAACCAATTTCAACCAGCTTGCTTAGTGAAAGGCTTTGTTAGCTTCTGGAAACCAACCGGCTGAACCTAAATTATAATTGTGCAGTGGAATCAGCTAAATTTGACATAAAAATATGATCTTATGTGAAGCTAGAGGAAGCCGTTTTAGGTTTTGTTTTAAATGCCAGTTCGCTGAGCACAACATACAGAGTTAAGGCAGAGCATGAAGCTCTGACAGCAGATATATCTATTGGGATTTGCACAAATGTATTTTTTTTAATATTTCTTCTTTTCTTTTTTTTTTTCTTTTTACCCCTACACGTCTTCTTCTTGCCATTTTCCTCAAACGATATCATTTCTTAATGTCATGTTTCAGCCACAGTACCCACACAGCACAGCCAAATCCTTCAATTCTTCAGTTTTGCTGTACTAGCTGTTTCAAATTTAATTTCAGTGGTAAACATGCCACAATGGGCAACATCGCCATATATCAAGTAGCTGTGATCAGGCAGATCAGGTACCAGTAATTTTCCTAATGGAGATCCAGTGTCAGAGATCAAGCACGAAGGATCAGATGTCTAGCTTGCCGCAGCTCAGAATCAAGTGTCATGGATCAGGACTGTAACTGCAAGGAATTAAGTGTCACGTGTCACCAAGCGGGGAGTAGATAATGCCCTGGACCTCATGGGGGACTGTGTCTCCACAGCTTCACCACTGGGCATCAAGGATAAATGCAGCAAAGGCAAAGGTGGTTAAATGGTTGCTCTCTTAGTTGAGCACAAAGCCTCTTTGCCCAACACTGGTTTGGTGTCATATTATATTCATACAGGTGTGTCTCTGGGTGAGAATTACCTGCAATACTGCTTGTGCACTCAACCTTTCTCGACGCTGCTAATTATGCATTTGACTTGTTACTCTCTTTACATATATATTTACATGTGTTTTAAGAAAAATGCATTGAATGCACGTAGTGACAGGGAAAAGTACCAAACATGCAAAACAGTGCTCCTGAAGGAACTGAAGACACGTTATTTCTTGAAATGATCCAATCTGAATCCCGAGGATCCATCAGCACTCCACTCCTCTTGTATACGTTATCATTCTGCTCAGGTCACTGTTTGGCAGCATTTTGTGCAAAGCTGTGGATCCGTGTAACCCAGGCATTTAGACACTGAAGAGCATCTGTTGGTAGCACACTCCCTGCTTCACACTAACTCCATGCACAGCATTTCTTAGACCTTGGGAGTATGAACAAACTGTAAAAGAATAATCGTTGACTTAACATGGAGATTAAGTATGAAGTTGCTGGTGGGCTCTAATTCCACACCATTTCAGCGCACAAACGTGCATTTACCTACCTGAACAGATTAAACTTGACCCAAGAAAATTTTCACTGACAAAAAGAGACCGTCACACATAGCAAGCAATTTATATGAACCTCAAGGCCTTATTCCCTTACAGGGGACAATGATTTACAGGTCCCAAATAGAAGCTTAGAGGTGTATTTTAATATCAGTAAACAATGCAATTTGCTTTTTTGAGGTTTCTCAGGCTTTCAGGCTCATTGAAACTTGCAAGGACAGAGTTAAAATTGATTGCATACTAAAAAGTTTCAATCTGCTTCACTAGTGCTGCAGTCCCCCTCACACTACAAGTTAGTCTTCTTGAGTTCGGGATAGACTATTTGAGCACCATTGCTTTAAATTTTAGTTTGTTTTTAAAACACTCAACAGAAGATGTAAGCCCACAAAATATGAAGGAGCAAGACTGCTAGACTGAAAGACAAAAAAAAATAAAAAAAAACAAATCCAGCTCTTCCACCCTCATACCTTCCCAGTCTATTGGCAGGTACAACAATCATTTGAAATGTGAAATCCTGCAAATGCCTTTAATCTGAAAAATGTTTTGGTGGTAGCATGTATCCTGGCTTTCCTTCATCCAAGATGGACTCGATGAACTTCTCTTAGGAAAGCATCAGAAATGCGTTCCTTATCTAGACTCTGATCATCTGGAAGGACAAAGCTTGTTTCTGCCCTGCTTCCTCTTGAGCTGGGAAATAAGACAGATGCAAGCAGCTTTATTTTTTTTAATGTTAATATGGACAGTCACAGATCTGTAGATTTTAGGATACGATAATTGGTTTATAATCATATATTCTAATTAGCTTGCATTAGTTCGTGAAGATTATCTTGAGATTCTCAAGAATCCCCAGAAAACAGCCCACTGTCAAGATGCCTACCATTGCTGAACCACAAAAGGAAACAATACTGCCCTCAGGAACCACTCCTGGAAAGTACTGACACAAGGAGGTTCACAGAGAACATCCAAAACTATGGCTTGGGGCTATGACACATTTTGATAGTGCTTGGTATTAAGTCCTTGGTATATGAGCCATCTGTAAATCCCATCTATTATTAGCAGGGATAAAAGAACATGCCTGGAGCCATTTAAGGAACTGTAACAATTGGAGAGAGGTGGACTTCTTACACACAACATTCATTTCACTGGACATCATGTTTAGTGAACTTAGGGGACTTGGGGGCTTCGCTCCTTCAGTTCCCAGCTAGCTTTGACATAAATGGTTTAAAAGTTGGGACAGAGGAGCCAGCTACACACATTGCACCACTACATCTCGTGTCACAGGTCTGAACCTTTGTCACACCAACACCTGCTGTGCTGCTGACAACTACAGTCTTCTAACTTTTCAAGCTGCCCTGACACCATCAGCATATCTTCAGAGGTCCACAGCCTCTCCCAGGGGTGTGAAACTTGATGTCTGTTTACCAGTGCCCAGAGATCACTGGAGAAACCTCTCGGGGTGAGAAACACGTCTGTCCCTGCAGAATTAGCCGTGGCCATGCCTATTAGCAGTTCTTCATCTGAACTCCAGCCTGAGCCCTGAAAATCAAACGAGCAGGCTATTCTTATGCATGTTTGCTCCACAGCGTATTAGGTGTATGCATTTGATTTCCAGGAATTTGCAAAGTTCACAAGGAGCAAACTACGGAGAGATTCCCAGAAGTTACGCTGGCTCCCTGCCACTATGGCACAAATGCTCCCTATCAGCTAGGACTTGAATATGCCCCTTTACAAGCATAGCTGCCTCTTTGAAGCCCAGCATAAGGCAGGCAGAAATGAGATCAAGAAGGGCAACATCCCCTTTTCTTTTACAGGGGCAACTCCCGTGCAGTGTGGCTGTGGCAGAGGTACGGAAAGCCTCCCAAAGGGAAATGCTTAGGAAGGAGTTATGGCAGGGTCAGTCCAAGCACAGTTTACAGAAGAATGATTCTATGCTTTATCTTTCAGTGGGCTGCTCTGCTGTATTGTTTAACTACTTTGTTTGTTTGCCAGACTTTAGCCCGTCTCAAGCAAGACAAGGTACTCCATTCTGATAATCCCTCAAATAGCTCATCAAAGAAAGTCCCTGGGAATTAAAGACCCACTGTAACCAGCAAAACCTGGCTCAGAAAGTCAGCAAACAAGACCTCTTTGGCAAATTCTGAAACCTGGTCTTCATACCTGTTTTTTTCTGTGTCTCTACCAAGATATTCCTAGGAAAAGACAACTCCCATTATTTGCTCATTGACAACTTGGAATACGTCCACTCGAGTCACGCACATATGAATTTACATTCAGAACAGCTGGTCGAAGTCTGATGATTTCTGATCCCTTGCATGCCTACCACACAGCATATTTACTTGGTATATGAAGTGTAGAAGAATGAAAATCATCTGGGAAAGGCAAATGATTGCTGTATCATATTAGCCAAAAAAATTTTTCCTCCTCTTGCCTATAAAACCGCAGATGACCTGACAGCTTGACAACTCTTTGTAGAATCCAGCTCCATTTTCATCCCTGAAGATAGCTCTGTATTTCTATAGGGAAAGGTCAGTAATACTAACAAATGGAAGTATCATTCATTCCAATGAATGAAGCCTCATTCATTTGAGGCAGTCAGGCTAATCTGTGCTGCCCACAGCGCAGAAGTCAGCATAGGCAAAGATCTCTAAAACATCTAGTTATATCCTGTCTTGCAGAACACAGAAATATCTTCTCCCACACCCAAAGCCTGATTCCAGCCTCACTATTTCCAAAAATCCACTCTTTCATACTGTTTGTGGGGTCTGGGCTAGCCAGATGGCTAAAACACTACAGAATCAACCCTTAACGTAGAAAACGGAAGAAGACAGTTTAAGTGAAATGGAAAAAGGCCTCAATTAACAACATAGAGGAAACTTAACAAATACAGGGGAAAGCTAGAAAGACAGAGGAGGAAGGAGCTGAAAGAAATTGTGAGCATTGAGGAGGCTACAGAAAATAAGAAAGAAATGGAAGATTTCTGAGGGGAGGAAGACCAGAACTGTTTTCATGCTATTATACCAGGAAACACATAATCAGCAAAGTCTCATACTGCTCACATATCACATGGCTCCAATGAGTATTATTAATCATTATCAATTCAAAAAGCAGGAGAATCCTGCAAGGAAAAAAAAATCCAACATAAGAAAAAAAAAAAAGCAACAACAGAAACACAGCACAAAACACAACAAATAAATAAATCTAAATGCTTTATGAGACTGAGACCTGCATCACCTAACCCCTCTGATGAAAGATTTCCAGCCAGATTTGGGCTATTAGCTATGTCATTCCTTGATAAAGGTTTTTCACCACTGGAGGTCACTGTAAACTTTAGTTGGGCTTTACCACTCCCTAAAAAAAATAAACTCTATGCAAGTTATGTAGGATCCACATTTTGGGTTGAGATTGAACTAAAGCAACACTTGCAGAGTATTTGAAAAACACCTGTAGCTAACTGGTGAGGACTTCTCTGTGCTGGAGGCAGACTTACTCTTGCTCCAACTTACACTAAGTGAAGCAATTGGAAGTATGCTGAAGGAGTAGACATGCCTGTGTATACACACTGATCAGTTTTGCATCTGTCAGCCTGCCTCTCTTACCACCAGTCTTGCAGACACTCTGAACACCAGCAAGCAACACTAGGTAAGGTGATGGAGTCACACTGGGAGACCTAATAGTGTAGCTCCTAAAAATCATAGTGGTTTTTTGCTGTTGTTGTTGTTGTTTGTTTGTTTTTGAAGGAAGATGAATGTATGATTAAATGCAGCAAGATCTCTAAAAAAAAAAAAAAAAAAAAAAAGACAAATGTTCAGCAACCAATCCTAATAAAGAATAACCATCTTAGGTTGGAAGGTTTAATTCCTGTGTAACCCATAGATCACAGTTCATCTGAATGCAATTTTCTTCTCTCTTATCTTTGCGTTCAAATGACCATTATTGGGAAGAGTCTTTCAAACAGTACTTAGTACAGCCCATTTAAACAGATAGCAGTACATATATAATATAAGTATTATGGATTTTAAACTGATGCTCAGGAAGTAAAGACATGTTAGTCCAAGTTTCTGTCTCCGATACTGTAGGACTCCTACTAACATGCATATCAGAAGACAGAGCTGATGTTCACAAAACAGAGATGCTGTGCCACTTTCAGGGAAAATAAGATTGAAAACACTGGAAAAGAAAAAAAGAGAAACGAGCCCAACTAGTTCTCAATGGCTTTCAAAAAACTCAGCTTCTTAAACCAAGGAATTTAAATTTTAGGGACACAACTGAAACTCCCACTTGACCACCACTCTGACAATGAAGCAGTGGCAGCTGGGCAAGTTTTATCTGAAATGCACATTATATTTACCAAAATTCCACATTTTGGTGGTGAGAGAGAATCATCTGAACACAGATTTCTTTATTTTCTGCTCACTGAAACACAGCAGATCAATTCATGGCTTGTGTCAACCACAATAGCTCCAAAGCAGTTTGATCTAACGAGAACTTTTGTAAAACAGAAGCAACCTGGGTCAATTTAAAAAGAAATTAAAAAGGGGCCAGCTTTTCTTCCCCCCTCCTATTCATCTTCTAGCTTTACCTTTACTCCTTTGCATTTTAACTTATTTCAAGTCATCAGTAACAGAAGGCTGATCGCACAACCCATGATACAGCAAAATGCCAGCAAAAACTAAACCCTGTAGAATGCAGCTTAAAGAAAATCCTCTGACGTGATTAAAGCATTATACGGTAAAGCAAAGGATATCAACAAAGACAAGTTCACTGCACTTGATTGCTTGATTGTGTTGTTCTCCTTTTGTTTTCATTTACACATGGAATATGAGGTCAATATGAATATTGAAAGAATAACTGTCTTTTTACTAGTTGTATGTGGGGCTGAGGATCTTACTCACAACCTCAGTTCAAATAAATACATATGTTATTAATAATACCTAACAACCCTGATTTAACAAAGCATTTCAGCACATGCTTAACTTTAAGCGTGTGATCACTGTGATCGTTTTATCACTGCAAATAATGTGTAATCCAGGACCACCCACATGCTGAACTATCTCCGGACATACCCTCTGGCATGTGGTTTTAGCCCACTGGAAAGTAGAAAATCTCAGCTTTCCACTGGGACGAACAGTACTTGCTCGTTTGCAATTATAATTAACTAACAGATAGCAGTACTTTATATGCCTTATGTAGTTCAGAAAGCTATCTTCTAGTTTCATCTAGTTCTTTCTATTCTGACTCTTCTGGACTACTGTGGAGTACCACAAAGACTGAAAGAAGAATGCCTTTAAAAGCTGACAAGAAAAAAAAAAAAAAAAACACAGATATTGAACAATGGGTGAAGAGATACTCTAAAGTCATGTTAAAATTTATTCTACAAAATGTTTACTTGGCATAAACTTCACTGTTTCATTTGAAACTCCAATATAAAGTCCCGTTCCAAATTCATGCCAATAAATCTTGTATATAACACTACCAACCAACATGAACTTCTTTTCTTCTTGACCTTCCATGTATTGATGTATTTCTATAAATTATCATGATTTCCAAACTGAACTGTAAAATGCAGTTTCTAAAGTCAAACGTGATTTCTTTTTTTTTTTTTTTAACTTTTAAGAGTCTAATTTTTTCTTTGGTGTCTGCTGAAGACTTTTGGAAAGCATTCATAGTGCCAGACACTGCTTACATTAACAGTATGATTCCAGATGCACGAGATCCTGGGAACCATGGAAGACTTGGCAGATCTGGAAATACAGCTCAAGTCATTATTGCCAACTCATATTCTTCCAATTAAGCATTCCACTGATTTTGGAACCTAGAGGTAGCTAAGAAGCCAATTTTCTCTACCACAGTCACATGATGCTGAAATGGAGATGACTGAAGAATTTGTGGGGGGAAAAAAAAAAAAAAAAGATCCCCCACATACTTGGCAAATGCTAGCTAATAACATAGAGGGTTTCGTACAACATGTGTGAGAAAATACATTTCCAGATATATGAAACAGGTGTGATGAGGAAGACATTTCTTTCATTACAAGGGGGTCATGCTGCAGTAGCCCTGGCCTGGATAGCCCTGCTCGTGTCACAGATCTGCTGGGTGACCTTGGATGTTTCTTTCCATCCCCCTGAGCCCCTGCTGCTCTATACACTTCCATAATGGCCAGCCTACCTACACTGTAAGGTCTTCGAAGTGACAGCTGTCACTCATTTACACTGTTCACAAGTAAACTCTAATGCAGTAAAACTTTGCATTGCCTGAGGAAATAAAGGACCAAATGCGCATCCCAAGCTGGCCTCCTGAACTATCTAACCATGCATGAAAATGCCACTAATGAGGCAGGGGGAAGAAGTACAGCACAGGCGTGAGCCAGGAATAGTGCAAACAGGCACCGCACAAACTTTTTTTACAAGTCCCACGCTAGCCCTCACAAATATTTTGAATCACTCTGCTGGCAATTGGTGGCAGACAGAGAATATTTTATTGGGATTCTTTAAGAAGATCATTAAATAAAATCCATTTGACTTGTTAGGAATTTCAACCATGAATGCCTAACTAAAGATTTTCACAGTTGTTCTCTGGAGTAGACAGAGGTAAATGATTTTTAAATTTGAGTGACTTACAGTTGAATTTACATTTATATAATATATATATAATTTACATTATATTTGTACAACTTTATTATAAAGATTTGTAATACATATTTTATTATGCACTATTTTGTGTACAAGGTGTTCTCTTTACAGAAAGGAGAGTGCTGCAAGTAGTGTGCTTAATGAACGCAGTAACATGGCAGAAGAGGCAGTAGCTGTATGCATGTACCTCACTTTCATCATGTGGAAGCAGGGCACCTAAGAGAAAATGCCTCCAAAGACCTGAGCAATTCAAGTATTTGGATAAACCCACACATTTCTGTGTGCCTCTATTTTAACAGACAGTGAATTTTTCTATAATTAAAAATCAAGCTTGTCCATAGCAGACTTTAAAGATACCAACCTTGGATGTAGCGCTGGAAAGAGGCAGATCTTCTGCCTCTTAGTGCCTAGAATATTGCCTTGAAAGAAGAACAACTTTGAGATCCTAAATGAATAAGGGAAAAATACATCTTTATAGAAATTGCAAGTTAATAGTTGTAGTAAATTTATCTGATTCATTTGTCCTAATTACCTGGATTTTGGTCATTTTTCCATTTTAGTAGTGCTATATGGACTTCAGATCTTTAGACCCTACAACTCTTTAGATGCCCTCTCCAGCAAGCCACATTTCCATACTGTACTTTTGTATTCTTACAAAACCATAATAAAGCCCTGATAGCATTATGAACTGGAAGAAATAAATACATACTGTAAGCTTAAATAGGAGAACTTGGTTACCTTTGGGATGGTCTAAAATAGGTAAAACCAAGATTCTTTAGGCAATTTATCCAGGTTCAGAGCTACCAAACATAGGTCTACCATGAATTTCCAAAAACAAACAAACCAAAAAAGAGCAGAAAATGTTTGGTTTGGCAAATGAGACAGTTCTCTTGGTGAACATGTCCTTTAAAATGCAATGATGATGTTAAGAGCTGTGCTATCATCAAAGGTCAACAGAAAATCATCCTGCACCTTGTTGTCTCACTGCCAACAGCCAACATAAAGGGCTGTAATTTTCTCCTACCATCTTCAACTACAGTCACTATTTAAGATATGAGGTCAAATAAACAGGCTCATAAGTAGATAGGGTCATAGCTGAAATTAAACCTGTCTGCCCATGTATCTGCTCAATCACTGTTTAGTCCAGGCGTGAAGTTGGGGAGATCTTGTGTACCAGTATGTCTGTTTAGTTAGCCTTGGAGACAGGGAACTATGGAAATATACTCTCTTCTCATTTTAGTATCAATAACAAATTCCTTTATATGTATTATAACAACGTCTTACATGCTTTCTTTAGCGTCAGGACATATTATATAACATCGCTTTCATGTCTCTCAGGAATTTCATTTGTAAATGCCAATCAACTAGTTAAAAGTACTTGACTAAAAAAATTCTCCTTAATATGCTATTCAATATGTACCTAACAGTTACGCTTTTAATATAAGCAATTAAGGGACTTGTTTAACTCAAGAGAAAACTAAATATTTTCAGTAAACATGTAAGACCCAAACACTAGGAATTATGTTGGATTGTCCATGTAAGTGGAAAAATGAAGATCCTCAGCTCCTTCAAATGCTCATTACACAGGAGGTTTCTCTTTGAGATGATGGAAGTGTGCCCTCTCCTGTGCAAAGGCCCTTGTTTGGAATCCTCACGCTGGGCTCAGCACTGGAAAGTCATTTTTATTGCACCGTGACTTCTACTAAACGTGTCCACTAGATGTTGCACAAGAGTGCCAGAAGAGAAAGGTCACAGGGACACTCTGGATTTATCCCCCTGCATCTCAGTGTATATTACAAATTGGCTGGGTAGGTAACCTGTAATGAGACACCTTTGAATGATCACAGCTGAAAGAAGTCTATGCTAAGCCATGCATCCAAGGGCAAAGAGGAGTTTTTAAGGAAAGGAGGTATTTTTCTAACCAGCCAAGATTTACCATTTTTTTTACACTGAAATAAGTATCTATGCCTTTGATGTATCAAAAGTGATCTGTTTTTCATACGTTTTAACAGCCACAAATTCCAAAGGTTATGATAAGCCTCTCACCACAGTACTCTTAGGATTTAAATAAAAACCAAGGAGAATGAACTGGGGGAAGAAGGAGTGAATTGCAAGTAAACGAACATCAGAAAAATAATGAAAACATCTAGGAAGCCGCTGCAGATTTCTGAAATTTTAGATTCTGGATCATATAGCATGAAGGACCTTTGCAAAGTAATTAGCATTCATGAAATGGCTGGGATCCAGCAGGCTGAGGGTTCTGAGGCATGCCTCTTCCCAGATCTCAGCATATAGCTATGTAAAGAGGATACTAGACAGAGAGTCAGCAATTTCATTTCCATATTACAGTTGTCTCTGACACTGACCGAGAGCATGACCTGAGGAGACTCTTCATCCATCTCTCTGTCTGTTTCTGATTTTACTGATCTCCTATCCAGCTGTTCAGACGATGAATTCTTTGGACCAGATCCTATCTGTACAGTGAGTGTCTCATACAATCTCAGCTAGGGTCTCTGCTTGCTCATAATAACACATATAGTAAGTATCAAAGGCTGTTTACAGCCCACTGAGCAGCTACAAAAAGCAAAGCTAATGAGGGAAACCACAGCTATTTGGAAGTTCGTTTATCCTGCTGAACATCATGTCTTCCAGTGCTGCACATTCATTACACTCTTTGTGGAAATTGAGTTCTTAGTAACTGAGTAATGGGTCTCTCAGAAGCAAGACAGAACTGAGCACAAGGTGGATGTTTGCTTTCAGTCATAGCTATTATCCATCCAGAGAAACAATAACAGGGCTGTGACGCTCTCCTGCCCAACCATCTAACTTGTCTAGAGGTCAGTCTTACAGACTCTTTCTGTTTAAAATACATGTAAGCTGGCATATGAAAAAGAGAAAGGTCCAAGAGCATAAATACCAATATGCACAGGTCTAATAAGATCCCACAGCCTTCAAAACATCAATAATGTTGATAGGACAGGATGAATTTAATGCAAAGCTCATCTCATTGCTGGTTGAAGGCTTACAGAAGTACAGTTACCTGCCTACTGGAAGTGTTCTTCTGCTGGGGTATCACATGTAGAAATAAAATGCATCTGCTGGAAGTTGTTTGTTATAGCTCTAAATTTTCTTTCTCAATTAACTCTGCTTTGAGAAGGGAGCATAATGACCTAAGGGCAGCACTGTTCCTTCATAATCCTTTAGGAAGCCAAACTCACATTTTTTCCAGAATCACAGAAAAAGTGAGCAAGATCCTCCTAGACACTCTTTAGATCCCATCCCCTTCTCTCTGCACTTTGGGAGTTCATAAAGTACCATTCTCAAATACAAACTCAACTAGAGATCACCAGCCTTTCTGATCACACCAGCCAGAGGTCCAAAGGTTCACAGGTCTGAGGGCCACAAGGCACGTCCCAGCTTGCAGAGGAACCAGGCAGCTCTGGGAATGGTTTACTTGCAGATGACAACAATACCTCTCTAGAAAGAGAAGGGAAGGGATGAGTCTGGAATGGACATGCCATGGGGTCCTGAGATGACACTGGTCTCAGCCTGCTGTTGGCTCATTTCCTCCCAGAGCAAAGGATTCAGATTATCCAGGAGTCCCTGCACAAGCACAGCCCTACTGCCAGTCCCTGGCAAGGAAGCTTGCTCTGCTTCTGAAATACTTCTGAGTCCATGCCACCTTTCTATGCATGAGGGCTTAGGAGATAACATGGGAACCTTGCACTTCATATGAGACCTTTTTACTCAAAAGAACAAACATAAAGTAAGTTGCAAGGCAACCGAAAAAACAGATGTCTGACAGATGTTACCACGCTGAATTTCAAAAGTGGATTTGTGCCATGTGAAAAAAAAAACTGACAGAGAGCTCAGATAGTCACTGACCTATGCAAAATTTGGGAAAAGAATACTTTAGCACAGGTAAAGACTACAAAACAATCTCTGATAGTCTTAACACAAGGTATTTTAAAACCTATTTCCTTCACAACACAATGGATATGGTCGTCTTGCTAACAAATACCAATTAATACACTAGCCTTAGATAGATAGGTCTTAAACACTGTAAAATAATAGTAGCACGGCAGTAGAAGTACAATAAACAGAATAGTGGAATGAAATGAGCTTCCTTTTCCTTACATACCAAAATTCACCCAAGAAAAAATGCAAAATTTTAGTGACCTAAGCATAAACAAAAAGAGAATATTTTTCAAGCTTATCTGCAAGTAAAGTAACAGCTCAAGACTGCATCAGAGATAAAATGCAAATCACTAACCACAGACTTTATTTTTATCTGCCAGCGAATCTAAAGAAGCCCCTTTCTATAAAGATCAGGGTGCTAGTGTGGTTTTGACATGTATATTAGTAGTTTCACTTCTCTTTACCACTCCTGTTTGACTGTCTTGCATAAAATGCACAATTATACGCTGTTAATGGCTTAGTAACTGAATGTGACTGAACTTTAAATCCAGCAGAGCTACATATCCCAGACAGCATTCTCCTTGACAGCACGGTACTCAAAAGCTAGCTCTTCATCTTCTGTCAAGTTGGTTGAAGGGTGGACTGAAAGTTCATTACTTAAGGTGAATGTTTCAAAAAATAAAATAAAATTATCAAATCATCATTCAGTGACACTTTATCAAATTAATTAACAACATGGATAAAGACATTTCTAATATGTTTTTACTTTTTGAGTGTACCCTTAGTTTTTCCCTTCTTTCTACTTCTCCATGCATGTATATACCATAAAGCAGAATCAGTTTAAATGGGAACAGCATCAAAAACCTTAATACTATCTGGCTTTTTTTGCTTCTACTTAGGAAAATATTAGTTCAGATTTCCGGGAGAACGATTTTTCTGATGAATTACAGAACATCCGCATAATGAGTTTCTTAGGTTATCACAGAAGAGTATTACAAAGAATTCTACACTATTTCTTGCCTTTCTTCTATTTCCTTATGTATCTTATTATACAGAGTGCTGATATACCTAATAATCTTTCAATTATTATCCTCATCACTGTCCTTTGAGCTCTTCACCCAGCACATGAAAAACTCTGTGGTATTCCCACGAGGTCAGGGCTCCCTGGCTAATAGTAGTAGACAGATATGCAGGGTGAGGTTGCAGACATTTCAGAATGCAAACCCTTTACATGAAATCAGTTTTGAGATTATGAGAAAATTCTCGTTTGCAGCAAAATAATTAAAAGCCTAAACATTCAGGCAATTTACAGCCTCAGAGTTACTCTAGAGATAGCGTCTTCCTTTTTGCCTTTCCGAGCTCATATATTTCTTTCATTCAAGCAATGTTTCCTGTCAAGAACTCTTCTAAAAGCTGTTGAGTTAAAACATGTCTGCGCTGTATTACTTTACGGGAAACCACAACAAACTTATGCACTATCCTTGACTGCAACATCTAGAGATATAACAACGAAGCACTCCCAAGAATTAGCTGCTAGTTCAGTGGGAAGAAAATGCTACATAGAAGAAAATAATGGGCAGTAAGTAGCCTTTCCGGGGATCTCTGGGTCTCACATCATGACGGGCTGGCGACCTCACTCCCACCATGGCAAATGAGGGTACCCTTGAGGTAATCCCTCGTACTGCACCCAGCAGAGGTCACTAGAGGATGCATCATGTGTTAATGGCAGACAAAGCACCCTGACAGCAAGGGCAGAGATGCACCTTTCTGAACAGCACATCAACAGCTATCTGGGACTTACTTCAGGGTATGCTCTCATAAAAGAGAAGAATATGTTCTAAGTGAGAAAAAGACTTTTTTTTTCCTCCACTCCAAGAAAGAACACACAGGTTTAACTGGCTACATCTAAACACAAGCAGCATTCACCCAGTTAAACAATATCAATACTGATCAGTGGAATACATCTTAATTATTAAAAATATATCTACTACCTGTGTACTTCCAGGAGCAGGAATCTTTCTCTTTCTTCCACAGCTTAACACAGCCCATAATGCATGCCAGAGATACGAAGCCAAAAGGCAGAAACTACCTGCAATCCAGGCAGCATTTCTTTGCAGGGGTAGATCCATCCCTTTACTTTTAATCAACTGATTAACTTGGGTGTCTTGGTCTAGCAGATGCAATTTGGCAGGCACCCTCAAAACCCTCCCTAGTTCCATAAGTACCACCTAGCTAGACAAGGCTTGGAGACGCGGCAGGATCCCATCTCATACTTCAACACATTCCCTGAACCTATAAGGAAAAGAAGTGATGGCCTACTGACAAGCTTGAAACAGGTGCGGAGATCTACACATGAGATGTGTATTGCATGGACTTGAATGGTAATTACTCTGACATCCCAGAACTTCTCAAATGAAAGCAAAGTGTCAGCGCAATCCTTTTACAGTTAGCAGAGCAGGCCACTGGTCATCTACTGGGTCCTTTTCCTCTTTTAGTAGACAAGAAGTGGGGAAAAAAATGAACAAACAAACAAAATAAAGAGCAAAATTCAAGACATTCACTTAAAATGTGTCATAGTGCACATGCACAGAAAAGTCGATTTGAAATGCCATGGCTTTACTGTCTGCAGTCCCTTCTGTTCTTGTACTTACAGTCTACTCACATTGCTCTCATATCCAAACCACCACCATGCACCAAGCAGTTCCTATCTCCCCATCTGATATCCAGTATCTGCTCACTTGCCAACTACCAAGGATCTAATGGATGGAGATGCTGGATCATTTCAACCAAAGGGATATGACACTCCCAGTATCATCACGGCAACTTCTTTCCCCTAAAATTTCAAGAAACAGACTTCTTTTGCTGAATTTTCCCAAGTAATTCAATGTGATGTAAATTCTGCAAGGAAAATTTTGGCTTGAGCAGCCAAAACCTGGAAGGGTTTTAAAAAACTGAAAACATGATCTTAAAATTGGAAATAGTAAGCAACTTCAGTTAATAAAAAAAAAAAAAAAAAAAAAAAAAAAAAGCCTGCAACCAGCTCCGTTACGAGTCCAGGGAAGCTGTTTTACTTATAGAGACAGAAAACTGAAAATCTGAGAAACAAAGGGTGTCATGTTTCATTGGCACGTGTGAGGATGCAAAGAATATATAATCCTTACATATAAGGATATATTTAAGAGGTGCCCACAATTACCAACAGTCATTATGGAAGATGAAACAGTAAGAAGACAGTGCAATTTCTTTTCCACTTGTTCATTTCTTTGATCAGGGCAATGAATTTAACACACTCCTTCTGGCTGTGGGGAAATATGAGCACTGGAAATCTCAAGTACTAAAAACTTAAAAATGAAAGTATAAAAATCATATCATCATTTGAAAAATCAAGAGATTCAAACGTTATGACTGTCATTCTTTCCTTACTCATCTTTTGGTTTCCAAGTCTTCAGAGCACTTATGAATCACATTTTGAGTTGTTATGTAGTTGTTATGTTGGGGAGGGTGGCTTTGTTTGTGTTTTTTTTGTTGTTTTTTTTGTTGTTTTTTTCAATCAGGTAATCTTGATACTCTTTCTTTCTGAGAAAGACAAATTCTTGTAAATATGGGAACTGGGAGCATTAAGTAAGACACAACTGCCTGAAATCATGCAATCACACATATTGATACACGGCAACAGACTGCCGTGAACTTGGGACCTGAGGAGTGCACTGCAGAAAGGGTGTTTTGTACAGCCCGGCCAGACTGAGCTTGGCAACAGGATGCCTGGTGACAGAATTTCAAGCAAGCTGAAAAGGAAGTTGGGAACTTGGTCCACTTACATTTTTCTGACTATAACAAGGCAACCTTTAGACATGGTGCTTTGATTTAGAGGCTGTAGGAAGCCTTTATTAGTTAAGAAGTCTCACTGAAAATGTACAGAATCCCTTGTAGAATTTTGTCAAAGAGGCATTCTTGATTAAAATGGTAAAACAAGAAACAGGTTTCTGTCAAACTATTTAGTTAAATACCTTTATCAGTATTTGTGAGTAAAGGAAAGTTGTTTTGGGTTAAATTACTCAACAGTTTTGAGTAACATTTTGTTCCCTGTTCAAAACACTGCCATGAGCCTGACCTCACCTAGAAAAAGAAATGTACAAAGGTATCATTACCACCAAGGCCATTTCTTCCTCTGCCACACAGAGAACGCAGCAGAAGGAACTGTTAGAGAAATTGTGGTGGTGGTCAAGAGAGAGAAAGCAGGCCCAAAGGAGAAAAGATTGATCCCATTCTTATTGGAGACAAGGAATTAGAGGACAAACAGCTAACACCAGACCTAGCTTAACTGAATCCCAAATACTGAGTATATCCAACAGGACTATATCTAACACTTCCAACTGGGATAAATAATTAAAGTTAGTCCTCAAACTGTTTTCATAATATCATTAAAGGGATATTTTGGCATGGAAATCTGTACTGCGAAGTAAAAAAACATTAAACACCTGTGGAAAAACAAAAGATTTAAAATTAAATTACCATTTTTACTTTTGATTAAAGAAATTTTCTTCACAAAATGACAATAAGAAGTATTTTTCTAGCTTTGTCAAAAAGACACAAAAATAATTACCCGTCTTGAGAATACTTCACGTCTCCAGAGCTTCTTCAAAATGAACTGGCATAGCAACGATCTATTCAAATAAAACTAGCTAGTGAGAATTTAATCTCCTTTATTCTTTGTTGCTTTGTTTCCTTATAAGAACACAACTAAGAAGGCCTGAAATATGACCGTAAGGAAAGAGCAGCTCTGTTTCTTGCCAATTCTGTTCTTTCAGGGAACACAGCAAGAATAGTAGAGCTGCTAGAGGTTATTGCTTATACAATAACAAGCTGCAGCTGATAAAATCACTTTTTTAGCAAACATTAAAATTCACGTTTATGCTTACCAATAATGTCAGAAATACTATTCTGGTACATGAGGCTGTGCTTTAGCCAATTTAATATATCTTAGCTCATGAACTGAACTGCAGTGACTAGAGAACAACTCCACAAATGTAAGGTAAAACATAACAGGTAAAATCATAGGGAAAAAAGTTTGAATCAACGCCTTTTACCAGTGCCTTTTCTTTCTGTTTTGGAGAAGACTATAGACAAATGTGCATGTAATGTGTGTGTTGCCACCACTCAGTGGACAGCAGGTAATGCATTACCCACAACAGTTCAGCTGCATCTAAACTCCAGGTAAAGGCTCTTCACAATGCTTATACCTCCAAGGAAAAACTGACGTGCATGTATAGGGAGCAACTCTACTGTCATAGCATGTTGCCCGAATGAATGCTGTACGGGCACTACGTAGCAAATAAGTAAACGGACGGTAAACCGAGGTAATGGCCAAGCCTTGTAGCTGCAAATGATAAGATCCAGAAACCCAACAGTTACCCTGTCGACTTGTAATAGATTCAACCACAGGAACTGCAATTGTAGCTCCAGCTCTCTAGGTTGCTTTAAGAGCAGTAGCTTTATGCTTGGGGAGAGACCCTGAGTTTCAATTCTCTTTCCCTGGGTGGTCTGCCAAAGTTCAGAAAGCTTTGAAGCTTTGCTTAAGACTAGATTTAACTTTTGTCTGATATTTATTTAATATTGCTCTCCTAAAAAAGTGGTCATTTAATTATTATCCAACGTGGGTGGGTTTACTTCATTTTTAATTTGTAAAATATGAGCCTAGCAGCTTCAATTGTTCTGAACATTTCTAACAGAAAAGAATCAAGCTGTGCCCATCAGAATCGTGGAACCAGGGTTTAAAAACAAGTCATTGACCATGAAGACGACAAGTTTATAGCATTTAAAATGGCTCTGTCATTAGGGATAGGGAGTTAGTGCTCTAATTTCAGACAGTGATTCAAAACAGAATAATGGCATTGTCTCACCCATCACTAACCAGGTAAGATCCAGAAGGGAAAGACTGCAGCTTTGATGACCATGAACATGCAGCTTTGGCTGGGCCATCAACAGCAGACTAGGTGGGGAATGTGGAGCTCACTGGGTGGTAATTCATTTTTGTAAATCATGTGGTAGTTTCACAAACATTTTACCTTTGCATAGTTTAGTGCTGTTGTCAAAAGAGTTGGTTTCACCCACTCACAGCTGCTCAGTCCTACCCTGTGCCACCGCCTCCCTTGGACCACAACAACCACTTGGTGTGGCTATGCAGTGTAATGGATCGAGGAGAGATTTGGATTTTTGTTTATTTTTTTCATCTGGTTCTTACACACACACAGAAAATTGTTCCTATAAAACAAAATGTCTTTCACTTGTTAATGTATCACCTGAAGCAAAACCCTGTGTTGGTTAAACACGTGCTGCCAACTATATAAATGGAGGCAAGGGGACATTCTAAACAAAACACATGTAGAAGAGGTAAAGAGCAGTTTTATCATCAGTCCTTCTGAGTCATCCTCTCCAACAAAAAAAATGGTCCAGGTGGAGAACTGGTGTGGCAAAGAGTGCCATCTAGAGGACTGCAACACTGAAGCTTCTTGACAGTTCAAAGACATAAACGTTATACTGTAAAGTCATTATTCGTGGCTGATGGTCAACAGTTGGTGGGTTTACTTTCCATAGTTGTACTGCAATGGTTGTGGAGAGACTTTCTGTCTAGAATTGTTTTGTTTTGTTTTGTTTTGTTTTTACAATACTATACTGAAAGATTAAAATTGTGCTTGCTTACGTTAGAAAAAAGCATTTCTAGAAAAATAGTTGTTTTGAGGAGGGCGATCATTTTCTTCTGTAATTATATCAGTTAGTCAAATCCAGCATTTATTTCTTCCAGGAAGTACAGACTTTGACCACTCTATGCTAGATGGTCTCTTGAGTTGTAACCTACTCCCACCGAAGTGAATAGATATTTTATCTCTGCCTTCAAAGTGAGCAGGACAACATTCACAGAAATTATGTACATATGCCCACAAACATACACATGTAAATGCATACCTCTGAGCAAAGTTTATTGCACTTCCTGCCAGCACAATCATCTTTCTTTCCTTTCCCAATCAGTATAATCAAACTTTGTCAGGGAAGCAGACCAAGTTGAGACCTTTCAAAGTAAGGTCTTGGTTTTCCTTTCATCAACATTCACAGCACAGTTAGGACCTAATTCTGTATCCCACTGAGAAATTCCTAAAAAATTTGCGTGAAAGTTAAGCTTTGCAATTAACTTCTAAAAAAAGCTTGTAAAAGCTTAGGAAAAATATAACTGATGTTTATGTATCTGGAAACCTCACTCCAGTGATCTGGTATATTACCAGAGTTCAGTTGGACTGCCTTTCACCTTTGAAGTCTTGTCCCCAGGAGACTGAGGAGCTAAAATGGGAATACAGAGCTATTTCTCCAACTAGCAACCAGCTGTTCATCTTCTAAGCCTATCCACTTTTCCCCTACTGCACCTCCAAACTCTTCCTGGCTTATCTTACAGCACTCCTAACAAAGAGCTAGCTCCACCATTAGACTGAAGAAGCAAACATCAAGGCAATCGATTAGAGATTTTGCAGCAAAAAGTGAGGAAAAATCCCACCATCTCAATTACTATCTGCAATTTGTCATCAAAGATACATTAACATACACAAAGCAGCTCTCATGGCTATGTATGAAGGTTCACACTTAGTTCCTTCTGCCTGACCATAAAGAGACAAAGGAAGAGTCACGTGGCAGCAATATCAGCTTCTACTTTCTCACCTGTGCAAGTTGTGATTTTCACTGGAGGAAATCTGTTTTAAAAGAGGTAAATAACAACATCCAAACCACAACCACCCAGATTTTTTTTCTAATTTTCACTGTAATTCTAAATGAAACTCCCTAAACACATCCTACTTATATGAGATGTACTTTGTTTTAATATGCAGATCATTTTCTTTTACTAAAACTAAGAAGTTATTAGTTTACTGAAGACTGAAATAATTTTGTACAAAAGGAACCTAGTAGATTAAGAAATATCATCAAAAATTGTATTTTTTTTGTAGTTTTGAATACAAACTGAAATGTCACTGAATTTATACCAATGCTCCAGGATATCATATGAACATGAAAATATTCAGAATATTTGAAAAACTGCTCTAGCCTATCAGTACAAATAGTGCACAATCAGCCATAGCACAATTTTTTCTTCAAGCCTTTTCACAAACTAGTGTGTACTAATTATTTCTCATTGCCCTAATGTGCTTATATGCTTATATTTCCTTATTTCTCGTCTAAGTGACATATCAATAAAAACAGTTGTTCCTCTATACCGTCCCACAGAAAAAGCACCATGATACAAGGAGTGTTTTGCTATTTCCAAACACATTTTGGCTGATTGAGATGGAAGATGGTGAGTCATCTTCCTGCCAGAGACCACTCAGTGTAGCTCCCACTACTGTTCTTACCAGAGACAAATGCAGCACAGAGCTACAGTGGACAATGCTTGTCCCTGCCACCACGGCACACTGCAAGGAACCATGCCCTATTCCCCCTGTGTTAAAGGGAAGCAAAGGATTAAGCTGCCTTAGTTCTTCTGGGAGATCTGCTCTTCTCATGAGACTCATTCAGTCCCCACAAATTCTACTGCTGTTAGGTAGGACCAATGCTTTCAAAACATGAATCCAAGGGAATCTTAAAAACCTTCTGGTTTTTAAGAGCCGCAGAACCACACAACTTCTTTGGAACTTCTGAATTTAAGTAGGTAAACCCCCAAATAAAAACATACATGCTTATTTCTATGAATCCAAAAGACTAAAAGATGCTGACCAGACTCTTGTAGTGGCAATACACGTTCACAGACAGAAATGAAAAATTCAATTCTACTCTGAAATAGACATAGTAAACTCTTTAACTAACTGGAAGAAGAAAGGAAGCATACTTTGGGAAGACAAAATTAATTATGCAGTTAGTTACCTTTTCATCTTCTATTCCAGGATCTGATTCACTGAATTTTTCTTCCTGAAAATGTGTAGTCCTCTCCACTTTTTCCATGCTCTGAAAAAAGGCTGTTTTTTCCAGCCTGTTGCTGTTGTATCGTGTATTGATTTCCTCCAGCCTGTTAATCTTAAGTAGCTTCATACTGTGCCCAGTTAATTTACTGTCTGTTTTCCTCTCCACCTTAGATTCGTAAACCAGTGAACACTCATACCTTCTGATTTCTCCTCTTTCTTGTCTGTACAAAGGAAAGACAAATAGTAAATATCAATGTTATTCATGAATTTTACCTTAGAAAACTGCCAGTGTTGCAAAGTTTTTTATATCTCAAATATCTATCGTTATATATTTTGAACCAATACAAAAATACAGAATTAACAGCACTCTTTGTCTACATTGAACACTAGATAATTCAAGAAGGCTACAGGACCGATGTAATTTAATTTGTTTGTAGAGACTATTTAGCTCTACCAAATCCATATATATTGCTGTTGCTTGTAAACCTTGTTTATGGATCACTACCCAGTTTTTAATCACTCGAGTAGCTCCCTGTTGCTCAGAAGTGTTTTCTTTCTCTCCACTGCAGTTCCAGCAAGTGACGTGTGAGGACTCTGGGACTGAGCCCATGAAATTTTAAGATATTAAACAAAGTGGTTTAGGCCTGAACTCACTCCTTTTCTCTCTTTCCACGGTCCTATACCATGAAAAAAAATGTAATTGTCAAATTGACTGTGATCTCAGGCCTTCTGTAAAATGCTGCAACAGACCACACACCTCAGCTGGGTTCCTTTCCACTATAGGTCCTCACTATGTGTTTAGCACTTACATGATATAGGATCATCAAGGCTTGTCTAACAGTAAAGTTGGCTGAAAAGTTATTAAGTTATTGCAGGTCAATTTAATCTCTGGTTGCTACTTTTGATTAATCCTCTATAGAAAAGCCTTTAT
Source organism: Cygnus olor (assembly GCF_009769625.2). Lineage (NCBI taxonomy): Eukaryota > Metazoa > Chordata > Aves > Anseriformes > Anatidae > Cygnus > Cygnus olor. Next base: position 80,860,466 of record NC_049170.1, on the reverse strand, counting down.
TCCACAGCAAGGTTGTGGGGCTCCCCCCCTCCCCCCCCAAGTAATTACTTCATTACACTTGGAAAATATGTCCTTTTGCACAACTAATTCTATAAGACTACAAGAAACTACACTAAAATTTCACTTAGCAACTCAGAATAGACTCAGGAAATACAGGGCAAAAACCGTTTTCGTTATTGCAAACCTTCCTTCACTGGACTAGAAACCCAGCTACAAAAGCACTGTAGCAATGCTTTAGTTCTAGAAAGTTGGATCTGGTCAATCTCATTAGTTTTTATTTTAACTTGCATAAATACCATAAACTATATGGCATAATTAAGAATGTATATACAACCTTACATTCATCAGCAGCATGGGGAAACAGCTCTCGGTACACAACCAGAGACCCAATTAAATCAGTTATTTTTACCTAAACACCTTCCAACAGAAAATGTTCGCCTTATTTCAACTCCACATCTGTACACATGCACCAGATTATATGTATACCTACACCAACTCACTTTACAATGCCCAAAGTTATTCCTCCAAACTCTTCCCAGATGCGGAAGACGCCTTATGCTATCACAAGTGACACAGGAGGTGGCTTGCTAGTGGTGATTATAGATCATGGCCAGTAAAGTGCAAGCTTGCAGCTAGCAAATAAGCTTTCTAGGAAGATTTGTTACCACGTTATTGCAACATGGTGGCAATATGGGACCAAGATGTTGACAGACCTGGCATCAGGTAGAGGGCCCAGAGTAGGAGAGACACCCCAGAGCACACTGGTAGTAAGTGAGATGCATGGACACCAGCATGGGACTGTGAAACATCCATTGTCTGAACAAGTCTTGCACTCGGTATGCAAAAATGTTAGGTCTGCTGCCTCTAGCCATTATCACCAGCTCTCATGGCTCTGACCTCCCTTCCCACCTCCTTCAGGTGAAAGGACACTTTAAGAGCTATTTCTCCACCAGGTTCTCAGATCAGGGCTTGTGAGTTTTGCTAAATGCACTAACAGTTGCAGGCTACATACCACAAGGGCTCAATCTAACCTTTCAGCCACAATTCTCTAGATCATTCAATCTATCCAGCACCAAGGGGTGATGGAACATACTCCAACGCTGTTAGAAGAAGCAAGTGAGGTTTCCAGATTTCCTACCCCCACCTCCACGTCTACAGCTATTTAAAGCCATGTGTTTTTGAGCTACCTGGCTGTGAAAACCACTTTTGACCTGATGTGACTGCAAACAGGGAAAGTTGATTCAGGCCCTCCATAGTTCTTCAAAGAGCACACCATCCTGTAGGTTACGACCACCAAATGCGGCCATCCATCTAATGAGAATGACATGTCCTGCTGGAAGGGCATGTTGTTCCCTCATAAGTGACTGATGGGTCACTTATCTGGGAAAGTATTAGTGGGGTGGAAAGCCTGAAGGCATTACTGTGCTCCATTACCAAAGAGAGATTAGGATCAAGTCCAAATCTTACTGACTTCTCCCCCATTACCACTTCTACATATTACTGAAATGATAACCTAAACAATGGAATTTTTTTGAGGTGCACAGAGGGCAATTTGTTTGCAACTGCCCCCTGCACAGTCCCAGAGAAGCAATCCCATTCTCATCATGTGCCACTGTGCAATGTGAGGCTGTAGCACTCCACGTTTTTGAAAGGAAAGAGAAAAAAATGTGTTCAATTAGATGTTGAGCTCTGTTTCTCCCAAAGGAGGATGAACGTTCCCCCCATCATTTATATACCCTAACTTCAATCTGCTTTATTTTGGGTCTTCCTCAGCAAGCCAATCTCTCACTTTAAGTCAAATAACTTGCTTCATGTGTCACATCTTCACTTATACACTCAGAAATCACAGACCTAACACAGCAACACAGAGACTTGCCCAGTTGTATGCAGAGGAGGTATATACAATCCTACACAATAGTAGCATGAGCACAATAAAAGTGTAAGCGATTAAGTGAATGCCTTTAAAACTGCTCCAATATAGAAAGAGGCAGGCAAATGTGTCAGTCAAAAGAAAAACCCATCAACAACCTTTTTCTTTCTCAGTTTTTAGTTTGTAACCCCTTCAGCCAGAACTTGGTTTACATGATGGGTTGCATAGCACTTTGCTCAAAACTCGGTCCTTTGGCCTCTGTCTTGAGTTCAAATGAAAACTTTATTTCTGAGCTGTTGGTCATTTGCAAACCAGCCATTTTTAATATTTAAGCTGGGAGACAGGTACTATTACATACATAGTAGCCAGACTTGTTTACCTCATAGATCCTGGCATAGCACATCTTGACATTAGACTGACCTGAAATTTACAAGCTGGGAATGATTATGTAATAGAATATAATTAAACCTAAATATATAATTCAGGAAAAAAAACAAGACGTAAGGTGGAAAGAATTACCAGTGGGTCAAATTCAGGTGGTAAATTAGGATGCTAACAGTACTGCTTACTATACTTTTCTTTAACATACAAACCACTCAGCATTCTGTGTAATGCGGGAGCTGTATTTTCTTCTTAAAAAGAATTTATTGGTATTTTGTCAACCAAAAAAGAAGCTTTGGTGTATTTCATCAAATGACCGAGGTGGACCCCCAAATACAGATTGTGATTTAATGTTAATCAGTGTGAAACTGAAGCAAGTCCACCGCACTTCAGGCCATCTAATTGGGGCTGGTGTGGCCTGGCTCACCCTTTCCCAGTGCTTGGTTGTACAATCTGAGTCAGATCATGCAGTGTGCTGGCTGAAAATGTGCGAAGCAACAACAACAAAAAAGCAGCAGTGATAACCCTATGTTGCTGTGGAATCACAGCCAAAGAGACCACAGAGATGCTGCACATCTCAAAAACTGGAAGGGTTTTTCAACGTGTTTCGACATGTTTTTCAACGTGTTTCACCTTGAGTACTGTGTTCAGTTTTGGGCCCCTCGCTACAAGAAGGACACAGAGGTGCTTGAGCAAGTCCAGAGGAGGGCAACGAAGCTGGTGAGGGGTCTGGAGAACAAGTCTTGCGAGGAGCAGCTGAGGGAGCTGGGGTTGTTTAGCCTGGAGAAGAGGAGGCTCAGGGGAGACCTCATCGCTCTCTATAGGTACCTTAAAGGAGGCTGTAGCGAGGTGGGGGTTGGTCTATTCTCCCACGTGCCTGGTGACAGGACGAGGGGGAATGGGCTCAAGTTGCGCCAGGGGAGGTTTAGGTTGGATATTAGAAAGAAGTTCTTTACTGAAAGGGTTGTTAAGCATTGGAATAGGCTGCCCAGGGAAGTGGTTCAGTTGCCATCCCGGGAGGTCTTTAAAAGGTGTTTAGATTTAGAGCTTAGCGATATGGTTTAGTGGAGGACTTGTTAGTGTTAGGTCAGAGGTTGGACTAGGTGATCTTGGAGGTCTCTTCGAACCTAGATGATTCTGTGATTCTGTGTTTTCAACATGAAGGCAGAAGACAGCAGCTTAAAGACAAATCTAAGGATGAGCAGGCCTCACTCTGAGGGGTTTGCCCCGGGGCTCCTATGGCTGCGCGGCCCTGACGCCCCGAAGGCGCGCTTTTGGCCCATGCCCACGGCGGCCGTTTCGCCCCGAGGCTGTCTGGGGCCAGGTTGGTGGCCGTGTGGCTCGGAGCCCTCTGCCCTCTGCTGCATACAGCCAGGCTCCCCGCGGCTCCTCCGGCCGCTAGGGGCGGGCTGGGCGGCAGCCGGGGCGGACTACAGCTCCCGAAGGGCTGCGGGAGCCGAGGGCGGGCGGTCTCGCTTCCTGCCCCGCCGGTGCCTGCCGCGGGAACCGATGGAGGGCGCGGAGGAGGAGGCGGCGGTGCGGTGCCCGGTGTGCCTGCGGGAGCTGCCGGGCGCGCTCATCAACTCGCACCTGGACCGGTGCTTGCAGGCAGGGGAGGGCGATGCGGAGCGGGGCGGGTCGCCCCCTTCCAAGAAGCCGCGCCTCGCCGCCGTCCCATCGGGGGAGACCACCCCGGCGGCCGCCCCCGTCTTCTCCCTCTTCCACAAGGGTCGCGGCGGCGGGCAGAGCCCCGGAGCCCCCGGCGGGAGGAGCGGGGCTGGGCGGGGGGACGCCGCCGAGAAGCCGGAGGAGGGAGGCCTGGAGCTGGGCGGTGGGACAGCGCTGCGCGGGGCCAGCGTGGCGCAGAAGCTGGAGGGGAAGCCCCTGGCCGACAGGCTGCGGCCGGACACGCTGAGGGATTACGTGGGGCAGGAGCGGGTGCTGGGCGCCCAGACCCTGCTGCGGTCCCTGCTGGAGTCCCACGAAATCCCTTCCCTCATCCTCTGGGGGCCGCCGGGATGCGGCAAGGTGAGTGGAGCCCCGGGCCTCCGGCGGCAGCTCACGCCCAGCGTCTTCCCTGGTTCCTTTCCAAGTCCGATCAACCCCGAGAGTGTCTCTTTTTTTTCCGTATTCCCTCGCATTTTGTTCTTTTTTCCCACCCCGTGTATTATTTTGGCTTCTGTGTTGACTTTATGCTGACTGATGCCCTCTAGTTTTTGCAGAGGTTGCGAAAACACAGCTTGCCTCTAGAATGAAACGTAAGCAACCCACACTCACCAGCCAACCTCCCTACAGCCTGCATTTGGATTACACGGGCCAAACTTGATTCATTGCAGACAATTGGCTTGTTTTAGTAAACTCCAAAGCCATTACTAACATGCAAAAGCTGGGAAGCTTGAAAACAGCAAGAAAACAGAATCTATAAAAATATTGAGGAAAAGGGGTGAGATAGTGTCAAATTTACTACAGTGTGGCCTGTGAGTGCAGGTTTGGTTTTGCCCACAAATTCCGTCTCCTGACAGGAAAAGACTTTGGTGTGGAAAGGAGCTAAGACAGTGGTTAGGTACACTGTGCTAGGCACTCATGCATCTTCAAAAAGGCAAACCAAAAGTGGTCAACCCTTCCAGCTTTTGGTTGCATATCCTGGCTACTGCATGCTTTTGTTCTGCCCCTTTTAAGATACTTGGGGCAGGCTGTGGTAAATCCCCAACAGCACTGTAATTGCAGCACAACAGTGAAGGGGTCCACAACTGTAGTGAGCGAAAGACCAAATGAACGGCTCAAGTGTGTTCAGGTGGGAGCACCAAAGATCTCAGCCTAATTTTGTCATTTTTCCCTGTATTCCCAGTTTTTGGTGGAAGGAGCTAAACAAACAGAATATGTAGTTATCTCTGTCAGGCTAATGTGTACACAGCTCTGAGTTTTGCATATATATATGTCTTGGCTATGAACGAGAGCATATATGGGAAATCTGGGATAGGGAAAATAATGACTAATGAATTGGTGCGAGCAGAGGAGTTAAGGACTGAATTGCAGCTTGTTTTTCTTAGTATACTTGTTTGAAGATAAATAGAGACATTGTGTGTGTGGTATTTGAATAATAATCATGGTTAATTACAGTTAATCACAGTTAATAAGGAGCAGGTATGAGAATAATAGATGGCTACTGTTGGCAAAGATGCAGTAGGTTGTTCAGGCTAGATAACATGTACCTGAAAAGAAACAGGTGGTGAGCTTATGTAATTGCTACTTCCTTTAAAGTACCACAGTAATATCAGGAAAACCCGATGAGATAAAGAAAAGCACATTCTACGAATTTGTTAAAGGAGAGGTTGATTGACTGAAGTAAGACAGCTGGAGAGAGAAGTGGAGTTAAACTCTTTGGTTAATTAGTAGTCTAGTAGTTTATTAAATAAGTAACTTTCAGGGACCTACTTTCATGTTTCTTCGTGTTATTCTGTCTTTGGTTTCTGGTTGTTTGTATTAACAGTGCTTGCTTGGTCTTTCTTGAAGCCCTTTTTCCTTAGGAAAAAAATATGTTCCAAACACAGTGGTCACAAAGTGAAGGCCACATACAGTCTCTGGAAACTAGAACTGGACTCGGTAGGCTTTGGATTGTGTTCTGATGAATGCACCTTCTTTGAAAGCCTGTAGAAATGCTTGTTCGTGAGGTGGTGATAACTTAGTTGTGTTACAAGGCTTTTGGAACCTCCTGTGGTGCCTAAGATAGGCTTTGAATAACGAGTGATCAGTTTCATGTCTGTAGTAATGAAGCTTTCACTCTCCTTTCTCAGGACCTGTCTTCCTTGCTTATATACCACAAGTGGAGTTGTATTTAGTAAGCTTGCTTTTCACCAAATTCTGCTGTTCATCAGATTAGACTTGGGACTTGCATAAGGACTGTCCCTTTTGCCCCATCAGGAACAGTTCCAAAGTCTGGTACTCTCTCTCCAGATACTTAAGTTCTTGGCTAGTTCATCTCTTCTCTAGGTTGCCCCTCAACAAATAGCTCCAAGGCTTTGCTCTTTCACCTAGCTTTTAATGTATTCTTTTGAAGTGTCAGGACCATATATGCCTGGCTGAACCAGGAACTCCTACTGCAAAAAGCTGAATGTTTCCCCTCACCAATGCTTACTAATATTTCTAGGATGGTGTTGGAGTAAAATTTCATTTCAGGCCTTCTTCTCCATAAGTAGTGTTTGATTTGCTTAAGTTGCTGAAAGTTCATATTTAAATGATCTTGTGAAATAGAAAAGTACAAGCACTGCCTCAGGACTTAGTTGGGCTGATAGTTAAAAACTTTCTGTTGCACAGTTCTTTTCAGTGGGGAAAAATATTAACAAATGACTGTATTATCTAGCGTCAAATGTAACAAGCCCACATGCGAAGCTCTGCCCATCAAAGAAGAAGTCGTACATTAGTGGGCAGATGCTAAAAGGAATGTTATTAAATATATTGGTCTAAACTCCAAATTGCTGTGTAAGGTGGTCATTTGGACTTCTTAGACCTCTTCACTCTCCTGCTACCCATGCAACCTGGTTATTGCTATCTATCTGTGCTTTTTTCCATTTCTACAGCCGAATGCCATGTTAACTGATACTTCTTTTAAAAAGGGTAGGCTGAGTCAAAAAATAAGTGGACATTGAGTTAACCCTTGGGGAAAAATTTCAAATGAATTTATGTATTATTTATCAGTCTGGGCTTTTACGAGAGGTGTTGTAGTTCAACAGACTTTCTGAGCAAGAAGAGAATCTTTGCTATTAAACTGCTGCAAAAGTATTTGATATTGAAGGTCAAGAACACTGAGAATTTTTATTATGAAGATAAGAAAACCAGTACCTGATTAAAAATGCATTGTGGGTTGTACTGTTCTGATCAAGTTAACTTGTCCCAGGTGCACTTGAATATTCAAGGAGGAACAATCAAAACCAAAAAGACAAAATCAGGATACTTTTGTTGAGGGCTAACTTTCTTTTTTTGAATTTTCATTTGTGTTGTGCCTTCTTGCTTTAAGGGAGCGTGATCTTTGTACTTTTGTCATCCTAATTTCTTATGAAGCCAAAGTGCTTTAGTTGAACTTGCTTTGACTCCATTTTTTTTAATTTTGTGACTACTAAGTATTAAACCCATGAATGTGTTTTCCACTCTAAGAAGCTGACCAGTCGCAGGCCAGAAGAAGAAACACTGCCTCAAAGAGATGCTGTGGTTATTAACTTATGAACAGTTAGCTTATTCATCCTGACTACACAAATTTTTTAAAGCCTGTATGAATCCTAGTGTAATCCGAGTAAGCTGCCCTATGATTTATGACACCTTAATGCAGGGATTTACATTTTTGCTTGTCTGCCATGGGGCGCCAATTTTAGTAGAGTTAGCGGGGGGACACGAGTAACTTGAGCAGAGAATAATTTTGCTGCCACAGATGCGGTTTAAGCTTTATAAACCTGAACGTTCTGTTTTTAAATATGGTAAACATTCCCTCTTACGTATGTCGTTTAATGAGGGGAAAAAAGAAGGCAACAAGTAGCTGGAACCTGCTCCCTGTAAACAACGTGACAGAATGTTCATGCGTGATTTTCTTGGTCTGTGTATGCAATCTGGTACTAAGTTAAAATATGCCATGTTGATATAGTGCAAAATGTTTTTTAAAAATGCCCAACAACCGCAAGTGGTCTTTGAAGTTTCCATCAGATCTCCACTGAGTTTGTTTTATTTCTAGGAGTCCCTTATTTCTTCTTCTTATTTCTGTTTTTATTCAAGGTTATCATGCAGTGCTTTGAAACACAGCTGGCAATTTTAAGCTGAAAATGCGCGGTCTCTTTTACGGTAGCATAGAGTTCAGAACAGCTCTGAAAAATGGGTTCATCTTTGCAGTTACATGGAAGAAGTGTTCAAAAACTGCATGCCTGAGTTTGCGTATGTCAATTTAAATTGGCAATATCTTTGTGTAGTTCTCTGAGAAGAGAAGACTGGAGTTAGCTCATTGTGTTTGTAAAGCATGATGGAACAAACCTGGATGGAGCAAATGAGGGCACAGCTCTGCTTCAGAAAACGCCATGCAGTGACCTTGCCTCTGTTTATGCCAGGTCTGGTTTGGATTTTGGAAGTGCTGGAAGCCACTTGCTGTTGTTCAATGACACCTTACTCCTCCAGTAGTCTCCCTGTGGGCTATTTGGGGTGTGAGGAACCAAACAAGAGGAGTAAGAATAGCATCTGCCCTTATATAAATGCCAACTGCTGCCACTTTTGATTGCATTTATCTCAGTAGGCAGCGTCCCTGAGCCATGCTCATCTGCTGTCCTGGCAATTTCCTTTAGGCATAACCTGACTCATTGCCCGCGTCTCTTGTGACACGGCGTGGTAGCCTGGGTTCAACTCAGTGGTGTTGGATAGGACAGACCCCAGTTTTTTTAAAGCTGTATCCCAGAGAGCTGCTTTCCCAGTTGCAATCTAAGGGTGCTGGCACTGTTGGCACTCTTCACAAGGCTGTGCGACCAGGCGTGGCCTGTTGTGACTGGTCATCAAGTGCGCTGTGGCCCTGCTGCCCTCGGAGGGAGGGCTAAGGGTGAGGGGAGGCTGCCGATGGTAACGCCGTGGAAACAAAGATAGAGAAATCGTAGCAGGATAAAGGAAGAGGCAAAAGTACAGGGAATGTCATGGTGGAGGGCAGCAGGATGCTGGAGTAGAACTCCGATAATGTGATTGGAGACCCTACAAGTCTACAGATGTAGCGAGCCAGCTGGGAGAAGCATGTATGTTGGAAGAGAGCTCCTGCACTGCAGTGTGTTCCCAGAAAGTGTAGTATGAATGTCAGCTCCTCGGGAAGAGGCTGAGAGACAGGAACAGAAGAGTGTGAGCTGTTCTGCACACCTTGCAGGAGCTCCACAGCATGACTGCTGAAAGCAATGTAGATGACACTTGAGACTCAGTGTGTTTTCTCTGACCAGCATCTACAACAACTGTTTTGCCAAATTTGTGCAATTTAAGAGCAAACAGGGGAAGGCTCCATGAACAGGAAGCCATGGGCAGATTCGTTAACAAGGTCTGCCTGATCTTCCAGTGCAGTGAGGTAAGGATGACCTTAGGTTTCACAGACAACTTCTTGACTAGGGTCTCCTTTGCTATGATCTGATCGTATACACAACCCTTCCAAGTTTTTCAATTTCACTTTCTGAAGAGAGAGAGGCATTATTGCTCTTAATCCCTAGAAGGGGCTGTGCAGTGGGTGGTATTTAATCACCTGGTATAAAGCTGCAAAAATGAAAACACCACCTTGTTTCCAATTAGTAATGCAAAGTCATTGAACATCAGCGTAAGTGGGACAGGCTATGTTTGTACTTGATTTTTCCTGTTTTCTTCCAGCCCTGGAGGTGAGGTTGCATTTACTAGTGGCAGCACAGAATGAGGAAATAGGTTACGTTCAAAGAGAGCTGCACAATCAAGGAAACTCACAGGTGTGCAGAAAGTTCTTGTCTCCTGCTACAAGCATCCTACTAACCAAACCAGCAAATCTGAGGGACTTAGCTGCTCTGACATTCAGAGGTGTGCTTTAATCCAGGACTACTTTTATTTTATTCATAGCTAGTATCAAAGCATGGAAGAACCAGTAGCACTGCTGCTGGGAGTGGGCTTGTTTGGTTAGTGTTTTGTTTGGTTGGTGGGATTTTTTCTGTGTTTAAATCTTGGTTTATTGCAGCCTTTGGGGAAGGAAGTCCTAAGTCGGGTTGACATGAAGAAATTTCCAGCGGAGGAGAGCTTTGGTATTCAGGTGTTCTGTGTGTAGTAGATCTGGAAATAAGTAGCTGCAGGCTCAAGTTGAAGTTATTAATGAGTCATGGTTCTTGACTTTTTGTGTAGCATAATACTGGCTTCTGCTTGAGAAAAAGCAGGAGAATAAATTGGGCTTCAGCTGAAATCAGTTTCTTTTTGGCTAATGACTATCATTTGCTATACTCATATATCTTGCAAAAATTGTGAGTTTTGACTCGCAATACCAGCTGTGCTGATTGATAGAAAGAAAAAACATGTTCACTCTGGGTGTAGAAAAAGTGATCTCTGCAGACTTGAATGCCTCGATTTAGACCTGTTCTTAGACTTATGCTGACCGTAACTAGGCCCTTCATCTGTGTGACCTGATGTTGATAAGTGCGAGCTACCAGTTGAAGTGGAGCTATAAGAAGAATAGCCATTTGGGTTTGTTTGTTTGTTTGTTTGTTTTTTCCTCTCACCACTGCTACTTTTAGAGAAAGAAGAGGTACTTTTTTCTTTTTCATCTTCAGATTTGATATATTGGGGTTTTCCATGCTTTCAGTGGTTTTGAGGTATGGATAAATCCTCCAAAGGTACATTCTGAATCAAGTCGCTTTTGTAAGGAAACACTAACTTTTAGTTTTATGGTTTTATTCTGTTAACAAAGTCTTAAGTATCACCTTTTTTTCCTGGTCTCCCAGCCCTCCCTGATGTCTGTAGGCTTGGCTGTGAGCACTTTCCAGAGTATCATTCAAGTCTTGTCTTCTGCAGCATTCTCAGGAGGGAAGGGGCTGGTGCTTTGAGCTGCAGCAGATGAGGGGATCTGACACAGGGTTTGTGTCTTGTATCAAGAGATAAAATGACACCTCTTCTGAAACCAGTCAGGAACCCCTTACTAAAGCTAAAGCAAGGATAAATAATTATATATCCTTCCCCTTAGCTTCTCTTCTCTCATCTTTGTCTGGCTGTTTTCGGGATGTGGAAATCCATTAAAGAGACAGCAATGCTGGTAGGGCAGCGAAGGAGGTCCCGGCAGCACCACTAGCAGTGGTCTGGTAGGTGGTTGCTCCTGCAGTCTTTCTGCAAGACGATCAGGTTTAGAGCACTTGCTGCATTAACCTGAGTACCTAGAATATCTTCTGAAGCAGTTTTGTCAGCACCTGTTCTGCTCCTCAGCTGCTGAGGCTCTCCTGGCTTCTGTCTCCTTGGGCTCCTTTACTAGAAGTGAGACTGATGGAAGAATCACCCATTTTTCCTCTAGCAGTACTTTCAAATAGAGATGCGGTGCTCGAGACATGCAGATACACCTGCCTTTACAGAGGGGAGTGAAGGCAGGACTGAAAACCATGCCCGTGTTCAGGTGTACTCAATCTGTGTGCAAGGTAGCGCTGCAGGCTGCTTCTCTGCTTCAGTGGGTGCAGTGAAATTCCCTATAAATAAATTCTGATGGGAAGGAGTTGTCTACAAGCAAAGGAAGACGATGTGAGTGCTCATTAAAACCAGGCAATGTTTTGTTCAGCCAGCAGCCCTTTACTTCCCTGAGCCAGCGCTTGGTTACTATTGACTATTTAGATTTAGAGTTATGTTTTCTGAGGTCTGCATATAATTTTTCGGTATTAACACTCATGCTTTTGTAGAGAACTGCTTTTTGATTAATTTCATTATTACAAGGGGTGGAAATAGAAAAAGCTTTAGTTAACAATGTGTATGTACCTTTTTCTTTCTTAAGTAATTGCACTGTAAGCTCTTCTGCAGGTATCTTGGAATGGTCCAGCTCTTTATTCTTTAATGTACTCTACAAAATAGTTGCGTGGTGAATTGTAGTCAACCCATCTTCTATGACAGCAGCGTATTTGGAGAAGAGTTTTCCTTCAGTGATAAAGGAGGCAGCTGTCACTGCTGGCACTTAGAATATTGAGACTGATACTTAAAAGCGCAGGCCCTAGAAATGCAGTGGTGGAATTGGCAGCCACAATAGCGTGAACTAAAATATCCTACTCTCTAAACTGTCAGCACTGTCCCTATGTCCTAAATATATAGCTTTGCTCTTTATGTACTGTCTTCGCACGAGTACTTTCTGTATCCAAAATGATTGTTACAAGGCTAGCTCCTACCGCTGTTTCAGACCACCCTGGCACACATCATAGCCAACAGCAGCAAAAAGACCGGCACAAGGTTTGTGACACTGTCAGCCACAAGTGCCAAGACAAATGATGTTCGAGATGTCATCAGTCAAGCCCAGAATGAAAAAAGACTCTTCAAGAGAAAAACCATTCTCTTTATTGACGAGATCCATCGTTTCAACAAATCTCAGCAGGTATTGTACTACATCACTTTTTTGGAAAAAGCTTTTGTCGGAACTTCTGTAAAATTCCCCACTTTGCCTTAAGATGGTAGCGCGCTTTGGGCTTTTGTTTTTAATGTTTGTAGTAAATAAATTAGAGTTATGAAAATTAAATTCATAACTAACTTCCAAGCATCAATGTGTAATTACTGTTATTCGAAGGTTTAAATAAAAGGCTGAGCTATACTTGTAGCTGACTTGCATGCTGGGCTCTGTGTGATGTTTTCCTGAAATTTTTTTTCTCCAAAGACATGTTAGTAGCGTTTGCTGTACCTATCTTCATTTCAGCCTCCATGCTGGGGATTAAATTCCATGTTACCTTTAAAAAGGTCTGGAATGTGGATGTGCATAGGGTGTGTTCGCTTTAATGTTGTGCACTCTTCCCTGTGAAAACAGAAAATTAAAGCATGGCATGGTACTTTGGTGTAATATGTTGCTGCAGCCATTGCTTGAGTGTTGTAGTTTTTTAATTTTTCTTTTCCTAGGTATTATTGCCTTTAGTCATGCCATGGAAAGCTCAGATTTTGTCCTGCTGGTTAAATTTTCATATGGAACCATGTTCTGATCCTACAGTTTTCTGAGACATCCTGTTCAATTAGGTAGAGAACTGTAGCCCTAAACATTGGTTCAAGGAGTTAGAAGTAGCCTCATTATTTGTTATATTAGATAAGTTATTTTCATGGTATTTTGATTGCCAAACAATAAAACAGTCATATAAACTAAAACTTTGCGGATTTTTTGACACTTCTTTTTCAGCTGGGAGGGTCATTCTCAGTGCAGGCATGGGTTATCAAGGTGAGCAGCCCACTGTGTGCTCTGTGCATGAAATTAAATCATTTAATTAGCCGAACTGATGAGGTGCCTTGTCAGTGAGGTTATTTGTCACATCAACAGGGAACCCAAAGACTCACAACACCAGAAAAAAGTATTTGAAAATGCCAGATAGCCTACTCACATGGGATGCTTGAGGTTGTCATTGATGGAGATCAGGTTTTTCTGCTTCCCTCCCATGCTCAGGACACTTTCCTTCCTCACGTTGAGTGCGGGACAGTGACTCTGATAGGAGCGACGACAGAAAACCCGTCCTTCCAAGTCAATGCCGCTCTCCTGAGCCGATGCCGGGTGATCGTTCTGGAGAAGCTCTCAGCTGAGGCGATGGAGACGATTCTGATGCGGGCCGTCAGGTCTTTAGGGGTCCAGGTTTTGGGCAAAGATGACCAGCACGACAGCTCTGCAACTGGCAGCAGCAGCGAGAGCTCGGAGTGAGTACTTTATGGGCTGCAGGGTGTTAACGCGCACAGCCTGAGGAATTGACTGCCTGCCAGGGAGACGATGAAGCAGTTGGGGGGTGGGAAGAGAAACCCTAGCCACTTCTGATAGTAAAGAAAAGAGGTGGCAGCATATGGCAAGGGCGGGGGGGTGACAGGAGAGAGAGAATTCAAAGCACTGGGTCTCCATCCAAAACATAATCTCACCGTCTGGATTAGGAGAGAGTTTTATACTTGGATCTGTAGCTCCTGACTCACCCCCCAGGATATTTAAATCCATTCTGCTGCTGGGGATTTGCTGTGGAAGCCTGTAACTGAGTCTTTGTCGTGTCCTAATGTGTGTTACTTCTTGTTAGTGGTTGTAAAAACATCGCGTTACCCTTAAGTGGCGGATGGGGCATCCCCTATTAAATTAGCTTGGAAGTGCCTGACGGAAGTTTGTTGTTTTCTGAGATTTTTTTGGAATGAGATCAAGAGAGAGTACTACTGTGTTTTAGCTGCAGCATAAGTGCTATGGTATGTTTTACAGTATGCTGGGGAGGGTATTTGCTGTGAGATGTTAATAGATTATCTTAAAATATATTTTGTTTTTCTCTGCCCCTTTTTGTCCAAACCAGATAGTCGTGTTAAACATTTGGGAGAGTTTTTGGAAATACCAAGCTCAAGATACATCCCCCTATGGACGTACATCTGCCTTCTGAAATGGGTAGCTGGGAAATAAGAATAATGCTTGATTCTGCTACTTTCACACAAGATGTTGTTACAGTTTCTTCATGGTGATGCTTGTGTGTACTGCTAGTAATTTACAGTGCATTGATGCGGTGCTAATTGGGCAGGCACTCTTGATGCAATAAATAGAAGGCAGTACGCTTTTTCCTTTTAGCATTATCACAGAATAGAATCAATAAGAAGCAGTAACCTGAATGCTGAGGTCAGGGCAGGGAATACAAGCTGTCCCTTCCTCCCTCCACTTCTTTTTTTTTTTTTTTTTTTTCCACCAGCGTACGATGCCTCACTTTTACTCATTTATAGCTTTTACATGTTGTAGTAGTGTGACTTTTAGAAGAGAGGGCAGTACAGCATGTCATCTTTAATGTAATGACACAGCTGTGGTTGTGGCTACACCCTGACTGGGGTTTGGAGACTTTCCTTTATGTATGGGATTAAAGTAGAAGGCATAGTTTCAGCTGCAGTTGTTTGGGTTTGGGTTTCGCTAGACTCTCGTATCTGTAACCTTCCGTTAGCTATGGATGATTTAAACAGCGTGGTGTGGTGCTTAATCAAACTGAAAGAAGTCTGGCAGGCAGGCTGTCAGACTAGCATGGTTTCAGAAATCTATCCATGAAGAGAGAGTGCCCCATACCAGTGACTAAGCAGGAGCCAGACATTTTAAAATGAAAATAGAACTAGGAATTTTAGAGCTTTTGTTACAGTTGTGTGTTCAACTTTCCTTATCCTTCCTACCACTGTCTGGTTTTGGTGTGTAGTTAATACATAGTGTTGCTGTTGAGTTTGGCTTTTTTTTTTTTTTTTTAAACCACCCTGTCCCTTGCTGTGGTTCAGTTTTTGGTCTCCTCCTTAATTCCTTCTTGCTTCACTCTCCATGCCATTTTTGATCCTTCATTTCCTTTCCACCTACTACCCTGCAGGAGCAGCTGCATCTCTTGTTTTATCTCTTTATCCCCCTACCTCTATGAAGCAGGGCTAGCGTTAGATACAGGCAGGTAAGAGTTCATGCTGTCCTGAAGAATAAACAAAAGTATATCACAAATTACAGTGGAGTTGATTGTTCACTGTGCTCACATCTGTTCCAGAGTTGGAAAAGGTGCTGTAAGGCAGCATGTCCCCATATGTGAGGCATACCCACTTTAGAAGGGATGCAGAGATCCAGCCAGAGGACAGAAGAGGCGTGGACGTTGTATTATGGATTTAATCTCCTCAAGGAGTGGGTTTTCCTGTCCAAACCACGTGCAGTATGAAGTTCTGCATGTGCTCCTTGGAATCATTTTATCAGATATATTTTATCAGATATAAGGTATCACACTTTTCTGACGTGATATCTGACCTAGGTGAGAGTTTGAAGAAGAGGATGATTCTTTGTGGTCTCTTCTTTTACCTGAAGGAGTAATGTGAGGGTGGGTCTTTCACAGTTTCTACAGGTATATTCGAGCTCAGTGAGAATGCAGCCGCTGCGGAATGATTCAGCAGGTTTCATTGGCTCTGCACTGCGTGCATGTGCAGCAGTTACCAAAAGGAAAGTGTGCTCTACTAGAATCTGTTTAAGTTTTCTCGGTGGCTTTCTCTTGTCTTGCTTCCTCTGTTGCTGAAGGTTTCCGATAGGATTAGATCACCTGGCTTTTTTCATCCCACTGCATCCTTTTCTTGCTGTAAAGCTGAACTAGAACCACTGGAAGCCATTACAGAATTTGGTATCCTTTTCTGTGTGATGTCATTGCACTTACAAAGTTTCTTTAACAGTTTTTGTATGAGTTACTGGGTTTCTTTAGGATAAGATGTGCTTTGTGTTACATCTCCATCAGCTTCGCTGCCATCAAACGGTGCCTCATAAAGCCTGCAATAAACTAAAAGAGGGGAGATTATGAAAGGAAGTTTACAGTCACGAAGAAGAAAAGAAAGGAGACGTGAATGTGAAAGATGCTTTATATTGCTGAGATTTTGCTTGTGCTTTTTGCGGTTTTTGCTGTCTCAGTAACAGCACAAACTGTACCAGCTATGCACTGATGCAGTACACTTGTGCTGTGTCACTGACAGAGGAAATAAAATTCTTCTTTTAATTCTTGACTTTTTATTATTTAGGTGCTGCCCTCAGAGTGCGCTCTCTGATTTGTCAGATGGTAAACTGGGTGGTAGATTAATGTATTGAAGTTAGGTAGCCCAGAAGGAATGCAGCTGATTGAAATGAAAGATTCCCAGTTTGTTGTTGGCAAGCCTAGACATCATGCAGTTCAGCTTGTTAGTGGCTATATTACAGGTACTGACAGGTTTTGAATTTGCTGGTTTATAAATCAGTATTTAACATGGGCTTCCGTTGGGTCTTGGGTGTTGAACACCTTTTGAAAATTGTTCTCTTTTTGAAACACCCGTCTAATTTCCTTGCTGAAAATAGAGTTGCTCGGATGAGGCCTTCTTCAAAGACAATGCTGTAAGGCTGGGAACAATTGATATCATGCTGCTTCGTTTAAGATGAAGAGTTATATTTGCCCATAAAACTGTTTCAATCTGTCCAGGAGTGACTGTAGTGAAAATAATTGCGTTATGAATGCTGTAATGTACTGATTTATACGTGAAAGAAGCAGTGGATACTTTATCTCGTGCTCTGCTCAGTTATTTCTAAACCTTTCATCGTACAGGTTCTCCTTGCTTGGACTTCCTTGCATCTACTCTCATTGTATCAAACGCTGGTTTTGTACAGGTTTTACGGGTAGTTGATGCTACGTTTCATACTGGTTCTTGGCACAAACTGTGTTGAGGATATTGTGATAAGGAGGGAATTGGAAGAATGATTTATTATCCCATGGTGGTAGTTTTCCATTACTTGAGCTAGTATATCACCTTCGGCTCAGTGAGTCAGAGATACTGGGGTGTCCCCGTTGGCTTGTTTTTATTTTTGTCTCCAAGTATCGTCAGTTACAAGGTAGTAACATTAAGCATTGGCATCCAGGGGGTGTTCTGTGTTAATTTTGGAGAGTGGAAAAAAAACAAGACCGCCCGTCTGCAAGAGGTTCAGGAGCTTGTGAAGAGGTCGGAACCTATGGGAGTTGTTCTGCCTCAGAGTTTGAGGGTGTGGGGAAGTCAGGGTAAAGAGAAAGGGTGTAGGGTGCCTGAGCTTCTGAGAATAGGATGGGCTTAAAAATGTAAAATACAGCGAGTGATGAGATTTAAGATCTTAATTTCTTAGAAAAATTAACTGAATTCATTTATTCTGAGTATAAAGCATTATTTGTAAATTCTGAGTCAGAAGGGAGCTGAGATTATGGAATTAGGGAAGCATTACATTATTTCAAATCATTGACTTCATCAATACACCGCAAGCTTAAGCTTAAGCTTGCCCATATGTGAAAGGCTTTTTGTTTGTTTGCTTTTTCCCATGGCCTGTATGTATAGTGCTGTTGTTGTTATAGACAACGACTAGATTTGCCCAGTACATAACACATTATTTGGAGTGAAATTTCTGTTACCAGTATATTGTAACTTGGATTTCACCATGGAAGCGGGACAAGAACTTGCTTGTAACCAGATTTTCACATACCTCGTCATGTATTTTTATTTTAATTTCTGTAATGCTAAATGCTAGTGTTGAGTCAGTGGGGCACTTACAGTCAAGTAGTGAAACTGAAGAGACAGAAATATAACTCCTCTTTCTTATGCTGCTATTATTTAGCAATTAAATGGTAACAGGGCTCTGAAACTTTGATTCTTTTGGGATTCTTTGCAGGTTCACATGTGAAACCTTCTCTTCAATCTGCCCTGCTAGTGTATCGAGGTGTTTGCTCAGTGCACTGCATACTTGGTTTTGTTCCCTGTCGATGGAGGTATTAGCAGCAGGATGTCTGTGTGTACTGCCTGCTGCGTTTTTACAGATAGCCTTTGCTTCCAATGCATATAGAAAAATCTGGTGCCCACCTGTAGCGGTGAGAGTGAGCATCACTCCTTGCTTTCCAAGTAACTTGATGTATAAGCTACTTGACAGAATTAAGGCACTTTGTTGTTATACTCTGCTGTTTCCCTGTTCAAACACAGAAGATGTTAGAAACGCCAAATGCAAGTTTTCGGAAGCTAATGTTGCCGTTCAGACTAATTCTGACTAGCATGGGAATAAGGGGGAGTTCAGAGCTGCTCAAATACCTGTAGCTGCAGAGCTGCTTGCAGCTGCTGCATGCTTAACAAAAACATTTTTCATAACCCCATAAAGAGGTGGGCCAAATAATGAAGATTAGTAGAGCTGCGTGTCTGGGAACCCTGGCATTATCTCTTTGTACACCACTGGTAATAGCAGTAGTAAATCTTTCTGGTGAATGAGGTGCAGGGCTGTTGGTGAATCCCTAATAATTTGGTGCACAAGGGCTTCATAAGAAATTGCCTCTCCAAGTCCTGTGCGTTAATCCCTTGCTGATGTGTCACTGTTCATATTCAGTCCAGTTACTAGAAATGGCAAAGTTAAGGTGGTTACTTGTGTCATGCTGTAACTCCATCGGCTTCTGTTTTCAAATCGGCTGTATCCTATGTCTGGCAAACACCTTAGCAGTTAACTTGTTTGTGCAACTGAAGTTTGAGGGTCAAATACTCAACGATATGCATGTGAAATGTGCACTCAGGTTGGTTTGCATAGCACTGGGAGCAGGGATTGCAACCCAGTGAATGAAAACCTGGAGAAAGAGCTGGAGTGCTTTACTTTCCCAGATTTGCCATAGATGATCTATGAGACCATGGCAAAGCCTTCACCTGTTACTACATTTCTCAGCTCTTCCTGTCTTGTTTGTTTACGTTGTGTGTTCACTGGAATTCAGCCTTTTTGTTATGATGCGTTCTCATAGCCCTGGTGTGCTTAAAGCAGTGGATGGTAAGAACAGGGACTTGTGTGCACTGGGATTACTTCTGGTTTTTCACAGCCTTTCTCTGTGCTGAAATAGCTTCTGTACCCCAGTGACTGAAGTTGTACCTGTTACCATTTCAAATAAGAAGGTGGGATGAATATATGCTTTATGATTTACATCAATGCTGCTTGTCATAGCTTTTTTAAGAATATCTGATAGCAGCTTTTAATGTCAGTAACCATTAGTTTAAATACTCAATAGTTACTTTGTGCATCACTATATTATCTCATGCATTTGGATAGCTTCCTACCTCTTCATTGTCCTTTCACCAAGGAATTCTAACTGCTATCTATGAAATGCTGATGGAGTAAAACCTTGTGATGTTCAAATGACTGTGCCAGAACTATGCTTCTGGCAAAAACCTACCCCTAGTTTCCATTGAACTTGGTGAGAGGAGGTAATCTCAAGGAAAAAAATAAGGAGATTAAATAGATGAGAGCTTCTGGTTTTTTTTCTGTTTTTTTTTTTTGTTTTGTCTGCCATTGTATTTAACATGCATTGGACAGGAGGATGAGGGGTAGGATTCCACAGTTTTATCCCAGGTTCTGCAGTGCTTAATCATGACTGACAGAACGAGTTAAGGACAAAACGTAAGCCCGGTTGCCTCTCAGCAGACTTTGCAAAGAAATGCAATATCTAGCACAATATGCAATGAGAGGAGCACAATGTGGGATAACGGCTTGTGGTCATTTTGTTGCAGATTCCCTGTGTACATAGAGGAGAAAGCTCTAAGTACCCTAGCCTACCTTTGTGATGGTGATGCAAGGACTGGATTGAACGGACTTCAGTTAGCACTTCAGGCCAGACTGGCAGCAGGGAAGACCACTCCTCTGAGTACTGCCAAAGGATGCTCTGCTGATGGAGTTCTGATAACAGAAGAGCATGTAAAGGAAGGCCTACAACGATCTCACATCCTATATGATCGAGCAGGTGGGTACCTGATGCAGTTTCTGCCATGCAGCATTCTGAAGAGCCTCTGTAATTCCCGCTGCTTCTTCCCCTTTCATACCAGTTGCTCTGGTGAAGCAGTGGCTGTACGGAAATTTGGCCTGAAAAGTTGCATTTCCTTTACAGTATAGCAGGCTCATCCAGAAATTCCTTCTAAACAGTTTCCTCTCACTGCTTAGGAAGCATAGGTTAGTTGAGAGACTTCCTTGTAGTCCTACAGACAGTCGCATGGTGAAATTACTTTGTTCCTTCAGGTTATTAGAATATTGAGGTCAAAGAGGGTTGCAAGGTGAAGTACTATTTTGATGAGAAGATTTGTTCTTGGAGGGTTGGAAGTGCTCTATTGTAGTTTGCTTATATTTTTAGAATTGCTTTTAGAGGTAATGCATTTTGTAACTTGCTTAGTACAGGTTACATAAATCTAATTGCATTTCAGGCTTCTTAATGGGGTAACCACTCTTGCTATACTTGTAACTTGGCAATGCTAGGCACCGTAGTAGTTGGCCTGTACCTCTTTATGCAGGTGGTTAAAGGCCAGGGACTGAATGTTTGAAATTAAATGAATCACCTTGAATGCATGTGCTAGTTCTTCAGCAATACTTGAATTACTTAGCCATAGCATCATACAGTTATGCCAGGCAGTGTTTTTCCACTGTATCTGAATTGCTGAATTAACTGTCAATGCTTAAAAGCTGTGGTGAAATTTGTAGAGGTTGTTTGCAGTGCATTTGCCTGCTCTCAGCCTTGATACAAAGAGGAGATGACGGCTCATTGTCAGTAAAAGTCAGCTGTGCAGATATTGATATGTTGGCAGCTGAGAAGGGGAGGATAGGTAGGGGGAGGGAGGAGAAAAAATTTATGGGGTATGTGGCAGGAAGAAGTCATGATTAGGGAGAAGGAGGAAGGGGAAAATCTGTCCAGTTTACTGTTGCGACTCTCCTGTGCTGTGTAGGTCCCTTGTGTGTTTGCTGTCGCCTTGTGCCTGCTGTCACACAACTCATTTGTGGCCATTGCTCCCAGCCATCCTCTGCCTATTTGCTTAGTTAGAGATGACAGAGTGACTCCGCCTAAGGCTTGTGTGAAGTCTAGGTAGCGTGTGTCAATAATTCTTTGAGCTTTGTGTGGTTTTTGTCAGATTTTCTTTCAGAGATGGGTGGCAGCAGTGAAAATCCTCTTTCTCGATTGTATAAATGGCAAAAAGCCTGTGATTGCTAATGTCACAGTAGCAAGTTGCCTGCGTATGTGCCTTTAAACTTTCTTTTGCAGAATAGTCTGCGTCTGGATTGACCACTTTTGGCAACAATAGCGATAGCTATTATGTTTTATGTATAAAGTGCTTCTGGATAGAGGCTATTGTATAAATATTGATATTTTTGTATTATGCTTTAATACTTTTTTAATCTCATTTCTTGTGCTGGAATCCGCAGACTTCTTTTAAAAAAGGGTGGGGGCTTCAACCTTATAAAATGAAGAGACATGGTGCTGTCTAAACATGATGATAGCAGCATACATTTGAGTGTAGCATGTTCACATAGCAAGCACCAGATAATTAGTGTTCAGCCTGAGTTGCTTAAATATGGAATTCAGTCTTTATATGGTTTAGTTTTGCTCACCTTAAGCAATATTTGCCAAATGTATACAGTTGTGCATGCCTTCATGTACTCTCACTGAGCAGTCTAGGAAGGAAATTATTCTTAATCCAGGCATTAGCCTATTGCTTTGATTTGGGTACAGCCAAGATCTTTGCATAGATAATCTATGTATTTTAGCTGGCAGAACAAAGAAACCACTAGACAAATTTCACTGCCAGGCGCAGCCTGCAGCCCTAACAATGTGAAAGAAAAACTGTTTAGTTGTATTTTAGCTTTTAATTGTAGTTACATCTTATTTTGATTTTTGGAGAAAATGATGCAGCAGCTAAATTAATTGTTAACTATAGATGGACAAAGACTTGATTTTTTTTAAGACGGAGTTTTATTGTCTCGTTTTGCTTTTATGTATTGTGGCTCACTGCTTCCACTGATTTAATAATGAATACCAAAAATAAAAATCAGAATAATGGCAGGATTGTTGTTTTCATCTGTGTATCAACAGTGTCAGCTATGGTAAAGGAGAGAAATATGTTGAGATAAAGTGTTCCAGATTACAGAATGTTAACTGCTGTGCCATCCTATTTTATGAAGGAGGAAAGAGAAGGTGCCTTGTTCCATTGTATTTGTTTGCCGGCTTTATTGCTTTCTGCTGGGCCAGAATGAGAAGGCTTTTTACCCATGCTGTTATTTCAGCCTTTCTTCCAAGGCTTTATTCTGTACTTTATCAGTGAGCAGTTGATATACCTTTGACTAAGACAGGAAATAATGTGAGACAGGGACTGTTATATTACTTTGGCTCGCTATAATTAGGGATTGCTTAAGGAGTCCAGACCCTAATTATGGTCAGTGAATTTTTTTTACCTGTCTACTATCAATAAGATCTTAGAGAAATGAACATCTTAAATTAGCTGGAAAACTCTTCTTAAGCACATAAGTGATTTAGGGGCAAAAAAATGAGAATCAATATGATTTATGTGTCTGTATACATTAGATACTCTAGAAAATACCATCTTCCCTGAAGCCTTTTCTGAAGTGTCTTGTTTCTCGTAGGAAAGGTATTTGCCTGTGTGGGAACTTAATAGAACAGTTGTGTTTTGATTCCAAAAACTCTTCAGAGATTTGATTTCAAGAGGCATCTGGGATGCAGAGCAGCAGTGATAAGTTTGCATATGTATCTCTGTAAGCTGAATTCATAAGGCCAGAATCTACATAGTGGCTAACTGGCATGAGAGACAGAGCTAATAAACACAGGTCTCTAAAGAGTTTTGTCTAAATTTTTTAAACTGTTTCTGGTATCTCATGTAGAGTATAAACTGCATATTTAAAAAAGAATCATAATACGCAGTTTCAACAGAAGGAAAAATACGCAGTTACATGCATTGGACAAAGATTTTAAGTACAATTCCACAGTTTTTTCTGAATAAGTCTGTCCAGCGTATGAATATTGTCATTATGCTGGTGAGTCAGTCACACAAATAACTTTGAGGAAGGAAATAGAGGGAGAAAACTGTCCCCTTGCTCAGCCAAGTACTCTGAAGGTTGGTGTCTCTGGTCCTAACCTATCCATTGGATTCCTTCTGCCTCTCTAGTTGGCATTCCCAGGCACGACACATTACAGTAGCCCAAACAGTGTATAAAAGCACTTCATCCCCCCAAAAAAAAGCAAAAATCTGGGCAAATCCAACCTTTCAAGATATTTAAAGGCTGTCTTGCTTTTGAGAGACCAAAAGACGCCTCTCCCAAGATGATGATGCGAGTCCAGCTGCTTGGGTTTATTGCCACTAACTCAAGTGCTATGACGGAGCACAGACATGCTGTTTATGTTGGCATGAGTAATCACTACGTACCACAGGGCTCTTTGTGTGCAGTCCTATCAAAAATAGCTGTCTGCAAGCCTGTGTACTCTGGGAGTGCACACTCTGAATTCCCCACAGAACCGCAGTGCAGCATGAGCAACAACACTGGAAGATGGGCCCAGTTTCTGACCTGGAAGGTGGAAGTCTTACTGACTTTGAAAGGAGCAATTGCAGTGGTATGGAGGCTTTGGTTTTCTTAATGACATGTGCAGCCTTTTATTTTGCAGGGACTACAAATGACAGTGATGTCTTCTGATACGGCCCTGAGGCTGTAAATCCTTTTAGCTGTAGGAAGAAGAGAAATGTTAACAGATGGCTCTGCACGCAGCCAGTTGCCTTCATAATATGGTTAGCTGTGAGCCAAGGAATGCCAGGCACTTTGAGAAGTAAAAAATCAGATTATGTGGAAAGTTTAAAAACCATATCACAGCAAAATACTCTTATAAGTTTGATTAAAAGATATGCATAAGAATCAAACCCAGCTGCATGGCAAAAAAGTTGCAAGCAGGAGAGGTCTCAGTGTACCTAATGGTGCCCCCATATTTTTAACTATAGCCCTAAAATATCTGTGAAGTGGCTTTGTTTCTCCTTGGAACTCATACTTAATCTTATATTAAACTTTAATGTTTTAAAAAAAACAACTTCCTTGTAAATCATTGTCTCCCCACCCCTTACTTAGCAGTCTGGTATTTCAGATAGTTGGTTGTGTGGTGGTGGTGGTGGTGCTTTTTATTTAATGTTGTTGTTTTTGTTGTTTGAACTGGTTATAATTTTTAGGGCCTTTCCTAAAAGGTTGCAGTTGTCCACATCTGAACCCAGCATTTTGTAGTGGTTTTGTAAGGGCTCTGTGTTGTGATTCTATTTCCTCCAAATTTTGTAGTGTTGTCATTGTATAATTACAGCAATGTTTTCTTTTTTCCATGTATAATATAGCAAATTCACGTCTCATTTACTGGATGCTTCATTTTCAGATTTTATTTGATGTGAAATTTCTTGTTCTAAAATATCACCAGTGTTACACAACTTTTTTTCTCTTCTGTTGCCTCCTCACTGCTACCTACATGTGTTTGTCAAAAAGCAATGTTTGATGGTTTATACATTCTCATACTTTGCCTATTGTGAATTAGGAGATATAAGATCTTCTTCCTAACTGCTTAAAATACCAGTTTTGTTTCCTACTTTTGAAGGAAAGTTCATAGGATATCAAAATCAAATTGTTTGCCTTGTAATGTTTAAAAGAAAAAATCTTCCCTTTTCATCTGCTGTTGCTCTGATATGCTTATATAGTTAGTGGAATGGTTCTGGTTGTTTTCAGCATCTTCATGCTTTGCTTTGATGAACAACATAATGATATATGCATAAAAAGAACTTGAAAAAGCAGGTTATGTTTACCTACTGTGACTTGGGAAAATATATTCTATTCTTTTAAATGTATCTCACTTAATTTCTTCCAAATAGCTTTGTATGTTTCTTCTCACCCATTCCAAACAGGAGAAGAACATTACAATTGCATCTCTGCCCTGCATAAGTCTATGAGAGGCTCTGATGAAAATGCTTCCCTTTACTGGCTTGCTCGAATGCTTGAAGGTGGTGAGGATCCACTCTACGTGGCAAGGAGGCTGGTAAGATTTGCAAGTGAAGATATAGGTAAGCAACTGCAGTATTTCTTGTTGGAATGTTACGTTAAATTCAGATTTTCCAGCATTCTGGTTTCCAAAGATTGGTACGGGGAGTAATAAATGCTGCATTTGGAATAGGTACAAAATACTGAAATGCACTATATCTGACAAAAGTTTAGTATATGCTCACAAAAGCCTACATTTGATGTAATTGTGATGACTGTCTACTGCAGGAAAAACAAAGATTTTTTTTTTTTTTGAGGTTAGGTTTTGGCAGTGTATTAATATTCTTTCAACTTTGGTGATGATTATAGGTCTCTAGTAAACTTGTGTCACAGAGAATGCGTATTTCAGGGATGCCTGGGTTTTTCTTTGTTTTAGTGACTGTGGAAGCTAAAAGCCTACCCTGGCATACAAACTTCAGATTTGATAGCTGGTTCTGTAGTTTTAAGGCATCTTCTTATCCAAAGTAACAGATACAGCAGTGTTTTTAGTGCATGTGATGGGTGAAGAGTTACTAGATTTGGGGAAACTATGTCTATACAGCGTATTTCCCCACTTTTTCAATTCCAAAAAGTAAGTGAATCATACGCTATCTGCTACTGCTCAGACTGCCACTGTGTGGCAACAGATTCAGTTTTTTTGGGGGCAGCATGGAAAAAGGAAGGTTGTAGGTGGAGAAAGTATATCTTAAGTACTGCCAAGTATTGTACCAGACAATCTGCCATCTGAGACAGCACCTTTGCAGTGTGCATGAATAATCTTCCTTCTTACAAGAGGGGAAAAAAAAGGTGATTAAAGTAAACTGACTTTAACCTGCTTTCATCTGATCCTTTTCTGCAGGGCTGGCAGATCCTTTGGCTTTAACGCAAGCAGTTGCTGCTTATCAAGGTTGTCACTTTATTGGAATGCCAGAATGTGAGGTAAAGGCTTCTTTAATTCACTGATACTAAAGTACTGTTAAAAAAAAAAAAAAAAAAAAAAACTATTTCTAATTGTAAAAAATAAACAGATTGCAAGGACAAGGCAAATTTAGTTATTTGCTCATTCTACACAACACTTCTTTGAGTAAGAGAATATTGTAGCTCTAAAAATAGAAGCTGTAGTTTGAATTTCACAGCATGTTTGATATTAAAAAGTGGTATTTGAACTAATTTCAGATTTATCTATCTTTTCTGTTTTCTCTCTGTTACAATTAGTCATATATTTTGACATTCTAAATTAGTTATTAATTTCTAGAAGCAAATATCATAAAGAACTGAATTGTTGTTTAATAATATTCATATTGTAGTAGCCTGCAAGGTCAGTATAAAAATACAGGACTTCTCAAGCTGCACAAAATGTCTGAATAACAGTCCCTTTCCCAAACAGCTTAGAAAAAATCATTTAACACTTTCCCTTTTCTTGTTTCCAGGTCATTCTAGCACAATGTGTAGTGTATTTTGCAAGAGCACCAAAGTCTATAGAGGTGTACAGGGCTTACAGCAATGTGAAAGAATGTCTGAGAATGCACACAGGACCTCTACCACCTGTTCCACTGCACCTGAGAAATGCCCCGACAAGGCTTATGAAGAACTTGGGCTATGGTAAAGGCTACAAATATAACCCCATGTACAAGGAACCTGTAGAACAGGACTATCTGCCAGAAGAGCTGAAAGGAACGGACTTCTTTAAGGAACAAAAAACATGATGGGCTTGCTCTGAATGTTTTTCATTTTATGATTTATAAATGTGTATTGGGATGAAAATTCCCTGTATAGTTTTAGCCCTGTATTCCTGAGGCTGAAAGTATCAAAGCACTGAGCCTCTGAGATATTTCTCATTTTACTGCTGTCATTCCAAAGTAGTTTTGTAAACAATTCCACTTAAGCAATATGGAAACCAAAAGTAAACTTAACCAATATAGTATTGTCACCCTCTGATTCAAATTTAATGGTACAAAACAATGAGACTTGTATTTCTTACTCTTGCTGAGAGACAAGGAATATTATCATGCTGCTTTTTAAAATTAGTATCCATTTCAAAATTTTAGAATGTTTATTTTCAAAAAAAAAAGTTGTACCTCTCCATTAAAATATTATAAGCAAAATACAATTACACTGTAATTCTTTTGTGATGTTCCAGAGAAATTTTGTACAACAACATTTATTAAACCAATAAAGTTGTTGAAAACAGTGTCTTTGCATATGTTTAAATATTCTTGTGACAGTAGTGTAGTTTTGTGTTGTGGTTTAGCCCGGCTGGCAGTCAAACACCACACAGCCGTTCGCTCACCCTCCCCCCTCCCTCTCCGGGATGGGGGAGAGAAACGGGAAAGTGAAGCCTGTGAGTTGAGATAAAGACAGTTTATTAAGACAGGGAAAAGAAGAACAACAATAATAATAATAATAATAGTATTAATAGTAATAATGTGTACGAAATAAGTGATGCACAATGCAATTGCTCACCACCCGTTGACCGATGCCCAGCCTATCCCCGAGCAGCCGGCCACCCCCCCACCCCGGGTAGCCACCCCTATATATTGTTCAGCATGACGTCAGATGGTATGGAATACCCCTTTGGCCAGTTTGGGTCAGCTGTCCTGGGTCTGTCCCCTCCCAGCTTCTGCTGCATCCCTAGCCTGCTCGCTAGCAGGACAGAGAGAGGCTGAAAAGTCCTTGGCTTGGTGTAAGCACTGCTCTACAACAATTAAAACATCAGCATGTTATCAGCGCTCTTCTCATTCTAATCCAAAACATAGCACCCTGCCAGCTACTAGGAGGAAAATTAACTCTGTCCTAACTGAAACCAGGACATTTTGAAAGTTTTAAATTCCTTTAGCTTTATCATGCCTACTTTCCACAGCAAGTCCAAAATGATTCTGGAAGTAGAATAGTCATGAAAATAGCTGGATTATGTTTGTTTATAAAGTTACAACACTTAAAAATGTTAGTGTCATGACGTTTTGAGAAAAGCTTTTGGAAAGGAGATTTCTGGTAGCAAAACACCCTCGTGTATTTTGAGTTGTGTTTTAGCAATTTCATTAGTTAGTTTTTAATTGGAAAGTTGATACACACAAATTGACTTCCTGCTTTTATAATAGGAAGATAAAGCCAAATTCTCTAATGAAAACATATCCACATCCAAGACTGTTGGGTGAATATTTCTGTTAAGTGGAACATAAGGTCATGGCAGTGTCCCGGATGTTGACAGCATTCCTTCATTTAAGTGCTGATTTCTTTTTTTTCTCTTCAATCTTAAGTGCGCAGTGGTCTGGTCTGCTGAAAAGCCAGTAACTGCTGTAACAGCATATGACTGTGATAATTACTTCTTGGGTAGCATAAGAGGACTGTTTTTGGCTGGAATCACAGTAGATAATTAGCTAAGAAGATTTTCGTTATTGAAATGCTGAGTAGCCACTGGGGCAACTGTCTGCACTTGTTAAAGTGCCATGGAATAAACTGACTGCCAGTGAATAGGATGTGTATCGTGGCTGAAAAATGCCTCCTACACAAGAGCACACTGCAGTTACAGCTGGATTTGCTTGCTACATACCCCATATACTTTTCTTAGCAGGCCTGTGGTGGTTACCTGATGGATGTCAGGGATTCCTATGCTGATCCTACTTAGTTTTATGAAATGTGCTGAAATCAAAACTTAGCATGCTTTATGTATAACTTCTGATCTTCTTTTGCTATTCTGCTAATAATACGTCCCCACTAAATGAAGAAGGTGGCTCTGCTGACTTCTGAGAGGTGCCAGAAAGGTACTAAATCCCCTCCTAAAGGTTTACTTACTACATATTTTTTTTATAATTATTGAATCGTTTTTTCAAATGTGTTATATTCACTGAACAATGACTGGTGCTTTATATCATTTGCAGTATTTGACAGTTTAAAAAAAACAACTTTAAATTCAGATACCTAACTCAATTTGTAAATGACGATTTCATTTTTTAGGGAAGGAGGAAAACTGGTTTGCATTGGAGTGATACTGAGCTCCTTGCATCTTTCTTGTGCTGCATGTGTGATACAACCCAGCCACCTGCTGGCTACCTGGTACACACAAGTTGCAGACATATTTCTTAACAGTTGAGGTATTTGGTGCTGTGGGGAGCTTAGATCAAGAGGGATGCCACAACTGTACATCTGGAGTTCATTCAGAGCAGCTCTTGCAAACCAGGAGGTTTGTGGTCTGAAGATGTGGTTCCAAGTCAGGAAGCTAACTTTCCTGGAGGAGGAAATTCAGCTGATTGCTCTTATGTTTCAAGATACCTTGGTGGACTCTAGCCTTGATGAAAGTTTTTGAATACACAACCCAAAAAATCTTTGCTAAAAACTTATTACTGTCTTTTCTTAACCAAATGTTACTTGTATTGGAATTGATTTTGTTCTGAGGCTCCCAGCCTGGTGGTAGTCATTAAGTTGTTCTCCATGAACAAAGCATAGAACTTAAGCTAAGGATCACAGTGTAACTTAAATGTTTCAGAAATTAAACTGAGCAAATGGTGTATGTACTGCTAGAGGGTTTGAGTCAGATTCTTTATGCATTGTGTTCTTCCTCGGGTAAGTACCTGTATTCATCACAATGGGATGGTTTAGCAGGCCAGAATATGCTTCTGAATTTGTCTCTGCCCTTTCAAGATATTTAGATAAATGGGAACAAAGACAAAAACATGGGGAATGTGTAAATTCTCTAAAAACTGCAGGAAACTTTTTGTTTAGATGAGACTTACCATGAAGGTAATGAAATATTCTTCACCAATAGATGTATGACATAAATGGATGTGTGGGGATTGTTGTTCATGTAATTTTATAGAAAAGTTATGCAGTAATAGAAGTTTCAGAAGATGGTAACAAAGGATCAATCCTCATTCCTGATATTACAAAGAAAATACCTTAAGTGTAAGCTGTAAACTCTTCAGCTGTTCAGGTGTGTAGCAGGGACTCTGTGTTTTATCTGTTGGAAAACAATGGAGGAGATGAGTGAAATCATAATATGACTACTTTTGTTAATGAATAATTCTAGTGTCTGTCCCATAATAAAGAGTAACTGAACCTTTGGAAAAAAAGCAGATTAAGACATTCAGGGTAGTATTATAATGATAAAACGTATGAGACTAGATGTAGTACTTGAAGGGGAGAATTTTTTCATACTTTGTAAAACCTTTCCATGAGCTTTCTTGATCTCGTATGTGATAGCCAGAAAATAATTACTTATGGAGCTCTGAACTTCAATGTGAAGTGACTGACCAGGTGCATAACACATACTAATGCAGGACGTAAGGCTTGCCATATCTGTGAGGATTTAGATACTAGCATTTATGTTATTACATGCATATGAGAAGTGTCATGGCCTAGAACAGTATATATTGGTTAGTTAAAAATCCATTAGTGGATTTTTATTTCTGAGACCAGTTTAACTCAATATTTACTTACTAACGGATGCTGAAGACAGTTACAAAAACACAGTTGTATTTTTCTTTGCTAGGCTAATATTTGGAGGACATCGAGTGTTGCTATTTGGGTCAGATACTAGAGGGTATTCCTGGAGCATGCTTCTGGAGTATGCTGGGCAGGGGATTCGGGGATGAAGAACACCAGCAAAGTGTGAATACAGGTTTAGAATTACTGGGAAAGCATTTCAGACTCATTCCTAGTAATATTAGGTTTTGTGTATTGCAAGAAGTTGAAAATACCAAAATAATTCAGCTTTAAATTAAGTTTCGGCCAGAGGTTTTGGTCAACAGCCTCCCTGTCTGGTCTAAACAGTGGGTTACAAAATTGTCAGTCGGCTGACAGGAGGCCTGACAAATCTTCACAGGCCTCAGATGAGGCCTGGAAGTGAATAATACTGATAGTATGTGAGAGCTTAGAGCAAAGATCTTCCTAAAGACAAGGAAGTCTTTTGACAAGCTTAATTTACTTGAATTTGCATGGTGGTTTTTCTTTTTTAACCCATCACTTGCTTGTTTTTGTGGCTTGGTTTAGAACTTTCTTGTTGCTTAAGTAATGTACCCGTGAGTGTGCAAGTGGCAGAGGCCAGGGGAGAACGACAATAGCTCACCCATTATATGAGGAGGATGCACACTGATATTTTTACTTACGACAGAGTGTACTGCGTATGCTGGGCAGGATGAGTTGAACCCATCTCTTTCCTCTGCTCCTCTCTTCCCTTGGTTGTTTCCTCTTAGGCCCCTGTTTCAGAACAGGGTTAGTCAAGGTATAGTTTCCAGTGCTGGAATAAGTCTAAGCAGCACTGTGCTCACCTTCAGAGGGCAGCACAGCTTGGCAAAATGGTCAGAGGTGCTTTTTCATTACTTCCTCAGTGGGTTTTTCTGTCAGTGCTGCAGGAAAAGAGCTCCTCACAACAGCTCTAGCAGACATTGAAGTCTAGTGACCTACTAAAATGTTGGCACCAACAACTTAGTTTCAAAGTTGCCATACCTCATGGCTTCTTTCTCTGCAAATTATTAATCTTTTCCCATCTTCCCTGTGGTAATTAGTGTGATCCTACACTGTAAACAGAGTTGCTTTTCTTTGCTCTCTCCCTCCCCATGATGCATATCTCTTACAGCCATTCCCTCTAAATAGGGTCACCTCCACTGTTTGAAGAACTCTATCCTCTGTTAAGAAGTCTGTCAGGACCAGATGTATTCATAAATGGACACTTTGCACCATTTTCTATCCCTCTTAAATGAACCAAAGGCAAAATGTCCATTTTCTCTCAAGATGATCTGTAAAGTCTCTACATAGGATTGACACTGCTGTCAGCAAGCAGAGGCCAAACTCCTACTGAGATTAATTTCAATCTCCCTTTTTTCTTTATATCAGCTGTTCCACAAAGAACTGGTGCAGACCACAAGAAAGGTTGTGCCATAGACCAAGTTTGGGAATTGAGTACATTAGAGAAACAACTTGTACCGGTACAATTTATAAAATAGTCAAATTCCCCAATAGTAAAATATCAATGTCAAAGATACAGATAGTAAGACTAGATACAGTGACTAAATACATCCTGAATTAGTTCCATTGTAGTTTTTAGAAAATTAATGTAGTGAATATTGCTTCCATTATTTAACTACTTTGACTCTCATGGATGAAAACCTGGAATAGTAGTTAGTAAGGAGTTGTCCAGGCTTTTATGCTAAATATTAATATGAAATTATTACTCCTACTTATTTTTGTTTTTTGTATTATTTTCCATGCACAAAGATTTTAAATCCTCAGTTAACCCTGGGTTGCATTCTTCCCCTTCTCTCATTTTCCTCTCGTGTTGAAAGAAAGGTTCTTGGCCAAAGAGACTGTCTGCCACTTTCCATAACATGACTTAAAAAGAAGCAATTCCACAAACTGGTTGTTTCAAATTCTATTTAACCTGAAAATGCATCATTTTCTGGTTGATGTGAGGAATTTGAGGAGAGGTTGCCTACAGAACTGCCAACAGCCACTGCACATGTTCAATGTGTTTCCAGACAGTGCTGCAGGACTTTGGCTGTATTTGCTGTTTTCTATTATTAAGCAGTGAGGGATTGTATAGGTCCCTTAATGAATACAGATAGGAATATGTATTTAGTTGGTGCCACAAGATGGCATGACAAAGCTAGACAGGTTTGCTAAGAAATAAGAGAAGAAAATGACTAAAAACCAATTTCTGATTTCAATTGCACCTTTTTATCTCTGTAGTCTCAAATGGATTGCAGTTGTATTTCTGTCTAGTCAAGACATATTGAAAAAGCAAGCCAAATAACTGGGGATTTGATCAGGTTTATGTGCTTTACCAGCTTTTTGGTCACGTATAAGTATGTAAAAGATTTAATAATGAAAGTCTTACTAAACATGCTTTGAGTTAACTCACTATATAAATTTATCTCTAAGGTAAGGGGACTTAAAACCCAGATGTAGCTCTCTACCTTATCCAGGATATGCTATTTACTTTATACGAAGAGCAACTTAAATTCTATGAATCAGATATCAGCCCAATGGTATAGAGGTTTTATCTTTTTTAATTACTGAAATCAAAGGGCTATCATAAAGAGTCTATGTAAGTAGTAATACAAGTCTGGCTTACTCATCACATCGCAGTGAACATGTATTGCTCTGAATTTTGGATTGGTATAAAGCACACTGTGCTTAGGGAGAGAGCAAAATGGAGGATGTAGTCTACCTTTTGTAATTCTCTCTTCCATTGGAGAAGAAACTTATATTTTGCTGCCTTAAACTAGTAGCCCCTTGCAAATTGGTTTTGAACAGGGAAGTTCTTTCCTATATATTTATCAATCCCCTCCCAGGAAATTTATCTGCAGTTGGTCTTTTTCCTCTTGAATATTACAATTCCCTCGGTTAATATAAAGAAGGGATCTTACATGGAAGTTATTTTTGTATATTGTGCATGCAGAGATATGATTGCTACTTAGTTAAGACTAAAGTTAGGTTCCTGATTTTTGTATGTAGACTTATGATATGGCATTAATCTTGTATGTTTTATCTTTAGCTCATTAAATTTACAATTTCTTCTTTAGTCTTCAGTTAAAGCATACTGAAAGTTATCAGGCTTTGAATGCAGAGAGGCCTCAGTTCATTCAGTAGTTTTAAAAGTAAAGTCCATTGCATGAGCTAGTTGAAGCTGCGTATTTCAATTTATTTTTTGGCCATATGAATGTAATTAGTATTCTACTTTTCCCTGTTACAGTCAGTCCTTGTCACTTGTTCTGAGGAGCACGGAATAAATAAAATAAATATGTAAAAACACCCACCACTCTGTTATTGTGGGGCATGAAATACAGGAGGGAATTACCTGCTCGTAGGTTTGCTGGCTCTTTTAAAAGTGGCCACATGTGAAGAAAACAATACTGACATTTATTGAAATTCTTATTGCTGTGATTTGATTTTCTGTAGCCTGCCTGTAGAAAGCCAAATTTGTCTCTGTATAATGTTTCAGCTACTGAATCCTGAAACCAAAGTAATAAATTAATGTCTCTACATAAAACCTTGCATGGTAGTATGAAGCAGTGTAACTTTGTCTACTTTAATCTCTTGGTTACAGTTACAGCCCTAAAAGCCTTCAGAGGTCATGTGTTGAGTGAGTTTAAGCATATTAAGATACGGATGCAATATAACTGAGTTCATGATCCTTACTTGATCAAAAACCTATCTATGGCAGCAGAATCTTTATTTGCCTGGAGGCTACAACTAAAGGCCCAGACACCTAGAACTAATGCAACACCAAACAGTTTCAAATTTTTACACAGGTTTTGAGCTGGTGTTTTTACCCACTTATAAGACTTTTTTACAGCCTTGGTGCAGAGTGGCTGGAAAACTGTGTAGAGGAAAAGAATCTGGGGGTGATGGATGCTCGCTTGAACATGAGCTGGCAGTGGGCCCAGGTGGCCAAGAAGGCCAACGGCATCCTGGCTTGTATCAGGAATAGTGCAGCCAGCAGGACCAGGGAGGTGATCGAGCCCTGTACTCAGCTCTGGTGAGGCCGCACCTCGAGTGCTGTGTTCAGTTTTGGGCCCCTCACTACAGGAAGGACATCGAGGCCCTGGAGCGTGTCCAGAGAAGGGCTACGAAGCTGGTGAAGGGCCTGGAACACAAGTCCTGTGAGGAGCGGCTGAGGGAGCTGGGGTTGTTTAGTCTGGAGAAGAGGAGGCTCAGGGGACACCTTATTGCTCTCTACAGCTACCTGAAAGGAAGGTGTGGGGAGCTGGGGGTCGGCCTCTTCTCACGGGTAACTAGGGATAGGGCTAGAGGGAATGGCCATGTTTACCAGTGTGCAGACCAAGTGCTCATGTCATTTCACATTAACTGTTATTCTCTTCCTGTTCCCTGTGCTAGCAGATGGTCATTACAATTACAGGGGAAGCTAATGCTTCACTTATTAATCTGTTTTCCAAAGACAAGGTTGTTTTTTCAATGTTTCCACCTACTCTGAACAGGCCAGGACCTTCATATAGCTGATCATGCCTACTGGGCCAGCAATTTTCTTTGGAGCTAGCCTTCCAGCCATGTTGATGGTTACTTTTGTACTCTGAAATACTAAGTTGTGTGCAGAAATTTCCATTTTGAACACAAACTTATAAAGACTTTATTGGTTACTTAAAGACAAAATTATTATGCAGTTTGCAATTATATAAAGGATTGTGCCCCACTTAGAGCTGAGGTTCTAGAGGTAAACGTTAGAAACAGTACTCAGCATATACATGAAACAGGTAAATAATATCCAGAAATAAACACAACGTTAACAGTGTGTAATTACAGTGGCTACCTGGCAAAAGGCTGTTGCACAGTAGAAATAATTAATGAATAAAGAGTTAGTGGAATTGAGAGCTCAATAAATGTTGAATCCTTGTACATAAAGAAACATCAGGTATTTGCTGCAGATTATTGATAGTCGTCCTCTGGGAAGATGAAGAAGAGGTTTTTTTTTTGTGGTGTTTTTTTTTTTGAGATCACACAGGTTCTGGACAGAAGCTATGCCATCCCGAAAGCTTGCAGAAAGGTACCCATTACCTCCAAACATTTAAAGCTTCCTAGCCCTGACAAGTGGTCACACATCTTTCACTAACAAAAATGGCACCAAACTAGGTATTTGAAAAATTGCCTTTATGTCACCTAAAGATATTACTCATTTCTCTTCCTTCTCCTCATTTAAAAGCTGCATTATAAGTTTTCTGGGTAATGTCTGGAAGGGGTTGCTTTTGTTTAAATAGCTTAATCCTTTTTCTATTAATAGATGTCTCCAAACAAATGTTATCTGACCTTCTACTCCATGACAGAACTGGGTAAACTCAGCTGTTCACAAGAATGCCTTTCGGTGCCTAGAAGTATTTTATTAATGCATCTCTGAAAAGCAAGACTTTAGGGAAGACATAGCTTTTCATGTACATGTGCATAAGGAATGACTGGACCAGTCAACACTGAAGTTGTTATATCAAGGTTTTGTCAGCCTTAACAGCAAACACAGGGCAACCCATGGAAAGAGATAAGACACCCATTCACGCTAAAAGTCACAAGTTTCTTCCAGTAATATTTCTATTTCTCATCCAATTTCAAAAGAAGATTTCTTCTGCCTACAGTTAAGTTTGTCTCGGTTATTTCCTAGTGACTAATGCTGTTCTGAATCGCCAGAAGAAGAAAAAAAAGAAAGAAATTACGAATCAGGTTCTCTGGGATTGTTTTCACAGGAAATGCAGAACCTCTGTGACAGTTACTAAGAACAAGACAGGAGCCTCAACTTTCTGTGTCAAAATCCAGCTCATTCATGAGCAAAGTATTTGTCAATTGCTACAGGAATGATCATGCAAATGATAGGTTGTCTTTCATGGAGAAGCATATTTGCCAAAGAAAAGTATGCTTTGAGTTGGGTTGTGGCGAATAAAGAAAAGGAAAGGATGGTCAGCATTGAAATCCTCTTCCATAACCATGCAGAGCATAGCAATGCCAGCAGTGGCAGCTGCAGCTTCCGTGCCTTCCTCATTCACTTCTACAAAAGCCTTGTGGACAATTTTAGAGAGGAAAAGGTCACGTGCCCCTGACATTCCTGACAAGTCAGCCTTGGCACTCTCAAATAAATCCAGCAAACCCATAGCAACTAAATCTGATTTAAGGTCATAGCTTTCTTCTAGCTTAAATTTTGGCAAGTGCACATGAACATCAGTTGAATATAGATGCTCTGGACACGTCCATTCCTGGAGCTTCTCTAAGGTGAGATGCTTTTCCAGCTAGAATTAAAAACACAGAAATCACTACATATTGCCAGGGTAGAAATACATCACTTTCAGTAGCATTTAGAGGGCTTTATATAGTGCTATACAACTACAAACTAACTATACAAAAATGACCATACCCTTATTTTTGATAGCTCCACATAGATCAAATGAATGCTAATAAAATTAAGTGGAGTCAGTGCAATTTTTAGTTGATAAAGTAAAACAAATGTTTGCTTCTTGCTGCTACGCGGAGAAGGGAAAAGCATGCACTGATGGCAACTAAAACTAATCATTCTTCCTGTTTAATATGAGTGGAATTACATAGATAAAAATCAGTAACAAAACTAATCATCAGAGAGATTGAAGATGCTGATTTGTTACTGGTTATTTAA
Organism: Cygnus olor; assembly: GCF_009769625.2. NCBI lineage: Eukaryota > Metazoa > Chordata > Aves > Anseriformes > Anatidae > Cygnus > Cygnus olor. The sequence goes on along the minus strand of NC_049170.1, from coordinate 80,823,143 downwards.
TGGAAAACAGTCTAACTACCATAAGGCTAAGAAAATAAAGATTTTCAAAGGTAGCAAGAGAAGGGTTCTGTCAGAACAAAACAAAAAATAAAGCAAAGCATGTTAATTCTGTTTTCATAATCTCCCTCATGGTTCTGTTCAGCAAGCTAAAGGACACGGGAACACAAGCTACAAAAACAGGCCACAATTTCTCTCCCTGATTCAGTGTGTGTGTGTGTTCCTTATTGCAGTGTTAGCAGAGCATTATCTAAAAAAATATGCTTGATAGATTTGGGACTCTAAGAACTCATTAAGGGTTCATTAAGGCTTTAATTCTGAATGGCTGAACTTATCCATTAAATAACTTTAGCTTAGCTTATATGGGTCACCTTTTGCAGTCCAGTGGAGTCATCTTCAATATCATCAGGTAACAGGATGATCATACTAAGTTCTCTTCCCTCATAAGGCAGCTCCAAAACACGGATCTTCATGTCAGAGATGTACCCAAAACGAAATTTCTTTTTCTGGTACATCATTTTCACTGTTTTTCTTTCATTCTGGATAGTTAAAAGTTACAGAAAACGTTAAAATACTAATTTAAAGATCTGATAGGATACAGACAAGAATTGCATGCTTGCAAAACCCCCTCCCTCCTCCACTATATCAGGCAATTATAAAACAACCTTCATCAGACTCCTGGCTGCATGTTTAATAACATGTTTTTCTAAAGATATAATGAATTTTTATAATACTTGGTTTTCCTTTGTTTTTTATGCCACAGTCATTGCAGAAACTGGAAAAAAAAAAAAAATTTCTTCAAGTTGCTGTACCTTGCTCTAGCAGCAAAAATGACTGGGGAGAGTGTTAAAAGTCAAAGAAGATCAACCCTGTTCAGCATAAATCAGATAACTGTATATAGCATCTTGTAGAGCTGTTAACATAAGCAGAACATATAACAAGAAAATGGGGCTCAAACAATATGTGCAATCACTTTAATACTGTTTACCTGTCATCACAAAGAGGTACAGTCCACAGCAGCCTGTGGACAGAATGCCAGGCACAGTCAGGGTCCTCGTCTACACATAAGAATCACCTCTGATATTATTCCAATAAGTGATAGAACAAAGAGCTTGCTGAATACAGAAAAATGCTAAAATCCATAAAGAACCTCTTTCGGGTAAACTGAAAACAATCACTATTTGCATTCTTTTATTATTTTACTTGTAAGTAAATCTTCAATTTAAGACCTATATTTTTTGACCTTGTCATTAGATATATAATACTAAAATGCATCTGTTTTACCTTATTCAATCGAAATGGCATCTCAACGGTGTTGGCTTCTTCAAATTTCTCTGCCCAATTTCCTTTGAAATAAATAGCATTCACCAAAACAAGCTTGGTCATGCCATCAACTGAGCCTTCAGACAGCAGGTTAGGGATTTTACCTTCAGAGGGGACAACAAAAGGAAAGTCACAACAAAACCTCGTAATACACTGATTGTATACGAATCATCCATAAAATTACTGATGCTATAGAAATATTACAAATATAAAACCCTACCCCATTCCCATGATAAAAATGGTGTATTTCAGCACCTGTTGCTTTACTTCACACCATGCTTGTTACTAGTACACACTACTATAACTTTTGATATACCATAACTTGATGAAAATGTAATATTTTAGCTTAAACCGTCACATATGACTCATTATCTCTCGTGATTTGATTCTAGCTACCTAGATGAAAAGAACCCGAGGCAACCCAAACCACAGAGAGCTCCAGCACATTGCTTCAGAGTCAAATTGTTCTGCTGTATCTGCAGTCAACTCTGCAAGAACTAGAAAATACCCAGATTTAGCCTTATTGGACTTAGAAATATGTAAGATATGGACCAGGGTGTCATTTTAGTCAAATTTAGACAAATTCGCCAATTCATTATTACAAATTTATGTTTATACAACTATCCTGAACCTACCATTGGCCTGAACACAAAAAATTGAAATGACTTTGGATTTACGTAACTGTTGAAATGTCTTGCTTAGGTATTCTCTGGTTCTGTCAATGAATCAACTGAATACCCTGGGGCAAAATTAATTTACTCCATAGGCAGCAGGAAATAAAGTCTATTCCTGCTCCTAAAGTATGAAAAAAAAAGTCTGTTACTTTATTAATGAAAATAGTTTACCTTCAGTTTTCTCTTCTACCCACTGGTTAATTTCCTTCCGGGCTTCATCACATGCCTGAAGAAAATCAACTGTAGCCAGATCAGCTCCATATAATTTCTGAATATTAGTCAGGAAATCCTAGATTTTGGAATGATAAGGACAGCTTTTATTGTATGTAGATAAGAAAACATCTCTTTATGATATAGACAACATGCAAGTCAAACGTTATCACCCGCTCTGAGGTGGGGCTCTGACAGTGCACTGTCTGGGTTTTTTTCTTTGTTTTTTATTGCCATTTCCGATTGAAACACCACTGAGTAAGCCTCATAATACATCTGCCACGTGTACATCTGTAGTGCTTACTACAGGTGTTCCAGTATTCATCTGTCATTCTCTTGAAACAGCCTCAAGCATGGCTAGGAAAAAAAAAAATAAATCCCAGAAAGGGATAAAAACAGCAATACCTGGATATACACAAAGAGGCGTGTTGTTTAGACACACAGGGAATCCCAGATAAACGTTTTCAAAAATATTTTAAATAATGTGGTTCTCCTGACCAATTAAAATCCTAAAAAGCTGGTAACAACAGACATAGGAGAGGGATGTTATTATAGTTAGTGTAAACAACCTAGACAGCTTGCTTTTTGCCTTGAGCCCAAAAGCAGCAGATGTCAACAAACAAACAAAAGGCTTTGCTGCATAACATCCTGTAGGTGCATCCTTCAGATTGTGCAGATGCCGAAAGATATGGAAATACATACACATATATGCAACACTTTCGTTGACTGCCCAGTAACTTTTAGAAATATGCCAAAAAATATTTTTACCTCAAATTCTCAAATGGCTACATTTTCAGTAAATTTTCTTACTTACTAAAGCAGAAAGTTACAGGTTTTACATTTGGACTTACTTACTCTAGTGGTATTTTTGCCAAGGGGCATTCTGAAAAGACAGGAAAGCAGCTGATGGCTGAGTTTCAAAGTCTCCCACCAGGTTCCATGACACAGTTATGATCTGCATAAACGTACCGGCAAAAAGCTGTAGGACTTCTCTCCAAAAAGCCGATTGGCAATCCGTAGGAGATAGAAAGCATCCCTTCTGTTTATATCTGTGGTCAGAGTCCGAAATCTGGAGTGAATGTCTTCAACTTCATCAAAATGAAGTGTCTGAAATAAAAGACATGAACTGCTGCTAATACTGTCTCTAAGCAATATGCAATGTATCTGTACAGTCTGTCTGGTTTGTTAAATTGGAGAAAGAAAGCAAAAGAAGCTGGAAGCTGCTTAGGAGACTTCTGTAGACTCCAAAGAATGAATGAAACCATTGCCTAGGGGCTATGTTGGCCATGCCAGTCACTTGTGTTAAGCTACTGCTTTATATTTAGCCCCGAACGAAGCTGTTGACTGTAATCCGGAGTCCTACTCAAGTGATGTCTGCATATTTCCCCTCCCTGGGCCACTGGGTGATAGGTCTTATTCCAAATGGGAAATTGAAAAGAAAAATGATGCCACAAAGACACTTTAGGTTTCTTGCCTCTGTCTTCGGCCATAGGGAGCTTGAGTTTTTGGTTTTCAAAAGATATAATGAAAACTAGGGCAGGGTTTATATGAGCACTTAAGGAAGATGAGGTCTGGAGAAAGCTTAGAACGATTATTTTTGATGGTTTCATGAAAATATAAGCACTTTCATATAATAACTATCATCTTAAAATTAAATGCAGTTATATTTTATATTATATATATAACATATACACACACACTTGCATATATGTGTGTGTACACACATACAGACACCCCATACACAAGTATATGCCATATTATACATCAGTACCTCCTTTCCCAGAGGGAAGCTGGCTAGCCAAGTCTTACAATAGGATAGCAAGAGCTACCAGACCTCACAGACAGCAAAGACTAGAACAAAGCAGGGACATCTCACCTGCACTTAAATCAAGTATTTCTCAGTAGGGAAGACTGCTGTGTAACAGCTACTGAATCCAAAGCAAAGCCCTTATTTTACCTCACTGGGTTTTGGGTCAGGCCTTGCTGCCCACATGAATTCAATCTGTGTTGCACATACAGATAGATGAGCAAGACTAGCACAGAGACAAATTACAATAGGATTAGGACCACAAAAGCAAATTTCTATATGCTTGTAAACCGCCCTTCGTGCTTATCAGTCACTGTCTCCTTAATTAGCTGTGTTTTGATAAATAAAGCATTATGCTATGGGAACATGCATTACTGAAGGTTAGTGTGCTGAAACACACACAAGCTTCTTTTGCGTTATTTCTGATCTCAGTAGATTTATCCTGGGTGGGGCTGACAGTTGAATCATAAGAAATATATGTTCAAAGTCTGTTTGTACAAGTAGTGATTCAATTTTACTGTCTTATTCAGTAAGCACAGCACTGGTTAATAGTATAAAACAGTTCTTCCTAAAGTTCAGAATACAAAGGTGAAATTAATCATAAGCAAATACGTTACAAGGACTGCAGTGACAATTCTCATACACCCATTTGCACTAGCAGATGTTTGCCTAACAAAGAGAAAAACAGCAGCAACTGAATCCCTTTTGTGCAGGAGACCCCAGGGGAAGTTGGCACACTCCTACCTACACCAGCTTTTGTAATTTGCACTCAGAGTTGTGAAACCACCAGCTCTAGAAGACCAGCTTAAAATGCAGAAGCTACTTGCCCCAGCTTTCATGGGGCAGGCTGTTGAACGTGGAAGGGATGATGAGCTGGGTCTGCAGCAAAACCCGAGGTGAACATGCCAGACCATTGTCTTTTGAACCCTTCTACCTACCCTACGGTATGAGTAGGCACGTGGGCTCAGCTCCTCACAGATATCTGGGTGCCTAGCTGCTACTACGATATTGATGTTTAGGTAGCATCACCATGCATTATCATAGTTGTCATGCTTGAAATATAAAACTATATTATTATTTCTTACTTACAAAATACACTTGGTATTACTAAGCGTGCTGTTAGTAGCCATGTATTACAAAGCAGTAGTTCTTTGTGGAGATGTCTCATGAAAACTAGTAAGGACTTGCTGCTGGAACTCCAATCAATTTAAATGGTGACTGATAAATTAGTGCAATTAGTTTACTACCTCAACAATTAACTTAAGTGAAATTAAGTGAGAGATGGGGATGATAGCAAAGATGGAAAGACAGCGCTGGAGAAGGACAGGCAGATAGCAGAAAGAGACCCCATGAGTGTGACAAAAATTTTGCCCCTTGATCATAAAAATAATGCCCTCCTTTAATTTTTCCTGCCTCTAAAATTTAATGACTTTTAATGTTAATAAAATATAAAACAAGAGAGAAAATGTTGCTAACCTTCAGCACCTGTGCCTCTGTATTACCTTTGGCCCCTAAAAGGACCATAGCCAGAGCTGCAGAAACACTGACAGGAGAGAAGAAAACATTTCCTGTTGGGTTGGTCTCATTAACCCTTCTGAAGAGATCAAGTGCAAATCTGCTGTTCGCATTACTCAGGTTCTCCATGGCTGTAGCTGAAAAATAAAGCATTCAGTAAGGGCTCCAGGAAGCACTCCTGAAGGAACTAACGCGACTCGGTGAGTCACAAAGGCTGGATTCATCTGGGTGCATCTCGGTACAGAACCAGCAAGAAGTTCACTCTCAATTCACCTTAATAAAAAAAAGAAATGGAATCTGTCATGTTGAAAAAGCATTTTTTCTCCCCCACGTACATTTGCACATCCCACCCTTCCTCAGCACGCTAACTTTAAAGACACCGTTTAACAACCCAAGAAGCTGCATGCCTCGGTAGCACAAACCACGCTGCAAAAAGGTGCCAAGCCCACCGGAGGCATACTCACGCTGACCTCCCGGGACGTGTACGGCACCACTGCTTTCACCAGCCTGCTCTGCCGAGGCCAAGCTCGCACCAGGGCACAGAAGCACCTGAGCAGGCCCACGAGTGCAGGCAGGGAGCCCGGGGCTGCTGTTAGCTGCTGGGGCTGTGCCCGCTGCTGAGAGCAGGAGCAACCCACAGAACAGGTGCAGCGCCAGGGCGGGCACTGCACGGCCGGAGCAGTGATTCGTTTTAGCTACATCCCCACCAGGAGCCCTTGGGAAGCGGGGTGAAAGGTGTGAGGGCTGGGTCAGGCATGGAAACGTACTCAAAGGCTGGCGGTGGTACTGGTTAGTACCGTAAAACCTTCCTGCTGGAGCAGGAAGACTTTTTCTCTTTGCTTGCAGGGGGGATTTTAGGTTTGGTGGTTTCTAGCTTCTCTCTTCTATAAGGTGTCACTTCACCATGGACATTTTGTGCTCCTTCCCCCCCACAACCAAGGCAGCAGCCCAGCAGTACCACTGCACTACCGCCCAGATCCAGCTACGTGGAGAAGCTCGCGCTGAAATCAGGGGATTTCCAGCCCAGGCTTTCTGTAGAAATTCTAAAAAAAACCATTGCTTCAGCTGCCAGGCAATCGTGATTTTTTTTTTAGAAAAAGCCTAGATAAAAGACAGAAGGAAAAGCGTACTTTTACTTTCACTTACAGCACCACACCACGATCGATCATGCTTCAGTGGCGCCGGCTGTCTGCAGCCCCCCAGCAGCACTCTGCGGGGCGTGCAGGGGGAAGCAAAAATTCCTCTTTTCCTTCCGTTATGGCCCCATTCCTGCAGAAACCACACTGGGGCAGGGGCTGACCCATCCCCCTCCAGCTGCTTGCCCACCTACCTGCACCGAGCTGTGCGGAAGCCCCGCTGCGGTCCAGCAGCCTCGGGGCGGGGAGAGCCAAGGCCAGGGGTGTGAGCAGCGACGTGCAGCCCACGCCTGCTGGTGGCTGCTTCCCTGACACCAAATGATGGCTTCATCCTCATCACCTGGTGTGGCTGATGCACCGCGCCCACCCTGACAAGCAAGCGCCCTTTGGATGCACTCCAAGGTACAGGCAGCGCTGGCCTCCTGGCCAGAAATGAGTGCTTGGCTTCAGAGCCCCTGCCCTAAAGGCTCTTTATAATGAATCCTAAGACGGACCCCAAACTTGGCAGTAATCCCAGTCAGCACCTAGGGTTTGCAGCATTTGGCAAAGCCCATGGTAAGGAATGAATTCCTATTGTTAGGTGAAAGCTGGTTGCCCTCCGTCAAGAAGTAGTTGTTTTCTTCTTGTTACAGGTGTTGCATGATTTATGGTCACAAAAGAAAGGAACTCCCACAGCACTCACCATGAGTTCATTTATTATTTCAGGAACAGCAAAACAAATCACTGTTAGCAAAGTCACTTTAGTTTTTATCTTTGGCAAAAGAGGTTTAACAAACCATGAATAGGAAAAATATACAGATAGAAAAAAATAAAACTTTGGCATTTAAATACCACAGAGGAACCATATGCTTTTTTATTACATTCTTTGTTAAAGGACTAATAAACTAGGTGATAGCTAATATACCCAGCTGTCACATAGTGGTAAGACAACGATCCTTACCCCATGAAAACCTGCAAGGTCACTTTACAGAGACATACTTTTATTCCCACTCTTGTATAAGTGCTGTCCAGTTATCATCCAAAAAACCAAATCTAGTCAGGATGCTTAATAACATATAACAGGTTGCCAAAGCCTCCTTTCATCTCCCTTCACCTTTATGAAAATGTTAAACGTTCTAGAAGAATGAAAAAAGACAAAAAATACTGGGGATGGGAAGAAAAACAGGGAACACAGCATGAGATGTCTCCCAATCTGTCAGAAACAAGATCTACTTCTTCCTTTTCTGAGATGTCACTGTGATAGGCGGCAAGAATGTTTGTTCATTATTTTGCTACATTAAAGGAACGAAGGGAGTTATTCAAACAGTGGCTGGAATGCTGAGACATCTCCCAGAGACAGGATATCTCAGGTCCGTGGTGGAGAGAACATTGTGTAAATAATAGGTTGCTAAATCGGTAACGTACTCCCCTGTCTCAAGGACTAATATAACCGAATAAGGAAGAGAGAGAAGGATGGCTGTCTTCATCCGTGTGACCACCGGAGGGACAGAAGCGACAGGGACGAGACGACCCCCTAGCAACAACTGACGCAGCTGCCACGGAACCCGGAAGAACTGAATGATAAAAGGGGACCGCAAAAGGGGGAAGGTGCGCGCCGCTTGGAGGAGCACGAGTTCCCCCGGCCGTCCAGCGCTGTTTTGCTTGCTGATCGCTTACTCAATAAATTGATTGACTTAATTCAAACTTTTTCCAACTAATTTATAACAGCCACTATCTGATTCACTGTCTGGTGGCCACAAAAAGGAAAGTGTGATGGGAACTACAAGCACAGATTCAAGCGTTCACTGAGCATATTTCGTCAGCAAGAAGTTAGAAAACTCTCTACTCAGGTGCACAGAATAGCAAACCTGTTTTAAATGGCAGCTGCTGTGTATGTCTAAGTGTCTCTGGTACTCTACTGAAGCCCAAATTAATGACCAGAGAAGTGGATTCAGGCACAGTTGAAAGAGGCAGTTAGTGCAAAAGAGTAATCCTATCCTAAAGGAACAAAGTTACCGTGTTAACGGCAGCACTTTGTCAAGACATCTTTTTAGGGAGAGCAATATCTGCCACAAAACAGAATACTGGAAGTTTTGTTGTGCCGGATGAAGAAGAGGAATGGATGATCAGCAGTGAAATCGGGAACAATCATAGCACAGCGCAATAACATCACTCCTGCCGTGGCAGCTGCTGCTTCAGTGCCTTCTTCATTGACTTCCACAAAGGACTTGTGAACCACTTCGGAAAGCACTAGCTCGTTACCAGCTGAAATGGCTGAGAAGTCTGCCTTCTGTAAGTCAAATGCATCAGGCATTCCCATGTTGCTCAAAAGAGGTTTCAGATCGTAATTTTCTTCCAATTTAAATCTGGGCAAAGACACGTTCACCTCTGTCATGTCCATCATTTCAGGATTAATCCAATCTATCAGCTTCTCATATGTAAGTTCTCTTTCCAGCTAAAAAAAAAAAAAAGCCTCCAAAGTTACATAATTAAAACAAGAAGAGTCACAATTTTATGCAGGCATAAGTGGTGATTACTATATCTGTTTATAGAGTGCATAACGTGCATCTTTTTCTGGAGCTCACAGGGTCTTAAGCCAAAGTACAAATTTTATTACTTACTAGAGACTATGGCTTCAGCTGAGATCAATCCTGTATGCTCTCTGTGGTAGATACATTACTATGAGATAGTATCTCAAAGTTTACTTTTATAAAACACATTAGACTGTAAAAAATATATATATATTTTTACATATGGGAAGTAAAAGCACAGAAGAACTGATAACAAGGTCCAAAAGAAACCAAACCCAGTTCTTCCTTTTAACCAAAAGATCCTATTTCAGGATCTTCCAGCTGACAGGCTAGTGAAAAAGCCTGCTTACAACACCCTTTGTAGTCAGTGTTCAAAAAACTTACTAATTGCTTGGCCAGAGCAGAAGGCAACCAAAACTTGTATCTCTACAACAGAGGAGACCACAGACTTCCCTGTGAGCATGTTTCTAAGTAGAGGGCCAGTGACAATGTGCCAGCTGTTCAGTAAGGAAGACCTATGGGACAAGCTATAGAAAGTCCATATTGGAAATCGTAATTGCTCCCCCAGATCTGCTCTCACCTGCTGCTCACCGTACTAGGGCTTCACCATAACCACAGCTAACTCCTGCTCCTGATGAGGGTTACATCTTCCATAGCCTCTGACTTAGGGGGCAGCACACAGCTTGACCAGTAGTGAAAAGAATACATGCCGCTTTGGGGGCAGGGAGATATGGGACATATTTCAGCCAACCTTGAGCACCAGTGATATAACAGCTTTGGAACTGAACTGCAGGTTCACATGCAGTACCAAACTCGCTTCCCTGGCCGGATACAAACTGTCTGGATTTAGCTCAACAGCTTACCTTTTCCAAGCCAGTAGATTCATCCTGGATTGCATCAGGGAGCAGGATGATCATGCTGAGTTCATTGCCAACATATGGGAGCTCAAGGACTTTGGTCTCCAGGTCTCCAATATAGGTCATGTTAAATTTATCTTTTCTGAACATCATCTGCACAGGTTTGGTCTCATTCTGAAATAAAGACATCAACAGTTACTACTGAGCCAGTATGCTGGTCTTAAAATACGAAGCAGGGGCAACCAGTTACTTAGAGCTTTTTAGGTCGCTGTACAGTCAAATTCTAAGTACACTTCAGTGTACAGCCTTGTCACTCTTCCATAAAGTAAAAGATAAGAATTAAGGATGCCTGAGATTTAATTTATATTTCCACATTAGCAATTAAATGTGAAATTTGTTTTAAGGCAAAGAAACAAGAACACACATTTGTTCAGTTAAGAACTACTGAGAAGCACTAAGGAGAGCTGGTAAGAAGCAGGGCCCAGGTTCCTTGCTTTAAATTAATACAAAATAATTTCTATGTAGGTATTTTCATTTCACCCTGTGTGGCTCTAAGCACTATAACAAAGCAATTGAAATATTTTAATATGCTACTGAAATGCTAAGGCATTGAGAGCATCATTTTGAATTTTTAAAAGTCACAAAGGTAGTAAGAAGGTGTAAGATTTTTCTGTTTCATTTTTCACCATCTCCTTCCATTTACACATGGAACATCAACTACTTTTGGTTTACATTTTCCTCCTTTTTAGTTAAGTTTAATCACTTTTCCCCTTACCTTTACAAGATAACCATGCAAGGTGTTGCCTTTTTTTTTTTTTTTTTTTAAAGGAAAGTCCCTTGAAACAATGCCCTCAGATTATGCCAGAAGTGATTTTGCAACAGCAATCAATGACGCATGTAAAGGATGGATAAGCAAAGAAAAGGCCACACAGCATGCCAAAAATCATCCAGCAAGTCCTAAGAAGTGCAAAAGTCAAAGATATACTAGATGTCATAGGATTCTGAGAAGACTACTGGGATGTTAAAGTAACTCTAATCCTGGACAGACTGTAAAATAACTAGCTTAAAGCTTCGGGTTAGCACCTGGGATTTCCAACTACTCATTTGAGCCTACTTCTGCAGCTCATCAGTGGCTAGTCATTAGCAAGATGAAAATACAAATTTAAGCCATTTGGTTGTAACAAGGAAAGAGGTTTGCAGTTGTTTGCATATCTAAAAGCGAGTTCCTTGGCTGAGCCAAAGTAGCATTACTCAATCCCACAGCTACTTGGAAAATGTTGTATCTTGATCTCAAAGACTAGAATCTTCAAAAACAAGCAAATAAAACTGTTTGCAAAGAAAATGGTAATCCAAGAGCTAGGCTGGGCCTCACACCCTGATACATCATTGGATCTGTCTCTGCAGGAGGGAGAGGAAAGAGCCCTAAGCAAATACATAAGCCTGGGCTTTGTGTCATCTCTGTGGGGAAACCGATGGCAAACCTTCCTTCCAAACAGGAACCAAGTCAGTCCAGTGGTTTCTGAAGCGCTACAGTACGTAGTATGGGGAGAGCAATATAATGCCCTATATGAAAAGTGGAGCAGTTTCAAGCATTCTTGAATATATTTCATCACTGTGAGAGTGACAGTTTGAAATCAGGCATGAGGGCTTTAATTTTGCATAGTGCTTGTTTTAAGCAGGTGAGTTCTTACAGAATTCACATTACCAATTCATTTTCATCCTGGAGAAATAGTTGTGTGATATTAAAAATCCTAGTAATTACATGAACCTTAACAGAAACTAAGCAAAGAGCTTTCATATCAAGGGGACAGGCAGTAAGAAGCTCCATGCAGCCTACCTAAGGTAACGCTGCCTGAATGATTTTTTTTCCTTCCAAGTTAAATGTATCATTGTATTGTCAGCATGTTAGTACATCATACCTTGTTAATTTTAAATAGCGCTTCGTTTGTCTTCTCTTTGTCAAACTTCTTTTCCCAGTTGCCTTTGAAATAGATGGCATTCACCAACACAAGTCTGGTCATTGAATCAAGAATTCCCTCTGCCAGCAGGTTTTTAATTTTACCTTTAGGATACATTGAAAGAAAACACAATTTTTAACAGTGGCATGTATGTAATTATCACAGATAGTATCTAATGCATATTAATTACTGGCTAATTAAAGGAACTATGTACCAATCAGAGAGAGTTCAATAATTGTGGTTTCTTTTTTTTAAAAGAAAAAAAGAATCACAATATGACATCTTGAAGTAGCTGTTTATGCAAGCCCTGACTACCACTAAATGCAGCAGGGAGTTCTGCAGAACACTCACCTTCAGTCTTTTCTTCTACCCAGCCATTTATTTGTTTTCTGGAATCCTCTGAAGCACTCTTGAAGTCAGTCTGTTCTAGTCCAGCATGGTAGAATTTCTGACTGGATTCTATAAATGACTGCCAGAAACATTCAAAACAGCTTTTCACCAATATACTTTTACTGACATTCAGTCACAGATGATTTTTAAATACACAGAAAAATCTATTCCCTCTCCTCCCCCAGCTTCATATAAAGCTATTCAGGTTTTGTCTGACACGTTCCAATTAGTTGTTGTATCACCTATTGAAGCTAGCAATTATTTTCCCCTTTAAGTCAAATGGCTTCTTTTATATGCTACAAAGTTCTACAGACTCAACTGAGAAATGATGTGCCTAGGATGTTTGTTCTTTTTGCTTAAGTGAGAAAACATATGATGTTATAAGCTTCTGCCCACACAAACTTCGTTGTCAAACTTCCCAGGCTAATGAAAACTTTTAGGGCGGAGGGGAAACAGATTTTTCTTAGAGAAAAGAAAAATTCTCTCAGATTTAATATAATTAGATCTTTATTCGCAAATGCAAAATTCAGAGTATAATCCATGTAATTTTAGTCTAATATAGGAACAAAACTAACATTCTTCATTAAAACACACCTGTAAATTAGGAAGCACTATAGTGACAAACAGTGACAACATAACAGCATTTGTTTTTCTGCAGAAGTTCTTAGACACAGAACTCCATCACTCCCAGGAAAAAAAAAATAGACCCGTACCTCTATTTCTAGGGAAGTACCTAAAGAACCATGTACCTAAAAGTACCTATTATCCTTATTTACATATTCTGATAAGGAAAATATTAAGAGTCACGTACTCCTCCTAGTATGTTCTCTGGATGACTTACTTAACAGAGAAAAGAAACTCCAAATACTGTCCATGCTAGACAGCAATAACAAGTGTTTTTCACCATATTTACACATGATCAAAGGAAAAGAGATTTGTGACCCATTTGGCCCATAGCACCCCCAAAAAGAATGGATGATGAAACACAGAAGATTTAGAGTCTGATGGATTTTATAGTGCTTTGCACCAGTTATGCATTCAGATCACAGGGTCATCTAAAAGGATCTGCTCCACCTAGTTCAGACCCCAGTCTTCTGCATTAACTCTCAGGTTGGTAGGTCTCAACCTAGAAAAACTTGGGAAGTAAAACCCAAAGCCTTTGTCTGACCTCCAAAGGGAATACCTAGCAAGTACATTATACTTCAAAACATCACAAATTTAATGTTTACTTACCGAGAGAAACTCAAATGTCTTTTCTCCATAAAGTCGGTTAGCAGTTCTGAGGATATATTTGGTGTCTGGATCGTTAATTTCAGAGAGAAGTGACTGATACCCATTGTGAGCATCCTCAGCTTTGTTCAGAGAAAGCACCTGTAGAAAGACAAATATCCTCAGCGTAGTCCATGTCTTCTTTGAAGCAACTGCTTCAGCACAACTGTGTTTTTGTTTTTTTGTGTGTGTGTGTGTTTTTTTGTTTTTTTTTTTAAATGAGTTTTGGGCTTAAACACTGTGACTTGAAAACAGATTTTCCATCATATCTCCTATTTGGAGTTCATCATTCAAGTCACATATGATGTACCCACTCAGATGTTGTGCAAGTAATAAATAAGGCTGCAGAAAAGAGAGCAGTATTAGGTTCCTTCACTCTAGCCAAGCGTTAGAAGACCACAGAATGGTTGAGGTTGGAAGGGACCTCTGGAGGCCACCTGGTCCAACCTCCCTGCTTTCTAAGGAATCCACCCAGCCCCCAAAGAAGTCTGAGTCTAGATACATCCTGCCTTTTTCTTAATGCTGCACAAGGTTCTTCTTGGAAAACTGGGTATTTATAATCCTTATCCTAGAAAGCCTAGCAAGAACTCTGTTAAAATCCAGAGACCAAAAGAACCTGAAGTTAAAAACAAAGCAAAACTTCACAATTTCACATTGTTTATAATAGCACCAAAGGATTTTATTTAATATCTTAGATCCAAACAAGGGAGGATACAAACCTGATCCAGTCCTTCAAGCAAAAATCAAAAATAGGCTGCTGTAGTTGTTGTTAATGCAAGCAAGGATTTAAACTCCCATTAAAACAACATCCCAGCTCCACTCTCATTCTTCTTCATCACTACTACCATTGCTACAAGTGTAAATGCATAAGTGATCTATTCCAAATTACAATGCCAGGAAGAGGGAGGCAGGCCGCACCTCAGTGGATGTGGGAGGATAAGCTGTGCTGCAGTTACTGATGGGTTTGAGCATGCATATGGGTAGACCCTACCATTAATACAGCAGATACTGTTCATTACACTAACTCCCCTCTTGTTAACTTACTTCCAAATTTACATTATGAATTTTACTTTTCATTGATCATCCAGCTTTGTCCTGTTCTGAACCCTTGCTCAGATACCCACTGGGACTTCAAAGCTATGTTCTTAGCCCTGCACCACTTCCTTCTTCTGGATGTTCCAGGATTAAAATTCTAGGTTGTGAAAGCACAAGCTAACATACCAAATGAGCGACTGCTGTTTCTTCTTGGTTTCTTAAAATCTGGGACTAACATGACATGGTTACAGGTTGGATTCTTTTTTTTTTTTTTTTTTTAAAGTGCCTGGCTACATGTTCAAAACATGCACAGTCTGACAGTCTGATATTAAGCCCAAGAAAGATGATAGAAAAAAATATTTTATGTAGCTGAAGATTCACCTTTAGCTATACAAATATAAACCTACAAGAAAAAAAAATCCCATATACCTCTTAATGACATATTAAGGAAGATCTGCATTTCCAAAACAAAACCCCCCACACAACGTAAGAACAGGAACCTCTTAATTTTATACTGAAGGAAGCCCCCCCCAGTACGCAAGCACAATAAAACACATGTACTGCTTACATACATACCAAATAAAGATCTCTGCTCTCCAAATCCAGAATGATTATAACAATTTAGCATAAATGGAGGTCACAGACTATAATACAGACTTACTGTTCATATTGTTCATCAAATTCAGTACACTAAGTTTACAGAGACATACCTTTGCTATTTGGGCTTCAGTGTTACCTTTTGAACCCAGCAAAATCATAGACAAAGCAGAAGAAATACTAAAAGGAGAAAAGAATAGATTCCGTGTGCCGTTTTTCTCACACAGCTGTCTTAAGAGGTCCAATGCAAAAGTGGTATTTGCTGCACTGAGGCTATCCATGATTCAGAGCCTAGGAGATAAAACACAAAAAGAAAGGAATGGTTCAAATTTATTTGAATACAAACTGATAATCTGTGTTTTACATTTCCCAATATAAACTGTTCATAAAACGTCTTGGTTAGGGTACAATATTATGAAAAACTGGTTTGGTGGAATAAGCATCTTAAATCCCATACTAGGCACTAGGTGGATTTATTGCTTTTATATTTCAATCCCGGACCTGTAGTAGAAGGAACGATTCTCGTTGGCATCATTGGGCTTATTCACTGGCTAAATAATACTACATCTTTTGAGATGTGCATTCATGACAGTAATTTGTTTAGCATTTGTTAGAACAAGTCTCCTTTGACTCCGCAACGACAATTATTTGCTTTAGAGGATAACCAAAGCAAAACGGCATTAGAATGGCAGAATTCCAAACTTACCTTCTCCAAGCCTGTGTATCTTTAGTAATTCCTTCAGTGTACTTGTTTGTGCACAAGCTGTATTTTAAACCTAACAGCAAGTCTGGTAGAAGTCAGCTGAATGAGTTGACCTACAAGATTCAAAGGAAATTTATCTGCTCAGCATGCCAGATTAGTGCAATTTCCTGCTGCGGCACAAAGAAAAAAAATCAAAGTCCACTGCAGCTTGGCTTTTATTGTCTACAACACAGAAATGTGTGTGATAAAATAGACTGGTCATAGAGAACTTGATGGTACATGCATGCTCCAACACATGTAACTCAATGCCTGTCAGACTTTACATACATCAGCCGCATAGCTAGCTAACTAACCTGACATTAGACCACATACCTATAGAAGGAGCATTAAATGCCTGAATGCCAAGTTAACTACAGATAAGTACCACCAGATGTAAGGTATCAACTGATAGTAATTTGTGTGTGCATATCTGTGTTTTTATTGTTGAGGCAGTGCCTAGTGTTGGTATGTTGCTACAAAATACAAAACCAACACCTAATTCATATTCCTGATTCATCATATCAAATAAAGAGGACGAAAGAACAAGTTTGTGCATGCGTTCTTTTCCTTCTATAAAAATATCCTTGCTAGCAGCTTTATTATAGACAACAGTAGGAGCTTTCTTGTGTTTCTCTTCTCCTATAACTGGAAAAAAAAAAAAAAGCTTGGATTGAAAAAATCCTTCAATTCTGTCTGAAACAGGAGTGATGTAACTACATGCACTTTACAGCATAAGTAGGAGGCACTTTACATTTTCAGTTCATGCCGGTTATTCCGACAACCAAAATTTTCGCTGTCAGACTACCAGCAATGAGGTTTTTGACGTGGAGATGCCAGGAGTTTTTGTACGCTTTCTATGACAGGCAAACCTTTACAGGCAAAATGACGCATCTCACACCATTTGCCTCAAAATGCGTGCATTTATCCAAACGTCAAGGAACAGCGCAACAGCTGAGACGCAGGGCAAGGAGTGGCATCTTTAGTTATCCACGCTCTCCCCACAGCTCAAGAACCGTAACATAACCCAACAAATGGCTTTTGGAGACGATGCAGAACAGCGTAAGGAACAAGAAAACCCAAGAGGCAAGCACACGTTGTCTATTTCCACCTGCCTGCCACAAACCCCTCACAGACCATGCCATAGACAGGCAGCTAGGCACACAGCACCGCGCCGGCGGCAGCGATTTTGGGGTGTCCTGACCCCAAATCGGGTCTCCTGCGCTTTGGGAAAGGCTGCTCTGAGCTGACAGGGCTCCCCGGGGCACCCGGCCGCAGCAAGCTTCGGCTCTGACCCGGCCACCGCCCGGCGGCCGCACCCCGGCGACACCATGGCACGGCACAGCCACCTGTACACAGCCGGCGGCCCACCCGCAGCTCCCTGGCTGACACAGGCTTCCATGAGGAGAAAGGAGCTTCAGGGAGGCTCCAAAAAGTCCCCTTTTCATCTCAAAAAAAAAATCCAACGCACACTGCCCATAGAAAACAGTACAACGCAGCATCCGCCCCACTCACCCAGCCGGCCTGCCGCCGGCGTTTCCCCGGCCTCCGCTCCGCCCTTCCCCCGGAAGCCTTGCCCGGCCACGGGCCGCCCATCGCCGGGGAAAGGGGCTGGAGCTCGGCCCCTCCATGGCCGCCGCCCGGGCTGCGGCTGAGGGATGCATCACTGCGCCCCTTCCCCGCTATGGCCGCAAGCGGCCGGCAGCCATTTTGGCCGCAGCCCCCCCCCCATCTCCACAGGCCTTGCTTTGCTTCTTATTTCCTACCTTCTCTTCCCCCTCTCCTCGTATAACTGACAGAAAACACCATCAGGCTATGAGCGTTATTCGATGTTATTATTATTATTATTAACGAAGGCGAGCTGCTGCTGTAGCCAGAGGCTGAGCATGGTTCTGGCACGCCTGTAGCTCTAAGTGAGGCAAACAGCCCTTACAGGGGTGTGGTTTTTGTAATTATTTTTTGAGGCAGTCTGTGGAAGAATGCATTGATGTGAAATTCAGAGATGATGAAGACTTAAGCCTGGGGGGGTGTAAGAAACAAGGGGGGTGGCTAGCTTTGCTTGGGAGGGTCTGCCTCTAGCTGCAATGCAGGGACCTAATCAAAGGCTAAACAGGCTAATTATAGCAAGGTGGAAGTGCAGACCACATCTGAATCAGGATGTAGTCATGAGGGTGAGGACTGGGCCTCACGTTTGCATGCACTGCAGTGAGGGAAAGGGGGATGACAATGCCACGGCTGATAGTGGCTGGGGGACAGAGTTACCTTGATGTGATCTGAGTACTAACCAGGGTTGCTCTGTCAACATGAGGCATTGCGTGCTCCCCTAGGCACCGTCATAGCTATCATTTTGGGGTAGGAGAAGCAAAAGGAGAAGCATTGCTTCAGGCCATGGGGTGTGTGGTCTGATAGAGGAGGAGTCCAGGTCCTGGTATCCCTCCAACTGCAGCAGGAGTATCAGGTTTTACCCTGAGCTGGCAAACCACTATCTGCTGCTCTGCAGGGCAGGGCGTAATGCTGACTAGGGTGAGCAGAGTCTGCCAAAGAAGAGGATGGTTTGGGATTTGTTGTGTCTAATAAAGAAGAGGAAGGGGTGGTCAGCTTTAAAAGTTACTTTAGGTGTTCTTGATCTCATCACCAGGACACCTGTGGCAGCTACTGCCTCAGTACCTTCTTCATTAACCTCCACAAAAGCTTTGTGAATAACTTTTGAGATGAAGAGGTCCTTCTTCACTGACATCCCTGTGAAATCAGCCTGAACTGGATCAAAAGCGTTTCGTATGCCCATGCTGCTCAAAGTGGATTTAAGATCATAATTTTCTTCCAGCTTCAACTTGGGCAGGTACAGGTCTACTTCAGCTTTCATCATATTGTCTGAGTTGGACCATTCAGCCAGTTTCTCATAGGTCAGCTCTCTTTCCATCTGCAATGAAAGGAAGAAAATAGTCATAATGCAAAGGACAAAGAGAAGACGTGCACACCAGGGTATAACACTTATCAAGGTGTAAAACAAAGTCCAGCTACCAGCTGGATACGCAGCTGGGATGTTCTCCATATTCTTAGGACATGATCCTGCAAAGTGCTGAGTGACTTACAGTCTTGTCTATTTCCTTAAAGGTGGTAAGGTGTAGCCGTGAACCCTCATTTTCCTTATTTTTTGCGGATGTGAGAAGTATTGCTTTTTGGGGATGTCATAATGATATTAATAGGCCCTTGGTATATGTGTATATGAAAGATATTTCTCTTAGTGGTAAGTAAGTAGGATGCATAGGACCTTGGGTACAAATAAAAATGTTTGCTCTGATTTGTTTAGAGTCTGAAACTGATCCTGGCATGATCATGAGTGGCTGCTGATAACTTGTGGGTCAGGATAGTCAGTGCATAGTTTGAGAATCCTCACCACAAAAGTATCAGATGCAAATCCAGACTGCAAATGACATAAAATGATTAATGCAGCTTTCAGAAGAAGATTAATTCTAGGGCATGATGTTTCAGATTTGTTTTTTCCTTTCCTTGTTCTGCTATTCTGGCAATAGAAAAGAGGACACAAAATAGGCTAAGACAGTAGTGTGGACATACTTTTTTAGGTGTATCAAGTAGAATATTATGTTCGCATCATTAACAAATGCCCTGAATCCTAGGCTGAGAAATCATTGTATTATAGCTTATGAAACAAAGTATGCACACAGCAAATCCCTTTCTGCCATAATTTTGAAGCTCATTCTTCCTCCCTATTTTCATGTTTCCATTAATGTCTCATAGTGTATGTGATGCAACAGTATGTAAATTTTACCAGCTCCAGACCAGTAGTGTTGTCACTGATGTCATCTGGTAGGAGAATGAACATGCTGACTTCATTTTCCACATATGGCAGCTCAATGATTTGGAATTTCATGGTTGTTTCATGAAGGATCAAAAATGTATCTCTCAGAAACATCATCTGTACTGGCTTAGTCCTGGTCTGTGAAACAATTAAGACATAAAAAATAATAGTACTACTTCATTCCTTAGAAGTAATGAAGATTACTTGCTTCTTTGAACTGAAAGCAAAGATTTGTAAACAAGTGTAAGATGCAGCAATATTTGAATATTTTTCCAGTACCTTTTCCTTCAGACAGTATCCCATATGCCCCTGTTCCAAAATCAATGGAATCTTTGGAAAAAAATCCATATAGACACATATGCTATCTACCTGCTAACTTAATTACATGTAATGTATTTCTCACTCTAAAAACAAGGAGTGAGCTTTGATAAGCAAATAATTACTGTGTATTTCAGGTTTCCTCACAGACTGTACATTGTTGGAGTGAATGTGTGGGTGAGGGGTGAAATGTTGACTTTCTTTCCTTGGTTACCATCAACTCTTTTGCATACTCCCAACCAGTACTGATTTTCTTGATTTGCCTCTGAACCATAGTTTCTGTGACCTGTGCTGGCTTTTCCTCTTCCTCAAACCACAGAGGGTTTGATTACCAAATGGAATAAAATTACCCAGCAATTTTCTGCATTCCCAAGCTTTGTGTATGTTCACAGACCTTTACTGATATATCCACTATCTCCTTTCCATTGTTACACAAGTGCAAAAGGTCACCTGTTTGCAGGCTTTGCTATCAGATACGCTGTGAATTAAACCCTCTCTGTGCGCTGTGTACCATGAGTAATCCTAAAACCACATGTGTAGTGTGGTAGCTATCAGATACACAGCCGCAGTATCGACGCAATTGCTTCAAATCACCTGGTATACAAAAGATGTTTGCAGGCGTAATCTGTGTCAAACAAGGTATGTGTTTCGATTGACAAATCCTTTTGCTCACCTTTGACATAAAAATACTCATGCAGTGAGCTACTGTGAATTGTCAGTGCGTGAATGTTTAAGTAGTTAGCTCAATCATATCCTCAGTGTATACCGAACACATCATCCACACACACTTGGCTAAAATGTTGAACCCTCATGAAAATTCCACATGAGGTTTTGTGCAAGCGCAAGGGTACATTATGAAAGAGCAGTTGGTTCAGATAGCGTGAACTCAGATTATAGACTATCTGTCTCAAAAGCATAAAAGAGGCCTAGGTGTCTAAACACTCCTCTCAGAAGTAGCTCAGTCCCTTTTGAAAATGGCACCTCAATACTTACAGAAATTTCTTCTTATGCTTAAGTTACTTAACCATAGTGTTTTGGTAGCAAGGAGCTACTAATCAGAGAGAAAATCTTATTCTCGTGCATCTGTGTAAATAAGATAATTCTGACTTCTTTTCACAATTGCTCTTCTCACTGAGTTTGTACCATGTGCCTATCTACAGGTAGTGTTGCAGAAATGCAGATGAAATATTTAGAGGTTTCTCACTCTTCAGTAATAGATAAATTGAAGGAATTTACCTTGCTTAATCTGAATGGTGTCTCAGAAGTATCTTTTTCCAGAAATCTCTTTTCCCAGTTTCCTTTGAAATAAATGGCGTTTACTAAGACCAGGACAGTGCGAGAATCAAGAGATCCTGCAGGCAGCAGATTCTGGATCTTCCCTTCAAAATCAGAGAAATAAGACTGTTATTTCAGTATGACAGTGTGAATTACCAATTTTAGTTGTGCTTTCTCTGTGCCTGTGTATCTAGCAAAAGTGTTTGCACCTGGGAGATTTTTTCCTGTACGTTCTTCATAGTATACATATGGTTAAAAGTATCTCTATTTTTTTTAATATATTTAGTGCAGTTTTGATAGTAGATGACATTTGAAATTGGTTAAAGCTTGGACATTCTGGGAAGCTGGTTAAATGCAGTTTGAAACATTCAGAAGGAAAGCCTTCTTTAATCAGGGTGGAGCCATTCAGTATCTACTTCTGCCTCCAATGAACAGAAATAATTCAGAGGAGGCCACAACTGGAAGGATCAAAGGAAAGACCTTGTAAAGAGCAGCAGTTAGGTTTGGAGGGAGCCACTCTTCAAGCCATTTAACTGCACTTTGCTTGTCACCACCCCTGAGTTTCCATCTCTTGTGGATCCCCGGCTGCAGGAGAAATACAAGTGGAAATGCAAATGATTTGGAAATGGGAGAAGAAAAAGGCATTAGAGTGGTACTTAACTTACTTTCTGTTTCATTTTCAACCCAGGAATTGATCTGTGCTCTGGCTTGTTCCGCAGCTGTCTTAAAGTTTACAGCTTGTGGTTTTACTTTGTAATACCTTGTAATGAGTTCCAAGAATTTCTGAAAGATAAAATTGGAAAATGAATGCTTATGTAGTTAAATTTAAGCTACAAAAGTGGTAGAAATAATCACTTCAACAGATTATACAATCTGCTAATACACAATTGGTGAAAATATAATTAATTTGAAATTAGATAACCCTTAAAATAAGGTCTGATACATTCTGTGCTAAATATTATGTAAGGGCTGATCAAAATTCAATACTTCCGTCTCATGGAGAGTGATACGTCATGTTTTTGTACTTGAAATTCAAAATGGAAATTTGTAATTTTGAAATATCACGTGAAATAAACATTTTTCACCTTTTTTGTCATTGTTATTTCTCAGAATGACCGTTTCATATCTTTGAAATATTTTCTGCTTTGTGATGTAGAGTTCAGTACAAGAGGGAAGAATAGCCTCACAAAGTTGAAATAACATTTTTAGATTTACTTCAGAGTCAAGGAACCTGCCAAGAGTTTGTGAGGACAATAGAGGGTCAGGCATAAAAGGAATGTCATGGTAGGATAACATTGTGGCAGAAAACTAGAATTGACTTTTACATTGCTGTCTTCTGTGAGACAGTTCAGGGAGATTCCCAGCAGGAAATTCTCTAATTAGTCGTAAAGGGTAGATACATGAGATTGTGGAGGAAATGAGCAATAAGCATTCAGCAGGACTTACTTAATTTAATGACTGAGTAATTGCTAATTACTCAGGAGATGGAAGCAAACTCCAAGATCAAAGAACAGTAATCTCATTTAAAACCACCTTCCAAGAAACTGGATGATGATTAATACAATGTCAGTTCTTAAAAGAATGTCAAAGATACGGGGAACTACAAACTCATGAGCCCACAGGGCACATGAATAAATAGGTTTAGCGGGCATGTGGATAAGCATGATGTATTGGAGCAGCATTTTGTAATAGGAAGTCCTACATTACAAATCTGTTGGAGTTTATTTGAAGGTGTCAGGAAGCCTGTGGGTAAGAAGGTTAAGCCATTACAGCCTATTTGGATTACCAAAATGCATTTCAGAAGACTTCCCACCAAAGGCTTTTGAAGAAGCTGAGTATCCATGGGACTACAGAGAAAGATCTCGTCCATTTAAAAGAACGGAAACCAACAGGAGGAGGAAATAGTGTTCATGGTAAATGGATATTACTATTGGAGTTCTATAGGGATAAGTGATGAGATTTGTGCTAAAATATTTAATTTGTAGAACATAGGTCTAAATATTTACATTACAATATACACATTGAAACGTCTGTAAATAATCCAGTGGAGGGTAATATATAGAGCATGATTACACTTCAGGAATGAGGTGTTGAAGCTATAATGGACAGTTGTGTGAAAAATACCTGCCCAGTAATGGTCAAAAAGGCAAATATAATTTGAAGGGTTAGAAAGAAAGAAGTTAAGTAATAAAAGGATGAACATTAAATGCCGCTCTGTAAAGCCATGGTGTGCCTATGGTTTGAATTCTCTGTGCAGCTCTGGCCTCCCCATCTCAGAAATGCTGGAGTATAAGTACCACCGACAAGGGGAACAAGGATGACCAGGGATACAGAGAAGCTTCCTTTAGAGGAAAAACAAACCAACAGTGATGCTAACAAGTAGCAGGCTGAAAAGACACAAGGAGCTTCCTACAGTTCAGCTGTGGAAGTCTTGGTGCTAAAGTCTGCAGTAGGTTTAAAAGGCAAGTCTGCAAATTCATGAACAAACAGCTCTCCAAGGTCTGTTAAATAGATGTGGCCTCTGGTTCAGGAAGTCCCTGAGCTGCAGATCGTTTGGTGACCAGAGTGGATTCTGGAGAAGCATCACTATGCAGCAAGCCACGTTCCTCCTAAGCTTTTGCCCACTGGTGGAGACAGGTGGACCTCTTGTCCACGTAAGACTAGCACAGTACGGCTGTCCTCACGTTCTCACTAAAACCGCAGTGCTATCATTTGGAAAATTTTGATCACCTCTATTATTAATAGCTTTTAAACTCAGAATATTTTTAAGCAAAAACGTTCAACTCACAGGCAGTAATGGGTGGGTCTTTTCCTCAAACAGTTGGTTGGCGCTTTTCAGCAAATAGGTGTTTCTGGGCTTGTTGATGGCAGACAGGAGCTCTTTGAAGCCTGCATGGATGTCTTCAGCTTCCTCATGCTCAGGACCCTTGGAAAGAGATATCAATTAGCATGGAAATATTTTTTCTCTCTGGAGGTTTGCACCTTCTGTGGTCATTTGAAAAGCCTCAGGTCATTTTAATTTAAAAGGAATGCCAAGAGCTGGAGCTCTTTTTTTTGAGTATCTAGCATATTTGCGGCACTACGTACAACTGGACAAATTGTTTCTGTCTGTAGGGTGAAGATTTGATTCTGCAAAGCTGCCTAGGCCAGTGGGGTCATCTGCTGATGGTGCAGCCAGGAGGTTGGATCATCTCTTTTCAGTCATAGTCAGGCCTAATTTTGAGTATCACTAGGACCATTAAGGCAGCCTTGCAACTTTTGAGCTTTTTGAGCTTTTGACAATGGGCATCTATTCAACTGGCGCATGGTGGCTTAACATTGGGTTGGTGAGGCAGCATTCCTTGCTTTAGTCTTTTTTCACTTGTGCTGAGACATGGGCTTCTAGGAAGGACACACGGAAAAGCACTTGGTGGTCAGAAGATAGAAGAGGTTGAGTTTTGCAAAGGAATGGGGACAGACTGAAGAGGTAATGGAGAGAGATGTCTGGAGGACCACATCAGGCAGACCTTGCTACAACTTAGAAAGTCAGTGAATTACTAAAATGAATGCAGACATAATGATTTATCTTGAGGATTCATCCTGGGCCATCTAAAAGGAGAATTATATTTATTTCCTTTAGTCTTTTGTTGTAATACATACCATTTCTCCAATCTTTGGTCTCCCCAGAGAAGGCCTTGTTGTCTCAGAAGAACTTTCTTCTCTTCCAGTCTGGTTAAAATGAAGAACCTGTGACAATGACAAATTTTCATAAAGACAGCTTGTTTTAAGAAGATAAGCGTGCTCAAGTGTATGTAATTGTATTAGTTTTCTACTTAGGAAAATTCACCGGTCATGCACAATGTTAGTTAATCTACTGAAGTTAATGAGGACAAGACCTTACTCTCAATTTATACTCTATAATTATATCATAATTATATATATTTTAGTTATATTTACTGCTTAATAACAGAGAAATATCATGGCTCAGACATGAATTTATTTGGAACAGTGGTCAATTCATGCTTAGTTGTGTGGAATTTATTTTCAGATCCTGACTAAGCAGAACAAACAGCATAGTGCAGTTCAGAGTCTTACTACTGGGATGCCAATGTAAAACTCTAAAGTTAATGTATGTACCTAAATGCATATAGCCTAAAACAGCACAAGACCAACAAGTTCTGTAAAAGTGATCATGAGATCATTTTTTCACTTCTACTGTGTCCCCATTATGCATGGGAGGAAAATTACCTGATTTACGGACTAACCATGTTACAAGCAAAGATATTTGTACTGCTCCTGTGCAGTCAGGCTTGGAATCAGGAGAGCTCACTGATTTGGGTGTGCAGAATGAGAACACAGATATACCACTTTCAGAAACACCTGGGGTCTAGAAGCAGTGATAGTATCTCTGGCTCTCCCTTCTCTAGAGTGTCTTAGTTGCATATTAATTTTGTTAATAAAGATGTCTCTTTATTACTACTTGAGCACAACGTCAGGTGAATTATTCTCTTCAAGGGCAATTTAAATGGAAGGCAGAGTTCCCAACAAGACTGCAGTAGTCTCTAATGTCAATAACTTCCCTCTGGCAACTGTTAAGTGTAGGCTAAGTGTAGAGGTAGTAGTAGAGCAGGGAGCTCTTGGAAATAAACTGGAAGAACAGTGACCTGCAGAAATGAGATTATTTCTTGTACCCAACACGATGACAAATCACTGTTTTCCCCATGTTGCTCCTGTCTGTTCCACATAGGCAGGTGGGTAATGCAATTTGTGTGGCAACCAGCTTTAATACTGCTAATTTCACAGCCTACCTTAGCCATCTGTGCTGCAGTGTCACCTTTTGCACCCAGATAGACCATGGCGAGGGCAGTTGCGATACTCCAAGGAGCAAAGAAAATGTTCTGGCCCTTGGAAGTTTCATTCAGCTTTTTGTAAAGGTCCAGAGCAAAGCTGTTGGTTGATGCTGAGAGAGACTCCATCGATACAGCCTAAGGTAAATGATTGGCAGACAGAGGTGATGACTGCTTCTTCACAATTTAAACAAAACAAAACATCAAGCAAACACAAAGCTCCTAGTGGGAGATTGCCTGCACCCGCGCAAATACGGTGTTGGGATGTCCCTGTTAATTGTCAAAATACTGCATAGATACCAAGTACAGTCAGATAGCAGGACTCTTTTTAAGACCTGCATTATTTCTCCCTTCCCCATTGCTCCTAAGTATTTATGGTCTTGTTTCAACCCTTTTTTTAGTCATCAGCAGATAAGCACTATTTTAGCTAGGAATGTTTTCACAAACTAAAATAATAAAAAATGAAAGCATTTGCTTAAGTTTCATATAATTATTCTTCAGTTCTGAGGTTGTGAAACAGAAGTATTTCCCACTGTGCTTCTTTGAGCTCTTCTCCTTATTTCTTTAAACTTCCTTAACTATTATTTTCCACCGAAAGAAGCATAGTGAACTCATGCAATTCCTTACTTGTATTTAAAAGGCTTCTAGAGATCTGTACATTGCTATATGTTCTTTGTGGAGATAGATCTATATTTGGTACCTGTAGCTGGATTTGTTAATTACTGTTTTTCAAGTAAACTCTTGTATCTTACAACCCCAGAAATTCAGAAATTTCCATTGCCTTTAACAGTATGAGGACTGCTCATACCAAAGACAGTGCATGGTTGCATCAGGTGAAAGACTAAGTATTAGATCAACAAAAGCAATGGAACATTTTAATCCATCTTCACCCACAATTTACATGCTTAAATCAAAACCAGCAGTCCATAAAGACAGTTGCCATGCAGTGTTAGAGATACCTGGAGCCTCCAGGATCCTCAAATTTGGATTTCAAAGCTTCCCAAGGCTCCAAAACAGCTTCCAAGCATTTTCAGGAGTGCTTCAGAGGTGAACACCCTGCAGTGTAGCTCATACCTAAGCATGTTTAGGACCAGGTATCTCTTACGGCTGTGCCTGGAGGAGCCGATGAGCTAGATACTCTAGCTGATTTCTAGGAGCAAGAGCATATCTAGGGAACAGGGCTGAGATGAATGTTTTTGCCTGAAGAATTTCAAAACAATCTCTGCTATTTCCAGAGTGTGCCTGAACTGAATCTGCATGCAGCAATCAGACATTTCTCAGGCTTGAGAGAGAAAACAAGTGCAGGTTTGTGCGAAGTTCAATCTACTAGACAATTTGGTCATCCGGGAAAGAAAAATTCTGGATGCCTGATCCAGTAGGTTTTTTTTTATACAAATGAAGCAGCGGGTTGAGCCAATGCACCCAATGCTGACTGTCCAAAATGCTGTGTTAGAGAGTCATGCTGTCATGTGTCTCTAGGAGCGCATTCTCTCCTGCAGTCTGTACTCACTCCTCTGATCCTAAACCAACTCGTAGCCTGGTGATTAAGGTAGGCACCCTGCCTACTGTGAGGAAACTTTCTGCCCTCTCAGGCTGCACAGGTTTTGCACAGTCTGGGTTTGCATCCTGATCACTGCGCCCTTTGCGCAGTGTTTTCCAAAGAGCTGCAGTTTGTACTAAGAAATGAACAGCCCCTTCCCCTGCGTGACATTTATGCGATCATTTAACTGCTCAGTTCCAATGAATTCATACAAATTTTTAAGACTTCCAAAATAAAGCTGGTTATATAGATATGAATGTTTACACTACCTGAAATCCTGCGAGAGAGGGAAGAGTTAAGATGTCTTCAGTCAGGATCTGTTGGTGGTATGTGAGGCAATGAATATTTTGGAAATGTAGAAATGGTTGCACCTCCCTTTTCTTCCCTACATCCTCCTCTTGTATTAATGCGCCTGTTCCCTTATTTATTCCCATTTCTTCTTTCCATCACCAGCTTGCAGAACTTAAAGAGAGGGAGAGAAGGAAGGTGAGGTTCAAAACCACTGTTAGTTGGTGTGCATCCTGAACCATGAAGGCCAGTACACCTTTCTCCCAGTGGTGTCTAGCCTGCAAAACTATGGGAATTGCAGAAGAAAATAGAGCCACACTGCATTGACAAAGGACACGCTGAAATAATTTTACAGCTTCCTTTTCTTCTTACTCTGCAAATTGGGAAATTAATAGAAACTAATCTAAAAGATTTGACTGAAAAGGAGCACTGAAGTAGGCTGTTATTGCTGTTGTCAAATGGCAAAATGTGACTGTTGGCAAATTTCAGAGGGGAAAGGTTTGAATACTTGTGTCTGTCAGGTCACATAAAACCCTTATTTTGTGATATTTTACACTTGTCCTCTTATGTCTCAGAAATCAGATCCTCAAGAAAGCTCAGAAGGTACTACCACAGTCACCTAAAATAAATGATGAGATATAAGTGAACACTGGGCTCATTTGAACTGTTGGATGGTGCTTTAAGAGAATGTGGCTCCTAGCAGAGGAGGTGAAGGTGCTTTAAATAACTACAGGCCCTGCACTATATCAAGCTCCTTATTCCTCTGCTACAAATGAAGGGAGTTTGGATCATCCACAAAAAATTGCTTGGAAGCTCTGCTTGTAATCACTTGTTTTACTGAAGCTGTTTGTATTGCAGTAGAGAGTGAAAACAGCAAAATGTGTAAAATCAGAGATCAGTAGAGACATAATACAAGGCAGTTATCCGTATACAAATATTTTACTTTAACCAACATAATTAGCAATTCCAGTTTTCCTCTGCTTATATCTGTGTGGCTTAGATTAACTGCATTGATCCATTTCCTTTGCAATCATTATTTATCTTTTCTGCTACACGTATGGTTACTTAGGAGTGCTCCCTGCCCACAAGTATGACAAATGCACAACAAACTGATTACCAGCGTGCGGTCAACCTATATGGAAAAATCATCAGTATAAAGAGTCCAAACCCATATTTAGAACTAGAAATACGTTTTTGTGTTTATATTCACTTTGAATCTGACTGATACGTATGCCATACAAGGTTTCAGGAGTGATATATGTGCCTCTCTTTTTTCATGTTTTGTTTCTAAGTGCCTGCATTTTTCATACCTGGAATATCCATCTTTTTTTCTTTCTTCAGAAATGTAGCAGACACTATTATGTTTAGTTATGTGCTTAAGAAATGTTCTTGCTACATATCTGAAATTGCTGTTACCTATTTTTTTTAAGCTAAATGTATAGGAGAAGGAAAAAAAACAGTTAGTGATGATAATTACTGTACTACATGCTACAAAGATTGGCCAAAAATACAGGAAGATTAAGAAAGGTTGCCCAAATTATGTAGACACTCTTTGTGGTATCCACTGCAAGATCCTGTTAAGTAAGAGAGAGTAGAGTTTCCAAGGGGAGCAAACACGTGAAGGAGAAGGTGCTCTTGGTTTTGCCATGCCACGTAGAGGAAATAGTGACTTGCTGCAAGCAATGGTGGAAACAGTGTTTTGCAGCATCAAAACTCCTGACCTGTTGTCTGCAAATACATTGGCCTCTGACAAATGGCCATAAGAAGTCTTCTGATAAAACTAGTCATTTTCCTCAGGCAATCCAATGAAGTGATTTTGGACTTTTTGAAGCCATCTTTCATCCCCAGCTTGCTCAATGTGGATGTGAGGTTGCATCTTTCTACCTGTAGTTGGTTTACTCAGTAGTTTGTGTGGACTCTTTGGGCATTTTTTTGACAATCAGTTCTCTTGTGGTTGCATCTGTTTTAAAAGCAGCACAATTTAAAACCAGTCCTAGACTAAGTCTGGTTATGTATTTTTTTTTTTTTTCACTCTGTGGGAAATCCCATTCAACTGGTGGAGACACTCAAAACCCAACTGGACACAGTCCTGACCCTGACCTGAGCAGGGGAGTTGGACCAGATGACCTCAGGTGGTCACTTCTAGCTTGAATGATTCTGTAAGGGTTAGCCTCAACTGAGAGCCAGACCCTGGTTACCATGAAAGCAGTACAGAGAGTCACAAACAAAACTCTTCAACTCCCCTTTTCCCCTGCATCCCAAGTACATTATGTTGGATGGTATGCTCTTTAGCAGAACCTCCCAAGCAAAGCTGAGGCTGGGACTAGCTTGATACCAGAGACGGTCTGTTTGACCCTTTGCACCTCTTACAAGCTCTCAATACTGTGCTGTAATTCCTCACAGATCTTCAGAGGTACTGCTTTTCAAACCTCTGCATTGTGGTATGAGTGAGGGGATGCACAACATTTAGTATGGAAAGACCTTTCATTGGGTTTGGCACAGGACTCTTCCCATCTCTTTCTTTGGGCAACTTCTGCTGTTACACAGCGTGACTCTGCAAACAGGGTAGACAGAGTTTAGTCTTTCCCAGCAATTTTTTATTGGTGAATACATACAGCATAGATCTTGGACTAATATGCTATAAGGCCAAGAATTAATATGCTTACCACCCCAATGAGCCTTTGCTGGCCAGGCATCACTCAATGGAGGGAGGGCTAGTCTTTGTTGCTCCCTAGAAGACACTGAGCCTTGATGGTGCTGGTTGTTGCCTTCCAATTATTTACTTTTTTTTTTTTTAATTGAGGTTTCAAAACCTCTTTGTGTTAGTGTTTCTCCTTTTAAATCCTTGCTGTGCTAACTATTCAATCCTGACAATAACTCCTCTGTTTGTGGTTTTACTTGACTTAGTTTGTGTGGCCATTACTTACAAGCTTTTTGACACCTTAATAATATGTTTCTTAATAAAGCTGAGTCAATAGCATGCAGCTGGGCTGCACCAAGGTAGGTTCTTGATGACAGACAGCTGAACCCTGTTCTGGGGGTTACAGGTAAGGGAGGCACTGATTTTAGAAGCAGCACTTTGTACAGGGAAGATCATGCAGGTGTACTTTGTTGGGTGGAGGCATATTTCCAAACAGACTACCTTTTGTTGAGGTGGAGGGTGAGCTGTAATTATAGGTGGAATTTTACTGAGAGTGTTTGTTTTTACAGTACTTTCCTCCTCAAGCCTTGTTGCTTGATATAATGTTCTCTGATATGTGGTTGCTTTGTACTATAATGGCTACAAAGCTTTGTGCAGTTCCTTATAGGCATAGGAAAGCACAGAAAGGGATATTTGGAAGCTGCTTTTCTGAGCTATAGGCTCAGGTCAGACTTCTTATTTCTAGTGTATTGTGACAGGCAGATGAGCCTTCTCGGTAGGTCCAAGGGAGGCAGATAGTGCAATAAGCTGTGGTCAGAAAGGGAAAAGGAATGCTTACCGTGAAAGAAAATTCAGATGCCTCGAGTCTCTGAGCAAAA
The DNA here is from genome assembly GCF_009769625.2 of Cygnus olor. Lineage (NCBI taxonomy): Eukaryota > Metazoa > Chordata > Aves > Anseriformes > Anatidae > Cygnus > Cygnus olor. The sequence goes on along the minus strand of NC_049170.1, from coordinate 80,791,540 downwards.
ACTTGCTCACCAGAGTTTGATTTGTTGTGTCTAGTAAATGTCTAGAATAACATGCTGAATAACAGCATTTTCAGTGCTGTTTGATACCTAGAGGAAATAAGACACTGGTGTATTAGAGTGACCCAGCTTTATCTTTTGGGGTGATGTGGTGGTTGGTTTAGAACAGAATGGGCGGAAATGTGTGTCAGCCGTGCATTGTAAAGGATGCTCTAAGAGAACCGGGTAAGTCAGTACCGTGAGTAGCACAAACACAACTCCGAGTTCATTTATTGATTAAATGCAGATCATGGCAAAATTATGAAGTAAAGCATCAATCAAATTCTCACTGGTGTTTCTCTCAGAACCAGAACTATCTTGGCTGAAATGCACTCAACTTACAAATCGTACATTTATCAATGCATGATATCTGATATCAGGAAACTGTGCAGGTATTATCAAGAAAACAGGTATAATTACATTAAATTAAAAAGAGGAAGCGGATTTGAATTCTGGAGTTTTTTGATTGCATATCAATAAGAGGTAGCAAGAAGACGTTGCTTGTAGTTTTCTTAGCCTTTATGCTGGTTGGAACTCTTAGCAACCTTATCCTTGAAAGTTTAGGGAAATTAGGACGTACTGCAAAATGAACAGCAGTGGGCAATTAAATGTTAAAGGCTGGACCGTTTTCCCTCACTGCCCCCTTTTTTCATGAAGCTGCAAGGGCAATATAGACAATGCGTGTGATGTACCTGTGTGTATGCAGTGAGATGGGGAGATAAGGGGTATTTTGAGATGAATTTGGGTCTGTATTAAGTATTTAATTAACTTCCAACGATCTTTAAAATAGTGAAGATAAGGAAACTATATTGTAATGCAAATGCAGGTTTCCCAGTAAGGAAATAGAGTATATAGATTTCTACATTATTTTTTTTTCTCTTCCTTATGGAATTTTTTCCTCTCTGAGAGGTCTAAAAGTATAGGCTGCATTTCCCTTGAAGTCAGCACCAGGCATGGGGCTAGATGATGGGCTGCGTGCAAAAAGCCTTTATGACTCCTCCTTACTCTTGAACAACAAAGCCAGAAAAGCAGGTTTGATGCAAGGGAGCAAAATTCAGCGTTCTGCTTTCTGTGAAAAGCTCTCTCATTAGCACAATGGAAAGCAACTGCAGAATGACAATCTTTGAGGCACAGGGTGGTCTCTGGGTGCTGCCTTACTTGGGGGTGTGTGGAAAGAAAAAGGATATATACTTTCAGTACCTATGGCTATATGGCTTAAGGCTGAGCTTTGAATGCTGCAGTTCACATGTTTCTTTTGATAAGTGAACTTTAGATGATGTCTGGGAGCAAGGAATAACTCATTCTACGGGGAGCAGAATCTGCCAAAAAAGAGGATGCTCTTGGATTTGTTGTGTCTGATGAAGAAGTGGAAAGGGTGATCAGCCCTGAATGTCAGAGCATGGTTGATAATTGCAGTTGTGTGTATGATAACTACAGCAGTAGCAGCAGCTGCCTCAGTGCCTTCCTCATCAACTGCAACAAAAGACTGGTGAATAACTCTGGAGATAGCCAAATCCTTCTTATCACCCATTCCGCTGAAATCAGCGTTGTTGGTGAAGGCAATGCGGATTCCCATACTGATCAGATTATCACTGAGGTTGTATTTTTCCTCCAGTTTGAACTTAGGCAGGTGCAGATCCACAAGAGTTTTTGTCATCTTCTTTGAATCAGCCCATTCAGACAGCTTCTCATATGTCAGTTCTCTTTCTAGCTGTTGTTCAAGAAAGAGGAGAAATTTGATAATTGCAAGAGAAAAACAACTGATTATAAAATAATTTTTTCACCAATTGAGTGAGTTAAACAGTTTTTAAGTGGCAAAGTTAACATTTAGGTGAAAGCACAAAATATAAATTGGTTTCACTGATGATCAGAGACAGGGTGTGAAGCAAACAAGAGACACAGCGTTGCAAGTTTTTAAGTGTCACCTCTGCCAAATTCATTGCAGAAGAAAGACAGGGCACCCAATACCTGCAGCTGACATCCCCTGAGGTAGTTCTGTCCTCTCTTTTAATTCAGTCATCACATGAAGGAAATTGCTGGGAGATTCCTAGCTGTGTGCCAAGTGGCTTGGTCCAGTTCCATACAGATGTCATGAGCAGAATGAGATAGGTATTAAAGGAAATTAATTCAGCTGTCGGGGGAGACCAAACTGCATGTCCTCAGAGGAGGAGATTTGGTCACCAGTCTGTCCTTTTTGTTTTAACGTCTGGGTGGTGATACAAAATGGATGTAGCATTTTTTTTTTTTTTTTTTTACCTGTTCAAGACCTGTAGTACCATCTTTGATGTCATCGGGAAGTAGGATGAACATACTGAGTTCATGTTTCACATACGGTAGCTCAATCATTTTGAAGTTCATTGTTTCCATGATAAGAACTGGAAATACGTGTTTCATATGCATCATCTTCACAGGCTTAGACTTGTTCTGTAAAATATTTATTTATCAGTTACAAATTATTCCTTGAAAAGAAGAATGAAGATGACTCAGCACAGTGGAGAGAGAGAAAACATCTGTAAGCAACTTTTATAACAGCAACTTGTCATAATTTTTCCACAGCTCTTCTTGACTGGGCAATATTGTTGATCTTGGTGTTTGCCCCAGAGCATTTTTTGGGGGGCTGAGTTGACTGATTTTTCTCTTCACCCCAGAACATGCACAGCAGCCCACAGAAGGAGGAAGAGAGAAATGTCTTCAAGGATTAGGGGGATAGAGCAGGCATGGCATACAGCCGTCCAACACTACAGCAGAGAAACAGCTACGGTTTAAGAGAGCAAGTATTGTGCAGTTTTTCTGTGCTCGCCTCTCTCTGGCAATAAGGGACTGGCTGATCATTCTTCATATCACAACCCTTAACAGAAGATAATGCTCATTGCTGTGCCAAGGGGTTCATGATGAGGGGAATTTTCACCCTGTTTTGCAAAAAGGCCTTACGTGACTCTAGTTAGTTTTTGGAAACTGCATAATCTATCTGGATCTACTTATCCTTTGCCTGAGCAGTGTCTTAATGTTGCATAAATGTTGGTGAGCTGACCACTGACACATTTTGCTGTAACCAGCTTTTCAGAGAGTCTGTTTACTGCAGGGATACGTAAGGACCAATGAATGGAAATACTGCAGCAGGAGATGCTGTCACCAGGCTGTTCACTGCAAGGAAGGCAAAGAGGAACTCACCTTGCTCAGTCGGAAGGGTTGCGTATTCGTTGTTTGCGCGTTAAATTTCTCTTCCCATTCTGCCTTGAAGTAGATGGCATTTACCAGGATCAGCTTGGTGTAGCTTGTCACATCTTGTGAACTCAGCAAATTCTTGATTTTACCTTATGAAATCAGAAAAGTCAGGTTTTATCCCAGTGTAGCACGGCGAGGGCATTTTGTTTGTTTATTTTTCCTTCAGTTCAGCTCCTTAGTGAAAAAGTCCGTGCCTCAGTTCCCTACCCCCTAAATCGCTTCACTGGCACAAATCAATGAGTCTGTTTGCTGTTTCCAAAGCTGCTCACTGCCTACTTCTTCCAGCTAGCTGACAGGGATCAGCTCCTACCAGCAAAAAATGCCACAGCTTCACGGTAAGCAGCTGGGAGCAGAAAGCCGTGTGCTGCCTCTGCCAGCGGGTTAAACCAGGCACGAGGAGGCTCGCACCTCTGGGCAGTGCAGGAAAGTTCCTCCAGGCAGGCATCCATCCCCACCTGCCTTGGAGGAAGTTCCTCAAAGACCTCACTGAGGTCTGCATCGGGTATTTCGGGCTGTCCCAGTGCTGCTCTAGCTCTGCCCTCCCACTGCATCTCTGCTTGCTGCCCGTTCAAGGGCACCTGCCCAAAGGGAGTGTCAGGCTGACTTATTAGCGGAGGAAAGATGTTGGGGTCGAGCTCAACTTACCCTCAGTTTCCTTTTCCACCCAGGTGTTGATTTCCTTCCTGGATTGTTCTGATGCTGTTTTAAAGTTAACCTTTTGTGGCTCTGCCTTGTAGTACTTCTTGCTGAGCTGTATGTATGTCTGGAAAATGGCAATAAAAACAAAAAAGAAAGAAGCTCTATAATGTACTGTATTTTTTCAGCCCCAAAAGGAAGTTGTTAGCTCTTGGACTTCATGTTAACTTCTTGTGCATAGAGGGCTGTGGGATCTAGCTTTTTGCCCTCTATTGGGCTGTGAGTTAACAGTTAAGAAATAAGGACAGAAAATTCCCTGCTCTTCTTCCCAGTTTAATTTGGAAAAGGGAGAAAGACTGCATGTCCCATGGATGTGCTTATTTTAATGTCCCATTTACAATTGCATGTACTGAAAATCCTAATAATAAATTTCCTAATAATAGAGCCATACTGCATGAAAAGAAATCCTGCATTACTGTCAAAGGATCCTTATATACTGGGAGAATGCCAACTGGTATTTTCCAGTGAAGCTTATCACTGGAAGTCAGGGCTCTTTATTTGAAGAACTGGGGGACAGCTTCAAACCTGTTCTATTAATGACAAGTAAATACAATGAAAAACTTTTTTTTTTTTCAGCTTTTCTTAATCCTCTCTGAGATAAAACTGTTCAACTTACAGGCAGCAATGGGTAGGTTTTTTCCACATAGACACGGTTGGCACTTCTCAGTGAGTAGGTGTTTCTGGGTTTATTCATGGCAGCCAGGAGCTCTTTGAAGCCAGAGTGGATATTTTCAGCTTGCTCATGCTCAGGATCCTTGGAAAGAGAAACCATACATTTAACTATTACATTTTTAATGAAGTTTTCAAAGCATGCTAAGTGCTGCATGTGGGGAGGGATTTGTGTTCCTCCCTCTTATATTTTCTCTCTCCAAATTTACCACCACTGCAGTTTGCAGGGCTCTGTTAATGACTGATTTACCATACAGCAAACCTTCCAAAATAGCCCAGTGACTTGTCCTTCTTTTGAGTCTGAGTGAAGAGAACTGAGCTTGAACGTGTTGTGAAGCATGTTGGGTTTTGTACTTTAAATATAATGAGAGATACAGGTGAGAAATACTGGACTGTTAAAGCTGTATCTGGACGTTTTGATTCTGGAGATTCTTTATCTTATCTATTATCTCTAATAGATACCATTCTTCTTCTTTTTGGTCTCCCCCGAGAAGGTCTGGCCACAGAAGATGACCCATCAGCTCCCGCAGCTTTAGTGAAATGAAGAACCTGCAAACAGTTTCCAAAGGTAAGAAACGGGCATGAAGGGACTTGCATGACCTAAAGCCTAATGGAGATAAAATGGTTGTCTTGTTTTACTCCTTACGATAATTCATTCTGCTTGTGTGACTAATCAAAGGGATGCTGAAGTTGTAGTATGTGTAAATCCCACAGAGTAACAAAGGACAGCACTGATCCCCTCCCAGAACATCAGTGTTCATGCAGGCATGCCACAAAGCTGAACTCCCTTCCACAGCAGTTGCACTCAGCAATAGCAATGCATTTGTGTAAAGCCAGATGGTTTTCCCCAAACAAGGAATGCTGGGCATTTCCCTGAGTCTGAACAGGAGTGCTGGGCAATGCTGAGCACCACAGCTTCATAGAGCAACCTACCTCTGCTATCTCTCTTGCTGTATTGCCTTTTGCACCCAGGAATGTCAGGGCCAGAGCAGATGATATACTCCAGGGGGAAAAGAAAATGTTTTTGTCCTTATTGGTCTCATTCAGCTTGTTGAAAAGATCAATTGTAAACTTGCCAACTGCTTCTGAGACCTGTTCCATTGCTACAATCTGTAAAGAGGCAACAGACAGAATTTTACTGTTTGAATGTTTAAAATGATGTATGCAATGCATGTTAGTGAGAAATGTTACATGTGCAACACAATGCATGGGCACCTACTAAAACTAATAGCCTAGTAATGTTTCATCTTCCATGCAGATACTGTTTGCCACCTGTTAGGAGCAGAAATTTGTTAGGTTTTTGTTATTCAGCTAATATTTCTCTATAATTATAGATATGTCCTCTTTTACAGAGCTGCATTTTCTTTGTGTTTCTTTCTGCCTTTGGTTTTCAAAAGGGTACAGATTTTTAAACTGCATATTTTTGTTCCATTTCATTCTTAAATTATTTATCAAAGTAATGTTCTCAGGGGAATCTAAATATCTCTGTGGTTTTATTACATGGGTTCATAACACATCTAAGCTTCCTGCTACCTCATTTTTGATCTATATAGAATTAAGAGCTGATACTGAGAATGTATTTATGCATAATTCTTAGGCTTATGGTCTTTCCCTGTCTAGCTACCCATTTCAACTAGTACCATGTATGGCTAAGTTGTTATTTGCTTTTAGATTGCAGTATTTTATTCACGAAGTCTAACTGCCACCTCTTCTGTATGTTCTGACAATTTTATTTTCCTCAGAAACTGGCAGATTCCTTGAAGCTACAAGTATTCCAGGCTTTAAGATATTTGTCCAGTAGTACCTGCTTCATATTTTCCAATCAGACCAGAAAATGTTGTTGTTATTATTGTCATTATTATGTAAAGAAAGATTGATACCTACGGAATGGCACTGCAGAAATTGTGGGGTAATCTCTGAAGTCTACAGGTAATTATTGAGTGGTTGGTTACCAAACCACTACAGTTCTTCTGGCAGTCATTGTGAAGTCTATACCAAATCTGTACCACAGAGTGATTTCCTTTGAGAACTTGGCCAAATAAGCATCAGGATAGAAATCTCTCTGCTTATCTCTAATGTACACTTCTCTGAGTCCCTGGCCTGATAATGCACAGTGCTGTGCCATTGCAGAATGAAAATGGCCTTTACTTCACCTGACTCCTTTATCAAACTAAAGATTTTAATTAATAAGACAGTTACTGCCCTGAGAGAATTTTCCTTCTCATGATTAATTCTGTCCCCAACTAACCGTTTTCCTTAGCCTGACAAGTTAATTTTCTCTAAGGCTTGACATCTAGAAAAGCATAAGTCAAGAGTAACGATTGCAGTATAACACTGGTATGTTACGATTTACTTATACAGTCATACAAGGTACAGACCACCTTTTAAAAGCATTGGAAAAGTTACTTAAATTGGTTTAAATATTTACCTGTGATCCCGTGAGAGAGAAGACTTAAGCCTTGTCCTCAGCCAGGTTCTGTGCCTGTGTGTTAAGCAATGAATAAATTTAGAAACATGGTATAGCTTGCACCTCCCTTTCCGTCTCCCCTACATCCAGGCTGTTCCCGCCTACCCAAAGCTGCTCTCGACTGAATCCCCAAAAGATCTCGTGCAGCTTTGTCCTCCTTGTTGACCTTATCACTTTTTAGTTTTAGGCATTTCAAAGGGACAATGTGGATTATAATCTCAGTTTTGCTGTTCCACCACAGTAGTCTACTGACAGGATAGCAAACAGTTCACCTACTCCAGTGGTCTTCTGATGTTTTGTAGACAACTGGTCTATTGTTTAAAATAAATGAATCTAGTAAAAAGGTTATGGAACCAGAATACATGGTTTTAGTTTCTGAATGTAAGAAGTTATGGTAGGCCTGATTCACCTCTCCAGCCTTGCCCAGCTGTTACTCTTGGGTTTTGTATAAGGTACATCAGCATTAAGTGGCAAGAGATCAGTGACTGAATTAGACTCTGAGAGTCCAGCTTCAGAGTCAAGATCATTAGGAGCACAGGCAGAGGCAAAGCCATGAAAGAGGTAAGGCTGGACACCCCTGCTTCTTGTGTTGGCGAAGAAATCGTGTTGCATTCATGGCTGGGAAACACCTATGAGAAACACTGCAAAACACGGAGCTAGTGCACAGTACTTGCATGTGCTTGAAGAACAAGGACTGAAACAACCCCAGTGGCAGGTCTCGAGCAAAGATGGAGTGAAAGAATACAAGAGGGGCAAACATGGCATAGTGGTCATCGCTCTACTGTCCCAAAAAAGAGCAGGGCTGCTGTTGGGTGGTGGGAGAAGAGGAAGGTGGTGGCAACATCTGTAAGAGTCTAGGGGACAGGGGAAGAGGAATGGAGGAAGGGAAGGAAACTGTACTATGTGCTAAGCATTTTGCTGCAAGCCTGATTACAGGAACAGAATGGGTCAAGTCTTCTGAAAAGTAGAAGAAATCACTGTTGTGCAAGGCAATGAAGAAATGCCAGAAATTAAAAAAGTGGTGGTTTTAGTATGATGAGCAGAGTCATCAAGAAATCAGGATAAGATAAAGGCTCACTGAATGGTTAGGTGGTGGGAAAGGCCGTGCTGGGGAGACTCCAAGTTCCAAAGAAGTATGCTGACAGCAAGCAAGCTAGCTCCCTCTGCTAGTCAAGATGCAAGAATGCCAGAGAGGATGAGAAGGCAAAAGGGGTGTTGACAGCAGAGGAACAAGAGAGAGAATCACACAGGTTGGTTGACAAGGATTTCCAGAGGCCAACTCCCACTTGGAGCAGACCCATCAGTAGATAAGGTCACCCACAGTCCTTCCAAGGGTGGAATTTCCCCAGCTTTCCTGGGCAACCTGCTCTGGTGCTGTGCTGCTCACCAGGGGAAAATGTTGTTCCTCAGCATGCAACTCACCCTCCAAGTTTTGTTGCCATTTGCCCTTGGTAAGGATCCAGCACCGCCAAGAGGACACTAACTCTGTCATCTTTACAACCATGCCTAAAATAGAAAAGGTGACTGATATTTCTAATGACTTTAAAGGCCTGTGCCTGAGTTTGGATGCATGTTGTCAATGTTTTGTTTCTCCTTGGCCTCCCAAACATGGTTTTTATATGTTCCCGAGGAACACCAGAAAGTGCTTGAGAGGCTTGTCCATGGAGACATGAAGCCATTCCATTAGGTGAAGCACAACATGTCAGAAATGACATACAGAGATCCTGTGACATGTCTCACAGCTGAGACAGAAGGCAACACTTGTGAGGCTGGATGGGGATGGAATAAAGCACTTGCTTTACAACACTGTCCCTGTGCTCCTTCCCATTTGTGAAGCAGAGCCAGAGGGGAGCCTGGCAGCAGTTGGTCACATGGAAGAAAACAGAAATGACTCGCTGACAGCCAGCAGCCTCATCTCTGCCAGGAAAATGGGGTCCTGCCTTCCTAGGAAGGGATGTTTCTAGTGAGATGCTGTTGGTATGTGCAAGTGCTGTAAAGAGGCCCAGTCCTTTCCTCTCTGCTCTAAATTCAGAGAGCTAAGAGCATCCTCTACAAATGTGCAAGACTGGTTAGGATGCTCTCCTTTTTAGGAGAAAGAGCTATGACAACATACATGTAGTGAACATGTAGAGGGGGATTTGCGAGTAATCTTCCAGAAGATGCTTAGAGAGTTAGCATTACAGATTTGATTCTCCAGTTTGATCTTGCTTGCAAACAGTGAAATAAGTGCCAAAGGGAAAGTAAAGTAAAGCAGTGTTGGGTTGGCAACCGCTGAATGAAGGAAAGGTTATGACAAAGGAGAGGGTTTCAAGGCACATGTTTTATTTTCCTCCAGTTCTGTGTTGTTGTTTCAGTATTTGCCAATTGATGTAGGGCAAAAATTAGAAAGTACATGTGTTAGCCCCTTTGCATGCAAGAACAAATCACCAGTATCAGGAACACAGAGGAATTTGCAGGTTTATTTCATTACCAGCAGTGCCAGGCTGTGAAGTTGTTATAAGACTGAGCAGGCTCTGGTTGAGGTGGCCCTCCTGGAACAGCCAGCTTAGCAGAGATGTAGCAGCTTTCTGCAGGAAGGAGTTTTTCCCATTTCTTTTCTTCTTATGTGCAAAGCAAGTGTGTTGGGAAGTACTCTTTTAGATCAACCTAGTCTGTTGTGCACAGTGACAGTTCTGGTTTGGAATCAATGTTGTTCTGCCACAGTTTGGTGCTTAGAGTGCTGTTCTACAGTTTTGGGGTTCTTTGTCCAGGAAAGTGAGCCAGAGACTTGAATTCAAGTTATTTTTAATATGTGCTCTCTTCTAACAGAGATTGTCAACAGTACAGGAAAATGGTAAAGTGCACAGACTATTGAGAAGTTCTTCATGATGTGTATTGTGTTAATTATTGTTGTTGCAAGGGCGTGTTTAGTAACAGTCAATTTTTTTATGGGGAGCAGAACCTTCCCAAGAAGAGGATGCACTTGGTGCTGTTGTGTCTGATAAAGAAAAGGAAAGGGTGATCTGCTACAAAAATAATAGCAGCACCAAGGCTTCGTGATGTCAGAGCTGCTGAACTGGCAGCTGCTGCCTCTGTACCTTCTTCATTGACTTCCATATGACACTTGTGAAAAACTTGTGACAAAACCAGATCGTCATTCTCTGACATTCCTGTGAAATCAGCTTGACCTTCAGTGAAGGCATCTTGTATCCCCATCTTGCTCAAAGCAGATTTGAGGTTATATTTCTCTTCTACTGTGAACCTGGGCAGATACAGCTCCACTTTAATTTTCTCCATGAATTCTGGGCTGGTCCATGCAGACAAGTTTTCAAAAGTCAATTCTCTTATTAGCTGCAGTTAGTTAAGAAGAGAATCAGAAAATTAGACAGCGTTCAAAAACCTGGGCCCTAAAGATGATTTCTTCTTTTTTCTTAAACTGAGAGCTTTTCAAGCTGTTACAAGAATACAAAAAAAAGCAGTGAAATACCAACTGTAAGATCTTTTATACTAGAAGAGAGTATATTGCTTTACAGTAGGTCAATGCAATATTTGAACAGTTCTCAGTAATCATCAGGTGACATAGCAGGGTTAAATATTTGTAAAACAACAACAGTGTTAAGTAACAATAGCCTGGTTGATTTGCAGCTCACATTTCTGTCTTTTGTACAGTTTAGAATTTACTGAAAACGTTTTTTTTCTCCTCTATGAACACTCACTAACATAAATGAAGATTTAATAAGAGTTTACTCTCTGGAGGCAGGATCAGTGTCTTTACAGAAGGTGGCAGTGTGTATATATATATTAGCTCTGGACATCCTGAAACGTAGTGGAGGCTGTTCAGTTTGTGCTTTTCTTTTTGAATGAAATCACATCTATCTGAATTGGAACAGACAGTGAATCTCAGCAGGGCTGGATTTCTGTCCTCATTGTTCTTCAGGTGGAATTAGTGCCAGTCTTGCTGGGTTTGGGCTGCCTCTTTCCAGAGGTAATGAGCAACATTAGGAATCACAGAAATGCCCCCTGCCAAGAGCTAAAAAGATCTCCAAGAGGTTCAATTTCACAGTGTTGGGCCAAGTTTGGGGTTTGCTTTTCCTTGAGTCTGGTCAGTGCCCTCCTTCTTAGAAATAAGATTGCAGCCCAATCTTTTACCTCGGACGTGCATAAAATAAGTAAATAATGGCATTCTTGTTTCTCACATGATTTGAGTTCTCTGTTGCCCCTTACCTTTTGTAGGCCGGTGATGTCACGCGGTAGGAGGATAAACATGCTGAGGTCGTTATTGACATATGGAAGCTCAACAACATCAGTCTGGACTGATTCTATGTAGGTCCAATTAAATTTATCACTAAGGAACATCATTGGTACTGGTTTAGTTGTATGCTGCAACAAATCAAATGAAATACTTGAAATTTGTACTCTGAACAGTAAAGCACTAAGTTGAAATAGCACAGTGGAGGTACATCCTTGTGGCTCTTAGAGGTGGGACACAGGATATACAGACAGCTTCTGGTCTTCTGGGGTTCATAGCTAAGCAGGCTACCAGAGCTGTCTAGGATGACGCATATTTATAGGAAGCTGTGTTCCACTCTGATTTATTGTATAGTTGAAAATGTATAGAACTAGTTTGTACAGTTTTGTTCGCCTTGTTTTTCCTGCCTTAAGAGGAGAATGGAAGTTTGTTTCAAGTCAGCTTCTGACAATTATACTTGTGCTTCTGGTGCTAGTATGTGTGTGCAGTCTTTGTACTGAAGATGTAGTAAGGAAAATATACTATGTAATTTAAATGAATTAATTTTAATGCTCTGTGGATTTAAAAAATGACAGGAAATTCTTTCCTCCATCTTTTTAATTGTTTTTTCTACATGCCGTCTAGTATATAAGGCATTATATTCCCATACCGTGTTTATTCTGAAAGGCCTTTGCCTGGTAGCTTCAGCTTCAAACTTTGTTGCCCAAGTTCCTTTGAAGTAAAGTGCATTTACCAGGACTAGCCTGGTGAGTGAATCTATGGATCCAGGAGGCAGCAGACTTTGAATTTTACCTAGAGAAAACCAAAGGACATTCACACATTTGTGCAGCTTTACTGTTTCAGAGTAAATGTTGGAACAGTTTCTGCAGATGTAAGACAGGGAAGTTATAATTGCTGATATGGCATGCTTTTAGCTTGAGATTATTCATAAATACATGGTAACCATGATTTACAAAGAAGAGTAAGCCACGTTCCTCTCCCTTTCAGATAGAGGAAGAATTTTAGTAAGGGCTTGCCAGCAGATGACTACTTTAGGAAAAGTAGTGATCTGATTTACCTTTCTGAGATTAGTTGTTTACCTGCCTTGGGCCCCTTGCGTACAGAGACATTGTTCAATAGTGAAATTACCTCCTTTAGGACTGGGATAGGAGAGGCTGGAGCTTACCTTCAGTCTGCTCTTCGACCCTGGAATTGATCTCTCTTCTGATTTCATTTGCTGCTCCCACAAAGTCAACTGCCTGTGGCTCTGCATTGTAGTATTTCTTGGCTAACTGTAAGTATTCCTGCATTGCAAGAGTGGCAGGCAACAAACATAAGACAGATGTCTATGTGAATGCCAATAAGTAACTAGCCAAGTGAAAACACCGTAAAAATGACATAGGCTACAAGCACAGTATTTTGTCAAAAGAATGAATTATTCTTTTTAGTGGAAATATGCAATTTAAATGTTTTCACCTAACCACATCTGTGAATCATATTGAAATTAGATACACGTCCCATAAAAGTAAAATTATAGTGTCTGAAGTCTCAGGAAAAGCCTCACAGGAAGTATGTATGTTACCGATAATAACACAATTTGCAGATGTAATGAAAATATTTTAAATTATGTCATTTATGGTTTGTTGTTATAGATAGATCATAAAGGTTGATTAGCGCTTCATATTATGAATAAATGGTCTACATACCTTACTGAAAGGCAGTGATTTTTCTCCATATAACTGGTTGACACTTCTAAGCAGGTAATTTTTAGTGGGTTTGTTGATTTCCAAGTTGAGTGCTTTAAACCCAGTGTGGATATTGCCTGATTTGCCAATTTCTGTCTTCAAGAGAAGGAAAAAAAAATGTTATTCATTTGTTCTGTAGAGCTGTTCAGATTTCTAATTTCTCTCCTCATGCAGCTCATTGTAAAGTATTGCCTGTACTGCAATGCAAAAGATGTACTAAATTGAACAGCTATCAAAAGAATCATTTGAAATTACTAAAAGTTTCAGGTACACTATAGGCTCTGTAAGAGCCCTGGAATACAAGTGGTAAGAGCCTGAACTATGTAAAACATTTAAGGGTTTCTAAATGGAGGTTGCAAAACTAAGTATATCCAGACAGTGAGAGACAGAATGTAATTGCTAAACTATGCATGCAGATTTGGCTGTGTGACTCCTAATAAGATTTATGAAAGTCGAGTTGCATGGCAAGTTTGCCCTACTTTTCTTAACCTTGCTCTAAATGTTAATATTTTGTAAATTCATTATTGTAGCAATCGTGGTAAATTGTTTATATTGAAGTAACAGGATTAAATGATTGTGGACCCAAACTCTCAAACCACCTCAAGGAAATCAAGCTGTGAATTAGTAAACTAAACCTCTGGGTCTGTACTGTATTCATCTTGTCATTACATCAGAGTAAGAGGCATGAACAGACATTTAAATTTCTAAGCTGTTAGAACAATCCCTTTGCCCTGCCCCCAGTGCTCCCTAATTTTTATAGTTTGGATGAGCATTAATCATGAGGAACAATCCCTCCCTCTCCTGTTCATGTAGAATAAATGGGTTGTTGACGTAGGCCCCAGAATAAGTCTTCCCACTGTGGGATTTGAGTGTGGGATGCAGATTCAAGTTCCCATTCATCAAAACTCACTGCTGCTAGGGTTTTGTGGGCAGACTTCGGGGAAATGGCTCACTCCATGAAGAATAAGGATGACTGGAAATAGCAGGGAGAACTTTAGGCCACCGTGGCTGAATTGTCAGTGAGGAAAAACTGCTTTTACTGACTCAGAGGAATTATGTTTGATTTCCAGATTTTTCCATTTTCTTAAATTATAGCTAATTTCATAAAAGATGCCTGCTATTCTGTCAAAGAAATGTCTCAGGAATATGCCAGTTTCCATTTCTCTAAGATTTATTGCAAGCAACTATTGGTCTACCTTGGGAAATTCCAATATGCCAATTTATTATGCTAACTTATTGAATGAAATAGAGACTAATTTCTGAAATGTATCAAGCATAGGTAGCCTGTAAAAATTAATTCTTTGTTGTTGTTGTTGTGTTGATGCTGCAATCAAATGTGTGGGAGAGTAGCTTTGTTACTGTGATTTGTTCTCTCAGACAGGGACCATGCTTTTTCAAAAAGATCAAGAGATCCATTGACAGGGAACAGTCACATTAGATTTTAAATTTTGCAAATTTGAGGTTAGATTTTGCAATTCTACCTAAAAATGGGAAGTATGTCGTAAGTATTGCATTAGGTGAAGGTACCATAGGATGCTGTACCAATTAATTGTGTACTCTGCATTTGAGGAAGGCAAACACATGCAAATGCAAACATGGAAAGAAAACAAAAGCAAGAGAAAATGTTACAATGCCCATAGCATGATAGCTAGATTTGGTGAGATACCTTCTGGAAACAGGCACGTCGATTTGACAGATGCTCTTCTGTTCTGGAAAAGACTTGCATTCTTATGGTTGTGGTGACATTTCTGGCTCCTTCAACTTCATTAAAGTGAAGTACCTATAGTGGAAATCACAATAATAAATGCAACAACAGAAAATTTGCTGTTTCAGTAAAATCTTTCAGTGATGTCATAGGACTGGTGATGAACAGAGCCAAATTCAGATTTTACTCTTGCATCCAGTCCTGAATGAATATGGAATTTGGTTAGGCTTTGAGGCCCATGCTTTCAAAATGGCTTGAGCACACTAAGATGAGGGTTGCAGGGCAAAACTTTCATGTGCCTGGCATTTCTAGAGGAATTTGCCTGCTTTGAGTTAGCCCCTGGGCTGACAAGACAATGACTGGGAAGAGCCAGTTATCTCCAGATGGGGACTACCAAAGCAGAAGTCTAAATGGAGAGCTGCTACATGTCAGAAAGCAGGAAAACGATGTGGGCAGATTCATGCCCTGAGTACCTTGCTCTGGGCATGTGCACCTTACTCAGGCTGCAAAGGGGTACATCTAAACTTGGAGCACTTCTCAGAAGATCCATGCCTTTTTGTTTTATTTTCCCTGCTTCCTAACAGGAGATCTCTCCTTTCTTTGAAACTACGCTGCCCCTCTTTTGTCCTGTAGCTCAGTAGTTAGACCGCTGCCTTAGCAGGTGGGACAACTTCTTTTACCTTAGTAGTTGCAAACTCACCAGCTCCCATTTGTTGGGGGCCTCTGTTTGCAGAAGCTACAGTGGGCTCTATCTTTTGACCTGCACACGTGGAGAAATGATCTATCCACTGCAGTGGACAACAGGGGCAAGACAGGTACTGGCATACATGGAGAGTTTTGTTTGTTTTCTGCTTATGGTTTTCTTATGATCTATCATAGTAAATTTCTGACATAGAGGATGTTATTCCAAGAGATCAACCCTCTCAGACCTTTTGGGGCCCAGACTCACCTTTGCCATCTGATCTGCAGTGTTACCTTTTGCTCCCAAATACACGGTCGCCAGGACAGATGAAATACTCAAAGGGGCAAATAAAATATTCTTGTTGCCATCTTCTTGACACTGATATTTGAAAAAGTCAAGCGCAAAGTTTGTGTTTGCTTTATTTAAAGCTTCCATTATTCTGAACCTGCACAGAAAGAGAGAAAAGATGCAATTAGCTAAGCATTAATTGTGACTGCTATGTATCTACAGGTTTCTTTTCACTTTTTTTTCTTTATATTTTTATTTTTTGGTGATTTGAAGGCTTTCTAAAAGTATTTTCAAAACTTGTGTCCTTTATAAGGTTGCTAGTGCAGCACAGTAATCCTCTGCATGACTGAGACTCACTGGTAGTGTATGCAAATTAGACCAAAGGCAAAATCTGGACTGTGCCAGGTATTTTCTTCAGCTCTCCTATGACCTCAGGGAACTGAGTGAAAGTGTGCTGGCTTGTCAGTACTGCTACGCTATTCGTTTCTGCCAACTTTGTTATTCATAGTGTATGAACACTCCTTCATTCACCAGAAGTTCACGTGGAGAGACAAATATCCATGCAAAAGACAATCAGGAGGAACAGATGAAAACTCATTGAATCAGGATGGTTACACTGTTGCACCACCCCAACTTCTGCATGGTAAGAATCCTAAATTCCCTTTTGACTTTCAATAATTTCCTGAAACTCTGTCTTATGGTGCTAGTTCAGATCCTAACTTCCCAATCTTCAGCATGACAACGTTTCCTTAATCAGTAGACCACATGTGCTGCTATTTACTGTCTGCATTGCGGCCGTAGCTGAGAGACCTAGGCATGGACTAGGAGCTATTCTGGTTGGTATAGGATGACCATAGAATAAATTGTTCTTGATCTCAGCAGTTTGCAAACCAGGAGCTGTCCTCATGTACATGAGAACTGAAGATCACAGGTACAAGTTAGCCAATTTAAGCAAACACAGCTCACCTTGCTATGACACATATGCTAGCCAGTAAGCTCTAGAAATTACAGAACTATGTAGAATAAATTGCTCTTCCTGTATATTTCTAAGACTTGCCCCTCCTAGACCATACCTGTGCCATCTTAGTAAAATATTTTCCCAAGCATTTGTTGTTTCCCATTCAGATCCCTGTTGCCTTTTCTCTATGCATTTGTCAACAAATTAACATCATCCAAGAGCATATGAAATACATAATCTCTAGAAATAATGACAGTTACCTTGTTTTGTGCAGGGAGGAAGACTGCTGCTCTGGGTGTCTCCAAGGTTTCTGCAGTTCACACGAAGGGTAGGCTGAATTTATACTCTGTCTGGCCAGTTCTGCAAAGGTTCTTATGACTCATAAGTATGCAATTTATTTTGCCCCGAAGGCCACATCCCTGTGGAAGAACTGAATCATCTCAGAGTAGGATATGAAGTGATGGTGAGAACGATACCACAGAAAGACCTTACAAAACTGACTGCAGAAATACTTCTATAAACATTTTTGTGGCAACAGGCTAATAGCAACTTGAACCATCACTACTTGAAACCACATTTCTTTTGCCATTTTGAGGATTAAAAAAAATAATCAGTAGCTGACCTACTTTTATGATTCCTCTAATAGAAAAAAATTCTGAGGAACAGACAGTGACATCATATTTGTGAGGTTTTTCTATTGTCCGTTTCCTACTGATAAAGTATTTGTCACTTCTGGTGGGTTTTTATTTTAGCAAAATGAATTTTGTTAACCTTGGAGAATTATAAAATTGTACAACCAGGGAAATATTTTCACTGTGAGACAGTGAAGGTTGAGAAACAAGCATCAGACCCTTGCTTTTCTTATCACTGGCAATGTCACTAGAACATGATGTGGGTTTTAAATTAGACTTCTCTTTTCTCCTGTCTCAGTTTCCCTGCTCTAATCTGAAAGCTGCTGTTTCACCTATATAGCGCCTCAGGATGTATTCCTTATTTTCTGTTCCAGAAAATTTATATTGTCAGATACTCTGTCTTCTCACCTTGGCTACTAAAACATCTCCTTCCCTGATTCTCCTCGCAGTCATGTTGTCCCTATCTTTGTTGTCTTGTCTGTCTCCACTCTCACTTCTGACTGAAAAATTCTGTGTAATTCTAGCTTTGCCTTTTATTTTATTTTTTATCTCCCTGTTCTGTCGATACTATCACCTTGAATACAAAGACAGGAGCTGGTTGTATTTCCAGGGCTTCCTCCTCGACACTGAGCAAGACTCAGTCCCAAGGTCTATCCCCTCAGCATAAACTGCCTTCTGAGACCTTTATTCTGCCCTCCTGTCCATCAGCTGGCACAGAGTCTCCTGTGCTGAGGAACAAGATGTGGGAGTACTTGCAAAATTTGTTGTAGGGCATAAGATGTTGCTGCTGCAAAAGGCACCTTGCCAGTGGTGAACCATCTGCATCAATACACCTTGGGAACTGAAAGTTTTGCTAACGTTGTTTTCCTACTCGTGAGCAGCCGCGTAACTTTAACAGGATGGTGTTTTCCTGCCCCTCGGGTGTTTTGAAATTGTAGCTACATAAAAACAACGTGTTTCAGTGTGGGTTATAATTAGATGCATCTGTTAAGTTTTCCAGAGAACAGGAAAGGTGTTCACTGCAGAATTAATCGCTTCCATTGCGCTTGGGAAAGTTGTAATTTGTTTATATTGGCTTTAAGTGATTTCCAAAGCCTAAATGATTTGAGTCATCCTTGCAAATTTAGCCATGCTGTTGAACAAATGATAGATACATTGGATCAACTTCATCCCTTGGAGCAAGTCCTAGGATTTTCTGGTTTTAAAGCAGGGATGAATTTAACTTGTAACACTGCTCGCTGCGTTGCAGGAGGCGGCTGAGGTGTTCTGTATGTGCGGAAATGCTGGATTGGACTGAATGAGAGAGACCAGAGGGCACGTGTCTCAATGGGTGGTGCTGCGGCTGACTCAGTAGCAGCAGTTCTCCCACTCTATATTAAGTCAACACACCAGCACACTCAAAGTTTTATATTTGTGCTGGTAGCATCCTTCCTGTGGGAAGTAAACCGGTAGGCTCATTCACTGTGGTCATTCATGTTTCCACTTGGTCAAGACATCAGCGCCCTGGCCAGTCCTCAGCTGCATAAAAGCATTTTGTTTTCCTCCAGTTTAAGTGTAACTTAGCACAAGTCAATGTGACTTCTTTCTTACACAGTGCTGTTCTGTTCATTGGCACCTGGGCTCAGGAGTAGGTGAAATTCTTGCTGTCTATATAGAACATTTATAAACTACTCTAAAGGCTCTTGAGGGTCCTGAGAGAAAGATTTGGTAGCTTCTGTTTTCATGAAATTTTAGGATACAACTTGCCATGACTGGTTTTCATGTTAATCAGTAGGTTATTTTAGCTACCAACTCTTCATAGTTCTTAAAAATCTGATTTAGTTCAGACCATAGGTGTTCTATATTTCAAAAGAAAAATTGATGTTGGAAGGAAAGCTATTCAATTTCCTTGGCATCTAATATTTTTTACCAGCAAAAGCACTGTTTATTTATTTGGGAGGGAATAATTTCAGGTTCAGACAGCAAAGCAGTCTACCCACATTTCTGTCTCAGCCAGAGCAGGCCAGTAGGTTTTAAACATGAAAGAATTTTAAACGTCCCCAAACCTTTCTAAGGATTTCAGGAGGTGAGAAGCATGGGGAAAAGAAGAGTTCTGAAATCTGAGAATACTAGAATCCTGTTGGTCTGATTTCTTTAACCTCTGTGTGATTTAAAATTAAAAGTTTGACATTTATTTTCATAACAGCCCTCTTATTGACAGGGACCAAAACTGTAACGAGGACAGGGGCGCAGACACTGAGGAGATGGTAAGGGTGCTGGATGATGGGGTGCTTAGACTCCCCTGTGCTAAGGAGGACCCTCTGTCATAATGTCATTGAGGGTGCAGCACAAGCTTTTCCTAACCTTGTCAACTGAAATATAACAATACCTCTATGTTTCACCTAGAACGGTTGCCACAGATTTTGGTTTATGTTCTAGAGGATTTTTATGTGGGATAAATTTGTATCATCCTGATAGTTTTCTAAGTTTATAAGAGTATCTGTTTTCCCTATAAAGCTTTGGTTGGGAACGTGTCTTTATTTTAAAATAGAGTAGATAGCTATCTGTTGTGTACACACTACACGTAAGTTTTCAAGCCTTCCCTTGCCAAGCAATCTTTGCTGACATATTCTAACAGTATTTAGACCTTATGAGTTGCTAGAGGTGTGGCGATGTTCCTGTATAGGTATTACTAAGGCAATTTGCTCCACACCTGCAGAAAGCAAAGGTGTGGTGAGATTTGGCACATGAATTAAGCACTGGCACAATTCATCATAGTGCTCTATTACTTCTGTGTGCTTTGGCTTAGACACTGCTATAAATTAAGGCAGTGTTTTTCCTGAGAAATTCAGTTCTGTTAACTAGCGCAACACTACTGAGGAAGGACCGGTCTATATATCTGAAAAGAGAAAAGTTTATCAGTTAATGAACAAATACGCTGTTTCCACATATACAATGGTGTAGTATTCCTTTGAATGATTCAGATGGTGAGCATTTTTAATGTAACCCAGGTAGCAGTTAACACCAAAAATATGAGGAGCAGACTGAATTTCTCAATCACGATGCATGATACTGCATTGTGAGTAATGATGTACATATGGATTGTATGCACTTTAGCTGAAACTTGTCATTTTTCTGAAGAAATTTCTCAAGGGGTGTAACTGTACGTCAGCTGCACAACTGCTGAATCAGAAAGCCATTTCCTCCTTGGTGTTGCTGGGAGTTTCCCAGGATGCAGTGCTATAGTGCAAGGTGTATATGTTGTGGGATGAAGAATACAAATACCAAATCAATGCATCTTCAAAATACAAGAGTTCATCCTGAACTGATGTGCAAGAGCAGGATGTAGAGAAAGGGTTATTTTTCAAGAAATCCATTTAAACGTTTGCTATTTCTTCATTCAACTTGATTGCAAATACTCTTGCCTGGTGGCAGTCAGTTTTCAGGAGGGAAATTTCCCAAATACTCGCTTGTGGAAATGTGCTGGCAATCTTTGCAATTCACTGATCTGCTTGACACCTGCTTCATATTTTCACATGTTTTAGGCTACTATTGGGACTGATGTGAAATACTTGATTAAATACATATATGAAGGCAGCAAGCCTTTGTCCTGGAACACAGTAACCTCCAAAATGGGTCTGGGAATAGAATTTTCCCCTCAGAAAGACAGGCACCTTGGGAAGCTGGATTGTAATTTGTTAGCATCATTTGAGCATCTCTTACCAGTGCCTTTGTCATTGCAAGATCCTTCCCCCTTTTCATCTCTGGCATTCTCTCCCTGTTGCACAAAGTAGCTCAGTCCCTTGAGACCTGATGTGCTTTTACATGATTCAAGTTAGCAAGCTCTGCGTAGTAGTGACCGAGTAGAAATTAATGATGTGATACACACCAAGTAAGACAAGATGATCTCATATTCCCTTCTGCTTTCAGACAAAATGAGATGCAAAGTTTTGATTTTGCTCCTCAAGCCTTTGTGAGGGATGCATCTCTTTGTCTATTGTCCTGCAAAAGTAAGAACTTCCAGGGCATTGCACTGAGGACTTTCTTTTGAAATATTCTGATGATCACATACTCTTCTTTACCACAGCATTTCTGAGCTTTTTGCAGCTGCTCTTTCCAGTTGGAATTCAGCTATATGCAGACTTTTGTGACTACATTATCTTTTGGACTGCTATATTTTGAGTCTTATATCTTTCAAAGCCGAAAGCATAACACCCAATGTGTGGTTTAAAACTAGTGGCATTGTCCCCTTGAACTGCTCTAGACATTTTTTTTCTTTCTTCTTGATTTAGCTTCACTTACTAGAACTATGACTTTATTTTCAAATGCTTTCTTAATATCCCTTCCTTTCGAGGTTGCTAATTGCTTGTCTGGGAACATAGACAAAGCCTGTTTAACTTGGACTCTGCATTACAGAGGCAACATCTGGCTAAGAAAAATTAGCAGAGTGCATTCAAGGAGAGGCAAAGTAGTTGTTCTCTGTGGCTGGGGGAATGGTGTTCATCAGCCCCCACCCCATCTTCTGCAGATGCAGCTGAGATGCAGCTTGGCCTCTGTAGTTGAGCAACACAGGCCTTTATT
Organism: Cygnus olor; assembly: GCF_009769625.2. Taxonomy (NCBI): domain Eukaryota; kingdom Metazoa; phylum Chordata; class Aves; order Anseriformes; family Anatidae; genus Cygnus; species Cygnus olor. The sequence continues at coordinate 80,769,670 of NC_049170.1, read as the reverse complement.
GCATGACAGATTGTCCCTCCAGGCAGTAGGAGGAGGAGGAAGGCTCTCCTCCCACTCCATTCCTTAGTCCCAAACCTTTCTCTCCCTGGCCTTTATCCTCTTAGAAACAGGGCTTGGCCTCAGCTCTGCCTGCTTCCTTCACTGCCCCAAGAAGCAGATAGATTGCTGAAGGGCAAGGAGGAAAAAGGAAGATGTGATGAGGATGGGGATAGGTAACAGCTTGGGGAAGGGGAGTTACTGGATAGCAATGAACTGTGCCCATGGGAAATGAGACAGAAGAGACAGAAAGAGAGAGGAACTGCTCGTACATTCATCCCCGTGAAGCTTAATGGTCCCTCTCCAGTCTTCTTTGGCCACCTTTAATTTCTATATCTCTGCATTCCTTACAGGAAGACATATTAATCTGACATCTTGTTATTCTCTATCTCCCATACTGACCTTTTACCAGAGCTGTAAATTCTGAATTTTACCTAAGTTGGTCTTCCAGTGTAAGGACTTGCTCCCTTCCAGGATAACATTCCTGTTATATGTAAGGTGCCACTACTAGAAGTTCATTGCATAGATTTCAGTTTCTGTGTTGCTATTGCTAACATTTAGCAAAAGTAGCAAAGTGTGTGAGTTGAAAAAATAAAAGCTCAAAATGAGTTTGGGATTTTTTATTTTTTTTTCCCCAGGAGTACCATGCAATTGTGAGTGTTTGCTCATTTCACAGGACAGTTAGACTGTAGTATTAGTATCTTTATCCTGTTATATTTAAGAGTATCATAGGAAGGACAGGGAGGACAGACAAAATGATTGCACATTGATATCCACATGACAGCAAAATGGAGTCAAAGTATAAATTATGCTATTAAGACTAAAAATGTGTAGCATGCATATATCTGACCTTTGCTCCTAAGTGCTGTTAACCATCCCAGGAATTTGTTGTTCACATGGTGACTAAGCACTGTTTAGGGTTTACAGAGATAATCTGTAGACTTTGGTTCAAAAGGGGTTAAAAGTCAGGCAAGACGGTGAGAGCTTTGTGGGCTTCAGGAGAACCAAAATGCAGGAACTGGCAGGGCTCATCCTCACCTGTGACCAGCTCTCATTTGGTGAGAAAAAGCCAAGACAGCCAGATGGCTTCCACTACTTCTATGTGAGTGACATTGGGATTTTTCTTTAAAATGAAATGAAACAGAAGGCTGTGGGTTCTCCAACCTTCACGATATGCAGCACTTGACTGGGAATTTTTCTTACATTCCTATATATTTGAAGAATTAGGACTGAAACAAGCAGTAGGACCCTAGGGCCATATTCTGTCATCTCTATGGAAACTCATTACGTGAATTACCTCCCTACTGGTGTCAGACTGCAGGCAGGCAAACAGGTGTGGTCTTGTCTCTGTGCAACTCACTAATCCATTGCGTCTCTTTGCATGTGTGAAATTACATGTGTATATGGGGTGTGGTGGCAGGACAGTGAAAGCCTCTTATGATGGGTCCTAAAGCTGTGAGTCTGACCCTTCTGTGATTGTGCTGAAAGCGATACTGGGGATAAAAGGGAGAGTGATCCAGATGCACATCATGAGATAGGGGAGAGACAGAGGCTCTGGTGTGCAGTTCTGACTAGTTTGCATTTGTGGGGTTGTGGTGGTTTTACTCGGGTGGGTGGCATAGCTCCACCACAACCGCTCTCTCACTCCGCCTCCTCAAAGAGGAACGGGGAGAAAATACGATGAAAAGGGCTCAAGGGTTGAGATAAGGACGAGGAGATCGCACAATAATTATCGTGACGGGCAAAACAGACTCAGCTTAGGGAGATAGTAAGATTTATTACCTATTACTAACAAGCTAGAGAAGTGAGAAACAAAGGAAAGAAACCAAAAGCACCTTCCCCCCATCCACCCTCTTCCACCTCCTCCCCCCGAGCGGCGCAGGGGAACGGGGGAATGGGGGTTATGGTCAGTCTATAGCGCTTCCTCGCCGCCGCTCCTTCTCGGTCACTCTCGTCCCCTGTGCTGTGGGGTCCCTCCCACGGGATGCAGTCCTTGCCAAACTGATCCGACGTGGGCTGCCCACAGGCAGCAGCTCTTCAAGAACTGCTCCAGATATGGGTCCGTACCACAGGGTCCATCCCTCAGGAGCAAACTGCTCCAACCTGGATCCCCCACGGGCAGCAGCTCCTGCCAGGTCACCTGCTCCTGCGTGGTCTCCTCTCCACGGGATACAGGTCCAGCCTGGAATCTGCTCCAGCAGGGGTCTTCCACAGGCCGCAGCCTCCGTCGGTGCAGGTCCACCTGCTCCACCGTGGTCTCCTCCACGGGCTGCAGTGTGGAACCCTGCTCCACCGTGGTACTCCATGGGCTGCAGGGGGACAGCCTGCTTCACCATGGTCCTCACCACAGGCCGCAGGGGACTTCTGCTCCGGCACCTGGAGCACCTCTCCCCCTCCTTCACTGACCTTGGCGCCTGCAAGGCTGTTCCCCACTCCTCTCACTCTCCCAGCTGCAGTGTGGCGCAGCATTTTTTTTTCCCTGTCTTAAATATGCTCTCACAGAGGCGCAAAACAACATCACTAACTGGCTCAGCTCTGGTCAGCAGTGGGGCCCTTACCTAACATGGGGCAGCTTCTAGATCCTTCTCACAGAAGCCACCCCTATGGCCCCCGCTACCAAAACCTTGCCACATAAACCCACCACAGGGGTTGGAGTGAGAAAGCTGTACCCTCCTCTGTTAGCACAAAGGAGAGGAGTTATTCCATGCTATTTTTCCTCATCTGTGTACAAGATGGACAGACTGCACAGTTGGTTAAGGTCGTAGCTACTGAAGACAAAGAACACGATTGTCTGTTGCTCTGCAGGCAGAAGGCAGCAGGAATCAAGAGAGACAGGACTGGCTCTGTCTGCATACTGCAGTAGATGTACCTTTTTGCATCTTCTGTGCATGAAAAAGTATGTTTTAATAGATAAGAATTCCAGTGGCCTAGAACTAATGCAGTTTTAGAATAAATCTGGTAAAAGCTGAGTGTCCTGAGGATTTTGAGTACTCCCTTTCCATGGACAGACCAACAGAAACTCCAGGACAATAGTAAACACAACGTTATCTCTCTCATAATAAATTTCTCCATTTGTTATCTCCTGACCAGCAGTTGACTAAGTTACAAGAAAGTGAGGGAAAATATTTGAACTATTTATACACCAGTGAAGGTGGTACCATGTTACCTTCTTTCTTTTGCAAGATCCTGTTTGCTAACAGCAAGTTATGGCCCCTAGGTGCTGCCAAAGTATGTGTTATCTTGAGGGAGGGAATGGGGGGAAACTAAAACAAGTAGAACAAGCAAAATACTCTGGGGTGGAGCTGAAAAAAAAAAAAACACAACCTACCACCACAGACCACCCAGTACTGGTGCCATGCTTTTCATACTGGAGTGAGGAAAGAGTATAGCATCCTTGCAGTAACTTCACACCTCAAAACCCTCCTCTGTCACTCTTCCTGCACTTCCGTGACAGTTCCTTGCGGGTCTGTTTCCTTTCTTATTCCTGGACTGGAAGAGGACTGGAAGATGGTTTCATGGACAAAACAGACTTGGCTTGGGGAAGAGTAATTGAATTTATTGCCAACTGATCACAAAGTAGAACAGTGAGAATTAAAAACTTTAAAACAAACAAACAAAAAAACCATCTCCCCACCCTACCTCCTTTATCCCAGGCTAAACTTCAGTCTCGATTCTTCCATCTATTTCCCACAGAGCAGTGGGGGGGTGGGTGGAGGGTGTTGGGGAATGGAGGTTGCAGTCAGTCTACAACACTGTCTCTGCTGCTCCTTCATTGTCACTCCCCCCAGACCCCCTTCTCCTGCGTGGGCTCCTCTCCACGGGCTGCAGCTCTGGCCCGGGGCCTGCTCCTGCGGGGGCTCTCCATGGGCCACAGCCTCCTCCAGGCCACATCCACCTGCTCCACCGGGGGCTCCTCCACGGGCTGCAGCATGGAGATCTGCTCCGTGTGGGACCCATGGGCTGCAGGGGGACAGCCTGCTCCACCAGGGGCCTCTCCACAGGCCACAGGGGAACTGCTGCTCCAGTGCCTGGAGCATCTCCTGCCCTCCTGCTGCAATGACCTTGGGGGCTGCCAGGCTGCTTCTTTCACATTTTCATTACCTCTCTCTCAGCTGCTGAACCTTTTCATCTATACAGTTATGTGCTTTCACAAGTAATACTCGGTCTAAACTTATTTTCTAGCTGGTAAATGTCTCCTGAAAACAATGAGAAGTAAATCAGGGAATTTCCTGTGGAAATGTTCAAACATTTTAGTAGGCAATCACAGCAAACCATATATTACAAACATGTTCTTTTGCTGTTCTTAACCTGCTGATACAAGCATCAGGCTCTATAGCCAGTGTGCGTGCCACAATCCTGCTGTGTCCCACCCCCATGGCCTGAAGTGTCAGTGCAAGGGTCTCCAGCATGGGTTAGTCAATCTCCTCTCAAAGTCCTTGGTCCTTGCACCCCTTTATTCTGCAGCAGCAGCAATGAAAGAAGAATGGGGTCCTGCTTTGAAAGCCAGACCCTTCCAGCTGTGACTGGTTCCTTCCCACCCTGTCCCTGTGGAGTACCATCAGCAGGTGAGGTTGGCAGAGGCTTTCTTGGACAAACCCAGCTCCTCTAGAAGAGCCTCCAGGCACGGTACAGGCACAGGGGAGGAGAAGTGGCTTTGAGGCAGGGATTTGCTCCACGCCCTGTTCTTCTCCAGCCTGAGTGTCTCTGGTGCTGCCCAGTGGCCATGTGCCACCAAAGCCTATTCATTCCTGCACACTAGCCCTCTCAGGTGACAGAGGGGACAACTGACTGCTGCTACCATCAGCCACCAATTTCTGAATTTGTTCTGGTCAGTGTGAACAGAATTTGCTCAGCTGTTGAGCAAATCTGAGCTGAGGCAGCTCCTTGGGTACCTCAGGGTAGGGCCTGGCAGCCCAGGCCTGTCCCATCACCCCAGCCAAGAGCAGGGCATCAGCAAACTGGACACAGTGCTCCAGATAAGGTCTCACAAGTCATGCTTAGAAAGGCGAAGCAGTGCTTCCTTCCCTCCCTGTGCTTTTTTAGCTGATGCATCCCCATACATGGTTAGCTTTAATAGCTGCAGGGGCACCCCACAGACTCTTGTTCAACCTCTCGCCACCTATCAGGACTTCCGCAGCGTTGCTTCCAGCCTGTGTGTCCATGCTTATTCCTCTGCATAGGTCCTTCCTTCTCTGGTAAAAGCCCTTGCTGCATTTGAAATACTACAAATGAGATGTGTTTGCTTAAACATGTTTTTATTAAGATTAAAGTATTAAAAGAGTACATAAACAAGACCCATTACATGTGAATACAAGAAAAACAATTTGAATAGTAACATGCCATATTTGGTCATGATGATTGAGCCAAAAAAGTTTAAGGAGAAATGTGAATTATAAGATTTCTATAAGGCATCTTAGAAAAGTGAGGAAGAGCCCTGCAGCACCAGGAGCACAAAGGAAAAGCAATTGCCTTGTCAGCATAGGAATGGTTGGTGACAATCGATAGTTTAATCTGAGAGCTTTCAAGTGACTAATTCTGGAGGAGTCACCACAAAGCCTGGTCATGCAGACACCTGGCTTAATTGGAAGGCTGTATTTTTTCCCCCATAGGACTTCTGCTGGTAAATCAGGTTGTATTTTTCAGTGTGATGATTCTGATGATTCAGTACTATTACTGAAATGTTAGTTTGCAGCAGGAACATCTCTGTTCATGATTATGCTTTCTTTGGGTGCAGTTTTCATTCCCTTAACCCTTCGTCCATGATGCATAAAGGAAAGGCAAAGGGTGGATGTTATATTGTAATTTCTCTCAGATTTATGTTGTGTGTGTTTTGTTTTTTTTTTTTTCCTTATATGGCTGTGACAGAAAATATGCCTTTCTTTTTTATCCTTGGTATTACAGTGCTTTGGGTCTTGCTGTAAGGGGCAGAAACTCTTTCAACTTTCTTTTCTTTAAGGGGAAATCCATCTGCCAAAGAAGAGAATGCTGTTGGTTGGGTTGTGCTTGATGAAGAAGAGGAATGGGTGGTCAGCCCTAAATTCTTCAGAGACGCTTGTAACATCCATCCCAGCTTCTGCTGAGCCTACCACATCTCTGCCTGCTTCAAAGATTTCCACACATGCTGCATGGACAGCCTCAGACATCTTTAAGCTTACTGTTGAAGAGATGCCAGACATATTCGCTGATGAGCTGAACAGGTCGGTCATACCCAAGGCCATGAAGACAGATGTGAGGTTGTATTTCTCCTCCATCTTCATGCGGGGGAGGTACACTTTCATCCTCCTCTCTTCCATCATAGTAGAACTGGTCCATTCTGTCAGTTTTTCAAAGCTGATTGTAGTCTCAAGCTGCAAGGAGACGAGAATGACATCCATGAGATGACAACTTCCTTCACAGTACTTTGTAGTACCATGTCCCATTTACCATTATGGGGTTCTTTGTATTTTAAACTGACTGCTCTTGGCATGGTGCTTTTCCTAGGCATGTAAAGATTAATGGATCTAGGAGAGGAAAGCATAGTATGACTCTCTGCTCTGTCCCATTTTCTCTTTCTTTAATAGACTCACTGCCAATTCTTTTTTTTCTTTTTTTTTTTTTTTTTTTTTAATTTTGATGACTACTCTGCAAATTTCACCTAAGGTCCTTCTCTGCATATCTTCTTTGCTCAGGAAATATATTGCAAAAATCATTCTGTGCTTTTGAGTTTTAAGCTCTCTCTACATTTAAGATCTCTGAGTAAACAAGATGTTAATGGTAACCAATTACTGATACCTAAACAATCAGCTGTTACTAGATTAGGAACTGATATCTTTAAGAGAACTTTGCTTTTTGAAAATTAGAAACTTAGCTGTAAAGTATCCTTCCATTTTAGTTACACTGTACCAGTCCAAGATCACTCGATTCAAAGTTATCTTTACCATTTAAAAAAGAAAGTATAAAATAGCATAGTGACTGGTTGCACTGGTAACTACTAGAGGAGTGAGAATCCCTGTTAGTGATAGGCATCCAGAATAATTGGTTTCTTTCATTATTACTGATATTGCTTTATACCTAGTAATGTTTCTTTCCCTGATAACTTAGCAAATCCCTCTTACATGGATCTTGCCATGACAGGTTGTAGAAATGCCATTTCAATATATTCTCTCTCATCATCTTTATACAAATTATTTTTCTTAAATGTGCAGATTCTCTTTAATAAAAGCTTTTCTTTTTCAGACTTTCTAGTCAAAATGCACAGTGCTTGTTTCCTACATATACATACTTTTTTTTTCTAGAACTGTACATAATCTTCAGTATGCATGTCTGCAGTCATAAGTGATAGAAATTGTGTCTTTTCATCTTTGTAATTTAGATTCATGAGTTAGTGTGCAAACATTTCAATGAATTCTCCTTTGTTACTCTGCATTTCTATTCAGATTGTCATCAGAAGGACTGTAGTTAACATCCTATTCCTGTATTATGTTCATATCAGCAATAGTATGTTATGTACTTATTATTTTCTGAAATTGCTTTAACCATTCCACTGTCCTTCATATCCAGTTTTTAATATAGGTTAATTTATGAGGGTATGAAGGAAGCATGTCGAGCACCACCAAATGAAACTATCGTTAGAACCAGTAAAGCTAACATGAACTTCCAAAGAAGCTCCTCAATGTGCAGGAATGGAGATATAAGGCCTCTGGAGCTCAAGTCACTGCAGTAACAGTTGCTTAGCTGAGAGAATAATTTCTTCTATGGCCAATGTTTAACCCTGTTAAGTAGTTCCTTAAACAATCCATGCTCAGGACAAACTATTGCAGGACCCACCAAGACAACTGTATGCTTCTAAGCAATAATCACATATTGTCAGTGTTCAAATTTGTGCTGGTGAAATGTTTTAGGATAACTTTATTGAGAAGGGCTTTGCAACAGCTAAATTTCACTGTGTTTATGATTTTCTGAACCCAACTGCTAGGGCCATACCTGCTCCAGGCCAGAGACTTCATCAGGCAACAGCACGCACATGCTCATCATTCCACTGGCAAATGGAAGCTCCAGGATCTTCACTTTCTCAGAAGTCACCGTGGCCACTTTAAATGAACCAACCTGGTACATCATCTGCACAGGTTTGCTTTCTTGCTGCAGAACCAAAAAAGAGAATATAATTTTAACAAATATTATTCTTAGAGGGTGGAAATGTCTAGTTATGGTTAAAATGACTGATTGCTCTTGTCCAGAAGGACTTTTTCAAAGGAAAGTTGGTGTTTCAAGTTTTTTTCTTAGAAGCTTTATAGTTTCAGAAATAGTGTGAAGAGAGAGACATTAGGAAAACTCCCTGTGATTAACAAAGAACAGAAGTAGACAAATAAGCAGATATTTTGATGTAGTGTCTGAATAACAAGGTGACTACTCTCTTCACAAATTCTAGATGACATCTATAAGGTGATGCATGCCCATGTACCTCGGTCATTCTGAAAGGCATGGTTTGAGTGTCTTCATCCTTAAATGCTTTCTCCCACATTCCTTTGAAGTAAATGGCATTAACCAGGACCATTGTAGTCTGGGAATCCACAGAGCTTGGCTGAAGGATATTTTTGATGATTCCTTTAAGAATGAACAGGAAAAAAGAATTGTATAATACATTGACAATCACAATGTTAAATACAGGTTGTAGAATTTGTGGGAAAGAGGGTGTGTAGACAAGGACATTGTTTTGTTTCTGCAACTATAATCTTGTACTTCCAAGGTTGACTTGCTCACTGCTGTTGACAATAGCTCTTTTCCTCTCTGCAAAGAGTCACAATAAGAGCTGTAGGACCCAGAAATTTATATGTTACAAAATGACTAAATCTGTAAAATTTATGATAAGAAGAACCACTAAAACCTCTTTTATCTGATGATCTCCAACCCAAACAGTACCAGCAAACATAAATATTACTTGCTTCAAAGTTGAAAGAGATGTTTACATAAAGAATATAACTGGAGAGGAAAACAATTTTACTCTGTTTTTTTTTAATGTTTTGCTCCTATTTATTCTGCAGTCCTCATGCAAGCTTTAGCAAGCTCCTCATGTCCTCTTCCACCAGTAACTTAATCATCACCTGATTTTCTCCTTCAAAGTATGACACCACACCAGAGGTTGCGTGGTTGTCAATGTTTTCATCTCATTAGAGGTTGAATTCAGTTAGAATTCACTGTCTTTTGTCTGTGTTTCAAGCAGAAGGGAAAGGAATGCTTTAAGGAGGTGAGGAAGAGACTAGAAAAAAATGGAGGAACCACATGGAGAAGCATTAGGGCAGAAATCAAAATCATGATACACCTCCTTTCATACACCTCCCTATCATTCCTTAACTCTGGTTTTCCATTGCCTTTACCTGTTAAGATTTCTAAAGTGGCTTTTGACTGCATGCCCTACTTAACAAGTACACAGCAACTCTGGGAAGCCTGAAGGAAAACATACTGGCTGAGGGAAATCAGGATTCTCAGCATAGGGTGAAACCAGTTGTCACTGTGTACAAAGCATGTTTTAATGCTGTCCTTTTTATTAGGACTGGAAATATTACATTCCTGTAAATCCCCTGCAGATAGAGAGTCCTCTAATAGAGGGGTGTCTGGATAGTTCCTTATGATGATAGTTCCTTATCTGAGAACTGATCTATTTTCCAGAAGCAAGAACAAAAGGAGAGGTTTTGTATTTATCTCTCCAGACTTAAGTGCTCTCCTGTGCTGTTCAAATATGTTGGCAGAAGGGAAAATACCTATGCCGACATTTTCCTTGCCCTTACCATTTGTTTGACTTTCAACCCAGGAATTGATGAGCTCTCTGGCTTGATCTGCAGCTGTTTGGAAGCTGATAGACTCCAAGCCTCCTTTATACAGTTCCTTCACACATTGCAAGTATTCCTGTTAAGGAAGATTATGCAGTTTTCAGATCAGAATTTCAAAACAGTTTGCAAATGTGAAATGCACGACTGAAATTAACAGATGTGAATAATATACTAGTGTAAAAAGCTATTCTATACTATATATTACTACGTACTATGCCTTATAGTATATTTACTACAGTAATATGCTGTAGCTCTATTGATTAGCCTTAATAAGCAGTCACAGCAATAAGACATGATTCTACTTCATAAACATTCTACGATTCGGCATTTACTGCTTCAAGCAACAGTATATGCTCAAATTTTTCAAGTGTTTTCCAGCACTGAGTTGGATCTAAAAATGTTGATTCATTTCAGTTGAAGTATGCTTGTTGTCAATTTGCCCCCTTTTTATTTTGAAAATGTTTTCCTTTGCTTTCCAAATGAAATGTTCCTTTCAATTGGAAAACCTGGATATTTTCGTCTGAAAGCACCATATGGAATATTTTGAGAACCTGAAGTTATTTCCATGTTTGTTTTACAATCTGAGATAATAGTTGGATTTAACTCTTTCCAACAAAAATTATCTTTACTGATATTACTGATATTATCTTTACGTTACTTATACCATGACACAGTTGGATCATGACTGTACTTTGCACAAACATCCTTTTGGCTAGGCACATATTCTCTGAAGACTGTACAGGTTTAGGGCTGTGATAAAAAGAAGTCATGAATACTGCCTTCCATATGCAAGAAAACTTCTTTAGCAGAGCCTAGACTTCTGACAGTGCTTTAGCATTACAGAACAGTAGGGCTTTGACATGGAAAAGTCTCGGATCAGATTTTAGAGCAACTCACCGGCAGGATTGTGTATGTCTCTTCAGCATAAAGTCTACTGGCAAAGCTGAGCGAAAAATTGTCACTTGGTTTGGTGATTTCGGTGAGTATGTCTCTAAGTGAAGAATGGACACTTACAGATGTGCCACACTGAATACAAATAAAAAGATAAGGGATGTTATTCTAGTTTTAGTACTTTGTAGGTTTTGAATAGTGTATGACAAGTGTAAAGTAGTTCAGATATTTCTGCTTACAAAACTGTTTTTTGTTCCATCTGTCTTGCTGCTAATAACTATACTGGTGTAGTCCTTTTCTAACATACACAAATTTTGTGCTGTTTTTCTTCCATAATTTCCTCATACTTCTTTCTGCAGGACTCTTAACTGCCCTCTGCAGTAATCTAGCTCCAGCAGACCAGGTAGGCTTTCCATCTTTCCCAGTCAGACCCATTTAACCACCATCATCCAACTACCTTGCCTAAGCATGCAAGTATCCACAGTTTTGTGTATTTGCCCAGTATTTTGGTCCTGGGTTTTATCTTCTGTTTGTTCTGAATCCCCTGTTACCTCCCTTCTTTCTCGATTCGTACAAACAAAGAATTCCCCCAACTGCTGGATGCAGAGCACTAGATGCTCATCAGAAAGGGCTTGGAACTGAGAGATCTATCTACTCTATCTATCTAGAGATTTATCTACTAGACTTAGAGAAGGGGATGAATTTTTTTCTTTACCTGAGATTCCATACTCTCTCCAAATCCTGGGATTTTATCGAAGTGAACAACCTGTAATTGAAAATAATAGTAGCTGAAATAACAGGTATAACAAAAAAGGTTATGCAACTGAGATTAATGCATGATGTTTGAAATATAGCTGTTGGGTAACTGGGAGGATGTATGACTAAAAGGGTCAATCTATCTGTACCATCTCTGAATATCTGTTCATACTGCTGTCTGCTTTGATAATCTCTTTTTTTCCCACAGTAGACATATGGAAATCAGCTCCGTTACATGCTGTTATTAAGACTAAATTTCTTCCAGGTAACAATTCAACCTTCCTCTATGAAAGAAGTGAGAGCTGTAGGAAACTCATGTGATGAAGAGCCACTGGAATGCATTGTTCTTTTGGAGAATCCTACTACTAACAATGATAAAATTCAAACTAAAATCCAGTTTCAAGATTTCTGGCCAGTGCATTTGTTTAACACTGTGGGAGTTGGAGGTGATGGCAGCTTTAGAGAAAGCTTTTGCCTCTGATCTATGCAAGTTCCAAGGTACATTATCATATAATTAAGTGCTGTGGCTCCATTGAGCAGGACAAAGGTTTTCATCCTTAACTGTAGTCTCACCTTATCTATCTGGGCCCTGGTGTTGTCTCTTGCACCTAGGTAGACCATGGCCAGAGCTGAAATGATGCTCAAGGGGGAGTAGAAGATGTTCTCATTGACATGCTGGACTTTCAGCTCCCTGAAGACATCAAAACAAAATTCCGTGCTTGCTGCACCGATGGAGCCCATTGTGAAATCCGTGTTGTCTAGAGCAAACAGCAGAAGCACAGTGACAATGTAATGATGGAATGCTATACAAACACAGTGCGATGCAGGATTTTCTGTAGTGAGCCACCCCTTTTGAAGTACCGGTAGTTTTTAGGCCATTCAATAAAAAAACAAATAGTTTAAAAGTCATTCTTTGTTAACATGCCTATTGCCATACCCACCTCTCCTGCATGTTCAAAACTGTATTCATAAATCTATTTCTTTTTGCATTTGCATTCAGTTGCCTTTTTAGCAGTAAATTTTCTCAGAAGTCTTAGTTCCATATATAGTTTGTTTACCTTTTAAAAGCAGTCAAACAACAATTGTTTGTACATATTTTCATCCAGTGAAAGATAGAATTCCTCGAATCAAAACAAGAAAATATGGCCTGTTTGATAGACTTGCAAAGCTGGAAATTCAAAGTGCAAATTTCAGTAGGTTTGGACAGATAAATGTGAAAGCAGAGGCTCGCTGACTGTTTTTATATTCTAAAAATAAATAAGTGAAGAAAAATATCTACTTGTTCCATTGTACCTACTGCCAGTGGATCTTTAAAGGCTTGCATTTCTACTCTTGTTTTAGTAATGGAAGAATAGATAGGGAATATAATTTGTCTAAGTCTAGAAGAGAGACTGATGCACATAATTCATATATATGAATATTCAATTCCACCCTATCGTGCTTTCAGACATACTTGAAAAAAGCAAGCTATATGTATATATCCTGTACTATAACCTTTCTGAGGAGTTAAATTTTGTTAGTGACATTCAGACAGAAGAGGAATGCAGACATGGTAAATTAGCAACTATAATACAGCACTGTCAAATGAATAGTTGTGTAAAGCAGTAGAATCTTTATATTTGTTTCTGTCTTTAACTACTATAAAGTGCCAGGCTGTACAAGTCCTGTATAGCCAGTATGCTTATATAAAGCACAGCTTTTGAGGTCAGCATGAACCTAGTTTTCTTCCTGTAATTTATAGAAATTGCTAAGGTTATTTGTCTTCCAGAATCCAGCCTCTTATACAGGTGCTTAATGCTGAAGCCTGAAGTTTGTCTTTGTCATATTAAACCCCACCGAGGTTTTTAGTGACCATGCATGTGAATAAACACACACGTCCACATATTTCTCTCACATTCTTTTCTGTAAACAAATTAACATTTATAGATTATTGTAAGAATATAAGTTTATACACCTACACGTTTTGATCTTGTGTAGAGTTCAGCAGCTGTATTTTGCAGGAATTAAACTGTTAGAGAAATTTCACACTAAAATAACCCTAAAAAATCACTGAATGCCACAGTGTTGCTCTCTGTGCATTCTGTTGAACTGGAAGTCAATCAAGCAAACTGCAAAAAATCAAATTTAAAAGATACTGAACAATACAATAAGGTGCTCTGAAATAAAAACATATTTTAAGCACAAAGAATAACTGTTTTAGAAATCTCCTGAAAACCAACACATAGTTTTTACACATAATAAAACAGAGCAGAATACATACACACAGGTGAGAAGTTTTTGTAGAGAATATCATGCAAATATTCTGACCTTAAAGATACCAAGCATAAGACAATAATAATTATTTTTTTTAAGTTTAGGCACAAGCAAGAGCAAATATAGTGGGAAGGTAAATTTTCCTAGAGAAGCGCTTACCGTTTGAGCTTCAGCACCAAAGGTAATACAGCTTTCCAGCTGTATGTTGAGAGAGTGGCTGTACCCTGGGGAATTTATACAGTCTGAATTTGGACCCACCCGCTGGTGCGCTTCAGAAGTTTGACCTTTGACACCATAAAATCATTTGATGGAATTGGGTCAGATTTACTTTCAATGGGTCCATTCTGGGTTGAAGGGAGAGCAAATATTAGTTTCTTATTCTGTGTAACAAAGTGTTTCCTGCTAGTTCTGCTAATCCATCAGGACTGTTGAGTAGGACAGAAGACTGGGAAATACTTGTCATGTTCCTTTAAGCCTCAGTTACAACTAGGTACCTGGATGTTAATGAAAACAACAACAAAAACAAACAAAAAAAAAAAAGAGAAAAACTTTGCGATGGAAAACATAATTAGCAATTATTAGTTAATCTGCTTGTTATTATGGTCGTAGTAACAGAACAGAACTCTATTTCAGTTGGTCTTTTTTGAATGTACAGCACGCATCTGAGCCATGCTAGACAGGAGATAAGTGAGAACAGGACTTAGCCTAATTTTCTCCTGACGAAATGAAGAAGTGTGCATGTGAGAAAACCAAATGAGATGAGAATGAAAAGCAGACACATTTTCTTTGGAGAGTTGGAATATTTAGAAAAAGATCTTTTGATGGGTGTGAAGGCCTTATAAACAATTTTTATTCTCAGGGAGTAATAGAAAAACATAGCTCCATAGAAAGCAAAAAGTATTCAATTCCAAATGTTTTTATGGTATGCATTTCTCGTGTTTCTCATGAATAACTTAATGGCCTGGCAGATGACGGAAGAAGTGTAAAATTTAGCTAAAGGAGTGTTCATGGTCCGAGGGACAATCATAATATACAATAGCAAATATATTTCAGTTATAGAAGCTATTGTCTTCTAAATAATAGAAGACAAACAGTAAAGAAACCATTCTGACCTCTGAAAAGCATTGTGTGATTTAAAAAGAGAAAAAAGAGTTAGTACAACATAATTCTTCAGAACATATGTGGGGATTGCTGTAATCTCTGTTAAGGAGAAGAGTTAGGTTCCTATACCTCTAGCAAAAGTTTAGACCATGCAGTTTTCTTTTCCTTAGTCTGCTTCCTTTTGTGAAAATAAATATACTTCTACAGTATATAAGTCTGAGGACTTAAGCAAGACAAGATTGTAGGGGAAATGTTATTTTTTGCTAGATATCTACAAGTGCCAGCTGAGGCTTTTGTTGCATTTTGTTTTTAAGCAAGACTGCTGCTTCTATTTCAGCCCCTAAGAAAGTCTAAAACCCTTGTCTGTTTTTTTCTACTAATAGACTTGCTTCTCAAAGTGTTATCTCTAACTATAAAATATGTATTAGTCTGCTGATAGAGAAAGGAGATTGGGAGTAAGTCTCCCCAGATACACTTTTAATCCAAAATCTCCAATCTGGTGTCAATCAAACACCAATAATAAATTGTGTATAGGTATCCTGCTACTATATACCCTACTCTTGCTATGTGTTTCTTAATATGCAGATTGACATAGACCAAGTAGTCCTGTCATAATAAAACATCCTGGTGAAATAACAAGGAAAAGAGGGTCAGTTTTGGCTCTCACTGAGGCAAGGAACTGTTTACCAGACAGGCAGATGCTGGAGAGGACATCCATCTTCAAAAAGATGCTTCCACATACTTGGAGATATTGGGACAGTGCTACCATAGCTGAGAAGAATGGCTGAAGATCTCCTGAAGAAGGAGGCAGTAAAGAGGCAGTTTTAGTGGGAAAATTTCTTTCTGTTCGGAGGCTTGGTCTGAGAGCATGTCACATAGATATACCCAGAGAACTGGGCAGCTAAGCCAGTACCTTAGCTGCTAGCTCACAAGCCACTCACAGGGAGATCAGCAGTAAGAATTAACAAGCCTTGTGAAACAAGGAGGATAAAATGCTTTTTAATGAAAACTCTCTAGGAGAAGCTCTATTCTTGACTGAGTTGTCAGGCAGGATCTTTAATAACTTCTTTCTCAGAGAAGTTTCTGCTAAAGAAAAGGAGCAAGGTACCCACCATGGCCAAAACTGTCAGCCATTTTGTTTGAGCAAACAGCAGATCAGGTCAGAAAGGGTGAGGTGTTTCCAAAGTAATGCTGGCATATATAGTAAACCGTATGTATTTATGTATTTATTTATAATACATAAAGCCTTTATGAATGTAATTTAGTGCGTTGCCTCCTTCGGGCTGTTATGAATAAATGTGTTATTAACACTTCGCCATAACTTGTCTTACGAGTAGTGAATAATAGTTTGGTATACTGGGAGCCAGGGCACTGAACTCAAGTAGGCACATTCACTCTTTTGTATCCAATAGCAGAGAGGGTACAAAATTTCATTTCTGTAGCTCAGGAGGTAGTATTGGGTCTGTGTAGCAAGTTTTTGAGAGTGGGAGGGTTGCCTCTCTGAGCAGAGCCCAGAAGCTGCCCCTTTTAGACAAGTGCAACTCCCATTCCCCACTCCTATGTGCCATGCAGGGAGAGGAGGCAGAAGAAGCCAGGGGTGGGAGGAAGGTGCTCTTAGTTTTTGCTGGTCTAATCTGTTATCAATAGGCAATCAGTAATATTAATCTTTATGCTGAGTCTGTTTTGTCCATGACAGTAACTGGTGAGTGATCTCCCTATCCTTATCTCAACCCACAAACTTTTTGTATTATATTTTCTCCTTGTGTCCTTCTGAGGAGAGGGAGTGAGAGAAGAGTGTGGTGGTGCTTAGCTTCCCATTGTCGCTAAACCACCACAGAGGTGAGGTGATACCACAGATATCGGTAAAGGCAGAAGTGATTTCCAGTGCTAGGTGTCCAAATGAAAATTTGGCATATAGTAAAATACTGGGACGTGTGCCTGGACAGTAAGTGTCAGAAGAAGTGTATCACACCTTGCTTTCCTTTTAAGCTGTGTGTCCACAAAATTCTGGTCATCGGGAGGCCTTCAAAGCTGAAGATTAGAAGTCTGAAGAGGACATATCAAAGTGGGCAGATGTGTCTACAGCTAATAAGCTGGTTTCTCACATTGTTCATACTGAACCTCAGGTCTGTACCACTGTTTTAGCTTCCTATCCCTTTTCTGTTCAGGACCACTTGGTGTTCACAGGTATTTATATTTCCACATATTAGTCTTCCATTGCTTCATATAAGACTTGGCCAGTACATTTGACTCAGACAAATCTGCCTTCAAAGTGTCCCTGAAGCCTCTTTCTTAGACAACCATGATTCCCCGAAGGAAGAACTTAAGATAAGAAGTTCTGCTTTTATAGCGTGTGAGAAAGATACTCTACACTTATTCCAAGAGGTCTGTTTTGGTTTTCTGTGCTCAAACTGATAGTTAAGTTTGGAAGGCCAGTTGACAGAAGGCCAGTTACAAGCAGCAAAAACCGTCCATGAGCAAATGAAGATCTTGATCAGAACAGGCTGTCAGCATAGCATTACCAACACACAATGGGTCTTGCATAGTCTTCTTTGCATGTGGTCTAGAGAGAGTAAGCAAACCTCATAGCAGTTGGAAGGCTACCTGGGGCAGCTGGCAATGGCTTGCTGTGTCCAGCACAGCTGTGCAAAGCAGTACAAATAGTTTTGTCACACATCCTTGTCTGTCAATGCTTGTCCCAAGTAAAAGGTCATCTAAGGCTCTGCTACCCTTTCCACTGCCAAGCATTTCATTGTGGAGCTGTCCCTAAACCAACAGACTCATGAGTAAGTAAGCCTTGGACACCTGAAAGTATAAAAGACACTTTCTATACAAACGCAGAGGAAGTCCAGGTCAGCTCACAGATCAAAGCCTCCTATCCAATCACAAAAACCTATGCAGAACTTGAGATTTTGTTCTCCTCTTTGCTACTGCAATTTTGCCAGCAGGCAGAAACATGTTAATTCTTCTGTGTTTGTCTTCATCCCACATTGTGAATATGTAAACTGCCTTTCCATGAGGGACAGAAGCAACCATTCACAGAGAAGGAAATCATCTTGTCCAGATTACAGCTGACTGTCTAACTGGTTGCCATTGCAAACCTTGGTGCTGTAGCTATCAATGATGGTTTCTCTCTCAGTTGTTCTGTGGGATTATGTTGTTTCTCCAGACCAAAGAAAATGACATGTCCGGTCAATTTCCTTTGGACAGGAACTCTCCAGCAAGAGACAGGGAGAAAATACAATGAAAAAACTTTTCTGGGTTGAGATAAGGACAGGGAGATCACTCACTATGGACAAAACAGACTCAGGATAAGGGAGATTAATATTATTTATTACCTATTGATAACAGACTAGAGCAGTAAGAACCAAAAGCAAACTACAAGCAACTTCCCCTCATTCACAGAATCACAGAATCATTTAGGCTGGAAGAGACCTCCAAGATCACTTAGTCCAACCTCTGACCTAACACTAACAAGTCCTCCACTAAACCACATCACTAAGCTCTACATCTAAACATCTTTTAAATACCTCCAGGGATGGTGACTGAACCACTTCCCTGGGCAGCCCATTCCAATGCCTAACAACCCTTTCAGTAAAGAAGATTTTCCTAATATCCAGCTAAACCTCCCCTGGCACAACTTCAGCACATTTCCCCTTGTCCTATCACCAGGCACCTGGGAAAACAGACCAATCCCCACCTCGCTACAGCCTCCTTTAAGGTACCTGTAGAGAGTGATAAGGTTGCCCCTGAGCTTCCTCTTCTCCAGGCTAAAGAATCCCAGTTCCCTCAGCTGCTCCTCATAGGACTTGTTCTCCAGACTTTGTTGCCCTTCTCTGGACTCGCTCAAGCACCTCGATGTCCTTCCTGTAGTGAGGGGCCCAAAACTGAACACAGTACTGAAGGTGCAGCCTCACCAGAGCGGAGTACAGGGATACAGTCTCTTCCCTAGTCCTGCTGGCCACATTGTTTCTGATCCAAGGCAGGATGCTGTTGGCCTTCTTGGCCATCTGAGCACACTGCTGGCTCCTATTCAGCTGACTCTCAACCAATACTCACAGGTCCTTCTCTGCCAGGCAGCTTTCTAACCACTCATCTCCCAGCCTGTAGCGCTGCTTGGGGTTGTTGCGCCCCAAGGGCAGGACCCGGCACTTGGCCTCAGCCCATCGGTCCAGCCTATCCAGATCCTCCTGCAGAGCCTTCCTACCCTCAAGCAGATCGATACACGCACCTAACTTGGTGTCGTCTGCAAACTTACTGAGGGTGCACTCAATCCCCTCATCCAGATCATCAACAAAGATATTGAAGAGAACTGGCCCCAGTACTGAGCCCTGGGGGATGCCACTAGTGACCGGCCTCCAACTGGATTTAACTCCATTCACCACGACTCTCTGGGCCCAGCTACCCAGCCAGTTTCTAACCCAACGAAGCATACGCCAGTCCAAGCCATGAGCAGCCAGTTTCTTCAGGAGAATAGTGGGAAACGGTTTCAAAAGCCTTACTGAAATCAAGGTAGACCACATCCACAGCCTTTCCCTCATCTACTACGCTTGTTGTTTTAGGGGACATAGAGCCAAAGCAGGGACAGCGGGCTGTAAGGGGACATGGCATGAGTGGCTCTGGGCTGAGTGAGGGAGTCATGCTGTCCTGTGGGTCCCTGCTGGGTGTGGAAAGGAGGACCTGGCAGGGTGGAAGGGAGCTTAATTAGGAGCCTGGCCTGAGTAAAAGGTGAGTGCTGTGGGGATATCAGAGCCCACAGCTAGGCCAGTCCCACAGGAAATTTTATAGGAATAAGGCCCTGTATGGCCAGAGGTTGGCCAGGGCCCAGTCCCACAGAACCTGAGCAAGACCTGGAAAAGAATGGTTGGAGCTAGCTCAGAGAACATGGCCAGCTTCAAACAAGAGTCCAAATCATAAGGCAGTATCATGGAAATGGGGCACATCCAAAGTCAAGCCAAGAAGTCCCTTCACAGGTCAGAGTTAGGATTGAATCCAGTGATGACTGGCAGGTTCTTACTGGCAAGGCATGGCCCAGGTCACACGAGGAGTCCTTGGCCAGCTATTGGCACAGCTGTGTTTGAAGTGGAGACTAGTAAACACTGTACTAGAACATCTAATGTAGCACAGGGAAGAACCGAAGGCCCATGGCAGAGCTTAAATCATAGAATCCCTTAGGTTGGAAAAGTCCTCCAAGACCATCAAGTCCAACTGTTAACCTAGTGCTGCCAACACTACCACTAAACCATGTCCCTATGCACTACATCTACATGTCTTTTAAATACCTCGAGGGATGGTGACTCAATTACTTCCCAGGGAAGTCTGTTGCTATGCTTCACACTGCTAGCTCATATTTGGCCACCTATTGACAAATACCCCCAGGTCCTTTTCCTCCGGACAGCTTTCCAGCCACTCTTCCACCAGCCTGTAGCGTTGTGTGGGGTTGTTGTGCCCTAAGTGCAAGACCCAACACTCAGGCTTGTTGAACCTCATACGGTTGGCCTCAGACCAGTGATCCAGCCTGTCTGGATTCCTCTGTAGAGCCTTACTGCCCTCAAGCAGATCAACACTCCTACCCAACACTCCCACCCAGCATCTGCAAACTTACTGAGGATGCACTTCATCCCCTCGTTCAGATCAAATAGAGCTCCTGGGTGCATAGGTGTGTAAAGGCTCCAAGTGTGTCAGGTCATGGCCACTAAAGGCTTGTTAGTGCACTCAGGGCTTTGTCACCCATTTAGAAACAAAGGAGATGGTACCGGAGACATGGCAACAGCTTGGGTCTGAGGTCCATCAGGAGGCAGGCCCGGAGACAGGCGCACCTAGAGTATACCTCAGGCAGGAACCAAAGGACTAAGGCTCAGAAGTGGGCTTCTGTTGTGGGCAACAGTCTTGACTGGGGGAGTTTCATCTAATTTCTTGCTAATTAACATAATTTTAATTACTAATTCAGGAATGGACCAAAACATAATAATAATAATAATAATCATAATCAATGCAACAAGCTATGAAATTGACATTTAAACATTTCTCCGCTCTTCTCCACAGTCAACTTCAGTTTATCACCTTTCCTTCCTTGCTTCCTAGGTTTTATCTTCCTTGTTGCACTCTCTTCAGTGAAGCAATGTAAGATGTTGGGGTCAGTATATTATCTTTTCTGTCTGCCAGTAGTTGCTGGTTACTTGTTTATTCTTCTCTAATGTGCTCCATGGGATACAGTTCTTCAGGGGCGTCCCTACCCCAGTGTCAGTCACCTTCAGGCTGCTGTCCCTCCAAGGTGTCACTGGCCTAACATATGTTGCCCATGGCCACAGTGCCTCAGAGGTATGTCGTCTGTCATGGAGCACCTCCTCCCAAGAGCGTCTCTACCTGTGCTCCCAACATCTCCTTCCACATGTCTCTTCTGTTTTGTTTCTCCAAAATCATCTCTCACATTTCTCCTCACGTGTCCCCTTTTTCTGACTCTCCAGTCTTCCTTTTTTGTGTCTCCTCACATATCTCTTGTCACTAGCAGCTATCACCTTTTCTTAACTATGTTTGAGCAGAGGTGCCATATACTTTTCTGACTGGCTGAAGATTGGGCGCACAGGGAGTTGTTTTCATGAGTTACAGAGCCACCTGCAACTGGCTGTGACTGGCCCAGGGCAGTCCATGGCTTCCTTTCACAAAGATCACCCCTAGTACAGGGTGTGTACTTCACAGTCTACATTCCCCTCACTTGGAAGAAGCATTTAAACTGCACCTCTTTATTGTGCTTCTTGCCCAAGCTGCTTTGCATGTCTGTGCCTGGCCATGAACCTCACTGAGCTGGACTTTGTAATGCACCACTGCAAGAGTTCCTTTTGGGTACCAGTAATAAAGACACTCAGACTTCATAAGGTATTGATTAAAATACCTTTAGCTAACATTGAAATACTTCTAGCTAATGCTTTTAGCTAAGACAAGGAAAAAAAGGAGATAGCACAGATAACTTCACATCCCTTCAGGTTCTGGAACTCTAAACTTCGAAGCATTGGAGGAACCTTTAGTCAGGGCACAGCACATTGCGCAGATCCCATCCATAGAAAGGTTCACTGGCATTGTGGTCTTTACAGGGTTTTTTTAGGAAGTTCTTAAAAGTAAGCAACACTGTTCATCATTTCTACTGCTGAGCAAGAATGTATTTTTTATGGACACATGCTGTTTCTCTTCATGATGAAGACAAATATATGCCAGTGGTATCATCACCAGGTGCCAGTCCAGGGACCTCTACAGGTCCTCCATTATGATTAGCAGGCTAAAAGTTTATCCTGCAGCTACATGATGCTTTCAGCAAAGTACATGCCTGAAGGACAAGCAATGAGGGCAGCATAACACAGCATAGCATAGCACAGGCCTGTGCTTGATCAGGTCAACTTTTGTGTGAGCCTCTAACATACATACATACAGCCAGCATACAACACTTCAGGTTAGGACCACTACAGACCCTGACCCATGGTCTTAATCTTCTGGCTTGATCTTTGACCTACCTCACCATTACAGACTTGATTGGGAATCCCTGACTTGTGGCTGTAGTCTTGCTATGCTTTCTCAAGTACCTTTTGGGAGCCCAGAAAAGCTTTCTCACTTGAGTCCAAGATGTTCTCTGAGTGCCCTTCCTCTGGTGACTATGACTAGAGCATACTGCCTGCAAAGCCTTGTGACTTCACCTGCGGATTTGGTTTGCTTACAAGAAGATAGTGAAATGTGCAGAGACGTGGAATGTTCGTGGATGGTCTCCAAATGATTTTGCGATGGTCCCTTCTCCAAATGATGTGAGAAGGAAAGGTACACTCCGTCCACAGAGCGCTTCTCATGAGACATTACGAAGAGTGTGATTGCACCTGGCTATTTTCATTCCATATAGTACTGAATATCTAAAACAACACAGCATGGGGTGTAGTGGAGTGCCAGCTCCTTTACAGAATATCCTGCTGGCCCAGACCAGCAAAGCACAGGTACAGTTCTGGGCCCAGACATTGATACGGTGGATAGATTTCTTTCATCTTTTCTGAATCTGTATTTTTACCTCTTGTTTTAGCCTTGAGAGAGAGAGGAAGTTTTCTCCTTCATAAACTCTCTCTTCTGTATTATTCTACTCTGAAGCTCACAGGCTTGTCATCTTAAAATGCGCCTGCACTTTCATCAAATAATACCTCTGACTTCCCCCGAGAAAATCACTTGGTTCCAAGCACAGTTCCACTGATCAACATTTTCAATATATAGACCAGAATCACCCACTTGCACAAAAATTAAAATAAGAACAAAATTGGAACCTATATTAAGCACCCAAACATAGCTTTCAACAGATGCCTATCTTTCAGAAGTCTGATCAGCATTACTTTTTATCCCTAATGATACCTAAGGGGCCATTTTTAAAACAACATTCAAATGCTTCTGTTTCACAGTGAGGGTATTAGGTGGACCCTGTGTCTTTAAAATCTCCAGTTTTAGGAAGACACTTATCATTTCTGTCATGATTTTCTTTTCCAGGACAATATTTTATGAGTCCTGCTTTTTTTGTTTGGTTGGTTTTTGTTTGGAGTTATAGCAAAAATGTGTTGTCTGCAGTTATACAGGAAGAAAAACATAATGTACACATTAAAACTTAAGAATTCATATCTCTTGAAATACCTTTTGTTTGTTTGTTTGTTTGTTTTCCTTTAATATTTGTGTTAACCATAGCTAATCCTTTATGACTGTCTTGGGAAGACCAATAATTATAGTTCTCCCATAGACTTTGTAGTGGGTATAAAAATGTGTTTTCCTGCTACTTTTCTCATGTTTTTTAAGTTGTATCTTGTATGCATCACTTTGATATATTTATTGAGACCCTTAGAGAATTTCTGTAAAAACTATGCAGAAATAAAATGGCAAATTCAAAGAATTTAGTTACTTGATGTGCTATCTGGAGAGAAGCTCAAAGTAAGACTAGGAGCTGTAGGGTTTACCTTGCTTAAGCTCAAAATTAGAAAAGAAAAAGAAATCTTTAAATATTCAGTGACCTCATATATGGGTATATCCTGATTTTGAATATAGGATATAAATACCACTCTAAACCACTTCTGTCAATAATCATTACCCACTATAACACATTTTTCAAGTTGTGTGGTGCAGTAACCCAAAATAGGTAATGACATGCTTAGTTTGCAAAGCTTTTATTAGAATAAATAGAAGGACAATGCACGTACATTCAAAAAATCAATGATATGTCACTGAAATGAAAAAGGGCAATAATATCAATCAGGAAGATGTTGTGGTTGGAGATTATTTAAGAAATGTTATACTGTCTGTATGCTCCCTCAGAAAAAGTGGCATGGCCTTATAGTATGTGCAGCACAAAGAAGCCCAAATGCTGGAAGAAGAATGATCTGCTGAAGTTCAGAATTTCATCTGAAAGTTGTCCAGGCATCAATTCAAGGATGGTTGCCCAGCAAGTTCAACAGGAAGGACAAGGATTATACTGCAAGCAGTGTTTATTTCACAAAGCTCCTATAGAGAAACCAGATCTCAATAGCAATGGCAGGATTTCTCACAAAAAGTCAAAACATTGGCCCTGTTTCCCAAATTAGTCAAGGACACTGGGAAATCTTCCTAAGCTACCTGCTGAAATTTTCATTCAGCTCTGGATATAAGTCCTGAATCCAAGCTGATCAGAAATACCTGCACATAAAGATCTGAAAATTCACATGCTTCTTCAAGAATATCTCCCTAGATATTAAAGGCTTTCCACTTTGATAAAATATTGAGATGAAATTATGCTACAATACTACAATAAAAGGGTTCAAATTCTGAGGGAGAGGAAGGCATGTGTTATTTCCAACTCTTTCTCTTGTTAGGGGGAACAATATCTACCAAAGAAGAGAATAGTGTTGGTTGGGTTGTGTCTGATCAAGAAGAGGAATGGGTGGTCAGCCCTAAACTCTTCGAACTCAGGGGAAGTCTTGATGTCTCCCATCACCCCTGTTGAGCCTGCCACCTCTGTGCCCTCTTCATTGACTACCATGTATGCTCCATGCACAGCCTCAGACATCTTCAGGCTCTCTGTAGAAGAGATACCAGACAGATTGGCTGAAGGGCTGAACAGGTCGGTCATTCCCAAGGCCATGAAGACAGACGTGAGGTTATATTTCTCCTCCATCTTCATGCGGGGGAGGTACACTTTCACTCTCCTTTCTTCCATCATAGTAGAACTGGTCCACTGTGTGAGTTTTTCGAAGCTGATTGTGTTCTCAATCTGCAAAGAAAGGCAAGAAGTGAAATGCCTAAGGTAAGAGTACGATGGACATTACAGCCGTGTTAATACCATTTGTTATTATTTTTTTCATTTATTTTGTGTACAAAATAGATCTGACAATCTTAAATGTATTCATTTGTCTTGTATGCTTCCTCCTGACTATTGGCTAAATGACATCTGTCTTGATGAAGTTTTCCAAAACTTTGTCATCTGAAAATTTCTCAATGAGATCAAATGTTTTTGTGTAAAAGCAGTTCTTGAAAACATTAAATCAGATATATGACCATTTGCAGACCTATGCAGCTAACATTTCAGTGAGACAAGATCTTTTATAATATCCCTCATATTTACAAAAACCCAATTCTAAATCTATTTCTTTCACTGCTTTGTGAAAAATCTATTAATGATTATTAACAGGACAATTGGTCCCTATGACTTGTTAAGAGAGTTTGAGCTCTACTTTATCAGTAGGAATTGAAATCTCTCTCAAATATATATATATATATTAAAAAAAAATATCCTGCTAGCATACTTATCTCTGGTACCTGATGGAGATCACTGCATATCCCAATATCCCCTTCTGCAGGGCTACAGCAGCACTGCACTCTGTTTTACCAGATTGAGTCCCAGGCCCCTGCTAGCACCTGGGCAGCTGGTGTGCTCCCCTCATGGTGTAAGAGGACAGCACAAGCTCTGATGGAAGCCAGGTGCCACTGCACTGATAACTCCTGTGCTTCCCCTGCCAGGGCCATACCTGCTCCAGGCCAGAAACCTCATCAGGCAACAGCACCAACATGCTCAGCTCTCCGCTGGCGTACGGAAGCTCCAGGATCTTCATTTTCTCCGCAGCCACCGTGGCCACCTTAAACGTGCTGTTCTGAATCATCATTTGCACAGGCTTGCTGTCTTGCTGCAAAACAGAAGCATGAGATGATGTGAGCAGGGAGCAATTTTTGCTTTAATTGAGTTTATGTGCAAGCCTTCAAAGGAAGTGGGCTCGATCCTCAGGCCGTGTCTCCATTTCCTCTCTTGCCTGCTGCTGTGCTCTGGTCAGCTGCAGCTCTTGCCCACGCTCTGTGGCCTTGCCCCACGCGCTGCCAGCGAGGGCCCCAGCTAAATCACCCAGCCAATGGCCGCAGCACGTGGGGCCTGTGGCACCCAGCCTGCTGGCCATGCGAGCGGACAGCTGACCTGGCCACAAGCTGTGCCTGCGCCCCTACCTTTGTCATGCTGAAGGGCATTTCCTGAGTGTCTTCTTCCTTAAAGGCTCTCTTCCACGTGCCTTTGAAGTAAATGGCATTAACGAGGACCAGGGCAGTATTGAGATCAACGGAGCTTGATACCAGGAAGTCTTGGATGCGTCCTGTAAGAAGGAAGCAAGGCAGAGAGTGCTGAGACACACCTCCTCTAGTTTTCATGGGTGCCTGCAATGAAGGGCATGGTGAGCTCTATGGGATTTTGCTTTCATAGCAGCAATCAACCTGGTGTTGCTTGATCTGCTTTTTCTCATTATGAGGAGAGGAAGACAAGGGTCTAGATTATGGCAGCTAAGGGCAAATATTTTTACTCGTTACCATTTGTCTCTTTTTCCACCCAGGAATTAATGAGCTGTCTTGCTTCTTCTGTAGCTGTTTTGAAGTCAACTTCTTCCAGCCCTGCCTTATAGAATTTCTGTGCACATTTTAAGTATTCCTGTAAGCAGAAGAATTGCATTTGTCAGATTGTTAAGTACTTTAAAGTATATGAATGTGAAATGCAAAATTACAAAATGAAACAGAATCGTTGGTTAAAAGAAAAGTGAACTTCTATGACACGCCTGAACATGTCAATCGGCTGTCTTGCTGTAACTGAATCTTGAAGCTGGACAATAAAGGCTACTTTACATATTTAGACTTGGTACTTTTTTCTTCAGATAGGTTTCTAAGTTCGAATTTTGAAATATATTTTCCTCATTTTACCATAACACTTCCAGTTTAGCAAACATTATTAAGGACAGATGATATTTGTTTCTTTCTCTTCGTGCCCACTTTTTCTTTTGAATTCTGTGTCTGTACATTCCTATTTTTGATTTCAAAACTAAAGTTTTCTTTCACTGGGAATATTTTATATCTGGCTTTGAAAAAAAAAATGAGAAAAATATTTTTGACAATTTTGGTCTTTGTTCTTTCACATCACATATTCCAGATTCCTTCCTTGAAGGCTGCATTTTTCATTAAAAGGCATTTTTAATGAATAAACAGCAATATGGATTACTCCCTGTAGCTATTGCAGCATGGGCACATTATGCCATTATACCATTGCCTGGCCTCCCCCTAAAAGCCACAGAAAGGTTTGGACTGTTCCTGGGGCCAGAACCAATTCCCCTCATGGCTAACAGCAACCTCTTCATCAACAGCCAGCAGACTACTGTCAGTGGTGCTTCCCTAGGGGGGATCTCGCTGACGCCAGGTCATACCACAACTCACCCGAAGAACTGGGTATGTTTTGTCAAGGTAGAGTCTGTCAGCGATCTTGAGTACATACGTAGCATTTGGCATGGCAATGCCTGAGAGAAGATCCTTGAATGAATCGTGGAAGTGTTCAGAAGGGCCACACTGAGGGGGTGACATGTAAACAAGACAATACGTCACGTTAGTTTCCTACCTAGAAAATCAGACCCTGAAGGACCGTCCCCACCAGTAGTAACAGTCAGGCCACAGTGGAATCCCTGCCCCAGACCTGGAGCTGTCCCCTTTGCGTCAGCAGCTGCCATGATGGTGGTGCACTAAACTGACAAATACACCTTTCTCAAGGTAAGTCTCCTGAAACACGCTTTTTACAAGAGTGCAGTCATTACCCTGTCACTGAGTCTTCTGGGCTGTTCCTGCCCACCATCTCCTTAACCTGCTTTGGAGACTCTCCACTGCAGTCTGCCTGCCATACGCTGGGTCCAGGTGCTGAGCCCCTTCCACATGCTGTCCCCCAGCAGTGCTTGCAGGCGTGCACATGCTCCCCTGCCCAGGAAGGTATCCTGGTGCCCAAAGCATCCTTCCCCACCCTGTCACTTGTTCTGGTGCAACATGTGCAACCTGCCTTCTTTCCCTGGCTTTAAACATGAATTACATGTGTAATGAGTTACATCCCTCCACAGACCTGCTTGGTTTGAGAGAATTTCCATCATTTTTGATGGTCTGAAACTGCAGATGCAGAATAGTTGTAGTTCTGTCTGGAGGAGAAAATAGGGCAGAAAGGGAGGTAAGCTATTTCCTTACCTGGGAGTCAGTGGTGCCTCCCATTCCTGTGATGTTATCAAAGTGAAGAACCTGCAGGAGAAAATGTCAGTGGGAGAAATAACAAGTATGACCAAAAACGTTACACATATAAAATTTACATGTGATGTTTGAGGTGGGCCTGTTGGCTCAGAAAACAAAAAGAGAAATAGACAAAAAAAAATGCTGACTGAGAACATAGATGAACTGAAAAGTTACAAGTGATCTTGCAACTGGCTTATACCTCAAGTAGCCTTCTGAGAAATTGTGAACTTTTCTTAAGTGACGCTTAATTGGCTTAATTGTCTTAATTGTCACTTTTCTTAAGTGACAATTTTTTTCAGTGAACATCTAGAAATTAACTTAGTTGCATATTATTTCTCATATTATTTCTCATTTTATTTCTCATTTCATATTACATATATATTTTATATATGTAATATTCTCTCTCTTCCTTTCTTCCGGGGATTTATCTTTCTTATACCAAAACAAACCAAACCAACCAACCAAACAAACAACAACAACAACTACAAAAAACACATTATCTGGAAGATGTCAGAATTTAGAAAAAAATAATATAGTAAAATTTCCTGACGGGTGATCCATTTAGTTACTGTCCTTGATATTTATTTTTTCTTAGTTGAAACTAATTGCCACCTATAGTGAAAATACACACACACACACACACACACATCTTTTAGAATGTTCTCCAGCTTTAAATAATCTCCAATCTCCATTTTGTGACTAGCCTATTTCTGGTGCATTAAAACATGTGAGAACCTCATCAGTGAACAATATATTTCAGTGATGTTACTTAGAAGGATCGACAAGCAGAAGTAGAGGCCCCTTCACACCCCAAGTAAGTAACTTACCTTCTCCATCTGAGATTCAGTGTTACCTCTTGCTCCCAGGTAGACCATGGCCAGAGCTGAAATGATGCTCAGGGGAGAATAGCAGATGTTCTCGTTGGCATGGTGGACTTTCAGCTCCCTGAATACATCAAAACAGAATTCTGTGCTTGCTGCACTGATGGAGCCCATTGTGAAATCTGTGTTGTCTAAAGCAAACAGAAAGAGTCTGACTTACTGCATTGAAATATAATATTAATTGTAATGCAAGAAAGTCAGTGCACTTGAACCCTTGTACATGGTGCTCAACTTTTTTAAGTAAGCAGAATACAGTGGTGTGTATTTAAAAGGCAGGTGTGCAATCAAAATGCTGGATAGCTACCAGTTATGTGTAGGCTGGTGATTCTTTTGTTTGAAACTTGAGTTCTCCTCTGTACATGTATACTATATTGTTAAAAATATTGCAAAGTCTATCAGTTAACTTGTAAGAAGCTCACTGACAATCTTTTCTTATTTTGTAGGGAAAAAATGACACAGAGCTTTGTTCTCAGAT
Organism: Cygnus olor; assembly: GCF_009769625.2. NCBI lineage: Eukaryota > Metazoa > Chordata > Aves > Anseriformes > Anatidae > Cygnus > Cygnus olor. Next base: position 80,739,926 of record NC_049170.1, on the reverse strand, counting down.
TCTTCATTCATGTGAGACTCCAAACCAGGTTCTTCACTACAGTTTTCAATGTCACTTTTAAAATCAATAGGTTCTAACACCAGCCACTTCATCAGAGGTCTCAAAAGTTAGCATCATTACTTTCTTTTTTTTTCCTTCTTTTTTTTTTTTTTTTTAATAGGATAGTGGAGACAGCAAATCATTTACCAAATTCATCCATTTTATGGCAAATGTGTGTAACTAATATACATTCCATTCCTTGTTGATTTAATTATATCTCACTATTTTTAATTTTTTCTTTAATTTTTAGTCATCTTTTTTTTTTTTTTATGAAAGCCACCTTTTAATTAAAAAGGGCTTGTTTAGTCTGTGTTTAACTTGCAGAGAGTTCACATCTTCAGTGTTTAAACATTTTCTCTGCCTTTTTTCTGACACTATTATAAAATTGTCCCTGCAACAGCAACACTGTAAAGCCTAATGCAGCAGTAGGGTGTTTATACCGTTTATATCTTTCCATAAGTTGTCACAAGCAGCGAGAACCTTTTAGGGTGGAATTTCTCCATGTGCAGGGGAAATCCAGGATACTCTGCCAAATGTATCACTGTCCATGTGGAATCAGCATATTCGTGTGACAGTCATCCCTTAATTTGGGATAATTTGAACAACAGCGCATCCATCTGTTCCCCTGGATGCATATTCCATTTCACTCTTAAACCACTTGTGTAGGTGATGTAAGGCAGACTTTTGGATTATTTACTAGTTCCACAGGGTATTATATTTTAGGCTTTAAGCTCCATTTATGGTCTTGTTGAAGAAATATATTCTTGAAGCAAACAATAGAGCTTTTTTAGTTTCAGAAAATATAAAATTTAAAGATGACACAGAGCTGCAGTGTGCTTTTGCCACCTTGAACAAGCTGCATTCCTTAACTTCATTCAGAGAACATGTTCATTAATCCCTGCAACTGAGCTCTGATTCCGTCTTCTTGAATTCAAACATATTCAATATTGTATATAAATTCTAATTTAGAAAGGGATAGAGGAAAAAGGAAGAAAGTCTGTTTTAACATAGCACCAGTTTTTCAATGTAAAAGTGTTCGGAAACAAAGCTTTACTTCATACAAACAAATACTTTGACTTTATGCATATCAGACTGTGAAACAGTACAGTAATGCAGCACAAGGTGAGATGAGTTTTTTGCAGAAGCCATCCTTTAATAATATGTTTCTTCAACTGATCTGGAAGATCACAAACATGAAGCTCTATCAATCTTTTTCTAAGTTATAAGATCATTTTTAAAAATTGCATGTTAGAATGTAAATCATAATTGAAGGAAATGCTTACCTTATCAGCTTCACCTGTGATGGTAAAAGTACAGCTGCTCAGCTGCACTTGGGAGAGACTTGCTGAACTTCTTGAATTATATCCTGTGTAATTTCATGACACGCCCCATGCTGCCCATTCTGTGTTTGCCAAATCAAGTGATGGATGGAGCTCAATGTCAGGCACACAGTTTTACTGAGAGTATGTCCATTATTTGTAATAATAATCCCTAAATGAAAGCCTTAAATCTCCAGAATTAAAGATTCATTTAATAGCATGTAGCACCTTTCAAAAAATGGTGGAGCATATTGAAAAGACTGAAGCAAAAGTAATGATAAAAGCTGTTCATTGAAATTTAAATACTAAGTATGATTAGGTTACAGAAGCAAATAGTATGGCATAGCTAGTGAAAACAAAGCAAAAACAAAAACAAAACAAACAAACAAACAAAAAGTGTGAAATTAAATCATACACAATGTCTCTAAAGAATTCTGAGTTACTTTCCTTATCTTTCCTCTGTAAGGAGTACTGGCAGGCCAGATCCCTCTCAGAGTCACCATTCTGTGAACATAAAAAAAAAAAAAAGCAGCTCATGCAGGACTGCTTGCTGTGGTATGCCCACACTACACTTACTGCAACTTTTCTCTCTTCTGGGGTTGGCTGGACAGATTATCACTATCATTAGTCTTCCTTCCCTAAAAGGTCACAGACATGGCATTTCACAGAGCCAAGTTTCATCCTAGAGCAGTCTAGCTCAGGGAACTTACACAGAGATATACTCTGTGCAGATTGTCAGTAGAACAAAACTATAAGTGTATTGTATGAATGTAAATTAATTTTGAAAGCAGTATTCAGAGCATCTGCATTGGGAAGATTTACAGAGCTGAAGAAGTATGTGTTGTGGCAAGAGGGGTTGATCAGGGAAGAGTCTTTTGTTGCTTTTTAAATTCAGACATTAGGATATTCAGACCCCAGTCAGATGCTGCAAGAAAAGAATTTGAACTCACTGCTAAAATTTCAAGGGTGATTTAAGATGAGTTGTTCTTTTCCTTCTCCACAGGTCACAGCACCAGATGCTAGGTTCAAAAAGTGCCTTTTGTACATACAGAGACCGTTCTTTCAGATCTTCCACCAGTAACTTCATGGCACATCAGGTGAAACATTCATGGTCTGCAGGACAGTCATAATATACAATAGCAAGCATAATGCAATCTCATAATTCCTTTGAAATAAAAGAATGAACAGACAACAAAAGAACTACTTTGACCTCTCTGTACGCCATGTGATTTTACAACAGAAATCCAAAGTCAATACACAAAATGCCTCTGAAATTGTCTAGAACAAATTATGCTTTCTGCAGAGAAGAGGTGGACTCCTTAACCCTTTCAGTTGTCTATGCAAGTGGAAAGCCTCTGAATGGTCCATGTCTTTCTGCCTAATCCAGTCCTCATTAGTCTTGTTCAGCCGAAGGTGCTAGAGCAATAATAGTAGTGAAGACCTCAGTCTTGTCTGGTGCATTTAAGTACAACTAATACTGTACATGGCACTGTCTATAGCTTAGGCCAGTCTGCTACAGCCATTGCTATGCAGTGGCAGTACTTTTGAGGAAAAATCATTAGACCTTCTGTCACGTTGGTCGCCCATCGCTACAAGCCTATTTTAAAGAGAATGAGCTATTCCCTTGCTTCAACAGTATGTAAAACAGTCACCACTGTTGTGAGCCCCATTTAGATGAAGATGGTATCACTATGCTGGTGAAAAGACAGGTCAAGTGGGTGAATATGTCTGTAAGGTGTACAGTAAACACCTTAAATCACACAATTCAGAGTGCTCCAGCGCTGCAAGCTGTTCCTGTGGCTGCTACCCCTTCTGTCTTTCCTGCTTAAGAATGCTTTGTTTCTGTTCAAGCAGGCTTTAACACTCACCACCACCCTCACCGCCACCGTCCATTATTATATACTTTATAGCTCAGACATCAAAAGATACCCAATATGTTGTACCCTGTCACTTCTAATTTTTGAGTATGCCCTGAACCTTTTTCCTTGACTATCAAATTGTCTAGCAATACACTCCAGCTCACCATACAAGAGCCACCTTCTCATTTCTGCACCATCTGCCTGAATCATGTTTGGCTCATCATAGATAGCCTGTAACTCAGTATCTACAAAGATATCCAGTGAGTCGCTACAATATATGAGTAACTGCTACTATATGAGTTAAATATACTCATTGATGAGAGGAATTTTTTGTTTTGTGATAAAGAAGGGGCAAGAAATTCCTCCAGAAGCATGTTATTGCACATCCCAGGTTACTGTTGCTGTTAGGTGTGTTTTGTTTTGTTTTGTTTTGTTTTTTCACATGAATGGTTAATTTAAAGGAAGGTACAGAAACATCAAAATCAGTCCACAACAAGCAAAAACTTTGAACATGGTCAGCCATCAGTGCAGAATCATCAGAATATAAGAGGTCATGCATAGTCCACTCATTGACTTCAGATCTTCCATGAAGTCTAGTGAGATGAAGCAGATCCTGCTGTAGCTGAAACGCTTCCTGGAATAACTAATAATGAATTGCCCTGTCCAGTACATCTGTGTAATGTTCCACAAACACAAAAGGATGTATTTTGTCACATGTCCTTGTTTCGACAATGCTTGTCACAAGAAAGAGGTCAGGTAAGACTTTGCTGCCCTTTGCTCTTCCAGGCATTTCATTGTGGGCCTGTCCCTAAACTAACAGATTCTTGGACATTTGATCCTTTCCAAAAGAATATGAAGTCCAGGTCAGCTCACAGACCAAAGTCTCTCATTCAATCACAAAAACCTATGCAGCTACAGATTTTGTTCTCATCTATGCTTTCACTCTTTTGCCAGCAAGAAGGAGCATATTGATATTTTTGTGTGTTTTTGATGTCCAGGGTGACTGCCAGAGATTTTTTAGTTAGTTGTGGTTGCAAACCTTGGTGCTGTAGCTATCAATGATGGTTTCTCTCTCAGTTGTTCTGTGGGATTATGTTGTTTCACCAGACCAAAGAAAATGATGTGTCTGATCAAACTCCTTTGGACAGGAGCTCACAGCCCACCCGGCACCTTTCTGCAGCAGCACTGTGCCACTCTGAAGAGACTGAAATTGTTGCCTACAGTGCTGCCTTTCTCCTTCACAGACTATGTCAAAAGTGTGTATTTCAGTCTTGGCAGCATGGATTTCTCCAGTGAAAGCACCTTCAGAAAGATCCTGTGATGGCCTTGGCCACAAGTATCTCACACCTACTCATTGCATTTGCTTAATAGCAAGCACACAGTGTCCAGGGGCTGCTGCTACACCAGTTCTGGTATAGGCCACACAGTCTCCCCTTTGTTGGTCACCACAGAGTATCCAAAATCCCTCCTCTCTTCCTCAAGTCCCTGTGATTAGCCAACAGCCAGGGTGAAGCCATGGATGGTCTTCCCTCACCAAGTTCTAGGGAGACAGCATGGTAACCAGGCCCTTACACCCACTGTACTTGAGCTGGCCACTGGCATTGGTACAGTTAGCTCGCTGGCTGTGCCACATGGGAGATTAGTTAGCAGGGTCCCTCCCCACCAAGAGGCCTGTTCATGGCAGCCTGTGACTAGCACTGCCTGTGTCACCATGCCTGTCACTTTAGCTTCCACCACTCACTGGAAGGCTGCCCAGCATGCTGGTTGTCTCGGAGTATCCTTCCAGAAATAATAGCATTTTTCTTTTGCACAAAATAGGATAAACTAATCTCTCAGATTGTTCCAACACAGGTATCTTTCCATAAAGCCTTTCTCCCCTTTTTCTGACTGGTAGCCTCCTGAGATTCCTCAAAATATTCCTATCATGTTTCCTGGCCCCTGCAGGAAAGGACTACTGTAGAAAAGAAGAAATGTCACTATACAGGGCTCAAAACCATCATGTTGCCATTGCAGAAAAAAACCTGGGGGTCCTGGTGGACCCCAGGTTGACTTTAAGCCTGGAGGGAAGAAGGCACAGAAGGGATCTTACCCGTACGTATAAATGCTTGATGGGTGTGGGTAAAGAAGACGAGGCCAGACTTTCTCAGTGGTATCCAGTGGACCAGCAAGTGGGAATAGGCACAACTTGAAATACCATACCTTGTATCACTCCCCGTGTCTTACCTGCCAACCCTTCTGTCAGGTGCTGCACAACAGTCCCTCAGAGAAACAGGCCTTCATTTTGACCTTTGCTGTTGTTCAGGAAACAGTGTAGGTCACTGAGGCATATCTTTGCACTTGAAGCACTTTCCAGTTTAATAATCATGGAAAGGCTAACTTGCAAATATAATCCTTTTCAGTCTTCATATTGTTTACATATATTGGCTTTTACATTGAGAAGACTGGATCAGCTGCATCTGGCTATAAAAGATGAAAAAGGCAAATGCTTATGGTAAACATTGAGATGTTGAAATTTCTCTTCTCTTGCAACTGTTCATATCACTGCTTCCACCTCTAAAGAACAAAAAATAAAGCTTACTTGGTAAAATACTTGTTTTTACCACTGAAAAACAGATGGGTCTGTATCACATATATTCTGATAATATTCAAATAATGTAGCATCAGCTGTTTTTTTCTACAGATCTGTTTTTATCACACCCCACTAATGTGGTAATGCTAATGTGGAAATAACCTATATTAACAGAAGAGTTCCTCTGCTCAAGACTCCAGATAGGGAAATGCCTTGCCTAATAGTTTTAAACCTATTTAACCTTTCTTATGCCTTTCAAGTTATATTATAGGATCATGGAATGGTTTAGGTTAGAAGGGACCTCAAAGATCATTTAATTCCAACCCACCTTCCACTAGACCAAGTTACTCAAAGCCCCACCTAACCTGGCCTTGAATCTGGCCATTGTTTTTCAGATGATTTCATCATTTAAAAGGGCAAAACTGCTGGAATAGTTATTCCTTGAAATATTTTCCAGAGAAATTGTCAGAGCATCTTTAATACCTGTTGGAATTGTATAGAAAAATACACATGAATAAATTAGTATTCCATTGTGCTATTTCTTGTTAATCTGAAATACAGAGAGGAATAAATCTCAGGTTGTAGGGCTTCATGGAGTTCTACTTGAAGATCAGAACTTTCATTAAAAAAATTCATAAATACCTAGGAAGCTTCAGATCTACATGCTTTATTCATTCTCAAAATATAATTTTTGTAGTAAATCACATTTTACTCACAGCTATTCAAATGTAATGATATTTTTCAGTGTCATTCATAAAGTTAATATCATTCACACGACAAACATTCATAGTTCTCCTTTATTATGTTAACAAAAACAAAATCAATTTTATGCATCAAAATCAAAAATGTGCGATTAGAATGAAAACATAATATTGAGCCAGTAGATCCATATTTGCAGATTTCCAGATGGCAATTTCCACATAGGAAGAAAAGATAGAAAATATTAGGATTCTCATATGTTTCTTAGAAGATGTGATCACAGGAACATAGGAGCACAGCTACATTCATGGAAGAATTTTGTGCTCCAGTTTTGAACTCCACCTGAGGGCTTTCCAGGGAGTAAGTGAAGATTACTAGCTAAGAAAACTCAACAGAGACAGGGATAATTTTGAAACTTTTTTTTTTTTTCTTTTTCACATGACTCCCATGGAGAAATCAGATTCTTTTACAACATCTGCAGGATTTTACAGACACATACACAAACAGACAAACCACAATTTTCTCAAATTTGAAGTGTCTTCCAAAGTTTTGAACAAAAATTCAGACAGTTCTTTTGCCCAGTGGTTCTCACTAAATTCTGGATTATGAGGATCACTTGGATCTCCATGGTTCAGGCTTTGAATCTATACTCTGTGAAAAGGCATAACTGTACCTACACAAAATTATATCTGGTTCCCTTCTCTGGAGCAGAAGGGAGACTCTTCATGACACTGGATAACCTCTGCAAGAAATTCAAAATGACATGAGGAACTCATGGTGAGAGGGCAACTCTGGTAACAGTGAACGTGTACAACATTTCCCAATAGCTAAGTAAAAAACTTAAAATTTACATAGCCACCAGTCAACAACCTGCACCCTAGAAACTTTTCCACAAACATCTCCTCCAGACTGGAGATCTCAAAGCCCACATTTCAGGAGTGGCAACATGGGTTTGTCAGCCGGATCCTGCTGGGGATTGGGATGACCACAGCCCATGGCTTTCTATGTGATAGGTTCCCAGTGACTCAGGGCCATGCCTCCAATTTGTTCCTTGAGTGAAAATCACTTGGCCCTTTCCTGGCTGATGAGTGCTTTCATTCTCACCTTCTTTTTGGCTCAGTCTTTGCTCAGCTCAAGCCATTCTATAACCAGTATGAGGAAAGAAGTAGTAACCATGCTTGGTGCTGCGTCCTCACCTGAGGGAATGTCTTTGCTACAGAAGCTTCCAAAATAGGCATTTCTTAGATCAGGCTTTCCAGCTGGAGAAAATACTGAAGAGATAAGATTATACTACAATACTACAGTAAAGGGATTTTCTTTCTGAGGGGAAGGCATGTGTTATTTCTAGCTCTTTATCTTGTTAGGGGGAACAATATCTACCAAAGTAGACAATGCTGTTGGTTGGGTTGTGTTTGATCAAGAAGAGGAATGGGTGGTCAGCCCTAAACTCTTCGAACTCAGAGGAATCCTTGATGTCTCCCATCACCCCCGTTGAGCCTGCCACCTCTGTGCCCTCTTCATTGACTACCATGTACGCCCCATGCACAGCCTCAGACATCTTCAGGTTCTCTGCGGAAGAGATACCAGACAGATTGGCGGAAGGGCTGAACAGGTCGGTCATTCCCAAGGCCACTAAGACAGATGTGAGGTTATATTTTTCTTCAATCTTCATGCGAGGGAGGTACACTTTCACTACCCTCCTTTCCATCACACTGGGACTGGTCCACTGTGTCAGTTTTTCAAAGCTGATTTTGTTCTCAATCTGTAAAGAGAGGTAGCGCATGAAATACCTGGGATGACAATGCAATTTATTCCCAACATTCATTTTAATCTAGTGTATCAACACCCTTCTGGTTTATCACTTGCTTCTCTAATACTACCTGTGTCACCTTCCCTTTTTCAGTTCCTTACCCATCTGACACATCCCCTTCTGTACAACTAGACTTGTGTCTGAGGTGGCACAACATAGCAGTCAGCTTGTGAAAACGATTGCAAAAAATGCCATGAAAATTTATACACAGTCGATAGTACCAAACAAAAAAGAACACTTATTCTACAGTGTTCTGAGAGCATCTTATTTATAATGTTTGATGAGGATTTTTCAAATAAATCATAAGGGATTCCCAAACCTCACCAGTTCTAACAACATATACTCAACAGCTTATACAGGGGGATGGGTGAAATTACCTCTCAATAAAAAAATTCTCCCCATACATACATCACCTCCTGCAAGGTTACAAATGAACTACACTCCTTTACCTTTGTTTTGTTAGCTACGCTCTTTGTTCTCTCAGACTGAGTGTCAGGCCCTCCTAAGAGGCCAGTCTCTACCAGAGCACCTGCTAGCACCTGGGCAGCTGGTGTGCTCCCCTCATGGTGTAAGAGGACAGCACAAGCTCTGATGGAAGCCAGGTGCCACTGCACTGATAACTCCTGTGCTTCCCCTGCCAGGGCCATACCTGCTCCAGGCCAGAAACCTCATCAGGCAACAGCACCAACATGCTCAGCTCTCCGCTGGCGTACGGAAGCTCCAGGATCTTCATTTTCTCCGCAGCCACCGTGGCCACCTTAAACGTGCTGTTCTGAATCATCATTTGCACAGGCTTGCTGTCTTGCTGCAAAACAGAAGCATGAGATGATGTGAGCAGGGAGCAATTTTTGCTTTAATTGAGTATATGTGCAAGCCTTCAAAGGAAGTGGGCTCGATCCTCAGGCCGTGTCTCCATTTCCTCTCTTGATGGCCAATGGCCACAGCGCGTGGGGCCTGTGGCACCCAGCCTGCTGGCCGTGCGAGCGGACAGCTGTCCTTGCCACAAGCTGTGCCTGTGCCCCTACCTTTGTCATGCTGAAGGGCATTTCCTGAGTGTCTTCTTCCTTAAAGGCTCTCTTCCACGTGCCTTTGAAGTAAATGGCATTAATGAGGACCAGGGCAGTATTGAGATCAACGGAGCTTGATACCAGGAAGTCTTGGATGTGTCCTGTAAGAAGGAAGCAAGGCAGAGAGTGCTGAGACACACCTCCTCTGGTTTTCATGGGTGCCTGCATGGGGTTGGAGCGTGCTTCTTTGAGGGGTTTTGTTTTTGTAGCTGTAGTCTTGCATTTTAGAGGTTAACCAACATGCTGTTACTTGACTTGACTTTCTCCTCTTCAAATGACAGTGTGTGGAATTCAGATTCATGAGGATGATTTAATACAGAACAACTAACACTTGGTCAGACATTTCTGCAAGAAGACAGGAAGGTTTGAGGATTCATACGCATCCCAGGAATATCTCAAATAAGTGCTTGGAAAAAGATTTGCACAGATAAGAAGGAACAGGAGAGGGAAGTAGGGAGACAGAAAATCTTATCCCACTGTACTTCCTTCTCATGTGTCATTCTTGTTTTTCCTCTCATCTGAGCCCTGATAAATATATGCACGTGCCTTAATCATTCTTCTCCTGCCACCACCCTAATGGCTCCATTACTTTTCTTCATGGAAGCCCATTTTTTACCCAACCAGCATGTACTTGTAAAATGATGTCAATAGGTTGGGGAAGCTGGGGCTAATCTTGCAAGAGTTACACTCTGCAGACACAGAAATTGTGCAAGCCGAGGCACCTCTGCTTTTGCCAGATATATTTAAAATGCACTGCCACACAGGTGCAATATAGTCATATATTTTTCCATATTAATAGAAATATTAATTTTCCATATTAATCCATAGTAATGGATATTTTCACAGGAAATATCCATTAATAGGGATGGAAAGAAGAAATTTCTCCTCTACTGTTTAGTCTTTCCAGAAGTTGTTCAAGTACAGTTGTAATGAGAAATTATATTTCAAACTCTTCTCTGACCTTACCCTCTGTCTGTTTTTCCACCCAGGAATTAATGAGCTGTCTGGCTTGATCTGATGCTTTTTTGAAGTTCACTGTTTCCAGACCTACTCTGTACAGTTTCTTCACACATTTTAAGTATATCTGTAAAGACAGCAGTTGTAGCCACCAAACCAGTCAGTTTGTAAAAAGACTATGATGGTGAAATAAAACACAGATAAAAAGACTCAGTTTTTATAGTGATGCCATGGCATTGCTTGTTTTCTGGACAAAATAGTTAAAACTGGGCCAGAAAAAAATATTCTGATGCATGATATTTTCAGGTCTGACATTTTTATTACTTGACCAGTTAAGAGTATGTACTAGAAATGCAGAAATATTTTCTTGAAGAAAGCCTGATCCAAAATCAGCTTCAGGTCCATTGGAGAGTGCTTTGTTATCATTATGTCCACTCTTCCTTTTGAAGTATTTTTCCTTATTTTTAAGGATAATAAATTTATTTGATTTAGAATATTTGTATGCTTTATTTTGAAAATGTCAAATGAATGATTTAGACACTTCAAAAAGTTGTTTTTGAGGTGGGGTTTTCAAATGAAGAAACATGCTGAAATCAAATTATTTCTTGCAGGGAAAAAAATGAGAGGAAGGAAGAGGAAGGAAGGAAGGAAGGAAGGGAGGGAGGGAGGGAGGGAGGGAGGGAGGAAGGAAGGAAGGAAGGAAGGAAGGAAGGAAGGAAGGAAGGAGAGAAAGCTGTTACAATGAAAGGAATTTGTGGGGCAGGGAGAGGGAAATATTCCATTCCCAAATAGTTTTCTTTATTAACTCCATTCATTTTTGAAAAGGGTCATCTTTTTCCCTGGAATTGCTTTCCATGCAGGCTATTTTCAGGGGCAAAGGGAAAAGCTGGGGGAGTCCAGTGAGGAGTGCTGGATTAACACATCCCCTATTCCAGGCAGTATGCCTGGATTACAGGTTTATGCAAGTCTTAGAAAGAAATCACTCTGAAGTACAACTTACCGGTAGGATTGGACATGACTTTTCGGCATAGAGTCTGTTGGCAAGGTAGACCGAATAATTGGCTTTTGATGCAGTGATATCAGAGAGGAGTTCTTTGAATAGTATGTGGATGTTCATAGACTTGCCACACTGAGTTGTTGATGAGAAGGGAAAAAAAAAGAAAGTATAGTTGTTAGCTTACTTCACTAGGCAGACAGCTACTTATAATCACACATGAAAACACACAGTATTAGGACATTTGCAGACAAATGTATTAGAGTTTAAAAGCTCCATGGGAGGGATGTTCTTTTAAGTAATTAATGATGTATAATTCATAGCATCTAGTGATACTCAGTGTAGTTTATAGCAAGCAGAAAACCTCAGTGATTAATCTGAAACCACATGCCTGAGGATCAAAATGATAATTGAAGAAAAATTCAGGTGTCTGATTACATTTGGTGAGTTGTCCTGCATACAGTGTCTAGTTCCCTGCTTCTGCTTGCATTTTCATGGCAGCTTTGTGCTGAAGCTGCAGCTAGGAGAAGAGTGATAGGTGACAAGGGAATCAGGAAGTATCTTATAGTATAGTCTTGTAGTATAGTCATATAGTCTTCTAGTCCTTTCCAAGTCCGACCTTGTTCTTGGAGATCCAAAGTGGATGGGGACAGGCCTAGGAGAATGTCTTGTGTTATCTTTGCAGCTGCACCAAATGAACATGGAGAAAAGCACACAGGTGTTTCATGTGCTGTCCCCCAGCAGCACCTGAAGGTGTGCAAGCTCTTATTAATCCAGGAAGGTATCCTGGTGCCCAATGCATTCTTCCCTGTTCCATCGCTTTTTCTGGTGCAACATGTGCAACCTGCCTTCTTTTTATGATTTTTTTTCTTTCTTTTTGTTTGTTTAGTTTTTGGTTTTGTTTGCTTGCTGTTTTTGTTGTTGTTGTTGTTGTTTTGGGAGGGGGGGATTTTTTGAGCAAATTTGAGTTTTCCACTTGCATGTCTTGAACTGAGAGAACTAGCTAAAGTTTGGGAAGGGGATTGACCTATTTGAAGCACAGCCAGAACAGTTTTATTTTCTATTCTCAGGAGAAAAAATGTGAGAGAGAAATAAATGTACCTTAGATTTCTGTACCTTGGTCTGAACATTTCCTCCAAGTCCTGCAATGCTGTCAAAGTGAAGAACCTGCAATGGGAAGTAACAGTAGAAGAAATGAAGTATGCGAAGTCCACTGAGAGTTACTGATATTTGTGTTTATGCTATGGGCTTGGAATAACTGGGTCTGACTGAGTCTCATGTGAGCTTGAAATAGTTATTTTTTACTGGATGTGCTACTACGAAAATTTGTGAGTATGATCTTCAGCTTGGATCACTTATTTTCCAGTCTAGAAACCAGCTACAAACATACTGTACTCTATAACTGTGACTCTTGCTTTCATCTTATATATTACAAATTGTTCATTCTATCTGGAAGGGGGTTAGTTTGTGAGATAATATAAACTGAAGAGATCTGTCTTAACCATTCTTCAAGACTTCTCCTTAATGGAAGCCATTCTTGCCCTTCACAGTGAAAAGCAATGGTAAGTGAAATTAGTTCCTGATCCAAACATGGTTTGGCTGAATAGTTGAATGTCATTCTTCTATCCAAGTTTGAATCCAGTGGTAAATGTAACTGAGGCTGGCCCCTCAACTGGAGAAGTCTCAAAGACATTGATGGGTAATCTGTTGCTGTGTTGAACAGTATCAAAAGGAACTTGTATCTGTTTTATGTAACTTACCTTTTCCATCTGGTACTCAGTGTTGCCTCTGGCTCCCAGATAGACCATGGCCAAGGCTGCAATGATGCTCAGGGGGGAGTACAAGATGTTCTCGTTGACATGGTGAACTTTCAGCTCATTGAATACATCAAAACAAAATTCTGCATTTGCTGCACTGATGGACCCCATTGTGAAATCGGTGTTATCTGAAACAAACAGAAATATGACTGTGTGCTGCTGACAGGTGGCTTCAGAAAGAGACTGGCTCATCATTCAAATAGTATCTTGTTCTTGCCCATCTTGTTCATTTAATCTCTGCTGGTTTTTTGGTTGGTTGTTTTTTTTTTGTTTGTTTGTTTGTTTTTGAGAGAGAGAAAAAGCACATGTATGTATGGCATAAATACAGGGTTTGGCAGTAATGCTTGATGGACTATACAGCTGCATTAGTTCAATCAGGTGAATGTCCTGCACGTGCAAGTTAAGGTCACGCCTTACGAGTATTTATTGAAATCTACAGTCATTATCTTTCTTGAGTCTGAGACCAAGAAAGCTGTATACTGTTCTTCTCTAAAATAGTTAAAGTTGGAGGAATAGCATATCCATGGTTTAGGGCATGTGTTCCACTATGTGACCTGAGAGGTGTCTTGTGCTAATGACTGTGGAACCACAGGTTGTGTGAATCATCTTACTCTACCTCAACTGAGTTCTCCAGAGAGTGAGACTGAGAAAACAAATGCTTTAATTCCAAAAAAAACACAATTCTTAAAAAGATAAAAGAAGAACAGTTTTAATGTGACACCAGATTTTTGAACAAAAAATAGAGGTATCCCTACTTAAACTATGGTGTACAAACACTGATTTTGCACACCTAAAACTATTTGACAGTCAGACAATATAAGACATATTGATAAGACAATGTAAAATTACTGTATAGACTTTAGTGGATTTTTTTTCCATATCTGTCTTATACTTACCTTAAAGTTCTTAAACATAATATTCCTCTTTTTTTTTTTTCCATATAAAAGAATACAAATTAGAAGTTAAGTTTTACTTGGAGAAATACTTACCCCACAATCTTCAAAGAGGCACGTAATAATCCAGCTTGCCAGCTGAATCTACACAGATTCTCTGAGCTCTTGGTGATATATACAGTACCATTTGGGACACTCCCCCTGTTAGCCTTCAAAGAGTCATCCTTTGAGTTACTACCCTTCGTCATTGCTTTTTGATTCATTGCCCTTCAAACTATTGAGCAGACCAACATTAGACTGGTGCTATATTTGCAGCAAGCCAAACTTTGGTGAAGTATATTAGTGGAGTAAAACCTGATAAAATAAAGGAATGATTCAAGCTTTTTCTGTATCTTACAAGGCTGTATCAAGGCAAGTGGAGTTCAAGTCTACAAGCATGTTTTGTGTTATTCCTTTGAAGTTAAACATTAATTTGATTGAGACATAGAGGTAAGTAGAGCCAAATGAATAACGAAAGAGAAGAGAAGAGAAGAGAAGAGAAGAGAAGAGAAGAGAAGAGAAGAGAAGAGAAGAGAAGAGAAGAGAAGAGAAGAGAAGAGAAAAGAGGAAAAACAGCGTTGCAAAGTTGTTTAGCAAACCATAATACATTTTTAATAAACTTAGCTATAACATCAGAGTGAGTGATTCTCACAGTCAGGTGAATCTAAGAATCCTAAAAAATTATGAGAAAATAAGATGTAGTTATCACAGAATCATAGAATGGCTTGGGTTGGAAGGGACCCCTAAGGATCAGTTCCAACTCTCTGCCATGGGGGCAGGGACACCACAGTTCATCATTAATGAACACTCGCAGCTATAGCTGAGAATAGACTGTTCTTCACTCAGTTTTTCACTTGAAGTAAAACTGTATCAGATATAAGCCCAAGGCTATACAGCATACATGTGTAAGGAGAAAGCACATTTTGCTGAAAATTCATTCTGATGAAAAAAATCAGAGCAGCAGTGTTGAGATGAATTAGCGTGTGGGCATGGCAGAGGAAGAGATTTGAGGAACAGTCAAAAAGTGTTTGCTGCTTTATGAAGTTAGATCCCAGAGTATTCAGATATTCAGAAATGGATGTTAACCAGCCATTAGAATTTAAAGGATGATTGGAGGTGCTTTTAATTTTCATTCTCCACCGGTCACAGAAACAAGGCCCGTTGTACATGCACGGGCCATTCTCATAGATCTTCTATACCTACCTTTTAACTACGACAGGTAAATAAACTACTGAATCTATCTGAAGGAACATTCATGGTCTGTTAGACAATCATAATGCACAATATCAAATATAACTCAATTGTAAAAGGTTATTGCTCTTTATTGAAAAATAGACTTGATGAGCACTAAAGAAATGAATCCAGCCTCTGTAAAAGCCATGGGAGGGAATAATAGAAAACCCTAATTTTTACATATTAAGGCAGAGAACACACAGTGGTAGTTGCACCCACTGGTGAAGGGGAAAACAAGTTACTTTACCCTTTGTGGTGTGTTTTGTTTTGCTGGAGTTCAGGCATGTTTGTGCAGACCCTGATAACTGGGGTAGCTTTCAGTTTCTGAGCTCAGAATGAGCTTTTCATCTGAGGATGTTATAGCAATCATGGGATGGGAAAATCTACAGACAGTAAGCAGCTTTCCTCCCATCTTGTTCAATGGTCTGTATTGTATGGATTTAACTTTATCCTGTCAAACTTTTCCTGCCTGAGGACTCAGGTTTTGTGTGGAAAGAGCTGTAGTGTGTAGTGTGTCTTTTCTTATGCTCCCATATTCACATTAGAGTTCCAGCCACAGGTCAGGCAGTTATTCAAACACGCCTTCAAGGCTTCCTTGAAGAGCTTTTCTGGGTACCCACGCTCCTTTGTATGCTTGGTTTCAGTGTGTGTGTGTCCTCTGTGGGCATCTGTGGAGCACGCACCTGAAGGACACAACCAGCCCTGCACAGATGACCAGTGTTTTCACCTCTGACTGATGTCCAAGATTTTCTCCACAAACACTTTTTTGCACTGTCTCCTCTAGCATAGAGCATGAAGGTGTTTTTGACGTGTTCTCCCAGCCAGTATATTTGCCTTCTTTGCAAACTCTACCTCTGCAACAGAACAACCACTACAACAGTTTTGCACACAGGTAGGCTGAACATCTGATAACGTACCATTTCCCTGCTCAGTTTGTGAATGACACTAGGTTTCTTGATGTGAAAAACTATTTCATCAAGGCAGGCAAGGTAGCTTAAAACACCCAAAGTAAATGAGCAGTTGGATGAGATGAAGTTTGGTTTTGCAAGTGGTCAGAGATGGGACAGAATACCTTCTCCAGAGAGTAGTCTGCCACTACGCAGGCTTGGATTTGTTTTGCATTTTTTTCTACACTGAATGTTAGTGCAAAACTGGTTGCAGAAGCAGCCTGTGAGTAGCCAAAAATTTTGACCAGAATGGGCTATCCATGTGTAGTCATCAATGGACAAGCGCTTTTTTGTAACTTTATTAACTTTATTTATTAACTACAGGGGAAGTCAGAGGTGCCTCCTGAAATGGAAAAGCTATGAGTGTAAGCAAGACAAACAGGTTAAACTCCGTTCCAGATCTGTTTTTGTCCCAGGAAAGAGGTCAGCAAGGACTCTGATGCCCTTTCCTCTGTCAGGCAGTCCATCGTGGAGCTGCTCCTAAACCGGTTCATGGGGTTTGCCTTTCTTTCCCAATGTTGGCTTAATCAAGGAGATATTAAGCAGTAGAAAAAGCATCTCTTTGTAACATTTCTCCATTCAGATTTTCACATTTCATTTCCTGTGGTTGCTCAGCAGATACTGTGATGGGCTTGAGAGTAATGTTTGCTTACGCTTTGTACTTGTTCATGCCATAGCTTGTTCATCTATGTCACACTTAGCAGAGGCTATTCTGGCATCTCTCAGTGGCCTTTAATGAGCCAAGATGTGGCCAGAACAGCCCCATTTACAGGATTTCAGATGCTTTTTACTCTGTCATGGTATTTGTTGTGCTGGAGATGATCAGTTCTCTGTTGCACACACACAGTCTGAGGCAGCTGGTATTGGTGCTAGCACTTTGAGGTCAACCAGCCCCTTGTATTAAACCTCTCAGACAGTCAGTGTGTCTGGCCTGGGGTAAAATTAATGTGTAAGCTGCCCTTCAGAGCTCATAGTAGCTGGTATGTCAATGTGTATTGTGTTTGCACAGCAACCTGAGGCAAGAGGAGGCCAAGCACATCTACCAGTCCATTATGCCCCTTCATAGCTGGCTGGCTCTAGAAACAGCTCAGTTTGATGTAATAAAGCTAAGAGTAAAACAGTTTCACATTGTTTCAATGCTTTGTTATTCTTCTTCTTAAATTAAGAAGGCAACTAGAAAAAAAAAGACTATGTGAAGAAAAGATATAATTTTTCTTTATATTGTATTTTGTTCCTGGTTTTGAGATTATCTAGATATACCTGGAGCAGGTTTAAAAAATTCAAAGATCATAAGTGTTTACTTCTGCTGTAGTAAAGTGGGTGGCAATCATTGTTTCAGTCATACTTCTCTTTTGTGCACAGACAGAATTCCTTTTCTTGTTGTGAGACTCATGTTCTTCAAAATAATATTTTACAGCACTTGCCCTCATCATATATACCATAAATTTTGTTTTCTTTGAAGTTTTATCTGAAATAAAACAGATCTGGTTATACAAACTAGTATATATAGGCTAGCACTTTTTCACCTTTCTTTTTTTTTAGCATAAGTAATACATGTTTGAGTCAAACCAGATATATATTAAATACCTATGGTAGTTGCTGAAAAACACACATGGCTATTTTTCACATACTCTCTTCATCAGAAGAATCCACAGCTTGTATTTGGCATTCTCATCTTTTACCAGCTAATTAATATGAAAATTCTGCCTCTGCCAGTAACTTTACTGTATCAGATGGTATTTCATATTGAAATTGCAAGACACCTCATGAGCCTGATTTATTTAGCAATTTTTTAAATGCATGGTTCTGTAATTTACAGTTTTTCATGCATATCTCAGCATTTGGGAAAGCTTTTCAATCTGCAGTTCTGAAATAACACTAGTATGTTCCCAGTAGTTACCTTCTTCCCAAAAAAAGAGTAAGAGGAAAAGCAGGGTGAGTCATCAAAGGGTTGAAACATTTTTCCATAAAAAAAAAAAAAAAAAGGTATTTTTTATGGGTCTGTGGATTCTGGATATTATGTGACACCGAATTGGATGGGCTGCTTTTTTCTCCACAATCCCTCAGCTATGCCTTCCCACCACCACAACATCTGAGAGGTGGTTTAAGGGACTACGTCATCAGCAGGCTTACTTTAGCAAAAATTTTCCCTTTGATTTAGGTCCCAGTGAATTGCTCATCACCCAGTAATAATGACAGCATAAGGGAAGGAGCAGAAACACATGGAAGAAAGGAGACAATGGGAGCATCATCATCCCCTTAACTGCCTTACACTGGCTCATCCATGTCCTAAAACTGCACTCTTAATTCCTTCATAAAATCAAATGCAAGAGAGAAATAGCAGGTGAGGCTCAGGTTTTACCTTTCCTAATGTCGAGTTGTCCTGTGCCCATACTCAGAACAATGAATATTTAAAAATGGGAGGTAGACTACAGTGTTGCTTAGACACTTTAGAAATTATTGCCATTATTTTTACTTGCTTTAACAGAACATTTGCCTGTCCACTTAGTTCTGCAGACTACTACATTTCATAATTACTTTGCAGTGGTTTTATTATTAAAAATAGAACAAATACAGGGTATCCACCTAAATACCATCACCATATAAGTTTTATTTTTATTTTATTCTGATGAGGGATAAAACAGAACACGAAACTTGTGCTACTTCGCTACTCCCATACAAAATGGCATTTTTCTGGAGATCTACGCAAAGCTCATGTAGGTAAAGCCAAAAGAGATTGAGTACCTAATTACATACAGATATCCTTCTAATGCAGATCCCTATCCTCTTGTCTGCTTCATGCTTGAGAATCTATCACCTGTCTTTAGGGCACTAAAATCATGGCTTTATTGTAGGAATACTACATTAGGAAAGGGGAAAGCTCAACAATAGAAAAGATATGTCTATTGCTTTTTAAGGTAGAGGCTATTTTAGCTTGTCCTTCAGATTTATTAAGTCCCTCCTAAAAGTAAATCATACCTGGAGCTGATACTAAGAATTTAACAGTTAAAACTTTTTAGGTTTTGATCTCCAGTTTTTCCCTTACGAAATCTGTGAGAATGTGCTCTCTTTTGTCCTCTGTAATTGCCAATGGGAATGTCAGTGGGGAGAAAGATCTAATTTCCAAAATAACTTTCACTTAAGGGGAGGAATATCTGCCAAAGAAGAGAATGGTGTTGGTTGGGTTGTGTCTGATGAAGAAAAGAAATGGGTGGTCAGCTTTGAACTCATAAGAAATTGGGCGACTCAAAGGCATTGCAACAACCTGTGTGGCAGCAACCGCTTCAGTGCCGTCTTCATTCACTTCCACAGATGACTTATGAATGGCCTTGGACATAACCAGACCATCTTTCCTAGAGATTCCTGATAAATCCGCTTTTCCCCAGTCAAAAATGTTCATCACTCCCATCTCCTGGAGTGTTTTGTTGAGAACATAACTTTCGTCCATCTTGAACTGGGGCAGGTATACCTTCACTGTCAGCTGTTGCATCTTATCCAAGCTGGTCCATTCTGCTAGTTTTTCATATGTGAGGGTGTTTTCAAGCTGTAGGGGGTTATTGATAATAATAACACTGTAATGAATGAAAGGAAAAGATAAAAAGGTTCTGTTTTCCCCAGTGGTTTTCTGACCATACTGGAGCAAATGTTAAAGTATTGCTCTGTATTCATCCCTTTATGTATGTAACTAGAAAGTAATGAAAGTATTACCTGTTCTAGGCCAGTAAAGTCTTCATACACAACTTCAGGAAGAAGAATAAGCATGCTCAGTTCATTATTAAAGTAAGGGAGCTCTATCACTTTAATTTTTGGTTCCTCTATGATGGCCAGCTTAAAATAACCTTCCCGAAACATTATCTGCACTGTCTTTCTCTCATTCTGGAACACAAGAAACAGATGAAACAGAAAATACAGAAATGTTCACCCTGGTTGTGACTGGTTTCAGTACTGAAATTAGAGTTCAGTACAGAAAACATTGTTTACTCTGACCAGAGCTTAGTGTACTTGTAGAATTGACGTGTTCCTGTCTCTTAACTGTAGCTCCAAAGAAGTTATCCAATTTAAACAGTGTAAAAACTACTTTTCCATTTGTACTTGTGACAGTTTACTTTACTTACAACTCTCTCTTTACTTTCTTCTTCTTTTCTGGCATGTCAAATGAGAAACAAATCCATGAACGTTATTGAAAATGTCCCTTGGATTAAAATAATTAATTGTATCAAACATGAACTGAAATTCTTCACGAATAATTGAAATTCTTCATGAACTCTGAGATAATTTGACTCTAGACACTTCTTTTTTCCTGAAAACAAACATTTTTCTGTTTGCAAATAGTAAAAGAAGAATAGATTCCTCGAATTCAGTTCCAAAAGCAAGCTATTTTGAAATAGCTTTTAGTTGTGAAATCTCCAACAAAGTCAGAGCACGTACTCAGTGACTTTGGCACAGCTGGGATCTCATCTACGCAAGAACCACTTCTGATGTGAAATGATATAAAAATTGACATTCTTGATTATCAAACCGGAGAGAAGGTGTAGGACTCTAGTGTTTTAGCTGAAGAATAAGGTTTTGTCTTGAGATAACAAAGAGGAGGAAAGCTTCCATCTGTTGTTATAGAAGACAGGCGTCTGACTTCCATCCCCCCAGCTGCTTCATTTCCTGCCCATACTGTACCTTGTTCAGTCTGAAATATGTTTCCTTGGTATCTTCTTTCTTAAATTCTACTGCCCACTTTCCTTTAAAATATATGGCATTGACCAGCACAAGTACAGTGGAGGGATCAATAGACCCAGCAGCAAATAGGTCTTTGATTTTACCTTTAAAAATAATGAATTAGGAAGAATTTTTACTTTTGTTTTTTTTTGTTTGTTTGTTTCAGGCAATCAGTTGCATTTAACTATTAATAATTACTCCCATAAAACTGATAAGTAGTATAGTGGCTTCAAATAAATAACAAAAAGTTTATGTAGAGCTTCTGAAGCCAGGAACTCAAGACATTTTTGTGCTTCTTCCTATATTTATTTCCTATTAAGCAAAGAAACAAATAAATAAATTATGCAGTAAGCATTTAATATATAAAAATATGGCTACCTTGGGGAAAAAAGAGGGAAACTGAAATTTAGATCCGATATTCCTAATGGTTTGTGTGCAACCAAACAACTTGCACATATTCTTTACCTTTTGTCTCATTTTCCACCCAGAAGTTGATTTTCCCTCTGGTTTCTTCCTTAGTATATTTAAAATCAACTGCTTCCAGTTCTGCTCTATAGAACTTCTTTGTGGAATCCAAGTATTGCTGGAAAGCAGAAATAGTAGAATTTCATCACAACACGATAATTTTTATAAGATTGATAATTTCATGGCTTCAAGATAATTATGTGTTGTAGATCAACAAGAAATAAATGAGTAAAAAAGGCATATATAAAAAACTCTTTGAATTAACTCAAGATACAGTTTTTAGAGAGACATTATTTATAATAAACCATGCTTGCAAATGTATTTTTTCTTTATTTTCAATCTGTACTGAGCAGCAGAAATGTCTCATCACATTAAAAAATACCTAAAACCAAAGCCTGGTACCTTTCCTTAAGCTTATATGTCATTGTTATGTTGCCTGTCTTCTCCCACCTACCAAATTAAAAAATTGTCTTATTTTGGAAAAATTAACCATGATGTATAACATCACAATGAGATATGCTTTACTCTGCATAGGTATATACATGGTAAAACTTATATCTTGTATTAATTATAAAACTTTTCCAGGCTGCTGGGCACCTTCTTCTGGCTTTGAAATTTCTCCCCGTGCCTAGAAAGCAAAGTTTTGGAAAACACCCTAGTTCTGGTTTCTTGAGGAAATTACCTGAATGCAGTTGCACTGCCTGGACTGTCAGTGTTCCCCAGTAAATTTCTGGGCTGCTAAAATGGACAGTACAGCCACTCACCTGGAAGAACGGGTAAGTGATTTCTCCAAAGAGCCTGTTGGCAGTGGTGAGAAAGCAGCCTGGGCTGGGTTCACCGACTGCAGCTAACAGTGCCTGGAACTGGGAATGGACTCCTCCAGCTTCTTCACACTTCAAACAGGAAAACGTAAGTTTCTTAGTCAGTTTGCACTTTCTAGTGCAGAGCTGCACCTGCAGGTGAGTTGTAGCCTCTCTGTGTATGAGAAGCCTGATATTGGCATCGGAATAAATGAATCAGGACACCACCTCTAACCCTGTACCTTATGTACAGAGTGACAAAACGATTCCTCTTCAGGCCCATGCTAGTCCACTTCCAAACCACATTGTATTGTACAGTGATCGCTCTGTGCACACAGCAAAAATCTGCTAGCTTAGAGCCTGAGAGGAGCAAGCTCCAATGTGCCTCTGGCATGCCCTGTAGACAAACCTTTGCAGCTGGAAATTTAAGCACTCAGCATGTTTTATGTTTTGGTTAGAAACCTGTAATGAGTAGGCTTAGCTGTTGAAAAGTGTGATTTCACAAGGCCTCTTATATAAATAATAAAAGAACATTAATAAGCAGGTCTGAAAATCCAGACAGAGAGGCTGCTCAACCCTGCTGTGCTTTCTGATTAAGGGATGGGTTCGATGGAAAACAGCTGACAAACCAGCACCTGTAGTTTCATCTCAGAGCTGCCACTGTCTTACCTTCTCAGAAGGATATCTGGTTCTCTGCGTTGCATCAGTCAAAACTTCACCAAAATGAAATACCTGCGAAGTAAATGTTGGGTGAATGCAACTGCGGGACAGTACCTCAAAGTTGAGAGAGAGTTGCAGACCTATCCCAGACACATTAAGTGGGGAAAGTCCAGTTCATCCCTTATGATGAGATCCTTGCAAATGAACAATAATATTTTTAGAGGGTGAAATCATGAAATTTCACAATCTTTCTTCTTGAGAAAGAAGAACTTGGGTCTTCTTGGGCAGAGAAGGTAGAAGGTCATACCAAAGGGAACCACCACTTCTGAGCCTTGGACAGCTGAGTGATACATTCAAAACACTTTTGAGATGTTCTATGATTCTATGTTGTTTTTGTTTTATCACTAATATATTCATTGACTGAGCAATTGCTATAACAGAGTTTAGTTGGAAAAAATAAAAATACTATTAGGAATAGCACAAGATTTATATATATATATATATTAAGGCACCGTGTGTGCTTGCATATTGTGTCTTTGGAAGCTTAGGAAATGTATCAGACTGTACTATCAGCCAAGAGTGCCACGAGAGCAAAGCAAACCCACCTTCTCTATCTGTTTGAGTGTGTTGCCCCTGGCACCGAGGAGAACCATTCCAAAGGCAGCTGAGAGACTCAGTGGTGAGAAAAAGATGTTTTCATTTTTTTTCATTTTGCTCAGCTCTTTGAAAAAGTCAAGACAGAATTTGGCATTGGCTGCACAAAGTGAGCCCATTGTGATGTTGTCAATGCCTGCAACAAGGGAAACAAAGATTTAGTTTTCTAGTCCTTATGCCTGTTAATGTTAGATACTATGGTAGAGCATAGAAGGGTTTTCTGGAGTAGCTTGACTGAATTGCTCACGGAAGATTCCTGACTAGCCACGTCTGGGATTTCACAGTGAAATTGAGTTTGAAGCAATTAATCTGAAAATCAGCAACCTGAATGGCAGAAGAAACACATTTATAGAAACAGTATTCTAGGTTTAGCTGTTTCTTATCCCAGGCAATAGTTATAACTTTGTTAATCAGGCCTAACCTTGTCCTAACCACAGTGCCAGCTCACTTTATGGCCTGAGCTTACTTGCCTCAAGTCATGTAGGCATAGTACTTACTAATTACTCTCCTTAATGACACCTTATGCTCTGTATCTCTCTAAAAACTCTGTGCATATTAATTAACTGTGCCTCACATACCGTGTCTTTCCAAGGATGGTTGCTTAAAAAGCATTCTACAGAAAATTAAACTACAGAAAAGCTGACTTAGCAATATTTTCAACAAAGGCACATTGTGCATTATTGGAAAATTCCAGTCATATACTTTATTTCATCTGCCGCTTTCACATTTTTCCTTGATATATACTTCAGTTATGATCAAACTTATTACTAGGAGGTACTCTTGAATGTTCCGCAAAACTCTTCACATTCTTAGACCCAGCATAGAGTAAGTCCTATTTTTATGAGTCTTTTCCCTATGTTTTCATACAGTAATGTGATATAGAGATATCTGATCACTGAGAAATTCAACTCAGCATTTTATAGATTCCAGCTATTCTAGGTCCCTTTGTTTTGATTGTTATTGCGTCTGAATAACTTTCTCCACCCATGCAGAAGATACCTTTCCCCTCTTCCACAGGAAAAATTAAATTATTAGTATATATATTCAAAATACAGCCCAGTATAGAAAGATTATACTTTCATAAATTACCAACCTGGGTCATGCAGAAAAAGTGAGAAGTGGTTTGGTTTTAATCTTCTTTAGAAACACACCTGGTACAAGTTAAGCACAGCTTTATCACACAACTCATAAATTTTAATACAATCCAAAGCACTGCATAGCATCTTGAAAATATTCTTACTTCTTCAAGGTGATACATACAGTATATTTATGCTAGGCAGATGTGTACATCGCTAATGTATATATTAATCTTTAGACACATCCTCAACATATCATCTGTAATGTGAAGGTTAGAATTAAAGATCAGGGAGATAGTTACCTTCTCCTCAGGAGTGATGGTGTCAATTTGACTGTAAGGCTTGATGTCAGGGCTGCTAGAGCAATGGAATATAAAGCCATTGCCACTCCCAGTGGTAGCATAATTTTCATTCATGACGAATCACATTCCTGTCTGTTGCAAGCAGTTAGGATAATTAGGGGACCTTTAGTGGGATCTTGAACTTTTTCTTATCTCCAGGAATTCACAGAGAAGTCACAATTTTAAATGCATACTGTTACATAAATTAAAAATAAAATAAAATACCTATTTATTCAAAGAAAACTAATAGAAACAAAGGAATTTTCAGATGTTTTACCTGTAAAAATAAATTCTAAAGATGTTGATGCATGTTGCTATTAAAAATTATGCCACCAAATTTAAACACAGATGTTTTTGTAATAAAAATTAATTATTAAAGTTTCTGCAGGTGGCACAGTAGGAAGGGAAACAAAAATATAGAATATGAATTACTGAAGTACCTATTTGGCCAATTGTGGCATAAGGCAATGATTCCAGAAGAGAGGTAGGGCAATTCCCTTTGGCTGCTGCAGTTCCATGCTTCTGAAGACTTCTTTCTTGAAAATGCCTTCCAGGGAGTTTTACCTACCTGTTCTCTTTTTGAACCGGAAATTTTGTCCTTCATGGAGAAGAGGAATGTAGCCATTTGTTCCATAGTTTTTTGAATGCCTAACAAGTTGGAAAACAGTAGTTTGCTTTCATTTGCGTGACACCCTAGAAGAACGGGCATGGTGTGTGCACAGAACAACAATGCCACGTGGGCACATTACATATGCTGCAGCTGAGCACTTTGCAGTTGTTGCAGTGATGTGGCTCAGACCGTGTGTTCATATCACATGCAGACTAACCCAGGTACACCTGGGATGCTGTGCTTCCTGCAGAAACACCACAGCAGGAGTTCCCCATGTATCAACTGCCCTTCCTTAGTTTTTCCAGGTCTGTTCCTCTGCTGGGGATTCCTGATATTTCTACTGTAAATGGGGAAGGCTTTCACAGCATGAGAGGCAAAGCATAGAAAAGCTCTCTCTGTCTACACAGTCTTCTTTCAAACCTTTGCATGCTGCAGATGTGCTTACAAAAAAGCTGGAATAGTTTTGTCCAGAAATACAAATACACACAAAATATTGATGTGTCAGCTAAGTTTAACACAGGACTTCTCATTGCTCCTCATTTTCATCGGTGACTCTAAGGAATTCTGGTCCTTACCTTACGATGCTTCAGCAAGGCATAGGCAGCAAGGACAGAACAACGTAATTATAAGAAGTAGTACATTTCTGGCGTTATTTTCCTGAAAAAAAATGTCTTCCTTCACATTTATGTTGATATGGTGTGTGGGTGGGTAAGTATTTGCATGTGTGTGTGCAAGCACAGGTGCTTACAACAGTGTTTTGTAAGAAGTGCTTAGTTATCACTACTAACATATACTTAGGTATCAACCCAATCAGATAGTAGGCTTCCCTGTTTAGGAAGCTCTGAGGGCAGTTTCATATCAGTCGTACAATTTTCATTAGTTTATTTCCTTTACAGTTTGAATTGCTCCATTTATTGAAGGATCATTTTAAGCGGACCACTTTCTGTCAGTACTTGAATTATAATTAATGAAAGAGATGAACTGGAATTAGTTCCCAGAAAGGAATATTTTTTGCTGTTTTTGTAGCCTCCTGATACTTCCTGTTTCTTTTAGGTAAGTAAAATGCAGCTTAGAGAGTGGGTTAGTGTAGTATATTCCTGTGCTTTTTCTAAAATACAGTAAATCAAGTGATAGTGGGGAAAGAAAAAAAAAGGCAAAATAAAGCAGGTAGTAAACCCCATGGGACCAACCTGTTTGAAATGTCTTGCTCTTTTTCCATGAATGCTCCTCAAACCACAGCATACTTCTGCTCAGGGCATTGGTTTAAGCTCCTTGAAAGATATAACAGACGCTCTAAGGCCTTCTTGTTCTCTGCACTCTAGTTTTTGCTGCTTCTTTTACTCTTTCCTAAATGATAATGACTATCTCCATTGCCAGATTCAGCAAAGGCTGGTGGGCCCTCAGCAAAATCTTCTCTATAATGTGGCCTCTCTAAGGAGGTACCAAAGCTTGCCTTCACATGACCTCTGTCATGGAGGTGCCTGGGAGGTGCCCACTCTGTCCACAGGGTAAAGGGTCATGGCTTGGATAAACAGGGTCCCTATGCCTGTGCCAGACAACAACTTGCCCTGCAGTCAGCAGAGGACAGGTCATCAGCAGTCCCCCCACTTTCCCCTGCTTCCCACAGCTCTTGTCCCAGCTGTACCTTGTTCAGCCTGAAAGGCATTTTCCTGGTGTTTTTCTTCTCAACTTTTGAATCCCATTGCCTCTTGAAGTATATATCATTGACAAGGGCTAGCATCTTTGTATTAGAGCCAGGAGGGAACAGCACTTAAATTTTCCTTTTAAAATAACAAACAAAGGTTAATTAGGCTTTTTGTCTGATCGTTCACTGATGATGGCACAGTCCTCCCATTGCCACCTCCCTTGGAAGAACTGTCTCTTCACTGCAAGAAGTGTTCTGCAGCTTTTGTGGAGTCAAATCTCCCAGGAACTAGGGGCCTTCTTATGCCCCAAGCTGCATTTATGGTAGCCACAAGCAAAATGAATCACTCCACAGCATTTCTGAATATTGCTTGATTCAGGAAGAGGGAGACATAAGCAAAATGGATATCTCCAGAAAAGGGAGAGAATCAGACACCAGTTAGTGACTTTCCACTCACTCCTGATGCACCCTGCCCAGGCAGCCAAGCATGGGCCTTCTCCTTGCCACTTGTTTGCTTTTCCACCCAAGAGTTCATCTTCCCTCTGGAGGCTTCAGCAGCGTAAATGAAGTCCACAGCTTCCAGCTCTGCATGGTACAGGGCCCTGGTGAACTCCAGGTATTACTACAAACCAGGGAAGACAAGTTTTCTCCCAATCATAAAAACTTGTGCTGAGTAGTTGTCACTTACCTGAAGGAACCAAAAAGTCACTAGAGAACTGGTTGATGCCCCATGCCTGTCAGTGTTCAAGAGGTATTTGGATAATGCCCTCATGAATATCTTTTTTAACTTTTGGTTAACCCTGTCCTGGTCAGGCGGACTTGATGATATTTGAAGGTCCCTTCCAACTGTACTATTCTAGTCTAGTCTAGTCTATGCTTCAGATATTATCTCACATTTCCAGTGTAGTTCTTGGTTCTTGGACTGGCTGTGCCTAGCACCTGATGAAGATGAAGCACCTGCAATGTAAATGCAGTGTAAATCTATGTAATCAGATAAAAGAACACACAGAGAACATCAAGGCTGCACAGGAGCTTCATGGGTGCTGCAGCTCACACAAGTGTGTGTGGAAAGGAGAGCTTTGAGACCCACAGCTGCCACCTGCCTTTTTTGCTTCACTCTGTGGGAAGAATATGGTCTAGAGATATCTACCATAGAAATAAGGCTCCAGCCCCTTTTTCATTTCTACATGGAAGCCTCCACTAACAACTCCTGAAAGAAGGGCAAGGAACCTACCTTCTCCATCTCTTTTGCTGTGTTGCCTCCAGCACCCAGATGGACTATGCTCAGGGCAGCTGAGATGTTCAGTGGGGAGAAGAAGATATTCTCGTTTCTTTTTACTTTGATCAGGTCTTTGAAAAAGTCCAGGCAGAACTTGGCATTGGCTGCACTGAGCATGCTCACCGTGGCATGGCCACGGCCTGCAACAGCACAGCCATGGAATTCATCTCACAACCTTTGCATGGTCCAAACCCACCATGCTGGAAACAGGGAGCCTCTCCCAGGCACCTCAAGCACCCACATGCTTCCAGAAGCAGGTTTCAGACCACACTTAGCACTTCAGAGCAAAGTGCAAACCACCCCCTGGCCCCAACATCCACCTCTGGACAAATCTCCCTTCTAGGTGTACCCTGACCTATCCTGGTCTGCTCTATACCAACATACATGCCCTTAATTTATCTTCTAAAGGCTGAACACTCCGGTCATATGGCTATGTAGGCAACACCTTCTTTTTCTTTGAGGACTACTACATAGTTTAGTAGCATTACTCAGCCTTCAGACACTGTACTTCTTTGAAGTCGATTGTGTAAAACCTTTTTCCCTTTGATTATTGCATAAAACATGAAGAACGATGTATAAAAAGAAGCAACAGAGAAGCCAGCAAATTGCATTTTCAAGTCTCAGCCAAACAATAATGTGGAAAGGCCTTCCTCTGTCTCCTAAGGTTGAGGTGGCAATTTCATAAGCTGCCCGGCAATTCTAAGATTGCTGCCTTGCCATTTATCTCTTTTTGCCTTTTAAGGGAAAGAAATTACCAAATTCCTTTCTGCTGATGGACGAAGTTATTCACTCAAGCAGAGAATTTGGCTTCCTACAGCCTGGAATTTCTGCACGCACAAAACATGGAAGTTGTCCCTGTGAGAACAAGTCCCACAGCCTGCACCTGTGCATCACTATGACACGCTTTGTTCCTGTCCCAGGTCTCCTTCCAGTCCTGACCCTACCCCGAGGAGAGTGAGAGCTGAGAGAGCTACCTTCTCCTGGGAAGACCTGGCTCTGGCTGCTTCTTTGCTGATGGAGGGTGGTGTCCTGTCTCATACTAAGTGGAAAACACCACCACGTAGTCAGGCTCCCTGCGCAGTTTTTTCTGAGGAGCGAGAGTGCCTAGGAAAATAAAGGGCTGACAGGCAGGTACCAGGAGCCTGGCTTCTCCTGTACCACAACAGAGTGGAAGACATGATCCAGGATCTTCTGGTTTTCACCCTCTGAAACACGTAGAGAGAGAAGGAAAATGTTTTTCTCCTCCCAGGGAGGACGCACCCTATAGATGTGGCTGCATCTCCTTAGTGTGCACTGCTGAATCGTCTCAAAGATGTGCCAAGTATCTGCAGGAAGCATACAATAACAGGAAGAGAGAAACCGATATATATATATATATATCAGAAAATAAGAGTGACTCACAGCATTCAGAGGGGCACTTCTCCCTCTCACTGAAGGATTTGTGTGCTTCTGGTACCGTTGTCTCCAGGAAGCCCTGATCCTCCTGTGGCAGATGATGGAACTGTAAGTACAGCATGCTTTTCTTCTTTAACCCCAGCCTTCCCAGAGAGGTGCAACGTTCCCAATGGTGATCCAGCAGCTTCTCTGCCTGAAGACAGTGAGAGCACTGTGCTGAAGCAGCTCTTAAATTCAGACCAGCGCTCCAGGCCCCTCCAAGTATGCACATGGGTTTTCCCCATGACGCCAAAGAGAGATGGACACTGCAATCAGAGCACTTGCAGCTGGGGTGCTCAGCTCTGAAAATATGCTGCTCTACTCCAGCTGTGGATCTAGACTCCTACCCACTAGATTTTCACCCCAGTTTTCAGCAGAAGTGTGTGGGGAGCTTGAGGCACATGTGGTTTTGCCTTGGGCTTGAAATGCATACGGGGCTCATCAGGCTCTTATTGATCTCCATGGTCATTGTCGCTGCACTTTTCACAGAGTCACAGAATCATCTAGGTTGGAAGAGACCTCCAAGATCATCTAGTCCAACCTCTGACCTAACACTAACAAGTCCTCCACCAAACCGTATCACTAAACTCTAAATCTAAACGGCTTGGATGGCTTGCACAAAACAACAAGCCAAAAAGGCATCAAGGAGGAGTTGCTCCTGGCTGGAGGCACAGGAGATACACCAAAGGCCCCTGGGTATGTCTTCCAGGATCCCTCCTAATCATTGTCATTCATGGGCAAGGAAACGAGCACCACACTACCAAAACACTTCCTCTTAGCTTTCAGTCCCAGAGGCTGTTCTGCTTCAGGAGCAGCAAAAGTGGTTTTTATAATATTCCCTCCACCAGGTGTCTGGAGGCTGATTGTGGTCTGCGTGCTGTGTTTGTTTCAGGCCAACAGGCATCTGTGCTCAGCAGTGCTCCAGGCGTAGTAGTGTATTTCTCACAGGGGACCAGCAGCTGACTTAATTGAGCAAAATGCAGCTAATTTCCAGTATAGATATCACATGATCATCACATTGATGTATTCAGAAAACAGGAGCTGGGGGATATGGTACTAAGAGGGGACTTTCCCCCATCATGAAACTCTGGATTGAGGAAGCGTTTCCCCTCAGTGGTCAGCCTTCTGTCACTCACTAAGAGAATTTCTCCCTCTGTAGGATGAGGGTGGTAGCAATGGCAGCAGGAGACATTACAGACATAGAACAGTCTTTCTCCAAGCCAAACATTTTACAGTCTTGAAGGAGTGTGGCTGTTCATGCACATTTCAAACACTAGTGCTTTGGGGAAGAGCTTTCCTTGACAAGTTTTTCAGCAATACTAAAAAGCAAAACAAAACGAAACGAAAACACCACCCACAAAAAGCCCCTCAACTTTCCATCTGATACTATTTTTAGAAGGCAGAATGAGGTAAATAAACCTGTAGGACAAGTAAGTTCCTGGTGGTGGTGCTGCATTACCCTGCCCTGTGCTTTTAGTTCATGAATGACATACTGTGTTGTATGAAAAGCAAGGCACAAGACATGTGGCAAGAGTTGGAGAAGCACTGACATACTTTTGTATCCTGTGTACCTAGGGCATGTGCTCAGCACAGCTACTTTGCAAGGCATTGCTCAAGATAAGAAGACATTCATGAGAATATGCAAAAGAGGTCCTTCTGTAGGACCTTTCCCAACATGTTTAAAACAGATAGGACATGTTTGGAAAAGCTGGACTCTCTAAACTGTATCAGTCAAGTGAGAGAGTGATGTGAAACAATCTGGTAGCTGTGTAGATGACAGTGCTCTTACACAAAAGCCGTGACATGCTGTCTCAGAATTAAGAACACATCATTTCATGCTTGAGGATTTGGTTGGAAAAGCAGCACCACAGCATCCTCTGAAGAGTATAAAAGAAGCTCACAATAGAAGTATTGTGAGCATTATTAAGAAGTTAAGGCAAGATTCATGCTATCAGAAAGATATAGAGCAAAATAGTACTCTATTATTGTTGGGACATTGACCCATATGGATACCTTTTTTTTCTGTTATTTTTTCTGTATTACTAGATTACAACAATAGTCCTAGGAGCAGAGACTGGAAACCAGAACTCATATAGTAGATGTCCTAGTTGCTGAACTGTAAAGTTATCAGTCCTTGAATTTCCCACTTGTGTCATTAACTTTCATTCATTCAAGTTAGAGCAGAACTTCAAAAGCAGGGTGTGTATTTCTGTGTATTTTTTCCACTGAGTCTATGCTAAAACCTAGTGCCTGACAGTGCTTGGTGCATTCCTCTGGAAGATGCAGGCTTGAATTCCATCAAGGATATGGGATTCACTGAAGATAGGTCCTTCACCTCCTGAGCCACATGATTTCTCCACTGCAGAAGTTATGTACCACTTTCACTTAAAAACATGAAATCTGCTCTAATGGCATTTTCAGGGAGCCTTCTTTGAATAGGCATGCTTTGAATTCATTTACTAGATGTTCTCCAGAGACCTGTGCTTCAGTCCGTTTTGTTCCTGGATTTCAGTATGGGAAAAGCACCTCATTGCTCACATCAAGGCAGTTCAGAGCAAGCAAAGGAAAATGCCAGCTGCTAGAGAATTTACAAAAGGTGAAAACAAAATGCCTACAAATTTTGGATACTTACACATGCATAATAAAAGAGAAATTTTCATTTAGATGGGTTTTTGGAGATATATGCTTAAAGCCAGCCTATGTTTTGTTTAGGACAGCCACATTCTTATTTTGAGTGTTCAGCTTCTCCTTTCTGAAGTCATCCATAATTCTGCGTATTAAATACGTTCTTCACTAATTCTCCATTACATATACATGGAAAACTACAGTCAGGAAGTCTGATTTCTGAATCTGGTTTTCATAAAATACTATGAATACTATGATGTAGTACCTGCTAGAAGCAATTATAATACCATATAGAAAATGAGTGCACTTTATCAAGAAAATAGAATCAAGGATTTACTAAGAGGCAAAATTTTAATAAATATGGAAAATATAAGTCAAGATTATCTCAATGCCTTTCCTGTGTGACTGACTGCACAGCTGGAGCAGAATAGCACCTTGTGCAGAGCACACATCTGTAGGACGTTTAACACCTTCACTTCCACAAATAAACAATGCAAAATGCACATTACAAAGCAATGTGTTTGATTTGCAGAAACAATCATTTGCATACAGAAAACAGAAAACTAAATGCAGTCAAATTGCAAACACATCACTATGGGAGATTAATGTATATTCAAGCAAAATGGAGTAGCTTAACTTAAATACCTAGGAGAATTCTTAAACAATGCTTTGCTGTCTGCCCAGCAGTGAGATGCTTTGCCTTAAGAAAGATAAACCTACCCATGGCACTGGAGATCTTGTTTGACAAAAAGACATTCCTTTCCATTCCCTCACCCTTTGCCTTTAGAAGCTACAGGTGCCAGCCTAAGCAAGGATTTGTTTGGGGTAGTAGTAACATTGATCTAATGAGAAGAATTTGTGAAATGTGATCACAGGAGGTCAGGGTGCTGTGGGGGCCAGGACCTCCCCAGGTGGGCCAGGCAGGGCCTGGCAGCCAAGCCCCGTCCCAGCACCCCAGACAGGATTCGGGCAGCAGGGGCACCAGGGCAGGGGTTTCCCTTCTGTTTTGCTCAAACCACAGTTTTGCCCACCTCGGCCCACACCATGTGACTTTTGTGGCTATGTTTTTAAATGAATGTGTATTTGGCTGCAGACGCTGTGTGAAAGGACGGGCCCCCTGGTGGAGAGGTTTCGTGAAGATCTGGGGCTGAGGGGTGGCATGCTGCTCCGCAGCGTGGGGCTCAGGGCAGGGCAGCAAACAGGCCAGAGCCCAGCCATTCGCAAAGGGGACGCCTGCCCCTCTGGATCCTGGTCTGTGTCCCTCGCCCAGCGCAGAGCCCATTCCTGCAGCTGCAGACAGGCTTCAGGGCTAGGGTCTCCTGGCAGCAGCCAGCCCAGGCCAGGCACACAGCAGCATAGAGGGACTTTGTCATCCCAAACAGATGGTTTTAAACTGCCAAAAGGCTATAAAATTCTTCTTTCTTCATGGAATTAGTCTTCCTTTCCCAATTCATGAGATTGTGGCAGCAGTAAAATGTCTGCTACTGCAGGTAACAGAAACAGCCCAGCTGCAGGCCCTCAGCTGTGACAGGTTCACCCCACTGCTTGCCCCAGAAATGGGCCAGCTTAGTCGGTATTAAAAGGAATCTTATTGCAAAGTCGCTCCGTATTTCTTTCACTTTTATAACTAAGCTCCTGCGTTCTCAAACAGCAGCGAGCACAGACCCATTCCCTCTGCCCACATACAGGGTCGTTGGAAACTTCAGCTTCATTTCTTGAAAATCAAGGATGCTGAAAAAGGTTATGCTGGGGGCTTGAGGCTGTGCTCTTTTCTGAGAAAAGATTGGAATAAAGGGATTTTTTTTTCTCCCTGTGGCATTTGAAACTTCATCACGGGAATCCCTGCCCTTGCCTTTTCAGAAACATTGTTGATGTTTGAGGCTGTGGTGCTCAGAACTTCCTCAGGGTATGTAAATACTATGTGATGACAACTTTAGGTAATAAAAACAGCTTAGTAGGCAATCTGTGCCGTCAGCCTCCAGAACGGAAACGTGAATGCAGCCTGGAGAACCGCTGCTTACATTGTACCACACTTTCAGATTATACAGTAAGGACAGTTTGTTTATTTGACTCTATTATTGGCCTGTTCTTACTCAAACATCACTCACCTCTATTTCCTAGACTTTCTTGTCCAAAGAGCCCCAGGTAATTCATGGTAGTAAACTGTGGTAATCGTGAATGCAGAACTTTAGAGTGCTTTACACTCAATTATATGACTAATGGCTAATGTATACTTTCCCTTTTATGGGTCATAAAGCAAGTTGCAAATGGTAATTTGTTAAACCTCATATAGAAATTTTCTGAGGAAGATGTTACTCATCTTAAATGAGCAAATTAACAGTTACGTCTCCCTATCAGTCATCAGCAAATTCTGTTTTTCTGTAGTTGTCCCACAAACTAAAATTTTTTCCGGGTTAAGTTTAACTGTGATTTCTTGGATTTATATTGCTCTTTACAAAACTTCATTCCTCAGAGCAGGAGAGAAACCTATCTCTATAATTGAATCTCAGATCATTAAAATTCACCAGACAGCAGCACACAAGGAAGAAAACAAATTTCTTGACAGTTCCAGGCTACAGCTTTCCACATCAGTAACTTCAGGGAGGTGCTTTAGACTATTTGTATCCTGTTTTGGGGGACTGAAATCACTTGATATTTCCCCAAATAGAATGCAGTCTTTTTTACCATGTAAATAATTAACCCTCTTCAGAAATGTGTGTTTTCATACCTCATTCCTGTAGACACTATGCTCTTTGGTGTCATTTGAGAACATGGGGAACTTAGGAGATGTTGTCCAGAGGGGTTGTGGAGTCTCTGTGCTCGGAGATTTTCAAAAGACCTCTGGACATGGACCCCAGCAGCCTGCTCTAGGTGTCCCTGCATGAGCAGGAGGGTTGGACAAGATGACCTCCAGAGGACATTTGCGACTTCAACCATGTTGCAATTCTGTAAGGGTGTGTTCTGTTTTGTTTTTCAAAAAAGTGCAGAAAAAAGTCCTGTAAAAAGAGGAACCAAGTCTTGCCTTCCTGCATACACAATTACTGTTGTAATCATCTCCCTTCTAGAGATATCCATAAGGGTATAATCCTGTCTTTTCCCAGAGTATTTCTACTGTTATAAAAAAACAATGATCCTAATAGAAATGCACACAAAATAAATCCAGGGCTTGTGAAAGGTGTACATGTCACATACCATCATTCTAATTGGTAAGATGGCACTTTAGATGCAGGCTTATATCTAAATAAATAAATGAAGCCAAAGCTGCTTCTAGCATATCATTTTATATAGCACAGAATAGCACAAAGATAGATCCAGCATACATCACAGGAGAGAAAGTGGTACAGTTATCAGTAAATACGTATATTTGCTGTAAATAAGTATCTCTTACTTGTTTGTAACTGTTGTGGAAAGGTAGTTATCAAGGTGAGATCTCCACTGTGCAAAGGATTCACCACAGTGTAAATAACGAAAAAGTGTGTAGATAGGAAAAAGCATCTCCAAAACACCTCTCTGCTTGCCAGGACCCACCAGGCCAGGAATCAAAAAATATAGAGCAAAGCTACTCTGTTTTTAATGGCAGTTACTGATAATCATTACAAACAATTCTCAGGGAGCAGCATACCAATTCCACCTTTGCCAGGCAGGTGCTGTACTACACCACATGGCTGTGCTGAAGAACTCTAACATATACAGGAGCATATGCGGACTTATTGCGAACATATGCGAACAAATTGTTCTTGATATCCAGTGAGGTTAAGGGAAAATTTATTCTTACTCTGGATTCAGATCAATATTTGCCATTCATTAAGAGTAGCAGTAGAGCATCTAATTGACAGTTCTAAGATAAACTGGTTGCAGTAATTACTTTGAAATACAAGCTAGCTGTCATAAGATTAAGAACACATTGGGGAAAAAACAGTATTTCTGATTTTCATCCAGGTGTTTCTTGCAATGTTAGAAAATGGCCCTGATTTTAAGGTGAGCAGAGTTTACCAAAGAAAAGAATAGTATTGGTGGGATTGTGCCTAATAAAGAATAAGAAAGGGTGGTCAGCCATAAACACCTCTGTGAGGGGAAGAGACCTCCTCACAATGACCGCTCCTGTAGCAGCAGCTGCTACGGTGCCTTCCTCATTGACTTCCACATACGTCTTATGGACAACAGTTGACAGCACCAGAGATTTCACAGGTGACAACGCAGAAAGATCAGCTTTTTCAGTGAAGATGTCAGTCATTCCCATCGCTTTTAATACCTCATTGAGGTCAAAGGTGCCTTCGAGCTTGAAACGGGGGAGGTACACCTCCACTGTTGTCTCAAACATATGCTCTGAAGAAGACCACAGCATTAAATTTTCATAGGTCATTGTGCTTTCAATCTAGAAGATGAGGAAATTAAAAGAGTTTAGAGTAGGTAAGCAGCTTTGAAAAGTTTAGATTTTTGCCCAGCTTTAATCCAGACAACCAACTTTCAGGCCAGTTTAGCCACAGTCCCCAGCCTTACCTGTTCCAGCCCACCAGCAGATCCATCAGCCATGTCTCCTGGCAGCAGGATGATCATGCTCAGTAACTTCTGAGCGTAAGGCAGTTCAAGCACCTGAGTTCCCAGCTCTTCGATATAACCTAATTTAAACGTACCTTTCTGATACATCATCTGCACAGGCTTGCTCTCATTCTATTTAAAAGAAAATTAATTCTATTTAAAATAAAACTTTAAACTTAAGTCTGGGTTTGCAGCAGTAATTCTTGTTAGGCAAAACATTTTTTTTATTTTCTTGCATCTACAGTGGCACACAAAACATCAGCTTTGACATGAATATATAAAGGGGTAATTTTCCCAGGGGAAAAAAAAGAAACAGGGAAAAAAAAAATCCTGCAATTGATCAGCTAGTGAAGTGGCTTAATACTGTTACTGTGCAGCCAAACAAGCTGATGCTGACTGGATTTGCAAGTCTTAGTTTGGAATGGGATAAAGAAGAAATAGCACTACAAGAATCAGGCTGGCATTTATCAGGTAGCTTGTTTAGGCAGGATGTAACAGGTTAAGAGCAAAATCATAGTTGTTTTTTTTAGTGTGTGTGTGTGTGTATGTGTGTGTGATGGGGTTGTTCAAAAGGTGTATAAAGGCGCAGGTTTCATTTTACTGTTAGCTAACTTCTTACCTAGCTTCTAAAGCAGTGAAAGAAGCATATTAGTAGATGACATTTTCA
Source organism: Cygnus olor (assembly GCF_009769625.2). Classification (NCBI taxonomy): domain Eukaryota; kingdom Metazoa; phylum Chordata; class Aves; order Anseriformes; family Anatidae; genus Cygnus; species Cygnus olor. The sequence goes on along the minus strand of NC_049170.1, from coordinate 80,702,179 downwards.
GAAAAAAATCCTGTTAATATTGATTAGCATATGAAGAAAAATATGTAGAGTTTCTCTCTATCTCATAGTTTCTCTGACTGCAGCAGTGCTCCAGATGTTCTCAGCCATAGGCCATTTTCAATTTCTGTATTCAAAGCCACATCTTAAATATTTCAAAATATGTCACAAATATAAGTCACCAATATTACAGTTTCTTACTGTCCTCTTAACAATGCAATGCAACACTATAACTAGCAGTATATGCTTTCCTGGCCTTTTGTTTTGATAAATAAGAAACACATGAAAGAGACTTTTACCCATACAAAGCTCCTCAACCTAAGATCAGAACTAAATCTGTGTTCTTTGTGGGTTTGTTTGGTTTTGTCTTTTTTTGTTTGTTTTTGTTGGAGATGAGAACTAATAGAATATTAGTGAAACATATGGAAAGAATTTAAAACTGAATTAAATGAAAGGAAAAGGGCTGAATGTCTTTTCTGAAGACATCTGTTAGACAAATTGCACAATACTTGGAAGAATGTGCTTGTTAAGGAGTTTGCTTGGCAATCATATTGACAATACCTGAGTTAAACAGGGAATGCTTTGTTGATATACATAAGGGACTAAAAAATGGAAAAGGGGACTAAAAATTAAAATATATTGAAAATAAACTTTTAAACATTGCAAATACTATAAATAAAACAAAATACCCTATGAGAATTTCTCATATTTTTAAATTTAGTCTGCATATTTGTAGCTTCTTAATATCTGGCCTAGTTTGTTTGGTTTGTTTGTTTGTTTTAACCTATCAAATGCATAGCTCATGTTAAAATGTATTGAACCAGGATGGCCAATCCTTGTTAAAGCCAAGATGACCCCTTGGAGCCAGTATGAAATGGGATTTTAGAACTGGCCTCCATCCATGTAATGACTACTTGGTTCAAAAGCGCTGATCAGGGCTTACACTTGTGTTTTGCCAGTTGTTGAAGCAAAACCCTGAGTTGTTGCAATTTCTGAGGCTTGCATGTTTTTTTCAGTAAAGATTATGTTTTCCTGTGAAAAGCCCTCCTGCTATCTATGCCCAACAGGAGAGGCAGGTTAAGTTCTCAGCACACTCACGCCTTCCTCACAGCACAGCTGAACCCCCTGGATATTGTGCTTCTCGGTTATGCTTGCTACAATGCTCACAGTGTCTAGGGTAAATAATGTTGAGATTTACAGGAGGCAGATGTACCTGATTCAGTTTAAAATCTCTCTGAACTGTATTTTTTCCCTCAAACTTGTGTTCCCAGGATGCTTTGAAGTAGATTACATTCACCAGCACCAGAAGTGCATTCATATCAATCATTCCAGAAGCAAAGAGTTCCTTGATTTTACCTAAAGGAAATTTTGGAAAACACAAGTATTTGTTAGTTGTTGTTAAGACTCTGGATTGAGATTTAATTACTTGTCTGTGAAGTTAGCTATGGAGAACCTTAGAAATCCAACTCGTTGTTTGTTTAAAGGACTGGGACAACGTAGGGAAACAAATGGTAAATTCCTCAGCAACATTACCTGGCAGTGGCCTGTTTGGAGCAGGAAGGGGCATGGGACCACTGTCCTACCCAACTCTGGGCCATCAGTAACAATATATATGTGCCAGGTGGCACCCTTCCATTGGAAAGAAGACAGCACCATTAATCACTTATTTCTGTTTACATAAGTGTATCTTTCCCTTTGCACTAAGCTCAGCTGCGGAGTTTTGACTCTGCACAGACGTTGATAGCATAGCTTTTGGTTTTGCTTTGTTTTACCTTGTGTCTTATTTTCAACCCAAGCATTAATTTTTAGTATGGCTGCTTCAAGATCCCTTTGAAAGTCCACTGTTTGCAGCTCTGCTCCATACAGTTTCTTACTGCACATTAGATATTTCTGTAAAACAAAATAAAAGTTAGTCAAATCTGTTCAGCATTTTTTCCATTTCCAAACAAATGAATGATTCAGAACTATTTTAGAAATGGTGCCAGTCTTGTTGACTCCATACAACAAAATTTTGCTTTGGAAACATCAATTATCAAAAGTTAATTCAGAAAATCTTTGAAGAAGAGATAATTATTCTAATGCATAGGCAAAAAAATGCCAATAGATACAAAGAAAGCCACAAGAAGTCTTCCCATGCAAAACTGCATATCTGAGGTCCAGAAAAATAAATAAATAAATAAATAAAGTGCAAGATGTGTTGTTTGATGCTCAGTAACCAAATCATTCAGCAGAAAACAACAACAAAAAACAGCAAAGCAAAGATATAAAGGGCTAGATATCCCATAAGCAGCTTGCGGATAGCTTGAATAGGCCATTTTTGGCCATGGTCATACCTCTGGCTGAGGGTAGACATATGTCAAAGGTGAAAAGCCTCCTGCTCTATTTTTTTGCTCTACAGCCATTGATATCCACAGGCTGATTTTTTTATTTTATTTTTTAAACAGAAGCCTTGCAAGCTGACACTCTTGTCTCTTCCTTCCCCAACAGCCTTAAGAGGCACAGCTCCAAAAGAACGTCAGGTGCTCAAAAATACGCATGAGGGAGCAACAGTGAGGCTTATGGTTACAGGGAAGCTGGCGGTCAGGCCACAGCAGTCATGAGATGTAGGTAACTTACCTGCTTCAGTTCGAATTTTTCTTGTATAAAGAGATTGCTGGCCAGGCTTAACACGTAGCTTTTGCCAAGGTTTTGTAGTTGTAGAAGCAGTGCATGGAATGCTTCGTGGTTAAGATTCCCATCTGTGTTACACTAGGAATATTTCAAACACAGTAATTGTAAGGATTCCTCAATATAGCTTTGGTTGTTAATTTGCATCCTAGTTAGGTTATATTATAGGGCTAATTACCGTTATGTCGATTTTTAAATCCAGCTAAGCTATAGTCAACTAATCTAAACTTTGAAGCCTGATCCTCCTTTGTCTGGAGGCTTTGGTATTGACTTCATAGAAGGCCTGGCCCGCAAGAAGGTAACGCCATGTGTCAGGCGTTTCCGAGCGGATCAGACAGACTTTCTGCGTGTGATCTTGACTCCCTCCAGTGGAAGTCTGTGGTGCTTTATATCTAGTTACCATGAAGTGAAGAAAAGGCTCCTGTGCTACGCATCCCAGGACTTACCTGGGAGGAGAGGGAAGACCGTCCTTCCTGGCTTCGTTCTGGCTTGTTTTCCGGGGCTGCACTCTCAAGCTCAGATCCAAGGCCCGTTCTTCCCGCAGCACTGCTGAAGTGGAGCACCTAAAATTGAAGAGGCCAAATTAAGGCAATTGTAACTGGGATAAATGCATTTTCCTTGTTTGAAAGATTCGCTGTGCTGTCATGGATAAATGGTGTTTTATGAAAGATGTTTTCTCAGCTTCAGTCAGGCTGAAAAGACAGACTTGAAATTGTCCATTTATTCATGTTAAATTCACATCTCTGTTAGTGAACCAACAAATTTAGTCCCCAAAATGCTACTGTCCTCCACCTCAAAATGTTTATGTGTGGTTTGCATTTTTAATGCTACAGTTACCTAAAATTTCAAAACGAAAAATCGCCTCAGGCAGAGAGACAAAGATGCTTTGCTTTGCACACAAAACTGGCCTATTACAATCATTTATAATCTTTTCATCAGCTTAGGAAATGTATCAAAACCATAGTGCTCTTGATGGAAACTGGACCTTGTTTCTACTGTGCAAATATCTCACTGAAAAATTTCCAGATACTTCTCCATAATAATAATGTTGCAGTGTACAAAGTAAAGTTTGTTTTTTTTTTTTTTTTTTTTTTTTTTTTTTTATGAGGAATACTGGATCATTGATACATGATCATTGTACAAATACATTGATTTCCTATACATTTAAGCAGAAGTTTCTGGGAACCTCATAAGGAGGACACGTCTCCCTTGGCCGCAGGTGACCCAGCAGTCAGACTGTGCCTGCCTGCCTGCACACACACTTCCAGGGATCTCAGAGCAACCACAAGAGAAAGCACCTGTCCGAAATTTTGAAACCAAGGTTGACATTCTGGCAGCAGGCTGGGGAAAGACCAGAGTGCCCTGCTGTGGTGTACCAACTCCCTGCATTCAGCTCTTGCCCCACATCCCTGAATTTGCACAGGAGCATGCAGCAACTCATACAGGCAGATGGCAGGGATCGTGGCACTCCAAGCACGGCTCTGAAGACAGCACCTGAGCCTGTGTTCATGCTTGTTTCCTAAGCGCACGTTGTGCTTAAGAAAATGCCCAGCGTTTCCATTAAGGGAACAGCAAGCTATGTGGAAGCATCTCAGAGCGTTTCATTGGTACTTACTTTTTCTATCTGAGCGGCAGTGTTGTTTCTTGTCCCTAGATGGATCAGGGCAAGGGCGATAGAGATGCTTGTTGGAGAGAAAAGGATGTTTTGGCCTTCTGTTGTTTTGTTGAATTTATCATAGAGATCAAGGCAAAACTCAGTAATTGGTCTGGAAATGGAGCTCATTGTGAAGCCAGCAGCTGACTGGGAACAAAAAAAAAAAAAAAAAAGGAGAAATGTAATGCACTTGTTGCTTAGCTAGATCACACTGCAAAGCATCTGTCTGCCCTAGGACCATCCCATAGCTGATTGCCAAATAACAGAAGTTTGATACATTCTGAAACAACAGTCTTTGCACACATCTGCCAGTCTATGCTCACATGGACACAGCAGGGTCTGGGAAAGGGACCCACAGTTAGAAAGGACTGTTTTTCTCTCTTAACCCACGGTGCATCTTATTTCTTCTGTAAGAGAGAGGTTGTGGTATTGAAATCAGTCAGCTGTGGATTTTCCTTCTGCAGACTGGTTTGATGTATACAGTTCTATCAACTCTTTCCTCTTGTAACAACAAATGATTAGTGACAGATTAAGGTGACAGAAATTATCCAGGCATATAACCATGTCTTGTTACCTGAGCTGCAGTATGACAGATTCAAACAACAGATTTATAAAAATAAAATTGCTGTGAATTAAAAGTTTTCATATATGAAGAGGGGTCCTTAGCAGCTATGGAGACTATACTACATATGGAAACATGAACAGTTTGCAATACACTTTTTCTGTCCCCATGGATTTGCCAGGAACCACAGATTCAGAAGGATAAGTGACGGAACTTTCCAAACTCAGCAAGAGCTCAGCAGCCCCAAAAAACAGTCTGTGAGTTCCTGTTCAATTACATGACAAGATCTGTGCCACATTTTTCTCTTGTACTAGAAGTACAACTGTCTGATACCTTTCCCATACCTCATTTATATTAAATCCACTCTGTTAAGAACAATTTGGGACCAAGTTCCAGCTTGGTCCTTGCAAGCAGGAAGCTATCTGAAAAAACAAGGGTTTTAGAAAGCCCTTACTAGTCCTTTAGGGAAAGAACTGTAAAGCTGTTGTGTGGATACCAGTGGGAGCACACAAGCTTTTCTCAAAATATTATACAAAAATAAAAAAAAAAAAAAAGAACCACATCAGTTTTAGAGTCCAGCAAGTGATATTCTGGACAGCACACCAGAAAAATATGAAAAGCAAAGCATATACTCATGCTTGTTTGCAGACGCAGAGATAAGTAGTTGTGGCCTGTGTTCCAGAAAGATACGTTATTTAGGGGAAAATACCCAGCCAGAGTATGGAGAGAAAGCCCTCATGTCTCCCACAACGCAGGCCTGGCTGGCTTTAGCTTTCAGCCTGCTTTGGGACAAGCTGGGGCTGGGTCCACAGCAAGCTGCCAGAGCTCCTCTCAGCTGCAAAGGTGGGTGAGCGCACAGCCAGCTGATTGTGCCCACCGCCCGCAGAAAGCCATGGCACAGCAGGCGCTCCTTCTCAGTCCTGTGCCAAGGATGCAGACCGCACGCTGACTCTCCCTCAGTCATGAGCCAGACACAGACTTTGCATGAGAAGCCGGGGCTCAGGCACTAGGAGAAGTTACCGGGGTGTAACAAGTCGCTGTGGCTCACCAGAGTTGCAGCAATTGTCTGCGCAAACCATCTTAGCTCGCAGCAAGTGCCAGACAATGGGAATGAACTCAGCCCCTAAGAAAACAGGCTTAGCCTCAGACGGATTGCTGCGGTGGCTTGGAAGAGCTGAAAAGTCAAGTTGCTGAATATGTTGAAGGTGCCACGTGTAGCAAATGCAGATGTTTCTTTCTTTTACCTAGCTTGAAAAGCACAGCGATAATAAACACTTCTCCATGTTTCTGACTGGTGCTCTGTGGAAGGAACCTGTGATGTTGAAATAAAAAGTTCACGTTTCATACTGAGACATTTGGTTTACCCTGAAGTCCAGAAGTGTTTTGTATAGACACCTAATACAAATGGGCAAAACAGAGGAGAAACACTAAACAGATACTCTGAACAAGAAAATTAAGGATGAGTTATATCTCATTAAGTCTGAAAACAGCTGTTGTAGAACACTAGCTCTGCTGTTTGTTGCCTTGGATGAAATGCTGTTTTCATTTTCCTTTTAACAGCATAGTCATCTTACCACAAGAAAAAGGCATTGCAGCAATAATATCTCTTTTCTTCCACCTTCATTAACTATTACCTGTAACCTTCTGAAAACAAAACTCAGCATTTCTTTGGTGTTTAAGTCTGCATTGCTCCACCTTCAGAGCCAGTGAAAGATCTAAAATGGACCTGTGAAAATGTTTACTGTGAATGTAGGTCATGATGCATACTGTAGGTGTGTCCAGACCTCAGGAGGAGTCAAGAAGACAACAAGAGTTAATGAACTTCCTCAGCAGGAGGGAGGCACCTCCACCCCACCCCACAGGGAGAGCACTGACTGCCAAGCACAGAGGGAGAGCCTAAGAGCTGGAAACAGGTTTTAAAAGCAAGTATCTGGCACACAGAGGTGTCTGTCTGTTCGTTTAGAAAGAGCAGCAGACTATCATGAGAGTGATGTCCAGGGACAAACGTTACAGCCAACTGCACAGCTTTGAGCTGTGAACTAGTTGCCAACACAACAGTGGAGGGAGCTGGGGTGTGGGCTGGAGGAGGTGCTTTCTTACTAGAGAACTTTCCTAATGTAAATTTGGGGAGGGTGCACTTTTACATCATTAAGCCGTGCAAATAGTCTGTGTAATCATTCAGTCAGTGAGAGCTTTGGAGCTACCACGAGGACAGTGGAGTTTGGAGAACACCTAAGTGTTGGACAGCTGATGGAAATGTTACCCTGAAAAGCTCTTGGAGTAGGAAGGAGAGAAAATGTAAGATCAAAAGAAGCGTTCCAGGAAAATCATAGCTGCCATTCTGCAGAAAGTGTTTGCACAGAACAATAGCGATGGTGCAGAGACAGCAAGCAGGGCTGCTGCTTTACAGCTGATGAAGGGAGATGCTTTGCATGATGGCTCATTAGCGTTAACATAGTCCAGCAGATGGAAATTGCTGGCGCTGTTATACGTCACAAGAAGCTACCCAGGAAAAGAGCCTCTGTCTGAAGAAACAACCATACACCAGAAAGGTGTGTGTAAAGGTGATAAAACTTCTTCCATGGCTCTGAAACGGAGAACAGTCCTTTTCTACAGCTATTCACACTCTGTTCTCTCTTTAGAGTTTGTTTTAAGCTAAGGGTAGATGAAATCAAGAAAAAAAATCCTCAAAGAATAAAAATCTGTGCTCAAAACTGTCATAATTATAGGTGTATTAGATTATATTATGCAGTCAACAGGAGGAGGCAGTAAATAAGGTGTGGATGCTAGAAGAGTGGTAGCCAGTTTTTTTTAAGGTAATTCTGTATTTAATACAAGGTAAAGAAAGAGGGAACCTGTTTTCCCTGGTGCTGCATGATAATTCCCATTGCGTGCTTATTTACTCTGCCTCCCATGAAGGTGCTTTAATGCACATTTATTTCTCATAAGCAAAGGAAGAGAGAATTGGCAGAAATGACGTGTCTATCCTAGAAAAGGAGAACATGAGAGAGAATACAGACTCCTCACATGCAAAATCTATGATTGGTAGAAGTTACTTTCTAATTTTTCATGACCATTCATACAAAAATTTTTCCAAGTGTATCTCTGCTCATTTGGGGTTAAAGGGACAAACAACTCATAAGAAAAATGAAATTTCGTATGATACAGAAATTCTAATCATCCCCATGCAACACAAAACATTACCAAAGTAATATGCTTTAAATAATAAACCAACACATTTCAGCAAAAAATAGCTTTTTAAGGGAAATGTTACCAAGTCCATTTTCCAAACATCTTAGCCCATAACACTGCTGCTTTTGTACCTGAAAGGGCTTTTTTCTGGCTGCTCCTATTATTTTACGTCTGTACCTCCAGGATATATCTTTTTTACTTCTTTCTAGGCCAATTATTCCTGCATAAGCAGCCGTGGATGTACGTTGGCCTGTTATGGGCCGTACAGTGGCAAGCTGTTTGCTATGCCTGTGTGCAGTTGCATAGGCTTCTCAGCTTGCTTTTAAACACCACCGCCAAAGCCAGGAGCGAATATGTTGATAGTGGAGACTAACATCCCCACTACCAAAACACACAAATACTCCACCCTCCCTATTTTATATAGTCATTGTTTAAGGACATAAACAGTCCTGTCAGCAGGGACCAGGGTACAGAGGAAACACCCAAGCACCCAGCCAAAGACTTGCATGCCCTCTCTTGTCTAGTGAACATTTCAAGGCTTTTTCTCGTGCCATAGAAACGTGAGCAAAGAGGGAAAATTCATCTGTTCCTCTTAATTTGCAGGTGAGGTTGCTCAGGTCATCAGTGCCATCACTTTCTGGGAAGCCCATTCCTACCAGAGCGGGTAGGGGTGCTCCGAAACAGCCTGCTCCTCAGCCCTTCTGGAGACCTAGGCAGAAAAGCACCTGCTTCTGGTATAAACCACTTAGCTGATCAGTCCCATGGCAATTATAGCTCTCTGACCAGGCAGAGAGGCCCTGGAGAAATTTTATTTTCAAAAGTCTGTGAAATTTAGGCAGGCAGCTCTAGATTCATAGCTTTGGGAATGTGTTCGTGAATTCCCAGCTACCTCCCACTGAAGACCACCTCCCTTTGTGGTAGCTCTTAAGTCACCTGAATTTTAGCACTGTCTTTTTGCTGCCTCTAACCTGTAAAAGTATCTCCTTCTTTGTCCCATCTGTAAACATTATGCTTACTTTACCAACCTTTAGACTGCTTTGGATCTGCCAAAGAAAAAAAAAATCACAGGTTATTTTTGAAGCAAAAATAATTTTTTACCTTCTTGCCAAAGAGGTTAAATGAAGAGCACGACTGCTGAGATCTGGAGCACGTCCCTGTGAATATCGTATTATAAACTTCTCCCACTCTCTTGTGGGAAAGTTCAGCCTCTAACCAATTGTTGATAAATGCAGCATGTTGTAATTTAATGCAAATGTCATCATGCAGTTTCCTGCAGAAGACCAGGAAACCTATATCTAGCAATATGCTAACAGCACTTCTCTCAAAGCTGCCCAACGAGTTTGGCAGGAGATATCTATGGGCAACATCTCCTGACTGCAGAGCCAAGTCATCTTCAGCTGGCACACTGAGCATTAAAGCTAGAGATCCGTGGCTGTACTGCTGTATATAGTCCCCTGTGAATGTGGTGGGGTCTGGGCTGGACACTGGGATGTGCAGGGTTCGTGCCAGGATTCAGAGAACCGGTGTTTGGAGCTAAGCTCACTGGCAGACATAGAGCACATGAATGGGAAACACGTGAGCTTTGTGTTGCCTGCAGCCATTTCTCTCTCTCAGGTACAGAGCCAGCTTTATGTGTTTGGAAGGATTTTAATTAGAGAGGGGAAGAAGTATTTCCTTGAACTGTAAAAGGAATCCCCAGCCAGGGGGTATTCTTTTAAATCTTTGGAGCTAAGAATGAAAGGTGGCCAGGAGAGGCTGATCACATAGCTTATGTCCCCAGCATGCGGTGAGATGCAAGCAAAGAGATGGGAAGCATGGAGCTGCACAAGTATTTGATCTCTCCTCACCAGCACCACTGAGCTCTGCTGCAACACTGGGTTAGGGCAGCAGGATTCAGGGGTTAAAAGTCCTCTTGGGCTGTACGTGTCGTTGCAACACTGAAATTTTTCTGTCTTTCTCACTTTTTTTCCTATCAAGCATAAAACTGTATTTGGATTCATAAGATATTTGAGGGATCAGATGTTGTGAGGAGAGAAAGGAGAAAGAAGGAAGGTCTCCCAGCCCTGTCTTGCCCTTCCCACACTGTCCTTCCAGGTGCAGGGGTGAAGCTGGACCACTCTGCCTCCAGCCCAGCTCGCACCAGCTTTGCTCCGCCCTGTCTCTCTGCAAGGGCTCAGCCCAGCTGCCAAGGCTCCACAGCCCAACAGAAAAGAAGGATTCATAAATAATGTGAAATATGGTAATAAAATGGGCGTTCTTTTTCTTGTATTATTTTCCTCACTTTTTTTTTTTTGATTCCATTTGCTATGCACTTTGTTTGCTTTTCCATCCTTCATGTTTCTGTAGGGCTTTTTTTTTTTTTTTTTGATCTTCTTGCTCATTTCTTTATCTTTTTTATTTATTTATTTTGAATTTATTTATATTTCTTTCCATATATTGCCTTACCCCTTCTGTTCTCCACATCTCTTATCTTCTTCTGCCTTTATGAGTCCTAGCTATTTTCCAGTGACTATTTTTGAGTATCGTTCACTACTTTCCTTCTTCCAGACTCTGTGCTTTCTCCGTCCCTCTTTTAATAACACTGTTCCTCCACTTGTTGCTTTTATTTACTCTGTGTATTCCCTCAGAACTCCCTTGCCATCCGCTTAACCCCTTTGCCTCAGGACATGTCACCATAGCTGCAAATTCTGTCTTTTCTAAGCCCTTAGGAGTTCGAAACTGCATGGCTTTTCCAGTGAGGCTAATTGTTTGTATGCAGCATTTTTCAAGTTCCAAAACCCACTGCCCTTCTCCATAAACAGTTCCTGCTACCACAACACATTAAAACGTATTGGCTCTCTTCTACAAAACGCTGGGAGCAGGAAGTGAGTAATGACTGTACAGCCGAACAAGTGGTGAGGTGACTAGACACATAACACTGCAGTTTGCAACTGCCTGCAAAAGCCAGCTGTGGCTTGCTTTTTTCCATCAGGCCAGCCACCCATCATTGGATAGCAATGCTGTGTTGAAAGGTGAGGTGGAGTAACTTGGCAGTCTGAGCAAGCCCTCACTTATGTTCACTTTCTCCATTGTAGCCAACGCCTTCCAGCACGTAAGCATTTCTATACACAAGCTCCCACACACGTTTTCCCATGTCCTCCCATGCAATTTCTTGCCCATGGCCCAGAGGCCAGAATGGGCAGAACTGAACAATACTCCGTAATGGCATTTCTCACATCAGCAGGAGCCCTTCTGATACCTCTCCCTCACATGCGGCAAGATAAATAGGTTTTACATTGGGACTTCTAAATGTCCACAGGACGGGAAGTGTCTAGGAAACAGGACTGGCACACTTGAGTGCAGTTTCTAAATAGAACAAGGATTACTGCGTAGCTCTCCTTTTTGGCTATACAGGGTCAAGTACACTAAAAGCATGAGGCTTCAGGGGCTCATGAACACAGATCATCACAACTCTACCTGCAACTGCACTTTCTGGCCCACCATGGGCTATTTGGCCTTAGTTTGTGCCGTAGCTGATCTGGTCACCATCTATGCTTGGCTTCTTAAGACTACGCTGTGGTGCAAGCCTAACATCTTATCTGAACTCATTTACTAGGCATTGGCATATTATATAGTATTAACAAAGCATGATTAAACATTACTCTAGGCCCGTTTGGGCCTGCTAGTAGGAAATAAGAAATATGGCAAAATGTAGAGAGAAGAAGCAGAAGTGGAAAATGAACCAGAGCTTTTCACGACCAGTAAATGGGTTTGCCTTCTGTAGGCTAAGATAGCTTCTTATCTGAAATATCTGCTTGCCTTGCATAGGCTGGGATACCTTGGCATTAGTCAGGAGCTGAAGAAAGATAGGCCGCACCTTGAGGCAGCGCTCCTGCGTGCTTTCATGGGATAGCCCTTCCTGGCAAAGGCATCGACAAGGAGGTCCCTGAGAAGATGTGCTTACGTAAATGTGTGTGGATGCAGTAAGCGATCTGATCAGCTGTTAAACAGAGTACGAGCTGCATTGAATGAAGACTGGCTCCCGCACTGGAATATTTTCGGAATCTGGAAAGGCTGAGAGAGTGATATCTGGGCTTTTCTCCTTCAGGAAATCTCATCCAGGCAGAAAAAGAGGGATGGGGAGATCTGCCAGAGGTTTTCATCAGTCTCGCAATAGTAGCAGTAAGTGGGATACAGCCTGCTGGATACCTGGAACTACTAGACCACAAGTCACTGTCCGAATACAGACAAACTGTACAGATGGCAGGCAAGTAGTCCACCTTACCTACATACAGACTGCCTGTGAAACTGCTAGTCAGCTGCTGTCAACCCCATGCATGATGCCCTGACCTATGGGAGAATCAGTAGACACCACAGTGATGACAACTCTACATAACTCCAATCCCACCCTCTAAAACAGATCAGACTATGATGGAGCATATAAAACATTTTCCAGACACTCAGTTAGCACTGAAGCTATTGAGCTAGTAAAGATCTTTGCAAGCAATTCCCTCTTAGACAGAATGGACTGAAAACTAATTGTTATGTATTGCGTTCTTCCTCTGATTTCTATCCATGTTTTGGAACACTTGATAAACATCAGTGAAGACCCCCAGATGTCTGCATGGACTCACCTCCCATTGTTTTTGGTGGGAGTTAGTCCCCTCAATATCTTCAAAGATATGGGTCAATGACTCCAGTTAACCCTCTGATATTAAAATATGTTAGATCCCATTAAAGGCCCGCAGGAAGCAAACTGGTGAAAGCACTTAATCATTGTCACTAAAGGCTACTCATGGTTTGGTAAGGTCAAACAGCAAACAGAACTCTCTCCAAATTCATAATAGCCACTGTGCTGCTCTCTGGTGAGAGAATAGAGGAATATGTACTAGAGGTTGCATGTTCCCATTTAGAAATCTCTTTCTAGTTTCTTTCAAAATTGAAGAACCAAGAGGAATACTCAGTTAAAATGACCCCTTTTTGAGGATACGTAATTGAATTCACTATATATTTTGACCAGCTAGCAACATAATCTTTACTGTGAGCTATTATCATGTGGTCCAAAAGGGCAATTCAGACACAGATTTAGTTTTCTTTTTTTATTATCTAAGCAAGTCTGTTCATTTCAGTTCCTATCACCTATTGAAGGTCAAGAGTGAATGACAACAGACTGACACTGGAGGTACTGCAGACATTTGACACAGGTTTTGTAGTGCTTTATTCTGAACAGTGGTTAGGTAAATCAGTACTGAACATATGCAGCAGGAAGTCTTTAGATAGAAATGAAATCTAATTACCATGATTTCATATGGAATTTGTAGACTGGTAATTACCGTGTTAATCTCACTCAAGTCGATGTCCTTGTTTCTTGTACCTCTGAGGTTAAGTAATTGTGTGGAGACTCCTTTAATGCTGAATCCAGAACTAGAACTGACAAATAATCTGTGCCTGAAAAGTGTGGCACTTCTAGTATTAATCCATCCGATTTCTATGATAGAATTGCATAACTTTCTTTTTCTCAGGATATATGTAACAGGGCTCCTCTTAGCTGCAGTGAACTAGTCCCCTCTGCCATGTCTGAAGGAGAATGAATGAAAAAGTCCCACAAAGTAGAGTCCAAACTCCCCAGCCTATGAACTGATGTAGCTCATGCAGAAGAGTGTTCTAGGTGTATATTCTCATTGCCTCTTGCATCCATAGGTGCAGCTGCTGTTTCACAGATGTGATCTCTGGTGCTAGCTGCACTGCTTCACTGTACGTTAGCAGGGTCCAGCAGGGCACCCTGGACCACCAGACTGTAGCCAGGTACAAGAGGAGGGCTATCGCACCACGTGTCCATGTTTTCCCCTTTTCGGCAGTAGGAATCCACAGAGTGTGGGTCTCAAGGGAGAGTGGAATGAAGCTCTTCCTCCCAGAGCCCCTCCCAACTCTCTGTCTTTCAAAAATAGGCTCTCAGTTCACTTTGTTTTGAGAGAAAGATGTCATGGAGGAACAAAATATACTTGTGGCTGAGGCTGGGATACTTGGTAACATATCATGTGTTCTCCACAGTGGGAATCCTTCAGCTTAAGGGGATGAAGCAAAAAGAGAGAAACGAGTTGTGCTGCATATGTAGAGTACATAGTATTACCCTGCTGATATATGAACCTCTTAGATTTCCTTTCAAAGGTGATAGTCAGGACGCCAAGCTTTACAGGAACATGCATCACCATAAATGTAATTGTGCTTTTTCATAATTAAAATGCCCTCCTTAAGGGGAACAGAATCTGCCTGAAAGAATCACGTTGCGAGTTTTGTTGTGCCTGAACAAAAAGATAAACGGATGGTCAGCTTTGAATTCATCTTTGTGTTGCAGAATCCGATATCCTGGTACCTCTAGAGACTCACCACCTTGTTCATTTACTTCTAAGGAGACTTTGTGGATGATCTTTGACAAAACCACACCTTTGGTCTCGCACATCTCAGAGAAATCTGATGCACTCTCATTAAAGACATTTGTCATGCCCAGGCTTTCCAGAAGTGGCTTCAGGTCGTAATCACCTTCCACGCTAAATTTTGGAAGAAATACATTCACTTTGGTGTTGGCCATCATGCTGGGATTGGTCCACTGTAATAGTGTCTCGGGGGTGAGTGCCTTTTCCAGCTGAAGACATAAAGGAACAAAAGAAATTAATATGCAGTCTAAGGAAAATGAGAACAAAAAGACCATTCCTGAACTCACCACTCACACACACACACACACACACACACACACACAAAAAAGACCAAAAGGCAACTTTTGCTTTTGAATTCACAATGGTAGCATTCAGGATTATTTTATACTCGTAGTTATATTGTTGTAAATATGATTTAATTCATAGGATAGGCTTCCAGAACAACTCTATTGAATGTGCCCCTTACAAACTTTTGCTATGCAATCATCTCAACGACCACATGAAGGAATCCAAGACAATCCCTACCCAGGTTACACACAGCAGACTGGCAGATCCAAAAGTCTCAGTTTATGACCCTATAGAGTAATGAAATTGCTGGTATTTGGGACAGAAAATGACTCCAAATACAGAGCCTGCTCTTGATCTATGATGCTGCTGACTGAACAATTTTTAAAGCTGGGGAAAGAGGAGGCAGAATTTGGGGCCAAAACAAATTGCTATCAGGAAAGGACTCGCTTGGATTTTAAAACATGCATATTCTGTAATTTATTCCTATATATGAAAGTATCTTACAGCTCTAAGGACAGATTCCTCCTGCCTTGAAAATGTATGGACACTTGCAGCAAATTACAAACGAGACCTGCGCAATCATCTGTCTTGCTCCTTAAACTTTGAAGAGAGGTGAAAATATGTTCTATAATATTTACAGAGAAATGATAAATGAAATATTTTTTCTTTAGGAAATGACTTATTTTCTTTCAAATTTGTTGTGCAATTGTAATTCAAAGGCCTCTATTAAAGACACCTCTGCTCAAACTAAAATTTAGAAAAGTGTAAGGTCTTAGTAAAATAAATCACTGATACATGACAGCTGAAAAAAATGAGGACAGCGGAATAAATAAAGACAGCACTACTGAATACCTAGTAAATATGACTTTAAGCACTGTAAGAGCAAAAATCTTAAAATGCAAATTAAATCTTTAGGCCAGATTTTCAAGGAATCTGTATTTACTTAAAGTTCATCGTGTGCACCTTCTGTACTTTATACTGTCTTCTGTGCATACTCTACCTAAAACAAAGCCTTTGTCATGGCCTCATACTTGTCCAAAGCAGAAATTACGATATTACAAATATGATAAGGAAAAAAGCAGAATGAGAAGGTAAATTCTGAGGAAACTTAGTTTTGGTTTCCTTCTACATAGCTTTTTTTTTTCTTTTTTTACAAGCATTATATCAATACTGTTTTTTACTCTCACCTGTTCCAAGCCAGTTGTCTCATCTTCAATGTCTTTGGGCAGCAGAATGAGCATGCTTATATGTTTGTTAAGGCACGGAAGTTCAAGAATCGCAACATTTAATTCTTTTACATAGCCCAGGCAAAAAGTAGCTTCCAGATTCATCATTTGCACTGGTTTAGTTTCAGTCTGCAAAACACAGAGGAGACAATCTAGCACTCCTTTTAATTCATAGAGAAGACTGTGACAGAGGAAAGTTTGCAAGCTTGCATGGAAGAGGTACATTGAATCACCATCAAGAAATTTGTTGACTTTCATAAGTAATGATATCAGCTTTATGAAACCCTTCCAGTACAAGCTGCTGGCTCTTTAAAGGTGACAGCTTTCCAAAGCAAAGTGGAACAGAATTCTGCTTAACACAACAACAACATATTGGGGATGTGCCTTAAAAGAGAAATTTACCTAATATCAGTGGCCTTCCTGCCTGTTTCACTGAAAGCTACAAATTACGCTGCCTACAGGGTACCAAGCAGTGGGCACATCTTAACAGTGAAGGTCAAGCTGTTCAATACACGTAATTGATATTTTTGTTTAGGGGCTGAAACACAATAAGAAGAAATTTCAGGCTTACCTAAAGCCAAATGCCTTTGTTTTCCGTGAATGAAATAAACCAAAAGAAAACAAAAACAAAACTTTATTTCACAAGGAAGATTTACAAACTGTTCTGTTCATCTGAAAACTCTTTTTAAAATTCAAATTCAGTAGAAAAAATGTTAAAATCTTTTAGAAAAAAAAAAAAAGATGCTTTTACACTTTAAAAATTTATTGTTAATTTTGTCATCTGAAAAACTTTTTTGGTTAAAGCTGTTGTCTGATGTGGAAACATGAATGTTTTCAGTGAAACTGAAACTCTAACTCTTCTCATGCACATATATATATATTATCGGAACACTCTCTTTATCTCATAAAAGTTGTCCAGTTTTATATCCTGGTTTCAAGCTGCCTAATCACAATGTTCATCACTGATCACAGATTCCCGAACGCAAGAGCCCCATGTGCTGCACTCATTCAGCCCCAAGCAGGGCTGATATGCAGAGGGCTGTGGTCCTGAGCCTGACTGGAAAGAGGGAAGTTGATGAGGATCCATCCCTGTAGAGGTGGGCACAAAGCCACACACCTAAGGGGTGCACTCAAGAAGGCCCATGCTGTGTGTAGATGTTTCACTAACTCTGTGACCATGAGAAATGCAACATTTTGTGCTTTTCCCCTGATAGTCTGGGGTTGCATCATCTGGTACAGGCTACAGGCTCTTGGGAGCATCTACCTGTGAGAACGTGCATCTTTTTGTTGCAGGCAATGGCTGCTTCTGATCGCTTGTACTCAGCAGCTGTTGTCTAAATGCACTAACAGGATGGTCTGTTTTCACATTAAGCCTTTGAAAGATGGATGTGAAAGCATCAGCAAAATTTTAAACCAACATGACTAGAAAACTGGTTTAGCTACTCTTACAACATCCTATAGGTTTTGATAGAAAGTCTAAGAATGCCATGGTAATAATCAACATTTCTCATTTTCTCTTGCTGGGATTTCCTTAGCTCAAGGTTGGCAAACATTCATTTGAGTGGAAATGGTAGTCTTTATTTTTTCGGAACATACCTTGTTGACTTTAAAAGGACATTCTTTGATCTCTGCTTCTGGGAACTTCTTCATCCAGTTTGTGACAAAATAAGCTGCATTAACTAGGAGGATCTGAGTCTGGTCACTTACACTATCCTCATTCAAAATATTCTCCATCTTGCCTGTGAACATGTTTAAGCTGGTTGTTAATACAATACATTATCAACATATCAGTTGCTTCGCCTGAATATGAAAATAGTTTACTGAATTAAATTATTTATGTACTGCACCTCACAGATAAGAATTTTAATCTAAACAGAAATCCCAAAAAGAAGCACCGAGTCCTCCCACTGCAGCTGAATGCATAAAATGGAATTTGGGATCAAAACAGATCTTCCAAATTATATTTTTTTCTTGGCTTATATGGCATGGAATCAAAAATATGTCTACTGCTTTTGTTTAGTACTTTAAAGAAGGTACTGAATTTTCAGTGAAATTCAACAGATGTAAACAACAAAGCATCTGTCATTTGGAGAGCAAGACTTGAAGGGAAGTTCCAGATTAGATTCTACTCATTTCTGGAGTGACATGTGAGAATAAAATAACCTGAATAACAAAAAATACTGTTCTGATTACAGTTCATAACCAAATACTGCTATGGATTTCAAAAAAGAGTATGCACTTCTTCTCTTCCTCGCTCTGTTTTGGGTCTTTTCAAACACTGACATAAGAGACGCTGAATTTGGAGCACTGGGGATGCAAGTCTTCATTGATTCATGAATTGCACAGGCAGTGCAGCGTACTTCCCCATGGCCACCTGTGCCAGTTTGGGATGGACCAGAAGTGGCTCACACACCTATGTTTTCATTTTTGCACCACACGAGGGCAATAGGCAGCAACCACCCCTGGAGCTACCTGCAAACAGGCTGTGCACAGGCATTGGTGTCAGATGTTTGCAAAGGTCCACAGCCAGGAGCCGTTGTTGTCCCAAACTGTCCTGCTGAAGTAACATATGAGCAGCAGCTTTGCCCAAAGCTAATGCAACTTCCGTCTCACATTTTTGCCTTCAGAAATGCTGCAGCAGTAAAGTTAATGATTTCAAAACATGCTAACATGGCTAATCCTCATTAATCCAAATAATAGGTGTAGTCCCACTGCTTTCACTATATATTTATTTCTAAAAGCATTAGTCAAGAGATGTCACAAGGATAAGGATCTCTTTCTTCAAAGAGGTAAGCAGCATCCCTGAGGTTAAGCCATACTCACCATCAGTTAGCTCTGAGAGAGATTTGTTGATCTTCTGTCGGGTTTCCTCAGTTTTTTCTTTGAACTCCACTAGTTCCAGCTCAGATGGAAAAGGCCTCTTTGTAGAGTTGACAAAGTCCTGAAAGAGACGAGGTATCAAAGCCAACCTTGGTTAAATGCTGTTTATTCAACAGCTCTTTACACAGCCCGCGACATCAGCATCCCGAGCTTCACCACAGGGTAGCTGGAGAGTTTATTAGAAAGGACACCTAGTGAACAACAGCGGGTGACAACCAGGATGCACAGATGCATCCAGCAGATCGCTCCCAAGATTGTCTTCAGTCCAGTGGCATTACAGCAGCTGCTAAAGTAACTTTGATACTGCAGGAGAGAGCACGATGCCCAAGTTTGAAAGGACAGGCCGAGATAAAGGCCACAGGCTGCTCACATTGCGCCTGTCCTTGTCAGATGAGACATTTATTGCAGTGGATGGGAATTGACCTTTGCTGTAGCAGGGACTGAAGGACAGGCAATCTGATTATAGAATCATTTAAGCAGGTTGTGAGTTTCCTGAAACATCTCTTTTAGGCTGAAGTCACCCTTGCTTGGGGCCTACTCAACTCTGAGAAAACAAACACAACATTCTTCTCAGTTGTTTGCAAGGTTCTTAAGTTATAAGGTCAAATAACACCTTCACCACTTGTGTTGTTTCAGTAGCCAGTCTTCTGCCTCCTCGGATAGATTAAGAAAACTACAGTTTATGCAGTAATTACTTGGGTGTGTGAAGTAGACACACACTTGCACCATCACCTTCTTTTTAAACTCCTTTTCAGTCATACTTGCAATGCAAAGACCTTGATGTGGCATAGAAGTTATATTGCATTCAAAACCTACTGCGCCTACTGACCTAAAGCATATTAATGAAAGAATTGCAAGTGTGGTAATAGTTGCGTAGCTTGAAGTCAAGCAGCTCACTCACCCTCCTACAAACTTTTATGGTAGCAGAGAATATTATGTTGTTCATCATCTGAGTTTAGTAAAGTAACAGACAAAAGTGAGATAATTTATTTTGAATAAGATTGAAGCCTGACACCATAGTGCCTCAACACGTTGGCCAAGCAATTCAAGTTCTTTTCTGCAGTACTTACTGTGGTAGGACTGAGAGACTTGTCTACAAAGAGCCGTTTGACCATTTTCAGTGCAAAGAAAGAGCTGAGCTTGGAAACATCTGAAGTTACTGTTTGAAACCCAAAAGAAACATCTTTGACATCTTGTAAATGGAGCACCTGTTAATGAACATAATAAAATACTGAGCATCTTTCTTTTTGTCATCTAAACATTCCTAACAGCTTGGCAATGAGCAATGCCAGTTTGTGACCAGAGCTGTGGCTTTTTGTATTTAAGCGAACAACACAGGCTTCTCACTGTTATTTATTACTCAATAACCATTCACTTAGTTGACGTCCTCACAATATCTAAAAACTTGAACCTACCAAAGCTTTAACCAAACATGCTTCTCTCCTGCCACCAGTCCAAAGAAATCCATAGAGCTGTTCATGCTAGCAATGTGACTTAGTTGATCAAACAACTGCAGTGTGGAGTCATAATGTTTTCACCAAACCCACATTCCTGTCCAAAACTCTGGAGGTTATAGGCCAGACAAATAAGGGTCCCAGTTAGTCTCCTTTCTCGAAGTAGATGACCCCTTTAAAAAATGCTCACCAGATCACCAGGTTTTCCAATTGCTGTGACTACCACATGACATCACATGATATTTCAGCAAAAAAAAATGATCAGATATCTCTGTGTGTGTTGGCAGACAGAAAATGAGCTGGAGGTGGGGCTGCTGACCCACACTTGGCCACCCGCCAGCTCCTGGGGATCGCAGGGACAGCTCTAGGAAGCTGTGGGATGACCTAAAACTCTCTGCTTTCAGGTGCCTGCTTGTTGCAAGGTCCTCGATGGTGGCTGTGCCTTGGCCACCCCTCAGTGTCCTCTCCTCACCTGGCTCATGGGAGCAGAAGGAAGTAAGTTCCCAAGCACACAGCAACAGCCAAACTCCACAATCGTTTTCTCATAAATGACTTTCTAATTTTATTTCCCTCTCCTCCAACACTTTTGTTTCTTCATATGTTACGTGCAGAAAGCCTTTGAGTCTGGTAACTATGTTTGGGGAGACACCTCCGCTACTGCAACTTGTCTGCCTGGCAAAGCTTTTAGCACAAGTTTGTTCACTGATATTCCAGAGTAAGACTGCCAATCTCACTGCTTCTGTATCTAGTGCTTAAAACCCAAACATAAGCTCAGGGACAGGCAGAAGCTAGAATACACATGGAAAATAGAAGGTAATACATTAAAAATAAAATAAAATAAAATAAAATAAAAGCATAAAATTAAATAACATAACATAATATAAAATGCATGTTCTCATCTGTATCTGTAGTCAGCACTTTTTATATACCACTTGAGAAATGTGAAACATAAGTGTGCTTGTGTAACAGAATGGCGTTTGTGGACATGGATAGTAAGTTATTACAGGATGGTTCAAAGCAAATTGCAGACACAAGTGAAAATGAAATTAAGCAAAGGTTAATATTTTGAACTCTCCCATTAGAAAGACAGTGCTTGAATTTTGAAATGGTGAGAAAGATGTGGGCTGTCATTAAATTAAAAACTAGAAAAGAAAAAAAAAATCTAGAGTTCTTTTTTAATGTCTTAAAAAAAAAAAAAAAAAGGAAAAATCTGCAGTACCCAGAGATCTCTGCAGGTCTATTGCTGTGCAGCTGTGCAAATAGGACAAGGCTCATTGTAATCTGTGGGATGAGAGGGGGCACAGGAGGCTGCGCTCAGGCTAGGTGCCATCAGTGAATGAGAAAGCACAGGGAGGAATTCCTAAAGGAGGGAAAATGTATTCAAATATGTAGAACGTCCCTCAGAGCCAGGTGATAATCAGAGTATAAACGCACGCTGAATTTGCTTCTCATTCACCTCTGGCTAACTGCGCAGTCTGTGGGCACCCTCACTGGGATAGAAAGAAGCTATGTAAATCCCAGCTCTCGCAGAGGCAGCCGTGCAGTCTCCCCATGCCACAGGGCGACCTCGATCAAGTGATTGCCTCATCACCATGATGCTGCTTCATCATGTTGTAAACCCCTTGAGCACCACAAGCTGCTTGCAAGGCAAAACACGGCTTAAGTTGTGCCTTCTTCGACTGTGTTAGCTTCCTCTTAGCTGTGTGGCGGGACAAAGGGGAAATGTCACAGACAGGGCAGCTAGGAATGCTTGGCAATGGCAAAATTATTTCTGATTCTGTTAAGCTTAAGCGTTCCTGAATAATCACAAAACAATTGTCCAGAAAATGCAGTGATCTTGGCAGTGACCTGCAGCCACAATCAATAATGTGTTGAAAGGAGTCAGGGCTTTAACACAACTCTTGAGGACTCTGCCATGTCCCTTTCCACCTTGTACATGCCTGAGAAAGCCTTTCTCTTTACTCCAGTGATTTTCAACCTTTTTGGTTGTGTAGGCCCATGTGGTGTGGAACCATTCAGGAATTTCAAGCGGACAGTTTGCAGCCTGTTTCTGTACAACAGTAGCAAGAATCAAAAAGAAAGCAGTCTCCAACAGACGCATAATTTTGCAGCCACAGAGCGGGATGCCAATGTCTCACCTGTTTCATCTGGTCTGCAGTGTCACCTTTCGTAGCTTTATACGCCAGAGCCAGGGACGTTGAGGTACACAGGGGGGCAAAAATAATATTGGCTGTTTTGTCCTTCTCACATAGCTTTTTGAACATGTCAACTGCAAAGGCAGTGTTTGCTAGTTGCAGAGCATCCATCGTCATCCTGAAACAGAAAAGGACAATGATGACTCACAGAGTCAGCTCCTGCTGGCCAGGTCACTGGTTTCCTTGCTGAAGGAGGTTGGACACCAGTATGGGGATGGGGCAGCTCGAACCTACAGGGAGAATTAAAAACAGCCTGACCAAGCCCGCCCAGCTTCAGCAGCTCCTGAGGAGCAGGGAAAGTCTCATCCATGATGAACTGAGGTAATGCAAGTGCTTCAGTAAAAGCTGTCACCATCAAGTGACAGCTGGCAATGCCACGTGTTATGTGGAGCCAGTATTACCAGACGCACCTGGTTAGGGTGACCCACGCACATAGAGTCCAATTGGATCGCATATGAATTTAATCTGTTTTTAATTGATACTCTTAAAATGTGCCGACCTACAAGGTACTTTGCCTATGCTCTGGGCTCCCCTGGCACACAAGCAGGCCTTTAATAGTCTTTCTTAATAGTCATAATCTTTCCTGTCTCTTGCTTCATGGCTAATTGTTCATTAAGCTTTAGCTTTGGTACATGTCCTTCCTCCAAGGGATGATTCCCCATTCTCCCTAGCCTTGCTAGAAGTCTCCAGAAAGCTGTCTGGTCCTGTAGGATGAGATTGTCCCAGAAACTTAAGGGATTTGGCCTCCTACACAAATACTGCTGTGTGCCCACTCATCACTTAAAATGTTTTAACTGCAAATATTTTCCTAGCATTTCTTAGTAACTGCAATTGCCACAGGGCTGTTCGCTGATCTGTGCAGGCAGGAATGGAAAGGGTGGTGCCCAAGGGACAGTCATAGTAGTCCATGTTCTGGCAAAGCCACGAAGTATTCCCATCTTCCAGACTGCTTTCAGATATCTGACATCGTACTTTGGTGTAAGCCCATATATGTAGATTCAAGCTAACAAGTTAACCACAGAATTTCAGTCAATATCATTTCTGGCTTTAGACCGGCAAGTACACAGATGATGACTCCATTGGCTTAGTGAGTTTGACAGTATCCTGCCCCCAATATCATGTGTCCCTAAAGAAAGGTAATCTGATAAATTGGTGTTAAACAGCTTTGTCAAAGCTACTGAAAGGACAGGAAGGAAAAGGAAAAGACAAATGCTGGGTAATGCTTCAAAAGAGCAAAGATTTCACAAGGAATCCAAAAGATGTCTTCAGCATTTGCTCTCTCCAGGAAAAATGGTAAAACATTGGAATTAATATGGCACAGAAGGATGATTTAGAAAGTTGTGTTCTTATCTAAACACGTAGATATGCTCACATTTCAGAGTCTGACACTGAAGATCTAGGGATTCAGTTTTATCCAACTATGAACAGGAAAGTCAGTTATTTCTTTGTAGCATTACCTTGGTAGGAGGTTTACTGATCTTTTGAGAAACACCTTAAGGTCAGGGATTTCTCTCAAATGACTGACTACTTAATACTGCAGTTTCAAACATTTACTTACCTAGATCATATCATTTGCTTCCTAGGCAGGAAAGATCTCACCGAATGAAAGCAGTGAGGTATGAGAAGACAGAAATGGGAAAAGGGGACATATGGGCAGGAAACTGTCTCCATAAGATACCTTTTCTGACCAGTCACTCTCGTTCCTGTTTGGAGTGGCATTCTGAATGAGAAAAATCTCCTATTTAGGTGCACGTGTCATACTACCCAAACTTTGCTGAATATTTGACATTATTGTACAGAGAAGTTGTAGCAGTTTTGGTAGTTGACAGCAGTGACTTCTGAAATAATCTCTGGTATCTATAAATTTTTATGGAAATAACAGAACATGTTAGTATTTGCCTGCAACATAGTACAGAAAACTTTGATTAGAAAACTTCTTTTACAAAATGAATGTCTTTATTTTTATTTTAATTATTTTTTTATGCATATATTCTATCTATTTGGTAAAGTTTCTAGTTTATTTGCGGCTAAAAGTTCCTGTACAAAAGGTTATTGAAGTGCACCGCACAACCTAATTAAGTGACAAAAAGATACTGGCATAACACCAAGGCTTTTTAAATCCATGTTTGCAGAGTGCACTTACCCAGCACTGCACTCTCACAAAGTGCTCTGATTGTTGGTATTAGCAACAAACTATTTGCTAATCCCGTCCCACTGTGAAGAAAGTAATTCTTGACGAGGGAAAACACTAAATATATATCACTGAAGAAAGTTCTCCCCACACAAAGATGAGGAGGAGGACGCTCTGCAACACATAGAGGTTTTGCAGGGACCCTACTATGAGGCTTTTCATTCAGAAAGGGTCTGTTCATCTTTCAGGAGCCTGGCAGCATCTAGAGCTGCTTCTTAATGAGAGATTATCCATGTGAGATTCCATTTTACAGTGTCAGCAGCCATCAAGAGGGTATCAGAGTGAGGTTTGGGAAACGTGTCTCAGAGACTTTATGGGTGTAAAATAGAGAACTAAGTGCCATCCCAGCACTGAAAGCAGCCATCTCATTCCCATAGTCACAACTTCTCACACATAAAAGCAACTAATTACCAGAAAAGTCAAGCTTGCTAGAAACTATGGGCTCAGCACATACCCTAAAGGAGGAGAGAGCTTTGGGCAGAATAATGTCAAAAGACAGGCTAAAACAAATATGAAGGCCTGGGACTGGTGCTGAGGGAGTCACTTGGAAGAGGGGCAAAGGAATAAATAGAAAATCATCCTTTGAAATGCCTTTCTGCACTTGCTCATCACAGATATGCACCTTTGTGTCTCCGTATGTCTTAAACTCCCTTGGATAGTCTGTATCTTTCATTTTTCCCCATTAACTCCACCTTTTTAAGGACCCACAAAGGGCCATGAGTACACAATCCATACATACACATTCTCTGTCTCCTTCTCTCTCTCTCTTTCTCTTCACCCTCCCTCCTCAACCTCAGGTAAGAATTGAAGAACTGGGGCAAGTACTAACTTCCCAGGCACTTCTTACTGAGAAGACATTGGAAAATTACGCAAGGAACCAGGAATGTGTCATTCGACATCTACCACTCTCGTGAAGACAAACAATGCAGAGTTTCACAACGCAGAGTGATGCGTGCAATTTACCTGAGAAATATTTTGTTTGCTAGTGGGGTAGAATATCATTCTTTAGTGGTGACTGGACTGATACTATTCTATTTTGGCTCCCAGATCTTCCTTGCAGACTAAGAAAAAATACGCAATCGTAATCACTTTGAGCACTGCACGTTCCTTTCTCACTTCATGTTACAAATGCAATTCCGCCATTCTAACATTAACATTTTCAGTTATATTGGCAAATGAGCCTCCTGTGATATTAGAATGTGCATGTGCTACCTGTGTTTCACTCTCTTGTGTTGCAAGAGATTGAGAGTACAGAAATCAAAAGGAAATCTTGAAAAATTAAATGACACTCTTTCTTATATGAGAGAAAAGCTGTACAAGGACTTAGGACCGCATCTCTTCTGTCCTCATTGGTAACTCCAATACTGCTCAAGCTGGATCATTTTCTACAAAGTTTCTATGCTCCTTTTCAGTGAGGAAAGGCAGAGGTATCCCATGGTGAAGCTCTTGTTCACCCAGTAACTGCTGATAATCTCAAAGCTTCTGTTGTGCTGAGTGAAACTATTCCTGGTAGCAAAGTGGCAAGGCTCTCCATTTTACCATTCCTTTCTTTTAGCAGTACTACACATTCAGGGGATTTTGGTGGAAAAAAAATCTCAGTTTCACACTTATGCTTGAATAAGGGCTGGATAGCAAAGAATAATCTCTATCTCACCATCTTTTTTAAATGCACCTAGTCAGTCTTTTTTTTTTTTAATGCTCCATTTATTAATGATGCATGATATTTAGGAGCTCATGACACTCATATTCTTGGAAGAAATTTACTGTGTTAAATATTACAAAATCCTGAATCTCTTTAAAGACCTGTGCGTCCCAAGCCGTGTTAGTGTGGCCATTAAAGCAAGTTCCAGTCAGGTGAGAAGGGCTGAGGCTCCCATCGAGAGGAAAGCCCATTAGCTGCCCAATGAGCAGTCCCAGAAACCAGACACAGCTTCTGAGTCAGTAATCACAGGGAACCCTCACACAGGGAGGAGTCAAAAAAATTGGAGATGAAATTTTCAGAAGGCCTGCTGCATGGATTCTGCCCGAGTCCCTCCTTTCCCAGGAAAGCGGTATGTCAGCGTTTTGACAGAGGCCCGCGGCACTGTGGCACCTTCTAAGCACAGGTAGCCTGTGATCCACCCAGCTTTGCTTAAAACTGTGATGAGGCCACGGCGTTAGAGAAATACACTCAGATACAGAAGGGAGCTGAAAGGCTCTAGAACCAGCTTGGAAAAAAAAAATTGTCTAGAGAAAAAGGCTTTGTTTACTATTTGCTTACTAAGAGAAAAGCTAAATATAGCTTATCTTCAAAAAAAATAATCAGGAGAGTAGCAATGCCTGTGTGGGAACCTGACAAGTCACGTCAGCTATATGGTAGGCACAATCTGATAAAGCAGCACAAGTACTTATTTTATTCTTGTCTCGGTTAAAGAGTCCCTGCAGGAGAGCGCGCCCGTGGCAGACGGAGAGTGAGAAGTGGTGGATGTGCAGTGCAGGGCTGGTCTCGGGGCTGTGCACGGGAGGATAAATGATGTGAAACAACCCGAAGGTGAGGCACTCACCCTCGAAACCTGCTCTTTCAACATTTAATATGACCCCACTTCAGCTCTTGCTCAGAAAACACAAAACGTAAATGATCTAAAAGACTCCGGTGACTCTTTTCCTTCTACTTGTACACAAATGACAACTCTCCACTGGGCAGGCTACCCAGCTATGTAACAAGGATGTGATTTCCTCCGAACAGACGTTTCTTTGAGGAGCACAAAATGCCAGACTGATGCTTTACTTCAGTGGGATCAGAGCATCCATAGTGTTGTGGAAAAAGCACTGTCAGCAACACAGCCGGGAAAGACACGCCAAGAATTAAAGAGAGAAACAAGCCACCACAGTATGCTTTGTTGTGCCTCAACAGCCAGTGAATTCTTCAAATTGAATGGTCACACTGAAGATGAATTGGTAATTAGTAGACTTAAGCTCCTGTCCTTCACTTTAAACAAGTGAGGATTAGTCACTTGATTAATAAGTCAAAGCAAACAGAGCAGAGCATGCACACCCCTGCAGAAAACGAGAGGAATATTCCTTTGTAAATTTCCAAAACAGCCTAGGTTCTACTTAGAGACATGGAGCATTTTCACGGCATCTTATACGACCTGATTTTTCTGAAACAGGAACAGCCTTTTGCAATGGACAACAGGAGATGCACATACTCTAATAATTCCTAATGTCTCTGCAGTCTCACCTGCCAGAGACCCTACTCACCATTTGCAATGAATCTTTCCACGGAGAAGAAATGTAGCTTGACAAATACAGCAACGTTGGGATGAAACCAAAATGTTTTAATTCCACCTTCAATTTCACATGCTATCTTTTTGAATGAGCTTCCTTCTCCTGCTCCCTCTACGCGACTATGTTTCACGTTAGCAATTAGTTAGGCATCAATTTTGGCATCAGAGGAAGAAAAAGCGCTGTACTTACTTTTCAAGGGTATAATCCTGGTAATCAATGAAATGGGTACAGCACGAAGAACTAGCAACCTGTAGTGAAACGTTGCCGAGCAGAAGACTCTGTTAGCTTGCCTGCTCGCTGTCACCACTCCCACTTTCCCAACCGTAATTGCGCACACACACTACCTCTTACTCTCGCTTTCTTTCTTCTTTTTTTTTTTCCCCCTTAATCATTCTTCATTGGAGGAGCAATATGATTCACACCAGAGTTGTCTTTGCCTGCCCAGCTACTGAGCAAACAACATGCTCCGGCAGGAAACAGCAGCCTCGGCATGTTGCCTTCAGCAAGTGCCCTGCAAAAGGCACCAGACAAGAAGGAGTGAAGGCTCCGAAAGAGAAGGTAGAACGATGGAGCAACTGAAAGACCTTCTGAGTAAAACCAGTGCTCTGGGTTACACTGGGATTGTCGCTATCTGTACAAAATTTTAATTGTGAAAAAGGCACTGAGGGAAGGCAAAAAAAAAGTGTACTAGTGCATGGCTGGGCACCTTGTCTACGTGTGCACTAAGACAGTGCCTTAATGTTGTCTTTGTCTCTGCACAGGAGCAGACATCCCTGCTCAGTTTGCTGTCCCGCTGCTTGCTGTCCCCAGAGGTGGGAGGAAAAAGAAAGCCATGGCTCCTTTCCATCACTTCCAGGGCCCTGCATGCCTCTAGAGCACTAGTATGCTACAAAAAAAAAAAAAAATAGTTGAGCTTGCTTTCAAGTTTGCCATGCTGGCATGCCCAGCTGCCCAAATGAAAAGGCTAGGAAACCAAAGGATGTGTTTTTTCTGACATCGTGCCTCCTTGGTGTCAGTGGCAATGGGGAGCTGTTATCTCCTGGAACAACACATTCCTGTTTTGTTGTGGACATGAATCTCACCACGCCTTCCTGATCAGATCCCACTGATGTTTTCCAAAAGGCTCTTCAGCTCTTATTACCCAAAGGAAATCATATTTTCTTTTCTGCTGTGATGCAGATGTGGATCACCTTCACTCATTTACCAGACAGTGAATGCAATATTTGTATGCTTTGCCATAAGTGCCATAACAAATATAGGGTGTGGATATGTTTAAGTAATTAAAAGATACAGGCTAGCTGGATAAAATGTGTGATCTACGCAATTGTTGTTATGTATTTAATTATGCCTTATGCTATAACAGAAATTTTGATGAAAATCCACAATAGTGTTTGCTGCCAAACTCTTCTCAGATGTCTGTGGGTAATCTAAAGCCAAACACTGCTGTCTCTGCAGGAATACATCTTCCTTTAGACCCAGGTCTACCACACACCGCCCTTAATCACAGTGAAGTGATTCAGGAGCTTCTGGATAAGCATCGGTGGTGGGGGGGTGGCCCACAACCAGACAGCCTTGACAGGGACGGCACAACTCACCAGTTTCATTTCCCTGCCCATGGTCAGTGGGAAATACAGACACATGTAGGTGCATCAGTTTCTTGTAAAGGCTGGTCAGTTAAAGGGGAAAGAACCCTAAATTGCCCAGCTGGAGGTGCATAAATGTGACTTTCCCTCTGCTAGATAACTTCTCTTTGATAACTGAGGTCTGGCATTTTGTAGCTGGACAGAATCCTTCAGCCTGACCTAGATGCTGCTGAGAAATGAACGATTTCTGGTTGTGGTGCCATGAAAGTAATAAACATTGGTGAATTGTCATGCTTCCAATGAAGGAGTCCACACTGGTACTGGTAACTGAGTGGCTCAAAAGGCAGTCCTGCTTCCCCTGAGAATGGATATTTAGGATTCATTTGCTGTTGGAGGTAATGTTAAAATAATTTTAAATGTTAATGTTATTTTATGTTTATGTTATATGTATCTTCATATTAATATTTATGGGAGTGCCTGGCACACAACCTAGGTCTTACTTATGGACCAACCAGGAGGAAATGGAAAAGCAAAAGATGCTGACTTGAAAAGTAGGAGATGCTTAACTTCAGGTACCTGAGGTTTGCAAGGGACAAGCAGTGGAGCTTGACCCCCCAGCCCAAAGACAGTCTTTCTCAGTCTGACTGAATGACAGCTAACTGCATCAGATCACATATCTCCTGCATTTACTTGTCACTAAATTAGACCTGTTCAATTTGATCTCCCAGTATTTTCAACACACACCTATTGCGACCTATATTTGTATCACTGAGTTAAAAAATAATAGTAACAGGATTTTTCCTCCTCAAAAATAAATAAATAAATGAATGAACAGCTAAACAAACAAATTAAATAAATAAATGAAACCCACCTATTTTAAAGCCCCCCATGAGTTGGACACCTCCTGTCGTGACATTGTCTCAGAAAATGGACAGGGACTAAATAAAGCAGGAACAAGGTGTGTGTGATGTGGAACGCTTTCATTATTAAAGTCCAAAAGCCTCCTAACGCAGCCGAGTTACAGTCTATTGACAAAGCAACAGCTGAGCTTTAGTCCTCCTTTTCCAGGTCACCAACATTTTCAGGCCTTTAACAGCCAAAGGGAAAACACGAGCAAAGACCTTGCTGGCCAGTGGGATGCAGCATTCACGCACAGGTGTCTTCACCTGTGTCTGGACGAGCTGGCCAGGCTCTGCTGAGAAGGGACGCAGCTGGACGAGTGACGCTCCCATTGCTCAGCCTGCTTTTTGTCCCAGATCCTGCGTCTCTCCCCGCCACTCCCGCCGAGTGCCTCCCAGGAGCATTGTTCCTGCTTGCTGCTGGAAGGAGAAAACAAACACCCTCCTTCCCTCCACTCTTTGAACACACTCATTCAGGGCAGGGAACGCTCCTGCTGCTTAATACAGCGTTGTGAACCCATTCAGCTCTTTCTCAGAGTCTGCTGTAGTCTTTTTTCTTGCTTTTTGTTTTGGTTTGGTTTTTTGCTTGTGTGTTTTTTTGTTTGTTCGTTTGTTTTCCTAATGCATCAATGCTCAGGACATGTCTACTTGCAATTAATGCTTTCATGCTTTGGAGACCACACAGGAAACTGGCTACAAGTGGGACTGAATAAAGAATAGAACAAACTGAGCATTTTTATTACGCTGCCAGTCATGGAAGATATTACCCCATTTAACCTAGCTAGAGCTTTCACAGCCAGCCTTGGATCTTGCAAGGAAGCCAGTGCTAGAAGATCATTTGTACACCTTTATTTTGATTCAACAACCTGCCTTTTTAGCACAATTAGAAAAATTGAAGGGTAAAATCGCAGTGTCTGTAAATAGGTATCCACAACAGTGAGCTTTTCGTGTTCTTTAAGTTACACGGGTCTAGATTACTATTTAGCAATAGGAATAAGCCACAAGCAAAAATATTTTTATTTTCCTGAAGAAATGCTAGCGAAGATCAAACTGACACTTACAAACCACAAGATAATCTGCAACTAAAATAGCACTTAAAATAATAAAGTGTTACGCTATGGTTCCACTGAAAGAGACAAAAACTGAACAGTACCAAGCTGGCCCTCTTTTTTTTCTCTCTCTTCCCAAGGCATTTGTACTGATGTGCAGAAAGGAGGGTGTCACATGCCAACACACTGCTTCAACATGCACAGTGACAAATTCAGCTTTCTGCAGACAAGTCTGCTGACGTAGGAGTATTGCTCACCAGCGACTACTTCCAACAACGGACAGGAAATTAATTTCTCATACTTGCCTATTCCCACTTTTTTTTTTTAATTTAAACTGTTCTTGATTGGGGCATACACTTCATCAGGAAAAAAATATAAAAATAGAAATAAAAATAAAAATCAGGTGACCAAACAGCTGTCAGCTTTTGGAGAGAACAAAGCTCTTTTTGGAGAGAACAAAGCTCTTTTTGGAGAGAACATGGTGAACAGGAAATGAATGATCCTGTGTGCTGGAATCAGGTCATTTAGCATCTGACCATTTTCCCTAAAAACATTGCTCCCAACACTTAGCACTGGGCATAATGCTTGGTGCAACACAAATAAATCATCAGCAGAGAGAGGCGATGTTTTGGATTAATTACTTCTCAGTGAAGGACCTGTGATCCAGTCCTTCCAGGAAGAAAGCACCGTGAACCCACCCCTGTGTGCACTGGTGGTTCAGGGTGCCATCTCATGGGGACAGGGACTATATTCTTTTTCCTTCATCACTGGTGCTTGCAGTTATCACATCTGCTTCCTTTTGGCAGGCTGTAACTGAGACTCGAAACAATCTGCCTGACACTTGTCCTAAAAAAAAAATGCAAGCACACTCTGGTTTGTCATGTTTCCTCAGTTGTTGTTTTGGTTTTTTTTTTAGCAGTTAGCAATACTTTCAAATCTTCGTTTGCCCTGAAGTTTCAAGGCA
This sequence comes from Cygnus olor, assembly GCF_009769625.2. Taxonomy (NCBI): domain Eukaryota; kingdom Metazoa; phylum Chordata; class Aves; order Anseriformes; family Anatidae; genus Cygnus; species Cygnus olor. The sequence goes on along the minus strand of NC_049170.1, from coordinate 80,669,698 downwards.
CATTACATTGGTATAAGGTAAATGAGCAGAAGTACCTTTCCCTTGAGCAGCAAGGAGACCAGCAGATTTCTCCCTCTGCCGCTAAACTAGTTTCAGGTCAGAGTGTTAGCAGCTGACACTACCAGGGATTACATGAGCTTCACTGCCTGCAGTGGTAGACCTGGACTGGGACACATGGCTTCCCTTCCAGCTCTGTGTTTGCATTACTCCCCTAAGTGCCTCTTCATCATGTACAGAGGAAGGAGGTGTGAGAATTAGGGATTTTTTTCCCCTCTTTGTTTTATCCAGTGTCATCAGTAGATGAGTCACCTTCTTCTGTAATCCAAGTAGTTATAATATGTCTGGGTGATTAATTTGGGTGAAGGCACACACCTTCCCAGAGCTGTTTAGTGCAGTTTCACAGCCTGAATTCATGCATATTAAAGGACAAAAAAAGCTTAGAATCGATATATGCTGACAATTTCACTGGCCATGGGCCTGCCTCCGTGGTCTGAGTTTTCTCCTGTTGTGTGTTTTCAGTGGAGGAGAGAGTGAAGGCCTTCGTTTGTCCCTGAATGCAGCTAAGATGAGGCATAAACATGTTAATTCTTGCTTCTCCAGTTGGTATTTGGCAGGTCTGTTAAAGGCAACAAAATCAGAGTGCATTCTTATTCATTGCTTGAAGTAACACACCCTGCCCTATGCTTTCTCTGTATCATCGGTCATTTATAGAAGTTATACCTGCAAACCCATCTTGACTTCCAGATGTAAAATTTACAAATAATCGGCCTGAACCTCAGCTAAAGTAAGCTGATTAGCACCCACGAAAGCAAGGGAGCTCTTCCCATACTCGGCAGTTGATTCAGCTCATATCACCACTAACCTAGGACCACTAGATTTGCATGATAAAACACACAGAAAATTATGTATTAGCCCTAAAAAGGAAAAGTAGGAAAAAAATGTGAATTATAAAAAATTACTCTATATTTTACAAAAGAAAGTGCTAGGAATTGATAATAGAATACTTCTTTTTCTCTTTCCTAGTTACATTTACCCAGGCAATATGTAACCAATTGAGAAAACGCTTTCTTCAGTCCTTCTGAGATCTAATGGTCCCATTAAGCTCGATGAGGAAACTTCAGAGCATAATACATGCATATTCCAGTGAGCTAATAAACTTCACAATAACATTAACATTTATATAACAGGAATAGGTGACCTACAAAGTTGTAATTAGTCTACACGAACTTGTGACAATGCAAATGCCTTTCCATCTGTCTATCTCAGGTCAAGATCCAAAGGCCACTGCAAAGGTGGCTACCAATTTCAGTGGGTTTTGGATAAAATACGGCAACAGACATGTTCATGAGACATGTATTAAAAGATGTGGACACAGTATTGCACAAGTAGAAGAACTATAGACAGCTTATAGTAGAATAATAGCCTGGCTCAAAGAGCTTCCTGCTTAAAATTAAAATTATTCTGCTAAGAGTGGCTTGGATGAAAAGAAAGATAAATGACTTCTCTATCCAGTTTCTGCTACTTTCCATACAAGAGCTAATTAAAAGGCTTTGGGATTAATAAGGAAGGATCTAGGAGGGAAATGCTAGCCTAGAAATCTAGTGCAGACTAGATTGCAGTAGTTGCACAGCCTGCTACTCCTAGTATAGTCACTGGCCTTTGGTGGTTGCAGGACTTCGTTGTGTTCTCCCTGGCCTGCATAAGGGAGAAATCCAACAGCAAGTTGGACATCTGTGGTGCTCACCCCCAACACCACCACTGCATCTTCTGCACAGTGGAAAGAGGGAACATCTTGGTTGGAAGACACCTTGAATGGCCCCAATTCCACCTTCCCTCACATGAATTAAAGAACAGTGAGGGTTCTGTGTTTAATTTCTACTGCAGTTCTGAAGCAGAGGGCACATTTAAACTCATATTGCTTAAAATAACATTTAGAAGAAAATGGCAGAACAAACCACAATTCAGAAAAAAAAACAAAACAAACAAAAAAAATTGAAGGAGTTGCGATATCGCCTAATGCCAGGTCAGTTCTCTTCCTTTCATCTCCTGCTCCTCTCAGACTGCACAGCATTCAGTTATGTTGTGAACACTGCTCTCTACAGTCACACAGGCAAAAAACACTTTGAATATAACAAAAATAGAAGTGTCAGCTGGAAGCGTCAGAGATAAGCAAGTCAGTTTTAAAACTTGCTCATGCAGTGTGACTCTTTGTTTTGCAACAGCCAAGTTCAGTTATTCTATTGTGTATTGGAACGACAAAAGTTATTCCCGTCAGCTGTCTTGAAGAATCTGGTAATCCTTTTAAACATACCTAGTTGAACAGAACTGCTTTTCTGCTTCTCACTATCTAACTCCACAATTTAAATTCATGGTACTCTGACAACAAACAAAAACTACAGGCTTTCTTTTGCACAGGAGAGCAGATTGCCAGAAAGAAAATCTGCGTCAACTCACAGATGTGTGTCTTTTTAAGAGCGTGAGACACAAGTCATGACAATCATCTAGCTTGAACCCTCACAGACTGTAGAATCTGATCTACTGATTTCATTAGACACACAATTTCGGTTTGGATTACAGCATACATTTTTAGAAAATCTGGCAGTGATTAAAAAAGACCCTCAGGTGATGAGAGCATCTAACGTATCCTTAGGAGTTGTTCCAAGGATTCTATAGGTCATCCAAATCTTAAACGAAGTCAGTGTGAAGCAATCCAAAGTGCATGGTCCAAACTCGAAGCTTTTTACATTTGAAGAAAGACTGGCTGAGGAACATTTTTTTATCTTTTTTTTTTTTTTACAATAAAATCTCTGAAGTGAGTAGGGCTGTAGGCCTTTTAGGCATTGCAGCTATAATGACATTTCAAAAAAAAAATGCTGCTACATCAAACTCAGCAATGCATAGTACAAAACACTCCCTGAACTCATATTTGGGTAGAGGACTTGTGAGTTGCAGTTGGCAAAATTGGATGGTATGAATCAAACAATACACCCCTGAAGCCATATTTACTCAGTCATGCATGAAGTCAACATTTAAGAGCTTTTATTCCATTTAATCTCAATGCATTAGCAAGACCTAATATATGAAATGCTATGCAGAGAAAACTTAGGTGAAATGTTTGTCCTTGGCCTGTACAGACTGTCAATATGAGTGTCCCTGCCTGGTAAGTTCATGATGAAGAAAGGCTCAGAAATCACCAGACTTATGTTGTTTGGGGCAGCTATTACCCTTGAAGATAACACAGGCAAAGCTAAGAAAAATATTGTTTCAGATTTCGTTTTTGTTCCTGACAATTTCTGCTGCTACTCACATAGCAGTAGAAAAATCCTCAGACTCACTCACTATGCTAAATTATGTTCAAAAATACATAAAAGTAGTGGACCATGTATTGCACAATTTAAGAAAAGCTACATTTTTATTTCTGTGTTTTTTCAAAAGGTCAAATTCAAAGTTTCAAAATCCATCCTCAGCAATAACAGCAATTATTTTCTCAGGCTATTTTCCTGATATACTGGATTCATCTCACTGTGAACTACAGGAGCATAAATCTGGAGTCATCCCATTTCTAGAGTAAGGTAACTTAGTCCAGAAGATAACACATTTCATACATACAAACACCTGAATAAATATCACAGTGAATTTTCGAGCATTTACATATTTTGAGTTTCCAACGTTGAAAGTGAATCCGTTCATACAGAAGTAGAAAGAAAATTAACAAAACTAAGAAATCCAAAGCTCAAAATGTATGAACTTATTTTTTTCTTTCCAGAGAGGCACAGCCAGACCCTTGTACTATGTACTTGTTCTTGTATTATGTCAGAAAACATATTGCCACCATCCACCACAGACCATGAATGTCTTCCAAGTGAAATGGATCAATAAGACCAATCTCCACATCGGGCTCCGTGTTCTCTTGAGACAGGATGTAAAAGTAGGAGAAGGAAGAGGAAATATTAATTTTTGAGTGTCAGTTTTGCCAAGGTAGATGATTCATCAAAGGTCAAATTCTCAGCAGCATTTAAAGACAGGTATGGGCTTTGGTGGCATGTGGCCACTAGGTAGCACCAGAGACACTCAGGCTGGGGAAGAGCAGGGCGTGGAGCAAATCCCTGCCTCAAAGCCACTTCTCCTCCCCCGTGCTTGTACCGTGCCTGGAGGCTCTTCTAGCAGGGCTGGGTTTGCCCAAGAAAGCCTCTGCCTCCCCCACCTGCTGATGGTACTCCACAGGGACAGGGTGGGAAGGGTCCAGTCACAGCTGGAAGGGTCTGGCTTTCAAAGCAGGGCCCCGATTTCCTTTGGTTGCTGCTGCAGCTGCAGAAGAAAGGGGTGCAAAGACCAAGGGCTTTGAGAAGAGGATGCCTAACCCGTACTGGAGACGCTTGCACTGACACCTCAGGCCACAGGGTGGGACACAGCAGGACTACAGCACACCCCTCCGACAGAGAGTCTGAGGACCGCTTACTCCTCAAAACCCATGTGCAGCAGGTCCTGGCCTGAGGCTCACCCTTGCATGCAGTGCCATAGAAGTAACATGGCTTTATTTTGGCTTCAGTCTTCCTGGTACTGAGTACAGCTTTAACCCTTTTCCTCCTGGGCTCTGTAACTACAACACCCTGCCTCTGCATCCGGAGTCCTGAGTGCATTCGGAACAAGGGCTCTAGGGACACAGCCCTCCTCCACAACACTGGCGTGCTGCCAGTGCAATTAAAAGCAGTTACAGAGGGAAGCCACCCATCAGCAGTGTTCCCCAAGGCACCATACTACGGGGAGACATGTTCCCGAGGACAGCTTGTGGCCTGGGTCTCTTACAGCAGCAGCACTCGTGCTTTTTGGCACACCGCGTTTCCCACTGCAGAGGGGGAGACTTGCAGGCCATGTGGCCAGACTGACTGAGCCGCATGTCCACTGGAGGTCCTGTCTTGGGCGGGTGAATGGGCACATACACTGAACAGGATCAAGGTAATGCAATGGGATTTGGACAATCTGAATTTTACCTCCTAGCTTTCTTACTGACAGCCTTTGTCACCTAGGTCAAATTGACTTTTCTGCAGCAGTTCATCAGGTAGAAAAATAAAGAAAAACAGAGGTTGTATTCTCCCACCTTTCTTCTTGTCTATCTGCACTGTTAGGATCTCTACAGCAATGATTTCCCTTCACTGCATGGCTCTTGTGTCATCTAATACCAAAGTCTCACTCTCACACTAATATTAGCTATATCTATAGCCAGTTGCCACAGTGGAGGAGTATCACTGTTATGAGGCCTGGCTGTGCTGTAGACATGACTCATTTTGTTGACATATCCATCTATTCTTGGCACAAAGTGTTCAGGTGGTTTGGCCCCCTTCTTTCCATGCCAAAAGATGATAACAAGAAATGTTCTCCACAACAGTTTGCTCAGCCTTCAGGATCGTGGAGATCATGTGTGCCTGTGCCACCTAGTGTCATAGCGATGTGATTTAACAGTACCTTGGACAATTAGCAGGTGTGACTGAGGCCAATAGGTACTTACATTCATCATTAATATATTTTATTTTCATTACACTTAGTCGTACACAGTAACATGATATGGATTCTGAGAACATGGTAACACAGGAACTTCAGCAATGGGAAGCATTCAATAACGTGGCCACGCTTGTCTTTCAAATCAGGGTACCCTTGTCATGACACTTCATTTGCTTCTCAGGAGCTAGCCTGGACATCATTACTCAGCGTTCAGACAGTATTTCCTCAGGAAAAACTAGCTGCAAAGTCACTTCATAGTAGAAATACTCTATGAGTAAGGCTTAAGTAAGAAGTATAAGATTGCACCTGTTACCTGTAAAGTCACACATGCCTTTCCTGATTTTTTATCTCGTTCACATTCACATAAACCAGTTTTTGTCTGGAGTTTCAGAAGCCTGCTCAGTGTGACTGGTGAGGCATTTGTTACTCACACACCTGTGAACTTACTGTTTTAGACCAAGGTTTAAAAGCTAAATGTAGCATTACAGATTTGAAAATCATAGGTACAGATAACACAGCCAGAAATATTACTAACAGGGATGTATCTGAGAGTACTCTGATATACTAATCAGAATAAGAGGGTAAATAGAGAGAATGGAAATGACATCTGCAAGAAATTAAAGTGTTGTAAATAGAAAGGAGGTTAACAGTAGACCGAAGGCTCCAGGATGACATAATCCATAGTGAAAAGGTAAAAAGAATGTTTTTCTCTCATGCTTTGAAAAACATCACTTCGAATAAGAACAAAATGGATATATGTGGTTTAACCCAGAGTTTTCTTGAGCACTTCACACCACAGTATGCTATGCCTGCATCCTGATTACAGCACAAGTAAGAGGTTCCTTTAGAAACACTCAGCTCTCCCATCACTTGCCCAATCAGTTGCCTTTTGTGACAGACTCATTGGTGGATGTTTAATAAACCGCACTTTCTCCAACATCTCTCTTAGGTCCGATGTTCTCTTTGCCATCTCATTTCTGACAGCCTGATTACATGCCTTAATCTTTGCTAATCACGTTTGTTTGTTTGGTTTGGTTTGGTTTGTTTCTTCATGTTTGCAATAAAAGCAAGAACAGCTGTTACTGACCGTACCTAAAAATCAACCTGAAACATCATGCAGTGCATGCATGTATTAAGACACTTAGCAAAACAAACTGCTGATCAAAGGGTTAGGGGAAGAGATTACCCCAACATCCCTAGGTATAGGGGTGACTGTGTTAGTGCCTTTTACCTTCTGCCCAGAACAGGCTGCCTGCTGATTGTATTGAAAAGGTTCAGTAAAGTAGTTTATTAAAAGTAATAAGAACAATAACAATGAAGTGACACTGAAATTACCATTCGGGTAGGCCAAACTTGCACTGGGGGTAGTTGGAAAAATGGGGTTTATGAATCTAAGGAAGAGTTTCTCAGATATTCCGTTTGTACCTAATGGAATTACAGTAACACGGGAGGATATATCACTAATTTAGCACAAGCATTCCACTGACTTAGCAGAAATTCATAAATCTGAGGTCCATACAGCAAGAGAACTCTGCAAAACTGGTTTATGATTTGCTGTACATTGAGTCACTTCCTCCTTCGTTCACTGCAGACATTGCACATTACCCAGGTTTTATTGCTAAACCTCAGGTGACTAACTTTTGCCTGCCTATGACGGGTGTCAGAACTCATTAAGGCTCGGTTCTGCGAATAAAAGCATTCAGCACTGATATGACGGAAAAAGGGGCGTATGGCTGATATGAGGGCAAGCGAGCCATGGGAAAGAGCAGGGCAAAGGTGTTAAGATTTTATTTCAGTCCCCACTGCGAGGCATAGGGAAAAAATCTTTATAAAAAAAAAAATATATATATATATATACAAACGTCCATTTAATGTTTTACAGAAACGATGTAAAGATGAAGCCAGAAGCCAAAACTTTTATTTAGCTGTGGCACTTTGAGCAACACGGAGCAGTTTTACAGAGCGAAACCCCTCTGGGCGGGCCCCCAGAGCTCCCCAGCCGCAGGCGCTTCCCTCAGGGTGCCGCGGCCGCCATTTTGCCCCCCCCCACACGCAGCCCTCCCCCTCCCGCCAAACCGGCGGCGGGGGCGGCCGCCATTACCCGCAACCACCCCCTCAGAGGCGGCGGGGCGGGGCGGGGCGCGTGACGTCACGGGGACGCGCTGACGTCATGCGATGCGCGTTGACGTCAGCGAGGCGCTGCCGGAAGCGGAAGCGGCGCTGTAGTGCGGAAGCGGCCGGCGGAGGGGCCGCGGTTTCGGTTGGGATCGGGGCGGCTCCGGCCGGCGGCACCCCCTCGGCGCCCTCCCCCCCCTCAGCGCCCCGCCATGGCGGGCACCACCGGCAACCTGCAGGTAGGGCCCTGAGGTAAAGGCCCGGCCTGGGCCGGGTGCCCGCCCGGGGAGGCCTTGGCCGCTCGGGCGGTGCCGGGCGGGTGCCAGCAGGGGCGCGGGGGGGAGGCGGTTTCAGTGTGTCTGGATACTGGCAAGAGTACGCGCACAGGAATGTCTGTTGAAAGCTCTTTTGAACATCTTCACCTTGCTCCCTGACGTTAGCTAGCGTGCTCACAGTGGTTGTGTTACGCCTAGGAAGAGGAACTGACCGTATGTGAGGAAAATACATACGGGGCTATCGGAGATTTAGGTAGCGTTAGTGACCTCTGGGTTTTTTTAACCGGTTGTTTTTAAGCTTCCATGAGCTAGACGTTCAGACTGTCATTTCTAATTGCCCTGAAGTGGTATAGGCCACGGCCAAGGAGCCAAGCATGGTAGAAGGTAATAAGCACTCGAGAGCAAAGGAATACAGTGATATCAATAAATCCACAGGTCAGCGTATACAGCATGGTGGCTTAGATAACAGCCAGTTCTGTTTGAAACTAGTTCAGTAAACAAGGTAAAAATTTATCCCTAAATTCTCCTTAATAGAACTCTTTTGGTGCTCGTAATTTAGCTGTTTTCTGTCTAGTGGGCTCCTTTCCCCCTGCTCCCTCCTAGAGCAGTGATTAGAATTTCATAATTGGGTATCAAGAACCTAAATCCTTCACGAGAAGCTAACCAAATCATCAGTCTTTGAGCTAACTCCCGGCTTTGGGTTGGAACAGTGATAGTGCTAGTTTCAGCGCTCTATAATCGTGTACTTCCTATATGGACTCTGCTGTCAATAGGTTTTCCGATGCCATGACTCGTGGATGAAATTGTCTGTGATGAAAAAACATGAAATGTATTTCTAAACTTTTCCGTAATAAATGCAAGAGATTGGTGATTAAAACTGCATAGACAAACCAGTAATAGTTACTACACAGAAAATTAATCTTGTCGCTTACTGCTTCTTTGTGTGCTGGTAAGTTTTGCTTATCACTGTTCATGAAAAGATGGAAATGTCCTGTACAGAGTGCCATCAAAGGCTTGCAATCAGTTGCCTTCAGCTTTTTGGGGTAAACGTTAAAGAGCAGAAAAGCTACATATCGAAAATAAGTCAGAGCAACAGTTTAAAGTCTCTCTGATTATGCAAAATGCTGTCAGACAGCACTTTAAGTATTTGTTTCTGTTACAGAAAGCAATAGACCTTGCTAGCAAGGCAGCACAGGAAGACAAAGCAGGCAACTACGAGGAAGCCTTCCGCTTGTACCAGCATGCTGTCCAGTATTTTCTTCACGTTATTAAATGTAAGTGCAATGTATTAGGTCATGAAGTAGAGTTTTATAGCCAAATTGCACAGAGTAATCTCTTATGGTGACATCAGTATTTAAAATCTGACGTTCATTATCAGTTGACACTTGCTATCTGTAGTTTGACTGAGGTCATGCGTTATTCAGCTTTTGCCTTCGCTACATTCTGCTCCTTCCTTGTAAGAAAACAGATTTTTTTTCCTTGAGTGTTTATTAGTTTTATTTTTTTTTTAAGAGGGGGACACAGGGTTTTACTGTCTGCCCTCTGGGTTTCTGTTGTAGTGTCTCTGGCTGGCCACTGCAAATGAGGAAATGCGACAGAAGTACAGGCATTCCTGTACTTCTGTTGTGCAGATAACCATATCATACACAAGAACTCTTTGTAGTATCCACGGAGCACTTCTTGCTTTTTTACTCATGCCACTTGCTTTCCTACATTTCTGCTGGCATCTTTGCTCCTTAATGTCTGTCTTACTCATCACCTTGACCATCAAAATGTATGGGATGGATTTTTACGTTCTCATTTTCCTTCGGTTTCCATACCCTCATAATTATTTTATGCTTTCTCTTTCACAGTTCTTTGTACCTTCTATCTCATGTCCAGTGTTTGTATGCAAAGAGTAGATTCTTTTAATGTACAGCCATAAGCTGAGCGGGTTAGGATTGCTAGCCAGACATAAGTGCACTTACAGATCTCTGTAATTTGGGGGGGGGGGGGGAACTGAACCAAACAAAAAAGTCACTTAAGGAATTGATAAAACACAAATTGACTTAGCTTAAATCGTACGGCCTTTGACAGAGTACGACTTTGTGCTTTTCCAAAATTACATCGGCATTGTTAAACTTAGCATCTAAACCTAATATTTTAAATTTTGATTGCTGATTTAAAATATTATAATAATGACTAAGAGAACAGTGTGGCTGTTGAAACACACCTATCTTTTTCAGTTGTTTTATGTCATTTTTCTTTGATGCGAACGACTTCTAAAACTAGCAGGCTATGGAAAGGTAAAGTGTTTCCAGACTAAAAAAAAATCTCTCAGCACAACCATCTTCTTGATGAGCTAGATTAGAAAATGAATTATTAAAACAATGGACAGTAGTTTGACAGGCTGACAGAAAAAACTTCCAGTGCCATTGTCCTTAATATTGTTCAGTCGGGTTTTAAGCCAAAGCAATATTCAGGTGTGTGTTTGATTTCTCGTGGATGATTACTCCTTCCTGTCACTCCTTCTTTCCATGGTACAGGGGAAAAATAAGTAGTTGAGGAACTTGGTTATGTGGTGAGCGCTGAGAGAGGTGTATGCATAAGACATAAAGATGACAGATCTAGCCTTGTTTTCTGATTGATGCACACGTGTTTGCTGTTAACAAAACTTTGTTTCTCTTCAAACTCTTAGACGAAGCACAGGGCGATAAAGCAAAACAGAGCATTAGATTGAGATGTGCAGAATACTTGGACAGAGCAGAAAAACTGAAAGAATATCTGAAAAAGAAAGAAAAATCTGCACCAAAACCAGTTAAAGAGTCTGGTCCTACTGATGGAAAAGGGTATGTTTCGGGAGAAGGTAAAGCAAAATACTTCCTGAATTCAACTTATTCTAAAATTCAGCTTTTCACAGATCTTTTTCACTAGTGTTTTTGAAACGCTTCACGTGACTACTAATGTTGAAGTACAGTGGGCTAATAAAAGAAAAATAATATGAATTAATATCACGGGCTTTTCTGTGCTTGCTTACTAAGATGATTGAATATTTGCATAGGAAATTCACTGACGAATGAAAGCTATTTCAGACTAACACGTTCTTATCAGATTTAACAGCAGTGAGCCTGATGACGTAATTCTTCTGCATGTGAATACTTGCTAACTAGAAAATAAATGCAGATTGATGATTACTGTGGCCTGAGTTTTATCTGTCTCGCATGGTAAGAGGTGCAAAAGGCTCTGTTGTAGGGTGATGTTCCATAAGATGGCCTGAATCACTCCAGTGCCTTGCTGCTGCCTAGCCTCTCCACTGCTTTCCTTTTATTAGATCTGTGTTTCATTTTACGTATCAGAGAGCTGGATCAGACCTACTGAACAAGCAGAGCTTCCTTTGCATTTGCTGATGGCTCTATGGGGACAGGGGAGAGGAAGGGTTTCAGGAAGGTATCTCCAGGTGAGATTGCCCTTTGTTGCAGTGCTGAACAGCAAGTGTTGCTCAGTTGTCTCTTGAAACTTCACCTGACTTTCAGTCTCCTTCATTGTCTACTCATCTCATCAGTTTTATTTTTTGGAGCTGCGCTGCATTCTGCTGGTTTGCAATAGAAGGGATCGTTACTGTCACAGAGGCTGCATGACTCCATGACCTCCTCTCCCGTTGTTCTCTACCTAGTCTACTTTTTTCCTTCTGTAACTTCCTGTTCCGTTTATTCTGACAAGATGTGGGTGTAGAGTTTTTATAGTAGTAGATGGAATTGACCAAGCCCAACTGCAGTTTCAGATAGGGGATAAGTGCCAACATCCACAGTTGAACCGTTTTGGTGCTTCCATGCTGCTCAATACAAGGGCTTTTGTTTCCTAGAGGATGGCTCAAAGCATGTAAAGTGTGTTAAGTGGAGGAGGGATCAGACCTGTAAGAGGAAGTTGAAATGGTTAGGAGAGGGGATTAGAAAGAGTGTGGTGTGGAAAAGCAGAACTACAATGATGTAAACTTGTAGAGATCTGAAAGAGCCTAAAATCTTAAGTTTTTTTTTTTTCTCCTCAGAGTGCTGTCTTTCTGCTTTTTGCTTTTTAATCTAAGAAGCAATCTCTCAATGTATTTCAGTATTTTATTTCTTGTGTCCAAGGAATGACAGTGATGGGGAAGGAGAGTCAGAGGATCCGGAGAAAAAGAAGCTACAGAATCAACTTCAAGGTAACTTCGAAGCCTCCTTTTCTTTAAATAGAGATGACTTTAGTCAAGTGAATTTCTAGATTACTGGCACATGTATGTTATGAATTAATTTATTGTCGTTAAGTGGTTCAATTAGTATATGCTGTTTACATACAGAAGTGTAGTCTTTATGGAGGTATGCATTTGTGCGCCATGAATATGTTGAAGTTTATCTCCCGTCCTCTGTGTTTCCTGTTTGAATTCTATCATTTATCAGGAAAGCATTTTTCCAGAGGGAACAGTTGCAAGGTTTCAGGTAGTTACTTGCTAAACTGTATCACTATTTTACTCTTGGGTGTTGGGGTATTATTGCCTAAGGTAACAGACATCATACAAATACGAAAAGCTTGCACTCGAGTTTAGAAGTCGAGAAGATGGATTCTTGTTCTTGTAGTATTTCCTCACATTGCAGTGATAAATGATACTCAGCTGAGTAACAGAATTGGGTTTTTGAACTCAAATGCTCTATATGTTCAGTGATGCAACATATGGCAGCTAGCACAAGTTTTTTATACGGTAAAAGAAGTGGCTTTGCTTGATACTTACTTCTTTTTAATTGTGAAGAATTGTTCAGAGCTTCCCTGACAGGTGATGGTTACAAATCTGAAGAAACTTCATTGTAGAAAATATCGAATGCATTTAACGGATTTCTCAGCTTGTATAATTTCGGGAGCTATTGTATGACACTTGGAAACCGCAATGCTTTTTCTATTTCTTGACACCTTTATTTAATTCCATGTGTAGTTCTAAGGGATAATTTCCTGTATTTTAAAACGACAGAAAAATGGCGAGCATTGGACTTTTACCCCTATCTCTCACTATAAACACTCTTCCCACGTGAATCTGACCTTCAGTCTTCAAGAAGCAGTGTCTCGCACCTAGCACTTCTTTAAGACTTTTCTATAAAATGGCAAGGTTCTTGCTTATTTGTTTTCGTGCTTTGGAAATCTGAGATGTGAGATCCTTGGTGTCTTTAAACTTAACGTAGGAGTCTCATACTCAGTGTATAAACTCTGGGCAGTCTTCACGTTACTCATCTTAGTTTGCTTCCCACAACAGCCACAGATATTTCCTGTATTTAATTTTACTGCTTTTTTACTCTTAGCTGACTTTGCCTTATGGAACTTTCCCAAATCTTTCCCAAATCTATGTCTGTTTTCAAGGTTTTAACTATAGCAGCAACTTGACTTACTGTGGGAGAAGTGGCCACTGACATTCAGACTGGATAGTAATTGTGGGTTTATTGTCATGTACGCGTGTTTAGAATTTTAAAGGCCTTTTGCACTCTATTGCTTAATATTCCAGCTATTCATTTACACCTACAAAATTAGGAAGCCTACGATGTCCAGTTCCATTTGTGTCCTGGTGTGGGTATCTCTTACAGTGCGGTAATTTCATTTATCACGGTATGTCTGGGGCAGATAACTGATACTTCAGCTTTGAAATAATTTGCTGTTCCTACCATTTCTACTAATTATTTTAGTTATGGAGCCCTTAGTCCTGTATACTTTAAGAAAAACTGAGATATAATTAACCTAGCAGAAGGATTTATTGCATTGAAAATGAGGGGTTGAATTTCAGTGTATACAGAGGAAGTTGATTGCAAACTTGTACTCTAGTGCTTTTAACACACTGAACAACATGATGATGTTTTTTGGACTCCAAATTACGTATTTGTTAACAACTGGAATTATTAACAAAAACGTTCCTTTCAATCTCATGAAAAAGATGTTGGAAAAGAAAAAAATCTCAACAGAGATGCTGAAAAACTGAGCAAGTGTTATTTGCGTTATCTGTTAGCCATGAGTAGCAGTAAATTTTCAATCCTCTAAAAGGGAAAAAAAAAAAAAAGAAAGCCTTAACAAAATCAATTTACAGAGTTCTGAAGGCATAAGGTTAAGGTGTCAAGAAAATAACTGGTGAAAGCTAATTGTGAAATTACAGAAAATTCCTGGTATAGAAATAGGGCAGCTGAAACTTCAGTGTGTTTGAAAGTATTGGGTTGGTTGGCACTCATTCAACTGGGAAGATTTTTCTTACCTTTTGGATTTGCCTTGACTAGGATTTCAAAATCTATTATTACATTACTAGTTCAGATTCAAGTTGTTCCATCTAGCAGTAGGTGAGACAAAACGTTGTTGAGATCAGACTAATTAATTTGAAGCCTGAAGAGGAGGCTAAATCACAATTCAGTTGGCTAAAATCAAATTACAACTTGTTGATTGAGATAACACTTGGTGATAAACTTAGAGAGAACGTGGCTAGACATGGAAGATATGTGGAGCCTGCTAAGCTGTAGAAAAAGTAAACTTTCTGATGCTTTCAGCCCTAGCTCTTAAAAGTCCTATGCATTCGACGTTCAGACTATTTATTGCACATCTAGGTAACCAACAAGTTACTTTATCTGCTAGAGGATCTTCTAAGTGCTGGGCTCATGCAACTACATTATTTCTTTCCTTGTTTACAATGAAACTTCACATTTTTTGGAAAGTACAATGGTGGGCTTCAGTGAGAGATGCTGTCTCGGTACCCTTAGTGAAGATACTGCTCTGTGAACACTAAATGCCTTTTTTCTGGTCAGTTACAAACTAGCTTTGGGCATTGCAGAACTTCTGCTCACTCTCGAGTATTCTAGTTATTGACGGTTTATTGGGGTAAAACAATGTGACAAATCTCTGTGAAATAGCGTCCATTTGTCTAACACTATTTACTCTTTAAATCTACTTAGAAATGGTTTGATTTTGTTCGTAATGAACATGGGGTGTTTTTTTTCAAATGGAAGCTGTGAAAAACGTGCATCACTAATTTATGTAACTTTTTTCTTACAGGTGCTATTGTTATGGAGCGACCAAATGTAAAATGGAGTGATGTTGCAGGCCTTGAAGGTGCCAAAGAAGCTCTTAAAGAAGCAGTGATCTTGCCCATTAAATTTCCACACTTGTTCACAGGTCAGAATTACAGCATTTATTTCTTATTCTAATGCTACTGTTGAAGTTGAGAGTGGCACTAGTATGAGAAGAACATTATACTGATGTATCAGAAACGCCAGCTGAGCTCTTAGTGGTGTGACTGACAGGAGTTTCTTAGGTAGATACAGAAAACCTAATAAATTAGGGAGGATTCGTCAGAAAAATAGGTTTGTTTTTGATAGAGTTTTTTGACGAATGATGGTTTCTTTCTTGCAGGAAAGAGAACACCCTGGAGAGGGATTCTTCTGTTTGGACCACCAGGAACAGGAAAGTCTTATTTAGCAAAGGCTGTTGCAACAGAAGCAAACAACTCGACTTTCTTCTCAGTATCTTCCTCTGACCTGGTCTCAAAGTGGTTAGGAGAGAGCGAAAAGTAAGTTGGAGTTGCCAGAGGTCTAGAGAAATACTGGCAAGAAGAAATTAGTATTACAGAGCTAGATAAGACACTCTAAAGAAATTAAATTTGAGGGAAGGGTCATGTGTCTTGTTAAAACAAACTTCTGGTGTTTCTATGCTTCGTGCTGCAGTGTCAGTCAGGTAAAGATACCATCGTGCTGCGTTTTGTGCCGCTGCAGCTGGACTGCTCCTCAGTGCTCAAGAGGGTTTTTAAAACTATTTCAGAAAGGTGTCAGGAGCACTGTGGAGATCACCACCCCTTTCTGAACTCATCTGTGATTGTGCACTGCATCAGTCTGAAATTTTGGGGTACTTTTCATCTTGTCACCACCCCACTCACCTGTCTCAACAGCTTTGTGGTTAACACATGGTATTGCTTTGCCTGTATGGAGGTGATTTTTCTTCATTCTGATTTTAAACAAAATCTGGAAGACAAATGAAGTTAGCATGAAGAAAGAAAACTTCACGGCTGCTCCTCACCTCCAAACCATTTTTGCAAGTGAGGAGCAGCCATGAAATTTTCTTTCCTCATGCTAACTTCATTTGTTACTATGTGGCATGTGAACAAGACCAGGAAGCCTGAAGTGATATCCATTGCAATCTAGAAGTGCAGGAATTTGTCCATCTAGGGTTCTCATGAGGATTTCGTGAATTGAGAGAGAGCTCTGGGTTTGCACAGAAAGGGCTTTTGTAAATTGATGAGAATAGTTGTCAGAACCATGCTTTAATAGTTGTGTGTGTGTGTGTCAAATGAGCAATGCAATTTCAAGTTGATAGGGTGAGGAAGAGAGGCCTTTAGTGTATGAACTGGATATTTTTTTCCCCCTAAAAAAGATACAAACCTTAAGCTGCTTTTCTGTTGCAAAAGGAATAAAAAACTGGAGTCCAACTTGACATTTTTTCTGTTTGACGTTGAAGTCAAAGTCAATATAAAGACTTTCAGTTTCTCTTCAGGCTGGGACTGTTGCCCAAAGTTGTTAGTGTCGGTGATAAGAAGAATTTTCCAGCATGTTGCTATTTATTGTCCTTTGTAACTTAGCATAATATGTTGGTAAGATTCATCTCATGTTTTTTTTTAGGCAAACTGACTTCTGTAATATTATTTTTAAAAAAAAATAAGAATGTACATATTTATTAGAAAATCTCTAGAGGTAATCAGATTCAGTTGCAAATCTTAAATAAGACAAAGCCATGTTGCTTTGATTCTTTCTAAATTGGTGGGTTTATATAGTTAAATCTGTCTTGTAGAAGTGTAAAACTAAGCAGGGTTTGCGTGCAAAATCATGCATGGAGTACTCTGATGCTTCACCTCCCTTTATACCGTGGTATCTCCCTCCACATAATGCAGAGTTGTTGGAGCTGGAAGAATGATGTATCTTTGAGTAGCTTTATCAATACATTTTGTGGGGTCTACTTTTTTTTTTAGCTTTTTCTAAACAAAGTAACTGTCATAATCCTAAATTGTGTGTTTTTGATGGTGTTTACATTAAGATAACTGCAGCTGTTTCCTTTTTAAAGATTAGTGAAAAACTTGTTCCAGCTTGCCAGAGAAAACAAACCTTCCATCATCTTCATTGATGAGATAGATTCACTATGTGGGTCAAGAAGTGAAAATGAAAGCGAGGCTGCTAGACGGATTAAAACAGAATTTCTGGTCCAGATGCAAGGTAAGTTTACTGGTTTTCAGAATCAAAGGAATTAAGGTGTGTATTTTAAGTACAGCTGGCATGAGAACACTGAAGAAATCTGTACTTCCACCCCATTAAATCTTGACAATGTTTTAAAACAGTCTTTGTTTATCTTCTAAATGGTGAAATGATTTCTGCCCTCATAGGGGTTGGTGTCGACAACGAAGGAATATTGGTCTTAGGAGCAACAAACATACCCTGGGTTTTGGATTCTGCTATCAGGAGAAGGTATGATGGCGCTCTTTTATGGTGTGAAATTTGCAACTGTTGTGAAGGTTCAGCGCAAGGCTATTTGAGGCAGTAATCTCGTTAATGCTTGCAGACGTGGCTAATGTTCTCAGACACGACTGGACTGAGTCGATAGCCCCTTGCCACTTTAGAGGTGGATTGTTCACCCTTGTATTTACCCTGTAGTTTATTTTGTTTCTTGATCAGCTAATTCTGCTTGGGCAAGCAGAAGACTATTCTGTTTCTTTGCTGGTTGATTTCGTGGTTGGTGTCGGGGACAAGATACAAAACATGCTGCTCAGAAGGGCAAGAGGGGGCAAAGCTGCCCATTTCAGTTGTAGGAAGCTATTGAATAGCTTGAGTAATTTCATGGAAATGTAATTTTATGTTACGCAGAACTACCGAGTTTTTGTACTGGTCACACGCAACTTGTGTGATCTTTCAGAGTGTATTTTAACTGCTTTTCTTTAGTTGAAAAGCTTTTGTACACGTATCTGATGAGCTGGATCTTTCACCTGCGGAGCAGCAGAGGACAAATACAGTTACATTACAAGTATGGTTATGTTGTGATGAGGACAACTTGGACAGTGGTCATTTTTGTAGGCTAAAGAAAGATTACTTTTTTGTGACAGTGCCATTGACTCTTATCTATATACTTAATTCAAGCTGACTGTGCTTTGGGAATTTAGACCAGATGGCCTCCAGAGGTCGCTTCCATCCTGTATGGCTATAGTTTTATAGGCAGATACAGTAATGGATGTGTTACCTAAAATTTCAGGTCGTTCTTTGCAGTGTGAAAGAGTATCTAAGTTTTGTCTGTAAAACTCAAAGGAACTTGTACAACGTGGCAGTAACACAATTAATTTTTCATGGTCTTGGCCCAGTTAGTCATGTGTAGCAAGTTAATTCTGTTCTACAGAATTGAGTTTCTCATCTTGTTGATGGGAGGTAATCTACTGTGAGAACAGATGCTGCTTCAAAGGAAGAACTGCAGATATCACCAGTTTCTACTGACGGCCCTGTTGAGAGTATGACTTCAAATTTGTTTCCAACTACAAAGTTCTCTTCTAAGTAGTTAGAAACCATAGAAAGTGGTTTCCTCAACATGTTATGAGGCACTTCTTTCTCCAAGTGTGAACACTGCTCAAATGTACTTCAACACTGGAGACTTTTTTTTCCCTTCTGTTTTTTTCTTTTAAAACACAAAATCTGCTGGAGAGAACCTGGAGAAAATACAATCTAAAGAGGTGATCTTTGTCCTGAAAATGAAATACTTGTTATAGAAAATGAAATACTTGTTATATTTTGGATGTTGTCTTATGGTGGCTACAGTATTATTTATGAGAACAGCTTGTTGAATATTTGCCTTGGATTTTTTTAAACGGTTTATAATACAATATTAGAAAGAAGCAGTTTCACTTAGGAACAAACTATATACTGATTTGCATAAGCTTCTTTCCATTGTGCACCTGCATGAGCCAGCGTCTGTGGAGTGTTTTGTTTTTTCTTTTTGAAACCAGGTTTGAGAAGCGTATTTATATTCCTTTACCTGAACACCATGCCAGGGCTGCAATGTTCAAACTTCACCTTGGGTCAACTCCAAATCGCCTAACAGAATCAGATTATCGAGAGCTTGGAAAAAGAACTGAGGGCTATTCTGGTGCAGATATAAGCATCATTGTACGCGATGCACTGATGCAGCCTGTTAGAATAGTGCAATCAGCTACTCACTTTAAAAAAGTAAGTAAGAATCAAAAAACTTTCATGCTATTTTGACTCAAAATTATCTTGATCTGAAAATTTCTTACAAGTAAACTGAGTTTGGTTTGGGTAATACTGAATGCTTATGAATGTTTATACACTGTCCTTTTTTTTTAAGAGAGTACATGGATATCACCTCCTTTCATTTTTACACAAGTTCTGACGTAAGTCTGATGCAGCTGGTTTCTAGGTACTTGTTCTGTGTAATCCAAGCTCTGACTCTTCACATCTGTAGCTATTGCTAAAAGCATTCAGTTTGAAGTTAACTTCAAATGGAGTGTTACGGAGGTGCTCTTTTTTTTTTGTATCAAATTATACGGTTCTTCATGTTTTTGTAGTGTTTGTGTTAATAAATGTATTCCTCATCAATATGGAAAGAGATGAATTATAATTACACACATTCTGCTTGCTTGGAATATCCTTCAAACTGAAAAATTAAGGTGACTGTTTTTACTGAAATCTTAACCTAATGTTACTTGTGACAGAAGTAAAGATGCAGGACAGCTGAGCAAGGTTCTGTGCTGCCCAGACAATGAAACGTCTTCTGGATGCTGGTGTAATGTGAAAGTTAGCTTATGCTTATTTAGCTGCTCTCTAAAGAGGCTGTTGAAACTATAGATATGTTTGGCTTATCTTGCAGTGATGTCTACATATTATATGCGAACTTAAACATTTCTTCCAAATGTTTGGATCTCAAAAACTTCATCTGACTAAGAACCCCCTAGAGTTCTTAAGACCAATTTAAATCCATTGAATCTGTGCAACATTTTCTTCTCCCCAGAGAATTTGCACGAGTGTTGCTTAAATTGTTTCTAAACTGTTATGCTTTCAGTGGAGGGAAAAAAATGTGTTAAGGTTATCAGTGGTTATAAACAAAATTCCAAAAACATAAAAATGTATCAACTAAATAAGATGTTTTTTTGAACTTTTTTCTTTTTAAGAGACCCAAACTAAAAGTATTTTTGTTTACGCTTTTCCTGCAAAGTTTCGTTTAACAGAGATTCATGTATTGCATTAAGGTATTCTGCAGAGGTTTTTGATTCTGTGAAGGGAAGCCATCATTTTGTTGCCCCTTAAAATGCCCCCTAGAATGTACTCTTTTAAGTGTTTTTTGAGGGTCTTTTCCTAGTTTTAAATACAAAGAACATTTTTGAAAAAGTATTTTGAAGCAGTAGCGCTGCCATAAATCGTATTTGTTTTTTTTTTTAAAAAATGAAATATTTTGATGTATCAGGGATTTTTTTGGCTGATTCCTTCCTTTCAGTAGGGATGCCTAAAGTATTTATCCATTATTGACTTTAAATGACGATAACATTTCTGACCAATGGGTTGTTACCTTTTTAGCCTTTCACTGAAATGTGCAAGCATCCAAGGCATGTCTCAGACTACCTCAGTACAAGAAATAACCTCAATTGTCACAGTTTACAGAGCAACCAAAGGCAATCCTTACCTCTTACCTCTTTTGCTAGAAGAACTACAGTACTTTGAGTGTTCTGACAAAAGTCAAGTTTATTCCACTTGTTTTGTTAGTACTTCAATTGGATACAGTTTCTTATTTTTAAAAGAAAAATCTTGGCTTTGTTAACTATTTGCATAGTAACAGACAATTTGTCCCAGCTAAACAGCACTTTGCTCAGTTTTCAGTAACTCATTGTAAACCATTGCTTGCTCCATGTGATGATAACTGAGGTTTGTCAGTGTTTTGGATGTTACAATCTGTGTTCAAAGCACTGTGGTTTAAAAGCAGATTGGAATGGCAAATCCAGTTGTCTGCAGTTAAAACCAGCTGGTTAGTGTGTTGTCTTTCAGTCTTTGCATGTGTTCTGAGTTCCTGTGGATGTGTGATGCTTCAGATAATGATGAAAGAAAATAGAACTGTGGGTCCTAGATACGCGCTGCAGAAAGGGAATAGACACCTGGTGCAGCTTCTGGGGGTCTGTCCGTACATCTGGAAAAGAGGCTGGTTGCAGTTCTCCCACTAGATGGCCCTATTTTCTATCGAGTGCTGTCAGAAAAGGTGCACAGAGCTTTGTAGTGCAGTAAGTAAAAGTTCAAAAAGGCATCTCTGGCTGCCTGACTTGAGGAGCACTCAGGGACAACTACTGGAGAAGTATTTAGAAAGCTGTTAACCAGTGATGAATGGACTCCCAAAGTGACCAGGGACTAGGAAGAGTCGTCTTTTCCAAATAGTATTGCTGGCATGTTAGCTTTCTGCAGACATTCCTGCCTTAAGAGAAGGAGGCTCATAGGATTTGACACGATGTGAATTTAAGTATCTGGCTGCAGCTGTGTGTTTTCAAAGTGAATGATGCCAGTACTTCTATGCAATTCCTCTTTCGCTGGACATGATATCCCCATGGGTAGGGCATCTACATAAAATCAGAGAATGTTTTTGCTCTAAAGATGATGTTCAGCTTCAATTTCTTGACTTTAAAAAACAAACTCCTATAAATGAGTGGTAAAGGGTTTTCGTTCTGTTTTGTTTTTCCTTTTTTAGGTGAAAGGACCATCAGTGTCTAATCCAAATATCATGGTAGATTTGTTCACCCCTTGCTCTCCAGGTGATCCTGAAGCTGAAGAAATGACATGGATGGATGTTCCAGGTGATAAATTACTGGAGCCACAAGTTTCCATGGTAGGTATTTTTTTGTGGAATTTCTTTCTTGATTTGTGAAACACAGAGAAGACTTTAAAGGCTTTTTCAAAGAGGTATGCAAGGCAATTGGGTGAGCTGTTTGTTTTCAGACATGCTGAACATAACAGATAATACATGAATCCTGATGTACAGCATGCTTGTGAACAAGCCAGTTCTCCGTCCTGGATAAGCATTTTTTTCTTATTGTTCTTGTTTGGTGCCATGCAGCTGCAGTCCCTTTATCCACAGGCAGCATCTGAATCTTCCACTATTCTTTCATTTCTCTTATTTATTTAAAACCTTCAAAATCCCTGCCCTGTGATATGTTACCTTCCCATTGTTCTATAGCATTAAGGAGAGAGAGGAGTGGGAAATTATATTCAGTGTAAATTGGGAATGATGTGCTGTAAGTAAATATTGTCCACAACATAAAGGCAAGTATATCCAATAAAATGTTAAAAGCTGATGGATGTAATGGTAGTTCTGGTTAAACTTCATCAAAGGTGATGCAGCTAGCTTTCAATACCTTTCAGCTGTTTTTCTGTTTATGTTAAAATACTTGGTTTGGTCTAAGGAATAAAATATCTTATTCAAGACACATTGGAATTTTAGTTCACTGTGAATAAATACATGAATAAAATTCCTAGGCACTTGTTCTATATTTCACCCCGAAGGTTCAGAATTTAAAGGCATTGAGGAAAGGACTTGATATCGAATTTGTGCTGATGTCAGTTCTAGTGTACAAATGTTCTTGTAATTAGTGAAGGAAAAGTGTGTTGCATGAGCATCACAAACCTCTAAAACAGTATGTACTGCTTTGTAAATATAAATAATATATGAGAAGAGTTATCTGTGTGAGAAGAGTTATCTGTGTATATTTGCATACTAAGGAAGCACAAAAAGATGTGTGCAAGTGCAGGCCTGCCCTAAAACTTCTGCCTGTGTAGTCTAAGTGGATTTTTCATCTGTCTCTCCTGGAATTAAATACAATAATTCCTTGAGTGCTACTAATGGAACTTAGGCTCTAATGTGCTACAGTTGCATAGGAGCTTGTTTCAGTGCCCAAAAGCAGTTATTGCCCTTAAAAATAAATAAATAAATCAGGCTTTAATCTTTTCTGTGCAGGGTATCTGTAGTATGATGAGACAAATTTCAAGTCTGGAAAGTCATGATGTTGACTTTCATCTTTACCAATGATTTTATAGTAGTATGAGCATCTAGTCTTTTCAGTTGCCTTTGGCCAGGACTTGATTAGTTTTCTTGTACTTTTCATTCATGGGTTTTTGACCGTGATGGACTATGAAGAATACATGGGAACATTTGATTATTTTCAACTTCAAACTGTTGTACTTAAAAAGTAGATTAAAAAAAAAAAAAAAAAGATAGGAAGTTCAGTTTGTTCCAGTAAGCAGTGATGAATAACACTTCAGTGGATGCTGAATGGATGAGAAGTTAAAACCTAAACCTGAGATTGTGGTTTTATTCTTGAAAAACTCACTGCTAATTGTCTGTCTTCATAGAATTAAAATTTGGCCTGTGTGCAGGAATGTTTGGTGTAACTTGAAGTTTTGTTTAAATATGAGTTCCTATGGTCATCTTGTTTTAAAAGGTTTTCTAAAGCATATTTTTTTGGCAACGATACTGTTAGCAGTGGTACTATGCTTGTTTCTGAGTACATTTGTTTTCTTTTTTTCTGACAGAACGATATGCTTAGGTCGCTAGCTAGCACAAAACCAACAGTTAATGAACAGGACCTGGAGAAGTTAAAGAAGTTTACAGAAGATTTTGGTCAGGAAGGCTAAACCAAAGATGTATGTGGAACATTAGAACTATTTTTGCTTTCTTAAGTATTCCTGTCTTTACTGATGGCACTACAAATAAATGCCAATAAAATCACTCCTTTCTTACTTCGCAGAAGGAATAGAAGATCTCTTTGCAAAGACCCTTAAGCTTTTGTATTGTGTTGTCTTCCTCAGATGTCTATTAAATGTATTCTATTGAAAAATAATACTGAAAAGACAACTTTAGGGTGAGGCAGCAAAGTGATGTGGTAACTCGTATTAGAAAATTTTAAATGATTAGTTCGATTTTAGGTATTATATTCGCCCTGGGTACAAGTGAGGTTTGAACTCCCAGGAGGCTCAAAAAACCCTTTTTTGAGGGGTAGAAGAGAATCTATTTGTCATGTGTTTTCACTATCAGTCAATCAGCCTACATGTTAATTGCTCTCATTTCATTTAGAAAAATGCAACAGAATTTGCTAATCAAGCATACTGCAAGTGTGGGTTTGCTATTAATGTAAGAAAGAAAACATCGTGAAGATGAGTCTCTGTGGGCCAGTACTCTGTTTAAATACTGATAGACCTGGTGTTTGGCTTGTTCTGCTATGCTGTGTTAAAATTTTGCCTTAAACAGCTTTTGCTTTTAACTACTAGCTGATACACACCTCACTATGCAATTTAGCAAATATTTGTTAAATGCAAGTATCTTGAAAGGTTTTGGTTTTTTTCTGGCTCTTTTTTTTAAATAGTTTTGCTTTCTGCAAGAGTGTGACTGAAGTTACAGAAAAAAGTGTGAGTAGGATTCCATATGTCAAGGCTGGCAAGGTGTAAGTCACCTCTGAAGAATGTAAAGGAGGTATTTTGGGAAATAGCATACATTCACATGATTTAGCCACAGACTTTGCAGTGATAAATTACTCAGAACCCTATTGATCATTATTGCATGTAGGTTACATCAATTTAGTTCTTAAACTTTGAGAAAAGGCTGGCACTTTAGAAGTAGCACTTCCATTGTAGTTCTTCAAAAAAAAAAATGAGATGTGCCTGAATGTAACTTACAACACTACAGTGTCAGCATTGAGTTTGTGCCTTGTAAGTTTGCGCTGGCTGTAGATACGAAACATCATTAGGATGCCTAGAATACTCTGTCCCACTAACATTGTACAACTCTGTCCTGCATAAGCTTTGTTGAACTTGCATTAAAAGAAATTTGCACATTTCGTGTGTGTATGTTATATGTACATACACACATACGTGATTGTCTTTGGGTTTTGGTTTCCTTTATGTCCATATTTTGTGTACTTTATAAATCATAGGACTGGTGAAATTTGCTGTAATTCATTTCAGTAAAATGTACAACATCAACTGTGTTCTGTGAGTATTTCTTAAATGTTATTTCCAAGAATTCACAGCTTTTTTTTAGACTTTGATTTCTGTTTAATGGCTAACCAAAATATTTAGTTACAAATTCTTTCATCTGTGAGGTGCTGAGCTTTTGTTTACTAACATGATGAAACATTCTTTCCAAAATCAGTCAGTTACACACAGCTTTACCTTTGTCTTACATTGGAATGTGTAAATGTAAATCAGTGGACTGCACATCTTTTTGTGGACCTTTAAGTAAGATGGGGGGAAATTCCAGTGTAGATGCAAGCAACTGTGGTTAGTAAACATAATCCTGGTTGCAATAGGATCGCTTTTTTTTCTTGGTTGCCTCTCGTGTACACTTTAGAAGTGAACCACAGACTGGCAGGGCTCTTACCTAGAGGTTTGAAGCTACTATCCAAGGTACTTGTCTCTTGACCTTTTTAAAATGAGAGTCTTTACTGAAATCTTAAAATTCTCAGGAACTGTGTTTTGTTGTAGGCTGATTTGTCCTATGGGTTTCTGTAAACCTAACTGTGTAATCCTATATCTTTAATGTAGAAAAGTATACTGTATGTTTTAAACTTACATCTTGCTGCTTGCTCAGTTGTGGGATGACATCTGTAACAGAAGCATTAATGTTTGATGGTTAAAGTTGTTTTTAAAAATATATTCTAAATAAACACTGCTGCTTAGAACTGCAGCTCCAAGGACAACTTTGGTTTTGCTGTTTTTGTGAAATGGGAATAAGTTAATTTAGCTAGGAATCTGTGATAATATATTATCCCAGAATACATAATAACTAAGTGGAAAGGAAAAAAATCACTTTTAATTTTCAGTGTTAATCTAAAATGCACTAAACAGTGTTACTCAGTTTGTAGTTGATGAAAGGCTATATTTGCTCTGCGTAACAAAACCTCTGTAAGTTCTGGATAAATCACTTGTAAATTTTTCATAACATCTGCTGTGACTCATCTTTGACAAAGCTTACATTTTTTCCTAACTTTTGGTGCTACTGCTAACTCCAACTAATATGAAAAATTATTTTCCTGCAGGTAAAATAATTCTTAAATCAGTTGTACATATGCTTGTTTTGTTCTTCCCATTGACATTAAACTCTGGACTTTCTGTCACTCCTGGTATACATACCATTACATGTGCTCGTGTTGCCTGACTGACCTCCAACTCCAGAGTCCTGTTTCTTCCCTGATTTAACCATTGGCTTTGTCTTAAAAAAAAAAAAAAAAAAAAAGGTTTCATTTTCAAGTTTTTGTTTTTTGTTTGTTTTCTATTTTATCTGCTGGTCTTCTGACTTGTTTTGGTTGCCTTTGTTTTAATTAGTGGAGCAGAAACATGTGTAGTCCAGGCAGATACTTGAATCAGCTGTTGTTCATGCTCCTATCAGGTGAGCCCGATCATAGTTTGCACTTCTTGTCAACTGAAGCAAAGAAGCTGTTAGAATATTCACTGTTCAGCCATTTTTGATCTATTTTTGTGTTTTAGACTTCTAATTATGATGTATTGGTATTTTTATGGTTTTTGTAATGTTATTTCTGAGGATTATCTTAACAGGAAGCTTTCTAATGGACCTGAATTATTAAAATATGCAGGAACGCCTTTATTTTGCTGCATACTCTCCTTCCTCCAGAATGACGAGCTTGTTTCATGTTTGGCTTCCATACATGTTTTTTGTCTTAACCAGATTCATCCTAGTAATCATGGTTGACTTAAAGCCATTCCCACAACTTACATAAACTATTGCAAGAGCTTGATGCACTGCTTGCTTCCTAGTGCACTGCTTTTCCATCGGATACTTGATTGTTATCAAAATGTTATTCCTTTCATTCTTGAGCAGGTAGCCTGTTGTAGCTCTTGTGGCCTAGTTCCTGTGCTTTCGCCTTCTATTTTTTTTCAAAATATCCTTTTAACAATATTTCAATCTAGTGATTTTTTTTATTATACAAATCCTCTGTCGTCATAATTAGCTGTTTAAAAACTTTTAATTGTTCCTGTTCATCCTCTGGCACTTATGTACTGACAGCCCAGGTATTAGATTAGCTTGTCCTGTTATTTGTCTTTTGGTCCCTGCGACCTAATTACAGTTCTGCATCCCTACCTACACACTACTCACACGTACCCTTCTGATAGTAACTTTTTGACTATGTCACAGTTCTGAGCGTTTTCGGTTCGTTCCCGCTTTTTCATTCTTTATCCTACTTTAGAGGCTCCAGCTTGATGAATGGATGCTGAAGGACGCTTCTTCCCTTCCCCAGAGGAACCCCACCCCCTCTACTCAGCATTTGAGGGAGCCAAAATCCATCTGTTGGCACCATCTGTGCACGGTACCTGCCACGTACACAATCTGCTACATTCTTTTGCAGAAACACTTGATGTTTTAAGGCTGATTTCTTTGGATGCGTCAGGCACTGAGAAAACAAACTACGGCATCCTACCAGCATTAAAGTAGGAGCTAAGTTCTCCCATAAGAGTCCAAATAAGTTTGGGTCGTGTTTTGAGCCGCCTCCAGGAAATAAGTCACCGGCACTTGAGCATTAGCCTGATGTTGATAATGAAGCCAGGGTTTTCTTTCCTGTTTGGTGACCTATTACCAGGCACCGTGCCATGAATTGGCGAGACTTGCTTTTGCTTGCCCTCCCTCCTCCTCTGCTGCCTCAGCTAATTTAAATCTAAGCTATTCAAGGCAGGGACTTTGCTTTCAAACATGCTCAGTGTCACATGTGGTCTGTAAACTATAAACAGTAATTTCCTCTGACTCATACTGTTGTAGGCAGATGAGCGTCTACAGGTAATTTGCTACAAAAATCTGGGCTGGAGCAGTTGCCTTTTACTACTATTCTACCAAGGTGCCTGCAAGAACTGTAGCAATAACGAGTCAACTAAACGAGGGACTGAGAAAGTTGCTATAAATATCACCATTTCACACAGGAACTATAAAGGCCAAGTGAACATGGTTACAGCTGTGACTTAGGCTCTGGAAGAGTCAAGTGAATTGTTTGCCCGCTAGAAAACTAGGAAAAAGTGAAAATTCAAACTTTACAAATGATCGTTTCCCGTCTCTCCCACCACTTAAAGGCTGGAGCATGGACTGTAGCCAGGAAATTCCTACCTGTCAAGGCTTTTTTTTTTTTTTAAGGTTAGAGGTTAGAAAAGCTGGAAAACAACCTGACTATGTTTTCCAAATGGGCCACTTATAATGCCAGATGCAATGGCCTGGCTGAGCCTGAGCTCGGTTGGAATTCTGATGTTTTAATGAATTAATCACAGCCATGAATTGTGTGCAACCAAACTGCAAAGTGATGACTCTTCCCTTTCTACACCTGCTCTCGTTTTGGTGTCGATTTTTCTGTTCAGATCCAGCCTTGCTCTGCCGCTGTAATTAAGAAATGTTTTGTTTCACCTGCCTGAAAGCCTTCTGCCAATGGTGCACGTGTCAGCTGCCAGTATGGAGACAAGCTGTTGGCCTGATGGCAAAACTTGTGTAGCTGCAGAACAGCTACAGGGGTAGGTGCTGCAAAGCTTTCTTCATCCAGCATTGCTAGCACTGAGAGGTGCATGGTCGTCTGAGGTTTAGATCGGCTCAGTCCAGCCAGGAGCTACCTTCTTGGAGCTTCTATGCTGGTTTTGGACATATGATGTGGTACTTCCTGGGCAGTCTTTAAGGGGGAAATGTGCCTGTGGAGAAGTGCACAGGGTGAGAGATGCTGGTCTGTGCTGCAGCTCTCCCGTAGCCAGAACAGAGGGAAAATGACCAGTGAACGACCACCGCAGTGCTGTTCTGCACTACAATGGGTTTTCTGGTTCCTTTTGCCTGGGGCGTCAGCTGTGAAAACTGTTCTGCAAGCTTTACAGGTATCAGGCTCCTTCGTATCAGGCTCCTTCTCTTGGGTCTGCATCTAAAGCATGCTCATTTCTTTGCAGCAGATACTAGAAATGGGCGATGCCTCTTAGAAGAAGAGAGAGGTTTTGATCAGGATTTTCCTTTGATCTGAAGTTAATTGACAATCTCTGCCTGCCCTTTTCCTGTTGCTTTTGAGTTTTCTCCACCCCCCTCTCTTCTTTTGCCCAAGCAGTTCTCTCAGTTCCTTTTCTTTTTGTCCAACTTATTCAGTCCTTCACACATTTTTCTCTCAAATGGAAGATAAAGAGCAGTTTCCTTTTAAAAGTCCTATTTCAAAGCATGTTCCTATATTTCTTCAACTTTTCTACCAAAGCAAGCTTATATGTAGCAGAACAAAAGCTGATGTTCTCCTTGATTCTTCCCTTTTTCCATTCAAAGCTACAGGGAAAATCCATACACGCTGGGCTTTTACTGGCTGGTATTAGGATGGCAATGATCTGTGTCATCAGGGGATGGAAACAGACTTGGAGAAGTGCAAGCAGCTCTGAAGTACTTGGTAGCAATGGGGAGAAGAGCTTGCAGGTGGAGGTTTCCTTGCATTCAGTGAGCTGTTTTATACTTGTTTCTTGGGTTAGAGGAGAAGTGAGCAAAGTACAAGAGATCTTCTGAATTTCCATTGCATAACAGCAGCTTCTGTGCAGCAGATGCCAAAGATAATGGATCAGGGACTGATAACAAGGGCACGTGTTGTGTAATTTTATCCAAGAAACAAACACCAGTCTCTTGCCAGTGCTGTGTATGTCAAGTGCATTACCTGGAACTGGAAACAGACTTAATTCGTGTCAAAAGATTGAGCAAACCAAGTTCTCTGAATTGCTTTGAAGAGAACCTGGCGTGAACCTGAAGGAAGTAACTTCAGTTCTTCTAGTTTTTGTTTTTTTAAGAGTGCAGCTTCAAAGCAAAGGCAATGGGAGAGTATAAAGTTTTACCACATGGTGCTATGGGGGCAGCCAAGCACCTCTAGAAATGGACAATGTTGTCAACCAGCGGTAAAAAGATCTCCAGAGCAACGCAGTAGCTTTACAAGCACTGAAACTACCTGAGAACATTGCTTACAAAAGGTAAGTTTAAAAGAAACCAGAGGCTTGCCAGGACTGCAAATCATTAACTCGTTCTTTTGCGATAAGATTCAGTCATATGCACATAATAGAAATGGCTGGACTGAATGGCTTGTGGTAGCATAACTGATAGCTTAAGCCAGAACTAGATCAAACTCATGAAGTTTGGGACCTGTCAATCTTCAAAGATTAGCTCTGAGGTACCTTTAGCAGAGGTTTGGGTGGGAGGAACTTCAAAACCGAATTGCTGAGCAGGAATCAGGTAGAAAGAAAGTACCCGGCCATAAGCTGCTGGGTGTATAATTACAAAAATGCTCCATCTGGCTAAAATGTGAAAGTATTTATGAGAATGTACATCCAGCCAGGTAATAATGATGCTAATGGGTGAAAGGCTGCCGCTGAAGAAAAGCGAAATATGATGCAGATAGTGCTGAAGCAATGTGATTAGCTTCAGTCATAATTCCTGAATCACGTAACTGAAAACAGACAGGAAAGGCCTTCTCCCTTGGCTGTGTATTCAAGATCAACAATCTGAAAACCTAAAAGCATAGTGACCAAGGATCTTGTTTCTCCAGATACTAAATTCTGTGTTAAAGCTCTGCCATGGTACTACAAGAAGAGCGTACAGCTGCTAGCTGCTTGTCACAGCAGTGGTGGATTTCCTGGAGAGGCAGGCAGGGAGTAAGGAGAGGAAACCCAGGTAATCTTTATGTTGCTGTTCTCATGGAAAAAAAAATAAAAATAAAAATTATTACCCATATGCACCACAGTATTATAAAACAAGGGGATGAGGGGCTCCCTAGGTCTGTAAGACTCTCCCTTTCTTCTTGTTACCCAGCTTCCCGGCTAACCTGATGTCAGACAGAAGGGAGGTAGATGCCACCGCACAGTAAGCTCAGCACTGGCAGCATCTCCTCTCCTACCCTCCTGAAGCCCAGGGCTCCCTGTTAAAGCACTTCTCTGCTCCCTCGGGATGGCAGGTCCCTGCCTTGTGCACTCAGCAGCTCTTCTCTTCCCTGATGCACCTGGGAAAGGGGGCAGCTGCTACCAGGATGGGGAACTGTGAGGGGGGACTGGGGCTGTGGCATCTGATCCTACTGGCAAAGGAGGAAAGGCTGCGCTGCAGCACTGAGAGGTGGAAGCAGGGGGAAGGCATGGAAAGCCAGAGAGTGACATATATCACCTCTTAAAATGGTGTAAGAACGGCTCTACATCCCCATTTTAGGATGAAGACCTGCAAAACACAAAGAGCAAGCTTTCTGGAATAAAGACTGCAGCATGCCTCCTATTAGAAGAAAATCACTTTTTTGTTAGGAACGAAAACATACTCTTAACCAGCAGTCAGTGTATTGTAAATAGTGGAGAAAATTCATACTTGCTACACCTGAGGAGGAGGAGATTTTGGTGCAACTATATTTTCAAACTCACAAGTGTGGTGCATCTGTTTGTAAAACGCATTTCCCCTGGAAGTTGAATTACCATGGCCCTGGAGTAGGTCCCCGGGGCTGGGCGCAATGCGGTTGAGCAGGCAGCAAGGCGATGGGTGTGCGGTACAGTGTGTCACACCTTCTGGGTCAGACCAACGCACGCTGCACATCTCTGGAGCTTCACCTTGTGAGAGAAGAGCTGTTGTTATCGGTAGCGTCACATGGGTTATCTTGTAACATGGGCTTCCACTGGGATCATCTGCTTAAATATAACTTTTCAGGAGATAAGAAAAATTGGGGATGGGTGCCCTCGCAAAGAGCGCCTTCACGTGTTCCGGTGTGAAGGAAAGCCGCAGCCTGTTCCTTTGTCCCCAGTCCTCCTTGAGCTTGTTTTCCACGCCACCTGATGAGAGCTGCTCAGCCTCTCCAACCCACGGGCCAGAGCACACCTGAGCCTATTTAGAAATCCATAGCAGTGTCTTACAGCCAAGTGTGATCAGCAAATTGTTCCGCTCTGAGGTCTGGTGTAAACAGGTGTACCAAGGGGAAGAAACACGGGTACTAAATGAAATTCAGGATCACCTGGGTCCCAAGTTTAATTTATGCCTATTTAAATTAAGCAGTAGAGGCTTCCTTTTACTACTGGGTTGTGGTAAATTCATTTATTTCAATAGATATGTTGCTCAATATGTGAAATACTAGTAACAGCTCTTTCTTCAGCAAAAAAAACCAGTTATAACAGCTGATGGCCCACTGTTTATGAACGGTTTGTTTTGGATGCAGTTTCACTTTTTTCCAAACAACTCTGGGAGGACAAAAATCGAATTTAAACAGCATTTTCAGCAGTCTCCTAGTTTCCTGCGTGTTCAACCCACAACTATTGCAGAAGCCTTGGGAATCTTGTCTGGTAGCCGGCTCTGTAGCCACACACCGCCTGCTTTTGCACCATGGAATCAGCTACCATCGCCGCCTGTGCTCCAGCAAGCAGCTGTGGCTCAACATGAGCCTGGGCTGCTATAACCAGCGCCTGCCTGTGCGCTGGCAACCTCAAGCCCCTGGGCCATCAGCCCTGCCCGAGTTCATCGCGATAAGGGCACGTGGGATAGCTGGAGGCTGCAGAGAGCCCTGGAACCTGTCCCTGCTGCAAGCAAGTGCTTCCTGGATGATAGGCTGAGCACAGGAAATCTCCTTCTAGGAATGCCCACACCATCACCCCGGTGGCCCTCCGGCAGAAGGGGTACGCAGGGTAATTTGGCCTGGATAGTGCTCTGGGAGCTGTCTTACCCTGTGATACGCAGACAACCCCAGTAGCTCATGATCTCTGCCCAGCACAATGACCAGTACGGAAGCTATTGTCCAATGACAGGGGGCTTGTTTGTTTGCCTGGGGAAGCACAGCAAGGCAGGCAACTAGGTGTGATACATAATTCAGTCACGCTACTTTAGTCACCGCCACATGCAGGTCATTATTTCTTTCCCGAGTCTTCTCTACTGATGATGTACATTATATAGATCCTCTACTGATCAGACACAGCAATTCCTATGTTCGTTTTAGCTCCTCTTCCTCAGGATACAAGGGATCAAGAAAGCTCGTTGACCTCTCACCTCGGTTGCCACTATTCTAAAAACTTCTTTGCACGAATCCCAGAATTACCAACATGGCTCTAACCTCCTGTAACCATTAATGCAACAGACCTCTTAAGAAATGAGCATACCACACCTATGCACACTACTTTCCAGACTTCTCCCTTTTCTGTAAAGTTGATTTGGAATGAGAGAAGGAAAAAAGTTGTTTTCCTTGGCCATGGAAGTTTTTCTTTCGCCGCTGCTTTTTCTGAATGCAGGAGAACTGACTGGCTGGAAATCACATCAAGAAGTCTCCAGCTGTATCGCTGTGTAGCCTACACATCCTGGTCTTTTTTCCCTACTCTTCCTAATCTGAAGATGGCACAACCAGAAAATCCAGCAGATGAGTAGTCGGGCACAATACAAGCAACTCTGTGGGCTGCAACCTTGCTACCTAATCTTCTAAAGCTTTGTGTCTTATCTTAAGTTATCTTAAAACATGTTCTATTTCTTCTACATGTACCTTGTATGTTTTGGGAGCTTTTTTCTTTGGAGAAGATCAAAAGGATGCTTCTGATATCAGCCATTTGTGTTGTAATATTTACCAATTCACAAATTTGTTTCCATGTTTAAAGGGCTATTTTGATTCTTGAGTTGCCACACTTGTGTTCATACTGAATTACCTCAACCCACAATATTGTTACTGCAAAAGTCCATTGAAAGATTTAAATCAACAAAACTGAGGAAGCACAGCAGCAACAGCTCCTCTAGGTTGGGTGTTTTCATCTACTTGTATTTGCTTTCCTTCTCTAAATGCATCACTGTTGTATTGAAGTTTCTTCTAAAGATTAATTAGCAAAGCAATTAGCATGTTTTATCCATTCTTTTTTCCTCCCCATCCCCAGGGTACATGCATACATTGGACAGTTTACGCTTTAAAATTACACTTTTTGATGCTATTTATGAAGGTCAGATTAATTAAATATTGCTTTATGTGCAACTGAGGTTTGGACTGGCGAGCATTGACATTTATGTTAGTGTTCAATTTGCAGTTCTACAGTCATTGAGAAAACAGTTTTATGGTAAACAATTCCCTTGTCCAGGAACGCATTTCCTTGGCAAATGAAGTCATACAAGATGAACACAAACCAAATAACTCAGGAAGGGGAAAATTCAGTATCTGTTGTCATACTTTGAAATCCCAAACCTCCTGCTATGCAGATCCATTGTTGGATTATATGCAGTTCATAAGGTCTTCACCTTTGAATACATTTCCCAGACATAAATTCATGGCACTTTACTCTCCTGAGAACAAAATAAGAGCAGACAGTACCTGGTTTGTCAACCACAAGGTTGTAAAAGGGCCCATTGAACAAAAGGACAAAACTGTACAGACTTCTTCATAAAATCTGAGGGGATTCCATGTTAAACTAGAAGGGCTTTTCAAGTGTGTTTAGTAATATGTGATCATAACCGTGACTAATCAGGACCATATCATGTGTTCAAGGCTTTTAAAGGCCTTGAAAGAATATGTTTAATCTCCATTTTACTAGAAATTTACTGGAGATGATTGCTCTCATCCATGCCCTCACCTCACATTGATGCAGAGAGTGATATTGTGTTGTATTGTGAAAGATGGATTTATCTCCACCTGCTTTGCTTTATCTCCATACTGCTGACATTTGGGCTTTTAAAGTCTCACCGTGTTCGGCAGTGGATGTCTATAAATAGCGTCTAGTTATTACCTTATCAATCTCTTCTTTTGTGTTTAATTAGCATTATACAGAAGACAACACACACAGGTTGTCCTGTAAGTAAAGAAGGAAATGAACGTATTTGCTGCATTTTCTGGTCTAGATCCTACTTTGACTTCTGCTAACAATGTAATTAATGTACTGTCTTTTCTCAGATGGACCACTAATCAACTCTTTCCCTTCCGTTGTTGTCATTGCGGCAGCTATCATTTTATTAGGCATGATTTGTTCCTCTCATTTCCTCGTGCCTCTGTAGCACTGTGACGAAGACGTATTCCAGGTCAACCCCATTTCAGAACCAATTCTGGGTTTCTCCCCCCTTTACTGCACCAAATCCAGAGCCTTTGTCCTCACCTTGAAAACCGCCTAATCCCTGCCCACATCTCTGTTCCCATTTCCGCCTACTCGCTACTTCTAATCTCGTCTCCAGTATTATTTTCACACCCTCCTGCACACCCTCTTGCCTAGTGTTTTCTTGTCTGATCGTTCTCTCTCTGGGGCTGCAGCTTTACTCTGCGTACCCCGTAAAGCGTTTTGTGAGAGCCAGAACCTGCACCGCATTTAGTGAAATAAAATAATTTGAGGGGGGTTCTTTTCAGTTAGAAACGGTGAAAAATTGTTGAATGCGGATGATTATACTGAATGAGTATCTAAGATATACGTATGGCATCATTTTATTTGGACTAGTGAGGAGGGCAGGGCTTAAGCGCCTCGCAGCGCCAGTCCGGGCGATTTCCCCCCAGCATCCCCCTCCGAGCCTTAGCCGTTAACGGTCGCCAGGCGCCGCGCGCGGGCCTCCCCTCACGGCTCCGCGCGCCCAGCCCCGCCCCGCCCCGCCCCGCCCCGCCCCCTCCTTTCGGCGGGAAGCCCACGTGACACCGAGGGGGCGTGGCGAGAGGCCCGTCGTGGGGAGGGGGGGGGGGGGGCGCCCTCCGCCCTTTGCCTCCCCGCGGTGACCCTGCGAACGGCCCGCGGCGCCAATCTCCGAGCGCCGTCCCTCCCCTCGACCAATCAGCGGGCTCCGCTGAACGCCCGCCGACCAATCGCAGCGCGAGGGCCGGAGCCCGCGTGGCCAGCCAATCAGCGCGCGGAGCGGCGGCAGGGCTCTCCCTCCCCCCCCATCCTCCTCCTCCTCCTCCCCGGCCCCGCGGCGCCGCGGCGCAGGCGGGCACCCGCTGCCCTCACTCCCTCCCTCCCTCGGCCTGAGGGGCTGCGCTTCCTCCCCGTCCTCCTCCTCCTCACGCCCGGCCCCAGCCATGCTGCTCCTGGCGGCCGCCTTCGTCGTGGCCTTCGTCCTCCTCCTCTACATGGTGTCGCCGCTCATCAGCCCCAAGCCCCTCAAGCTGCCCGGCGCCCACGTCGTGGTGAGTGAGGTGTCGGGTGCGTGGGTGTCCCCCCTTCCCTCCTTTTTATCCCCCCCCCCCGGCGGCCGTTAACCGCCGCTGCTGGCCGTTTCGACCGTTGGGCCGCGTTTTTTTTTTTTTTTCCAACTGAGCCCCTTCCCTTGGGTCGCATTCAGAACGATGAAAATATTCCTGTGAGGGAAACCTCCCGCCCAAG
Source organism: Cygnus olor (assembly GCF_009769625.2). Classification (NCBI taxonomy): domain Eukaryota; kingdom Metazoa; phylum Chordata; class Aves; order Anseriformes; family Anatidae; genus Cygnus; species Cygnus olor. Next base: position 80,633,511 of record NC_049170.1, on the reverse strand, counting down.
CCACGGCTGCTGACTGCGTTAGCAGTTTAAGCTGGGTTTGGCACAAGGGGAAGTCTCGAAAACAGTATTCCTGAGAGTCTTGTTAAAATTTATAAAAATTCTTGTCCAAATAGAGAGTTTATTGTATTAAAGTACTGATGGAGCAAAAGGCCTTTGGTGTATTTCAACCTCACGATATGAATCTGCAGGTAATCAGCTTCATCCGCATTGCTGCTGGCAGAGCTATTGTTTTACTTCGACTTGAGTTATGCTCTTAAAGTATTCCTGCAAACTAGTGAAATGTAGAGCAGCTGTTTCAGTCTTCATTGCTAGTGGAGGACTTGTTAGCGTTAGGTCAGAGGTTGGACTAGGTGATCTTGGAGGTCTCTTCGAACCTAGATGATTCTGTGATACTCAGACTTGTAGATGCTCTTAATAACCCTGGACACTTGTGGATGTTGGATTTCAAGTTTTCTAGCTAACTGTGTAAGGAAAAATATTTTATAATGGTACTGTAAATCAGAAACTTTGTTCAGGGAGGCTTTCCACATTGTCTGTGTGTGTAAAGGGAATTCCCACATCATCTAATGGGAGTGAGTTTTCTGCTTCCGAAGTTATTAAAGCCTGAAAATATTTAGGACCATCACACTCTTTAAAGACTTCTTTGATGTCTTCTGACAGAAAAATGTCAAAGTCTGTGCTCTGTGTATATAATTTCTCGTAAACATATGACTTCATTAAGCTTTGGTGTTACCTGAATTATTGGTGATCTTTCTCAGGCCTCAGTTAAACCCAGTCTTCAAAATTACCGCTTGGGAAAATATTGTGCTATTTCAATACACTTTTAGTTCAGTTGGTTAAGTAATGTAGTGAGATTCAGACAGGTTTGATTTTACATGCTTAACAAAAGGAAGGATGTAAGTTGTTTATTTAGCTGGATAAGCCCTCCTAGGGGGACAAATGATTACCACTTCACAGTAAATACACTTTTTCAACATATGCTCAATAAATTTCTTTTTCTGCAGCATAAAAAGGAAGGTCTATCTATAAACTGTTTCTTTCTGGGAGCTTGTTGAAACTGTTATGAAAATCTGTTGTATTTCTTAACAAAGGTCATCATACAACTTCAGACACTGTTCCGGACAGCATTTCATACCAATTACTTGTTGAATTTTCAATTTAAATCAGCGTTTTTTCATTCTCTACTTAGTTGTTCATAAAATTTATTTCTCTCTGCTCCTAAAATTTATGGTTAATATAGTTAGGTGTTTCAGTTGTGGCTAAGTAACTAAGTGGGCAGAGATTTGAAGCAGAAAACTTATGATTCTTTTTCATCTGTCCTCTAGCAGAGCCACTTGCATGATGGAAATGCTCCCTGTGTCACCTGAGGCATGCTTTCTGGAGGAATCATGATTATAGGAGTCCCTTTTACTTAGAAAAGACTAGGACTGCTGGTCGCAGCGAAAGTCCACAGAGCTCCAGATTAGTGATGGTGTAATCTTGTGGGGTGTTTTCCTGTTCTCTATCTGCTGTGTATTTTGGTGACCCCAGTGAGCACCATTAAATAAAAACAACTTCTCTGCTCTCACATTAGCTCAAGGCATAGCTTAGTCAGTAAAAAGAAAAGCTGTTTATACATTTAATACTTGCTTTGTTTCCACCGTGACTGGGAAGGTATTCTAGAATCAAGGGTCTAAAAGTTATTTCTCTGCTGTAGAGCTGCTGCTTTTCATGCTGAACTTCTCTTTGAAGTCTAGAAGAGCATTTTATACCTTTTTTTTTTTTTTTTTTTTGCCTTTGGCTTCAACTTTCTCCTTGGGTCTCAAGCTACATACTAGCAAACATCACCTGCTCTGTGAGGATAAGCTATTGTTTTGGTAGCTGGCTATAACAGTAGACAGGAAAATGAGGATATGATATGGCAGTTGTCACTGTTTTGTGTACATCATGCTCACTTGCATCACGTTTAACTGTACTTTGTCAGGGATGTTACATCTGCCCTGCACATGTGCTCTCTTCTTTCCTTCCACATGCCGAAGCCATGGGTATAAGGGTCTAGAAATACTCCCCACTTCTGTGCAGGGCTCACCAGATAACTGTGGTGGACTTTGGCTGTCCTTAAAGTTGACCCATCTTGGTGTTTCAGCGTTGTGGCCCTTGTGTGGGGAGTGATGTGACCTGTGGTTTGGAGGCATCTGAGTAGGTCAGCAAGAGGTCATTTTGAGGCTGGTCAGGAACAGTGGCCACTCAGAGCTGGTTACAGGGATGTTCTCTTTCAGTAGAAATGCCTTCTGCTAGCACACTATCTCAAAGCGTGAAGCCAGCTTTTAGCCAGTGCTGCTAAGCGAAAGTTAATTAGTCCTCTTGGAAATACCATATCAATCGGGTTGTGACTTTGATATTTTCTGATGGCAGTTCTGTTAATTTGGGACTGGACTTTCTCATCGATTGAGGCCAGTTTCCAGCATCTCTAATTTGAAAGTCACACACAGCAATTTTCTTTACTTCACCCCTAGCTTGTCTATTTTTCAAGGGGGAATAAACCCTGGCGTCCTTAGAAGCTGAACTCTGTAACCAAGGATCATAGCTCGAGATGTTGGAGCCAGAACCTTCTTTTGAATGCCTAAATTGGTACTGGTTCTTCTCAAACAGAGAAACAGCTTAATAACATTGTTTGAGGACTTACAGTACTGTGCTCTGAACATCTGAATTAATACTGGTATGTAATTGTCCCTTCTTGCCAAGAAACTAGTCTGTGTTTGGTGTCACCATCGCAAGATTTTTGATTTTGCTAGCCCCTCTGAGGTTGGGTTACAGTGGAATTTAAGGACTGGCTCGTTGGTACTTCAGACACCCAGCGCTAATGAAATGCAATATCAGTATAGAACTGCTGGGCGTAAGGGTGATTGTAATAATGTCTCCTTTAGTGGCGTGGATGCATTCCTTCTGAGCGTCTGTGTTAGAAACTTAACCTAGCAGACTTCACAGATTTGCTTAGGCTAATTTCATTTGCGGCACAAAGTTTTCAATAGTGTCAGGGTTTGTATGTTGTGTTTTTTTTACTGTTGTTTACATTCATGGTAAATGTTGCTGAAAAATGTGCGTGTTAGTAACAACCTCCCATGTATTAGTAAGAGCCTTCCTCCCAAACACTCCAGTTCCCAGCTAATTAATTCTGCCTCCTGTCACTGACCTAGCTGACACGAGCCCTGTCCTGTGCTCTCGGGTGTGACTGCAAATAAAAACTTCCTTTTCCCGTTTCTTGGATGACTTCAGACCCCGTCTTTCTGAAGCGAGTGTTAGCGTTGTCTGACAAGCCAGAGGCTCGGTGCCAATACCTTTACCTTCAAAGAATTCCTCAAGCACTGGTGTAGTTGACCTGTTCATGATACTCAGCAATTTGTGCAGGTAGCAATCATCAGTCTCTCGGTGCAGTGCCAAAAACTGGAATCGGAGCAGTCTTCCACGCACATTCATTAGTTTCTGTGCTGGTGTACCTGCTGCTGTTGAAAATCTGTCAAAGCAGCTCATGAGTCCTGTGGAAATTGAGGTTTGGCTGATCATAGCAAACTGAGTCTTTTAATCCTAGAGATGTACTGAAGTTTTGCAATATACCATAGGAATAAACTAGAATTCTTAACCTCTTTCCATCAGGAAGCATTAAATGAATTCTGGGGTTCTTCTGAAGTCCCAAATAATTAACTAATGCTCTCGCTTAGTCTTAATTTACTCAGAAAGCAGCCATCCTTGGCTCAGAATACTACAGACCAGGTTTAGCACCTCCAGAACAGGACATGCATCATGGAGTCATTCTCAAAGGTTAGTGTAGTGAAGCTAATCTTGCACAGAGTCAATTAGAAGCTAATTTGAAGTAACTTTCTCTAATAATAGAGGAAGCGTAAGGAGTTTAAGCTAACATTAGTCTCTGTGAAAGTTACGCCCATTTCTGACTGCAGACAAACCGGAAAAAAACTGTGGCTATGTTGTAAATCTTTGTTTGCTGGGATTACACAATTGCCATTAGTGTACTAAGCTCTTTTCTGAAGGTTAGTGATAAAAACACTCATAGGAAAGAAGAATTTGGTGACTCACGAGAGCGCACTTCTGACTCTTCTGACTTTACTGCCTCCAGGAAAGGAAAGAATTTTAAGGATGATGCGCCTATGAAAACAAAACTCTGAGGCACCTGCAGATAAGGGTGTATAGTTAAAGATTGGAGGTCTTTGCTCTTCCACTAATTAGCTCAGCACATTCATTTTCTTGTACTTAAAAGAGAGGTGATACCTTACTTTCTCTGAAGTCTTGATAAAGAGCAAAAATGACACCTTCCAGAGGAATCTCACTTCAACAAAGTTTTCCGATATTTTCTCAGTAATATCCTCTTAGGAGAAAATTCAAGAAATTTAGTCATGTAAGGAAGACGGGTGTGGCATTCTTTAAGGACTGAAGGCACGCACTGACTGAGACTGGGCTTTAGTGAACAAATCACCTAAAAGGCAGTATCAGGGAGACTTCTGTTTTTGTCAAAAAGAGAGGTCGAGGTTGTCATCTGCATCTTGTTCTACATGGAGTTCCTACACGGGTTTATGGAGGGTAGTGTGAGAGGTGTTAATGTGACATTCACCTGTATATTAGTGGTGTTTGGCAGTGTGCCCTCCAACAGGTGACGGGGGACAAATGCATCACCTTGCATTTGTCTGTAGACAAACTGCTATTTGCCTGTTTGGCGTAAGACTAGTCAAAGTTATGATGTAGAGGAAGAAGAAAAGGTTACAGAGGCTTAGGACTGGGATCACCACCAAACAGGAGGTGTCTGAGGAATGAGAGACATACTCTACAGAGGGCCAGCTGTCAAATTAAAGATTTTATTTTTTTTTTAATAAAAAGGAAGGTAATTTCTTTAATCCTGTTTGTGTTTACATGGTACTTCCAGTGGGTAGTTTACAACTGTCCATTTTACAGATAATTTCTATTGTAACTATGTATGGAGGGACAGTAAGTAAATTGCATTCTTATAGCTAACATTAATAGTGATTTCCAACTTCTAACTAATTCCGTCTTTTAGGAATAACATACAACATTTTGTCAAAAGCCAGTGAGAGAACACACATGGGAGTGGGTCTAAGTCAGCCTGACATAAGAAATGAGCAAAAAATATCACTGAGATTAAGCTGTTTTTTGGGAGTGTAGAGAGAGAGGCCTGTCAATATATTGATATTTTATTTTTCCGTTCATACTAAAGAAGTAAACTAGTATATCTTGCTTATTCACGCTTCACTGGGTAGTATTTTAATCTCAGTCTACTTTTGATGTGACTTTTCTTGTATAGGAGTAGGGGTGAGAACAATGGACTAACAGTGACTTTTTCAAATAATTTTTAGGTAACCGGAGGCTCCAGTGGAATTGGAAAATGTATTGCTATTGAATGTTATAAGCAAGGTGCTTTCATAACACTGATTGCAAGAGATGAGGTAAGTATATGTGTTTTTACTGGCTAAACTCTGTTCATGGAATGTTTGGTTGAGGAATGATTTTGGAATAATAATTACTCGTATATTTTTCACTGTACGCTTTAAGGCAATTCTAATTATTTAAAATTAACGTATCTGCAGAGGATAGGTGGCTGCCTTTTTAAGAATTGTAGCCCAACGTGGAATTTGTATTAAGCCTGCCTTAAAACTCTGCCATTGCTATCGCCTATGTCGCCATTGTCATCACCTATTTCACTGTCTAGATCTGTGAGAGGACCAAAGCAGGAAAAGCCCTATATTCTTTAAAACTGTAGCATTTCCCTACAGTAAGTGACAACAGGGGAATTAAAGTCAATACTTAAAATTCCAGAATAGTTTTGGTTTCTGATCATCATTCCATCATACTAGTGAAAAGCTGTTCATCAAGATAGCTTTGGAGGAAAAAGGGTTACTTTGTGCTTTTTTTTTATTTTCTTAAATAAGAGATACTGAAAATTTAATTGGAATGACAGATTTAACATGGGCTATTTCATTCAAAGAGAAAACTAATTCTTCAAGGAAATAAAAACACCTAAATTGTTGTGTTTTTTTTCCTGATTCTCAGTTCCAGCTGTCTTTTTTTTTGCATAACCTTGAACGGAGCCAAAATTAGCACAATTTTTCTTGGTAGAACCATGGCAATTTGGCATTTGCTGGATTTTCATTGAACTTTCGTGGTAATTCCATGACAGTTTTCAGAATAGTTGTGTAATATCGTGTAAAAATAAAATAGTCTTTTCTTTTGTATTGTGGTCTCCCTACTGTCATAATTGCTTTGTGCAGTTACATGAAGAAGAAGCACTAAATCTCTTACAGAAGTTGTTGCTGGTTTTAGTAGAGGAAATGAAAAATATCTGCGTTCTGGTAGCTTTATGGACTTGATGTTTTGATCACATATTCATAAATTCCTAAGATGACAATAGGAGAGTGTTATTGCTAGTTGAGGATTTTTTTTTGATTTTTAGGGAATATTTCTAAGCCTTCTTGAAATACTGAAGACTAATGTGTTCTCATAACTGCAGTGCTTTAGTTGTTCTTATATCCATTTCAGAACAAGCTGTTGCAGACAAAGAAGGAAATAGAAAAGTACTCCGTTAATGACAAGCAGGTAAGATCACTGCTACCTACAGCTGTTGTTTGTTTCAAGGTTGTCACTACAGCGTAGCCTCAGTAGTCCTGTTCTTAAAACAAAATTGTTTGACAAGAGTAGGTGAAGCCTTCCTTGAATTCAAAAAAAGTCAGTCTACCTACATGCGGTGTTCCAAACTCCACTACATTTGATGTTGCCTAGTATATTAACTGCTTTTTCTCAGAGGAAAAGATTGTCTTCAACTGTAGGTGTAGTATGCTTTTTCTGGATAGCTGCAATTTACTGTCACTTCATAAGCATTTGTATTGTTCAAGATCCAGTGGAAGAACCCACTTTTTTCAAATCTCTCATCCTTTGCAATTTATAAATACGGCAATTGTCTTGGGATACTTGTTTTCAGGTTTAGTTCACAATATTTTGCTGTTTGTTCTGTTTCCCGGTAAAGCTCTGTAACAGATGCGCAAATTTGTGAAGTTCTCAGACTTCTAAACAGTGAAGGTGCTTGGTGAATTAATAGTGTGCACTTGCTTAAAGGCACTGTTCTAGAGCCTGCTAAGGTACTAGCTTTTAGAGTAGGTCAGTTTGCTATGTTCAAAATATACAACTTCAAGATGATATGCTAATTTTGTTTACTGTTGCTAATAATCAAGGGGAGAGGGTAATGGTATTGACCATCACGTTTTTGTCTTCCTCTTTCTTGTGTTCCAGAACTTGTTTGGTTGCATTTGTAATCACAAAAGTAACAATTTAATAGCTTGTAATAAGGGATTTGGTGTCTATTGGCTGTAATACATCGCTTCCTTAGTCTGGCGAATTAATAAGCTGAATATTCTCTTGAAAAGAAGCAATGGAGAAAGGTGAATATTCGGAGCCAATGTTAGGACTTCGAGACTAAATTTTCTCAATACTTTAATTTGTAAGATTGTCTTAACTTACTTTTGTCAAATGGCTCAACATGATCACTTTTTTTCTGTGCATGCTGCCTTACTCAGATCAACTTTATTTTAAAAAATTAAGCCATTTGAGGTGAGGAGGACCTATATTTTGTCTGTTTTAAAACAAATAAATCCTGGTAACCATTCCCCTTTAGCTGCTCTCGTAGTTTCCCAAGCTTGGCAAAAAAAAAAAAAGTTAATCCCTTGTCAAACATTGTCAGGATGGTCTTGTTTAAAAATCTGTCCAAGCTTGACAACTGTGGACTCTGTGTTTTTACAGAATAGTACTTGGTACATGTCTGTAAGAGTTTCAGTTAAAATTTCAGGAAGTATCTTCAAGACTGAGCAAGCTTAAGTGTGGGCTAAACAAGGCTGCTTTTGCAGTAGCAGCTTTAGACTTGTCAGTGCTTAATCTGGCTGCGGTGGGAGTGACAGTGGTAGCTTGGCCCTCCTGTGAACCTATTGTTGGGTTGTAGATGATGTGACAAGGAAGCCTGCCTGTTCCAAATGCAAAGAACACAATTAGAAAAAGCAGGGAGTCTGGGGCAGAGCTCATACTGGAACAGCAGGTAAGAAACTGACAAGCGAGGACAGCTGAACTGACAGAAGCTGTACAATACGATTGCTGAAAGTATAGAGAAAAGATGTTGTCTGGCATGGATTACGTACACAGACTGTTATATTTGCTAGATGCCAAGCTAAGAGGGAAAGATCCCTGTTTACATGATTATATACTATATACATTCAGCTCGTGGTTATATACATGAAACCAGGTTGCATTGACAACCAGGGTTCTGGTGTCTACGTACGTTTTAGTGTTTGACTTGGCAAATAGTCTTTGAAAGACATTTGTATGTCACTTATTTAGAATGCTGACAGTGCACTCTTTATCAGTAAAGGTGTGCAATGGGACAAAATCCTTGTTCTTTTTTTTTCAATTTAAAAAAAAAATCCTTTTCCTAATATGGAATATTCCTAGTTACTTCACTGGGAGATGAATTGAGCTTTTATTGAGAAATGAGTGCTTTATGAATGATAGACAGAAAGCACTATTTAGAACAAAAGGCGAGCGACTGGAATGAGGAAATTAGGTTTTCTGGCAGCATAATCTGTTTCCTAGGAGTGGATCCACAGTGCATGCGCTGGAACAAAGGTAATCAGCATAGAGTAGCAGAAGAAAGAAAATGTGATAATAGAAATGAAGAGATGAATTGTATAATGTGGTGGTAGCCAATAAAAAATTTGTTAGTTCCTAAGCATATTGTTCACAATATGAATAACTGTTCTATGCAGTTTTTGTGCGGAATTGTGACTTTAACCTCCTTGCTGATCTTGCGAAGACACGCAGATAGTATATGGATAGTAAACCAATGGTGTCTTAGCTCAACTATTATTTTGTTCTCAAACTTATGTAAAAGATAAATATTTCCAAAATGTAAAAAATGCCTCAAGGGGAGATGCACGCAGACCCATCAATAACTTGCACCACAAGTTTACTCAGATGTCCAACTACACACAACGCTGGGAGGCAGGAATAGCCAACCTGCTGCACAGGAATGGCAAGCAGATTCTGTTTATGCAGCTAAGAAGTGTTGCAGTCTGACCAGAGGCAAAACTGACAAATGACTAGCTGCCAAAGCAGTTAGTTACACTGTGGTAAGCTTTTCTTTTTTTTTGTCCATGTTTAATTTTGTTAGAAACTAGAGATGGCTTTATTTCAACTCAGAGTTTAAATGAATTGACTGAAGTAAAAGAAGGCATAGAAATCAGAACAAGAATACAGGAGTCCCTACTTTTATTCTGGTATGATTGCTTCTCCTTTGAAGATGATGAATTGCCCCAAAGCTCTGATGGTTTTTTGTTGTGTGTGTGGTTTTTTGTTTTGTTTTTAGCAGAGGAGGTAGCTTATTTGTAAATCCCTTGCCAAGCTGGGGTTTGCAGTAATCTTACAGTTTGTGATACCCCGAAGGCAGTGCTTCCTGTGGCCGGAAGTTGATCTGAAGGTGCATCAAAACTGAGATTCTGAGATCACGTTGCTAGCAGTAATCAGTACCTTCCAAGAAAACCAATACGAACTTCCAGCTGCAACAACTTAGATATCACTCTTTTTTTTTGCCCCACTGGGCCAATGTTTGTTTTCATTTTCCTCTATCTTTCAAACTAAAATCCATGATCTCTTGTTCCAAGGCAAGGAGTAAACAAATACACTATTTCACTTTTTTTGTATATGGCATTGCTACTAGTCAGTTTCCTTAGATTTTTTTTTCAAATTTTGTCCTTGATACATTCCAATTAAATTCTATGCAGCTAAATTTAATTATTGTTTTTTAAAAGCACATTGCAAGTACTCATGTTAGCAGCTTTTTTTTAATACATTTTGATATTTATTGCAGTGCTGATGCTGCAGTTTCAGAGCAAGACATGGCAACCATGCCCTTCTATGGTGTGGAAAAAACATTTCAGATTTTTTTCTTAAAGATGAACCTAAGCCACACTGATAGTTTTACTTGTGTTTCACACTTCATGAAAGTTAAATATAGAACTGTGGAATTCTGACTGTCTTAGCTAGAACAATTTTACTAAACTTTATATAATTAACTTGGGTCATGGTGTGTCTTAGAATGATAAATTAGAAATAGCTACTCATGTACAAAGTATCTCTTTGAGGATCCTGAAGCATTTATTCTTAATATATGCTCATTAGGGGCAGGGATTGCTTTTTGCAGTGTGGGAGAAGTGCAAACTGTCCTGTTGAGGAGAGGGAAAAAAAAAAAATTTATTCTGGAAAAGATGCATCACTGAGTAGTTTCATTTTGAAAGACTTGGAGCCAATTATTACTGGACCTAAGTTACAAAATTTTCTTTCACTTTCCCTTTTTAGGTTGTACTATGTATTTCCGTTGATGTATCTAAAGATTACGAACAGGTGGAGAACGTTCTAAAACAGGTGAGGAAGTAACTGATTCACCTGCGTATATTAATAAAATTATCAGTGTGTGATGTGTTTCTAATGGAAATAATTTCTTATAGCGATATTGTGCTAGAGAAATGTCTATCATGCTAAAGAACATCTTGACATTTACCCTCTTCCAGGCTCAGGAGAAGCTGGGGCCAGTTGACCTGCTTGTAAACTGTGCAGGAACATCAGTTACAGGAAAATTTGAGGCTATTGAAGTGAATTCTTTTGAAGTGAGTGAGCATACTTTATTTCATGGTATAAACGAGTTGTTATTCAGCTGTTCTAAGAAATAGATTACATTACTGTGTCTTTGCAGACTGTATGAGTAGTGATACACTTGATTAGTGGTAGCTTTCAGAATTAGAATGTATCTTTAGATTTGCAAGGATTGCAACTTATTCCCTAATTGTTGATCTATTGATAGGTCAGAACAGCAAGTTCTCCGTCTAGGGTAGGGAGAGCCTGACATGCATTTTTATAGTTAAATGCACTGTGAAAGACACTGAATTTCACATGGTCTCTTTTTCCTGATGAAGATGTTATTTCATATTTTTAACCTGCTTAATAAAAATCAGTCTTGTCAATGTTCAGCTGTGAGATGCACAGACTGTTTGCAACTTGGTGGAACTTGAGAAGCCGCTGCTTTAATGAAAAGACCTCCAGAAAACCAACCAACCAAAAACAAAACAACAACAAAAAAAACACCTGTACGTTTTGGTTACTTTAATGATTCCCACCTTCTCATCTCACAAGTCATCACTGAAACATGCAAAAATGCTAAATAGGCATAATTTTGTTGTAGATTTAAATCATCCGTCTGCGCCATTGCTCATATAGGCGGCCAGTTGTATTATAGGCCTTCTAGAGAGTAAAAATAAAGACTTCCTCTTATCCTGCCAAAGATGAAAATTTCTGAAGTACATGAATACATAGAATTTTTCCTGTCTTAGGAAGATCTTTAAACTTTCATTTCAGTATGTTTTCATACATCATTCATAAAAGAATTGTTTCCTCGACGCTGTTCCAGTCAGGTTTTTTTGTTAAATACTCTTTTTTTTCTGTGAAGGCTATTATGGCTCACAATATTAGTATCTTGAAGTATTAGTGTCACAATATTCAGTATCCTGAATGCCATTAAGATGTATATACAGTGGATTTCTTTTGTCTTGAGGTGAGGTTCTTAGCTATAGAACGGTTTATGAGGCTGTAGAACAGAAAACAGTTTTCTTTCGCCAGCTGATAGAAATACAAATCAAGTGAACTTTGTTGTTAAAGCAAACTGAAATGGGTTTTTTGAGAAATAATACTAAACAGCTGAGTAAGTCTAAATCTGTGATTCAAATACCATCTTAATATCATTTCTACAGAGATTAATGGCAGTCAATTATCTGGGTAGCGTTTACCCGAGTCGTGCAGTGATCTCTACCATGAAGGAGCGACGGATGGGAAGGATTGTGTTTGTATCATCTCAGGCTGGGCAATTGGGCCTCTTTGGTTATACAGCTTATTCTCCAACAAAGTTTGCTCTTCGAGGATTGGCTGAAGCCCTGCAAATGGAGGTGTGCGCGCAGTGATTTAAGTATTTTTGCCCGTAAACAAAAGTATTTCTTTTAACAAGCAGCAGAGCAAATTTTCACTTCAATAATTCTGCTTCTCTCGTGCAACACTGCTGATGTGTGCTATGTTGGTCCTTCTTTGGGAGCAATAAAATCACATTGCTCTGAGTGGGGTTGTGTAAACTAAGCTGATTTCAGTTGCATAAGAGAAGAAATTCAGCTTGTTTCGAGAGCTGGAGATGACCACATAAAAACATGTTTTTAGAAAATCTTATATTTCAACAAAAAAGACTTGGATTTTTAAGTCTTCTCTGTAAAAATTCTTTTTCAAAGCTCTTAAGCAAATGATTCCCAAGTTGGTTGTGAGGCCACGGTAAATGGTATGTGAGCTATGTGAGACAGTAAAACTTGCAAGCTTGAATATGATGATTGCCCACAAAAGTCTTTTGTTGACAGTGGTTTACTCTTCTCAACTTTGGTATAGATGAGCTTTTAATATTGTAACGATCTAAATTTAAGTCAAGCCTAAAAAGCAGACATCCTTTTCATGATTTAATGGAAGGAGACTTAAAAGTACATTATTGTAGAAAGACAGGTAAATTTGATTTGCAAGTGACATTCCTTCCTCTTCTGTTAAGGGTGTAAATACATGGTTATTAATGTTTGTAAGTTAAGTGTCTGTGTTTGGTTCTAGACCCTTGTATTGTTGCTGCTCTTACCCTGTTCTGGTCAATGTAGTTGGATGTCTTGATCAGGACAAGAGTGTGGGGTAAAACTGCATCTGATTGCTTCTGGCCTGCAGAATGATGTGACTGCAGAGCCTTTCTTCAGGCTGGTGGCAGACATTTTTGCGAGGACTGGTTTCCTCAAATCTAAAAATAAGGTGTTATGGACCTGTGACATGGTATTTCAGTAAGTGTTTTCATACGGAAGTTTTTTAATATAAATAAAATTGCTTAGGGCTTTACAACACTTCGCTTTATCTTAGCCCTCTGAATACATTCATTCACAACTTCTTTATTTGCATTGGAGTACAGACTTGTATTGTAGTCATTTCTATTATAGTAGTGTAGTAAGTGATGTGCTGCTGTGGCAAATAATACAAATACAGCAAGGATCGCATTTAGGTATGCAAGACTTAAGTTTTTCTCACATTTTCTATTTATTTTTGTCTCCTTAGATTTTGGCCCTATGCAAGTTTAAACCATGGGTTGAAAAGCGTTGTGACTTGAGTCACATATCTGTAAGAGATAAAGATACTAAACTTGAGTTTTATGTTTTTGTTGTTTTTTTTCTCACATTTGTTCAGCAGTGAAAATGAGACATCATAACCAAAAAAACATTCTAATAAGCCTCGGTGAAACTTCTTTAGGCCTTGTCTTTATGAATATGGGGTACTGGTGTTTGGCAGTGTTTTGGTTGTCTTTAAAATTGAAATCAATAGAATAGTAGAGCTAAATTCCTTTTGTATTCCTTCTAGGAATCTTGAAAAGCACTTATGTTTGTCAAATGCAGAATTTTTAAAGCTTTTTACTAAACAAAGCAACACAACCATCTCCTTAAAGTCTTTGTTTTGCTTCCTCATTTGACAAAGCTCCAAATCTTGCAAATGATGGATATGAGGGTGATTTAACACTACATGCCTTTTAAACTTGTGTTTGCTGTATTTTTCCATACAAGAGAAATGAATGAAGCTCTGAGAGGCATGTGAAAAGCTGTCAATATTAAGGTAACACTTAACTTTTGTAAAATACAGGTCAAACCCTATAATATCTACGTAACAGTGGCCTATCCTCCAGATACTGACACACCTGGCTTTGCAGAAGAAAGTAAAACAAAGGTAAACTGTTCTTCAGTGTTACTGTAATGTTTTTAAAGGTTCACTTTGCAGTAGGCAATGGGTTCTCAGATTTCATTCACTTCTGTCCTGCCATTGAAAATAGAGCGTATTAGGATTTTAAGAAGTACTTAAACATTTTAATTTTATCAACTCTGCTATTGAGAGTTAAATAGCTTGTAGGATAATTTTGTGTGGTTTATTGTTCTGGTTTTAAATGAATGGGAAAACGTTGAAAAGTCTTTCTATACGCAGTCTAAATATTGCTGTGGAACAGTAAACTGTAAAACCAATATAACTTGTTTTGATATAAAAGCTTAATGAGCCAGAAATAATATACCTATTTTGCATATTTTGATATTATGCTGTTCTGATAGTTCTGACAGATGAAAATAATTCTCAGTTTCTTCAATGGAGTCTGCAAGTCAGCCACCATGTGAATATATGTAATGACACAATTTAATCCTAGGTAACAGCCACTATTAAAGTATGAAGGAAACTCTGGCATTGTGTTTGTAGTGCAAATGATACCGCCTTTACAGAAGGGTGTGTCAGTGGTAGGCCTTTTTCATTTGGCTTAGCTTAAAGTTAAGTTTCGACCTTCAAAAATGTAGTTGCCTCTCATCATTTGATGCTTCCCTACACATGAAATATAACTTCAAAAAAAAAAAAAAGGTGCAGGTGGGACTACATTCAGGCTCCCTGTTCAGACTGAAGTATCTGCTAACCAGAGAAAATGTCTATTTTTTATCTGCATACTGTGAACTAGAAACCTGGTGTTTAAGTAGATTAGCCATTTTCAAGATGCTCCATCTTATGTCATGTGTAATAAGAAATTGGGGTTGAATTTTGTTTTGTCTTTCACCCTTTATATAAGAATCAGCAGGGATTGTGTAACACAATTCTTCATAATTTCTTGATATAGATATTCTGTGTTAAACGTACTCCCACGCATCCACATAAAGTGCCAGAATTAGACATCTGCAGATACTTGTGTAGCTTGCACATTCTTTGGGATTTTTTCTACATAATAGCCTATTTCAGGGAAATATATTCACTAGCAAAATGTACTGTTAATCTAAGATTTCTGTTTAAAAGAGATCCAGTGAGATTTAGCTCATTTGTCAAAAAGGCGTTGTCTTTAAATGCAGATTTATGCTGTTTTAGCACACATGAAGTCTTCGGGTTATTTGTGCCTACATTGATAGTGCACCTTAAATATCTGCAATACTCAGTTGCTTTAACTGTTCAGACATTCCTTTGTTATTGTTGCATTTATTTAGTGCTACTTAGTTTAGAACATCAGTCTCTGTGGTTTGCATTTCTTTGGGGCTAGGCTATTTTTTTCTGTAATCATTACTAATAGTTAGCTTGAGCAAAAAAAGGTCAGATATGAGGATATGTTTTTCTTGTGTTTAAGCTCTTTCTCTTTGAGATAACTGCTTGACACATCACAACAGTGCTTTGACTGACTGACTAGCCAGATGGAGTATTTAATGGCTGAGCTCTGCGTGCCTTTTTCTCAACGTCATTAACTTTAGTCTGGTGCTCCCAGTTTAGCTGATGATTTTTTCCAAATTTATCGTATTGTAACTTAGTTTTCGACACCCCTCTATCTCTTTTGGGTTTGGTTGATATTGACCTGTGAGCTAAAAAGTACATAGGGGTTATGAGCTGGAGATTTGATGACACAAACCACATCACTGCAGGAAAGCATGTAAAAGGTGTTTGGATGTGATTTCCTCTGACAGAGACTGATTTTCTTTTTTTATTATTTTTAATGTGTATTTTAAGAAAATAAATTGGTGAGCCTAGTCAGAGCATCATGATTCATAATTCTGCACATACTTGGAAATAGGCCTATTTCTGTGGAATTTCATTTCTGTAGTTCTTCAGATTGAACGATTACAGGTTTCTCTCATTGTCAGCTCTTCCCTAGAAGTGTATGTTTTTTTAAAGATTAATCTCAGAATGGATTATGAATATAAGTTCCAGTATTGACTAGGTTTGAATGCTTCAATTAAACTGTTATTATATTTAACTGAACTTTCCTTTATAACAAGTTTACGTGTAACTAAGCACTTCTCTCTTTGTAATTTAGTGCAATTTGTTCTTTATCAACAGAGCCATCTATCTTAATATTTTTAGCGTGCTATGCATTTAGCTCCATTGTTCTGTTGTTAAAAGTACCTGAATGACAAATATGCTTCTAAATCCTTTTTAAACCTTTTTGCTGCTTGTTCTTGTAACAGATCAGACTTTTAAAAAGAAATTGTGGTGGTTAAAATAATTGCCATAACTATTTTATTCTAGTGTTTTAGAGCATTTATGCCATTTTACCTCATAAAGGAGTGAAATACATTGATGGATTTTGGTAGATACCAGTGTGTGGGGTTTGAGAAACAAACAAAACGTCTAAGTATAAGTTTGTTTTGTAGGCTTGTAGGAAAGAACACTATTTCTATCAGTATTCTAGTAGTATATTCTATCAGTATTAAACTAAGAATATTAATAATGGGCATTTTTCTTTGTAAAACTAAGCTATTATTTTTGAAGGTGCTTTTCCCTTAATTTTAAGTGCACGTTTTAGGTGACAGTGTGATACCACTTGTTAACAATGACAGTGTCATCCACGATGAAAGGCCCAAAACCAAAAGTTGACCATTGTGTTTTCTTTCCTGTGTGTTGTTAGTCAAACTTACAATGGTGTTTTTCTACTAAAGCCTTTAGAGACGAAGCTAATTTCTGAAACCTCATCTGTTTGCCAAGCAGAACAAGTTGCCAGAGTTATAGTCAAAGATGCCATAGTAAGTAAATTATCCTTTTAAAGTATGACCTTCATAGAAGAGACTTGGATGGCATGTAATGGGTGTTTAAGACTAAGAAAATGGCTCAGCTAAATAAAAAATCAATTTAGATAAAATGGTACTCTTTGCTGGTTAGTTTGAACAGGAAGTTTTTCTCTATTCTTCTTTTGCCACCATGCCCACAAATGATTTTAAACGATCTCTTTGAACTAAAAGGTTCCCGAAGTTGTTCCTTAGACAAAACAAAGTGATGCACCTGTATGATGCAACGTCTCAAAGGCAGATCACAATTTTCTTTAAAGTACTAACCTCTATTGACTTTTCGTGTATCAAATACCATTTGTCTAACCTCAAAAGCTTGTTTGACTATCTGATTTTTCTTGAACATGAGTTCATATCAAAATGATTTTGCAATAAATGGAGGCTCTCTAGACTTTTTGGCTTTTAATGTCTTAAGTATCTGATTCATGAGTGATTAAAATACATAAAAGGTTGCCATAGTTAAATAGGATTATTGCATTTTTGAGGAATTTTTGTAATAATTTGTGCTGTAGAATGCTTCCTTCTTAATAAAATAAGAAGAAACGGGTACCAAGGATGTTCTGAGGTGCTTACAACCAAATAAAAGTGGAAATAAACATGAAATTTCATGTCATTAAAGTACAGCTATTGAATCCTAAAAACTAATTATTTTACAGTTCCAAATACCATAAATGTGATCTTCAACATGATTTGCATTAGCAGGTGTTTGTGAAGCTTTTACAATAGTTTCACAAATACAGCACATAAGTGCAAAATAATGTCTGGTTTTAGGGTGGTGAGTTTTAAAATCAAGTACCACCTCACATGGTATTTTGCGTTGGTTCTCAAGGAAGACCAATCTCATCTCTATAAGCATCTGATATTTCTATACCATGCTTTCCAGCACTTTGGATTATTTAGTAGTTCAGGTGGGGTATTTGTGCACTCAAACCATCATCTGGGAGAGTAAAAGCAAAATTAAAAGTAGTAGTTCTTTATTGTAGGAACTCAGTCCCCTCAGGTGTGTGTTGGGTAATAGCTCAGCCAAATCCTCTACTCTGCCCTGGTCAGGCCTCACCCAGAGTACTGTGTCCAGTTCTGGGCTCCCCGGTACAAAAAAGACAGGGATCTCCTGGAAAGAGTCCAGCGGAGGGCCACAAAGATGATACGGGGCCTGGAGCATCTTCCCTATGAGGAAAGGCTGAGAGACCTGGGTCTGTTCAGCCTGGAGAAAAGAAGACTGAGTGGGGATCTCATCAATGTGTATAAATACCTGAGGTGTGGGAGACAGAGGGATTTGGCCAAACTCTTTTCAGTGGTTGGTGGGGATAGGACAAGGGGTAATGGCCACAAGATAGAGCACAGGAAGTTCCGCACCAACATGTGGAAGAACTTCACATTGAGGGTGACGGAGCATTGGAACAGGCTGCCCAGGGAGGTTGTGGAGTCTCCTTCTCTGGAGATATTCAAGGCCTGTCTGGACGCCTACCTGGGCAGCCAGCTCTAAGGAACCTTCTTTGGCATGAGGGTTGGACCCGATGATCTTTCAAGGTCCCTTCCAACCCCTACAATTCTGTGATTCTGTGAAATCTTACACCCTCTACCCTGATTCAGGAGTACCACCTCTTCCTTTTGCTTCTGCATTCCATAGGTGTAGTCCTGCAGAGTTCTAGAAAGTCTGTTCTCCAGCACAATCTGCTAGAAAAAAAAAGAAAAGGAGAAGGTTGGGAGTGAGATCTATAGAGCTGCAATATTTCTGGTGAAAATAAATAAATGGTGCTTTATCTTGCTCTGTCTCCCCCTCTTTTGCCAACTGAATTGCTTAGTAGGCAATGTATTTTGCAGTTTTGAGGAGGCAAATCAGGATCATTGACATAAATGAAGGAGTACTACTTACATAGCGTCTCAAGTACACCTCTCCCAGCAACCTAATTTTAACAAAAGGCAAGCAGTATTTTATTTTTCAGTTATAGTGGTGACTGGCGATCTGACAAAGGTAGGGTGTAATTCTCTCTGAAATATTTACAAACAGAGCATCGTGTGTTTTCTCCATTAATAAGCATGATTCGAGAAGAAGTTTAGATCCTTCCCAGCTGATAAAGCAATACTTAGCCATTTATCACATCTGTAGCTTTATAAAAGATAGGGTCCTTGTCCATTTTTAATGGAATGCCTTTTGGAATGCTGCTGTATAGTACAATTTTTTAATATTTTAACATAAAAAATATTACTGTAGTTAACCAAAATATTAATTCAGATTGACATCAAGTTAATTATCGTGAATAGCTGTAAAATTAAGACACGTCATGACTTGGCACAACTGGATAAATTACTTTTGCCCTTAATTGCTGTTTTCCTTCCATCCAGCAAGGGAACTTTAACAGCTCAGTTGGTTCCGACGGTTACATGCTATCAATATTGACAAGTGGAATGTCACCAGTCACTTCTATTACTGAAGGTCTTCAGCAGGTAAGATTTGAGAAGAGTCCCATAGTCACAACTTCTTAGTTTAAAATAGTATAAAATATGTAGAACATTATGCAAACATCAATTATTTTTTCCATCAAATGGCTCTCAATACTATGGAGACTTGAATTTAGGAAACTGAAGTCATATTTTTGAGTTGGCAAGAAAGCTAAAATTCCTGCCTGGTTCTTAGTCTCAAACTGTAACATAGCTTTGATGGTATTCAAGTGTTTTTTTTCTTCTTGGTTATATTGCATGGAACTTTTATTTCAAAAGTAAAAAATATCCTGCAATCCAGGATCCTAAATGAATTGAAAGATGTTTCTCTCTGTTTCCAGGTGGTTTGCATGGGCATTTTTCGCATCATTGGCCTGTTTTACCTAGGAAGTTTTGACAGCATAGTTCGTCGCTGCATGATGCAAAGGGAAAAATCTGACAGTGCAGATAAAACTGAATAACCTTAACTTTGAATTGAAAGAAGAATGTCAAGCAGTCCTGAACAGCTTGCTGCTCAAGTGGGACTCGGCTTCTCTCTTGAAGGATTTAGGCTGAAAGCACTTGAATATGTGACAGATGAGTCCCCTCAAAAGCAATGAAAGAAAACAAAAGTATAACTCCAGAAAATGCCAAACTATGCAAAAGTGTGAATGAGGATTAGCTTTTTTTGGTGATTTGAGTTGGAGAGACTTTGCAGAATTTGTAAGTCATCTGTAGGGTAGAACCTGAGAATGGACTATGTGTGGTGATTCTGGACAAATGCTTAAGTTTTCTTATTTTGGTGCTTATGGAAAAAATAAGTACCATGGCAGACTGGGCAGAAGTAGATTGAAGTCCCCTGAACAAGTTGGTACTTCTTGCTAATGTTTTGGGACTGTTTTTTAATTTAGAATGTTACATTTTCCTTTGGCCAATCTACAGATCCTTCTGTCAATGACAGCTTTCCTTATTCTGTTCAACATGCAATTGTGGAAACCTTAAGACGGCAGATACACGTATGATCCAAGCTTTCTCAGTCTGGGAGTAATTAAAAAGTATGGTATAATACATGCATACTTTCTAAAGGGAGATGAAGAACCCATTCCAGCAGAGAAATGCTAGGAGATGTAACTGGGTCTGTAGCTGTTCTGGCCCTTGAAGTATGTTGTGAACAACAACAACAACAGACGAAACCAGTATCAAGTGTGATTATGACTTTCAGCATTTTAAGCCATTGAAATAGAGTACAACTCTTACAACTACTTACTTTTTCTTATCTGCCAGTTCTTGCTTTGAAAAGGAAGGTAGCTTAATGCTGCTGTTATGCACATTATTTTTCAAAGCTGCAAATGATGAGCCAAACCAGTAGTTGATGGTAGAATCAGTTGTAATTAAAATACCAGGCTCTTAGAGGAGCAGGAATGTAGCTTTTGGGATGGGGGGTGGGGAGGGGAATCAGGGTGGCATTCCACGATGAGTTTTATCACTAAACAGAAGAACTTCTAACATGACAAGAAATGATTTAAAACACTCTCCCCTGCCCCTCTTGTAATTTGTTTGATTTACACGATATGTGAATCAAGGCTGCTCCATAATTGCTTCAGAATACGCAGGACCCAATGGTTGTTTCTAATAAATTTTGTTTAACACTGAAAAAGCTTGATGCATAACAATGATGTTTCAAGGGTGCACTATATACACCATTTATTTAATGGACCACTATAGCAAGTGCCTTGTGAGCTGCTTTTTTTCCCAAAAGCTGCATATTTTGTATTTGTTAGCACTGCTGTGTTTTAATGTCAGTTTTTCCATTTTCAGTCAGTACTCTGAATCTAAAATTACTGTTAAAACTCGGCGCTTTCACTTCCTTGAAAGTAGTATTTAACAGCAAAGTAAGCAAAATTGATTGCTTTTAAGATATTCTATGTACCTATTTAAGAAGAGGTATTCAGTTAAGCTGGGATGAAAAATAGCAGGTAGTTAACCAGAAGAACTTTGAAATGTAACTTATTAAGGCTATTTATTCTCCCTCTGAATTCTATTGATCATTTTTAAGTTTTTGTTCACATAGGCTAAACTTGCTGTAATACCTGGTTTACGATCACATTGGGGGAGTCACACTGGCACTCTCATTTGAAGTGGTTAGACCTTCATTAGATTGCAGACGTTGAGGCATTGTAGAATTCTTCCTGAAGCCTATGTTTTCAGTCCTGCCTCTTGATTTTGTTCAGATCTGTGAAGCTGTGCATGCCTATACTATGAAATTAATTTTGAGAATAGAGTATATTCCTGCATTTTTCAACAGCTGGGCTTTAGTGCAGAGAAATCTGGTCTGCATATGTGTTTTCTGTGCTGTATAATGTGAATGACACATAATGGAGCATTTATCATACATCCATTGTCAACATTGCTATGTTTCTTAAAGCAACGTAACAGTATGATTTGGACCTGATTATCTACATTAATTCGTATTTTGATGAGAAATCAAATACTCCTTTGACCATCTGCAAGAAGATACCAAAGTGGGGTGAATCAGTTATGCAGTAGTTTGAAAGAAATGCTTATGCAGGTGACCTCACATCAACACAGGCTTGAAGGTCAGGTCTTGAAACCGGTAAGACTTTGGATACTTGAATTTTTGGATCTTCAACTTGGGATGTTAGTGTTTGCATTTCAGAAACAATCCAGAAGGTCAGAGCGCACACACTATGACAGCTGGGCCTCTTTAAAATATTTCAGGTTGGGCCTCTTAAACCACTAGTCACTTTTCAGGAAATCTTGACTGAAGACTCCTCCAAATAATGAACAGTGTAACTCAGTACAAGAGTTTGTAAAGGTGGAATAAGAAACTGGGAAAAAGTTAAGGCCCTGGTCTAGAGATGCTTCAGTTCACACCTGATTTTTGCATAGTGTAAGTTAGTTGTGTCGGCAGTAAAACTGTAGGCTGAACCCCTGCAGCAGTTCTGGAAATCTGAACCGGGCAGACTTTCAGAAGAAACGAGAAATGAATGATCTCTCTAAATGTTCTAGTTTCTGTTGTTGCACGTTAGTACAGTTCATTTCAACTGATAAACGTTTCAACCGTTTTATTGTCACGGTGTAGTAAATTGTCTACTGCAGCAATCTTTGGTGTAAAACTTTCTTATGTACACTCTACTCATTCTTTTCTTACACACCATCATACTCATTTTAAAGTCCAATATTAAGTGAAGGAGATGCCATGTAATCTTGTGGAATAATGTTTAACAGTCAAAAAAGCTATCTTGCCAGTTTAAATGTTAAACAAACCTCTGCATCGAAACATTTTAGCAGTGTATTAAATCCATGAAGAACTTCAAATAGCCACTACTACCTTTTGTCAAACTGTCAGTAATTTAATCACTTGTGCCATATCAGTCGGTGTCTTGTCTCTTGTTTTCTTGGTCAGTCTTTAAGATTCAATTTAGACCTCAATAGTCTCTTCCATTCCGTGTAGTTTCTAATGACTGTCTGCTTTAAATACAGATTTATTGTAACTTTATGTATAGTTTACTCTACCGAGATGTTCGTGTGCAATTTAAATAGATTTAATATTTTACTAAGACAAAAGATATAGGTAAATAAACTTTATTTGCTGTGAAAAACTCTAGGCACTTTTAAATGGTAAAAATATATAGTACTATTTGTAAAAAAAAAAAAAAAAACTTTGTGCTTATTGCTTCATCACTTTTGTGCCGGAACTGTAAACTAGTTTTCATATTTTATATTTCTCAAAATAAATGGAGGATCAACAATGCCTCTAACTTTGAAGTTCATTGAAGGGATGAAGAGCAATGGTTAAATTCATTCGCAGGGCTTGGTGTTTTGTTTTTTTTTTTTAATCTGGGATTATTTCAACAGGATCCTCTTAATTTTCTAGGACGGCAGAGGGGGCAATATGTTCCTCCGTTTTTGGCAGCCTAGGCAGAGGTGTATAGCAGATGGCGAAGGATGCAGAACTCCTTCGCTCAGTGTTGTCATCAAACCATAGTGGAATGTGGCACCAAATTGACAAAATCTGCCTTTATTGTAGGAGATGCCGCCAGTATATAACTGGTGCTTGTGCTCTCTGGAATTGCTTGTGAATCGTGATGAGCCAAGTGATTCTCCTTCTTCCTAGTGGGAAAACAATAGAAATAATAGTTCCACAGTAGCTGTCTTTCTGTGCCACTGGTGAACGTGCAGCTGTATATAAAATTGCCGTTCCAGCTCTGTGGTAGGAGTGCTTGGGTGAACAGCTAGCTCCAAGAAAATAATAAGTAAGGGAGAAATACCCCTAAGATGGTTACTGCCACATCCAGAATCACAGTAGTTCAATCTTTTATAAAGTCATTCTTACTGAATTACGGGAGAGCCAAAATCAAAAACGGATTGAGGAAAGCTTATGCTATCTGAAATGTTTTAAAGCTAGGGTGTTGGTGTTTTCAAGCCAAGCGGCCTGATGTTAGTCTTAGAGCACTGGACAGTTAACAGTTCTATTCACAACTGAAGCTGCTGACTTCTTCCCTTTCAATAAAAGTAGCAGAGCAAAGTAGATTGCTCTTCATTCCTGTAGGCAATTTAAAATGTAAAAATGTAGCATTTTTTGTTTAAAAAATATAGATAGATTTCAGTGAAAAGGCCAAACTACCTGGTAGTTCCACTTTTTTTTTCTCCACAGATAGTACCAAGCACACTCAAGAGTAGGTGGGTGTTTGTCAGAGCTGATAGTAAAACCTTGTCAAGTCACTTGCTTTCCTCTGTCACTTGGGGGAGACTCTCATGAGAGCCAGACAACTTTAAATGAGGTCTCCCGCCACACCTCCCATCGTCTTCATTTCCTTGCTTTCCAACCTCTACAGGCACTAAACTGGTGTAAAAACAAACAAACAAAAAAAACACTAGTCTTCTGTTGTTGGTGGGAAGGGGTGAGGGGAATAATGCTGTTAAGGTTCTGAACAGAAACTTGCACTGAAGGAAGTAGAAAGTGTGGTTTTATTTTTTTTTTAACCCTGATGTTGCATATCGAACTTGGAAAAGTGGAAGCATTTTGAAAAACTGATTTGGGAAGGTTGGCTTTTGGTGAAACCTTGAATGGAGGGATATACTACCCAACCTGCTGTATGGTAGGGTGCCACCCAGGCAGTCTGAAATTTTATTTTTCTAAGTTGAAAACAAGTTTGTTTTCAGCCTGGAGGGAAATCCCCATGTTAATTTTAAACCTTTCGAGTTCTAACTATGAAGTGAATTCTGTAGTAGTGCTGCTAGAGAAATATAAATAAACCCGAGAGGGTAAAGCAACACATACGTGCCTAATACTAGGCGTGCTACCAAACACTGAGAATTGATTTCCTTGGCCAAAGCAGAGTTAAACGCTGTAATGATACCAGCTGTAAATAATGTGTAAAACAGTAAGTCTCAAAAGACTTTGAAATGTTCTAGGCACAATTTACCTGTTAGTGAATTATCCTTTTTAAAGCTGATTTGAGGGAAGTAGTGAAAATGAAGTGTGTTGGTCTTTATCTCAAGGCATTTACTCAAAAATGCTTTCCCTTTTTTTTCACTTTAAGAGAGAATTTAACAAGCGTAAATAAAAGTTCATGGGTCAGAGGTGAAAGTTTCCATTTGTCCAGCACGTTCTTCCCATTTCCCATTCTTCTAGGGATGCAAAGGAGCCGTCTCCTTTGCTCTTCTGCTGTTCTGACTGCGGGTTTGGTTGATTCCCTTCTCCACAACAGAAAGAGAAATCACACGAATGTGTCGGTAGCTTGCAGGCGGTGGGGGGACAGCTCAGGGAGCGTGAAGACAAGACCCGACTGCCACGTAGTGAAATAGAGGCGTCAAGGAGAAGGATTTCCAGCGGTGCCCATCGGGCCTGTTAGACCAGCTGGCTGCAGCCGTTTTGCCTCCCTCCACCTGTTACATCTTGGCAAGAAGTAAAGGTGGGTGAGGGATGAGGACAGTGAGAGGGGTCTGGAAGGCAGGAGCTGTTTGGACCCTACCGATGCTACCTCAGCATCTCAGGCCACTGCCTTTCCTGGAAAGCACAATGAAGGCCCCATGAAATAAACTGTAAGTGTAGGTTAAGTGGGCTTTCAACTTTTTACAGTAGCTTTCTGTGCTCTGCAAGCACTTCAAACAAGAAGGATCTGCTCTGCACCCGTAACATTTGCAGCACCTGGAGGATGAAAGGCAATCTCCCGTTTCAGGAATGCACTCTGCAGAAGTACTCATTTGTTCCAGTTAACCTGCTGCTGTCCCGGGTAAAAATGAGAAAAACGTTCATCCAAACTTCAGGGATGCTACTTTCTCCTTTTAATTTTGCACACAGAAAACCTTTTTAAAAAGTATTTCGTACCACAGCCCCTAGCTGCTGCCTGGATAGCAGTGTCAGGCACCGAGCAAAACAGACGAGGCGCTATTAGCAATAAAGGGTGCTACGCAGTCAATAGCAAGGAATTAAATGCACGCAGGCAGGTCTCTGAAAGAGCATTCTTTTCAAGGCATTTCGTGCGGCTTGGCAAAGATACCGTAGGTCTGTGGGTGTCATGGTCTCATGGACAGAAACAAATGCACAAGGTCACGCAGTCAATAGCTAC
This sequence comes from Cygnus olor, assembly GCF_009769625.2. Classification (NCBI taxonomy): domain Eukaryota; kingdom Metazoa; phylum Chordata; class Aves; order Anseriformes; family Anatidae; genus Cygnus; species Cygnus olor. Next base: position 80,607,779 of record NC_049170.1, on the reverse strand, counting down.
TTTTAGGCAGGGCAAGGCGCAGTGGTAGAACAGGCAGCTCCGGCAGGCACGAGCGTGTGCAGAGCAAACACAGGCCGGCGTGGAAAGGAGAAGCACCGAACGCCGTGAACGGAGAAACCCAGCTGAAGCGTAGCTGTGGCTGACGGAGGCAGAAGCCCCACTGGACACGCCACCAGCTGGCATTTACAGCGCCACTGGCTGTACGGGGAGCAGCCCGGGGATTGAGTCCCGTCACACGGAGCAAACATACACCCCACCTACCTGATGGCTGCTCAGGCAGCCCTTTAAGCAATTGCTTTTATGCAACCTGCCTGCTCACGAGCATGGGAAATAAAAAAGGCGGGCAGGTCACCAGGAACCGGGGCTGCTGTTGAAATCCTGTTGATGTTAACACAAAGACAGAGGGAAAAGATGCTCCCCTTGCAGCTTGTCACAGAGCGGGCATTAAGAAATTTCCTAGAGCACTTGTCAGCAAGGCATCGACCGCACGTCGCGCATCTGGGAGGCCATCAAAGAATCAGCAGGCTTTGCAGAGTCCTCCCCGTTTGGTCAGTTGCCTAAATACAGGTGAGGAAGCTGGCTCACCAAAATTATCTGTCCTTTACGCTGCCGGGCCTGACTGATACCCGTTGTCGATGCTCCTGTCCCTGTTAATGCTCAGGTGAGCTGCTTTCATCCGAGCTGCTGCTCGTCTTCCTAATTTAGTTCCGATCTTTTCTGCAGCTGCTTCTTTTTATTCGTCTGATAAACTTCAGTGGGCCCACTCACATGAAGACAGATGTGTGCATGGAAGGCTCTGCAGGATCAGATGTTTAGTAGCTGATGTGTTATACTGCTGCCTGAAAGCACAGTGGTGACTTCTTAACTGACTCTATGCGTTCATTTCATGTTCCTTGTTACATCCTGAGCCTCTCTTGCTGCTTTGTTCTATATGCCCCCAAAAAACATGTTGCCTGCATTTTGGATGCCTTTTTAACTGCTGTTTTATCCTGCTGAGCTCAAACAAACAAGGCAAAAACCAGTACTGTAATGCAAACTTGTGAAACTTTAATACACGCTCATCACCCACTCAGGTGGCATTATAATTGGGTTTAAGATGCCGCTCCCTTCAATTGCAGGCATAAATGCAGGTCAGCTGCAATGCATTGGACACGTCAAGGAAAAAAAAAAAAGACTTTAAATGCACTTTTTTTTTTTTTAACCAGAGCCCAGTTTGTCGTTCCTCAAGGCACAGTTTTTGTTTCCCATGACTCACCCTTAATACCCAAGTTTAAAGCGAGCAGTTCCTAGGATTTTTCTCTTGTGTTTTTCATCTTTTGGTATCAGCTGTGTTCAGTATTAGCAAGCTTTCCTGTCAACCACGACAGCTGGTTTTGTATTAGACTTTCAGAAAGGCTGGGATCTCTCATTGCTATAGCAAAGTGCTGAATGTTGTGGGGGAAAAAAGCATCCTTACTAAACCCACTCCAAACAGAGCAGCTCATGAAGTTTTGCTGTACCTGTTGCTATCAGAAATCGGTTACAAATTCTAAAACTATTTTCCTGTTCACATGTTCTCTGGTCGTTTTGATGGTCTTACGTGTCCCCTCACGCGAAATGCCCTAAGCAAATCCCGTGGCATTTTCCACGCCTCCTCATCAGGAGCGACGCTTCGGTGCATCCCCAAAGCCTTCCCTTCGGGGGGCTGCCGCTCAGCATCCAGGCACCTGGCCACGCCGGGAGGGGACACAGGGGACACAGGGGACGCCTCCTTCCCTCTCCCGGCAGGAGGAAGGAAAAATAATACTGCTGGGGGGCCAGCGGCGGCCGCTGGGTGGCAACAGCATCCCGCCGGGGCTCTGCCGCAGGGTGCCGGCTCGGGGATGTGTGTGGGGGGGTTCCCTGAAGCGAAAGGGGGCGTCCTTGCTGGGGGTGGGGGGGCTTTTCGTCGGCAGCTCCCTCCCCAGGAGCTTTGTCCTGCTGCCGGGCAGCTCTCGGAGTGGGGGCCGGAGGGAAAAGGGGGGGTGAAGGGGCAGCATCCCTGCCCTAGGGCTCCCCCGTCGAAGCAAATGCCCGGTCACGGCTTAATTCATGTGTGTTTTTTTTCCGGGGGGGGGGGGGGGGGGGTTCATACACGGGATTGTCATCCCCATCACCCTCGGGTGGGCTTGAAGACAAAACCAGGCAGGGCAATAATAACCTCCTAAGCAGAGGGAGGTGCTGAGCAGCTCCTCGCCCCCCTTTCCCCTGGGATTTCTCCCCACTTCCCGGCCCGGCACCGCTCGTCCCTGCCCTTCGTCCCCGAGCAGCTCCTTGCCCTCTTTTCTCCCCTGAAGCCCCCCCGGGCCGGCTGGGGGGACATGGGGCGCCCCCTCCTGCAAAAAGCCCTAAAATTCCCCTTCCCACGGGCAGCAGCAGCAGGTGCGTGCCGGGGCTGCAGCGCGGGCAGCCCCCGGGGGCTTTTATGGAAGGGGGCGCTTCGGTTTATTCCTCACCACCCTTAGCTTTTTTAATTTTTAATTTTTATTTTTTAATTTTAATCTCTTATTTTGAAACAAACCCGTGCAGCCGCAGCAACCTCGGGGGGGCGGCGCGGAGCCACCCGCCGCGCTGCTGGCCCCCGCCGCCCGCTTCCTCGGGGGAGGAGGAGGAGGAGGAGGAGGAAGAAGAAGAGGAGGAGGAGGAGGAGGAGGAAGAGGAGGAGGAGGAGGCCACCGCCCCGCCCCGCCACCGCCCCGCCGCCGGCCCCAGCCCCGCGCCCGCCGCGATGGAGGGCGGGCCCGGGCGGCGCGGGGCTGCTCGCCCTCTCCCCCTTTCCTTTTTTTTTTTTTTCTTTTCACCCTTTTTTCCTTTTCCTATATTTTTTTCTTCAGCCGCCCTCCCACCTTTCCCCCTTTTCTTGAATGAACCGTGAGGCGGAGCTCTAGCAACCCACCGCGGCCGGAGCCTCCCCCCCACGGGGCTCCGCTCCTCCCCGCCTCTCCCCGCCCCCGCTGCGCTCCGCTCCCCCTTCACCCCCCTCCTTTACCCCCCCCCCCCCCCCCAGCCTCCCGGAGCCTCCCGGAGCCGCCGCCGGCAGCAGCAGCAGCGCGGAGCGCCCGGAGGAGCCGCCCGGAGCCTTGCGCGGAGCTTGCGCCGAGGTTGCGCCGAGGTTGCGCGGAGGCTGCGCGGGCGGGCGGCCGGCCAGCGGTGCCCAGCGGTGCCCATCGTCGGCGGTCGCGGCCCGTCCGCGCCCCTCGTCGCCTTCTCCTTCCTCCTCGGGTACAAAAGCTGCTGGGGAAATGGCATTATTTCTGCCCGGGGCCACGCTCGCGAGCCGCTCGCCTCTTTTTTTAAAAAAGCAAAACCGCCCTACGCTCCTCCTGGTGAAAAAGAATTGATTTCTTTTTTCTTTTTTTTTTTTTTTTAAAAAAAAAAAAACAAACATATTTTCTATTATTTTTTATTTTTTTATGTGTGCGTGTGTGTGTGTGGAAGCGCTGGGCTCCTGCGATCGGTGTCTGAATGAAACTACGTAAATGCATATGCCCGTACGTTGCACTGGAGGGAAAAACGGAGCACTTCTGCGAGAGGCTGCCTTCAAATGTGCTTCAGCTGGTCTCCAGGATTTTCCGTCTCTCCGGGGCTGTTCGCCTCCCTGGGCTCCGAGGCGGGATTTTCTGAGCTTTGACAGATCTCCGGAGATGCCTGTTAAACGGGAGTCTGGGAAAAAACATTGGAAATCGTAGCGATCCTGGGTTTTTTTGCCCCTTTCCCATCCCCTCGGTGACTTGAAGCATCAAAGCGGCCGGAGCTTAACGTTTCTGAAGACTTGGCGATGTTTGGGTTTTGTCGTTGCTATTTTTTTTTTTAGAGGAAACTTGACAGAGGAACATATTTATAGTCCCAAGTAAGTACTTTACAGAGGAAATTTAGTTTGTGTAACTTAAAAGAGCGGTGTCGAGGTTTCTAGCTTAAAGGGCATTGGATTAACGTTCATCCAAGGCTGCTTAGCAGATCACGTTGAATTGCAGCTTTGACGGTGTGCGTTCGCCCGCTCCTCCGTGTCCCCGGTAGCTCGGCACCTAGGGGAAAATGCACCTGATTTTGAATAAGTATAATATTTTTTAAAATGTGTCTCAGCACCAAGGAGGAAGTGTTTTCTAAAGTAGGTTTATAATAAGTAATAAATGTGCGTCTGGAAGTAAAGTATTTACAGCGTTTTTTAACCCGTATTTATACCGTGCATCTCAAAGCGAGGAGGCAACACTGAGAAGACAAACGTACCTCCGAGACCCTGGGAACTCCCCCACGTCACCATGAATGAAACCGTGCCCGATACCGTAACTGGATTATAATTTTTGGTGTTATTAAATTTATTATTATTGGCTGCTTTACTTTTTTGGGTTCATCCTGCTCCTCTTCTTCCTCTCTCCCTTCCTCTTGCTGCTCCCTCTCGGAAATCATGGCTCATCCCGGGAGAAGAGGCTACGATAACCGGGAGATAGTGCTGAAGTACATCCACTATAAACTCTCGCAGAGGGGATACGACTGGGCTGCCGGCGAGGACAGGGCGCCCGCGCCTACGGCTCTCGCTCCTGCTGCTGCTGCGGTTGCTGCTGCTGGGACTCCTTCCCGCCACCGCCCTGCCGGGCTGCTGTCCCCGCACCCCGAGCCCCCCGGCTCGGCTGCTGCTAGCGAGGCGCCCCCGGGCGAGGGGCTGCGCCCCGCGCCCCCCGTGGTCCACCTTGCCCTGCGCCAGGCCGGGGACGAGTTCTCCCGCCGCTACCAGCGGGACTTCGCCCAGATGTCCGGCCAGCTGCACCTGACGCCTTTCACGGCCAGAGGCCGCTTCGTGGCCGTGGTGGAGGAGCTCTTCCGAGACGGGGTGAACTGGGGCCGGATCGTGGCCTTCTTCGAGTTCGGCGGCGTGATGTGCGTCGAGAGCGTCAACCGGGAGATGTCTCCCCTGGTGGACAGCATCGCCGCCTGGATGACCGAGTACCTGAACCGGCACCTGCACAACTGGATCCAGGACAATGGAGGCTGGGTACGTGCCCTGCGCTTTGCTTTCCTCCTCCGATGGCCCACGGCTTTGGGGGCTCTGGGGCGGCTCTGGGGCTCACGGGTGCCCACGTGTGCTCACCTCAGTGCGAGCCTCGGGACGCGAGGTTTGCCTCCTGCGTCTTTGTGCCGGTGTGGGCCTTCTGCTGGCTCCTCTGCTGTCGGGTGTCACCTGATGGTGCGGCTGCAGTGAAATGGTGTTGTTTGTTTTGTGGAGGGGGGCAGCTGCAGCTCCCTCCTCAGGTGCCGAAAGGCCAAGCAAGGTGTCCTTTCCATTGGAGGGCTCCGCTTTCCCATCACCTTCACCCACCGGTGGCATCAGCCCTGGCCAAGGCTTGTTGCAACGCAGCATGGGAAGGGGTTGCAGAGGCTGGGATTGGGCAAGGGGGGTGGCAGGTCCTGGGTGTGGGGACCATGTGGCCATCCCTGCATGTTGGGGTGATGCACCGTGCACGGCGAGTGTGGGGACATGGTGCTAGAGGCAACCAAATGGGCAGGTGACTGCTGGTGCCAGGGTGGCAGCTGGAACAGGGCTCCGTGGCAGAGGATGTTTCTGGGGTGAAAAATCTGTCTTTGTCTCACCATAAAACAAAGGTGCTGGGAGACGGGTCCGTGGGATCGTTCCGGAAAAATTAGTGTTTGTTGTGAAGTCAAATGCGGCTACGTTTCCGGGGTAGAAATCACCTCTGGCTGAGGTTGGTTTTAGCATCATCCAGAAAGGGAAGATTTCCACTTGTGGAAAATGGACAGCTTTTATACTCGTAGTCAGTCAAGCACCCTCCCTTTCTCTCTCTCTCTTTCCAAAATAAATAACCACATTTGGAAGTGGAAGGGTATTTCTTTCCTTTTTCTGCTATTAATTGACATACTGTGACAAAATGTGGTCCCAGCCACTCTCCCGCAAACCAAACCTGCTGAATGTATATATAGCTTGCAAAATTAATGTGTTGGGGTGAGACCAGGCAACAGCTGTACCAAAGAAGAAACTTTACGTACGGGCTGAGAGCTAGCATCAGTCACCTGGAAATGGAGGTGTGCTGGCCAGGAGATTGTTAATTCCAGGCTTGGTCTCCTGTGAAATACAGGCAGCGAGAGGAATCGGTTGCATGGCATGCCTTTGGGAGGTGTGTGTGTGAAGGAATGGAAAATACAGCGTGTGTTTCCCAGTTAGCATGGTTTGTAAGCCCGGCATTTGCAAAGCGTTAAATTTTCAATCTTTGGTCCCTTGCTAGCTTAGCATTACGCTCGGTGGCGTGCGCCCACGTTGACCGTCTATTAAAACGTGAAGGCATTGCCTTCCCTCTGCCGAGCCCACCTGAGCCGAGGGCGCGAGTGTCCGGGGATGTGGGGGACATCAGCATGCTGCCCCGGTGGAGGGAGGAAGACTTCGGGGCCTTCTTCTCAGCCGAAATCGTCCAGAGGGTGCTGCAGGTCCCTGGCTGCCAGCTGCGCTCCAGGCGGGACTGTCCGCCTCTTCTCCCGCACTTCCACCCAGAAAGAAAAAACTCACAGCTCGTGGGGCCAGGAGGGGGAGCAAAAAATGTGTGCACGCACGTGCGTGTCTGTCTGTCTGTATATACACGGGCAGGCATGTGTGGGTGTGTACGTGTGTATATATACGTGTGCACGTATGTATAGGAAGTGACTCCAGCACCTAGTGGTTCGGACCACGCTTGGGAAGAGGGAGACCTGTGCTCTGATCCCCTGTGTCACAGATCACTGCCCGGGGGTTGCTGCTGTTGTTTTTTTTTCACAAAGCAGATGCTGAGGTGGGAGCTGGGGGGGGGGAAAGAAGAAAAAAAAAATCAGTAAAGAGTTCAGGCTGCCGGAGAGCTTCGCTGGTTAAAACATGAGTAGCGAAAGGGTTAGGGATTTCCAGCTTGCTCTTCTGGGCTGGGATGCCTAACTCGTGCGTAAGTCCCACTTCAGGCTGGAAGCCCGTTTGTGGAGCTGGGGCCCACGGCTTGCTGCAGAGCCAGTGAAGTCATCCTGTTGACTCCAGCGAGCTTTGGATCAGATCTGTAAGCATGCTGGAGATGCGTTGTCCTGTGGGCGTAGTGTATGAGGAGAAACGTAAGTAATGAATAAAAATGCGAATGTAAACGGACAGGTGTTACCAGGAATGATTGGCCAGATAAGGTGAATGCTGCAGCTCTTTCCTGATGGTTAGAAATAGAAGTAACTTAAACTAGAATCACTAAATGCCTTTAAAAGGCAAAGATGCTTCTTATCAACAGCCATTTAGCTGTTTATTGAGGTTTCCTATAAGCAAAAGCTCCTGATGCTGGGTGCATGTGATGCCACTTACTGCTGCGTGTTATTTGCAACATGCATATGGAAGAAGATGTGCAAAGTAGTAACCCACAGTGGTTTTTGCCTGAATGGTTGGTACCTCTGAGTCATTTGGTTAGTATTAAGCACAGGCAAAATCTTCTAGCTTGTTACGAAGAGTTAAAGACTAAATGAAGTTTCAAGTGCAGCTCTTGGGATCCTCCCTTCAGCCAGAAGAAATCAAGGATGGCATGGGGCACTGGATCCTTTTTTTTTCCCCTCCTAGTTTTCAGGACACATCAGTGGAAAAGCATGCTTTAACACAACTCTGTGAAGTACTCAGTCTTCAGCTTGGCACTTGTACCATGCCCTGCATGCAAAGCTCATGACAGTGTCATCAGTGGCTCTTCCTAAGCAGCTGATCACCTTGTAGGTGGCTGCGCTTTGGAGGACCTCAGCATAACCTTATGCAACATCTCTGTATCACCCAGGCTCCCTGGTGTCTGCTTTTGTAGCCCCGTCTACTGCTTCATGTCTAGCTTCCTGGCATGCTGGGGATTTGTGGGCTTATGAGAGGCCGTGCAGCATCAGGATAAGGTTTAGGAAGCGAGCGTTGCAGTTAGTCATGAGTGTGTGTTACACAGCAAGCACACTGGACAGCGCGTGTGCGCTTTCAGGCTATTGTATGGGCCTGGGGCTTACACCCAGGTCTGAAGCTAGGTTGAAGTGTCTTCGTTATTAACCTTCCTATTCTGAATCTGTTTTGGCAATGTGTTGGCCGTTTGTTTTCAGAAGGATGTGAATCCTTCGTGTTATAAGGAAAATGGAGAAGGAAAGAAGCGTATCGGAGCGCAGGCTGGGAGGGGATGTAGCTGGTGGAGTGCATACCTCAACCCTCGCCAGACATCCACTGCTGCCGGTGCCTGGGGATTAACACCATAACAATATGAAACATCATATTTTGCTCAAAACTTAGAGAAAGCAACAGATGGATACTGCCTGTTCGAAGGCTGTAGTATTAGCTTGTGGTTCTGGTGGCAAGTAAATGCAGCTTTCAAAGATTTTCACATAGGTCAGGATACCACAATATTGTACTTTGGCCTGATAACATCTTAACTGTGTGACAAAAGAAATAAGAGGAGGACCAGCTCATCTCTGCAATTTTGTGATCCTTCGTATAATGTATGCTTTCTGATTGACACCTGAATGACTTCATTTTATTTTCTAGTGCCTGATGTTTTAGTGGCAGGATGGCTGGCTTTGCAGTGGCCTAGCACACGTTACGACTTTAAACTTTGATGTAGGGAATATGAAATGTGGTGCAGCTGGTGTGGGGGCAATAACTGCGTTTGTCTTGCAGCTGCAGGTTCTACAGGTTCCTCTTGGGGCATGCGACATCAGGTCTGTTCGCTGAAAATCTAGAAAACATCATTTTAAATGAGAACATCGGTGTTTGAACCAAGGATGTGATAGCTGTACACTTTCATCCAGCGCTGTTCTGTTACCACGGTTCTTTATTCTGTCCCACAGTTAAGGGCAGATACAGAGAAGGATTTAAGCACCTGAGGTGGGCCTCAGGTGGAAGACTAGGGCTTGCCCCCTCTAAATGTCCCCGGCCACCTCTGAGGCAGAAGACCCCACGTTCTTGCAAGTCCGCACCCGAGCCAGTTGGGAGCAACCCTGCCTTGCACGGGGACGCCGTTCCCAAGGCCCACCATGTCCCAGGCCCAGCAGGTGTCCTCTGGGCCTGGCCATCGTCACTTGTGCTCCATTGTCACTTGCAAATGTAGCCATGGTAAGCCCCTGCTTTGCCTAGCAGCTTCATGGTTAAAGTCTGCTCCCAAGGTTTTACTAGGAGTCTGTCTCCAGCCTGAGGGATTTTACTCCTGTGCCTCCAACATCTCAGGAGGCTTTGTTTGCTGGATGGCAGCTGGTTTCGCTGGGGTGTCCTCTATTTTGTCAACGGGGCTCCTCTTTCTGCAGTGGTGAGGTTTCATTTGGTGGAGGAGGAAGAAGCTAAGTGTCCAATTCCCACTCTCTGACATGCTTTCTGAGGTGACCATCTAAAGCCAAACGTGTTGATGCTTCTTGGACCAGCAGCTAGACCCCGGGTTTCCCATTTCCTGGGTTGACTGCACCGATCACTGAGCTTCCTCCTTTCATTTTTTTATTTTTTTCCCCTCTCTATTCTACTTGGCTTGCTGGCACACCTGGAGAAGGAAGCATGGAGAGAGACCTTGCCCTGTGGCAATTCACAGGCTGATCATTCCAGCAAGGGGTGGTGGATGCCTATAGCAGGACAGCGCTATCGCTTACAGATGCTGGTGGGATGCAGGGGCCTGCCCCTGTATGGGTACTGACACTGCATCCATTCCCAAAACTGCCCACGCTTTTCCTGCGTGTCCACTTGTCCTGTGCATGGCAGGGCCATGTCGGCAGCCAGGTGCCCCCGCGGCAGCGCAGGCGCCACGGGTTTTGGCGGTGAGAGGCGGCCTTGCCACGGCTGAATCCCCTGTGGGGCTAACCCCAAGTCACTGTTTGACTGTCGAAAGGAAGCGATCTGAAATCCACCAAGTGAAATAAATGAATTGGCAGTTTCAAGTGTTGCACCTTCTAGGTCCTTTTGCCAGTTTTTGTGGCTTTGTGGGTTTATAATCGAATTCACAAAATATTATCAAAATATTTTTATTTTTGCTGTTGCCGAAGAGAGAGAAATTCATTCTGCGGGGAAGTTGTGTGGCAGCAGGGAGGGAAGAACCAGGAGAGAAAGAAAACAACCCTCGTTCCCCAGTCTCTTTCAAATGTGACAGCTTTCTACGTAACCCGCAACAATGTTAGGTTGCATATTTTCTCAGAAGTCTTTTTCTTTCTTTGTTTTTTTTTCTTAATACATGTATTGACCATGACCTTTAAAATTTCAGAACCACTGGTCTCGGTTATGGAGGTGATGTCATTTGCCTTGATCTTGCAAAGAACCGTGAAGTTCAAACAGCAATCCTATTAAAAAGTTCTGCTTTACTTTCAGTATTGAGAAAGAAGGCAGCTCTGTGTCTGCGTCAGTGCAGGCCCCCTCGAGCTGCTGCTCTGCTGAAAAATAAGTGGCTTCGTTTTGCCCGTATGTCACTTCAAATTAGGAGTGGGCAGAGTCCTGAGACTGGCGCAGTGATGTGTAAGCCTGCGTGTGGAGCAGGAGCATTTTCTCAGGGGCCAGGTACCAAGGCCTGGGCTCCCTAATGCAGCTCAGGGACTGTATACCACATCTCAAACAAAACTGAGCCCTGTGGTTCATCCTTGTGTACTGCTCTAAGGTCTGTTGGGCCTGGGATGGTGGAGAGAAGTGGGTGGAGAGACAGGAGCGATGCTTGGGTGTCGCTTTGAAACCTCTGGTTTTGGTCTCTGGTTTGGTTTCTGGCGTGCGAGTGAGCCAGCCTTTCTGTGTCCTTATTTTCCCTTTGGCTTCACAGCCGCCTGGTTAGGCTGGCCTGCAGGTCTCAGCGCCACCTGGCCACGCTGCACGGGACCCTGCTGCTCCTGCCACCGCTACAGCTCCTGGCATGGGGCACGGGTGGCCACGGCGTGGGTCGGCAGCCTTGGCAGTAGGGCAGTTGTAACTACTACACAGCATGATAGATGGGGTTAAGTAACAAATCTCTGACCGTAAAATGCGTTTGTTGCAGAATGGTTGAGGTGTGAAGGGACTGCGTGAGGCCATCTGGTCCAACCCCATGTTCAGGCAGGGCCACCCAGGGCAGTCTGCCCAGGACCATGTCCGATTGCTTTTTGAAGGTCTTCAAGGGTGGAGATATTCCAGCCTTTTGACTATGGCGTTTTTGTCCCTTTTAGTAACCCAGGTGAAGGTGAAGCACATGACTGCGCTGATGAAAGCACAGCTGCCTGCATGATCACGAGCTACCAGGATGAGCTCCCGCTCCCCTCACACACGGTTTCATTTGGCTGCTTTTTTTTTTCTTTTTTGGCTGTTTGCCCATTCCGTTGTTCTGCCCCATCTGCAGCTGGTGGTCCCAAGCTTTCCTCACCCTCCCTTCCTGTAAGCGCCGCTTGTGCGGTGACGCAAAGCTGCAGCCTTGCTCACCCCATCTCCACCAGCGCCGTGTCCACATGGGGTGGGCAAGTCATGCCCCATGATGGAAAGCAGAGCCTGGCACATGCTCCTGGGCAAGGCCACCCCATTGCCCAAGCGATGCCCACAAGAGCATCCCGTAGCAGCCTCTGGGAGGGCTGCTAATGATCTCCCACCAAGCTGTGTGGGGCCAGACCCTGCCCACCTCCCCTCCCTCCCGCGGCTCATCTCCTCCATGGCCCTGCTCTTCTAGGTTTTGTTTTAATGCATTTACAAGTGGCTCGTACCTGGTGATTTAGCAATGATGGTAACGCGTGTTCCTCAGTGGTGGGAAAATACTGATTATTTCTGAGGGCAGTGCTGGCCAGCTCTATTTTCCATTTCATTTATAATAATAGGATGGATGAAGGTGTGCGGTGCCATAAATCTTCTCTTCCGCAGCCGGATAGCATCCAGGCCTTCTTGGCAAACATGAATGCCGATGACAGATTTGAAGGATTTTTATTTTACTCTGGCTTTCAGTTTCATTAACAATCTGATGGCTTTTTTTTTTTTGCCTTTTTTTTTTTTTTTTTTTTTGGCTCATGAAAGACTGTGAAACCAAATAACTTTTCCAAACACATCTAAAAGTCTGGAATTTATTTCTGTTATTTTATACTAATGTTGGTTTGCTGTCATAATGATTGCATATTGGTAGACTTTGCTAAATTCCCCTCACTGGAAAGTTCCTTGCAGGTTTCTGGATCTTACAGCTAATGAGTAAGAAAACAAATCTGATTTTAGAAAGTGTTGCCATTGACTTCAATAGGAACAGGAAGAGGCACTTAATTGGACAATTGTAGTTGTGTTTACTTTGTATATGCGGCAAGAAAAATAAGATCAAATGAAAAAGCCACAGGTTTTCAACTAATAGAAAAAAAATAGTCTTTTCTGCAACGCACGATTAACCTTTTGTAGCTGTTTCCATGGAAGAGCTCTGGGAGGAAGTACTAAGCTGGGTTCAGGGAAGGTTTAGGTATTTATAAGGGTAAGGAGAACATCTGTACTTACGTTCAAATAAAACTGCTTTGAAAAGCAATCATACACCTTGATGAAACAGAGGATATATTTAATGTTAGCTGCTGAAATTAGAACACTAAGTGCTGCGCGTAGACCTTTCTCTGGGGCATGTTATTTCATAGTTTTCTATTAGTTAAGAGTCTCTACACCACTGAATTTACTCCCGCACAGAGTAACTGAGGATTTGTTATGCAATTCTCACATTTAGAGTTGGTTAAAAGGAAAAATAAAAGTCAACATCTTTCAGTGCATGTATCATTTTATTGCTATTTTATTTTACTGGAGGAAGAAAAAGGATGTTTCCATTTTGCTGTCTGCGAAGCCGGCTTGGTGGTGGGCTTCAGGGTAGTTCAGTGAGTCATTTAAGTATATGTGCCAGCTACAATCAAAATGAAAAGGCCCTGTTTTCCCCACATAGTGATTCAGAGGCTGTCACGTAGTTGTTACAGAAGGCAGCTGAGAGTCAAAACTCAACTGCCTCTCCTTGGCGCTAGCACTGAATACACTTACGTGATTTGGGGCAGATCATTAACAGCTCTCTTTTTCAGTCAGACCCCTATTAAATGGGTAATCTTGCTAGCTATGCATCATTACAGGTCTGGGAAATGTGTTGACCCCCTTGATATCAAGAGATGGGCTGATGGTTTTTAATTGGGAAAAAAATGTCATGCGAGATACAGTATTGAACAAGAAGAGGTGAGGTAGAAGAAAGAAGAAAAAAATTAAATTGAAGTTAGACTTAAACTATTTCCAATATGCTGTTTGGATGTGTTTAGCAATACTTGTGAAGCAAAAGTTAGAAAGATTTATTTCAGCTGTTGATTTGTAGTTTCTATTTAGGAAAAGGGCGAACAACATGAGGAATGGCAACTTGCAACTTTATTTTTTTCCTTTATGTATCAGCACAGTTCATCAGGCATTTGTTTAATGGGGGAGATTTTCCTTCCTTTCCCATTCCCACAAAATGTGCATGTAAAAGCTGATGTGGCACTTCAGGGGAAGGAGTAATAAGCTATGTTATGTGCACAGATGCAAAGTGTCTTTGTGCACGCTTATTCCTTTGCTTCCATTCGGATATAGGCGGAAAAAGCAATTTTAAAACAAAAATAATTTTTTAAAAAGTGTCTAGTAATCAAACCTCTGGGCTTGACCATGAGGTTAACATTAGCTTAAACTATCTTTCTGAATTGTGGCTTATGAGACAAAATTCCAACTGCTTGCTCTGGAGAGACTTGGGTGACTCAGTGGAAAGTCAGGACAGGTCCTTGGACTGAAGGCTAACGAAACTCCTCCTTCTGCAGTCCCAGAAAGTCCTGTGTTATGTCTTCAGGAGGGAGTAACTTCTGTCAACTTTGTCTTTAAAGGGAAGAACTCGTTTCTGAAGAAAACTCATCATATATTCAGAGTGTGTAATATGAAATGTAGGAGGGAACCTATTTCTATCTTTTTTTTTCCTAGTAAAAAAGAATTAAAAATGATTCAAAGGAGAATTCATATGCAGTAGTAAATGAGTGGGCATTTCAATTAGCAAAATAAGATGATCAGTGTTACCTATCAGTAAAATTTTCTTAATCAAGGATGTATGCACAGCTCAAGTAAAAAATGGCATTGAAAAAAAACTGAAGTAAAAAGCTCCCTCGTTCATAATAAAAGTAAATGCTACGTTGTGCTCCAAGTGTCTGCGAATTTAAGTTCAGTTAGACACATCCAAAGACCCTTGACTGAAGTCATCTGGCAAATCACGCTAAATTATGCTGTCTAAATATCTAATCCCCCGTCTGCTGATTGATGCGAAAGGTCCCGACTATAACCCAGAAGGAGGCCTAATGCGCGTATTATTTTCAAGTTCTTGCTTGGCCCGTTCCCTTCTTCCTTGCCCAGAGCCACTAATGCGCAGCAATAAATAGCGACGCTGCTCTGAAGCCTGCAGAGGGAAATGCTTTCCTCGTTCCCATGCTGGAATGCAGCAGCAGGGCACACCGGGAAGGGAGGAAATAAAATCCCTCATTTGAAATGTCAGGTGGCAATCAGACTGCAAATAAATGACCCAGCCTGGAGTTCGCTCAGGCTTCTGCAGTAGCTCACGGCTGTCTGCAAAAAATGCTGCAGTAGAAAAATCGCCTGCCTGGCTCTGGACTGGATGCATGGCATCCTGGCCCGATTGCAGTCGATAGCTTTTTTTTTTCTTTCCAGTGCAGCAGAGCTTCCCCCAGGACACAGTGGTGTCCAGCATCATCTAGCAGGCAGCACGCGGGCAGAGCCCAGGCACAGCTCCACGAAGTGCCGTACAAAGGCTTGGTTGTGGTGGGTGCTCGGGCACATCTGTGCAGCGGTGGAAAACTACAGAAAGGCTTCCTTGGGTTTGCCTGGCCCTGCTCAGCTAGTGAAGTGTTTCTCAAACCCAGGGATGAGCTGATGAGGACCAGGGCTCTCTGGTCTGGGTGGCACAAGAGGTGGGGAAACCTTATGAGGCATCTCTTTGTACCTTTCTTCTCATCTGCTAAGGGTGGTTGTTTCACTAGGAAATAGTGTATTTATTTTGCAAGAAATCAAAAATTTGTTTTCCTGTTTTTTTTATTATTATTATTATTTATTTTTCCAACCCAGGGAGAAGGATGTTTTGGGGTATGGTAACGCATTCTGCAGGCTGGGGCTGTTGTGACAGCTTAATGGGCTGAGTGAAGACGCAGCGCTGGCACGACGTTGCGCTGTGTAAATGGGCTTAGGGTTTGTTTTAGAAAGCTTGCTCTCTTTTTCCCCTCTCTGCTCCCTTCTCTCCCTCCTGCAGACACAAATACATCATTCTCACAAATGAAACTGTTTAATTTTAATAACTGGCCTAGAGCTAAAACTGACAGTGGGAGCGGAGCTGGTTTGCCGTCACTGACAGCTGGAATAAACTACCTGCTTCCTTGCAAGGGATGGACAGCCAGCTTGTTTGTTTTTAAGGACATTTTGATCCCTAAAGAAACACCTCTCAGCTAGAAATGTCAGAAACCAGGGCAGCGTGATGCTGTTTTTCTGCTGTTTAGAAGCAAGGCTCCAAGGGTGGTGGAGAAACGTGGTGGGCAGAGGTCCCTTTTCTCTCTCCCTGTTTTCAGAGTAACTCCTTATCACAAGATGTCGGCCCCAGCAGTGCCTTGGGAGAGGCTCGGGGTCTCTCTAGAATAATCTTCCTGTGGTCAAGGTCCCTGCCAGATCGGCTGGACAAAAGCTCTTCTGTACAGCTGAGAGGTTTTGAAAACCCTGCGTTGTGGCAACGAAGAGTGGGTGATTAGTTAGATATTAAATAATTTTGCAAGGACTGGTTTTACCTCTGGCTCCGTAAGAAAGTCAGCCTTCTTATTTTGCCAGTTCTCAGAAGAAAATGGCAGCACTCCCATTTCCTCTTCTCCTCCCTCAAGGCCTGCCACCCTTTTTACTTTTATTTTTTCCTCCCAGGGCCATTAGACAAGATGCAAATTATTCTTAATAGGGCCAGAACAATGCCGTGTTCCCAGCGGGATAGTTAAGGGTCAAAGTCATCGCGTGCCAGCCCTCAGTGTGATACTAATTTTGGCAATGTCCCCTTCTTGTGCCCCAGACCTGGGAGTGTCCCGAGGAGTGACATGGTGGCAGTGGGCATTGGCCTCAGCCGCTGGCCTTGGCCGCTGCAGCCCAGGGACCTGGCATCCTGCTGGTGCTTTTGCTATGGGGAATACCAGGGCCCTGGAGCCGTATCTTAACCCCAAGTTTTGGTGGATGAATAAAGTGGAAAGGGAACACTTTATTTTATAAAGTACTTAAAGTATTGGTGTGGGTCTTTTTTTTTTTTTCCCTTCTTCTTTTTTTTTCCTCCCCTTCTTTTTGACCTTGCCAGGAATTCTGCTAGATCCCCAGCTCTGCAAACACAGACGTGCTTACCTTTAAAACGTAGCAGGAACCTCACTGAAGTCATCGACTTCCAGGGGAGCGGGATCAGAGGGCTGAAGCGGAAAGTGAAACTCTCTAAAAACAAAAATGCAACAGAGAAGCCTCCTTTTATTTTCAAATTGAGCATAATGCAAAAAGTAAACACTTGGCACAAATGACTAATGCAGGTTTGTCAGGGGGGTGATCAAACACATGCTGAATTAAACAGCGTGTTTTGCACTGAGTTTGATGGGGTTTGCATCAGACCCGTAGCAAGACAGGCAAGAATATTTTTCTACAGAAAAATGTCATTTAAAAAAATGTGGAAAATTCTCCTGTTCTACCTCCTACATGTTTCTATTGTCAAACAGTCACTGATCTTATTTTAGACTTGACCTTAATGTTCTTTCCACAGCACGCAGGCTGAATGACATGTTATTCAAGTTCTTAGACAATATTATGATATATCTGCTTTTATATTTAGCTATAACTTTTATTCTCCTTATAAACAAACCCACCTAATACAACCACCACCTATCCAGGGAAAGTATTTCCATTCCCCTCGGTTTAATTTGGACAAATTTGGCATGAAAACATTCAATAGTTCCATAATAAGCTTTGCAACAGGATGCCTGCTGTGCTGACATGCAGGTCTACAGCGAGCTGTACCATGTGCCAGGAAATTGCATTCTTAAGAAAAATCTAGACATAAATTTTGAACAATCAACACTTAAATTTTGAAAACTCTGGCGTGAGCTGTTATCTGCCTCATGGGTTTTTGCTTTAATAGCTTTTTACCCTCTGAGCCATGCCTCCCTGTCCTTTGTGTAGGCTGTACCTATCGGGTCCAACTGTGCTGAGCTCTGTCATGTGGAAAGGGGGACAACTGGTTGTTTCTCTGTTGTTGTTATTGTTGTTTTGTGTCCTCCAGCATCCTACCTTGGTGCAGCTGGGGGCTGGTTTCTTTCCAGAAGAGAGTAGAGCCTAGCTGGGAGTTTTGCAGGCTGGTGCTTAGCTCTCAGCAGGCACTGTTGCAATAAGAGGTTGCTGGATTTCACTGCAGATCAGCCTTCCCTCCCCAGCCCAGAAAGCCAGAAAGGGGTTGGGAAGAGGCGAAGTACCAGCAGACCCCACTGTCCTAGGTCAGCCAGGGGCATCCTTCACCCTGGGGCAAGCCCATTTGCTGCAATATGGGGGGACCAAAAGGTGGGCTAGCTCCAGGGTGAGAAAAAGTTTTCCCTGCCTTGAAGTATCTGAGCTCATCTCACTGAAAGTGGAGCAAGAAAAAGTTCAGTGCAGTGTGGATGCCCATCAAGGCTCAGTGGCTTGCAAATGTTCTTGAAACCTGCTTTGCTCCTGCTCAAGGGAGTGACAGCACGCCTGGAAGAGCTTTACGTGACTCTGCTGAGACCCTCTTGACGCGTGTCGAAGGTCATATCAGCAAAACAGGGGTGGCTGTCCAAGGCTGCATGAGTTTTGCTGCTAGGAGATCATAAGAAAGAGTGAGAAAACACACACAGCTCCTTGGGAGAGAAAAAACCCTCTGTTTTTCCTGATGAGTTCAGTAAAGCAACCGGCCAGTGTAAGCGGCAGAACGGGATTGTAGGAGGAGGCGGGGATCGGGAGGGGATGTTCCACGACTGTGAACTCGCAGCAAAATGACGGGCTGTGAAACCGTGTGAACCGAACCCCATCAGGGGAAGCTCACTAAAACTTGAGCCAGGAAAAATTATAGAGCTCTATAAATAGCTAAATTGAATGCATTTGTGTGTGTGTGTGTGGATGCACACATGTATCTATGAGGTCATGTGCATAAAAGAAATACAGTAGTACTTCATGTGTTGTTTTTTTTTAAGTAGTGGAAAATGTTTTAATGATTTTTTTTTTTCCTAGAGACAGTACATTATGTTCTGTCCTTAGGGCCAGAAACACAAAGTGCCTATTTTCATGAGGAATCCTACAGAAGGAGGAAGGGAAAGTATTATGCAGTGTAGCAAGGGTATAGTAGCCATTCCACAGTGATTACACATCCAAGGAAAGACTGCAGCAGAAAACTCAAAGATACATTAGAAGCGGAAAACAAGATGTGTGAAGTGTTTCCTAGTCACTCCCCACACTTATGACAACCAAGCAAACAGAGAGGCTGCCACAGAGTTTACATTTAACCCCTTGCATTTGATAATAAGGCAGTACTTCTGTGTGAGGCAGCCAGCGTGTTATGCACACATACAATAGGTCGAGGACTTCCTGTGCTTATTAATTTTGCTCCCTCACAACTTTCAGTTGATTTTCAGTGTGTTAAAATAGTCCAGTCAGACACAAAACAAGTGACTGGAAGTGCTAAGCCATAGACGTTTAGGAATTAACGTAGCTGAAGCGAATCCCAGCCTGAATAGCTCCTAAATTAAAGTACAAAACAGTTTTTAGTTTTATATCAGTAAGTCTGTGATTCAAAGTCTGACCCACCCTTACCTTTTAGTACCTTTCATTCATCTTGTGATAGCCAAATGATGAATGAAATCAGTCTTCTGAAACAAAAAGGTTCTTTTCCATACAGAATTCAAGTGAATTAAAGAATCGGTACAGTCATTCAGTTTAAGAGTGAGATGCAGTCTGGGCTGTAATGCCCTCATACCACAAGGAAATCAAATTTGTATTTGAGTCTCCTTTGCCGGCTTGTTTGAGCATTTATGATAACATCAGTAGCTTGGTAAATGATGTAATGGGAGCTAAATCAGGATGACCAACATAAACATCTGTCAGTGCATGTGAACATTTGATGTACGACCCAAGGGCCCAGCGCAGCATTCAGCATCTTGGCAAACGGTCTTTGGACGTCGGCATCAGTACAGGTTGCAGGATCACTCTCTGGAGGGGATACGTGCTGTCTCCTCTGTGACGTTAGCAAGCGACAGGGTGCATGATTTGCATGGTTTGTATCTGGCAAATCACTTGGGAACGTGTCCCCTCCAGTATGCGTGCTGGGCAGCACTCACCCAATGCTGAGTTTCAGGGCGAGGCGTCAGCATCACTGTGGCTTCTCTCTAAGAAGTCTCAGCTGGTCTTTATGTGATACATGCGCTTGCACTGGTCCTCTGAAGAGCAGGAGAAGTTTCCAGGGGTAACTGGTATTGTTCTGGGTAGCCAGAGATTCACAGTCCCATTCATACCCGAAATGTCAGCTTTGGTGTTTTGTGCCCTTAATGTCAGAGGAGTCATTCCTTACGCTCAGACTGTTCTGGTTATATTTTGATTCAAAATCATCTTGTTGTTGTAATTTTCTGAACGTAATCTGCCTTACTTTCATGTTCCTAATTATGAACCTAATTAGGTTCATGTTCCTGATTATTATGATTATTATTTTAAATGAGATTCATGTGGGAAGCTAATAGTATCACAGTATAGGCAAGTGTGTAAGTTATCGAATATGCATGCCCTCCACAGAAATGGAAAGAGAGGATCTGAAAAAAAAATCTGCCAGGCTCAAGAGCTGCCTGCTGTATTCAGTTGTTCTTTGATGGGCAAAGCCTTTGGCAGAAGGGCAGCAGGCGTGAGAAGCGACCCAAGGAGCAGCGCAGGAAGGTGGCGAGCTCTGCTGCCCCTGCTTGGGGCTTGGCCCTCAGCTGCGCACAAAAGCTGCAGCCAGACCCAGGTTTTGCTCTGCGCTGTGGGAAAGGGGGATCCCACCGTCTTTCCCGGCACAATAGTGGCTAAATTCACGTCCTCCTCCCTCTCACCTCTTCTCCCGCGGGTGTTTCAGGCTTGCAGCGCCTGTCCCCATCCATCCCGAGAAAGGTTTTGCTTTAACCTGTTAAGATATGGGAAAACTGTTCCCATCCCCACTACATCCTAGCTGTTACAAGAGAGATTGTTTTGATGAAAAATAGGCATATTTGAGTATTTTACTTCTTTTTAATCACTTCAAGGTGCTACGTGCTTATAATTTACTTCAAAAGAAGTCTTTTGTCAGCCGCAAGTAAGTACATGAAGTAGCAAAGCATACACATCTTATTTCCATAGCTTTTCAAAAGAGAGCTGGCAGCATCCCCGTTTTTTTATGATGAATATAATCGAGACTCTGTTTGCAGCAAGAAGAAAGAAGTTAGGTATTCCAGAGTTATCAGGATTTTTTAGAGATGAAATGCAAGCCTTTCAAGTATGCAAGGTAAACTCCATTAATTTAAAATCAATTTATACAAATAAATTTATACAAATAAATTTAAATACAAGCTAAAATATTTTCTCTCTTTAAAGAAGTGCTACTGACTTCAAATCATAATTAGCCTGATGTTTTCAAACTAAAAGTGCCAGAACAGCACACGGTTATTGTAAATGAGAAGATTGCAGAAAAAAGCCACCCCTCCTCACCCAGGCAGATGTGCGCACATGCACCACACATGCACCATTGGTTTTTACAAAGTATGCTGTCAAGTGAATACTGCCATGTTCCCCGTTTAATCAGTTTCCTCTTTTATTTGTGTGCTGTTTTATATAAAAGGAAAACTGCTTGTAAAGTCAAGCTTTTTAATAATTCATTCAAAAGTGATTAGAGTTCAAGAGGAAAGTTTTTCCTTTAAACGACGGAGCCAAATGGGAAAAAAAGCATGGGTAGCAGAGGGTGAAATTAATTTCTGCTTACAGTATGTGTTGTATATTTAAATTCCATATTCAGACTTTAAAATTAGATTTAAATAGAGCGTCAGTGGTTATCATCTGTATTCGGGTCCTCCTCCAAATGGTAAATTTAGTTCATTCTGAATCTCCAAAGATGCTTTCTTATGCAAGAAGATAAAAAAGATGATTTTTGTCCTTGCATGTGCTGCAAACAACACTGCGCAGCTCCCATGCAATTGCAGTTTAAAAGAGTGAAATGGCACTGACCCTTTTGGTTGTGTTGACATTTTGGGGGGGCTGTCAGGGGGATGGTGTGCAGGAGCCGGTGTGCGAGCACGGTGCGGTACCGGCAGCTCCCGGTGCTCAGCACGGGGCTGGACTTCAGCTGCCTGTGTGATTGCGCCTGTGCCCTGGGAAAGTGCCTGCAGTGGGCTTCTTTCTTCATGTTTTCCCCCCTTTCTCTTGTGCAACAAAGCAACTGCCAAGGGCCTGGACTTGACAATGAGTTTAGACTCAAAACTTCCCTTTGAAAACCCTGTCAACACTTTCCCAACATTCAGCTGAAACAGTGAAGTCAATAGGCCCTGAAGACGCTGAAGCAGGGATGGGAGCCTGGGCATTGTGCTAGCTTCGGTCTCCAGATCTGTCCATGCGGCCCCAGAAAGCCTCTTTCTATTAATGAGAACACGTCCTTCAGCTCCTTTGCTTTCCAGAAGCAGCCTAACCAGCTGCAAGCTGCATTTCCACTATTTGCTGGGTGCTGGTTTTGCGAGTGCTACTCAGAGCTCGCGTGGTGGGAAGCAAACACCTTTCCGGCTCCAGGGAGGCTCAACTGGGACCTTCTGTATTGTCTCTGTGCAAAGCTCACCTATTTGCACGTGCAGTCTATCCTTTGGGAAGCTGCTGTGCTATGGTTAGTCTCTTGTCCTCTTGAATGAGTAGAGTGTCATCAAGTGGGGATGCCACTTGGACACCACAGAGCCCAAAAGGTGATAGAGGCATGAATAGGGGCAAAGCTAGCACTCATCAAATAGCACTCTTGTGCTCAGCAGATCTGAGGGTGTACATAGGTCAACACTTGCAGGTATGGTCAGTAATACCTTGATTGTGGCAATACATTGTTTCATTTCTTGAGCAGGAACATCCTTAACATAGGCCCCTGGTACCATATGAGCTGGTTCAAGTCTAAGCTGTAGGCATTTCAGCTTGGAAAGGAGTTTGAGAAGCCTCAAAAGTGTCATTGAGGCATATCCACCATGAGGGAAAGGCTGCTGTTAATGACAAAGAGATCCTGCGCCTCGTGGGGACCCTGGTTTTCTCACTGGCATGGGCAAGGGACAGCTGGCTATGGCCTGCAGGCGAATAAATAGTTTGATGCTAGGTACGGTACCAGTAGATGGTGCTGAAGAATGGATAGCACAGTTCCCGGATTTTGCGAGGACCCATTAAGACTTCTTGTCTGGGGGCATTTTAATAGCTGTCTGCACACCAGTCCTTCTTTGGAGGCCGTCTCGCCAGCTGGACACAACCTGGGCCTGAAGGTCTGAGCCCAACGGGATTCTGAGTGTATCCCAACTTCAGCTTCTGTTGAATTGAAGGTGCTTTGTGTTTCAAAATTGTTAGCGTTGCTAGTATAACATTCCCTGTACTAAGCAAGCTCTGAAGCTGCTTACTCACTGGCAGTAAACAGTATTATTTTAACGGCTTATCATAACACCCAACAGCTGCTCATTTTCAGAGAAAGGCTAATGTTTATTGGCCTCCTGCTATTGCCTCTGTGCTCTTCTGTCATGTACTGCCTTTGTCTCGGAAGGCCTGCAGTTCTTGCAGTCACGATCCCAGTCCCAGCAGACTCTCACTTGACCTTGCGACACTTTGAATCAGATCTGAAGCCATCCTTTTTCACCTTGTGTTGTGTCCTACTTGCTACAGGTCTTAAGTGTGGGATTTCATAATGGAATAGGTAATCAGTATAGTGTTTTCCATTTGAGGTAGGAAACCGTCTATACGAGAAAAAAATAAAATTTGAAATTGTTTCATGAAAAATAGATTCTACATTTTGCAAGTTCAACTATGAGTGATTTTCCATTTTTAGCTTTATAGGCTTTTAATGTTCAGTCTAAATTAGGCCACAGGAAAAGGATGGTCTATCTTCAAAGAAACAATTAGGCTGATGGCGTTCTTCAGATTCGTGGAAAACAGCTGTGGGTGTAGCAGTAGCTCTCAAGCTTTCTTCCATGCTAACATACAAGATTTGTGTGCAAGCTGGATAATTCTACTGTGTGGGAGTTAAAGGAGAGGGCTGGTAAAACTGGTTGGTGAAATTACCAACACAGCTCTAGAACCATGTTGGTAATTTTAGAGGTGCACTAACCAAGGAGAAGCAGACAGGAAGAAATGCATCCCACATCCTCCCCATGCGACTACTGAGCCTCACTGGATTTTCGAGGACAGAGACCTCCTTGCACAAATGAATGAGTACATTCTTTTTCACTGCTACTTGCCCGTGAAGAAAGATTTCTTTAGGTTATAATTATCATTCCTTTGATTGAGATGCAGCCCTACCCTTACTAATGCAACTTATGGGAGGCACATCTTGTGCATTTATTACATATTCACAGACCTTTGTGGGATGTTTTGAAGGCAAGTGGATACATGGTTAACTCCACTGAATTAGGGTAGATTAGGATAGATCACTGGAGAGGCAAGAGTATGAAAATAAAGTAGTATCCTAAAATGTATGAATTGTACTTAGTTGTTCAGTCTGTCTTCTTGCTCTTTCTTGTGCAATGTACTTTTAGAAGTGAATTTAGAAAACATGAGACTAATTTTCATGGGCTTGTTCATATGTCAATTTTTTTACATGAAGACTGAATTTATCTGCAGAAAGAAATGGCTTGGTTTTGTTGTGAGAATAACACTTTATGTGTCAAAAGGCATGTTCATCATGGCTTATGTGTACACAGAGAGATAGGCCATGAAATTCACCAATTATGAGGTTGTATCCAGGCTGGTATGTGGTAGCACAGGGAGAGCTCCGTAGAAACTCTTTGGGAAATCAACGGTGGTTCTGCCAGCAAAGACTCCACTTTTTGACCTTTAAGGTTTTGTAGTGACCATTCTGCTGATTTGCCAACAGCTTTTCATACAGTCCATCCAAGACAGTTAGCTTAACGTCTACTGTTCATATTTGATACCCAACAACCTGCACGTAGGTGGCTAACATGTCGCACGAGTCCGTAATTTCACATTTTTGGTGACACAGATTTCCCAGGGTTTGTCTACTTGCATGTTGTTCAGAAACAGGTGTGGAGGAGTGAGTCCATGAACTGTTAGTCTTTCTTTTTTGGAAAGAGGCCGCGTTGCTCCTGAGCGGTCTTTAGTGTATTGCAGAGTTGGTTTTGGCTAAAGAGGAACAAAGCACTCTTATTGTAGAGCAAGAGTGTCAACTCATGGAGGAATTCAGAAATAGCTGCTCCTCAGCAATCCCACATAAAGACAAGCTCTATTCTTTCAGTTAGCTCTGCGGTTGTGCTGCAGGGCTTGGTTTTGGGCTAAATGGTATTTTATTTGGATTGATAGTCAGCTGATGCTTTGATTATTTTTTTCTGAAGACCTGTCTTCGCAGTTTATGTTACCTAGTGGTTGTCTGAATGGGGACTTCAGAAACATTTAGTTTGGCAAGCAAACTGAACAAGCTTTGTTTAAATAACCAAACAGGTACAGAAGGCTATTTGATGTTTGATATTGTCAACAAATTATGTTGAAGATATATTTTCAGCAAAATCTTTTTTAAGTTCCCCACTGCTTCGAAGTACAAATTCAGAGATGAGGGTTAGTTTGAGGATATTAAATGTACCAGGGTACAAGTGCTTGTGTGTGAGATGCTGCAGTTTGGTTTGGGCAGGCAGCTATTCGCTGGCTATTCATGATACCTAATTCTCATTAAGCTTTCCTTCTGGCCAGGCTGTGATACCTTTGCAGACGCTGAGGAGGCAGTAGTTTCATGGGACTGCTCGGGCTGGCAGAGAACAGCTGCTGAGCCTATCCAATGCTGCTCACTCCAACCCCATGCTGCAGCAGATCCTGCAGGATGCTTTTGTGCCCCAAAGACCAAGAGTATTTGTAGGACTTTTTGCAGCAAATGCAAATATTTCGATACAGTTGCTTTGCATTGCTCTTTGACTCCTTGGGTCTGCAAGTTACTGAGGCTTAGGGAGCCTTCTTGTTTATTGTTCCCTCTCTCACTTTCACATGACTTTTTATTGAAGGCCTGAGCACTTAGGCAGAGTGTTAGATTCAACATTCTTTTTAAATTAAATGTACTGGGGTGACCTAATCAGATGCTAGCTGGTTGACCACAGGAATGGGAACCATGATATTCTGTAATCTAGTTTAACATTAATTCACTCTTTGACCTTAGGCAAGCAGCTTATTTTCTGCAAAATGGGGATGATAATTCCTTTGAAATGTTGACAGTAAACTGAACAAATAAGCGAGTTTTACACTCTGTGGGTCAGGCAATCTCATTTTAGAAGGAACTCCAGAGCTTCTATTCGAGTGACTTAGAAGTCAAGAATGTAGTATGGCCTTTTGGGTCATCAAGGAATTCATGTACTTTTAAATATTGACCCCTGTATCTCAGCTTGCTGTTGTGTGAGGGTTTTTTGGGGAAGCTGGGGTGAGGGATTCATCTCTTGCCTCCAGTGGCATTCACCATCTTAGCCCATGTGCCATATAAACACTAGAGGGATGGAAATCTTACTTCCATTTTGGACAGAAATGTGATGCTTAATTCTATGATGTTTTTAGTTTTCAAATAGCATGTCTTTATACTAAATAGTGATGATATTAATGAACTCAGCTCCATAGGGTTAAGTGCCGCAGCAGCTTCATTTACTGCCGGTGAGTTTGCCTCTTGTGCTTTGCCTGAAATTATCTGTGAAGTCCAGAGCGGTCAACTTGCTGTTTAACATCACAGCAACTAAACACCTCGTGACAGCAGAGCAACCTCTCAAGATTTTCATTTTTCAATTGTGTTTTTTAAACTTTGAAGTGCCATTTACTTTGACACCTGGTATTTTTCAAGCCACGTTTTTATTTGGTGGGAATAGCATTAACATGTATTAAAGGCAGAAAAGCCTGAGGAAATGGTTAGAAGTTATTCCCAGAATGTAAATAATTTCCTAAATTTTGAGCTCTACAAGTCTGATGTGTTTTAAATGGCCTTCCAGAGTGCAAAATGAAACTTGCTGTGGCATTTAACCAACAGTTTACAGAGGTGCTAGTTATTCCGCTTGGCTATATTTAGGAGTCCAGGAAACAACAACGACAAAAAAAATAGCTAAACTTTCTTGCAAAAAAATTAAAGGAACAGTTTCAGCTATAAAACTGATGTCTACAGCAAAAAACCACAGCTGCTAAATGTTACCAAATCATAATAACTGTGACAGAGTTACATCCCAATCTTTCTTTAAGACGTCTTCACCCATGTGAAGGCCTCTTGATTTAAACAGGACTCTGCAGCAGCATGGGAGTTTATTTTAGAGGATCCTGGTAAAACTGGATGGCTAGTGTAAATCAAGGCCTGTTGCTGCATTCCAAAGGGCGAAAAAGTCACATGCGGGGATGCATAGACAGGAGTGAGATGAAGAAACCGTGGTACAGAGGTTCCACGGTGGTGAAGTCTCAGCTGGAGACCGAGTCCAGTTTTGGACAAAAAAGAGGTCACCGATCTGAGAGGGAGTCCAGAGGCCTCCTCTGTGGCTGGGGAACATAGCCTATGGGAGAAATTAGAGCAAACTCTGCCCTCTTGGTCTGTGGATGTGCAGAAGGCTAGCAGATAACATGATAAGTCTTGTGGCAGCCACAGAGCCAGAAGGCGGTAGGACAAGAGTAGGAGTGTCAAAAATGATGTAGGCATCGTTGGTGGACCACCTGTAGAGTAACAAAGCTTGTGCAGATACTTCGTAAGGAGGAGGCAGTACAATTAACGTAGGTAAATAGACACGGCTTGTCTCTCCTTTGCAGCAAACAAAGTAGGTAAAGTAACTGGAGCTGATATTTTGCACTCTGCCTTATGAAGTGATGTAACTTTCACCAACCTTTAAAATACTGATGGTGAATGAGTCAGCGTTTCTCAAGGGCTTTGGTCAGCTGTTCCAGTTTACTGGTCTGGAATCTCACTTTTATCATCCAGTCTCCCTGAACTTCCCCTCATTTGTTTAAAAGCTGTGTTCACCATCATTATACTGAGATGCTGTCATAGCATCAGGGCTGGAAATCCACCTTAATAGATGCTACTTAAATACACAGTGAGGCAGAGCACCTGCTTTTGCAGGTCTGTGGTTGAATTGTTTTCCTGCTACTGTGTGGTTCATTAGGGCTGTGATTTCTTGTCACGGCACTTTTATAAATGCAAGCACCCCAGCGTAACGCAAGTTTGTCATGCAAAGGGTGTTTTTGCTGCGAGAAAGTGCTCGGGAGCGTATTGATGCAAGCTTCCTTCCTTTGTCCCCACCCTCCCCCAGGATCACCCGAGTTTGTCCTGCGTGAGCTTTCCAGTGCCCATACACCACCACAGGTGCTCTGGTCATCCACCCCTCGTGCCGACGGGGCTGCTGTGAAGGCGAGAGGGATGGCATGTGGGAGAGCACCCAGGGGGCACCCGCACCCAACACTGAGGCTGCGATGCAGGACAGGCCTCAGCACCCTGCGGGGTGGGAAGGGTCTCCTCACTCCTCAGAGGCTGGGCTGGCACTTTGATCTCGGGCCTCTCCTCTGAGAGCGGCCCCTCACCACCAGCGGGCCGGCGGTGGTGGTAGGAGGCACCCCTAATGAGGTCCCTAGCTGCTCGCTGGACCGATGTGGTTGTAGGTTTTAATAACGCAAGGCTATTTTGTTAGCAGCTTTACTTTCCAAGTCTTTTCCCCTTCCAGCACCCCTAGGTACGGCTCTACTGGATCAGTTACCATCTGCTCCAGTGTTTGCATTTAGCCTGCAGGGCCCGTGATCTCAGAAATATTTCCTGTAAATGGAATCTCTCATGCCAGGCCTGTCACACAATAGATATATAATTGGATAAAACCTAAACTGAAAACAACAAACAAGAAGAAAACTGCATGTTGTGCCATACGCAGTGCGTGAGGCCGTCCAAACGGGATACGCTCCTTGTTTATGTCTGAAGCTGCTCTTGTATGTCTCTTTTTATCCCCCTTTTCCATTCAACAAAATCAAATTAATGCCATAACTCAATTCCACGGTGCATTTTTTCCCGCTTAATATCCGACTGGAGCAGCTTGCGGTGCGTTAGCAGAACAGCGCTATCACCGCAACAAATGCATTTACTGCATTTGTGGTCTCGATCCCAGCCTTAGATACCAGGTCGAGCCTGCCTGAAGGTGGCAAGTCTTTCCCCTTCTCCATGGGCTGGTCCGACGGCAGGCAGGGTGATGCATGGCCTCAGGCAAGGCTGGGCCTGGGGAAAACAGCGGGCAAGCCGGTCAGCAGGAGCCAGGGCCAACACAGCAAGTGATGTGGCACTGAGCCTTGCAATAGGAAAGCAAATTCAGGCTTTTGTAGGATGCTGCCTGCCGGTCATGCCAGGTGGTGCCCTCTGGGACCTGCCAGCAAGAAGGTGCAAGTGGTGGAAAACATCCGATACAATGAATCTACACCTAAATGTTAAAAAAAAAGGATTAAATTAATCAGAAGTCGATGGCTGTGATTTTCCCCTTGCTCATACTAGGAATTTTCTTCACCGTTAATGCAAGAACAAACTGTTTGAGTTGTGTCCATGCTGGTAGTAATGAGCTTACAAATATATGTTCTGTTTTGTTGGAGGGACTGCAAATGCTGTACGACAGTCATAGCTTCCAAAAGCTGCTCAAAAGTGCACTGCAGAACATCAAAAAAGGAATTGAATTCAGCTTCAGTCAAGACCAGTAATTGGTTTTTATACTTAAAATAAATAAATAAAAAGAAATCCCCAACCAAATGCTGTTCATCTGTCCCTGGAAGATAAAAAAAAAAAAAAAAAGCCCTGAGTTCAGATTTGAGTGCCTTTCCTTAAAGTAGTAACGGTAATCCTAATAAAGGGGCTGATTGTAAATTCTTCCCAACAGACTATGCTACGTTATACTAACTTAGGCTTATTTATGATAAATATAGTCTAAAGCACTGGATACATAAACCTTGAATCCTTTTTAATTCCGACATAAAAGGATTACATTTTATCAGTGTAGCTTATCTCCTACCACTTTGCTTTTTTTCTTGCATCATTTTTGAACCTTCAGAGCAGGTTTTTTCTCTTTTCTTTCTACCATAGCCAGCAATTTCTAAATCAAGAATAAAATCCTAGTACCATTGTTGTCCATGGGATATTTTACTGATTCCACGATGGCAGCATTTTGTCAGTGACAGTTAAATATATAGGCCCAAAAATTCACCCTTCCTAGAAGAAAGTGGCCTGATGTTTTCTAGCAGCTTCCACTTGCCTTTGACTTGGGCTTGGTTTAGTTGTTTGGAAAAAGATTGGGTTTGATGTGCCTTAACGAAACAAAAAAAGTGAGCCAGAAGCAATCAGAAATACATGCCGGTTCACAGAGTGAGCCTTCATTTCTTTGTCTAGAAGATTAACACTTCCTCAGGAGGGCTGTAATAGGATTGATCCTTCCCGGTGGTACTTCAAAGACACGTTCCTGAAGATTTTTGCTGCGTAACTATCACTGGAAGCTCTGCTTTTGCTGTCCTCCACAGCTTCTTTCTGAACTGAGGATCGTGGTGCTCCTCCTGGTTATCATCCTCCAAACGTTTTCTCTCTCTTGTATACAATTCTTTATCCTTATGTAAGTTGCATAACAGTCAGAGATTTTTAAACATAAATTTTGATTTCCCGAGCACTTTGTACATAGTAGAGAATTCGGCTCTCAGTGCCGATGTGCAGTCATCATGCGCTGTCTCCATTTTCCCATACTCTCTGGAAGCTGGTCTCCCTCTGCTGTGCTGGCAGCAGAGCCCGGATGGGTGCCTGAGGAGGGCTGCACATGCCTGTCCACCCTGCCTCTGCACACAGGTTTGCAATAGCACAAACTTTTTCTAACAGGGGCATGACCACAAACTGAGATGGCTGCTGCCACAAAATTGTCCAATGATGTGGGTACTGTCCCATGAATTTAGGAGCCAACTCATTTGTCTGGAACCTGATCGCTGCCACCAGAACCATGTGTGCTTTTGCACCTCCAATTGATCTTGGATTAAAAACCAAAGCAATATGATGCTGGCTTGGAGACCTGGGCACCCTGTCCTGCTTAACCCCCAAATCCCATTCCCACTTAACTTCTGGTCTTCCTGGTACCCGTGGTGCTTCCTGCTCACTACTGTGGCAGTTCAAGCATGAAGGAAGGGGGGCTCTGTCCCCCACCAAGGAGGACAGCCCGTGTTCAGATGGTTAGGATGCTTTCCATGTCAGGCAGTGGGAACCTAGAAACCCTTCAGTCTGAGAAAGCCCCTCCTGGGTAAGTGCTCGCTGCTAGCCTGGAGAAGTCGACTGCTGTGCATTTAGAGGAAAGAAAGCAGCTGCATTACGTGGGAGAAGCTGGACCTCTGCATGGGTTAGGCATGCTCTCCTGGTTTGGCTCCACAGGTAATAGGTTCCTACCTGGGTTGGGCAGCTTTGAAAAGTAAAACAGTGGTGTCCAAGCAAGTTCCTCCAGCTCCGGGGTGACACGGCACCAACATGGGCCTGTGGAGTCTCACTGTGGGTGTCGCAGAGACTTGTGCCTCTGTCCTGCCTAAAAGCTGCAGTTGCCTTTTCTCAATCTAGCCAGAAGTTGGCATGCCCAGAGTCACACTGGGAGCCTGTAGCAGAGCTCAGAGTCCAGGCCAGCCGTCCTCTTTATGTAGTGAGGATGTATCAAGCTGTAGCCCAATATGCAGTACTGAATTTATATGTGCAGTCTTTGGCCAGTTGGCTGAATCATAGGATGAAACCCCCTCTACATGCCCTCAGCAGACATCAAGGAAAGAACCAGAAAGTCCCCAGGCATCTTGTTCATTTAGTTCTTGTTCTTCCGATGACAAGTTTTGCTCTCACACTGATTGAAATGAATGGGATTAGACAGGACATACCAGTTATGATTTAATTTTTCACTTCAGATTTGCTGTCAACCTCTGTAATTCCATTACCGGGATTTCTCATAGAGCATCTTGGTATGTTAGTTAATACATTTAAATCTACTTAAAAAGACTCTCTCTCGGGAGCAAATGGAGCCCTGCTTAACATTCCTTATTAGCTTGCTTAGGGGGGAAAAAAACGTCTGTCCTTGCCATGTTGGCTTACAAAGGGAGTTGCATTCTTACTCCATGTACTTTAGTAATTTGTAATCTTTCACTCTAACTAGCTTATTTCCATGTTCTAGCGATTCGGTCGTTTTAGTATCTGCTTTGACTAATAATGCGGTGTAGCAGTGCAATTTCGATGACCACAAATGAGCAAGCAAAAGTTGCAGACTAATTCTGGTAGTTGGACATACCCAAACAGAAATTTCCCACCTGCACCGCGCCGCTCTCCAAGCCCCCGGGTAACCAGGCAGCTCCGCAGAGCCTCCGGGCCCCTCCGTCCCCTTCTGTATGGCGAAGGATTACCAGTAAACATTAAACAAGCAATGGAAAGTACCCTTTGCTGGTACTTCTCACATTACTAAGCAGCACGCAAGCCTTCCAGCCCCGGGGTGAATAATCCCAACATTTCCCAGCATCGCTGTGGGGAGGAAGAACTTGGCACTGGGAGACAGTTGAGGGCTTTTTGCTGGGGCAGGGTGGGACAGGGCTCTCTTTTTTTGATGGTAGCCCAAGGGGAAGGGACTGCTGGGTTCCTGGAGTGCCCCAAGGTCAATGCCCAAGGCTGTGGCTGATGACATTGCCCAGGTGTGACCGTGTGTGCAGCTATTGCCCGTGTGATGGAGGGGGAACGGATGGTGTGTCGTTGACTTCTTCCGTATCGGGGTTGTGCTCCTGGCTTATTGCAATCCTGTAAATGAAGCCTTTGCTTGCTATAAATTAGCCACCATATTAAGTGCAAAGTCCAGAAATAAAAGGACATAAATACTTGCATTTGAAAGCTGTATCGTCGTCTGTAGATGTTTAAGTGGGGATTTTATCCTTTAGATTAGCAATACCACTTATCTCATCCTTCTGGTTATTTTCACTACCCTTCTAACTTGGAGATAAATATTCCTTAATGGTTTTTTTATGTGTTTTATTTCTTTTTCCATGATGATCAGATCAGTTCTGACTGAAAATGAAGCCAATTATCAAGAACAATAAATAAAAAAAGCAGTGCACATTGCTCCTCCCGCGCTGGAAGAAAGAACAGTGAGATGAGACAAAACAAATTTAGTTGCCAAGTCTAAGTACCAAAGGCAGCAAGGAGAACTCAGGCCCCATCCTAATTAAAGAGATCTAAACACAATGAAAACATATTGTACTGATGTCATATGTTAAAATATTTATAATTGCACAAAAGGAATTGCAGCCTATTGAAACCATTTACAGAGCTCACCATCTCTGTGAGCTAGAGAGGGGAGTGACTGGAAAGGGCTGGTTTAGATCAGACCTAAGCCCCGTGAAAGTTTTGCTCTTCAAGTTTCTCCTGTGAGGCCCGTTGCCACCTTTCTGCTTCACCTTATCACCTGCTAGATAAAGGAGAGTGCCGTGCCATTGCATCTGAGGATGGGAGATGGTATCTGTCGAGAAAGGCTCCTTCCCCTGAGCACTGCACTGCAATCAGCTCTGCCGGAGTCATTTCAGCTGTTGGGAAGCTGTCTGCAACATGAGGGCCCTTCGTGTCCATTCCCTGTGCCAGTGGACATGGGGCTCCTGAAAAATCAGGGGATGGCCTCAGATAGGCTTGCCAGGCTGAAGGTGCAGCTAGACAGCAAGAAATGCTCTTGCCTGCCTGCTGTGGTGAAATACTGGGAAAACGGGTGTGTCAGAAATTGCAGTCCAGCAAAAGCAGAGAGGAAATAGGAGGATCCACGGCCATATGTATGGAGGTGTTGAAAATGCTGGCAATTCAGCCTGAAATGATTTTCCAAAGCTGTGTGTCACAGGGGAGGTGGACAGCAGGCAGGAGTGTCTCGTAATGCTAAGTTGGCTGCCTGAGATTGACTTCACCTGCATATGCATCGTAAACAAGATCCCCAGTATATGTTCCCACAGAAACCTATTGCTGATGTGCTCACTTAAATACTTGTTGTAGTATATAAATAGGTTTTTGGCTGGACATCATGTACTCATCGGAATAGGAAACTTCTCAAATGGGGCTTAATTTAATATCTTCCTTGTTTCTATTTATATTTCTTGATATTGATTTTCATGTTTTTCTTTCTCAAACACTGGTGAGATCCTTTTGTAAGTAAATAAAACTAATACGAGCAATTTTCAAAGTTTATCTAATACTAAGGAGCTCTGGCAACCTGTGAACGTACTGAGGTTTCTTACTAGCATCTATAGAAGAGCATTTATTAGTTACTGTTTTTATTAGGAATTTAATCACTGGAGAGGTGATTAGAATATTTAATTTAATATTTAATAATAATGAATATCTAATAAAATATCTAGTGTGTTGTTTTAGAGAAATACAGTTGGTTAATTAATGCCTGTGTACCATATTTAATGTGAAATGACAAACTAATCTGTATATTATACAGCAGAGGAAAAATGGGGCTGCGTCTCTGAAATTATTGATGAGCCAAGAAATGCTATTCTGTGTCTGCATTGCTTTTCTATAAGTGGAAAAATTGACACATTTTGCCAGGAAGAGATTGATAGCTCTTCAGGGGTTCAGGAGAGAACAAAAATATTAGCTGAGGTAAGCTAAAAAGGCGTTTATGGTGAAACATGCATGCTGCTTTTCTGTCTGTTGGTCAAGGTGGAGGGGTACAGACAACCCACCACTCACCCATTTACCCACCAACAGCAGCTTGGAGGTTGAGCCAGTTCCCATCCGAAAAAACACGTAAATGTGAGTGAGAAGTCTCCCCAAGGTTGCTAAGGACCTGGAGGCAGCGTCTGGTGTCTGGTACCATGCTCACATCGAAGGAAGAAATTCTTTACTCAAAGGGTGGTGAGGCCCTGGCACAGGCTGCCCAGAGAAGCTGTGGATGCCCCATCCCTGGAGGTGCTCAAGGCCAGGCTGGATGGGGCTTTGGGCAACCTGGTCTGGTGGGAGGTGTCCCTGCCCATGGCAGGGGGGCTGGAACCAGATGGTCTTTAAGGTCCTTTCCAACTCAAACCATTCAGTCGTTCTGTGATTCTACACGGTTCTCCAGCAGCATGGATGCAGTTCAGCTCATGGGTGGCCTGAGCCACAGAGTCTGGGTAGGCATGACCAGCATCACGAGGGCTGATGCCAAGGGCTTTGCGGGGGCAGAACACCATTGAAAAATCATAGAATCATAGAATATCCGGAGTTGGAAGGGACCCATAAGGATCATCAAGTCCAACTCCTGAAAAAAAGTCAAGATCCCGGAGGTTAAGGGTTTGCAGTTGTCTCCTGCCAGATATTTGCAAATGTTAACCTGGATTGCTCTTCTAAAGCCAGTGATACCCAAAAAGTGATACCCAAGTGAAAAACCCTCAGAGGCAGGAGAGGGATGGATGATTGCTTTAAGCCTGTGGAGGTACCCTCTCCACACCTCAGGTCAGTGGTTCCCAGCCTGTGGTACCTACACGGTAATGTCACCCAAGTCTGTGCCAAGTAGCGTATGGGCCTCCTATGGTCAGAAGTGGCCACCAGAAATGGGGATACCTGCTGGTTTTTGTCTTTTTCTCTGGATACATGTAGCAGCAATGATACACAGCCATAACCCTGCAATGATTCAAGTTTTTCAGCAGTTTCCATCCCCCCTTTTGTAGCCGTGCTTCTGACAGGGTCATGCTGGCATTTGCTTTCCAAGAGCAACACGTGGGCAATGGGCATCCCTGTGCTGAGCGGCGCTGCAACTCCTCCGCGTGCCTAGTGAAGCCCTTTTGCTGCTAAGATCTCCCACTCTGCTCTGTGTTTACTCCTACAACAACTCAATTACTTGGATGGAAATGAGATGTCAAAATGCCCCAGGCTTCAGTGACTTGCCCAACTTTGCTCAGAAAGCTTTGGCAGGGTACTGCCTCCTGAAGCCTGCATGCCCTCCAGCAACTGGCTATGTCGTCTCTACCTCCAGAGGCAGTTAGGGGGAGTGAAAGTCAGAGGCATTCAAAGGACAGTTAAAAAAATCACTTGTTTATTTAACTTTCTAATAATTTAATCAACATCCTATTATTCTTGGGAAGTTTAGATATGGCTTTCCTTTCTTTTTTTTTTTTTTTTTTTTTTTTCTTTTTCTTAATTCCACTTGACATATGCACTCCTGGGGTCAGTCCTTTTATGCAAAGCTTCAGCCTTGGCAAAATAAATGTAGTCTAACAGAGAAGAAACATATTTATGTGATTTGTTTAATATAGTATGGACATATTCCTACAATTCAATGCTTAGCAATTGAAGCTTATTATTAACATGATTTGACTACAGGGAAAAAAATCCCTCACTTCTCTTCAAATACTGCGCATGAGGCCTGCCTAGCTGACAGATTACAGAACAGGTTTTAAAGTGGACATGAAAAGAATGCCAAATTCAGCTTTCCTGGCAATAATTGCTGTAGAAAGAAGCTGGATTAGAGCAGCTGGAATAAAAAGTCAAGCACTAAAAGAAAAATGCTAATTACCAGTTTCTCTAATCATGCAAAATGAATGTTTTATGACATTTTAATATGATGCTTTTAGCCTTTCCCACTTTGTCAGTGCCAGCATCCTCTGAGCAGCTCAGGGATGCTGTAATTATGTGCTCCAGCCGATCAGCAGCATTGTGCCTTACCTGACTGGTTCAAGCCGAGCTGGAGCTGTGATATTCCAGCTCAGTGTTGTGCAAACCACCGCTCTCTGGGAGGCAGAAATGAGAATGCCAAAGCAGGGACCCCTAGCACTTCCTGTCAGCGTTTCGAAAGGACTGCAATCTGGAGAAGAGCTCTGGGTCTGGGGTATCTCAGTGTGGTAAGCTCTCTGAGTGCAGGTTCTTGGTAAAGCTTATTAAAAATACATGGGCTACTTGTAATGC
This sequence comes from Cygnus olor, assembly GCF_009769625.2. Taxonomy (NCBI): domain Eukaryota; kingdom Metazoa; phylum Chordata; class Aves; order Anseriformes; family Anatidae; genus Cygnus; species Cygnus olor. The sequence goes on along the minus strand of NC_049170.1, from coordinate 80,571,690 downwards.
CTGGACACAAATTTAGACCTCTGCAAAATTTAGGAGCACTGGGGTCTCAGCTTTGGGTTCCCACTTGCCCTTTAGTTGAAATGAAAACCCTTCACATATTTCTTAAATCTAATTTGCCTACCATTAGGTCCTAACAGTTTTCATTTCTGAGAGGGTTGATGGTAGATTTCATATTTGAAATGGGACACTCATCTACCCTTTCCTTTTTTTAAGGCATAAAATTTCCTTAGAGGTCAGCGTTAATTCTCTATTGATGCCTAATTTAGATGGTCAGATTGGTTTATTTTCAGTCTCACGTGGGTGCATTACTATTGACTTTAAATCTGCAGTTCAATTTCCCTTTTAATCTGTTTCTTCATCAGAGAGAGTCATTATTTCTTGGTAATGCTCTGTAAGAGGAAAAGACTGCTGTTCCCATTTCAGCTTGTCACCTCAGAAGTGTACTGCATTTCCACAAAGTTGCTTTTTTTCCTATATTTATTCAGGTTCACAATTAGTAAATAGTGTGGGAAAGTAAGGGGAAAATGCTCTCCTTTCAGACGGATGGTGCTGGCTGTACACAGCCCTGTTTTCTACCCTACCCCCATCAGAGGGGCCGGGACGTGAAACAGCTGGTGCGTCTCTCCAGAGACTAATGTGCTGTCTCTAGCTCCATTTTGTGTTTGTAAGCCTCAGGCATTATTCTGTAAGTGCACTCCAGGAATTAAATTAATTTACAAGCTGGGGAGTAGGCTGTTTCTCCTTGCTCACAGGGCTCGGATAGGACTGCTACTGTATGGCAAGGGCAATGGGATGGCAGCAAACACATTGTCCTCGAGAGTGACTGGCACCTGCAAGCAGGGCAGTGCACAACCACAGTGCCTCTTCCCATGTCCTGGTGGGTCCTAGTGGTCCATGCTGAGGTTATCAGGAGGTGGTTCAGATAAGTTTTGCCTCCTCTTCACTTCAGCTTTATCCCTACACGATTCTTGATATGCCAGTTTGCTTCTTCGTGTCCATCCATACCTAAAATCATTTTAAACTGCCCCTCGTGAAGATGACTGCTGCTGGGACCTGGATCATGCTTTTCCTGCATAGAAAACATGGCCAGTGCCGGTCTCCAGATCAGTTCGAGCTGCAACCCCAAATATGCACTAGCTGGCTTTAGCTGGCTTATGTGAGCAATCAAGAACAGGCCATGCTTTTCATGCTTCATGCCCATGTCAGTAACAGCAGTGCCCGTTGTCATCACTGCAGTAGCTCCATGGTTTGTCCTTTTGCCACAAGCCTTTCCAGCTGGGCATTTTTAAGAACCCCCCTGCTCTGTCCTGGTTCCCTCTCCCAGGGGATGTGCTTCGCGTGCTGCTGCGGCGCCTCAGCCCTGACAGCCCTGGCATCCTCCTCGTCCTTCCCCTGTGGGGATCCTCAGTGCCCACCCTTGTTAGCATTGACATAAACCAGAGCTTCCCTCCTACCTTCAGCCAGAGCGGGATCGATCTGCACTGGTTGTGAAAGCCTCACAGAAGGACTGCACGCAGGCATTGTTTAAAGTAGGGACAGATCTCGCATCATGCTGTAGCAACTGGCCACACTTGAGTGAAATACATTGAAATATGATTGTGGCACTGTTGGGACCTGATATTTCTCTGTGCCAGGTACCCGTAAGCCCATGGACATCAGGCGGCGGACTCAGCCCGGGCCGGGGCTGTGCTCCTATTGCTTCTGATGAGGCAGCCTGCTGAGCAGCTCGTGTAATAAATCGAGGCCGGCACATCCAAAGTTTACTGTGATGTTTCTGCATTTGTTGCTAGGGCACTGCACTATACCTCGTGCTACGCCTGGTGGAGTGGAACGGGGCTCGCGGACTGGTTGTGTGGTATAAACAGAAGCCGGGCACCTACACGGGCAGAAAGGGAGAGCCTTTCTGTAGCACCAGCCTGCTGTTTGTACAGGTTTTGGAAAGCCAGTGATCAAACGGCGGCAGCAGCCCAGCTAGAAGAGCAGGAGTCGGGGGCAATGTTTAAACAACATCAAAGCATAATTCACGCTGAATGTCACAGCGCAGGAATGCCGAAGGCTGTTTGATCTTCATCATCGTGTACCTAAAGGTGAAGGGATTTTTTTTTTTTTTGTACGTTCTTAAAATCTCCTGAGAAAAGGTAACTGTAACAATGAGCGAGCAGATGTGCAGGAGTAAATGCAGCTGTAACTGAATCCAGACGCTCCTCTGTATGTAGGGACATGAAGGGAATGTTCCAATAAAATTCACGTAATAAAAATCTGAGCCCCCTTTTTTTTTTTTCTTGGTTAAACTTGGATTCACATGTGTAGCATTCCTGTGGACTTTGATGTGGATTGACGTTTGCACCATACAAAACTGGACCAGGAGAAAGATTTTTAACAGGCTTGGGGTACTGGAAGGTAAATCTACGGAGACCTGCAAATTTAAATGGAAAAACACTGGCCCAATTAAAACTTAGAGGAAACCAGATATTTCAGTGATGCAATCACCCTCGTCATATGAGTTAGCAAAGAGTTTCTCAGACTCTCTGAAGCCCGCGTCTGTGCCACCCTGCCAGGCGGCAGGGGCAGCGGCACGGGAGCACGAGCTGTGATCTGTCCCATCCCAGACAGCTGAGCTGCTACCGATGGCTAAGGGAGGTGGCAGTGCCCTGCTGAATTTGGGCAGACGCTCCTTGCTCACAGCTGCCTCCTCCTCCGCTCTGAAAAAGAAGCTCTGCGATGTTGCCACTGCCCTCGCCTTCCTTTGAGCTCTGCCGGTCCTGACCAGCCAGGTGAGCAGCTCCCTTCTAGGAGACTGGAAAGAAAGGGGCAGCAGCATAAGCCACCTGCTTCTCCTTGTTTTCCTGTAGTTCAATCAGCCCTGCGCTGATTTAATTTTTTACCAAATTGCACAGTAGTGCATTTTGTTCTTGCCCCGTGCATGCTTCTGAGTGCAGGCAGCACCCGGCATTTCAACGCGGCCAAAAGCGCCTTCCATCTGCCTTGCGGCAGCTGAAGTCCTCTTTGTATACAAAACCGATTTCAGTGAATGCACACCAACTGCCCTGCGTCCCTCGCTGCCAGGAGGCAGGGGGAGCATTGTGCCGGCGGGACATCTGCAGTGCCCTGCTTGTCCCTCTGCAGTGCGTCCGGCCCCGTTCCCCCCACGCCCGTCTCCCTGCCGCGCTGTGCAGGATGGCAGCCTTCCTCCCCAAACCCTTGCTGGCTGTTTCTAATCAGCCCGGCCGGTCATTAGTTGTGAAGTGCTGGGAGGGTGCGGGCTCATTAGGGTGATGGTGGTCACAAGTTGCCCATGAGGGGCAGCGTGGGCTGGGAAGGCAGAGGTCTGTGTGCTTGCCGAGATGCTCGGTACCCATATAAGGCCCTCCTGTGAGTCTGGCTCTGACATAAGACTGTTTAATTAGCCCAAACCCCATCAAGCATTGGTTTGCATAACAATTTACTGCAGAAGCATTTGGTGATTTGTACATGAAAAAGTGGTAAGCTGTCTGAAACACCAGCCTTGTCTTTCTGCAGGTCTTCCAAGGGAGGTGTGTATATTTCCACCCCGTAGAGTTGTTTATTAATTGTTACATGGGGGAGGAAACAAGGAGATGAGAGAAATATGTTTGGTTTTGACTTGTTTGCAGTTGTTCGGCCTTCTAACCGTTTAAACATCAAATTATTAGGCTGCTTGCACTGCCTGCCTGGCACGTCCCCCTTGAGCACCCCTGGGTGCTGCAGCTGAGGATGCTCCCAAACTTGGCGCTGAAAGATGCTGTGGAAGTTTTGCCCTCTCTGCTCTTTGCCCAGACTTGAATATCCAGGTCTTTCTCTTGTGCATTTTGATTGTGGGCTTTTAGGAAACTCGGGCTCATTTGTTTTAGTACGTATACAGCCTGAATATGCCATTGAAAACTTGCTCAGTGTGTTTGGTAGCAACGCGGACGCTTCGCTAGGCAGACAATGCCGGGTCTCATCCGGCTGGGACTGGCACGTGTCCACCGATGGGCTGTGTTTCCTCTGCGTGCAGCACACAAAGGCACCAATTCAGCGGCCTCCAGAGGTGCGTATGCAGCGTTTGTGTGTCAGTAGGGACAGAAGCTGGGAACAGCTCAAATCCCGTGGTTACGTGCCCAGCCAACATAGGGTTAAGTTGTTTTACATGCAGTTTGCACAGATGGAAATGAGGATGGAAGTGGCACCAGCGTGCCAGGGAGGAATCAGTAGACCAAGTCTGTTTATGCCTTGCTTCTTTTATCTTGCCAACATTAGTGTGGCTTTGCACAGGTGCCAAATGGAGAGGAGATGTTAAGACTTGCTTTTTCAAGCCTAGGATTGAGTTTCAAAACCTTCCCCACCATGCACAGTTCACCCTAAGGTCTGGGTTATCTAAGTCTGGGTAATTGCCAAATACCCCAGGGAAACAAGGCAGCTCTGTCACCATCAACATCCTAGGACAGAGACGTCACCTCTGTTGAGTGCTGGCAGCAAAGCTGTGGTTCCTGCTCCTCTCATGGGCACAGAGAGGCAGAGGGACACAGGAGGTCTTCTAAAGGACCTTCAGGAAGCAGCTGCTCACCTCGATGGCCTGTGTCCTGCAAGAGGGCACAGTGCTGATGGGGCACAGGAGGGTGAGCCACCCTGCTGGTGCACCCCATGAGCACCCCATGGCATCAGGGTAGCCCCACAGGCTGCCACCACCACAGCCTGATCGGTGCAGAAAAAGCAGAGGACGTCCAAAAATCAGCTCTCTGCATGTCATACCGAAAAAAGGAAGTGTTTTTTTAAAAGTGAAACAAAAGGGGAAGATTAGGCTATTGAAATCTAATCTGAGCAAAAATTATTTAGTAATCATGATATCGTTCATTATGGTTTTATAGCTGTAGTCAATAATGAAGGGCAACAGGAAAGCATCACGATTGCATCAGGATGTCCTTGCTAACTGGCCTTTCTCTACCTGAGACAGAAAGAAGCAAAATGCTGAGGGGGAGTGGAGGAGGAGGGGGAGGAAAAGGAAAAAGGGGAAAAAGCAGAAAGTATAATGGAAGATTAGGCGTGAGATAAAGAAACTGCAAAAGAGATGAGGTCAGTACGAAGGTCTGTACCAACAAAAGTTTAGCAGTGTTTCCACAGCTCTGCATTTTAGCAATACAAAGCCAGACGGTTTAGTTTTTTTGGTTTAGTGTTTGTAGCCACAAAAATGTGTATTATTTCCTCCTAACCCACAGTGTACTCAGAGTCATCCATCCAATACAGAAGTTAATCCCAAATAATCTTGTCACCCAGAATAGAGAAAGTGCCTCCAATTTTACCAGTCTTTATTTGCTTTTTACTTCCATAAATGTTGGAATTTCATTCCATATTTTGGATTTTTTTTTTACCCTCTTCTTGCTGTCTTCTTAGATAAATAACTTCTTTAGCAGTAAGTTATGTTCTGTATCCCCCCTTTTTTTTTTTCTAACTGTTGGGGTGCAGTTCATAAGCCTGGTTCTGGCATGGACGTAGAAGGAATTAGTTCATCATATGGTAAAACAGTTCCTTTCTACGTTATATCATCTCTTGCCTTGATTTTAGTGCTTAAGCAGAGGAAATATACAAGAGCCTCAGTATTTTTGTCGGTTGTTTATATAGAGAAGATATTATAAGGTTAGAGGTCAGCTGGAAAAAGTACAACTATATTCAAACTTACCCACAAACACTGCTCTGCCCTTACACGTGTGAAGGTGGTTATCCCATTAATATTAGTATCAATGCAATAATTTGCTGCTGTTATCATTTAGGTTGTCCATCTGGCTTAACAGAAGCAGTTCCCAATACTTTGATCATTTTTCTGCCAGTGTGCTGGCAGGCTTGAGAGTAGTAGTGTCACATCAGTTCACATTTGTGAGGTTTTCTTTGCAAGTAAGCCATCTAAGAGCTGATGGTTCAAAGCAGAGAAACTACATTTTGAGATCGGATGAGAAGTCCTTCTGTGATCTCTACACATCCAGTAAATCCATTTCTGCTCACATGTTAAAAAAAAAAAAAAAAAAAAAAAAGAGAAACAGACTGAAGAAAAAAAGCCACCTCTGTTCTTTCTGCTTATGAAATCAAAGAATGAATGGTGCAGTAGTGGGAGTCTGCTAAATACTAGCAACTTCATGGGAAGAAGGTTGTCATTTACCAGCTGTGAACCCTAAGACCCTGAAATTTTCTATGGCAAAGCAATCGCATATGGTGCAGAATGCCTATGCTTTCTGTTTTAGTCACTGCGTCTTTTCATCATGTAGGCTTTAAAATACTTGAAGAAAAATCCCCAAGCTACGCAGAACCTCCCTAAAACCTGTTGGTAGCAGTTTGGCATTAAACAGGGAGAAGTTTTTACCCTGGGGATTACCCATAAGAGTGAAATCAGTCATAAAATGGGGACTCATCAGTTTGAATTTGATGCAGTCTATCTGTTGACTTGCTGTTGTAAGTGTTATTGGTATCTCCAAGGCACTTGTCACTGTGGGATCAGAGACACATTTTGTCTGCAATTCTGCTCAGATAGGCCTCTTATGTTTCAGAGCCTTTTCTGTCTGCCATTTACGTTGGCAGTATTGCCATGTCTTACAGGACTGAGTTGTCTCACTCTGACTGATTTTCTTAAGGTCTATGCTCCTGGAGCTGGTTGCAGAAAAGTTTCTTGGTTGCAGAGAAGTTCTCTGAAAGCTCCTCTTCCCGTGCAACCTCCAAGAGTCAAAAACAGAGGCAACATAAACCCCCCAGAATTACATTTTTTCTGAAGCCCAACTTGTTATTTTTAAGCTGGTGGCTTGGAATGGGTTTGGCTCTCACATGGGAATTCACTAGGGAGTTTTCCAGAGAGAGGAAACTCTGTGTCATCTCTGTCATCCCAAAGCAATGAATTCCTACAGTTAGATCTGTACTGAGCTCCGCTGTCTTCTTTGGATGCCACGAGTAAGTGAGCAATAGGCACAGGTTTATATGGACAGCAGAAGTTTGTGTCCAGCTGTAGCATCAAGGTGTAGTTGACCCAGGAACTCTGCTGCATTGTTTCAGGCAAAACTAGGTCTCTTGGCAGTGCATATTCAAGGAAGAACCCATCTAGCAAATGGCTGCAGAGAAAATACAAACATAATTTCAGCCCTTTATTAATAAATAGAAGAAGAAACATGGATAAAAAAAACTAGAAGTACAGAAGAAGGCAAGCTCGCTGTGAAGTCTGATTATGTGTTTGTTTTCCCTTCCTCGCCATCTTGACTAAGAGTTTTCATTTCAACTGTGTCGTGTGCCAGACAAAGTAATATTTTCTGCAGTGTATTCTGTTGAAATTTAGCGGCTTTTTGTTTTCTATCAGGAGAGATTTTTGAGATTATGAAAATTAAGAGCTCAGTATTTTGTAATTACATTCAAATTAAGAAAAGGTAAGACGCTATGTTACTAGCCCTAACTAGATTCATATTAACGTTTATTAACTATTTAGTAGCTAGATATGATTGTGCTTCTCTGCAGAGGATGGATTTGAGATATCTAAAAATTAGGCATCCAGCAGACAGACACTTTCAGAAGGTGATTCATCTTGTCCTAAAATAGGTAGGGTGAAGCTAGATGATTCATCCAGGGAAGAAATCTACGTGATTAGTTCAGTCTAGACTTGTAGTTTTAAGACAACTCAGGCTAGGTAAAATGAATCCCACCCTACATTTCTCGACTTTTTTGAGTGGACTAATAGTCAGGGCAGGGAGCTGGCATTGACAACGCGGCCGGTGATCACGCCTGGTGACTAATGCAGTGGTGTTTATTCCCACCTGCAGAATGGGCCCAATGCTATTTATATTCCCAGCAGATGACAGATGAGTGACAGAATTCACAAGCATTAAAAAAAACATATCCTCAGGCAAAATAAAAGTTATATGAAACCAAGAAGGATTACCATGACCCAGAAGACTACCCATCTATCTAAAGGCAATAAAAATTATAATGATGGCACTTTTTCATCTCTTTCTCCATTGTGGGAGAGAAGGGCTGTAAGATTTTCCTATTTCTCATTTCGCTGCTATATTTAAGAATAATTAAAGCCATTCTGGCTAAGGGTGATATAATACATATATTCAGAAGTAGGCTTTCGGTTTAATTTTTCCAGCTGGTGGGCCTGTTAGCCCATTTATTTGACTAATCTTCACACGTTGACTGAAATAGGTAATTGCTCTGTTCCTCCTGAGACTTCGCTTCCATTTTTTTCAGACATGAAATATATTAGTCTGTGTGTATTTTAAATTCAAATACACTGTAGGATAGATTTATGTCCTTAAATACTATGCAGATCTAGCCATAATTCATTTCACTTAGAACTGGAAAATAGATTAAAACGAGAGTGCTAGACATGAAAATCCAGAGTCTTATCTGATGAGACAGGAGTCCTTTAATCCTCACTTCTGGAAGTGACAGCAATATCTCCCTTCATTTCATGGTGATTTCATGTTTTTATCTTAATGGGAATTCAGGGTTGATTGTTTGTTCTTAAGATGTTAAAGGACTACCAAGATTTAATATGGGATCGTGGCATAGAAACTCAAGGGGTCTAAATCAGTACAGCGATGTTGAACGTGGTGGAGTTGTATTCACACACACATGTCCAGAAGCTGGCCTTGCGAAGTTACTTGTGGAGACTTTCCTAGTTCATTACCTCAAAATGAGCAGGAATGGAGTATGTTTAACAGTCAAAGGCTGTGGACTTGCTATATTCAGAGTTGGACCTGTGCCAGCGAAACATTGCTAGAGGAAAGAAGCAGTGAGAGTTTTAAAGTCCAATAGCTCATAAATCACCCGGGGTAGAAACACATGCCGTATCCCACAGGAATGCCAAGATTATACTGTTGCAACAGTATCCAAACAATGTTCTAGCTCTATAATATGTAAGGGTACTAAACTTATATAAATTAAGGTCTTTATCTATGTACATACAGATAATATTTGTCTTCTTAATTCAAATTTCAACGTGCTTTTGCCGTTCATTGTGTCAGGAACTATTAGATCTAACAGCCCGTTCTTCATACAGTCCAAAACATAGTATTCGGATGGTACAAAGTAACGATTACTTAGTCCAATGAACTTCTAGCTAGTGGGATGCTAAAATCATTTTGGCTTTTACAGCAGACAGGAGATGGGAGGATAGTACTCAAGGTGTTATTTAGTATCAAACATGACTGAAGGACACTGCTTTTTGAGATACAACGCCTGCTTCCAAGATCAGTTAGGTTTCCTGAAATGAAGAACAAGAGTGATGTGGCAGGAATTTCTGAATCAATATGCAGTCCTTTTCCTAGCTTTATTTGGTTTTCACCAGTCGTTCTTAGATTCCTAGGTGCTAACAAAAGAGAATGACATTTTCAAGTAAGAGGAAATCTTTATGCCCAACTACTGATTAGTGTGTCTGGGTATATAATGTATAAATATAGGGGTGTGTGTATGCATATATGTGTACGTAGGTGTATTTCCCCTAAGACAAGTTTAATGTCTTCTCAGTTTTTGACAAATTGTAAAACCCATGAATTCTTTCTCAGTTTATTTTAGTAGGGCATAGTTTTCTGAATAATAAAATAGGGTTGCACTTACATTAAGTCCTTTGTTACAGAATATTTATCTTGAACTCTGGAAATGATTGAACTAAACTCAAGTCTTTGTTGTACCTTTACATATGTGGGTGTTGCTCAGAAACCTATTTCTTACTATTGCTACTTAGGTATTTTGCTCTATTATTACCAAAAATACAATCCAGAAGGATGGTGTGTCATCAACTATTACAGTTTTCTTTCAAACAGTTCTCTAAAATGTATTTTTAAATGGCTTTTGTATTTTGTAGATTTTTGAGGCATTTGGTTACAGTTTTCTTACATATTTGCAGCTGCGGAAACCCCATTTTGTAGTCTTGTTGTTTGGGAGAACATTCCAATATGTCAGCATCTGTGAAAAGCATGAAATACTTGGCTGTGGCCTGGAACCCATTGATTTCATAGATATCTTGTCCTCTGAATATTTTTCCCATAAACACTGTTGCATCACACTTTCTGTTTTTTTCCTCTTTCTACCTCCCCCTCCTCTCCCACCCAAACACCTGCAAATGAGGAAAGGACAGCATAAACATACTCTCTGTTTCGGTTATAGAGTTTGATAGGAGTATTTTCTTAAAAGATTAAGGCCACTATTAACATTGATAATGAGCGGATAGAACTGATCTGAGAAATCATGAACTACATCTTTTCCAATGCACTTAATAGTATAGGTTGTCTTAATCCTGTACCCCCCTGAGGTAAGACTTTAGAACTTAATACCAAGAGAAATCATAATCTACAATTTAATATGGCTATTATCTGGTTTTATCTGTCTGTGAAGAAGATTAAATTCCAGATGGTAGAAGTTATAATCCAAGCCTGTTACGACCACCAAAATGAACCAAGTAACCAAATGGAACATAGTTTCACCAGAATTACTTGTTCAGGAGCTTATCTGCTGTAGCCATAACAAGAAATGTAAAATATCAGAATTATATTGGAAATATTTTGAATCACAATGCTCCCAGCAAACTAAGGAGGGTTGCTGTCAGACAACATACTGCAATGTGATCGTAGGATCATGGAATCATAGCATATCCTGAGTTGGAAGGGACCTGCAAGGATCATCAAGTCCAATTCCTGGCTCCACAAAGGACCACCTAAAAATCAGACCATGTGTCTGAGAGTGTTGTCCAAATGCTTCTTGAGCTCCAGCAGGCTCGGTGCTGTGACCGATGCCCTGGGGAGCCTGTCCCAGTGCCCGACCACCCTCTGGGTGAAGAACCTTTCCCTAACACCCAGCCTGACCCTCCCCTGTCCCAGCTCCATGCCGTTCCCTCGGGTCCTGTCGCTGTCCCCAGAGAGCAGAGCTCAGCGCCTGCCCCTCCACTCCCCTCGTGAGGGAGCTGCAGGCCGCCATGAGGCCTCCCCTCAGCCTGCTCTGCGCTGGGCTGAACAAGCCAAGCCACCTCAGCTGCTTGTCATATGTCTTGCCCTCTAGATCCTTCACCATCTTCGTAGCCCTGCTTTGGACATTGTCTAATATTTTTATGTCCTTTTTATACTGTGGCTCCCCAAACTGCACAGAGTACTGGAGGTGAGGCTGCACCAGGCAGAGCAGAGCGGGACAATCCCACCCCTCGACCAGCTAGCAGTGCTGTGCCTGATGCACCCCAGGGCATGGCTGCCCCTTTTGGCTGCCAGGGCACGCTGCTGGCTGATGTTCAACTTGCCATCAACCAGAAACCTCAGATGTCTCTCCGCAGGGCTGCTCTCCAGCATCTCGTCCCCTAGTCTGTTCGTATAGCCAGGGTTGCCGTTTACCAGGTGCAGAATCCAGCACTTACTCTTGTTAAACTTCATGCGGTTGGTGATCGCCCAGCCCTCTGATTTGTCACGATCTCCCTGCAAGGCCCTTTTCCTAGCCCGTCTCTTCAGGCCAGCTTTGCAGTCACCTTGTGTCCATCAGCCTTTGGAGAAGAAGAAGGAAAGAGAGCAGGGCGACAGTGGTGAAGAAGTGCTCTGCTGGGTAGCTCACTTGGGTGCACTCTGTTGGGCATGGTCAGGCTCTGCAGAAGGTGCTAACACCAGAAGTACCATGAGCTCTGTGGTGGGGACCTCCAGCCCTGCCCTGGTGAGATGCACTGCTCCTCCACCTGCATCAGCCCAAAGCTGGAGCAGGGAGCATCGGGATGCCATCAAGCCCATAGGTTGTCTTGGTCTCTGTCCAGAAGACCTTGCTAATGGAAATTTGGCAGATGTGCTTTCAACTTTTGCTAAGGTTTAAGGCTTAAGGAAAGCTACCATCTAATCAGTGGTTCATGCACTGCTTCCCGAGAAAATTAGGCTGTGACATCCTGAAATCACATAGGCCAATCGTGAAAAATATGTAATGAGAGCAGAGCATATTTTAATGGATGTGAACAGCAGAATTTATACTGATTTTATTCATTCCATAATGGTATATGAAATAGGCATTGCAACAAGCTACTTTGGAGCCATTCAGGAGGTGATTTCCTGTGCTACAGCTCAACAGAGCCATTAAAACAACGCAACATGAAAACTTATGTATGTGTCAAATGTGTGATAACTCCTTCTGTTGACAGTGGCTTCCCTGCGTAGAGAAAAGAAACAAACAACAACAAAAAAAAGCATCACAAGTCTGCCTGTAGATAAGCAGTCCTATTTCCATTTTTATAGAGGAAGAAATCGAGTCTCACGGTGGCCGAGTGACTTATCTATGGTCACATTTGATGGGAACTGGACAGAGCGTAAAAACAGGTTCCTTGTTCCCAGCTTATCTCCTGTATGTCCCAGTTTCTCCAGTCATTCCAAAACATTGACTCCCAGTCAGCTGCAGAGATTCACCAGTAAACAAAGTTACTTCATGTAGTCACATGCAGGATCCCCAAAGGATTTATTTTTCAAAGGGTATGATTTATAACTGTCCCTTTTCAAGGACTAGCAGTGCTTAGGTGAGGTTAAACCAGTGATTATTCTGAAGTCCTGTTTTCAGTGCAGCCTCTCTGGATGGTTGCTGGTTTTGTTCCATTTAAAGCATTTTGTGGCATGAACTCACTTTGTTTCTGCCCACATCACTGCATTCCTGGGATGTTTTTCACAGGCCTTAGCAAGATCATCTGACAGCAACTAGTGAGGTCAATGAACTTTATACACAATTAAACACTTGAAGCTAGGAGAATTAATTGTTATTTTTTTCCCTGCAAAGTTAGGGAAGGATACACGGTATGTTATAGTCTGTAACAGACTTGATGTTATGTGTGGTAATCAAGCTAGTTTCACATGATTTAATGCTGAACAGAGTAAGAAAATGATTGCATCCTTTACATGGGCCTCACAGAGCAGTCACCACCCACACTGTTTATTCAGACTCGGAGCTCTGCCATTCACTGTGTAAGCCAGAGGAGGAAAAAAATCCCTTCGTGAACACTCTTGAAGCCATGTATTCTCAGTGCAAAGTGGAGTTGGGGGGAGGAATACAAATACAGCGCTTTTGATTGCCTCGGTTCACAGAGATGCATTTTTCATCAAACATCCAGCAGCAAGGTTAAGGAAGGAATATTCAGAGCCTGGGTTATTGCATGGGATCAAACCAAGCATTTGTTGATGCCATGAAAATTTCCAGAGACGTCTCTATAGCTCTTCTCCCAGTACTCCCTTCCGTTAGTACCTTAACAGGGAGGTAATATCACCTCCTCTGCTCTGTGCAGAACCAGTACTGTTCACTGAAAAGGCTTGTGGTGTGGTGGATTTTGTTAAACGTGCCTCCTTCAAGAGCTAAATAAAACTTTCTTGCTGGGTTATGCCTTACCTTTTGGTAGTAGGAGCGTTTGGAAACCAGTCCTTTGCTCCCTCATGTATTCCCATCTCTTTCAGAGAAAGCTTTAACGAGAAATGGTTGCAAGCGAGGGTGCAGGACATCTATGACAGTCTAAAGAGATTGTACATGCATCCAGTGGTAGTGGTTTTGCTCCTTCTGCAGCCAACTTGATCTCATCAGCAGGGTTTTCGTTATAGTTCCATTGGTATTTTCCCTTTCACACTTCTTCATGTTTCTTCTGCCTAAGCCCCTTCTTAAAAAGGGATTCGTCACTTCCCCAGGCACTTGCATTTTGACACTTTTGTAGATCTAAGTCACTATTAAATTTATATCTGGAAGTTTCTGAGATTATAGAAATGCCAAGAGTATATCATCAGCTAGTCTAGAGACATAAACTAACACCCCCACCCTATTTTTATGCAGCAATTAAACTTTTCATCCTAGGTGCCAGCTCATCAGAGTGGCAAGCACTAAGTGGTTACTCCATCATCTGAGGCTGCTGTCAGCAGCCAAGCCTGCTCCCATGGCCTGCTCTGTGCAGCACACAGTGTTGGGTCCATGAGCGAGAGATCTTCTTCTCCCCACCTCTTAATTGCTGGTCTCTTTGGTGTTTTCTTTTTTTCTTCTGATTTATTTTGAATAAATGGAATGTGTGGGTTCCCTTGTACCATAACCTCTCAAAAAAGACATTTTCCTTTTTATAATAATAATTGTCTACTATATAGTGATGGAGTGTTAGAGAAGTACCTTTGTGTTAAGTAATGCCTTAAAACACTTTAAGACACACCCAGTTTGTGTAAACCCTTGACTGGAATAGTATTATTCCAAGCTTGGGTATCTTTCATCTGTTTTTCCATTTAAAAACTAATCATGAGATGTGCAATAGGTAAATCCACGTGCTTTTGTTCTTCTTGCCAGACTCTTGCTTCATAAATTAGAGCTGAGCCACTGTAAACCCAGAGATTTGGAGTGTCCTCCAAACTACCTTCTAAAAATACTTAGTGCATTTTTCCAGTCACCAGGTTTCTAAAAGTATGTATTTGTTTCACGCTCATTGTAGTTTGATTATGGGAGAAATTCTTCTTTGAGAAGTGTAAATGGGGCTCTCACTGACTTCAGTGGGAGCTGCATGTACAAATTGGGGAATAAAACATGTCTAGAATGTCTCATAGTAGGAAGTTATAGGGCACGTGAGCTTACAGAGCACAATGGCTATTTCACTCATTGTTTTCCATGTTATTGAAAGCACTTACACAAGTCAGTGCCTGGGGGGAAAAGTTAGTTAATTAGCCCAAACAGAAACCCCTTTAAGTGTAGCAAGGGTTATTCAAGCAGTATTTATATTTCCAGTATAATGCTCCTTTCCCACTTTCCTTAGATATGTGACGGAAATGTTCCTCTCCTTCTAACAGTTAATACATTATTAATACAGAAGTCATCAGTACCAGAATTTTAGTTTTTTATTTCCACACTGGGTCATTTGAATACTTTTAACTCATGTTTGTGTCTCTCCTCAGCAGTCTGGAAATTGCAGTACATAGCATTTTGCCTTGTTCAACCTTGGTCAAACAACCACTTCTACCTTCAGCCCAGACCCACATGTTTTGACTTCCCTTGATAACAGGTGCCCCATTGAATCATCTGGGTTAAGAGGAGGAAAATCATTATTTGCTTTGTGAACCGAGTGAACTTGATGCAGGAGTCACTGTGAGCTTAAATATTTTTACAGATACAAAATAATCACATTGGATATGGAAAAGTGAGTCACCCAGTGGCTTGTTTTTTTTTTTCCTAGGCAGCACTGTAGTCTTTCCATTTTCCTCCCAGGCTGTCAGTCTAACGGGGTTAGAGGATCAAATCTTTGTCCAGCTGAAGCCAGGGAGGACAGTAATGAGTAACTGCTCAGTTCAGTGGTGCCAAGAGCCTATCTAGATCATGATACAAACTACCTGGATAGTCTGAATTACTCCATACTAATATGGTGCTGGCAGTTGTCACTTTATAGCAGATGTTGCCCAAAACTGCAAATACATTCAGGGAAAACATCAGCAGTCATTCTGAGGCTTTGGTATCACCCGTGGCCACCTTACCCTGTGAAGAGCATCATGGCTTTTACTGGTATTGAGACAGCTGTCAATTCTCCTGGGTTTATTACTAAATCCTGATATTCATCTAATGGCAAAGGCAACAATCTATCCGACTGTCGTCACCTGGAGTCTCTTCCTCCACACAGGGCTCCTTAGACTTTCCTTTGGCAGCTGGAGGACAAAGTCCTTGCAGCCTTGGATACATGGTGGAGCTTGCTCAATGAAACACTGCCTCTTGAATCCCAAGAAGCCCTGCCAATAAAAGCTTCACTGAAAGGTGCTATTTGCCTTCATCCATCTTTCCTACATTACAGCAGGGTTAAACCCAGACTGACTAAAAGGGTTTTAAGGACCGGTAAAGCTCTGCATTGCTCTTAAACTATGATCATATGCTAGCAGGCTCAGTGGTATCTGAAGGCTGTGCTGGGGCAAGATGTGTGCCCTTTTCCTCCTATCACAGGTTTCCATGGGAAGGGGACAGAAATGCATGAGCCTGGAGGAGCATAGGATGTGCCCCACAGGTGTCTTTCTCCTGAGGACTGTCTGTGTTTCCTGAGCTTGGATTTGGTTCACACTGTGCAGGTGCAGCGCTATTAAGTCCTGTTTCTTCTTGCCTACCTAAAACATAGAAAACAGCCCATGAAGGCAATGTTACTGGCAGTTTGTTGCGTTAGGCACAGGAAAACATCTCCACATGTTGTTTTGCTCTACTGGTCCATGAGCCTTGCCCTCCTACTACAACAGAAGCTGCTTTGTCAAATGCTTTTTGTAACCACTCAGCTCACATGGACCTGGCTTTGGATGCCAGCACACCATACAGGCTGTTCGTGCTTCTCCATTGGAAAATTCCAAATGAGCCCAAGGTGGCCTTGCCAGCCCAGCGGCAGCGCTGCACATGGCTCAGGTGAACAAGGCCTTGTGGAGCTCACCAGTCCCACTCGTATCTGATTAGGGCCAAGAATGAACATTTCAAATACATGTTTCTGCACTGGGATGCTTTCTTGTTTCTGTGAATGACTTATTTCCCATGTATGTGTTTGGGGTCACAGCACTTGCTTCCCCTGGCTGAGTCCCGGTGTCTCTGTGGTCGTGCTGGGCTGTTGTCCTACCAGACAGGGACTCTGCTATGATGCTGGCACAGCAGGGCCTCTTGGCACAGCTGTAATCCAGAAGATCAGTAGTAATACTTTATGGAGATGTTTCAGATGCCTTAAGTTAAACAGGCATATGGAAAAAGGTCTTGTATCCCGCATGGCTGGAAGGTGGATGCCTAATAGGGTGGGTCAGGAGGTTGTGTTGGGAGTCAAAATGCTAGATGTGCATCTGGAAATCCTTGCTTTTGGATGGCAGAAGCTGGGGGGCAGGGTTGGAGGTGGGATTTAAGACCCTTAATTCTATATGAATGTAGCTTTGTGGTTTAATGTGCACAGCAGTAGCTCTGTGGTTTATCATTTACTGAGAACTATGCTTTTCTAAGAAAATGCTCTCTTCCTGGTGCATATCTAAGCCAAGGCCTCTGTTGTCATTTCGTTAACTGTAAGGATTACTATTTAAAATAACTGTTTAGTAGTAATAAGGCCAAACAATTGCCCGATTCACGCAGCAGGTGAGTCTAACAGAAATCGTGTTGACTAAAACTACCCTGAGCAAGGCATCAGTGTTGCATTTGAGCATTTGCCAAGAAAAATCTGAAAGTTCCTAAAACTGCCTACAAGGCTAAGGGATTAGCCTGTGCTTCTGAGTCAGTAAATAAGGTCCTCAGACACGTCTTCCACTTGGGAACACAAATGTAGACTGTTTATGGTGTTGTATGGTTTTTTTTTTAAGAGAAAAAAAAATCCCATGATTTTGTAGGTTGCAAAGAGTCAGCTTTTCATTTGCTTAGCTACCAGCATGTGGGTCAGTTGATGTTCTTTTCTAATCAGGAATGCATTGTGAAATTGCCGTTCCTTGCAGTGAAAGGTCACCAATTTTTAATTTCTATCACCGTTCGTATTTTTCTGATAAATCACACCCTCTGATAAACTGAAACCACAGAGCAAATGAAACTTCAAAACAAAACCCTTCCTTTGACCCATGTATGGAATGTACGCTTTTCCAGAAGGACAGTCACGTTGAATTTCCAAACAAGACACCTTTTTACTGAAACAGATGGTTACTGGAAGGCAGGCTAGATTTAGAAAATAAAGAGTGTACACTCTGTGTAGCTGCGTGAGTTTGGGTTGCCAGAATATTTTGGTTTGTTTGTAAGCACGGCTATTTAGTTTCAGAATTAGTATTGGGGCCGAGCAGTTGACAACACAAGCTATTATGACTTCACAATGCAGAAATATTTAAGTGCAAGTTCTAAGTAATATAGCTTGATATGTGTGGTGCTGATAAAAAGCATCTTCTGGTGCATCCGTTCAGTGAAGACCAAAACATTGCCTCGGTGTTGTTTTATGCAATGTGACTCCTGTGAAATGCCTCCACATAACAGATTATCAGTAGAGAGTAGTTAATTTTCTTCTCTTTCCTCTTTCCTTTCTCTAAAAAGGAAAAAAAAAAAAGGGGGGGGGAAAGGAGGACCCTGAGAATCCAGTCCTCTGTCAACGGGGCACAGAGTCCGTCTTTCATTTGTATTGCCCGCTTCCTCTGGAGCTGAATGGGCAATCTCAGTTCTGGCACCTCCTATCTTTGGAGTATTGACCTTTGCAATTTTTGATGTTCTTTTGATCGGAGAGGTTATTTTTGGATGCCCTATTGCCATAGCTGACGGATACTTTTCTCCTCTTAAGCAAAAAAGAAGACGTGCTCTTTGTTTTGAAGTTTCAAATGAGATGCACAAAGGGTGTGTTGTTCCTCCTGGCATGCTGGTCGGTTTCTCATGTTGGCACAAAGGACCTGGCCGCTTGTGGCAGTGTAAGGCTTCTGGCCTGAGCCCTTGCGTGGCCGGGGAGGCCTGTGGGCATCGGTTCCCCACGGGGCTGGGCACTTGTGGCAGAGGGCTCCCTGCAGCTCCGTGTGGCCTGCTTGGGTGGCAGAGGCTGAGCACCTTTGCAATGCCTATGCGCAGTTTCCCTGCTGCTCAGACGCCATTCAGCCATCTCACCTTCCCCTGCCTGCGTTCCCATCAGTGAAATGGGGACAGCGAGGCTGTCAGAAGCAAGCACACAGATGCATTGTTTCAGTTCAAAGGGAGCCTATTCTATCTGATGGGCAGCAAAGATGTTAACCCCGATTCCCTCATGCAAAGGAAGAACACAGGCCTCATTCTGCTGGTTTGTGTCTTCACTGTGGAGCAGTAGCTTTAAGTAACTCCTGCCACCTTTTTCACATATTCTTCAAGGCTTTGGTGCGAAGAGGACCCTTCCCTGGGGGATGTACAGCAGGGCTCACTAGCATTTCACATTGTGGGTAAACCCGGCATCACAAGAGAAGAGAGCAAAGGATATGCTTCCTCTGACAAGATACACAGTGTTTTTGTATACAGTGCGCTCGTTCTGAGGAACGATGTGCTTTTTAGTTTTCCGTGGAAACAGCCCTCTTACCCTGAAGCACTTCCTCCCTCCCTCCTGTGCTAATGCACACCCAAGATGAAGACATGAAATCAATGGAGAGGACGCATGGACCTCTCCTTTCTGCAGGTACCTCCTTGAGGACATCCCTGCTCTGCCTCCCGTGTGAGATACCTAAGGTGGTACCGCTCTCCCATGGGATGCAGAGAGGAGCTGGGGGGCCCCACACCTCTCCCTGCCCCAGGGGTCTGCAGTTCCCAGCCCTGGGATGGAGGAGGCTTCACTGCATCGCCCCTCTGATCTGCCTCAGCCCCATAGCACGAGCACGTGGCGTGGGAGGTAACCGTAGATGGCTCTGATTCATTCGGCTTCCTGCCTCTCTCTAAGAAAAGGCTGTAAATAGCCAAAAGCCGGGGATTCCAGTGAAAAGAAGGGGCGGGTGCCCGCTGACGGGGCCACGGCGCCCAGCCTCGCAGAAGGCCGGTAGTGGTGAGAGCTGGGCTTCTGAGAAGCGGGGGCGGGCGCTGCATCCCCGTCACATCCGAGAGGCTTCCTGCGGTGGGCGGAGGGGAGCGCGAGGGGAGAAACCTCCACCACCGCCACCTCGAACCCTGTCCCCTGCCACCTTCCTTGTGGGGATGCAGCCGCTCGGCGCCGGCATGCTCCCTCTTCTCGTCGTGACGGCGAGTCGCGAGGCCCATCGGCCTGCTGAGGACATGGAGGCAGTGCTGCCTCCACCTTGCTGCCTCCTGTGGCCTCCTCACCCTCGACGAGGCAGCCCCAGCAAAGGCAGCATGGAGCGGCCGCAGGGTTGTGGCAGGGGCAAGGGCGTGAGGATAATTGGGATGGCCTTGATGAGGGTGTTGTGTGTGACGCATCTGGAGCCGGAGCGTGAAAGTGCTCGCGTGGGACAGGCTTGTTGGAGGCCGGCACCGCACTGCTGACTTCGAGGTAGCTGCGTGTCCAAGTGGAGCTCAGAGGACTCGCTAGTTTTGTGCTTTCTCTGCCATCGGCCTAAAAATTCACTTCGCTGATGGAGAAGTTGCAGGCAGCAGGTGGGAAACATAATGCTTTTTACAAGGAGCAGTAACCTAATACAAAATTCATTCAAGGCTCAGAAAAAAACAGGTGGTGTTGAGGATTAGCTAGCTCTGTCTTGTAAGTGAGGGCTGTTGGGATGCTTGCAGGTTACAGATTCAAAGAAATTCTCAATGCAACAGATACTAGCAAAAAAAAAAAAACATTTAACATGCGAGTTTAATATTTAAGTATATTTTTGGTAGTAGAAGACAAAGTTAATCTACTGCACATTGCTCTGGAAGAGGCTAGAACCATTGTTACTGACTTTAAATGGAAAAGTGGTCTGCCTTCATCCCCCATGTTCTCCTCACTTCCCCACTAATGCACCCTTGTCTCCTTCAGGCTGCTCAAAATGGTTTCTACTCTTTTCCTGTTAAGAAATTCAAGCTCCACCTGTGTTTAATTAGATACTGGATAACCTGGGTTGTTGTATTACAAACATCTAGGGCAGCAGTCTAGAAAAACCAATCAGTCCCAGGTCAAAGTGCAATGGCTCCAATTTCGAGCCAAGTGAAGCAATAGGAAGTGGGGAGCATGAGACCTAACAAATCCAGAACATTTGTTGTTTTTTTTTTAAAAAAAAGAGTGAACCCTGTTGCTCAGATCTACTGGCTCATAACACATTTGTCATTCCACAAACAAACACATAAAATGATCTTTCTCAAAGACGTGTGAAAATTGTTAATTTTTGCAAGAGGTTTCCATACCCCCTCAGTTCCTTTACCTCCTTCTCTCATTTCACGGCTTTAGGAATCAGGGCTTGTGTTTGTTCTACAGGAAGTTTTAGATACACAAGTTAATTCCTATTTGCAAAAGCAAAGGATAAAGGAATTATTTTCCTTTAAACGTTCGTGCTGGCTTTCGAAGAAAGGAAGGAAAGCACAGCACGTACACCTCTAAAGGAACCGCTCCAGTGATAATGTGGCATTTCTATGGCCTGAGGTGCCACGCAGGGAGTGCAGAGATCTGGCGTTTTCCTCCTACCCTGGTGAACGCAAATGTAAGAGGAAGGCAGGGTTCGTAAGGAGAGGCAGCACCTTTCTAACATTACTGCCGTAGTGCTCTACGTGCTGGATCTCCCAGTTCTTCCTGGGTGAGGGCATCTGCTGCTGGATCACAGGGCTGGCTCCTCTGTCTCACTAAATTAACTGTGAGCTGTGGAAACCCTACAGCAGGAGGGGCTTGCTGCATCTTCACCTCAGGATAACCCATGACGCTGAGTTGGAAGCAAAGTGAAACAGTGGTCTGCTGTCCCTTCAGGCTGAGGGAGGAACGATCCCAGGTCTTCCCATATCCCTACAGTGTGGGGTGAGTCCAGACCCCTTTGGTTAGAGTAGAGGGATAATTCTGGAAGGAAGAGGAATGTGCAGGCCTCTGGGTTTGTTTTTTTGGAGGAAAGCAATTGCTTCCAAAATGCAGGTATCTCAGCATTCCCTCCTTTCCCTGCACAGGCTTTGTGAGGCAGCAGAGCTTGTTGGAGTGCTCACGTGCACTTCATAAATACTGGACTTTGTTTTTGCAAAACAGACAAGTAAAACTTACCTGTTTATGATGTGATACCTGCAGCTGCATCTACATACCTTCCAGCCTTCATTCCTTAGGGTTTTGCTAAGGCTGGTGTGGTTCCTCTGCCACAGGACAGACCACAATGCGGCCTTGCATGCCTCCTGCCATGAGAACAAGAGCAGGTCTTGCACTGCCACCTGCAAACTGTCCGTGAGAGAGCTAGCTCAAGGGCAATTAAATGTGTTTCTGATCTGTGGCAAGAGTAGGCTTCTCCTTAGGTTTGTAGAGGTTAGGGGCATAGCCACTGTTAACTCATCAAGCCTGCCTGCCTGGCTGAGCAGGAGCCTCACCGCTCCCATCCTGGAGTGAGGTGCCCTCACAGGCATTAGACTTTCCATAACAGGCCCTGTTTTTTAAATCCTTTTTCTAAATGAATTTATGTTTTTTGTTTGTTAGTGTTTTTTTTTCTCGCGTTCTTTTACACTTGTGTTTTTTATCACTGCTTCTGTATTTTTTTATTATTTTTTTTTAAGTAGAAATGTCCTTCTATCTAGACTAATAGTTTTAGGTTTTGATTTGGTTTGGTTTGAACTTGCCTATGGAATTGTGGATGCCTTATTGTAAATCCATATTTTTGTTAATTCTTTCTATTCCTAATGCATGTTGCCAGTTGGCTTTGCTAATACTTCAAGCTTCGAGATACAGACCCACTTAAGTTTCTGTCATACATTTCCTTGGTTGATGCTTCATTCTGTTTGATCCTAATATGGTCATCTTTGTGCACAGCCACCTGCTAATTCTTAAATCTGTAAACTCTTTTTTTTTTGGCCATCTGAATGAGGTCAGTACTCATCTCAAGCATGCTGGGTGCATAGCCGTCTAAGGTATTTTTGAATGACCACATGAGATATCCAGCAAATATCTCCGAGGCTGAAGTCACCAGCGATGGTAATTCCTCTTTCTGTGCATTACAAACAGATGGTTAAGGAGATGTTCCATTCACTGGTAAAATTGTCCTGTAACAGATGCCTGCCAGCTGCCATTCCCTGCCCTGCTGCGTGATTTTATAGAGATAACAAGATTAAGAAACTGTTGAAATCGATTTTTGCTTCTAAATACAGCAGATCTGATTCTGAAAGTGCTCAGAGGGCTCCATTTCAGGTGGTGCAAACTGGCACATCTCCAGCCAAAAGCCAGTGGAGCCGAACCTCTTCACCTCAGCCATGGCCCTGCCTCGAAGAGCAGCTCTCGTACATGAGAGCATCGTCGTGAAGAAATCATCAGCAACAGAAGTTTCCAGAGTAGAACAGCGATGCAGAAGTGGGAAGAGGGGAGAGTTCAGGACTGTTTAAAAACTACCCTTCATTCTTACCAGCCGTTCAAAACTGCTGATACTTCTTGAAACATGTTGTACATTGGAAACTCCAGTACACCAGCTAGCTTACTGCTCAGCCCTGGAGCCTCGGCAGAAGGTTTTTTTGCTGCCCTCGAACTTGCTCAGGGCTGAATCAAAACTTCCCACCTGTAGCCACCGGCTTGAGTGCTGCAAAACCTCCCAGGCTGAAATCCTTCAGCTGATAAAAATCTAGCGTGAACTCAGCACAAAAATGTGCAAAAACAGAGATGTATATTTTGAGAATCCATGGCTGGGCTTTGAACAATCAGATGAGTATTAAGGGAGAAAAAAAAATGCAGTAGTTTAAAAATAACAGATCTACTGCATGGCAGCCATAAAAGGAAATTTGAAGGAAAGGAACAGAAAATCATGCCAGACTAACACATTAGGAACAGCAGTTGATACGGCATGTACAAATGACAACATCTATATCCCCTTTCTCTCCCAGATGCGTATGGGAAGCCTACAGAAGCATCCAGAGCATGCTGTTGAAACTCTGTCAGCACAGGGTTCACCACATCTTTTTGTCACTGTAAGCTTTTGCTGAGTGCTACTGCTGTCGTCTATGTCTCCGGCCAGGATTTAAACACAGGTCAAAGCTTTAGCAGCGCTTAATCGAACAAGCCAAAGGATGCTCAAATGCATCTGTGACCCGACAGATTTGAGTAGTGAAAAACGTGACATTCAGTGTGACCTTTCCTTCCCCACTACTCTCACAGCTCCTTTACTGTAAGCGGATGTTTGAACCTCTGCCATCTTGGTAGAGGTCTTGGTGCCTACTGCGCTTGGTTCAATGCATCTGTCCTACCAGGACCCCATCAGCATCATTTATTCTTTCTCCTCTGCTTTGTAAAGTGATGAGGTGGCAGTGCTGGCTGTTGGCAGCATCCCCCAGCTAGTTGGACGTGGTTTCCCAAACACCCTCTTCCCCAGAGAGCCCTGCGGAGAAGTCTGTGGTGGTTTGAGCTAATTGGCAAAGAGTTCAGGCCTGCCACAAATGTCCCCTGCCACCACCACCCTGCAGCCTCAGCCCATCTTAAATCACTGCTTGCCTGGTGCCTACATCAAAAGTCCTTTGTGAGAAGCACAGTTACTCCTCTGTAACTGATCCGCACCCATCAGGTCATCAGCTCATCAGCTGCTTACGAATTTTCTTTCTTTTCCACTTTTTTTTTTCAAAAACAAAAAAAAAAAGGAAGGGGGATATGAAGTCATGGTAGAAATAAGGACCCTTTTGCGTCTCAGCTAATTATAAAGAGGAGCCTTGTTAGTCTACGTGTGATTTTCAGTGTCCTCACCTGAGAGTTCAACTGAGGCTATGTTCTGCAGAATAGCTATCTCTACAAGTTACAGCAGCTGGATTCAGAAATATAAAGTAAAATTTAAAAAAAAAAAAAAAGGAAAGAAAGAAAGAAACAAACAAACAAAATGCTGTTTTTTTCTGTAAATTCACGGGATGATCTTGGAATTACGTAGCCTTTCCTGAAGGTGACTTTGAAGGCCACCTCCCTCACCCCGGCCACGAGGTCCCTGTGCGTGGCACACAGCTGTGTCGGTCCCTGGGGAGCTTTGTTCCAGCCCAGACACGAAGAACCCCATCTAATGGGGTCACTGGCTGCTAATGAAGTTGCACGTTCATAAACTACAGCTACAGCCCTCGAGGGAAACTCCCCCCACCATCCCTGCTTCGGGAGGCATGCTTTGTCTGTGTCATAGCAGCTCGTAGGACGTGCGAGAGCTGCCAGAGACAATCTGCTGTGAGGGCTTTCTTTTTTTTTTCTTTTTTTTTTTTTCCACCCCCAATTAGGTTCTTCCTTCATTTCCAAATTAAGTTGAGCAGAATTTTAATTTTGGTGCCTATGTCAATTTGTCAGCTGGAGCTAAATGAGAGGGGAGTTATTCAGCTTTCTTCCTCCTGTGGAGGATCAAACAACAAATCTGTATAAGGAATTCCTTATGGAGAAGCCTAAAAGGAAGATTATGAATTTTCAAAGCAGTGGCCTTGTAAACCAAGCGTCTCTGCTGAATTTATGGAGCAGGAGCTCGTTAGGAATAATCATCTAAAACCTGACTGAAATCTCTGCAGCTTTTCTGACTTACACCAGATGAAGATCTGATCCGTCCACCTAGTTTTAAGTCCAGACACACACTCTTGTGGTGTAGACATAATTTCCTGTGCGTGCTGTAACCATTGCTTTGGACTGTGACAAGCAAACGTTTATTGGGCTTCGTATGGCTCAGCGTGAGCTTATAACACTTTTCTCTATGGCATTTATTTTGCTATAAATGATGTATATTTTAGTGTTTTTGCTGGTACTTTATCTGAAGCTCTAGATCACTCATTTCTGAAGCACAAGTGTGACATCTTGGGAAAAATAACTTCCACTTGCTCAGTAGTAATCTATCATGTTGACTTTATTTCCATCAAAGCATACTGAGAGCAAACAATTTCCTACTGCTCCGTGCTTTTCAGCTAAACACCTTTTCCAAAAGGCTGGTGAAATGCTTGTGTCATGGAAAAAGCAGAATCCGGCTACACAGAAAATAAAAGCAAGGGGTGCAGCGGATCGGGCGTAATTGAGCACTTAACAGGTTCAGACTAGCCTGAGCTTACGTGAAATGAACAACTGAACCCATCCAAGCTGAACAAATGGAGCGCATTTGGGATATGCAGGTAAACCACACTTCAGCATGGTGTTCCCTGTCTGCAAGCAGTAACACACAACTACCTGGGCGACCCTACCAAAAGCCTGGGCAGAAGAGAGGGGCTGCAGAGGCAAGATTGCTTGAACGCTCGGGTTTTCTGAACACGAGTTGCCCCTTTGACTCTGCAGATGCAGATAAGCTGGGCTCTTCTCCTTTTATTTATTTATTTATTTTTCTCAAGGGTTTGTCCTGGGATGCAGGTGTCAGGAGATGTACTTGGGGTTTCAGGTGAGGGAAAGGGACAGCAGATGACTTGGCCCTCTCTTCGCTCTTGTATATTTCTGACATCTCGCTAGCATGATGCTACTTTTTCCTTTCTCATGAGCCACTGTTTCAAAGTCAGTGTGGGGATTGCCCCAGAAATCTCCACCTCACTGGAAATAATGCCTCTAAAGCTGGTAGGCTTTGCTCACCAGACGGTGTTGCCACCACCCCACCGCAGCTGTTGGTCACTCCACAGGACTTTGTGCTAAAAAATGTTTTTTCCTTTTGACCTGGAGAAAAAAAATGCACACAGTGTTACACTCTGACAGCTGATATGTGCCTGTCCTAGGTGATCACAAGCCTGGTTGTATGATTGTTATGTCTAGGGTTAATTTAGGATTCTTTAAAGCAAATGTGAGAGGGAAGAAAGTGCATGATTGCCATTTAAGATGACGGTTATTACATTATCCCTGGCTCTGGCAGACAAAGCAGGGACATTGTAGCTCAGCATTTTCTGGATTGTAGGGATCTAACAGTTGACTTAGGCTTTGCTAAAATGTAAGCACATTTACTACTGGGCTTGGCCATCAGCTGCTTCTTTTTGATACAAGTCTGAATGTTAGACTTGGGAATTACTGCAAGTATCACAACCTGCGAACAGCATCTCCATGCAAATTGGGCTGGCCTTCACAGAGAGCTGGCTGAGGGCTGCCTCTGAGGCATCTCCCCATGAACAGCGAGCCCTCAGCAAGCTCATCTCCTCTCGAAGCCGTTTTGTTTCGCATGCTATTGGCCTAAAAGATGTGGGATTCATCCTCTTCCAGTGACTAATTTTAAATATTTAAAAGAAAATGGGAAAGCTTCAACAGGAGAGGGACCCACTTATACAGAGATGCTCTCTTACAGAGTAGTCATGTTGGTCAGAGAGAAAGGGGGAGAATGAACCTTGGTTCTTCCCAAAAGGGGAGCAGTAGCACGAGGATAATAAACACCCTCTTCTTGTAAGGCCTGATCCTGACAGCGACCTGTGTGAGCGCATGCATCTTTTTGTGGGTCCACACACCTGGTCTGGCTCTTCAAGTGCTCAGCATTACCTGCGTGAGGCAACTGGAAAGCCCTCCAAAGAGATGGATGGGTGCCATGCCTCGGGCCAAAACACCGCTTGAAATCTGGGGGGCTCAGTGGATGGAAACCGAAGTCAAAACCACAGCTGAACATTTGGCCCAGGCTATAAATAAAGTACTGAGGAGATTTTTTTTTTTTTTAAAGGAACTGAGTAGACGGAGGCACCTGTCAGCGTGCCTCACTCGTCAGTGTTTGGACGCAGGCTGGTTGATGTTTTTCTGGTGGATAATAATGCGGCGTGCGCTTCCAACAGATACACTTGGACAAAGGCAAATGCCGCGGGATGTTGGCGGTTTCTTTTCCCCATAAGCAATTTGATAAGATTTTCTGTAAAATTCAATTAGCAACAGCCTTTTTATAAGGTATAATTGGTGAATTTCCAACGCTAAATGCGTTGTCTTACAAGCACATAGTGAAAGAGGGATTAATAGCTTGTTACATCAGACACAGGTAAGTTCATAGGGTGAATTTTTTTGTGTTTATAAGAAAAAAAATCCCCTGAAAACTAAACGGGTCTCAAAATACTCTTCTCTAGATTTTGCTTTTGCACTGTGTTCTGAATTTGACACAGCAGAAAAAAATTCTGCTAAAGATAGAGGGGATTTTATATAGACCGAGTCGCTCTTTTTGTCTTCTGTGTGTCCATGTACGTGTTTATATATGCATAGTTGAGAGAAGACAAAGATGAAACATGCCCTTTTTAGCTTCATAATAAACTCAAGCACAAGTGTAGCCAGAGGAGCCTTTGGCAGTGTATTCTGCATATGCAGGTAGAGTCTCATTTCCAGTTTGTTCTGTAAACAAACCCTTTTCTTCCATTATTTAAAACTGCTCAGCTGTTTCCCTGAAAGAAAACAGCAGAAGCAATCGAATACAGCCTTGGTCATGGAAGTGGCTCTTCTCTCAAAAGCTGCTTCATAGTCGATGCTGTCCTAGGTTTTTTCTTCTCACCCCCATTAAGGAAATTCCAGTTAATGAGTGCTGGAATCAGTGTGTGGGCAAAAAGAAAGTACAGTATATAGCAGACTATTATAAAATTACATATAAATATTTACATACCATTTAATGTCACCTCATGTTCAGTTAAGATGCTGGGGGTTTTTTGCTGCTTTGCTCTAATCTTCATTTGACCATTTCAAGCGTGACTAACACATTGCAAATTATTTTTAAACTTCCAACATCTTCTCTGTAAGAACAGCGTATGTGGCAGGGCAGGTGGCTGAGCTGGGCTCAAAGGATTAATTTGCTGAGGAGGCCGAGGACTTTCCAGCTGTATCTCTGTGTTTGAGTTTCCGAATAATGCCACCACCACCGCGTTATCCTGACCGTACGCCGGCTCCATGGTTACAGTGGTGTCGATTAACAGCGGTGCGGAAGAGAAGGTCTCAGCCTGAAGCAGCTAACACGGGGATTTTTATTTTCCCCTCCTGTACTCTTCACTCCACCGAGCGCCGACAAAGACAGGGGTTGCCACGTATTCTCGTCACACCTTATCTAAATATATCGACCGGTTCCTCCAAACCCTTATCTGTTTGCTCAGCGGGGACTCTTTCATTCACACCAAGGCTGCAGGGGGGATGAATGGATGAAGCGGACCCAGGGGCTATTTAAAGCTGAGTGACACCGCCACCGGCGTCTCCTTTGTGTTTTGGAGAGGCCAGCGGGATGCTTGGTTGACGTCCACCAACATTGCTGGCCATTAGGTGGCCACTGCAGTGCAGAGCAGGCAGCAAGTGCTGCGCGGGCAGTCGGGGCCACCTGGTCTGCAGATATAGCGAAAAACATCCCCTGCTGCACCTCGTTCAGCGCCGTGTGCGTCAATGAAGTGCAAACTGGAAAATGTATGACAGAGAGTGGAAATCTTAACTCGACGTGAAGATACTGCCAGTTTCCAGAGTCACACTTGCTTCTCTTGCCCCCGACCTTTTTAAGACCAATAAAAGAACATTTTCAAAGGAAATCCTGAGCAACAGAGGGATTACGCTCATGTCGTATTATTTTTCATGCAGAATGCGTCTGGATCTGCTAGTCTTTACGCTGGTCTAACTTTATTGGAGTGGACCTGCGCTACGTTAGGGTCCCAGGGGGCAGGTACAGTCAGCCATGTGGGATCAGGCTGGTGTGTCCACGTACGCCTGTGTAGCACCAGTACTGTGCTGGGGCAAGATAGGAGAAGGGGTCTCTTTCATCACCTGTGGCCTTCATGCAGCCCAAACACCATTTTCGCACCTAACATGTCCAGACGGTGCCTTTGCCTCAGCTGAGCTCTTGCTCCTGACCTCAGTGGTGCTGCCCTAGGCAGGACAGCCTCTGTTAGGGATGCACAATTTGTCTGCATGGCCTGATAATATTTACTTGTAGATGCAACCCTGGACTAAATGCTGATCAGCAAATGCAACGCTTATGGTGTACAGGAGCAGCCTCACTTGGGCCAAGGAGTGTAACGTCTTTAGCAGACTTTGAATCGTGAAGTGGTTAACAAATTCTTTTGTATGGAAGGACTGGATTCAATAAAGCATTTCTGGGGCAAGTTACCATCGCCTGCCATACTGCAATATGTCAGGCAGACTCTTTTTTTTCTTTTCGTTTCTTTCTTCTTCCCCTTTTAATTTTAAATTGAGTGCAGCTGACTGCTTGTAATGCTGTTAACAATGGCACTTCTCTCCCTATGACAATGAAACATTTAAAACAGATAAAGCCCATGTGGGGCTAATAAAAGTTTGCCCCCATCCTCATTCCTGTAGGGCAAGTTTCCCCATTGTTAACATTTGAAGTAGCAGGCGCCTATGAATCTGAACGTAATTTACTTTTACATGCTATTACTCATCAGCGGGTAACTCCGAGCCGGCGTCACCGGAGGGATGTGTTGGGTCTCAAACGTGCTTTGCATGGGCCAGCAGCAGTGGAGCAATGGAGAGCTGTGGTCACTGCAGCCTGGGCGGGGACAAGGGGACCCAGCCTGCCAGGCAGGACAGCCAGCCACGCTGGCTTGGTCTTGGAATAGCCCCAACCCAACAAAACCAGGGAAATGGGAACACCACAGTTGGCATTTGGCATCTTGCTACAGCCTACTGTGCTCTCCAGGGGGCAAGCAGAGAGAAGGAACAAGCCAGCAGGTTTTTTTTCCAAATTTCCCTTCTGAATTGCTTGAGCAGCTTGGGTTAGGGGTCTAAATTAAGTTCTCTGAGCACTGGTCTTTCTGTCCCTATCGAGGAGAAGGCATATGACTTGTGTATGGAGAGCATTCATGTAATCCTTGCAAACAACATTACGATTTCCGAGGTGATAGAAAAAATGTGTGTTTTACAGAAACAAATGCACTTAGAGGTGATTTCTCTCCTGAGCAGTTTGTTCATGGTACACGTGCTTTTCCATAATTCAGGCCAAATTCTTCTTCAAACTGATGACTTTAAGACAGTGCGCATGGGGAGGTTGACCAACCCACACCCAGGGCTCAATCCAGAACGCACGCAATGGGAGTCTCCCTTTGGCGTCAGTGGTCCTTGCACTGGGCTCCATGTTGCTTTGCATATACATGCGTCTCTGCGAGGTCTTTTATTTTTCTTTTCATTCAGAATGGTTTCAGAGTTACTTCCACCAGTAATGCGACTGCAGAGTCAGTGGCAGCCAGGACTGTTTTTGTTTACAAATCTTGAAATATGATTGCTTGCCAACATTGTTTACCAACTATATATTACAGCTGAAGCACAAATGAGTCATTTTCACGTTGCTCATAGAAAATAAAAAAAGGCTTAAACACCCACAAAATTTGCTTACTCTTCAGGTGTAGCCCCCGGAAGGGTGAGGACAGCTTCCTCCATATTCTGGTTGGAAATATCACTTACATGGTGATTGGAAAGTTGAGCAGTCCCTAGTCGTGGTGATATGCAAAAATTAGGAAAAGGGCATGAGGCGAAATCCTGAGGACAGTTTTAGAAAAATGTTGGAATGCAAAAAGTGTATATGAATTCGGTGAGGCCTTTTCTTGAAACGCAGCCCGACGATGCTGTGTGGCGTTTGTAGAATTAAGCAGAAGGTCTTTATCCACACAAGTACTAAGTTAGGTTAACACCCTGTCGTGCACTAGCGGCTGTCTACAAGCCGACATAGATGGTCACTTGGTTCGGAGTAACATGCACAGAAGTATCCCAGAGGTGGATCCCAAAATATCCACACTGCTTTAGTGTGCCGCTCCCTCTGTCTCCATTAATGCAAAATGAACCACATGCTCTAAATGACAGAAATTTATCAGAAGAACGCAGAGCGATTTATTGGTGTGGGATGGGACAAGATGTTTTAGAGCAACAAACAGTAACTACGTTTAGATGTAAGTATTGCCAAGGGAGCCCAAGGCGGTGCTTGCTTACTAAATTGGGTAAAATGCAGGGATTTCACCAAATGCAAATGACAATGAACAATATGTATGACTCAATATATCCGCTATGCTTTCAATGTGCAGTCAGAGGGTGGTATAGCTGACCTTTTAAAGTGATGCTTTTCAAACCACATTGTTATGATTATCAAAGTGTTCATTTTAGACTACAATATTTGGACACACTCCCGTTAATATTCTCTCGTAGCGTTTGAAGGCTGTTTTCTCCCCTGTTTATAATAAAGCACTTCCAGCCAGCCCCTAGAGTGCCATACTTCTATTTCTATGTCTAACCGGGGAACGAAATTTGCCACCAGTTCTCTGAAGCTTGACGCACGCCTCTGGAATAGTTCAAGTCATGTATGGACTTAACTAAAATAAGTATGACAGTGATTTTGTGAGTCCTTCCTGTGCACCAGAAATAGTCTCCAAGAACAATGAAGGCGAGAAATATTCTTTGCTCTCTAGCCTTGGTTTCCTTTTATCTAAAAGCTGTCGGCAGCATCGGTGGCAGTTCGGAGTAGATCCCAACGCTGCAGCTGGGAATAACTCCAGTTTTGCAGCACTCAGCGAAAGAAAAATTGGGAATCAAATTGAGAAATTCAAGTGTAGAAAAAGCACACACACTAAAAAAGAAAAAAGACTTGAAGAACACAGTACTGATGGGCCTGTGCAGTACTTCGTACCCAGCTGAACGTGGCACCTTCGTGAGGTGTCTCCCATGTGGCCAGCGCCCGGCCAGCAGGTCTGCCAAGAGGCAGTTTTGCTGGGACGCACTTCCTCCATCAGCGAAGCCAAAAACCTAACAGGAAGATCACAAGTAAGATCACAAGGAAGGTGTATGGAGCAATCTGGCTGCACGGCTGTTCTTCTGACAAATAAATAGCCAGTGCTAGGGGCAGGCGAAGAGCTGCTGCTACGACTCTGTCCCCGAGCTGGGCACTGCTGGTGTCACCCCTGGTGGGCCAGGGGTCTGACCACAATTCAAGTTCAGTGTTGGCAAAGCACGAGCTGTAATGGTCAGATACTGCATCGGGGTAGGAGTTATGGATGAGAAAATAGCAAAATCTTTTATCGCGTTGAGGATGCCTTATTTTGATCGTGGAGGTCAGGCACAGACTTGGGAATTCCCCAAGCTGGTTTATTTGCAGATTTGTTCAGACAGTTTCTTTCTTTCTTTTTCTTTTTCTTTTTTTTTTTTTTTTTTGACAAATCAGCCTTTTTTTAATAATAATCTCATCTTGAAACTTGAGAGGAAGGGAATGTATGGGTGAGCAGCTAATACCAGTGAGTTCTGGAAACTCCCTTTTTATGATCTCTCTCATCTAGCAGCTGTACTTTTTTGATGCTTTGATTGCATTTGACAATACTGCCAATAAAGTAACTGAATCCATTCCAGTAAAATTAGCTTCAGCTCACAGTAAGTTTGAGAAAAACACTACTAAATAATATTGATATTTGTGACTTACTGGTACAGAAAATAGGGCTTTGATCTAATATTTCATAAAGAAGAAAAGTATCAGAGGTGTTAGGATCAGAAAAGGCAATGCTATTTTCTTCTTCATTGATCACATTGCTGGCTGAAATTTAATTTTAAGACAAATATGTAGTGTTTAGTGACCGGTAGATGTAAACAACTTACTGTAAACATTGGTTTAAAATTAATTTTAAAAATCTCTCTTTATACAAAGCAATATATTTACTGATTTAAATCATACCCATCTGGACATGTTTATCAAAATCAATCCTTGTTTACTATAAGCCATTTGCTGCCATTGCCACCCACTGGTCAGGGACAAATAACCATCTTGTTACTGACCCAGATTGACAAATATCCTGATTAAACAGACATATCTTCCTACATACCCAATTGCTTCCTATGCAGCATCTTGCCTTAAACACAAAATCTGGCAAGCTTTCTACAAAATTTATTTACTGATTTTATCTTAAAAATAGAAGTCATCGTTCAGGAGAGGGGCAAGGGGAAGGGATCATGTTTGACAGACCATGAACTCTGATCTGCTAGATTCATTCTTCTATGGTCTCTTTAAATGCACTATTTCAAAAACAAAGTATCCCTTCCCTTTATGTTTCTGTAATACAAGACACAGTTTTGGCAATATACAATTAATGAAACTGAATTACAGTCTGCAGGGAGCCATTTTTCTCACATAGGGGTGAGCATAGATGGGAATACTTTGGATTAAATATGAAATTACTACAGGACAATAACAACTAACCTTATTAATCTCTCCTCATTTTCTTAAGAGTATCACAAAAAGAAATACTACAGCAATTGCAGCTTAACTTTGGAATCCATCTCTACTTTAATCACAGCCCTTTATGTACAGCGAATCTGTGTGCTATTTTGTACTAGCCATATTAACACTTAATTTTATTAATCGCATCTGTTGTTGCTGCTGGTTTACCACTTTCCTTCACAAACAAAAAGATAAAAAATTGGTATAAAATCCTTCTTCTTAGGGGAGTTTCTCTTCACTTAGATACCCATGAGCAAAAGGTGCATTAGGCTCTTGGGTTCCTCTTTCCTGTGTCCTTTGGTGCCACCAGGTGCAAACCATAAATGCTGAAATGGTAGCCTTCTCTACAAATGCTTAATCAGAGCCAAAGAAAGGCAATAATGTTTTGTTCTTTCCATCATTAGTAAGGGGGAAGGAGGAGAAGAGCTTAGGAGAACAAACGCATCTTTTGTTTTTAAGTTCTTTGGAACAATTCTGCCAGGCAGTTCTTTTTCCCTCTGTTTCATTTTTCTCTGTTATTTTCCTATCTAATTAAAATTCTGCAATGCTGTCATGAAATTGTTGTCCGTTTAAGGTCACAAACAGCTTCTGTCCTAATGAAATATGAATTGCATTAGTTAATTGAATTGTACACTTATTGTGTGTTGTGAATGGACTGAGAGCACTTATATTCCTAATATATACTGAGCGTTTTATCAGTCTAGAGAATGTGTGGACATACAAAATGCTGCTAACATTCTTTGCTTCGCACTGGGGAAATTTAATTGACAATAGTTTTAAGAAGTATTTGTGAAGGACAAGAACTGTAAGGTCTCACACAGGCAATTGCTAGCTGGATGAGATCGGCTCCTCAGTGGTCTGGGGTCAGGCCATGGTCCCAAGCGGAAACTTGAATAAACCAGTATTATGCATGAGGGCTCTGATGTTTGCAAAGATAGGAAGAATCAAGGAATCATAACAAAACCTCTCCAGCACCTGCAGCAGCAAGTGTTTTGGTTAAGCAAACTTCGTAATGGAAACCCTCAGTGCACTTTCCAGACGATTCTCTCCCAGGATCTGCCTGGTCTCTTTGCTGATGCTACCCTCACACCCCTGCTAACAGAAGGAGCTTGGCTCTGGGGTCCTCTTTACAGGTGAGGGAGTTTTCTCTGCACTCTGGAAAAGTTCAGCTTAGCATGAGCACCTGACCAAAGTCACATGAAAACAGGGGAGCTCTTTCTGTTGACCTCAAAGCTGTGGATGAAACAAATACTTTAGGAAAGTGCTGGCTGTAGCACTCAGATCTCAGCCTTTACAATGTCCAAGATGGATATATTGCATCTATAACCACTCGATGGTGAACACTACTAATCAACCAGAACATTTCAGAGCATGGTCATTAGCTGGGAAAAGAGTAATGGAATTACTTCTTTACACGGGTCTTGAGTTTTCACTTCATTGTTCAATCTATTCAGGAATAAACATACAAATGCACATATTTATGCATATATATACATACATATCAATACATGCACATATACATATATCTCCAATATTTAGTCTTCAGATTTATTTGCAGAGAAAAGTATGTTTGGAATCTGCACAATACTTACATAATATAATAGATCAGAATATAGTACCTTCCAGTTACTCTTTAACTTGACAGGTGTTAAGAGATACCTATTGTTCTGTCAAATAATGCCTCCCTCAGCTTGAAACGTATTTCATTCAACAGTAGGCTGAAACAAAAGATAAGCAGTGTTCGGGTTGAAGAGTAGCTGAGAAATTTCTTCTCTTTATCATTTTATACACAATAATGAGGAGATATGCAAATGCAAATGGAAGTCTTTATTTTACTAGAGCAAACTAGTTCAGGAGTATAAATCCACCTAAGATAAACTCAGCTAAAATTGATTTACTGTAATATATAACTCACAAAAGGAAAAATGATGACCCTTTTTACCAGCAAAGCAGAGAAACGAGTATGTATCATCGATCTAAGCAGGCATGGGCAGCCTTTTTGCATGGGACTTCCCAGCTCTGTGCACATGCAGAGAAACTAGTAATTTCCTACTGTGGGAGATGGTCCACAGCTGCTGTAACACTCACCTTCCAGGAACACTCCTCCACATGCCCCAGTCAAGCCTTTTATGACCACCATCCCCAGATGATGAACCGAGATAGAGAGATTGCGTGAGGCATTCTCACTTAGGTATGTAGGCAAGGACTTTCCCCGTACAGTCAACAGAGGGAGAGGTTTCTCCAGAAGGCAACTGGGGATATTCTCGTCAGGCTCCTTCTTCTCTAATCACCTTCTCGAAGAGTTTCTTGCTCTCTGTCCTTGTATTTACTGAACCTGAGGGGGACCCGCCTGTGGGTGTAGTTGTTGCATCGCAGAAGTGCTTGGAGCAGGTGAATCTCCTGCCTCTGCTCTGAGACCTTTATACCTGCCAAAGCTTCTGGCTGAGGAATTTCCCACCTAGCACCCCTACCACTCACGTCTCTCTCATGCGTGCTTCAGATTTTCTGGATGTACCACAGTGCCCACATCTCTCGCTGAGCTGCTGCTTAATGTCGCAGCCCGCATGAAAGGCTTTGAGGGGTGAGTAAGAAGGGGTGGGCGTCTGCTAGGGTTCGGCGAGGTGCACCCTGCCCGAGTAACAGCAGTGGGCAAGTGACTGAGAGCGAAAGTGGTGGGACGGGGCGTGAAAGGTGATCGGCAGTGGTTGGTTAGTGGTCTGAAAAGAGGTGAGTGAAAGTACTTGCACGGGGAGGAGGGGAGCTGGCGAGGCACGGCAGACTGTGAGAAAGGCACCAGGACATTACCCGTGGCACACTGGAAATCTTCTAAGAGAAGATTTGTGAGTATTTTCTCTTCTCTTAAAACACTTCATGTAACTCAAAATATACATACACATCTATCTAAAAATACATAGTATGGTGATGTAGAATTGAGGAGGGGAGGAAATGAAAGAGATTCAAGGAAGGCTGAAAAATAAAAATAAACCAAGGAGTTCTCTTGGGAGAGTAGAGAACAAGCAAAACACTGATGCCGTCCTGCAGGCTTTAACATGGCCTTGTTATTTTCTGTAGCATCATCCCATGCAGGGAGACAGTCTGGGGCCCTGATCCTACGGGTGGCCTCCACGAGGACACCCACACTCGGCAAAGAGCCATGCTCAGGCCTCCCCTCTGCCCCTGGGTACAGCCACAGGGCCTGGTTGCCCATCTGGAGCTTGGTGGAGCCTAATCTGCACCGGTGTCCTCAGTTGGTGCCATCAACCAGGCTGCCCAGGGGGCACTGGTGGCTCTGGGGCCCTCTGCCCACCCATATCTCTGCAGCCTTGGGTCTCGTAGTGGCCCCATGCGGTGCAGGGAGGCCTCTCAAGATGGCAAAGAATGGGCTTCGGAGCAGCTTGGGTGAGTCTGCTCCTCCCCTGTAATAAATACAATTTAAAAAAAGAAAAAGAAAAAGAAAAAGAAAAAGAAAAAGAAAAAGAAAAAGAAAAAGAAAAAGAAAAAGAAAAAGAAAAAGAAAAAGAAAAGAAAAATAAAAAGAAAAAAGAAAAAGAAGAAAAAGAAAAAGAAAAAAGAAAGAAACATCACAGTCATCTATAGCTGGACAAAAAAAGTGAAGGCAGCCGTGTGTGAACAGTAGCATTTTATGCCCTGGTGCAGGTTTCAATTCATTAGCAGGTTGTTCTGCTTTATTTTAAATTAAATAAGGAACATGCTTATCTTTTTTTCTTAATACAGACTCTTTCTTTTACATTTCTTTCATTATATGTTTATTTCCATTTTTCCCATTTGGATAAAGTACACGGACAAAACCAAATTGTTTCAGTTTACTTTTTAGTTTTCATTATATATTTTGGGAGAGGATTCCTTTTAAGATTAAATAACTTGTCCATTCTAAAAATCTCTCCTGAATTTCCTTTTTTAACCTTTTATGATGACTTGCATTTAACTTCCAGCATTTTTTTTGGAATACTAAATAGCAACTTGAGTTTTCTGGAAAGAAAGACTGATTGTGTTTTTTTTTCCTTAAGTTAAAGGTACTACGTTGCCTTTTTTTTTTTTTTTTTTAATTTCTATGTTAATGTTAATTTAGAGATTCATGGGTTTTGTCTCAATTGAAGCCATTTTTAGCTGAATAAAGACTAAAATATTTAGAAAATCTTAAAAATTGAAGGACACAAACATCCCCTGCCCAGCTAATACACAGGTATTAAAAATTGCTCTTTACCAAAATTGTGATCGATCCAGCAGAGACTGTACCCATGCTCAGCACCACCAGCTTCAGACAAAAGCAAAAAAAATCCACAAGAAGCGGATGTAGGATAATCTCTTCTCTCTCCTAGCTTCCCTCTAGCCCTAGTGAAGACCTCACACTAATCCCAAGAATTCAAAGATTGATTTAATCCTTCAAGCAGAAGGCTTCCAATTTTTATCATCATCATCATCACCACCATTAT
This sequence comes from Cygnus olor, assembly GCF_009769625.2. Taxonomy (NCBI): domain Eukaryota; kingdom Metazoa; phylum Chordata; class Aves; order Anseriformes; family Anatidae; genus Cygnus; species Cygnus olor. Next base: position 80,533,640 of record NC_049170.1, on the reverse strand, counting down.
TTTGGATTACTGTTGACAGGTTTTATTCACCATAGAAATACTTTATTATTCGCCAAAGCTTGTGAAACTCACTGTCTCAGTGTCCTGTAGCAGTGAATCTGAAGGTCTAATTGTGGATCCTGCGCAAAAACACTTTGTCTTACCAGCTTTGAATTTCTGTCTTTCCTTGTGTAATTGAAATCTGTCTTCTTACATGAGGGGCAGGACTGCAGTCTCCATACCTACATGCTCTCTCCCTGTCACTCATTATTTGATGGACTCCTCGCTCAGTTATTTGGTTATTTACTAATATGACTAGTTCCAGTTCCCTCTCTCTACTGGAAAGTGTTTCTGTTCTTAAAGTCTCATTGCTCCACTCTGATCTCAGTTAAATAAGTAGTTCAGAAATTTCAAACACAGTTTTCAGAAAATATTTTTTAAACTCCGACAATTTTTAATTAAATGATTATCAGTGCAATGATCATTAATGCACAATATTAAAATTTTAGAATTGGGATCGTGTCCCCATTCATACTGTAGCTTCAAAATGTATTACTTGGCCCAGGAGTTTCAAAGTCTGGAACCTACCTGTCCTCAGACAACCAAAAGAAGAAAATCAGTCTGTTTATTTAAGTGCATACTCATGTATTTAGGAATCTAGCTTGAAAGCATGCTTTTTTAAGATTTAGGGAAATGGGATACATTATAGTGAAAATGAGAAAGGACTCTTGGCCAATACACCACTGGTAGCCACCAACAGTTATTTGCCTAACCAAAAGCTCACCTTTTAATTAAAACTAAAGACAGACAGACAGAAAGATAGCAACTCTTACTTTGATTAGGGAACTGCTGAACATATCTTACCTTCTGTTAAGAAGAACATTCAAGTGTTCTGAAATCCCAGAAATGTCTGTGAGAAATTGAGGAAGCTCAGAGGCTGAAAGGTCATGTGGGAGGGGAAGGGTGGCTTTTAGATAGAGCCTAGCCAAGCCTTTGTTTTAAGAAGCCAGTCTCCTGATAAAAAAGAAGCTTGGCTACAGAGGTGAGGGTCAGATCACCCTTCTGAAAGTGCCATCACTGAAGATGGCATCACTGAAGATGGTTTGCCACTGAGCAGAAAGAGACTGGCAAGGCAAACGCCCCCAGTCGTCCCAGGGAATGCAGTCCAAAGGAAAAGGAACTCGGCAAGCTTTTTAATTTCAGCAAAACATATGGATATCATGAGACACTGGATGAGCTTTTCCTATCAGTAAGTAAGAGAGACTGTCTGGGAACTAGCTTCATTTGGCAAGATAGAAAACTCTGGGTCTGAGACAAGGCTTTGACTAAGTCGTTCCCAGTTTCATACACAAACCTGGCGTGGCAGCAAGAACAGTCCTGAGTGTGGCCAAGAAGATTGTGTGAGATGGCATTTTACTTTGATAGAGTGAGAAAACCTGGGGAAGGGAGAGCCTAGAAAACGGAGGGGATCAGAACAGAAGTAGATGCTAGCAAAGAAGCCAGAAGTTATGAGGATCTGGGGAACGTATTAGTCAAATATGTCTATTAAAGACATGTGTATATATGGCAGCATCTTGTGAATTCAGGGAACATCATGCCAATTATGACCAACAGAGAGCCATAATTTTGGTAAATGCATAAAAGGGAATTCAGTAAAACTGGGAAGGTATCAGATATAGGATTTGAATGAGTGTAAGTATTTAAACGAATTTAACAAGCTTAAAAGCAAAAGAACAATCAGAGTATTTTGCCATGGAGGATGATTTCAATTATAATGGGCAGGAGGGAGACATAGTGGAACAACATTTTATCTACGTACAACATGTTCAGGAAAGAAAGACTGGTCCGCAGAGGCAGAGGAGATACTGCTGAATAGAAGGATAGCATAAGCACTATTTAGATGAACTTTAAGTGGGAAGCACTACGCAACTGAATCTCCAAAGACAAATAAAGAAATGCAAAACTAGAAATTCAACAGCATTTTAACAACTTTCAGAAAGTAAAGACATTAGCAGGCCTTAGTTGCTATATAGCCAGCTTAAGAGAAGGAAACTGAGTGAGCAATGTTGAACTCAACTACTAACAAAACTGTATTAATAGGGACTTTGGCTACTCCCCTGTGCTTGGCCAAATAGATCAGGAGGAATACAGATTAAAAGAGAGATTTCTTGACACCTGAGGCAACAGCATCTTGGAAAAGTGACACCCGAAAGGAACAAACTAGTCTTAACTCAGATATTAATCACAAACGGATCATAGCTGACTCACTAAGTCTTAACGTCTAGATGGACCACAAGGCTATTCAGTACAGCAGCTCCTATGTTCCTGGATCAAAACTTTAATCTCTTTGAGGTGGTATTACTTTATTTTCTTTAAAAACTCTTGACATAAGGACATATTTTACTATCTAAGAAATTGATCAAAGCGCAACTTCATCTTTCTCTTCCTAAACCTACCCTTAAAATAGGGTCAGAGGAGGACAAAACATGGCTTTATGAGCTGTTCCTCCCCCCAAGAGACTGAAAGAGACTCCCCTCAAGAGACTTTCTCACCTACAGCTACACAGTGCCCAGGTGTTCCTGCTTTCCGAGCACAGTTTTATGCTGGCTTCACAGCAAACCAGCCACAACTGGTGTTGACACCAAGCCGTGTTTCAAATGCGCCTACCCACCTCTGCTTGCTTCTGTAGGAACACTACTGCAGCTTAGTTCCATTCTAGACACAAAACATGCATTGCAGCCTCACGGAGCACTAAGCAGGGCTAGTCTTCACTGCAAGTTGCCATCTGTGTCACAACACAACCTTGAAGAGTCCCACTGGCACGACGCCCACAATGACTTTGCAAATACATTCACCTAAGTTGCACTCAGCATTGTGGCAGCCAGCTGCAGTTAAAACCTGCTGGGACCACAGCCTAAGCACGATTAGCTGGCACAATGACAATCTTGTGTTTGCACTAACTTCAACTCCAAAGACAGGAGGAGTAAGCAATATACCAGTGAGAAAAGTTGTAATTTGTGTATGCATGCATGCTTTGCGGAAACTGTACAAGGCAGTATTGTACGCATAAAGGTGAATAGTAAGAAGAAAGGTAATGAATGAAAGGAGGTTATATAACCATAGAAAGAAGTAAAAAACAAAAAAAAAACAACAACAACAAAACAAAAACGAAGAACAACCAAACACCAAGATATGAAAGAGGTGCAAGTTAAGAGGTACAATCTGGGAGTGGACAAAGATGACAAAGTTGGTAAAAACAATATACCAGGACAGGCAGGCATGACAGGAGGCCCACTGAGCATCCCATGGTTGTTACAGACATGTAGGATGTCCACTTGGGTGGGAAAGAAGAAATTAGGCAAAAAGGATTCAATGGAGCAGTACATCTTTTGAAACAAATGCGTCCTGTAGCCTATGCTGAAAATGTCTTTTTTCTGCACTTCAGGCATATTAACAGTTTAATATATGATAGTATCATCAGTGACACTGAGAACACTGGGCTTCAGTGAATCTGTAGATTTGTTTCATCTTTAACTAATTTGAACCTTTAATCCTCTTGCTTGTGCAAAATCTTCTTCGTTCAGGTCAAAGTATTAAATGGGCTCAAGAAGTAAATAAGGAAATAAATACCAGAAACCCCATGGGGAACATTTAAATTAAAGTTTTCTAATAGTCAAATCAACTTAATGCTGTGATCAGCTTCTTTCCCTTCCCCCTTCACTGCCCTCCATCTCTGTGAGTAAAACTGTGGGAGTAAATAGCCAAAAAATAATAATAAGGAAGGGACTTTAGGTTTCTTTTAGTTTCTTGATGCTTTTCTTATTTTAGCTGTTGTCATCATAGATATACAGGAACTTCTGAAACACAAATTTGTGAAAACAAACACACAGCCCGAAACATTGGCACCCCCAATTTTCCCCACCTTTCACTCCTGGTTCACGCTCTACTGTATGCCAGTGTTGGTTAGGCATCTGACTTTTTTAGGGATATAAACTATGCTGATGCAAAACCTTGTGTAGACAAAAATCTTGCTGAGATAACTGTCTTCCACCAGCATAACATATTTCAGTTAATGAGTCAGAATACGCTTTGATATCAGTATAAATGGTTCCTCCTGGGGGGAGGATTGCTTCTTTACTGTTAAAATGTAGATAAGTTCTGAACTTTTCTCTTCCTTTACTTGGGCTTAAATCAGTCAAACCTATATCTAGTATTTCTCATCCAGAAATAACACAGCTTCTTTTCATCACCTTTTTGACTGTTGGTCCCTTTTCTGCGTTCCTGCTTTTGATTGTAAGCTCACCAGAAAGGGGTGTATTTAAAACCCTCTTGAAAGCAGAAGTTCTGTTTCAAGCAACAGTAACCACAGGATCAAATGCCTCCAATCTCAAAAGAAAGAAAACTGACTCAAAAGCTTGAAGCTAACGAATGGTTTGCAGTTGTCCGAGACGCTTGTCTTTAATATTGAGGAAGCAATGACTTTCTGGCCTCCGGAGGTGCATCTCCTAGACAGGCAGGCACACAACAAAATGAAGTCTTAATGCCATGAGCTTCTTGAGACTGCTGCAATAACATTCTGGCAGACTGGGCTCCCTTGGCTCTTTATACTTGCAGCAATTTGAATGTCTCTTTCGGTTTAGCGTGATGCTTGGCAAATTTCCCAATCTTACATTATCTGGGAAAGGAAGACAAGAGAAGCTGGTACGTTGGGAGAGCCTTTGAAGAAGCTTCTTCTTTGCTGCTTGTTCATAGCAAAACAGTTGGCTGCGTGCAGAAGTGTTCGGACGGCAGCTTAGGCTGCTAGCTTGAAAAGAGTTTAACTGAATTGCATCCAGGCACCAAGATGCTCAGATACCACAGCAATGTGTGTGGTATAAGAACCTAGATAGAGGAAGATTAGATAGCAAATCAGACAGAATTTTGCATGTGATTTCCTGGGTTTGTCTAAACTTATAGCAGCAACAGTTAATTATAGGAGTTTCTGAAGACTACTCCTGGGTGGGTTATGTCACTTATACATTCAATTCCAGCCAGAAATTGCCGGCTGAGAGTTACTGCTGTGGCAGAAAGCCCCTGCTGATGCAAAGCTGATGGAAACAGTCCTTTTGCCTTCCCACTCAGAGGCAGAGCAGCAGACATCGGTGATGGAAGACTTGGGGGAAAAGAAGGAGGATGACCATAATAGTTAAAGTGTGACACAAAGAGAGTCAAGATGGGCACAGGTCATCAGTGAAGACAGACAGACACAGGAGGTGGTTGTACACGGGAGGTATTTGTGGTCATCCTCTAGGTGACTGCTTTACCTACTTCCAGATCTAGTCCCTTGCCTTCTACCACACACAAATCCCTCAGCTCTTGCAACCGCTTCTTCTGGCACTTAAGTAAGGGCAGCTCTTTAACAGCAGATTAATGCTTTAATGAAATTCTTGAGGCTACTTTGAAGTGACTGAGCAAGACAGACTGGTGTTTCAGCAGCAGCTGCTTGGGCACATTGTGCATATTGTTGTACAGAAAAGACAGTGTTCTAAGTCTTTATGCACAACAGAAGTTATCCCTTTTTCTCTGGTAGTTGAGCTTCATCTAAACAGTAGTTGCACAAGTTTCACAGCAGCAGGAATAATTAGGCTGCCTGGATTGCTCCCTCTTCCTCTCCACAGAACTGCATTCTGCCATATAGACCCACCTGCATGTAGAAGTATTTAGAAAAAGTAAAAGGCAAAGGTTTTGGACATCATAGCAGTTTTGATCTGCAGTTTCCAATCTGTGAAGTCTTATTTATTTTAGAAAGTGGGAAAGCTTTCAAGCACTGATTTCATAGGTAATGCATTTATTTTTTCTTGGCTGATATTCTTGATTTTGTTTTTTAGTCTTTCCTTTGAGTATCTGAACTTTTGCATGAAATTTCTGCTCACTTGGAAACACCAGCAGATCAAATAATTACCAGTCTTTCCTGCCTAAGTTAAGGGCCTTCTCCTTCCTAGTGGTGTTAGTTCAAGGTCACAACAACAGATTTAAACACTTCACAAATTTGCATCTGACTTGCTGTCCACAGAAATTGTTCATTAAAAGATCCAATTTCCATTGGCATTCTCCCTTTCAAAGGATGTCAACAGGAAATATAAATGCTCAGCTCTTTGTGAAGGATCTGCAAGGACATGCAGGCTTTAAAAAAATAAAAAATAAAAAAAGCAGCAGTTAACCAAATCCTTTAGTTTCTGTTTTGAATGACTGGCCATAGGAATGCAGGCTAAGCTGTATCTCAGCTGTTCCCAAAGATGTGTATGTGTAACTTGTTGATAGTGGTGCTTCAGGCGGCAGCGATAGCAGTGTGACCACCCTCATGTTCATCGTCTTGCGGCAGAACCAGCCCCCACCTCCTCTCAGGAAAAAACAGGCACAAGAGAAAACAAAGAGGGATCTGTTGTTTCAGGGGGCTGGCACCCGTACCTCCCACTCTTTACAAAAAAGGAGAGATCCTAGGTCGCCTCGGCCCTCACCCTGAGCTCCCAGCACTGCTGGGTTGTAAGGAGCGGCATAGCTTGCTCTGGTGATTAATGTGAGCGTCTGGTACGCGGGAGAGCTGAGACTTGCCTTTCAGGATCTGCAGGGGATCGGACTGATAAGAGCAAAACTTGACACCCAGGATACCAGCTGACTTCATTGGGAACTACACGTCACCACCAAAAGGAAAGAAGAGCCCACCAAACCCTAGAGTTTCAGCACTGTGTTTTTAAAATCTCACCGGTGCCCAAGGTATATATCTCTTTCACAGTAAAAACTACTTAAAGTGTACTGTAAATGCACAGACGCAGATCAATGCTGAACATCTGGTTAATATAAATTACAGTCTTATTTTGCACATAAAAGTTCCTAGGGTCTACATGACAAAATCTGGCCAGCATAACTATCTCATGGGGAAAAAATCACATCTCTAGCCTACAAAGATAACTATTTTGGCATGATTCCTCTCCCCAGTATGCAGACTTACATAGACTTAACACCAAACTGTGGAGTCCTTCTGCCAGTGCAGCTCACATTGTTTGGGAGGTATTTAAACCATGCTGATAGCCTCCTCCAACTGGTAGAAACCATGTCTCCATCAAGTGATTTGGCCAGAGCAGTGACAACAGCAAAGACTCAAATTAGTACAAAATAACCCTTTTTCTCCTGCTACTCGTCTCTAGTATTTTTCAGTTTTAAAGCTTTCCACTAAAAGGAAACACACAAACTTCGTGCCCTTTCTTGTATCAGCAATGCATTATTTCCTTTTTAAGAGGAATTAAAACATGCATATGGGTGGGAAGTGTGTCTCTTTCCAACATCCCGATGCTTTTTGGAGGGAAGGGCTAGGAAGGAGGAAAGAGCAGATGGGCCTGGCAAAGGGAATTAGCACTTCTGCAGTGGGATGCCTGTTGTTTGTTTTGGTGTTGGTTTTGGAGGTGCATGGGCAGAGATTATTTGCATTTCATTAAGGCTTCATATTTTGTTTTTGCATGGTGACATTTGAATAAATCTAACGGTCATAGCTAACGGGTTACAACTGTGCATGCAAATGAATTTAAGAGCTGTTTTGAATAGCAAAACAAAAGTCCTTCAATCTGTTTGTGAATCATATCCCTACATCCTGATTTTCCTTGTTCTTTTCATACAGTCCCTGTTACCTGATAACATTTGCCAAAGGACTTTCTGGATGAACAGAAAAATTGAAGATTTCATAGCCAACCCTAACCTGTGAGCACTCTGCCAGGCAAGGCAACTTACAAAGCAAGCATGGGCTCAGTAGGGTTCAGCTCATGGTGGCAACAGGCAGCTTTCATGTGTACTATTCAGACAGTTGACTTTGTCTGATATTCCCATTTGTCTCAGCCCGCACAGACTCTCCTAACTCCTCTCCCTGCTCAGTCACCCTTCATAAGTCTCCCGTGTCTTGTGGTTTCGTGCAAGTGGTGAGCAGAACACAAAGGAGGAGGAGAAGGAGTGGACAGGAGGCACCCGCACCAAAACCAATCTTTTCTGAGCCAATGCAGACCAGGAACTTCCCCTTATATTAAATTCCCATTACCACTTAGCTGTGAAATGATGAAAAAACATGGACAAGCCACTGAAAGGCCTTCAGGAACAGCCCCACAAGGCAATTCAGAAGTGCATATGCACACTGATGCCGGTGATCTTCACACCTGTGTGTGATAAGTGCTGGAAGGGGGCTTACAGTTTGCTCCACCGGGCTGCCTCACTGCCAGGCCACATCTGCCTGCCTTGCAGCTGATGCTGGCACACAGCACCCACCGGGGTACAGCATGCAGGGTCTGGCTCAGGAAATGGCAGGAGAAAGCAGTGAGAAAAAAAACGCTACCTCGTCTCTTCCTCAAATAAGGCTTTTACAGGTGAGCAAAAATGGTTTGGGCCACTAACGAAGTGTAGCTTGCCAAAGAAAATACATGCACAAGCTCATATGTTCCAGGTGGCTGCTGGTAGAAGTGTAGCTGCCCATTTAAGTCTTCAGCATTTTTTATTTGGCTCAAGGGTTTTTTTGTGCTTATTCATTAAATTGCAGATTTATCGTAAGGTTACTTTATGTAACCCTCGCTTGTTTCATTCCCCCGGTAAATCAGCTGATTGTCACAAGATTTAAAAAACAACAACCAAAGCCTGCTTCAAGCTGTGTGAGGAATGCATGGCATCTCTGAAGAAGGTGCCACTTCACCTGAACTTTTACCAGAGGCTGCTGCAGCAGTGCAGTGTTGTCCAGCACAGGGCTGGAGCGCTACGGCTGCAGCAACGCTTCTGTGCTGCTGGAGCTCAAGGCTGAGTGCAAGGCAGGCGAGCCAAAGGTATCTGGATCAGAACTCCCTGTTTAGACAGCAAACAGGGGATCAAGTATTTCCCTAAGAGATGTTAAAACAAGCAGCAGAAAAAAAAATGCATGACTGGTCCCTCGTGGCTCAGCTGATGGCACAGCCTGCTCAGACTAGTTCGGTTTCACCCTTCGCATTCACGTGCACTGCCTGTTCTGGCAGAGACCACTTCAAGCAAGCCCTTCCTTGGCAAACCCTTGGTCTTTCTGTCTTTCTTTTCCCTGTTTACCTCAGCTAATACCTGTGCCTCAAGCCCTTTCACAGCACAGCTGGATACATTTATTAAACAAAACCCTCCATTACTGAAGTGGTGGGCTGATGACAAAAGCTGTGCCAAAGCACTTTGAACATTTCTACAAGCAGCTACTTTCAGTTCCCATTTCTCAGACTGTTACATGATTTAACTCTTTTGCAGCAGCCTGAGAGTAACAGACACTGGCAGCTGGAGCATGCAGGGAACATAATGGTGTATGTGTTCATATTTCTCTCTGTCACTACATTACAAGCCGGCTCCAAATTTTCAAATTTAGCTTTTTAATTTAGGTAGGCTATTTCCAGTGTAATGGCACTCAAATTGAAAATAAATTACTAGCAAGACAGAATTTAGACCAGACTTTGAGAGAACAGGCCTGTGTTGCCATTCAGACCCATTTTGTCCTTATTTTTGAGTCATTCAAAAAGTTGTAAGTGTTCCCAATACATCGTGCTTCTTTGCAAAGGATATGGTTGCGTGATGGTACAGTATGAGTTCCCTTAGCAACTCCATGATGCTTGCTCTGTCCTCCAAAGTGATCCACAAATCACTGTGGGTGTTTGATAAGTTTGTATGTAAGTATGAACTCATTAGAAGTGATTTGATAAATTTGGCTAGAAGAAGATGGCCTAAAACCGGATGGTTCTCAGTGCAACTAAGATTAGTGAAAATATGTGCAATTTGTTTCTGTGTACAAATTATATACAGCTTCTAGCATTCAACCCAAGTAGTATGACTCCAGAAGCTAAAACCAAACTGCTAAATATTGATGTAAGAAAATACCAAATTAGTTGAATGGGCTTATAAACCTGCAGAAGCTCTGAAAAAGCTGTGAGAAGAACTTGTCAAGGACTGAGTAGAGCCTGAGTAGAGTTTGACTGTGTTGTTTGAATACAGAGGAGTTTGTTCAGACTGCCTTCTTGACTTCTTTCTCTCCATAATGCTAATATTGCTCCCTCAGAAGTGGCACCCATTAAATGCCACCAATGAGCCGCTACAGTAACACTATAGCTGATGCCAGGAATACCTCATTTTAATGTGGGCCTTTCCAGGAATAAGAAAACCAGGCAGCCTCCCCTAGGTCTGGGCTTTTGCATATTGCAGAGCCACGTCTAACTGAATTAAGTAGAGATGCCAAGACGAAATTGCTGAAACATTTCTCATGCTGACTTGGTTTAACAAGAATGCAGCCTTGTCTGAACACTGCATGGCTTGCCATACAAGTTGAACAATCTACACCTTACTAACCCCATATTTTAAGGGTTGACCATAGCCTGGGTTGATCCTCCATCTCTCTCAACTATGGAGTAAATCCGTCTGCTGCCAGGTTCATTATCCAGAACCATGAACAGGAACAGTCATCCCCTTTACTATAACCAGTCAGATTAATATATTTCTAAGCATATGCATCGGTTTTTATGAACAAATCTAACTGCAATTAGTCTCTACTCCTTAGATGTCTCCATCGGAGTGCCATGTTTAGACAGCAAAAAATCCAAATACTATTTCCATTTATTCGAATTTACATGGCCTTCCATGAGAGCCTGGCATCAGTAGGAGCGGCAGGATATGCCCCCAAGACCACAGGCTCACCAGTGCAAGTATTTAAACAAAAAGATAGCAAGAACAAAAAACAACAAACAAAGAACTTAGGTGAGACCACTGTGAAGAGAACCAGTTTTGTCCAAAGACAGAAACCTCAGATATCACTGGAGAAACAAAAGGGTATACAGGCAGCAACTAATCTAAGCTGCATATCTAAGGGGTATAGTGAAAACAGAAGGCAGAATAGATTCACTGACAAAGGTGAGGGGCAAAAAAAAAATAAACAAAACAACAGAAAACAAAACCAGAAAAACAACCAACCAAACTAAAAACACCCTGGATGGGGATTTGATCGGGCATACACATGCTAAAGCCAGTCCCTGGGCAGGTTCCCCGCCAGCGGTCAGCAGAGTGGCGTGGTGACACCTTCTTTTCCAGCACATTATAATTTGATAAAGTGCACCTGGCTGGAGTGCCAGCATGTCAGCACTCCCAGGCAGAAGAAGATATCGGCCTCTCTAAAGATACCGACCTCGTGAAACACCACACTCGGCACACCACCGTCTGTGGCTGAGCTGTCCTGATTTGCATGTCCTCACTACTCGGGCTTGCATAAAAGACCCATGGACACTTCAGGAGAATAACAGCTACAGATCTATTTTTTTATGTTCCAAGAACTTTTCTCATTAGCTTCAGGATGACATTTTAATGAGGTTTCACTGCATAGAAAACAGGGGATGATTTAAGCAGCTCTCTCGGCTCTCTCCCTCCCCAAACTCTCTCTGAAATGAGTTACCATGCAGGATCGAAAGCTTTTACGAGAATTTATGTCGCTCATATTGAGGCAGTGGTGAGTGAAAAGTCATTCAGCTGCTACATCTCGGCATCGGAGTGGATGTCATTCCCTCTCCCACCGTAACAGATGGCAGAGCTGTGTCATTCAAACCTGGGCAGGTTTCTTCAAAAGCGTGGAGCTGGTGTGTGTTTGTTTGTTTGTTTGTTTTGGAGTCACGGAGAGGGCAGCATGAAATAGCCGCAAGGCAATTCCCGTTCAGTAAAATGGAAGTCTCACTGGCTCTTCATTCAATACAATGTGGCTCAAGAGGATATCCTGTCAAACCAATGATAACGAGGGAAATAAAGTCACTTCCTCAACAGCTGTTTGATTCAGGTAGAAAAAGGAAGTCTTTACTTCCTCGTGTTTGCTCTCCCCACCACCCCCTCAGTCACAAATGCAGAATGCCATGCCGAGGCTGGCTTTTCCCTTTGCATAGTCAGGAGGGAGCAGTCGTGTCATTAATGTTTCGCTGGGCGCAGCATATGGGAAGTATTTACTCCTCTGCAGCCTGGAAGCTAGGGCCTGCCTCTCGGGCAGGGATGAAGGCCGAGCTGCAAAAGGACCGAGACTAAATAAACTCCGAGTGCAAGAAAAGAATGTTTGTGTAATTAAAGAGGACATTTGTTTCGTGGATCAGCACTGTCAAATTTGGGCCAGCGGAAGGGGAGGGCAGTGTGATCTGGATCCTCTGCTTTGAGACGGCCCTGACGCAGGGCACTCTCACACCTCCTCACCCTCGCAGGCAAAATTCAACAAACTCCATTTTTGCCCCAGGCTCCCTGGAAAGCTGCTCAGTGCCATCCCCACGGTGTCTCCCCATGTGTGGTTCAGCAGGCAGGGGGGCTCTCGGCATGCCCCTGGCCTGCCAGTCGGGCCTGAGAAGGTGAGGCCGCCATCTCGGGTGCGTAGTACCAAGAGGGACCTAGGCAGAGCATCTTTCCCTCCAACACTCCATCTTTCCTGCTGGGTGGAAACGGTCAAGGTGAATTTGCACAGTAAACCAGCGACGGACTGATTTGACTTCATAAAAGCTTCCAAAGAAATTGCTTTCAAAAAACTTACAGAGCTGAATGAAGAGTTCTTTTCCGTATAACTTTTAACTGCCCTGATATAATTTTACATCCAGGATATAACTTTCCATTAAATTTTAAATAGGCAGGTCTTAAAATAAAGGCCTACAAGCGTTTTCTTTCCAATTGTGTAAGATTTCCAGAAAGGTTGACCAAGCCAGGACTTACCTCGGTCTATTTGCCAAGGGGACCCTTGCTTTCATTATAAAGAGTGCTTTTCAGAGTACATCAAGTGTTTCAAGCAATTTTGCTAATCTTATTTGTTTTAGAGCAGATTCTTTTATTTTAAACAGACTGGTTTAGGTGACAAAAATCCAGTGACAAATACATGGGTTTATAGAAGGAGACAAACCTTATGAAACAGTCAGGATTCTGTTTAGGGTTCACTTTGTGCTAAAATAGTTTCCAGTAATGGGTCATACTTCTCTCCCCCCTCGCCTTGTTTTAGTACATAAAATGGACATGTGTTTATTTAAAACAGGTTTGAAACTTAAACAAATAGTGACAGGCTGTTCAAACAAGCTTCGGAAATAGGCCTAATCAGGATGTTTGAGAAGGGGAGGAGGAATGATCATAAAGAGCTACTTGTAATATATAGTGCAGACACCATTAGGTTGGGTTCATGTTATTGTTGTAATAATCTCTGATGAAAAAGTACTGCATGCTGCACAGTTTTTGTTAGCATTCCTCTTTTGAACCATAGGTTATGCCATACTTTTGCCTGGTCTTCAAATGTTACTGTAACCCTCTGTCCATCCTCATAGCAAGTACCGGGAGATCAGTGAGTCATTGGAAATGGCCTTCAGACCAAACTGGGCTGAATGTTCCTAAACTGAGGTATAAAGAAAGCACAAAATAGGCTCATTTTGCAGTTGATAGTGTGTGTGCATCAGCTGTCATAACTATACAGAAGTGAGACCCAGCCCACTGAAAGAAACCATGGAAATATAACATTAAAATATTTTCACGACTTGCATTTCCGTGTTTTGTTTTGTTTTTTTCATTTCCTCTCTTTTCCACCCATAATATCACCAAGTGTTGAACTTTACCCTTCTTGTATTTTTATAAGGCCCGATCTTGAACTCCCTATCCAGACAAAGCTCCCATGGAAGTCAGTGAGCCTGCACTGGCGGCAACAGGATTTAGCCCAGTCTGTAACATTTTAGGATATTGTGTTACTTCATAGCCTTAAGGAGAAATAAAGGAAGCTTTCCAAAGAGCTGCACTGCAAACTCTGTGCTTTTCAGCTCTGCAACAGCACAGCTGAATATTAAGGCCAGAGTTTGCAAATGTCTATTTCAAAAACCAGGCAGCAATGAGAAAGTTGCCAAATTTTCTCAGGAATGAACAGTTTGCTTTAAGACATTCCCCCCAAAGGTTAAGCTGCTTTCACTTAAGAATATACCCTTGGATACCCATGCTTGAAAATGATTGCCTGGAGTAACAAGCATTGAGAAATAACAGGAGGAACATGATTCAGGTCAATCTGTGGGCCAAATCCTATAGCTATTCTGTTACTGACACACTCATTCTTATATAAAACATGCACCAATATTATTTAATGTAAAGACATGTTTTGAAATTACATACATTTTACTTATTTGAGTCTCACTCAGCATCTAGTGAACAGGCAAATGGCACAATATAAAAAAACCTTACACGCCCTCTCGTGGTATAACCACAAATGCTTTTATTTTTACAATAACTAGAGAACGCTAATGATGAAGGCTAATTTAACTTACGTAATTTATGGAAAATACACCTGGCTGGAAGGTTTATATGAATGGTGGAGACCTTTCTGTCTTAATTCCTGCAGTAATCCATGACATATGTGCAATTTTAGAAGGCAGGTTACCTCCTAGCTTAGTAACATTACAAAACATCTAAAGGCATCATAACATAAATAGAGAATGTTTACATACACCAAAAAAAAAGAAAAGGAAGGAAGCCTAGAGTAATAAGGAGGGATGGGAAACTCCACACTGGATAGCTATTTCATGGGTTTATCTCAGTAGTTTGAGTGCAGGCCTTGACTGGTTGCAAAATAAAAGAATTGTCCTAAACCCTGCTATGAGTTGTGTCCCATTTTTAAAGTCATTCAGCTTTACTATTTATTGCTTTCATGCAACACGGTATAATTTACCTCTCAGAATGCTCTGAAGTTTCATGTTTGTAAGGAATCACGGGCAGCTTGAAAGAAATACATTAACCGCGGGGTGTTACCGGTCTGATCAGTAGCCTAGTAAAATCCGACTGTATTTATGGACCACAAAAACTTTAATATTTAAACAGGCTTTCCATTCGGTGCTTGCATGCATCTCCAGACATTCTCAGAGCAGCTCTCCTTACGTACAGGACTGCATCTTGAAGGAGGAAACACAACATGTTTTGGGCTCAGGGCAAGCATTCCCTTTACCCCCCCACACAATTCAACTTGGGGGCAGCTGTGAGAAGTGGCCAGCCCTCTGGCACTGTCTATTTCCCCCTCCTCTTCCTCATGCTGAAGGTAGTGGCTGTAAGCTCCAGGGCAAGTCAGGCTGACAAGACAACCACATGGAGAAACAACTCTTTTTTCAGGGCTGGGTTACTCTTGTGCCAGATCAGCTGGTTGGCCCGACTGACCCTGCAGCCAGACCAAAGTATGACTATCAGGAGCTCAGGACCGAGATGTTACCCCTTCTGGTGCCAGTCATGAAAGACCAGCAGAGGCATAACACAGTACTGCACCTTAACAGCTTTAATCCACACAGATGAAACATCTCAGTGGCTACTACGTGTAGTCTTCTGAACCCACCCCTAGGGAACCCAATAAACACTGCCTTATTTTCAGCAACACCGACCAGCAAAATAGATGCCCCATGTCCAGTGGAAACAAAAAGTTTGGAGAATGAAGTTCCATTTACCTCCTTTGTGTATTTTTGTATTTATACGATGAGGAGCCAAAAGGGAGGTACTCATGTTTTAAAATGCTGTTCCTGTATTTTCTGTTAGACTGTGCATGCCTATAGCAGATGTCAGGCTGTAAGCAATTACAGCAATGTTTGTAAAGAAATAGGCAGGAGAACTTTGCACTAAGCACTGCACAAAAACATAGCTCCCAAACCACTATTTTAAAAGGTTTGTGTTGGTTTTTTTTTTTTTTCCTTTTTTTTTTTTTTCCTGCTGGATGACCACTGTGCATGAAGAAGCGCCCCTCCCTCTCTTAAAAAATTACTGGGATTCTGATATTGCTTTATTTCCCTTTCTAGGATGCCTTCGTGGAGTTGTATGGCAACAGTATGAGGCCTTTGTTCGATTTCTCCTGGATCTCTCTGAAGACTATCCTGAGTTTGGTTCTGGTGGGAGCTTGCATCACTCTTGGCGCTTATCTCGGACATAAGTAGAGTCACCCAGTTTATCGTGGATTACAAAAGTCTTTCAAAACAGCAAAATAATATTTTTTTTCTGTAGCACAATGGTATTTTATGAGCAAAACAACTTCCTGGCTAAAGATTAAATCAGCTATTACTGCCAAAGGAAATATCATTTATTTTTACATTGCAGGAAAATTATTTATTAAAAGATATTTACATTTTAACCTGCTATTTTCAGAAACTCTGCAAGTTGTATCTGTCATCACATCATGTTGTTATTCTTAACTTTAATGAGCCCCATTGTCTTTTAGGTTCTTTTTTTTTTTTTTTTTTTAATTAATGCAGCTGGCTGGATTATTTTATCTCTGAAGAGCAAATATACTGACAAAGACCTACCTGCTTACACTTAGGAAGGCAGTTACTTGAGCTGCTAAAGGCTGCGTAATTGTGTTGATTTTCCTCGCATTTTTTTGGATGGCTGGGAGGGATCTGAAAGAAAAGGTCAGTGTGAACGAAGTTCTAACCCTGTCCTGCCAGCAAGAACTGACGGAGTAAACAGTTCAACATGGTACATACGTGCAGTCAAAATGGCAACTTCTTGAAGGACACTTGGCTATCCCTACAGTTTGAAATATGATTGCCTATGCCTTGTAAACATGCATTTTCAAGTTACCAGTCGTGCCATCACATCATAGTCATACTAGTATCATCCAATACCCTAATGTGTGTCAACTGAAATAATTTTTAATAGAAGTGTGAAGTTAAATCTTTGGGGCTTGCAGGAAATTACTGTTCCAATGATTTTCTCAGCAGTAAAACATTTTCATGGCTATTGACACAGAAACATCAGGAGACCTTAAGTGCCTGCTTCGACAGAGCAGAGCTGGAGTCTGAAGACCTGACCTGTGTCCCACTTCAGTGGGCTCGTATCTGCAACTAATCCTGTTTACTTACGGAGCTTCTCCAGGGGTTTGAAACCAATTAAATGTGGTTCTCTAAGTCCCTGAAAGTTGAAAAAGATTTTAATTTTATTCGGCAAGAAACAGACCTCAGCTGAGTTACAAATTAGCTCTGACTATCCTTGTTTATCAAACTGGACACCAAAATCAAGCTCATTTTCATAACAAAAAAAAAAAAAAGAAAGTGAGCTTTATCCTCCTGCCCCTCACCCCCAAAATTATTTCATGGTAATAAATTCCTAAGACTGTCTACAGAAGAAAAGATGACGAAGAAACTCCAACTCCTCTATCTGGACAGAGACTCTCTGACACCTCGGTCGCACAGGTGCCTACTGTCATTTCAAGCGAAAACAGGGTGGAGGAAAAGGGGAGGGTGAAGTCATCTGCCCCTATTTTAAATGCAACTCAAGTACAATTAATGCAGACTACTTGATATACAGTTTTATAAACAGACCTGTGTTCTGAGACCAGACGTGTCGATATATGTCAGAGCGGGGCTTTTCCATGTGCTCGGAGGGGTCCAGAATTGCTGAGGAAGCAGAAGAATCTGAGTGTGTCGCACGGACTGCTCTGAGTAATGGAAATCTCCGTCTCCAATCAAGCGCTCCTATTTTTTCTATGAAACTTTTGAAGTCTGGGATTTGTGGGTAAATGGACATCCAGAGAGAGAAAGAAAAGGTTGCAAAGCTCTGAATAAAACGTACCGTACAATACAGAAGTGCTATAAGGCTGAAAAAATGCAGTGAATAAACTGTAGATTCAACCTCAAGATTTCAGTTGGATAACTTTGTGGCATTATATGCAAAATAGCTCCATTAACTTGGGAATGTAATATGTTCAATGTTAAGGCTGTAGTCGATGTTGTGTCTTCAAAGCTGCTTTTTTGTTTGTTTGTTTGTTTTTAAGAGTTGTACATCTCAGCATTTTTACTGCTATTTAGTCATGGCACCTACACTTCGTATGAGCAAAGACAGAATGAGCTTACTTTTCAAATTTGAAATTACTTTTAATTTTATAGAAGCATATAAAGGAAATGTTTCTAAGAACACAAAAATGTGATCTAAACTAGGCTTGATTTTAAAAAAATAAAATAAAAGGAAAGAAAAAACAGCATCAAAACAGAAACACCTGCAATGTTTTTAGAGTGCTTCTGTCAGAAGTGAGCGTATACATGCAGGATTCATATGAAAAACATTCTAAATGAGAGCAACCAAGTATTGCGGATTGAGTGTGGGCTTTGTATTTTTTCAGCTACAAAGCTGAATTTGTTTGAAGCCAATTTCCAAACTGGAATTGGCTGGTATCGAGCTAATGTTTCATTTCACAATCTAGTCTTCGTTTCAATTTGTGCCCATACGCCCATTGAAGTTCATGAACTATTAGACCTCAAATTGTTTCAATATTGTTTATTTTATTAAAGGTTTACATTGTCAAAAGTAATAAAAGAGTAACTATCAATTCCAGTGCTGCTATACTACAAGGATAATTTGAATGGCTTTTATTTTTAATACCTTCCAATGGCAAAAGTTTTTTAAAGCTGCTTTAGAAATAATATGAAGAAGACACATGATACACATTTAAATGAATATTGAGGATTTTGTGTTCTGTTGTGTCTACTCACTGGACTTTCCAGTGTACTAGTTAATACCAGGCAAAAAGAAGAGTTGTGATGACTGTTGATGATTTTATTTTATTAAAGAGCTAATGGAATTTTCCCATCCTGACTGCAGAATAGTACAGTATTGTGGCTGCATTAGCTATAACGGTAGTTGGTAATACATTTATTAAGAAACATAGTAGAAACATTGAATGTATATAAAAGCTTGAACTTCTTTAATAAAATCCTCTCCTCTCACTTACGCATTTCTTTTGCAATAATTCCTGTCTTTCCTATTCTTCATTACACTGTCACATAGAATTTTGTTCCACAAAATGCCTTACAGACTTTCATGCTCCAAGACTACACTTCAGTGAAAATCCATCCTCTGTCACTACGCAAACACACATAGCTGGTCACTCCCTGTGTACCCGAGTTGTCAAAGCAAAAGTTAAAAAAGGAGGGACACTTCTGAAGTTGGTTAGGCGTGGAAGATCAGAGGACAACATAGGAAGAGGTCAAGAAGTAGAGGGAATCAGAAAGCTCACTGAAATATCTCCCTGGTTAAAGATGACTGTTAAATGGAATTTGTTCATCTTTCATTCTTTCCCTTGAAAAAGGATGATACAAAGGCAGAGTAACCGATTACAGAGACCCCATGATTATTCTTCACAGTAAAACTTAATTCTGAAGGCATTCTTTTGCAAAACAGAAAATCCTTAGGAATTTGAGAGAAATACTTGATTTGGCTGTATTTAATTTATTTGTCATTAATTCCTTTTCACTCCATTTATTAAGAAAATAATGAAGGAAAATATTTTGCTTCTGAAATAAAATCTCTCTACAATCACCTAAGATCTGTTACAGATCAGTAACTTAGGAACAAATGGAAAAACAAGAAAAAAAAATCTGCAAGCATTCTGAAATCAGAGCTGAAACAAAGGAAATTTCTCAATAGAACAAGCACTGGATCCAACAAAGGAGGAGTGAGGCTGTGGAGGTAACAGAATATACAGATAAGGAAGGGGGCTGGAAGATATGGAGAATGACACTGGTATGTAAGAAAATCTCAAGTTTCAGATGATGCAGGAGTGCACCCAAGGTGGTCTGAAAAATAGCTTTTAACTAAAACTGGATACAAAGTCATGCACTACAACATGACTATAATTACTAAAATTTTTCAATCGCAATTTTTTTAAAAAGTATTATAAAATTATCCAATCATTACAAAACTTCATTGGTTTGCTGTTATGATTTGAGACTACGCAGTCTGAGTAGGGTTGCACTAATAAAGAACAATTATGAAAAAAAAAATGTTTCTTTGAAAGCAGATGTGCAAAGGAAACATTGATGTGGTACAGTTCAAAGAATACAGACCCAGGACACCCCAGCCTTGCATGCACACAGTCTCCCTAGCTCAGTCAGTGGGATTCAGATATATATAAGGTCTGCATGCTTTGACCCTGAAGCATGACACTGTGCTTAGCTGTGCACCTGCATTCAACTTCACAAACCTAGAAGTCCTATTAATTAAAAGTGTAGTGAAGTAGCATGTTTAAAGCCTGTCTTTTTTTCCTCTGTCTTTAAACAAGCTAGCAAAATGATTCATTTGTATTATGAGTTAATGGCTCAGTACTAAACGAAAAATTAAACATCTTTTGATTTATAAGCATAAAAATTCTTTCTCATTGCAAAAGCCCAGCTTTGTTTTTCATTCCTCTCTCTCTTTCAAACCAGGCTACACAAAAAGAAGACAAAAGAGCCAATTTAATCTGTATTTGTTTTAAATCACACTCGTATACTAAGTTAATGCAGCTTCATCACATGATGAAATCTTTCTCACCAAGTTATACAGCATTAAAAATTCCACACAGAACTATATATTTTTATAATTTAAGTAGCATATTTTTTTTTCTTTTTCTTCTGAATATTTGAATTTTAATTATCACCAGCATAAATGTACATAAGCAGATATCGTTTACCCAGTACCTTTGGATGATGTATGTATGGTAATGTAGTTTGTCAGTTTATCATCATTTAATATGATTATGTTGTTCTTTGTCTTTAAAATGTTATAACAACATGCTGCCATTAAACTTTCCATGTCTGTCTAGTTAATATTGTGAAAAAATAATAAAGCACACTGTGAGTTACTTGTTTTGCATTTGAATTGTTTAGGATTGGTTGATAAAACACTACTCCAACATTCATGAGTGCAATCCTATAAATGAAACATGTTTCCTTCTTGATTGTTCTGATGACATGTTCTGCTTGATATCAACATCTTCAGGCTACAGTGAGACTGTAGAAGTACTACTCACCCATGCTTTTTCTCCAGATCCAAAGTATTAGATGATTTTTGTAAAGCCACAGATCTTGGAATTATGGAAATGCAACTGTCTTTGAGCTTTCTTAAAAAAAAAAAAAAAAAACAATAAAAGAAAAAAAACGTTCTACACTACATGGTAGCAGGCATGCTTTAAGAACACATACACACAAAACTTACATCTTTGAAGTTTATGCGACAGAGGCACATAAACAAAATTTTAGTGGTTTTTTTTTTTTAATGCTGTGCTATTTTTCAAGCTAATATCAAAATGTTTAAAAGTTGTGTGTGGTAGCTTGTACGCATAGCAGGTTTGTATTTAACCCAGAGTGCACTGTGCAAGAATGTATTTATAAAATTCACCTTTGAAGGTTCGATGAACTTGTGTCCACAGGCTTCCCATAAGATCAGGGAAAGAGGTGATATTCAGAATAGCTGAGGCGGGCTCTTGGTCTGCCTGGACCGTCCTGATAGAAGATGGAAGAGCTTTCTCCTTGCTTTGACTGTTAGGAGACTGGTTAATCAGGTGCTTAATGTTCCATAGTATAACAACCTCTCACAGCATCCTGTCACACTCACTACAGCATTCAGAGCTGTAGGTCTGCAAGTCAACACCTCAAGTGAGATTATTTGAAGACTCTTCCTTAGACTAACTTTTTCTTTTATCATAGCTTGCACTGGCAGGAATCACAGATATAGTAAGTCTGTCAACTTACATGTCACTTCTTCCAGGTGGGTTCAAAGAGGACAGCAAGCTCCAAATGAGACCTTGGGACAAAATCACTTCTAAATGGGACTTACTTGGAAGAGCATCAGTAGGTATATTCCTTAAGCAGTATGTAAATTAAGCACTAAAGCCATACATAAGTATCTGTGCTGCTGGCAACTGCAAAGGATGGCATTTATCTTACATTCAATAGTTTAATTCTGTTACTGCATTTCTTCCTTCTCTGGATCCCAAAAAAAGAGCAGCCAACATCACATCTATGGACACAACCCTGAGGAGCTGCATTCTAGACTGATTATCTAAAACAAAAACCTCCCCAAAAAGCTGCAAAGAGACTTCTCCAGCATTCCTCAAAGGCCTTTGTGCATCAAAATACAATAATACAGGTCTGATAAGCTGCTGCTGTGTGAAATACAATAGACAGGTGTATCAGATACTTCAAGACAGAAGGACTGTCTTGACTGCCACCCACTCTACTGTCTCATATATCCAACGTCTTGTTGAAAGTGCAGTGAGTCTTCCATTTTTTCACTAGAACTATTTTTCATCCTAGTAGAAAGAAGCTGGAAAAGCATATCAGCAAGATTCAGTGGGCTGAGAAAAAAAAAAAGTAAAAAGCAAAGCTTTTTTATTACTGCTGAAGGTTTGTTACCGTTATGATTGGTTTCCAGTAGGTGTTTAGCTATTCTGCTTCTTAAGGGTTCATATTACCTGGCCCTCAACATTGCGGTTGTTACCACACACCTTCTGTAGCTGTAGTTCACGTAGAACATAGCTAGATTAGCTTAGGTAATGAGTATTTAACTGCCCCATGAATACACCCAACGTCTTGAGTGGGTTTTGCAACCTAGCATGTGCAGTGTACTGTCATGAATGCACCTGTAGTGAGTGCCTCAAGCTAGCTAGTAGTTTAATGCCTTTCCAGGAAAATTGAGACACATGTGCAAAAACATCTACCCCTACGTCTGCATCCCCAAAGGCAGAGAAGGCAGAGGAAAGCAGCATGAAGCTTTCCGAAAAAAAAAAAAAAAAAAAGCAGCCACAGCAGAAAAACACAACTAATAGATTCTGTCCTCTTAAGCCCAGGATCGAACTGCCCAGCAGATGAGGTTGCAAATTCCTTTGCAACTGTCAGGAGGCAAGCAAATCTGCAGTTCTGCAAGTACTCCCATTTTTTCCCTGATTATTCCATGAGACTGAAAGAAGAATGAAAGGACTTGAAGGAAAGTATCCTCAGCACTGTTGTATTTCTAGCTAAGGAAGGAAGAAGTGATTAAATTTCTCTAGGAAGGCAAACCAAGGCAGCAAAAACAGGTAAATTACTTTGGTGGCTCCCCTCTTCCTGCCTGGACAGTTGACTCAAGTTTTTGTAAAAAGCAGAGGGATTAGCACCCGTGATTAAATGCCTACCTTATTACTGGGACAAAGCACAGGGAGCAGATGAGAACAGAAGAGGTTGGGATAAAGACAAAATGAATGTTACACCTAATAACTGAGGTGGGTTTTGGCACTCTGGAAATTACACTGGTAGGAGCACCTTTAAAACAAGCTTTGCTGGGCCAAAGAAAGCTCCCTTTTCAAAATACACACCAATGGTTTCAAACACCGCAAACCTTCATTGAAGTTTCACTGCCAGCAGTGTGCTGCAGTCCCTTTGAAACAGCAGGCTCTCAGCCTGGCAATGCCCGTAGTTCCTGCTATTGTCCCTCTAGCTTATTAAATAATTAATGAGAGATTGCAAATGATACGAAGTGGAATTTATTCCAGTGTGAATGGCCAGATAACAACTACTTGCCATTTAAATTTCACATCACATCTGACCCTAACAGGCGTTAGCCTTCTGCTCATAAGTAACATTTTGATATCAAGAACTGCCTTTGAGGCAGCCATATTCAGGGCAAAAGACCAAGTAGTCACGATTTGTGAATTGCAAGAAACTGACTTGCACAGACAAACAACGAAAGAGTATGTGAAGCATGCCACCATAGCTCTTTTGGTTTGTAATTGCACAAGTTTCTGAAGAGACATGTGGTACCATTTCTGTCAAAGCAGCCATAGTTTGTGCAAGATCAATGCATATAGTCTGTCACTGACCATTGGCTGGGGCCAATGGCAAGGTTAACTCATTCACATTGGGGTGGAAATAGCTTTGATAGATCCTTAATCCTTGTCTTTGTTGGGACATTACATCTGAAATTGTGAAGGAAGAAAATGCTGCCTTGAGCACTAAAACAAACAAAAAACTGTGCTATACATTATTGTTGTGGTAGAAATAGCCATCCACTATTAGAAGTTTACACACAAAAATGAGAAATACCTCTCTTGTCAAAAAGCCTCTTGCTTTCTTCTAGGGTTCAGCCCTCCAAGACACTTATGTGACAGCACATGCTTCAAGTCATTTGAAGCACGCTTAGCAACATTCAAACTGAGCAGCATTTTCTGCACTTTCATCTCTTAAATCTTACATATCTGAAATGCTAATACCATCTCAGAACTACCAGGTAGAGAGGAGGGAGAAAACAATTGACACTCCAACTCCTGGATAGTTTGGAAAGAAAGCAGTGCGAGATCAGAAAGTGAACTGAAGTGCCACATTCGACAAGGCAGTTCGGAAATAAATTTTTAGTGTATTTCTACACACTTCCTTCAAGGCAGTACCCCTCCAAAAGGCCAAGATGCATCACAACGCTGTGATCCCACATGATGTGATCCCACAGCACTGTCAAAGGCAAATCAAAATGACTTTCAAGCCTCTCTTCCCGACCTGCTTCACATCCATTGAGCCACCTTTCCACTGAACAATGAAGAACCTACCAGCAGGATCCAGCAATGCAAAACATGTCAAAAAACCTGAAACAATAGTTTGGGCAAGCCAGCTTTTGTAGCATAAAGATGCCAGCGTCCTGTAAAATGCCTGGCAGGCAGAGGAGAAGCCACAGTACTGCATTATAATTAATGTACTTGGAAGCTTTTCACCAGCGACCAGGGGCACAGACGTTTTCTGTAATTCTTTCAGCGGAGTCCCATTAACAGCCTGTGCCGTCTGCTTCACCGCACAGACAGTGTGGCCTGAAAGGGACTGCTGACTGCTCTGCTCTGTCCTCTTACAATCCTGCTTGAAGCCAAAGCTGGCAGAAAACCAAGGTGTTCTCTCATGAGACTGTAAATTAATGTTGCTGAAGGAAACTGGCTAGTAGTTCATGTGGTTCTGAGTTTGCTTTCCATCTGGCGTCTAACTGCAAATTCCCTCTGCACCTAGGAATAAAACAGGTGAGGTGTCTGGTCCACTCATCACCCCCTACGCATTACTGATTTCCTTTCATCCAGGTCTTTAAAAAATCCTTGTTCTTGCTACAGTTTTGAAATGTTATAGGGTTTTTTTGCACTTAAAAAAGCAGCTGTTATTTCTCTACAAGCTTTGCAAACATTCTTCCCATTATGTAATTCATTTACTGCTAGCTGAACACACAGCTTCCTCCAACACATAGCTCTAAAAGAAGCTGGTAGATTTGACACTTTAAAAATGTGACCATGAGAAAGAAACAGATGTATTTTAAACAAAGGTGCTGACTTATAGCTCCTCCTCGTTCCTCCTCCTCACAGACAGGGTATGTAATAAACTCTTAACTCTAGTTGCTGGCCGTCTAAATCAGCACTCCTCTACATTCTCCCAGTATTTTCATTAGGGACAGAAAATCAGACTTTAACCAAGGACAGATAGGCAGCACTGCTTCCAGTCACATCCAAGTCATAGCTTCCAGATCTGGAATTAGATTTCAGTCCTGTTACGTTGCGGCTGCTTCTTTGCTTTCTGCCAAGCTGGAGGGGGAAAGTAAGGCCAGTCCAGAGGTCATGAAAGATATCCAAGAAGCATAAATGGAAAGAAATGATACTGCTACCTCCAGCAAGAGGTGAGACAGCATCAGGGGTTCAGATAGGCCCGGGCTGCTCTTCTCGTCACACACCTTTCAAAGTGCACTACTAACCCTAGAACTATTCCCACCATCATCTACTGCAAAGCTCCCGTTAATATCAGCTGGAGCCAGGGAAAGACCTTTTACTGCATGCACTGGAAGTGGAACCATTGATAGCTGCAGAAAGGTTTTAAGCCACAAGAGGTTATTCAACTACCTGGGAAAGACAAAGGCCTTTCTTCAAATATATTTGCTTGTCTTAAGCTCAAATTGACTTAGAGCGGTGGAGAGCTCCATGACTGGAAAAAAAAACAGGGAGCAAATCACTTACTCTGACAATAAAACAGCTGTCCCCGTATAATGCACGTAAGCCCCTTTGAAAGGAACACCATGATACAGTCACAAAGGTATTATGAAAATTGAACATGACACACAGTTGCAGCATGTATCGCAAGTGAGCACAACATGTGCAAACACAAACATGCCCCGGTCTAAGCATTATTAGTTTCTTTGCTTATTTTGCACACTCGACAAGTGACATTCTACCTCAAGCTTTCCGAAGTCTTTCTGGAATGCATTTCTTCACACATCTTCAGAATGCCACCAACAAGGGCACAATGAAAAAAGGTCCCTGTTTGCCCTAAAATGTTCAAATTCTATCCTACAAGAAATTTTAAAAATAAATTTTAAAAAAGGATTTTTTTTTTTGATTTAGTAGTTACTTGGGGAGAATATCTAGTGAAAAAAAAAAAAGTCACTTTTGGCAAACAGAAGTATACACATCCACACACAAAAAAACCTTGTCCTTCATTTTCAACTGTATGTCCACTGCTGAACCATCCTTTTCTCTAATTACAGCTGACAATTGCACAGATGTCTCTAGCACAGTTTGCTTATAAAGACATATTCATTGCAATGAGATACATGACAGACTTCACACTTAACAGTTGTCAACATAACTTCATTAATGTGTCTTGAGCATCCATTTGCCCACCCCCTCCCACTTCAAAAACAAAATTAAAACCCGCTTCTCTTCTGTCATCACATCCTCCAACAACTATCACCACTCACTCAAGTGCTGGGAAAATAACTCACCGCTTTTGCCTTAGTCTCCGTCAACCGATGCTACTTCCAACAAAAGCAGTGTACAAACCAGCTCGAAATCACAAATGAAAGAGGCCATTTTCATTTCCTGAAGACCACATATATTTATCTCATTGACCCTTCCAGTTAAGTGGTATGATTCACCAATGGCTAGCAGCACAAACATTCATTTGTGTCTTAAATTCTGTCAAAACATTACAAAATCAGACAGCATGGAGCAGCTACCGTTGTCATTTTAATGATGTGCCCATGACGACTGTAGCTGGAAAAACAAATGTTCTGGTGTTGTATTAGCCCCTCTAATACATAAAGTATTTCCCATAAAAATAAGCCTGCATTTTTTGAAGACAACAGGATGGTAGATGTCAATTACAAAAATTCTCTCTACTGGTTAGAAGAAACCTCAATGTCCTTGCTTATAAATGTCAGGCAAACTTACCTGATGCATACGTGGGGCAGCAGCCCCATATGAAAACTACAGGAGCGATGGGACACTAAACAAGAAGAACGTCCATATTTTTATTTGTCTAAACATGGAACCACCTATAAAAAAAAAAAAAGAGAGAGAGAGAGACGTTAACGGATTTCATTTTTCTAGTAAATTCAAGTATCAGTCGAAACTATTTGTGATTCACGCTGAGATTGTTTTATATTAAAACAATCAATTAAACCACCAGTTTGCGTCATCAATGAGAATGACAATCAACCTGCACGCACAAACTTTGCCATAAAGATCCATCGACAGCAGTGACCATGGACTCGGTTACAACACTGTTCATTTTTCATACTCTGACAGGAATCGAAACAAAACATTCAACTCCGGTACCTCTTTATGATTATATGAACCAAGGGAGGGCTAAAGCACAGAGCAAGTTCAAGTAGGACTCAGGTCAGGCTGGTGCTGGGTGCCCTCCTTCATTCTCTCCTCCCTGTTCATTCAGGGCTTTGGATTTTGCAAGACGTTTGCATCTTTACATCTTAGACAGAGCTAAGGATATTGTGGACTTTGTACAGGTCAAGCCTTTGTCGGCCTTCAGAGCCAGGAGAGGACTACAACCTCAAGGGAATACAGATGCTAGGAGGAGGGACACCAGCAGATGGAAATTTCCCTTATTGTTGGAATTTGGCTTAGGAGGGAGTCCCTTTGAATTCTCCCCCTGGTGTCTCACTATGATTCTTTTCCATCTCTCTCATGGAACATGGCAGGAGAAGGAAATTATGCAGTGGGAAGTTCCCCAAGAAACCTTGGAATAGCTCTCTGGTGGAAGAACAAAAGTATCCACAAAAATTATAAAATCACTTCTAAAACCGATATATCTGTATCGCAGAAAGTATATGGTGAATCTTTTTTTCATAAATGTAACTTGAATATATGTAGGCAATAAAGTAAGAAAAATTCAAGTTCTGGGAGATGAAGATTTTCTATTATACATATTCTACTAAGTAGAAATTCACGATTTAAAGTTACGCACAAGAACTTGAGAAAAATGTAGTTATACTGACAAAAGTGATTTGTTTTTAAAGAAGTATTTATTTTGCCAGAAAAGCCCCACACATATAAATGCAAAAGTTTAATATAATGTTAACTGCTGTACTGATTTCTACCCGTATAATCAGCTCAATGCTGCTGAAGATTTAAATAATGGTGTAGCAATTATTTGATTGCAACTTAATGACAGCTTTAAAATGAAAGGGGAAAAAATTGCTTCTATATGCCTCATGAACGCAAAAAATTGCCTTAAAATGTATTTTCCTGAAAGCAAGCTGTAAACTCTCCAGTTTCAAAACAGACAGATGAATCCAATGTAATTTGTCTGGTTTCTAATTATTACAATAATTCATAATAAAAAGCTGGAGGGGGGAGAATTAGGTGCTAGGAAAAGATGTTTGGGCACATATCAACCCCCAGAATGGATTGAAATCAGATGAGAAAGGGAGAACAGAACTGGTATTAAACTTCTGCCTAGGCTTCACTGGGGCTGTTGTTATAAACTTGGAGTACAGCTGCACTTAATGAGCTTGTGTAAAAGCAGACATCATACAAATGGGAGAAAGTAGGAACTTCATCCAATTAGATAAGAGAATTGGCCAGCAGCCTCCAACGAGCTGAAAAGCTCTTCCAACTTCAGGGATGAGAGCTAATTATAACTCTATTTTTGTGTGTGTGCGATGCTACTAAATTATTAAGAAATATTGTCCTGTCAAAAAACTATGTCATATGCACTGACTTGATTATTGCAGATAGAGCATTTGCCAGAGACAGGGCTGGAAAGTGATTAGCCTTGATAACAACAGGAGGCATTCTGCTGTCAAACTTCAGGGTGCAAATGGCTTCCCAGCTTGAGTTTCTCTCAAAACCATTTCTTTAGTTTATTCGTTTGGGCAGCTGTGTGGAATGGCAAGAATTTATACTTTTCTTCTTGGTAGTGAGGATGCAAGGAAGACATATCAACACACATAGCTTCAATAAGTGTGCCAGTTGGAGCAAGGTAGCCTGAGACATTTGCTGTTGAAACTAGCACACAGACTGGGAGATTTTTTCCAATTCTTTTTTGTTAGTGTACACAATATGATGGTGAATTGGAACTGGGATGGATGTGTACGGGTAGAAAAGTTCTCACTGCTGCTTGATAAGAACCAGCATCTCATCTGGAGAGCGGACTCAAGGAAAAGGTGTTGCTTCTCCTGATACCCCGCCACTCCCATGCCTCCTTAATGCACCATGCCACAGCTCCTTAGGGTGTGCAGCTCCTTGAACAACAGCTTTCTTGGCTCCACAGCTGAGTAGGTCCCACAGACACCTCCTGGCAACACCAACCATCGTGTCAGGCGATTTTCAAGAAAGAAATGACATTTCACGTAAGCAGAAAGAAACGTGACAGCGCACATGCTCATTCTGTAAAAGTGCACACGCAGGGCAGCAGGGAGGGGAAGTGTCATTAGAGAAGGTATTAACTGAGCATTAGAAAATAGGTTCAAACTCTGGAACCTGTTGTTTAACTCCACTTGTGACTCCTTTGGAATAAGGGCTTATGAGCACCGCCATCTAATGCCATGTCTGACAGCATAACTCCCTGGTTCTGTGCTTGCTGGCAACCTGTGTAGCCGGTCATCATGGTATAAAGCGCAGGCTGGTTTTCTTTTCAGGACAAGGTGGAGGCACTGGGACTCCCTGAAAGAAGCCAGAAAAACAAAACACACAAAAAACAGAGCAGACAGAGCACACCAGAAGGCCGAGACCGCTAATAGGACAGCTGTAAACAAGGATAAAAGACTTAAATATGGGATTAAAAAGGGGAGTGGGAATAGTCCAGAAGAGCTGTGTTTGTGTCTAGTCCAGCCATACTTCCTAAACAATACATTTTAATTCAATTACCCTACAAGCAAACAAACCAATTAACTTAGATTTATATCATCAGTAAGAAAACAGAGCAAGCGGCATCTCAATAGACTTATGGAAATCTTTTGAACTTTGGATGAAGGCTACCAGTATGGTTCCTAAACCCGATACAGGCTTCTAAACACAGATTCAGCATGTGAATTTAGAAAGACTGAATAAAAGCAGAAGTGCTCTGTTAAATGAAAGGCAAATCACCAAGAAATCAGCTTTCAGGGATCAGCTGAACTGCTGCATTGTACTTGCACGGAAAATTACCCAGCAGCTTTTTCTGAACCAAGAAACACAAATCAGTTTTGCTCAGTGAATGCATGAGCCAAACTCTTCTATTGTGATGGTTTCAATAGAAGCTCAAATAACTTTGACAGCCTGGAGGGGGAAGGGTGTCTCTGACCCAGTTTCTACACTACAGTGTAGTTTGGGTGATGGTGGTATGAGTGTTTACAGCAGAACCTCTTTTCTTTAATTTCCCTCTCCTGCTTGCCCACCATTGCTTTGTTTAAATAATCCACAGCTGTTATCATGTCCTCAAGAATAAGATTAATTGAGCTTAATGGTTGCTGGCGACTTCTTATATGCATTCAGCTGGTGATGTCTTCAGCACGGGGCCCTTTACACAGTGTGAGAGGAAAATTTGTCTTTTTCTTTGGCTTTCTCATTTCATATCCATTTTGAAAGTGGAATTCTCATTTCTTCCAGACATCTTTGCCCAAAAACTCTTAAACGTTGGGAGAGATTCTAAAGGCCAGAACCTCTTCACCCAATGGAAGCTAAACGATTTTTTTTTAAGGCTCCTCGCCAAGAAGTTTCTTGCTACTTCTCACACCACTGACCCAGGAGATGCAACCTCTCCTTTTCTGTAGAATGACGAAAGTCTGCAAAGGCAGAAAATGGGACTCATGAACAATGGGATAAAATGGCTGGAAGAGAGGCTTCACGAACACAGGTGGCCTGAAAACCTGGATTCCCCATGTGCAGACATGTAAGAGCAGTGTTCTCTCCAGGCACCGGGGCGAGGAATGAGACAGATGAACTGGGATGAAAACACTGAAAATCTGAGTAAGAGACACAAAATCCAGATGATACACACTAAAATGATAGGTTCTTTCTACAGCAATTGTTGAAATACACTTGCAATAATTATTTTCTCTTTAAAAAGCCCTCACCGCTAACCACATTCAATGCTGTTTTCAACAGATCTTGAATTATTATGAACCCGTGCTTGTCTGCTTTGATATGTCACAAGCCATAACTAACCTGACAACTCACTGGCAGACTTTCAAGCATTTTCAGAAAAAAATAAAAAAAAAATCAGCCTTCCTTCTAGTGCTTCCCCCCACTTCCAGCTCTGAAAACAAAATCTAATTCAGGGGATTGAAAACTGCAGAATCAAAAATAAAGCTGAAAGAAACTAAAAAGTTACACTGATAAAAAGAATGGAACAAAAGGGAAAAGAGAAGCAGGAACAGTTTTATCTCAGCCCGTAGACTGCACAGAGGTGTATGCCACGTCAGGGGTAGCTGGCATTATAACTCCTGAGGGGCACCCAGTGACTCTGCTGTGTGGACTGGGATCACGCCAGGTGACTCGCAGCATGGGTGCACTAATTTTGGGGCTATGGCATAATCCAGACCCTTGAGGCAGAAGGAAGTGAGCCAGCAAAATCTGCCGAGGAGATCCCTGTCCAATCCTGTCAGACAGTAGAGCAGCCAAACACGTAAGGAGCTGTTGTCATCGGCCACATGAACTCTCCCCAGCTCCCTCTAACTTTACTTGGCTAAGGACTGTTGTGCAGTTTTGGTACATGATTTTTTAGGGTTAGGGAAACCAGTCACTCTTGCACTAGTCACTTATATTCGGAAGAAAAAAGAAAAGACTAAGACTGGAGAGGAGAAAGCCTGAAGAAAAAATGCAGTGTACTTTTTATTTTCCATTAAATACATTTGTATTCTCATTACATTTGAGAAACCAGGTCCCTGTTTACCTTTCCTCATCAGACACTTTTCTTCCTTTTTTTTTTTTTTTTTCCACTTGGGAAATAGAGAGAGATTGGAGTATTTCAATCACAAACCCAACTCATTTTGTTTTGAATCCAACAAGTTTTTTTCTCACTTTCTCGAAATACGTTTTCTGCAATCATTAAGTAGCATTTGAAAACTCAATTTTGTTAAGAAAATACTAATGGTTAAAACTTTTGACATTTCCATCAATTCCTTATTCACGAGAACTGCATCACTTTCCTGAAACATGTTAGTATGCTAACTTCAAGGCTGTTTTGCTCACTTGGAGAACAGAGGCACAAATGTGCTGCCGCAGACTTCATAGTTGACTTAAGGCTATTTACTTGGCCTCTGTGCTCCTTGAATCTAGGTAAAAAATGAGTATTACAGTGACTTGTAACTTATTGAAGCACCCTGGGCATAAAAAACACTCGTTACTGTGAAGCTCTTGTATGCTGTGGGGGAAGAAGGTATAAAGTATAAAATAACCCACATGAATTAGGCTTTAGAAGGAGGCTGAAGAGGATGATGATTGCTTGATTTAGATTGACTGAACTACGATATGCAACTGAGCAAAGCAGTGTTATTTCCAGAACAACCAAAGCCTTAACACACTCCTACTGCTGCAAACAGCACCGCAAAATCTCTAATGGATTACAGATAGGCAGGACTTCTGTTTTATATCTCAGCCAGAAGACAAGAATCGTTCTGCTGCTCAAAGGGCCGAAAACATGCAGTGGGTCAAACAGACCAGAAGGGAACACAGCCAGTACTATAGAGTCAAGACCTATGGAATAAACACCATCATTTCCAAAGCACTTTAATTTTATCTGCAGTGGAAAAACCAGGCTCAGCTTGCTTCGCTAATGGAATATGAAGAGTTTGCTGCCTGGTGCGGTATGCCTGTGACGTTTAAACACCATTTGTAGCTCCCCTCATGCAACTCACAACGTTTTCAGAGCGCGGCATTAGTAAAAATGCTTCACTGGCAAGAGCTCATTTAATTTCCTTGTTGGTCTTTGAAATCCTTCGTGTGGATTCGGGGTGGTTTGCTCGTCCTTCCCTTCCCCTGGAGGCAGCGAGGCAGGCAGTATCCTCAGTGCTCACACTACAGGCCCTCGGCGCGGACAGGAGCCCAGTGCCTTCCCTGCAGCAGCTTATCAGCAGTACCTGGTATCAGAGCTGGTGGGAAAAGGGGAAAGCAGAGAAAAACAGAAAAGCGAAACGGACGACTAAGGAGCAAAGAATGGCAGAGGAAACTAAAAATAGTCCCCTCGGCAGTTATAAAGGAAATTCGTTTGACAGGAGGCTGCTTCTTTTGTCAAGAGTGGTTTGTTATGCAACAGATGATACCAACACCGGCTCTTCTTATCTTCGTTGTCAGTTTAACTGACAAAAAGGAGCTTGGTTTAACATTACTGGAGCCACAGCGAGTCAGAACATTTGTTTGTTTTCATGCGTGTGCATGTTTTAAGAGACAGCCCAGGGATTAATACTGGCAAGAAACCATGGTGCAAGCTCAGTTAAGCAACTTTGCAAAAATCTTAAGAGTACTTGTTCATTATTAAAGGCAACAATTAAGCCCCTGCCTGCTGCTGTTTCTGCTCCCCTGCCTCCCACTCCAACATCCCCAAGAATGGGATCGTGGCAACTTTACAGCACTATGGAAAACTTAATGTTCACAGGTTCTTCCATGCACGGACAGCCGTGGACATCCTTGCCTGTACTCTGTTTTTCACTTCTTGCGCACAAAACGTGCAGAGCTGGAGCATTCTGGGCACAGGAAAAAGCAAAATTAAAATGATGAAAACTGTTTCATTTACCGGTAAGGTCAAATTTTCCCCCATTTTTTTCCTGATGCTGAGCATTCAGTAGTATTTACACCTCTCAATATGAAGGTAAGAAGTAGAAAGGAAGAGGCTTTACAAGATCTTAATACCTCCTCTTTTTGAGAAGAGAAATCAGAGAAGAAGAGGGAAAAAATGAGGCTTTCAGCAGCTTCCCTGACATCTCCCCACAGGAGAGCAGGTGAGCCTGCATGTTCCCCATTAATGTGCCTTCTGGCATGCCTGCAGGCTTTCAGAAAGCCTATTGGTCACAGCTGCCAATATCTGCTGGTGAGGAGGCAAGCAAATTGCAGTCGGCTAAGTTAAACGAGTAAAGGCTAGGACTTTGAAAAACTCAAGAGACACACATATGCACACGCACAGGAGGTGGGAGCGAGCACTTGGATATGATGTAGATGCAAGGAAAAAGAACTCTTACTACTCTGCTTTTCACAGGACTTTTCTGAAATGCTCATTTTTAGACCAAGTATACTGCACTGAACAATGGGTTATTGGAAGACAGGACACTCTCAGCCTATTCCTCTTTTCTGAGGAAACGTTCAGCAGAACAAAGACTGTGTCACAAAGTCCTGTCTCCTAAGTGAGCAGCTGAAGTCATCTTCTCTGTCCCAAACACCAAGCGTTCGGTAGCAAAACCAGCAGCAGAATGTAAAATAAATTGGTGGCTGGATCACTCAGTCAGTGGAAAGTCCCCGACGAAAAATATCGGTGGCTCTTAGATTTTAACTTCAGGTTGAAAACGTACAGCACACGCGCGTGAAATACTATGCACTTTTTTTGTAAACTTTCTAGAAATAATTTGTGCCATTCCCCAGGCCGTGAAGGAAGAGCTCAGTGACAGGCACACCTGTCATGAACCATTCAGGCCACAGGATGCCACTGTTGCATTTCTTTTTCAGCAGGTCAAAATAAACCGTGACAAATTGTTTGCGTGAACCGGACACCTAAATTTAATGCCTCTCTTCCCCTTTCCATGCACACATATGTCAGTGTTACAGCCCCAGACAGTCCAGATGTAAATAGCTCAGTTCCACAGCATTATGTGTTTTGACCACGAACAAAACGTTTGTATACCTTTTAAGGCCAGATTACTGAACCCAGCATCTCTGCGTGTTCATAAATTTTCTATGCACAAGAAGTCTTTCCAATGCCTGCCAGGACTGTTGACTCCAGATAGTTTTGACCGCAAAACAAATATCCAGTGTTGTTGGATTTTATCTACGTCCAGATGAGAAAAGAAAAACACTAGATGGGAGAGGAGATTAAATGAGAGAGAAGGCAGACTGCTCGTAATTTCTACCTCTTGTAAAAGAGGCAAGAGCTCCTACCATGTTAATAAAACTTCATAAATATTTTACTAATACAAACGATTTCATGCAAAAGCCTGGAATGTAATGTGTTCATGCCAAGAGACAGTGAAGTGAGCTCCCAGATAGTTCCTCTTACCGCAGTTCTGTGTGTTTTACAAGCTGGCACCTTTAATCACAGGCCTGGGACTGCAAACCTCTGGACAGGTAAAGACAAAGGCACTTCACCAAGGGTCCCCAGTGTGACTGCCATGGCAAGGCAGGCTAAAGAGATCTGCTCAAGTCCTAAATGTCTTTGGAAAGCAAATTTCAGTCCTGAAATACCTTTACATTGAAGAGGTAAATTATTAAAGAGGAGTATGGGACTGCAGATAGTCTCCGAGATCTACTCAGACATGAGTTCTCCCAAATTCAGCACAACACAGATGTAATTCTTGACAAAGGACTGTTAAGAAAGGAGGGAGAAATTTCAATGCTAACAGTTTCTCAGATTTCAAAAGCCATTTTGGTTTTGCTCAGCATTTCCGAAAGGGAAGAATGGCTTCAGCCTCCTACAACGCAGCTTAAGAACAGGGAGAAAAAAAATGAATGATAAGGTTTCAGATACAGCTTGGGTGGCCAGGAACAGCAGAACTTGAGGAAGGTCAGCGTGACAATGACAGCTGTGGTGATGCAGAGCCTTACAGAGGCTGGTGTTGCAGCTCTGCACTTCAAGCTGATATAAATATGAAGGGGCCTGCAGATAACAGTCTTCGGGGATTCAAGGCTTCAACAGAAACATCCTTGCTGCCTTCAGGCTGTTTTGGATGTGTCCCAGAAGCAGTTTAGTCCCCAGCCAGCCTCTAGATTCAGTGTGACAAAATCCCACTTCTCTGACAATTGTACTATAAGATCTTTATATCAGTGCTAGGTAATTGCTCAGCAGACTCTGGGAAGGACTCAGCCTATGAAATGAAACAACTACCAAACCAATAAGTCACCCAACACAGCAATAAAAGAAGCCTAATGATAGTTTCCATTGCTTAAAAAATAAGCATGTAACAGCACAACACACACTAAGAATGCAATATTAATATGAAACCATGCATATTGTTTATGTTTCTTTTGCTGAAGCAGTGTTTGGTGTGATGCTGTTTCTTTTTCCCACTAGAACCGGAAACATTGACAAACACATAACCGCTTTGTTCCAAAACTCAATTTACCTCCCATCCAAAAGACCATGGATTTCAAAATCCCTTTAAGGAAAAAAAGTGAGAAAGAAAGAAAGAAAGAAAAGGAAGCCTTCAACCCAAATTCTTTTTTTTTTTCTTCTTTATAACAATAAACAACAGATTTCATGTAAAAACAACACCAAGAGAGTAGAAAAAAAAAACGTCCAAAGCTAATTTTAGTCCTGCTGATCTCAGGAGCTTAGTGTTCCCGTCAAATTGAACAGACTCCAGTGGTGCCCTGCCTCTCTGGCTGGAGAAATCTGTCCCTGGAGGTCTAGTTGCGGCACCTTGTACCCTACACCTAGATTGGTTTTTAGAGTATTTTTTTATTATTATTATCCTAGAGCAAGTATCCAGGACAGCATTGATCCAAGACACAGATGTGACCTATTCAAGTAAATTACCAGGAAAAAATCAAAATGTTTCACACTTCATTTTCTGTAAATTACTCCCTCTGGACCTCAGCAGCTAGCCAAAATTCAGTCACAAAAGTTATTTCTATTAAAAGGAGAAACTGATGGCACAATCAGGTGTATCTTTGATACAAAACTGTTTCCTTACATACAACAAGGGGGGCATTTTTTCTGAAACAAGTTAAGCAACAAGACATTTTTTTTCCTTGATTGTTCTCATCCAAATTCAGTCAGTACCATATCTGATCCTTCCTATCTGATCCTTCCATGAGCTCTTTCTACTTTTTTTTCACCTTAGAGACATATTCGTACTATTAGCTCTTCTTATTTTTCCCTAACCAGAAGCATTTAACATGGGTTGTTTCATCGGTTTTTATGTATAAGCAGCTCGACCAAACACTACCTCAATACCTTATGTTTGCTTTATGAGTTCTCAGGGGCAATCACTTTCATCACACAGTGTAGATGACTTTAGCCACTTTTTAAGTTCTTATCTAGTCTGTCAGCTTCACTGAATTTTATCCATTCTACAATCATATCCATTGAGCGGCATGCGGTCTTCAATCAGACACAAATGGCAACAGACTAACCCCTTCCAGCCCAGAAAAAGAAATGCTTTAACAAAGCTACTACTTAAACTGTAGAGAGTGGCTGCCAGGATACTTTCATGTATCAACCCCCATCCCCCACCAAAAAGAAAAAGAAAAAAAAAGTCAGTCTGCTTTTAGTCAAGTCTCCCTGCAATCTTTCTTCCCTCCATCTAGCTTCTTTTCTGCCACCAAAGGAGGACGTTCAGCAGGCCCCCTAAGAAGCATCCACTGTTTGTATGAAACGTGCCTACCTAAAGGGAGTCGTTATTCCTTGTGCCTCACATCAAGAATAGACATCCTCTGCCGGAGGTAAATGAAGAACAGATTTCCCAAAGGTTTATCAAGTAGATGGAAGAGAATTGAGAATTCATACAGGCACCCTAACCTTCTCTAGCATAAAACCTGGCAAACTAGCCTGCACTATTTTTAATTAGAAACTTATATTAAGGAGCAATAAAACACTCCTGCTGTTATACTGTCTTTGCTACCAGAATGACAGCCCCAAACTGAGAAAGTGTATCAACTAACCCATAGGTAGATAGTAGCGTCTTAAACTGCACTTTCACGTTAAGGCTTCAGTTACATTAACCACTCACTGCTGCCAAGAGAGGTAGCCCTCTCCCCGCAACCCTCGCCCAGTTTCTTCCCTCTGAGACATGCTTCTGCCAAGTCCTTGTTCCAGCACACATTTGATTGAAGCACAAAGCCAATTCAACTCACTAAAACAGCAGAAAGTAAATTGGTTTTGGCTGGAAAGCAAGCTGAATTGGCTTACTATGTAATCAAGTGAGCACTAGAGTTGGTGCAAGACAAAGAGAAGACAAGCTGTACGGCTAAAACCAGGAACAGTAAAAGAGGTCTAGGAGAGGTGGGAATGGTAAATAGCAGAATAAGCTGTTAACACAGCTCAACTGGAGCAGGAAATCAGTCTTACTGTGCTCCAGCAATTTCCAAAACGCATGTCTAAGTATTCAGTTCCCATAGATATCTCCTCATTTCAGAGGCAGCAGTTCCTCTGATACCCACAGATTACTTGAAGGGGATGTCACATTTAGCCCTATAATAGGACTGCATTGTAACAGCTGCACATCTTAAGCCTAAATTCAAGAAGACCTGACACCCCAAGTGTGTTGCTGTATAAACCCTTGGAAATCAAGGGATATTCTGGTCCCAGCTCTGCTTTTACAGGGTGGGTTCTGCCTTTGCAGGGTGGCACAAGTCTCAGGAAGCTTTCCAAAGCTCCAGATTAGCCAGGCACTGTGCCATGTTACCACCACCATCCCGCTGTTGTGGCACTTACAGTTTTTCCACATGGGACTGCACAATGAGTGACTAGTTCACAGCAGTGCCAGTTCATGGGTCTGCCCAGGTTCTCTGCACAAAGTAGATATATCCCCAACAGCTTCTGAAAAGGTGATGTGTTTTTTCTTTACAGCCTATGGTCAAGAAGCATCCTGAAGGGAGCAGTGTACTGTTCCTGTGAGGGAAACATCGCAGGCTGGCAGTGAGGAGACAAAACCCCAGAAGATCCACATGTTGTTCATCAAAGTAAGGCCTTTCAGCAGGGCACCAGGAAAACAGACTGTACGTGTTCAAGTGTTCAATTACCTAAATCCTGCCTTTACACCTGAGGAGAGTTAAGTGGCTACCTCCCTTTTCAAGCTGCCATCTATCGTACTTGCTTTAAAACAGCCTGTTCCTACCCATCCACACCTGGGGACAAATTTCCTCCATTTTATTTTGCCTCCATGTCTCTTACTGCAGGTCTCCCAACCCCAAGCCCTGCATGTAGATGGAATTGTCTTTAAAAACAGCCCAAAAAAGGGCAGCTGACAGGGGGCTGGGATTTTTACTTTATTACTTGTCTGCTTGCATACCCTCTCAGGGCCCCACTTAGAAGGAGAACGAGGACTTCTTTTATTAAATTAAACAGAGCCAGGGCTGTCACATGCCTCGGGACGCAACATTTCGCTCCCCCATGCCTGTGGGGCTCTGCTGGCCGCAGCCACCCGCCCAGGCCCCGCCGAGCAGGGAGGGCAGGGCGCAGGGCAGCACCTGCGCCAGGGGCCGGGCCGCCGCCGGCCGCCTCCGCCTCCCCGCCGCCGGAGGACGGCCCTGGCCGGGAGCCGGAGCTCGGCGCTGCCCTCAGGTGAGGGGCGGCAGGGGCCGGGGGCAGCGGGGAGAGGTGGCCGGGCTCGAGGCCGGGCCGCCCTCGGGGGAGGATCCCCGCTGCCCCGGGGTAGGAGCGGGTGGCGGCCGCCATTCGGAGTGCCCTCTGCCCCGAACGGGGGAGCGTAGCTTCCACCGGGGAGACAGCGGCTCTTTGTTTGTGCGCCGTGAAAATAAATAAATAAGGCGGCTGCTGTCTTTAATGGCACCCTAAGGAGACGGAAGGGGAGTCGTTAAGCGAGGCCTGAGGTCGATCAGTCAAA
This sequence comes from Cygnus olor, assembly GCF_009769625.2. Classification (NCBI taxonomy): domain Eukaryota; kingdom Metazoa; phylum Chordata; class Aves; order Anseriformes; family Anatidae; genus Cygnus; species Cygnus olor. The sequence goes on along the minus strand of NC_049170.1, from coordinate 80,493,923 downwards.
ACCAAATCGACCGGGGCACTTTTAGAGCAACGCTGAAGGGCTGCGGTGATGGCAAATGGTCGCTTAGGTGCTTACGCTGTGTGCTGAGATCTCTTACAGCGAAAGCGCAAAGGCACTTTCAGGAAGCAACACCCCCGTAAATAGCTAGTAGAAAATTACAAAGGATATATCTTTGTGCAAAGTTAGTTTCAGCTTTGCTTGTAGCATGCTTTTCCAAAGGAGAGGCGATGTTCAATAACACGTCTGTTGACGCCGAGGTGTGCCTTCCTCTTTGAAAATTCCAGAATAAAGGTTGTCAGGGTGGGTGGTGGTAGCGTGCTCACATGGGTATTTGCTGTGTTTAATGCTGTATTGGCTTTAAAAACAAACAAACAAAAAGCACAGTAACAAAGTCGAGATCCATGTTCTTTGCGGACACCGTGCCTTGTCCTTGCAGCAGAGACAAGAGGGTAAGAGCAAACCTAATCAACTCAGGGCAAAAACTGTTGAATATTGAAAAAATATGACTACTTGATCGATAGGGAAATGTAGAGAAGAACATCCTTCTTTACTGAACTTAATTTACGTGTAGTTTAAAGGATTTTACTTCCTTTACTTCTTAAGGAAGTCTCTACCAAGTCTCGAATCAGCATGACATGGATGTGTTCTGTAAGCGCTGGTCAATGAATAACTTTGAGTAGAGCTATAAAATGAAACAGTCTTATTTTTCTGGTGCAGGAAGTTATTTCAGAAAGAAAAAATACATGTAAGACAAGATGCCTCATGATGGGAGACGATACCAAGATAAGCAGCGCAGGCACCATGAGGATCATGGATCTGATAGATATGAGGAAGACAGAAGAACAAGAAAGCAATACCCATACAATGGAAGGTAGGTTTTACCACCTTAAAGGAACATATCACAGCAGGTCTACAATGCCTGCCCTCTTTTTTGCTTTTAAATACATTCATATTAGGGTAGTAAACAAAGCATTTTCTCAGCCTTGAAATCATGAAGCCTGAGCATGCTGCTTTAAGAATCAGGAAACTATTTTACACTGAAATTTTAAGCAATTTTTAATTTTTTATTGAGCTCCAGGGTAACAGTAGGCTAAGAGGAGGCAGAAAGAGAGGCTGTGTGACACAAGCAGAGCTGTGGCTTTCGTAGGGTTATCTGGATAAAGCTGGGTCACAAGCAGTTGAAGTGTGGCCGTGGGTCTTTGTACAGGTGGTTAAGAAGTTGGTCAGCAGGCAAGAGCAAGTCAAGGCTTGCTAAATACACATTGTTTAAGCCAGAATATCACTTGACTGAGACCAGCACAGGCACTTAACCGAATTCTTAGGTTGGTCTAGCTCAGCTACGAACAAGTTCTAATCCAAAACAAGATTGATTTAAGTAGTTGCAATCAATAAATGGGTACTTATTTAAGTGCCTCAGGCGGTTCGTGGCACTTAATAGTGGGTCAGCCAACTATCAGTACAATAAACAAACTAATAGAAGGGTTGGAGTGGCAAATAAACTCTCAGGATATTGTACTCTTCCTTTCAGCCTGGCTAGCCTACAGCATATTAGAACTGAGCTTAGACTGTTTTTCTTTGAGGGTATGCCAGTGGTTGCTTTGTTGGAGAGAGATCTGCAGCTGTAAACACCAGTGGCAAATCAGCCAGGGCAGTAAGGTGTTCCTCACATCTGCTTAGCCTCTGGGGGCCTATTTGTAAGGTAAGGCAATTTAAGAAAAAAGGCAAGGAGGGGGGAGGAGATAAATGTAATAAAGATTCTTGAAAAGTTCTAATGCTGAAGTCCTCCCCAACAATACACATTAACAAAAAAAACAGGATGAGAATAAAAGCAGTAGTGAAATGCACTGTGTGGTCTAGAAAGAGTACTTTCAGTTAAATATATAAAAAAATTGGATGATAATCCTGTTGTATTATGAAAACCAGCTAACGTGCTATGAAAATTTTGAGAGAAATGGGAACAAAAATCAGCCTAAGAGTCATCCTCAGAGGCTGTATGATTGTCCTTAGTAAAAGCAAAGATCAGGAGGGAATATAGTTAAATTATCTTGAACATGTTAGAAGGAGAGCAGCATTTGCTGGGAATATATTAATTAACCCCACTGTAAAAATGTGTCGGGGGTGTCACATACAGCATCACTGAAGCAACTTCTCTGGACTTCTTGTTTTTGCCATTACAAATAAATTACTGGAGGCAGACTGAAAATTGGTGGAAGGACCAGAAAGGCCAACAGACCTTCACTGTATACAGCATGGATTAGAGAAGGGGAAGCTGCAGATAGAGATCTGTAACAGCCACGGAGATCATTCTTAGAGTCAAGCCAAGACTCCAGGCACCAGTCTTCACTGCAACTAATCAAAAAACTTTCATTCATCGTTTTGATGGAGTTTGGTGTAACCTAACAGCATTTCTCCTGTGTACCTCTCAAGAACAACTGATTTTGAAAGGAAGTTACAGTACTTTGGTGAAATCTTAGGTTAATTGACCAAAAGACCTCCAGATACCATAACTAAAGAGATGGGAAGAGTTTTGTAGGAGTTGTAATTTGGGTGTGTAACGCACTCCCATACGAGCAAAGACTTTCTAGCGACAGTATTTCTCTTTCACAGTACATTTCTGTCTGAAACTCCTATAGCATGCTTCCTCTCATTGCCGAGAAGAAAGAGTTGCATTACGCTGAACTGGAAAGTCCTGGAGAGCAACAGGAGCAAAGGTGGCCAGAAGAGGCCCATTATGAGGAAAAAAAAAACATCTAGAAGAATTTTTTTTTTCCAATTGTACTCAGTTACTGAACATTAGGGGAGTTGTTTTTTTTATTTTTATTTTTTGTTTTGTTTTTTGGCATGTAGCAAGATACAATAGAGAGAAGCAGCTGCATCAGAAGTACCAAAGGGATTGCTTTCAAGTTAACTGGAAGTTTTATAAATCACACAGCTTATTTAATTTATGTGACACAGCTGCGCAGGATGCTTTGGTAGTTGCACAAGACACAGGACAAAGGTCAGAAAAATCAGGATTGTTTCAGCCAAATAGAGCTGTTGGCAACTACACACGGAGATGTTAGCATTGGTCTTGTTACTGAAGGTCTTAATTAAAATGTAAGATTACAAAGAACATGATTTAATGTGGATGAATGTGATAATATTTTTGTAAGTTGAATCTGGAATTGGATGAAGATAAACCCAAGTGCTGTGATACTAGGAAACAAAACTACAGTTGTAAATACTGATATGTGGGTAAGAAATTCAAGATAGTAATTGAATAGGAAGACATAAAACAATAATGTGGAATGAGACTTAAAATACCCTTTAATAACAACATCATCCAGCTGTACCTTGAAAAAGGCAAGTTCCAATTCTCCTTCAAATGAGGGAGAACATTTAGATTAGAGCAAGCATTTACAAAGTGATTTACAGCCACTGTTTCTTTTAACCCGAGTGTTAACTCAGTTTTAAAAGAGCAAATTGCACTGTTCACACAGAATAATCTAAATCCCACCAACCTTATACATCATCAGTCTTGATTTGTGGAGCTGTACGTCATTGCAGCAAACCAGACAATTCCAATTTGAAGTATACAAATGGAAGATTCAAAGCAGAGATCCATGAAATTCATTTATTTTGGCTGATTTTAGATTCTTCTTCACCTGTCATTAGAGAGTTCAGGAAAGAGAGAAAGACATACAGGCTAATGTTTTTCCCCAGTTTTAACATCTTCAACTGCTTTTTTAATTTGAAAATAATTGTAAGTTTTATTCTCAGGACTAGCTAAAAATGTTTGTTTTTCATGGAAAAAAATCTGTTACTTCATTTTTAAGGAGACAAGAACTCTCCCCTCACACTCTTCTTGCTGCCTTTTGCGAGTAACTGAACCAAGCGCAGCCTGTGAGTACACAGCTTTCCAAAATAACAATGAATGATCAAGTGCAAATATGCTTGTGAACATGGATTTATGCAAGTTTTGCATGGATTTATGCGAGTTTTTATGCAATATTTGCTTCCAAAACACACAAGCAAAAAAGATCAGAGACTTATGAAACGAGTCAGCTGGTTCCACTAAAAGGAGCTTCTTCCAGCTTTTAATGTTTTCACATTCACAAGAAAGCATGATTTAATTACTATACATTACCTGTTTACTCCATTGTAGGTCAGCAAGAGATATCCGAGGTGGCCAGCACTCAAGGGCTTCTTCCGCTGTTTGCTCAGACTCATACTCTAAAACTTCAGGAGCATCACGGGAATATTTTGGCCCGCCGCCTCAGTATTATCCTCCCAAGGAAACCTTCTCAATGAAGTGTTCAAAGGTATGCACAACAAGAGGTACGTGAGGTTCTTACTACCTGCCATCTACTCCTCTCTCCTTCCTAGGGCTGGTCTTGGTTTTGATTTCTGTGTTCAGAAGCCCAACAATGTAAATCTGAGGGGAATATCTAAAATTCTAAGTTAAAATGAATGAATGACATAACTGCAGGTTAGTAACTAGTTTTAGGTATTGAAAAGCAAGATTTACAGAGATATTTAGATACCTGAAGATGCATATACAGAGCTTGCATCCAGAGCACCAGTGTGGGTCACGTGCATAATTGCCAGTTTGTGCAGCAAGAGTTAAGCTTTGGGATTTAGGAATGAAATAAATACTTGCATCCGTAGGCAATTTAAATATGACTAATGCAACATCAAAGCCTCAGGATTCTGACACATTCTTCTCAGACTTTTTATCAACTCTGGATATAATCCAGTCATCGCTGATGCATCTTTATAAAGTAACGTAGCATGACACAAAACTATTGTTGGATTCGTGTCCATAGAAAACAGCTCTTGAGAAATACAATTTTTTTTTCATACCTAGAAAGTGGCTACAACAAACAGAGAAGCAATCATGAATGTGGGAGGAAATCAGCCTTAACTCTTAAGTTAAACTCATTCCCGTAAACTGAAAAAAAAGTAGCAGCTAAAATGCCTACTGCTCCTTTAAAATTTTCTCTCTTCAGGACAGAGAGCATTCTCGCTGTTTTTAAAAAAGGCCCACTGCAGTCTAAGTTAAAACATGCAGTTAGGTGCAAGGTCTTTGGCAGAGTATATAAAAAGCCTTGCAGTGTTCTCCACTAAAGAGACAAATGAAGAGTTTAGTTGTTGCAAGGAAATGAAAACACATAACACAATATTATTTCTTTGCTCCATGAAGGGAAGTTAAATAACACACTTGATTTGCTCTTGATATTTCTCTCTGTGTGAACAATTTTAAGAGTGAGCTGAGCTATTTTCTCTTAAAAATATGTTGTAATTGTTTATTTGTATGCACTTTGGGTTTTTTCAAGGAATTTTAACTCCAACAGTTAGCAGAGCGTATTTACTGACACAGACCCGTAATTATTTTATTCCTGATAAGATTGTATTGGCAGTTCTTCCTGCAACAGTGCTGGATTGTTTTAACTCGTCTGAAAAACCTTAGAAGACTCCATGTGTTATTTTTTCCACAGGTTTAGAAAAATGAAGTGCCACGTTATTTTTAGTTTCCAGTTTCACTGATTGTTTAGACTTATGGGTAGCTTAATGTGACTTGCGCTTTTTCCCCCCATTTGCTTCTCATTATTTCAGCGCATTAAACGTCATTAACATTTTCAAAATATCCTAGATTTGCATGCATCAGTTGACGACGATGATTTCACTCCCACCCTCCCCCAGGTATTGCTCAGTATTTCCCCAAAAATATAGTGCCTGAGCTTGCAGTGGAAGAGGGAAAAGAGATCATATAGAAAATAAACCACTTTGTTAATGGTTTTATTTCAATAAATGAAAAGAAATTTGAGGTTGATAAGATCATGAGAATTTTACCACCCCACTTAATTTTTGAAAGTACCAAGATTTAGCCGAATTCCCTAGAACTGTTTTGCAGAATTCTGTATTTCCTTCAGTCAGATAGCAAACATTATAAATGAAAAACTACATGAACTGTTGAATAGAGTCAGTACATGTGAGGTACAGCTTCTTACAGCATTGAAAGTTCCTCGAAATGCTTCTTTAAATATCTTTCTTTTGCCAGTGTTTTTTATCAGCACACTGATAAAATCCCCCTTCCCGATCGCCGTAATTCCAAAATAAATTAGTAGTATCAAGTGAGGCTGAGAAATCAAGTGATCTAGCACAGTCTTTTCTAAGGAAATGTGAAGTCTCTGAGCACGCATCACTCTTCTTTCACTAAATCTATTTTTTCTTTTTGCCCAGCAACTATACTTAAGTTTTCAGTGCGTGTTGATGAGTTTGTCATACCAGAGAGGAATTCTAAACAACCAGGGCTCTGTGAAGTATTTGCTTCACCTAAGTGCTGCCCTCTTTATCCATGCTCTTCACCCGCAATATCCCAAAAAGCTAAAGTCAAGTTTCCTAAACAGACTGTTACTTTTGCAGGGATCCTTCTAACACCTCAGCTGCAAGCAGCAGCACAAAAAAATACATTGTTCTCCTATCTTTTATTATTCTCTCCTTCTGTCCCTAATCCCTCCCCCCCGCTTTTTTTTTTCCCTTTAACTGCATTATGAAAATAAACCCAACATGAATATAATAGGAGGAACAACTGCCAACTGATACTAAACTCTTGCACGATTAGGAACATTTGATACTATCTAAGAAACTTCATACCATTCTGCTCCTTTTTTAATCCTTTCATCCTGAAAACAGAAGGAAAAGATCTGTTAAAAAATTCTGTGAGCAAGACCTCTTCAAAGCTGTTCAGGTCGATACCACGTGGGTAGCAGTACTGGATTGTATAAGGAAGTCATCTACTTACACATCCTCTCAAGCAATATACTAGAGTGCAAATTTAGGAGAAATGTAGGGATTTGGACCAGTAGAGAGTGAGTTGTTCTCTGGAATAGGTACCATTTTGTGAACTGAATAACTGTTTTCACTTCAGTTGTGTTTAATACTTTTTAGGGTCTCCAACTGTTTCATTCTGTGGATCCACTCCCATTGCACTGCTAATACAGGCATAGCTAGTGACAGGCAGCACAGAACAAAGATTTCTCCCTTAACTCCATCTGCTTGAAAGCCAGTCATTTCCTCTTTATTTTCTTTTAACAACTACTAATCCGTGAGAGGATCTTCCCTTTTATCTCACAGGAGCTTGTGTCCTTTAAGAGCTGTTAGCCAGAAGCTTCATCATAAACTTTTTTGAAAAATAAGATGTACTACCACTTGGATTGCCTCTCTTCATATATCTGCTGATTCTTTCAAACACCTGCGCCTCTACAGAACTTCTGACTTTTCTTTGCTATGCTAGCTTTATGTCTAGTTACTGTGTGCTTTTTTTCATAGGGTAAGTCACACTTTTGGATCTGCAGAGTGTAGGTTCAGAAGACAATAGACACACAGAAGTTTGCCACCTTCTGTTTCTGTAGTACACACCAGCTTATAGAATGGTGTCAAGCTATCTAGGTATTCTTTATAATTATACAAGAATTGGAAATAAACTTCTGATAAAGACGAACCTATCATCAGCTAAGGAACTAATGCTTGGAATAACCATTTTCTGCAGCTACGACAACACGTTGAAAATTACAGAGTTTTTGGCCTGGGGATACTTAGAGCTGAAGTTATTTTAGACAATCACATTGAACTTGCTTTCTCGGTTGGTATGGATAAGATTTCTATAGTTCTATGAAAATTAAGTTAGCAATCATATTTGCTTTGCTTAGAAGGAACAAGAGAAGTTGTTCAAGGCTGGCTGCCGTGGTTGTTCCTTCACCTTAGAGAGAGCAAAATCTGAGCCAAAACCAAGAGCGAATTGCTGATCTTAAATTGGTCACAGATATTTGGTCACTTGACCTCAAAAACTTTTTGTTATAACTTCATTATGTATACTGGTGTGAAAGAGGTGGAGCAATGCAATTGCAGGATAATGTTTTCTTTAGTTTTGCTTAAATGGTGAAGGTAAACAAAGTTTCTACCATCATCTTTGGTCAGTATCTGGCTCAGGAAATGCCTGCATTTTTGCCTTGAATAGAATTGTACCATGCTAGTCATAACTTGAGTGCTAACTTTATTTTTTTTTTTTAGTACTTCGACCCATGTGGCATTTAAGGGAGACAGCACTTAAAAAGGATAGAAAAAAGTTTGTGATGGAACAGATATAATTGAGTCCCTGTTCTTTTCTGCCATGATTACAGCTTAAAGAGGCGCCATGAACACTATCAGATTTCTTAAGCATATTGTAGGCGCTTCCAAACATTGATGTCTTTAGCTTAGATTCTAACATTCACAATTGTTATAGCCTTCAGACCAATTTCCTCTCAGAAGAAGACAGTATTATGATTTGTAACAACAAAAAAAGTCTATGACTTCAAACATAGCCAGGAGGAAATATCAAACTAAATTTATTTGGAGGAGGAAATAGAATTAGGGAATAACAATGACTTTCTCCAAGTTATACTCAAGCATTAACAAGCCAGCATTAATTCAAATGTAAACATCTATAAGCTTTTGTTTTCGCAAAGCACAGTCTAAGTTTTTCCTGTAGCTGCACATGCTGGCAAATACTCATAGAGTGGAAAAAATAACAAGGTGAAAAGTCACCCTAAGCAGAAGGATCATGCTAGTAGACGCTCGGTTAATTTCAACATGTTTCTGTTACAAGAACAGAGTACTAAGTTCCCCTGTAGTCTCACTTGTAATTAGGTAGCATGCCCCTTCTATCTCTTACAAAGTATATTTAAATACAGTGTGAAAAACAGCTGAAATTTGCCATCAAGTTTTTTGATCCTGGAATTGTAAAGACAGAGGGCATTAATAGTGTGAATTGGATAGAGCTAAGCAAATGAAGATAGTCCAGATGATTGGAAATGCTTAATTAATATTGCACATTAACAAGATACAGCGCACAGCAGAGCTGCAGGTAACCTTCCTGTTCTGAAGAGTATTTCATTTGGAGGTAAGCTTGGTTTTGCCACAAAATACAAATAGCCACGAGCAATTAACTCTATAAATCCGTGAAGGGGAGCTACAATCGTTGCAGATAACCTATCCTACCTTTAACAAACTGTTGCCCTGTCATGATATGCGACTTCCCTCTGCCCACGTTTTTATATCAATTGTTTTCACCCACCTTTTGGGATTGTGCTAACAGGTACATTATTGTTTTTAGAGAGGGAAAAACTACAGCTGAGAAGATTGACCTGAGGTAGCAGGGAAGGAAAGCAGGCAAAGTTGATGTTAGCTGTTAAGCATATGTTAGACTCTGGTCCATGGTTCCCTACTGGGAAATCTTAGTTAAGTCTGCGCTCTACCAGTGTAAAATAAGAGTGGTACCATCTTTCTTGCAAGGCCACTGGGTTTGTCTGCCTTTCATCTGACCCAAATTCTAGCAACCAAGAAAAACTGTTGTCTTCAAAAAGTGGCTCTCCAAGCTGATTCATACAGCAGAGTGACTATATTGAACGTAGCTGTATTTCTTTAGCAAGGGATCATAGCTCACTTAAAGGAGAAAAATACACCCAGCCAGGAATGCTGCTCACCAGGTACGACAACCCACAAGTTGTCAAGTGAATGAGAAGCTCCGGTTCACAGGCTCCTCCAACCTGCCCTACCTTCAGCCAGGCTATGGTTACTTAAAGACCGATAACACCCCAATCTTTATACCTTCTAAAGGCGGCTCAGTTTCAGTTTAAATGAAAGGAGTGGCTACAGAAAGTTGGCATAAGAAACGAGCATTTCATTGTTTTCTGGACTTAAAAAAAAAAAAAAAAAAGCATAAAACCCCTGCAAGTTAGTTTTGATACCAAGATATTTGTTTACTACCTGACCAAACGACGGGTACGTTAGGAAGAAAAAATGCCATTTCCTGAAATGCAGAACATGAGGTGATCATGCGGAGACCTACCAGGGACACAAATACATCGAAGGCTTTTTACAGCTATTGTATTTAAATCAGTATTACTAAGTTCTGCAGTTCAATGCAAGACCTTCTGCTTCCCACCTTTTCCAAAACTGTAGAAGGTGACTCATGCTGGGTTAACAGGAGAGAAATTAAAATCATGCTTACAAGTGATGCTTTGAGGAACTGCTGCGACAAAAGCTGTTGTTCCCAGACAGGGAAAAAACACTGAAACTGTGCCTCAGTTGCAAGTAAATCAGTGTCATACAGCGGTGGGAAACTCTCTGGAGACAGAGGCTGTTGAAGTAGTTCTGCAAATCAAGTCTATGCTTTTCTGTGAAAATTGGGTAGAGCAGGTGGGACAATAGTTTTTCAAGGGAAGATGATACACATGGAAAAACAGGGCAGTACATTTGAATTTGAGCATTAATTATGAATATAAGGCTTGTGTGAATCATTAAAACCAAGGCTGATCATCCTTTGAGATTTCCTAGCAGAGCGATCTTCTTTAGTAAAGAGGGACAACTCATTAAAAGACAGTAGTAGTGCTTCTTTCTAGAGCACACGAATAATTTAATTTTCCCTGTTTGTAACTATCGTGTTCTGAGTTTTTTTTTTTTTTTTTTTAATCCTCTGAATGTTACTCTATTAGGGAGATTTTAGCATAACTCAGTGAAAGTTAAATCCCACCACTGACTAAAGAACATGGAGACCTACACAAAGAGTGGTGGTGTGGGGGCTTGGGGAAGGTTTGCTTGTTTCTGGCAAAGCTGTGTATTGCCCTGAACTTGCATTAACGAAGTTGGTCTACTTCTCGTTACTCATTTCAGTAAGAGTAAGATCATGCTTCATGCTGGTCTACATGAGGGAAATAACACCATTAGCAAGATACTTTAATACTTTGCATCCAGATTTAACATTTTTAATCTGTTGCGACTGTTGTCTCCTTTTCATTTCCCTTTTTTAGGTCTCCTCCTCCATTGTTTTGTTTCCTCCTCTCTTCTGTCGCGTTTTTGGGGAACAAAATTCCTTTTCCTTTGACATTTTCTCCCCTTCCCACCCATTGTATTTCTCCTGCCACCAACTCAGTTTAGCCCAGAGGTGACCAAAGCTGCACATTGAGCTGTGTCCTTACTCTCTGTGGAATGCAAAACCTGCACTGTCGAGAGAAGTTCAGCATACGAAATCCTTTTCAGGACTGTCTCCAGCTTTTGTAAGTTGCTATATATGGTCAAAATACTTGTCTGCTCCTTTGGAGGGGGAAAAAAAATAAAAAACATTACCTCTGAGAAGCAGAAAGCTACCCAAACTGGAAAACAAGACAACTTTTACTGAGAAAGGCTGGGAGAATTATTTTTACTGCGTGTATTGTAGCCGTTAACTCCTGTCTTCCCTTCTCCTTGAGCGACCCCTAATGGGATGTGACACAGGCACCGCTTACCTGTGCGGGTTCGCGTGCGGTTTTTCCTTGTGCTGCCTGCTGTGTCACATGCACCGTGGCACTAGGGTCGAGGTTTTCTCAGAGGGACAGACAGACACCCCTGGGACCTCCGATCCCAATTGCACACGGCCTGCGAGGGGAGCAGAGGGAGAGAGCGAGCCAGAAGCCATGTAGAGAAAGACGAACATAAAGTATCTTAGAGTTGTTAAATCAACAGGAAGGAATGGTACCAAAAGAGTCAGGAGGAAGAGCCCACGTGCAGTCAACAGAAGGAAAAAAGTGACTGCTGTGCCAAGGCGCAGTGGAGAGAGACGCTCTGAAGGCCTCGTCTGTTAGTCAGGCCCTCACGGGGTCAGGGTGAGTTCAAGAGGAACAGCCAGATCTGACTGTCCTACAGATGGCCTTTTGTCAGCTGTGGAAACGTAGGAACAAACGCGAATTGACCGTGTTACTTTGTGGACGCATGTACATACCCATGCTGATCGTGATGCCTGCATGTTGGGGTCATCCTGCCACAGTGCCTGGGTGAAAAAGACTTGACAGCTTCCAACGTGCGAGACTTGAACACACCTTGGGTCTACTGAGTACCACACAGTCACACGCAGTGTTGTTTTGTGAGACAACGCATGCAGATTTAACATCTCGCCTCACCTGAAAAGGAGAGTTTCTGATCCTTCTCTGGTCCTGGCTGTGTTATTTCCCCTGCTAAACTCGCGCCAAGCACAATTGCTCATCAGATACTCCATGAGTCACTTCAAGTTGCTAAAGTTGCAGGAAAAAACAGCAGCACACAAGAGAAGAGTTGAATCGTTTCCTGCTCTTTTAATTTATTAAAACAGCTCTTGGAAGGGCTTAATACTAGGCCAGAGTTATTGGGCCAGGGAAGAACATGATGACTGCCCAACCAAGGGTAGGACCTGTTAGAGTAAGGTCAGCTGCCTATGGCTCTGCAACCCTTCCAGTCTGCCTGCTTGCTTTGCTGCATGTTTGAGCCCACCATTTTATATAAAACAAAGCTACTGATCAGTGCATTGATGCCATGGCAATGGCAAAGCATGCAGTTCTCATAGAAGGGAGAGAAAAACGGTGAATAATAGATACATGATATAAATTGAAAGATTGTATTTTGTGGAAGACACCATGTTTGTTACAGCAGGTAGCTTACACAGCAGACAAAGTTTACAAGTGCAATAAATTGAAGGTATCACCCATTGCAGATTTGGATTTTATAGAATGAGTGAAGCAATTCTCTGGAAAGCTCCTGGCAGCATCCATGACCTTCTGGATTGCATCAGTTCTTCCTACCTTTAGCGTTGAAAAGCAGTGCAGAAAAGTGTGGGAAGGGAAGTGGAAATCGAGGAACCAAGAACTCAGTCTCATTACTTGCTCAGGATGGAGAGAGCTCATTCCCAAAGCCAGCTATTTCCTTTGCTAATTCTGATATAAATCAGTAACATTTTAGGTTGATCCCAAGATTTTGACCTTGAGAAAGGAAGAGGGGGAAAAAAATACAAGCCAGTGGCATTCTGAGATTCTATGAATCTATGAGTCTGTGATTTTCAGGCCTCCTGTCATTTTATGCTCAAGTCCTGCAACACATTTGTCGTTGCATGGGATTAGGGAATACTTGCAGAGATCAACAGCTGCCACTTTGGAAAAATTTTTGGCAACGTGGTTTCTGCAGCTATAACTAAGATGACTTAGCTAACCAGCCTGTGAAAGTAAGAATGACAATGGAGACTCAGGTCAAGTGTGGATGTGAACTTGGTCCTTTTTGCCTGTAGTATAACGCTTTACATAGATCACTGCTACAATGCGTTAATTGGCATACCTTGACAGACTTAATACTCAAAATTTCACTGTCCTTTTACTCCTTATTTCTCAAGTCTGTCTATCCTGTTTATACTAGTATAGTGGATCCCAATCTACTATACCATCATATACTATACTATATACTATATATACTATACTATCAGCTTTTAACTGTAACAGATAACAGGTGAAGGTTGTATGAAGTTTTTAGGGTGCCTGGGTCAAGATTTGAAAATACTGTAGGGCTTAACATTTCCTTCAAAATCCCAAAGATTGTACAAGGCCTTAGGAATATCTTGTCTATTGTTTTCACAAACCCTGCTGGCTGTCATCAGAGACCTTACACTCACAGCTTTGATCTACATAGTGTTCATCATTTTATGATTTTCTATAATACCAGAGATTCTGTTACTGTTTTTTTTTTTTGTTTGTTTGTTTTAAAGTTGATCCAGATATTGCAAATAACCGATGGAGTAACTGCTAATGAACCTCTCTCCATTGCTTAGTCACTCCAATCAATTCTACAGCAGGCGTGTGTGAAAACACTACAGGTACATATAAAACCTGTCCAACCTGAATGCCATGTCAAAAGAAATTTTCCAAGCATGCCATTAAAGCATCTACAACTACTGCAGTTAAAAATACAGTAGCCCACGCTGATTATATTTCTCCTCTCATCACATCATGCCAGTCCTACAGTAGTACCAGCAGTCAGCTCAGTAAAGTCAAGGCTTTGTGTGAATACATAGGAAATTTTCGAACAAAGCCATTGAGGATTGGGGTCAGTTGTTTTCATACTGTTACAGACGTGGAGCAGCAGGTGCAACAGAAAATTGCCTTTTCCAAAGCTCAGCAAGGTGATGTATAGGAAAAGTTGATACTTAACAGGTCAGAGTGCTTCACTGGTCAGAGAAGTTCTGAGGACAGAGGTAGGAGACGTCTGGCTGTTCATGAATTCCCATCTTTCAATTTTCCATACGTACTTAAAACTTAGCTTTCCCTTCGTCAGGCAGTCTCTCCTCCCTGTAAACTCTTCAGAACTGCTTCCCGATAGAGCATCTGTGAAATCAGTTGTCAGCCCTTACAGTCACCTTCTGCAACTGACGCTGCTCAAGGACCATGAGGACCTAAGCCAAATCCCTGAATTTGGGAGGCATATAGTACAGATCAAGTGGGTAGACAAAAAAAAAATCTGATCCAGTTCCACTGAATGTCCTGTACTACTATTACTCTTTAAAAATATTTTGAACAGTCCTAGTTAAAGCAGTGACTCTGTACCCATTAAAAACTTCAAGTCTTTTTGCTTTCATTGTTTGAAATTGGTACAAGGAGGCCCAAATCCTGTCTCATTGACTGAGATTTAAATTTCTCTTTACATATAGCTTCACAAATATTTCCTTAGATGACAAAGCCTCGTGAACACGATTAGTAAACAGCATGATTATTGCCATGCTTCACAGAAATGGTTGTGTGAAAGAAGGGTCAAGGAAAAGGCAGGTTTTCACGCAGAAATGGGCATCATCTATGAAGAAAACATGCATAGAAGTGCATGCTTATTTCTTCCTCAACGATAACACTGTCTTCTCTGCCTGCTTTACCTATTTCTCCTTAGGATATGAAATGTGTGTACGCTTTATATGTATACACATGCACACACCCACAACCTGAAACATGCTGAGCCTCAGATACTCTGTTCCCAGGTATTACCACTGCTGTCACTGCTCCTGTGTGTGCTAAGCAGATGGTTCACAGGGCCGTGATGTGAACGGGCTCAGCACCTACCAACAGCTGTGTTAGCAGAAGTGAGGGGAGCAGTCTGGTGACAGGGGGAAAGCAAGCGCTCCTGAAGTAACCAAAGGCCCTTGTCAAACCTTGTCAGAAGCGCCTTCCAGTGAAAGCAAGCAGCAGCAGCAGGAGGGTATTTGTTGTCTCAGCCCTCTGTGGAGGGACTAAGAAGGGGCAGAACAGGACTATCCTGGAATATCCAGGAATATCCAATGATCCTTCATAGCGGCTGTTGCTGACTTTCTTCGGTTAGAAGCATCTGGCAACACAAGAGAGGATTTCTTTTCAAGCCCATACAGCCTTGACAGCAATTGAGCCGTTGCTCAAGAGGAGAATGCCATGCTGATCAACATTAGTAGCATAAAATGAACATCTGCATGCAAGCCAAGGATCCCACCCCTCTCTAAAGACAAATATAGGACCACTGTGTGAAGCATCTTACATTCTTGGTTGTCAGACTACAGTGGGATAAGACGACTCACTATTCAGTAATTAATTTCAGGACCAGAGGATCAAGACACGTGATACACTGGAGGTTTTCATTTCCCAAATAGGCAACTCTAGCTATGCTGCACTTCAGCAACAGTCATGTTTACTAATCTTAGCCTGACCCCTAGTGAGCTGTCACAGAATAATCAGATTTATCTAAGCCACGCTGCTCTTTCCTGACAGGCAACTAGTACAAACAGAAGCCATTTATCCACTTCTTTTTGCTTAAAAAAATCTTGATTACCTTTATCAGTAGTATAACATGAGAAGAGTCAGCTCAGAAATCATAAGGCTTTCTTCTGAAACTGGGCATGCGTAAGAGAACACAAAGTGATACCAAATTTCCACTACCTTACCCCGACATGTAAGGTATTTTTTGTCCCCATCCCCCACTTTTTCTGATCAATCAGGAACTGCTTCTTAATATTATGAAGAGATTTTGTGAAAGTGAAAGTTGTATCTGATTAGACAGTACGTTTAAATTAACAAACTTAGACACAAAATACGTAAGTTAAAGCAGTAAACATGTTTTTAAGGACCTAAATAACTATACAAATTTTAAGCCATTAGAAAATTCTAGGTTTTTTGTCAGCTTTCACCTCAGCATTTTGTTCATACTGGATATTTCTTGTTCCGTGTTTATGCCAAGTAGTTACAGGCCAAAATACAATCACCGTTCACTTTCCTTGGCAGTCACACAAGCACAGTAAAATTTTTATGGATTTTTCCCCTCCATCCCCATGGAGATCCATTTATCAAGCACACTGACAAATTAAAAAAAAAATAATAATTTGCCCAACTTCTGAAACGTACCCGTGAGAGCTCGCACTATTTTTTTTCGTTATTACTTTTAAAGAAATACCCTTCCGTTGTTGTAGCCAAGAGGACTATCTCCGTAAAAGTGCTGTTTATGGTTTTGGTGTACTTTTATCACCCGCAGTTTGCTCAAGACGTGATTTTGACATCTGTTCCCATCTTTCTGCTCCTTACAGGCATTCTGAAGTTCGTGGAAATCACAGTTAACCTCCTGGTTCTGATTTGCGTGGGCGCTGCCCAGGCCTCTGTTGCAGGCTTCACTTCCCTCAGCGGTTTGGGTCTCGGCTCCTTTAACCTGAACTCAGCCTACAGCCCCTTCGAGGGAACGGAGCTCCAGGAGGTGAGAGAGCTTGACATGCAGATCACCCAGATGAGAGCCCCGTGCGTCTATGGCGGGGTAGCCTTCAGCTTAACAGCAGCAGCACTTACGCTCGTCTTCCTTGTTGTGGGGGTGAAGCCCATCCACCGCCTCAAACTGGGGCTGCTCGCTGGCGAATGTGCCTTCAACCTCCTGGCTGGCACGGGCTACATCGCCGCAGTCGGCCTCTACTTGCATTTTGTCAGCCAGGTGAACTCCACGGAAACCTGCAAGAGGCGCGAGAGGCTGTACGCGCGCCGCGGCTATACCTCCATGAACTGCGTGGTCCAGGGTGGCGACGCAGCCGTCGGCCTCTTTGGCGTTGCTGCTGCCTGCTTGTACTTCGCTAGCTTTGTGGTCTGCATCCTTGCTATTCGAACTGTCCGGGCCTTCCGGAGCCACGCGGCCAAGGCTCAGTACAGCCCCAATAGCAGCATTAGAGACAGAAATATCAGCAATGACCACGCCGTCCACAGGACCCCTGAGAGCTCCCGCAACATCCAGGCTCTTGCCACGTTAGTCTGAAGTCAGCTCTGGGACTGTGCCAAAGAACAGGAGCTTCAGCAAGGGGCGGGCACTGGACTTTGCATGCCTAACAGGCAATGAGTCCAAAGTGCATTGTCCAACAAGGTACTGGAAGTATGTATCAAATCACCGAATGTAAAAATACTGTTATAACATGATGTAATAAAAGGGATGCTGAGAGGAAATTCTAACAGGGCTTTCTGCATCAGTCTCTCAAACAGACTCCTGCATTTAAAAGGTGTTCAATTCTAATGTTTTCCCCCTGTACAGAGCAAATCTAAGCAACAGTGGGCTGTCAGCAGGTTGCAATCACGGTGCTGCCAAGCTGGTGTTAACAACCACTTCCTTTCGTCTCCCTTGACCTAAGGAATTGAATACACAGCTAGCACAGACAGCCATCTCTGCAGAGAAGTCCTCGAACAGATCCTGTGCCTGTTGATGCATCCTACTGACTTAAGCCACAATACTCACAAAGCAGGGGACACTCAAGTGCCTTTCTGAATCTCAACCTGAGCTACGCTTGTGACCTGTTTCTCTTGGCATAATGAAGCATTTTATCTGTTAAGTCATGGGGGTCATCACATGGTGATCATGCGCTCCCTGTGGAACGTTGCTGAGGGGAACTAGCTGCAACTTCAAAACCAGCATCTGGGTCCTGCTCCAGGTCTCTGCTGTTTTGATCCGAGCAGAGCTCAGAACCTGAGAGGCAGCACATTTGTCAGCTATCAGCTTAATGAAGATACCACTTGCTTCTGTAACCGTCTCAAGAAGGTTTGGCTGGCTGACTACAGCTGACCATGAGCAGAACCCAAGTCAGGAGCATGCTGGCTGCCACTGATTTTTCATGGGAATGTTGTAACAATGATAAAGAATACATGCATCCTTCCAGTATCTAAACACGAAAAGCGTGGGTGAGCAGCAGTAATTATATGGCCCCAGGGTTGAGAAAATAAATTTAAGAGACCATCTTTTAAGAGTCCTTTGTTTGAGGCAGATGAAATAGGTCACTGGACTTCATAGATGAGAGAATGAGAAGAAAAAGGCTATTAATGAAGTACCTCAGATTTTTCAATGTGCGTGGAGGGAAGAGGCAATTTTGATTCTGGCTGTGGCCTTTCAGTTTTGTCTGCTCAGAATCATTGCCCAGATGGGGCTCTTTTGAACCATAACAGAGCTTGTTTGTGGTATACTTTATATACCTATATGTAGACACACTCACAAAAACATGTCTCAAAGGATTATGTTTGAGGTTATATATGCCTAACAAGAAAATGTGATTACAATAAGTATTTGGCATTGATATAATACTGTAAACATATCTTTAACAATTTGAACATAAACAAGCTTCAGAGCATTACTGTGCTTATAAAGAGACATGAGTGAAAATGTTTTCAAAACTTGCTGTGACCCACATTAGCAATAGAGACTTCAGTTTCTAGGTCTTTGCCCAGAACCAGGCCTTCACTGGTAAGCCCTAACAGGCTGGGGAGTGTGCTACAGGGATGTCTGGCACGTAGCTAGAGCCACAGCTGACCGCTAGCAGCTCAGAATCACGTTAGGTGTTACTGCCTGCGCACTTGTTCCTGCACCACTCCCACGTCTTGCACGTGTTGAGTGCAGGCTTAGTTACATGGCAGACTAACTTAAGAACAAAAAAAAAGCACCGTGAAGTGACACGTTCAAAAGATTAGAAAAGGCTGCAGAAAAGAATGTATAAATCTTAATTCACTCCTTAAATACGTGTATGTTACGAACCTTAATCTTGGGGCTTCTTACTCAGCCCCATTTCATTCGTTTTTGAATGCTTGTCTGCCATCTCTGAGCAATAGGAGCAGTCCTCCATGAGCACTGTTGTTTGTTTTTTTCTTCTTGTGTACATGATAAAGGCTTCATTTGTTGCAAGTTAATTCAGTCTTTAGAAAAAGGTGTGAAGAATTTCCCCAGGGACTCTTCTGTAGTGTCTCCCCCTGGGCCCATTGCGTTCGCCACAGTCAATCCATGTCACATCCCTTTCCTGTTAATAATAGGAGCAATCTGACGCATTTTATGAAGAGAGTCAGAAAGGAGCTCCTAGCCTGCTTACAGGTGCTGGGTTGGAGGCTCCTGCCTCAAGCATCCCGTCAGTCCCAGTCACGTTTGCTCAGTTCCTCACCCAGCTCCTTCCCTGCACTCACCACTCCCCCATGTTTCAAATCTCAGGACTCAATCTGCTGCAAGTAGTCCAGCCCCGATGCCTCCTTTAAAAGAGCAAGAGGTGGGAAGTGATAAAGCTTCCTGGGAGCTTCCAGGCCTCCTGCTTTACCTCCTGCTTGAGGCTCAGGGTGCCTCAAGTTCCCATCTGCATCCATCCTCACCTGAACCCTAATCCCAGCTGTTCTGTCTATTTAGCTGTATATCTGTCTTTTCTCCCAGTCCTCACTCTTGTATGTGCATAAACACTTTCTTCCTAAAGCAAAGTTGCTACTGTTTGATTTTTTTTTTTTTTTTTTTTTAAATCTGACAAACATTATTCATCCAGCTTTCTGGTCAGAAGTAACAAACCCTTAGTAAAACTCATTTATCCAGACCTACTGAAAACAAAAGTCGAAATGATTTGGCTTGCTAAACTCTTAAACAAATGAGAACCAACTTTTAATAGTTACCTTCAACCCGGTTAACAATGACTGTCAGCTCTGGCTATACTTCCACTTTCTACAGTAAATTCATTAATGCCACCATGTGGTTGCCTCTTTCTCTAGCCCAGGGAATACCCAGTGTCCCAGTTCCCTCCGTTTTTCATGGCATTTGCAGGGACTGGTGGCTCCCTTGGATGCAGACCTTGCCTGGGAATGCCTCTTGAGTCTCAGCCCAAATTTCTAGACGCGGTTTGGCCTACCGTGTCCTGTGTCCCAGGACACGCAATCTGTTTTGAGTAGACTTTCTCCACAAAACCTCTATCATCCCTTGTAAGAAGCAGATTGCAGCCAGCAGTGCTGCAGCAAGCAGCGTGCCCTGCAAGCAGCCCCGGCAGTACCTGGTAAGTCACAACCGAGGACGGGTCACTCGGGGCCTCCCAGGTCCCCACGGCAGGAAAGTGCCCCCGACAGAGGCCTGGAGACCTTGGCACCGTGAAGAGAGACCACTATGAAATAATGCCAAAAAGGAAACAAACACCAGCTCTGCTTCCTCCGCTCGCCTTCGTGGAGAGATGCGTGGCAGAGGAAAGTGGAAAATCCCAGAAATGCTCCTCAGAGGACTATGGCAGGGAAGAGGAAGCTTTCCTTTCCCTCGGGGCGAGCCATAGACCACCAGAGGAACCAAACAACCCTGTCTGCAACAAGCTGAGCCTTGGCGGTCTGTGAGCGCCCTGACAATCCTCACCGTGCAGGCTGGGAAGGTGTCATACGGGAGACGGATTTTCTGCCTCGCACAGATGACAAAGGCTGCAACAGGCTGTCGTCCCCAGCTGCCGCCGCAGGTGGTCGTGTCCTCTGGGTCAGATGAGTGTCCCCACCTCCCGCTGCTTCAGCACAGTGACTGCCAGCTGGTACAGGACAAGAAGCCGCATGAGACCCAGAAAATAAAGCAGGGCACGGGGCTCCTGCCAGCCCCATCATTTCTTTTAGCCTTTCCCTGCTCCGTGCATGCATGTATGCAAAGCCTGCGTGAAGCTTCCAAGGTCAGCACTGGGGTAAAATCACCCCTTCCCCTTCACTGCTTCGGAGCTGTCTCTGCAGCCAAATTTTGCCTCAAGTAGCCAGGCCTTTAGCAACTCAAGGACTGCACATGGCCATTGCCCCAAGTCGCTCTGGTATGAGGGCTGTTCGGGGCACATCCAGCCTGCCTGTTGTGACCACCACCAGCTTCTCACCTCCTGCACTGATAGCAAAGGTCAAACCTGCGCTTCTCAGAGGCTGTTGTGAGTAAGCAGTACAGCCTCTCTCAACCTAAAAGCCTTGAGGACAGCACCCCCGATACAGTAGGAAGCCTTCTGGCAAGCCGAGCCTATTCAGAAGCTTCAGAAAAGAGGATTAAAATAACCGCTATCCTGACCTCTGGAGATGCAGGTGGCAGGGTGAACTGGAGCTGACCAGCTGGAGAAAAATCCCGCTGCAGGTGGCCACCAGTGCAAGGTGCTGGGCTGATTTCAGTAGCTCATTTATCTCAGTTACCTGCCAGCCCCTCTTGGGTTTAAACCATCAATTTGCACCTGTCGCTGGTGCAGGAGCAAACAAGCTTCAGTCAGTCCAAGAGCAAAAACTCCAGCTGAGCTCACCAGGCATTCATCATCCACAGAGGAACCCCCTCTTCGCAGACTTGGAGAGAGACTATCTCAAGCAAAGCACAGAAATGTAAAGCCTTTTTTTTTTTGACAAAATGCCTCTCCATGCCCTAGTTCTGAGGGGGAAATGGAGGGCATAAGATATTTAGTATTGTTATGTTAAAAAGAAAAACTCCACGCCACTGATTCTGCATCCCACTGCTGCGAAATTTTCATCCTGGTAGGCTTTTGTCTCTTTGAACACAGATCTTCCTGAATGTCTTCTTTTATGAACTATTATTTGAATAAAAAGTATTTCAGTCTGGGGAAAATCTTTTCCAAAACAGAGCAAATTAGCATCCCAAGATGCAGGCTTCTTCTATTTCAATATAAAAGGTAAAACTGTGGGGGATAGGGCCAGTGGAGGAAGAACATATTTACTCCTCCAAATACACATAACCTTTACATTTTCCAATTAGTTCAGTCATCTGGAAGCATAAAGCCACCACTGGTCATGTTAGGGCGTTACCCTCCTGCTGCTGACCAGCTACACAGAGGAGCAACTTTTGTATCCACCCACAGAAAGGAAATTTTCAGGTACAAACAATAAGTTTTCTTATTTTCTTAATAAGTTTAGGAAAATGTTCCCAGAATACATTAACTTTTATCATGATTCGGCCTTTTTTCCTCTTTCCACCTTTCAGAGCAGTTTAAATAGATCTGATGTGGAGAAAAAAAACCTACGAACACAAACAGGTTGTACAACAGCAGAAACGGAAGTCAAAGCTTAGTTTTAAGAAAACCTGGGATCTCAGTTTACGTGAGAAACTGCTTCAAAGTGATGAGAATACATATGGGGATTAGAGTACCAAAGAACAGTTTGAATGGAAATTGTTCTTTCGTAATCCATGTATTTTACTCCCAGTGCAGTTTTGTCTTCATTAAGATTTGCCTTCCTGTAGTTTTCCACTGCAACTTAGATTCACCGTAAGTTGAGCTCTAAATACAAAGCAGACCTGCTGTAACGCTGATCTCTCAGTTACGTTTGCAGAACTTGTACGTCTTCTTTTCTAAGGCCCCGATAAGTTATTAAATGGGACTACAACCACATTGTTTATGACAGCCGTGACACCCATCATTACTCACCTCTTTCACAACATCCACCTCCGAGAAAAGGTGGCATTCAATACATTACAGCAGCTTAATGCCAGCACAGCATAAAAGTGTCACAGATGCTCACCATCACCCATCATAAATAAAACATTAGGCCCCGTGCAAGGTCTGCAGATCATCAGTGTGTTTGATGTAATTGGTTTTGGCGTGTGACAGTGCAGAACTGGCAAGTCACAGGATGCCCTTCATTGCTACAAATGGGCTATTGATTTCCAGCCACGCCGTTTGCACCCAGACCCGCACCTGCTACTGGACTTTGTGAAACTCGCAGGACATGTGGAAAAGCTTAAGTGAGAGAAATGCATCCAGCCATTTTACAGGTAATTAGTCTTTCAACAGAATGTAAAAAGGCTCAGGAGACAGGTACACCCAGGAAAGGACCATATGTTTTAAACAGGCTTTGAAAAGCTCGGTTGTGGTCTGGGTATATTATTTTCAATATTGCAAGAGAAACTGTATAGCAGAGTTGTTCAGACATTTACGCATATATGAAAACCTTGATTTTTTTTGCTATCCCATACTGTCTTTGAAGTTAAATATGGACAGTTGAAGTGCTGGAAGAAAAAATTTAAGAGCTTCCATTGCCCAGCTGTTTATTGAAAATTGGAATTTCATTAGCTGTGAAGACACTGTGTGCGTTGCATATACATTATTCATAGGCTTCCCACTGTACGCAGATTTATAGTACAAAGCTGTGCCTAAATCTGTCATCTGCACACCCACGACACTTCTCGCCTACACCACAGCAGCCCTTATCTGCAAATACAAAGGACCCAACACAGTGACTTCCCAATCCTAAATATTTTGGGGCAGGATTCTCAGCACAAAGCGATGGAAGCCACGTGACACTAGAAGAGCTGGTGATGGAAAATTAGCTGCCATGTGTAGTCACCATAGGGGTGTACAGCTGAAAGGGTGTTTTTCCTTCCTTCAGATCACAGAAATAGCTCACCCACAAGACAGCCCCATGTCCTTGGCAACTTGAATTAGATTCAGCTTTTCACACTGTTGCGGATCAGCCCTAGTGGTCAAGATCAGGCAATTTATTAACCCAAACAAAGACGACGCTTTTTTTTTTGTCCTGGATGGTGCATGCAAGATCACTAATTTCACTTGGGCCGGTGAAAGAGGAGGCTGTAGCCATCATTTTCCTGGCCTGCGGTAACGCAAGGGGGAGCCCGTGCAGTTTTCAAGTAACAAAGGCGGCAGTAGTACAGGTTTTTCTACCCCAAATGCAAAGGCTGTCTCCAATAAGGAAAAAAAAAAAAAAGAGAGCGAGGCCTTAAAGCCATTTCTTACCCTCTTCACAAGGAGACCACTTCTGGTTCAAAAAGGGACAGGCCACAGATCTCCAGGAGAGGGAAAGAATGGCAGGCTGGACTTCTGTCTCATTTTTCCCTGTTCTTACCTCATTTGTTCTTTCAAGGCACTACAAGAGTCTCATGGAAAGACTTTGTTGATACCCGAGTTAGCTCTGAGTGGCCTGTCAAATTTTGGCCACCGTGAGGGAATGGGATGATCCCTATACCCCTCATGAAATGACTCTACTACAGGAGACTTGTCAACAGGGCTCTGAACGCGGTATTTCAGACACCTTTGCTTGTATTCAAGAAGAGAGTTTTGGCCCCTGGGGCATGAGCATCAATTTGTTTTCATCTCTGAAAAGACACAGCATTTTTTGCTCTCCCTTGCCACCCAGTTTTCAATACAGAGTACCCCATTATATATTCTGCGTGTTCAAGTTTTCCAGGATCAAGATAAGCACTGACTGAAACTTTTTTCCCTTTCTCTCCTTTGTAGGGATTACAATGAAAAAGCATCTTACAAGTCACTGACTCGCACACTTCTGCTTCCTCCATAGTTCTGTGTCCTAATTTTAAAGCACTCCACAGCATATATTTAATTAGCGAAACAGCTCCATCTGCTCTGTGAGTCAATACTGACAACTTCACTGTTAAAACGCACGGATGTCTCCCAGTGCAGCTGTGCTTAATCTGACAGGAGAGGAGAAGGGCCTGCTGTGCTCAGAGCACCCTCTCTCGACAAGCTCCACGGCACCGGGACTGAGACACCAAAGGGGAAGGAGGCAGCAATGGCAGGCACTAGGCCCCGACCTTGGCACTGCCGACTTCAACCACCCCATAGCCCGAGGCGCGGGAACCCATGCTCTCCAGTTCCCCTACAGCAGAAAGGCTCAGGGGCTCATAGGATCACAGAATGGTTTGGGTTGGAAGGGACCTTAAAGATCATCCAGTTCCACCCCCTGCCATGGGCAGGGACACCTCCCACCAGACCAGGTTGCCTAAAGCCCCATCCAGCCTGGCCTTGAACACCTCCAGGGATGGGGCATCCACAGCTTCTCTGGGCAGCCTGTGCCAGGGCCTCACCACCCTCATCTTCTCTCAGGTGTCCCTGCTGGGGAGTCCTGCCTTGCACTTAACAGGTCTTGGTCCCATCCCATTTACCACACAACAGCTTCCTCAGCACTACAGTGCCATCAGGCTCCTGACCAGCTCTTGTAATCATCTCCTTCAAGCTCACAGTATTAAGGTAATACGGAAGAAGACAGAATGGCATACTCCCTATTCAGGTCCTGCCTCAGTCATAACCTAGAGGACAGTCTTAGCTGACCACACGAGATAAATGCAGAAGAGGTAGGAGGAGGTAGCTGAGTCAACAGAAGGTGAATCTCAACTTTTCAGATTGAGAAAGAAAGGTGCAAAGGATGAACTGTTGAACTCAACAGGAGGGGAAGTATAAACAAAAGACTGGAGAAAAGTAGGGATCAATTATCTAAAGCTGTTTTCCTTGCTGAAGTCTGAGATAAGCAGTATACCAATTCTGACCTGGGGCTGCTGTTAATCGAAATAATATTTAAGCTTTTTTCCCCTCCACCTTTTGATTGAAATGGCTATGACGGTTTTACTTGCCCTCAGGCAGCAATTGAATTTTAACCTTTATTTTCCCATAGGAGCATCAGTCTTGTTAGGAAGGGCATTTGGACATTTACACCATCAGCACGGGACGCAGCTCAACCTCCACCAAAGCACAGGCAAACCAGAGGAAGACGGGTTCAGGCAGCACCCCACAGGATCCTCACTGCAAGCATGTGCCAGCATGCAGGTAGCAACTAAATCAGTGAGAAACAAATCAGTTAATCCAGCAATACTGCAATAAATTGGCCCTGAAGTAAGTTGATTCAATTAATGAGGCAGGAGAGTAATTCAGGTTAACCAAGGAAAGCATAAACACAGTCATTTAACAGACACTTTGAAGTCTTGGTTGCCACTGCCAGCAAAAGATTTGATTTTTTTGGCCAACTTCTGGCCATGCAGCTCTCCCTCTAGCCAAAGCTCTGAGAGACCTAACTGCAGAGCAGAGCTCAGGCCTGCTCAGCTTAAGACTTGAGGGCCTACTCCTCTTAGAAAAGCTCATCTCTTCATCGACTGCAGGCAAATCAGGCTGACTAGGCTGAAGTTACTCTTTTGTTTACTCCTTTAAATCCCTTTGCTCTGCTAGAAATAATTCAGGCCCTGATCTGTAAGCTGGTCACTAGGTTATTCCAACCAACCTACACAAGTGAGCATTTTCAACCTGGACTTGCAAGGCCAAACCCAAAAGACACCATCCATGAGCAGTGCTGAGATGCAGGCAGAGAGGCACAGGGTCACTCAGGGACACTGTATATGTGCTTCTCTGCAACTGCATCTGGAAAGACACCCTCTTACAGAGATGGGTGGATGCCACTGTTCTCCAATGTTATCTTATGTCAGAATCCAGATTTTACTTCGTCTTGGCTTATCCACCATTGCCTTGGTGGGGCTAACTGAAGTCATTCCGGGAACGTGCCTCTCAACACAAAAGAGAGGCGAACTACCTAAATATGACTAAGGGACAGCTGACTACCAGGGGAATTCTTAGAAATAACTTCAGAAGTTGGGTGTGATACTCTGTTAACACCTACCCCCACCTGGATAGGCTTCCAAAGTGAAAGTCATACTGCAGAAAATATATAAATACGGTTTGCTAGAAAATTGTGTATGAGTTAAAAGCACGACAGCTAGTGATCAGGCTGAGATCATTATGAAGGAAATGCTTTAAAGGTAACTTATGGGGCATTGCAGTAGCACCATGACAGCATTCTGGTAATGAGGGAGATGAGCTACACGGATATTTGGCTCATTCTAAAAGCAATAAGCCATGGGAAGGCAGCAACACTACAGCGCTGGTTACCAGAGGAGGTTGTGCCATGCGCTGAATGCACAAGCAGAATGCCAATGGGTTGCTCATGCACAACAAAATACATTATGTAAGAGCACTATGGCAGAAAGCAAGGTAAAAAAAGCTTTTATGCCACCAAAAAGGCTTGCATTTAAGCATCTGAGTTATTACTCAATACCATCATAGCTTCCTATCTGAAGTTACCTTCCAGAAAACAATGTAAATACATTCATTTTTCTGCCACCAGCTATCTACCTCCTCCTGTTCATGCATTTCTGCTAGTTGCAGATATGGCTATCAGCAAGTTTTAAAGGACATGAAAGGTTGGATTATAAAGGTAGCGTGGCTCTCTTCTTTTTTCTTCAGTTGAAAGCCTTCCTTTCGTTTTAGTCCGCAACCTTTGCCCCTGCTACAGCTGCCAAATTCTGCAAACAAATCCACTTCTCTTTTTGAGTCAGATAGTTCCTGGTTGGCCAAAATTGTGTAAAATATACCATGCACTTAATCATAAACTCACGTATGATAGTAATGCACCAAAATGAAATCAATGACTTTAGCTTCAGTCCTCACGAGGTAAGAGCATGCTAACGCCCTTTGTGAAAGGATGGAGATGTCCAGAAAAGTCACGAGTTGCAAAAACTGTACCTTGCTTTCCAAGTCCCAGTTTAAAGCGAGAACAAAATAACCTTTACCCTTGGTTTAAGAATAAATGCTAAACTTTCCAAAGATGCTCCCAGCCAGGCAACCTACTGATCCAGTTCAGTAGGTTATAGGGAACCCAGTAGGGGGAACAAAACATCCCTATGAATGCATCAATCCCTCACATTATTACTTGTAAGGAAGGCTACTAATGCAAACATCTTCAGACAAACCAGAAATCCAAAACGTACAGGTCCTCAGCCAAAGTCCTGTCACTTCGATGCTATGAAAGCTCTGAGTCCAGAATGCAGTTGCTAACTTTATAAAAGGGACCATGCTGAAAGTGGCAGGCTCTGATGGACTCTGAGTTTTGACCATCTACACTTCAAGGAAAGGCAACAAGGAGCAAAACCGAATTGCTCCCTGTAACCTCCTACTGCCATGGCTGATGTTAGTCCTTCAAATGAAGGGAGGGGAAATTCTTTATGAAGCCTGCCAATGTACATATATTCCTCTTCAGACAAGGAAGGGGTACAGCAGGGAGTAAGAATTCTCAGTAATTTCTCTGCAGGGGAACAAACTTTAGCTCGCATGACATGGTGCCCCAGAGGCACCACAAATTCAGTACACCAGAGGCACATTAACATGAATAGAGACAGCAGCAGCAGCAAGATTACTCCTCTACTAGCAACGGGTGTTACACAGAGAATTTTCCAGCCTGCTTAGGAAATCCTAAACCTGTAACCAGTTGCCTAAGGCCATGGTAGTGTCCATGCTAATTATCACCCTTCAGTCTCAAAAACAACTGAAAAGACAAAAAAACACTTTCCATGGACACCAAGGAAAAACGAGTCATTCAACAAAATTAGAAATATAGAAACTGTTACTAAAGAACACCTGAGTTACTTGCCAATAAAACTTTTCTTTCAATACATTTAATGATTTTTCTTTAAGGAAGTGGTATTTTGAAGCTCAAATTACAATACAATACAATCTTCTAGCTCTATAGTTGGCAGTACTATAAGCATTTATCAAACCATGTATTTTTGTATTTGTTCCTCTGCTGTTATTATTTAAGGAGAAGAACCTCAGAATATCTTATCAATGACAATCCTGCCCTAACTTGGCTGTTGCATCCTGGAACAGAGTAAGGACAACTGCCTGTTACCATAGGCCGCTCCCAAAATACAGACCAAATGTTATGAAGGAAGAAGACACTGTTGTGATCAGGCACTAACTCAACTTTTTAGAGACTGACAAGGAGAATGAAGCAATTGGTTGGAGGCAATACTGAGAAAGGGTGTGGGTCCCTTCCCAGAGGAATGAGCAAAACACACCCTTTTTGCTACCAAAGTCAAACTGCCATTAAACTCATGTTCATTTAACGTGTTCAACCACATCTTAGTTTATGTAGGTAGCTTTGAGTTCATTTTTCCACCTTCTCTTTACATTTTTCCTCTTCTCTTCAAATCCAATGTTTTCCTTCTTCCTGTTGTTAGCCCACATCATCCCTTCATCATTTCTACCCTCAGTCACTCAGTCCCAGTGGCGGAGTCAGAGCACCACTCCTCTTACATCTTCTGGCATTGTCAGTACCACCATGAAGGGCAAATCAATAGTGCTGAATTCACACTGAGAAAGAAAAAAAGTATGTTAATTCCTTGGTGTTTAGTATCTTTTAAAGAGCATTTGACATTTTGAGCAACTACTGGGTGAACTGCTTACTAAAAATTCTAAGAGTACACGTGAGCTTCTGCGGTTCTTGTAAAAATGCACACCAAGTTGAAAAAGTTTTAACACTTCGCAGTTTAAACACACTGCAGCATGCTGATGAACCACAGCAAGCTGTTTGAAAGTTGCTGCTCAGCTATTCAGACAAAAGCAGACACTGTTTGTAAATTTCATATTTATTATAACAAAAATTATGACATGTTCATTTGTGCATTCGGCTTTAATATAACTCTTGGTATGTAAATGTTCTACAGCAAATGAGCTCTATACAATCATGCTGGTTGTGGCAGCAATAAGGAACACAAATAAAACATGTCTGCAAAAGTAAGGAAAGAAAGAGACCAGAGGAAAAAGTGGGTTTCTTTCAATGGTCTATACCATCTAAACTCTAGCTAACTTGTATGCAGTCACTCAGTCCGTTATGTTTAATGACCATGGCCCAAAGAGTTGCTTAAGAAAAAGGTCAGTTTTTCAGGTTGTGTCCTTAATGCCAAGGCTACAAAACATGGAAGCATCACTATACAACACTGAGCTATTTACAGTAGTTTCCCAATCAACTGTTCTCTCAGAGAAAATTAGTGAATCTCAGTGACTTAAGTCACCTGAAAGAGTAAAGCAACTCCTAGGAGTTAGTCTCCATATTCTACAAATGTCTATCATTTTCAAGACCAAAAAAAGCCTTTTCTCTCAAAGAAATACAGTATTACAATATTACTTAAATCATTTAGCACTGGCTACTGCCCTGCTTTTCAAACAAAACAAACAAGCCATTTTAAAAAATATTACATCATCATCTGTTTCTCAGCAATATATTAAACCTTTTTATTATTTTTATTATTTTTTTTGTTTTTTTTTTTTTTTGTTTTTACACTTGATATGTTAAGGGAATATTAACTATTTTAAACTTTACTGGTAAAGCGTCTCTAGAAGAAAGTCCACGAATATTAAACCTAAGAA
Source organism: Cygnus olor (assembly GCF_009769625.2). Lineage (NCBI taxonomy): Eukaryota > Metazoa > Chordata > Aves > Anseriformes > Anatidae > Cygnus > Cygnus olor. The sequence goes on along the minus strand of NC_049170.1, from coordinate 80,463,871 downwards.
ACTGAAAAGCTGCAGTTATCTGTAGTGGCAGGATAAGGAAAAGGAAGTGTATAAAGGAAAAGGAGAAGGAAAACCCCTGCTGTAGCATGAGCCCACTGGGTCCTGCACTCAAGTCTCCTTGTTTGTTAGTTTAATTGCGAGCAGTAGAGTGGGTCATAGTGGTGTATCGTAATAGTCTGCCAGGTTGTCCATCTGATACTGCCGCTGCTGCTGTTGCTGCTGCTGCTCCTGGTGCTGTTTCATGATCTCCTTGACCTCTTCTTCAAGCTCTGGGGGGATGATGAACTGGTCATCTGGATCTGGCTGTGCCGGAGCAGCAAAGTATCCCCCTGTTTTTCTGAGAGGCGCATCCGTTGCAACTTCGATCAAGTTATGGCTCCTCTCTTGCGGCGCCACTGAGCCATTGCCCCGTCGGCGCCCTATTGTGCCCGTGGCAGAATACTCAGCTTTCCTGGGAAGGCCGGGCTCATCCTCGTTGCCACTGATGACAATACCTTCGTCACTGGCTTCCACAGGCACTTGGAGAAGCTGCTTCTCCTTCACTCGGCTGCAGTGGATGTCCACCTCCACTTCCACACGGCTGCCGTTGGTGAACACCCCCTCTATGGGCTCCTCATCGTCGCTGTCAAGGCCGTTGTCGGAGAAGGCGCTGGAGAAAGTGGCGCTGGAGAGCTGCCGCTGGAAAGAATTGGACAGGCAGACAGGGTGCAGCATGCAGCGCTGCTCCCCGGGGTAGGCTGGGCTGTTCTCGTTCATGGTGACCTGCGGAGGCTCGTCGGAGGCTGTGGACCCCACCTCGCTGCTCATCTCTGAGGTGGAGATCTCGCTGCTGATCTCGGAAGCCATGCCGCTGCTCGAAGACGGCATCCCGAGAGCATCCGCAGGCCTGTCCTTGATGACCACGTTGACGGACTGGGGGAAAATGCCGGGGCTGGGGGGTGGGACCCCATTAAGCTCACAGCAGCAGAAGCTGTCCTCCGTCACATTGAGCTGGACCACAACGGCGCTGATGCTGTCGTTGCAGCCGTAACTCTGGGCCAAAGTGCAAAGCTTCTTCGCAGCTGCCAGCGCATCAGGCACATTTCTGACTGCTTCCACTGCCTCATCCATCGAGAGGCTATCCCACAGCCCCTTGCTCCCCAGAATGAAGAACTCATCTTGTGGAGTTAAGGTAATGGACTGGACGTGAGGACGCGGTACAACACTCGGGTGAAGGAACGTGTATCCCAGGATTCTTGTTGAATCCGTCACACCATTCACTTTGCCATCCTGAAATGAGAGAGGAGACAAAACTGAAAACAACGCAGACAAAGACACATGGCACTCACATCTCCTCCGTGTGTTTTACCAGTGTCTGTTCTGCAGTACCCCAGACACAGCCATTTACAGATAAGAATATGGAAAAGAGGTGATTTGCAAGAAGGTGACAGAGCTGGGATTAGAACACAGCAATGGCTGGTTTCCAGCCTTGCACTGAGCTTCCTACACCCTACTGATTTGTCATCAGCATCACCTATCCAGACCAACAAAGCAGAAGCCTGCAACAAAGAAACATCTATTCTGCTTCTGCAGCTGTGGGAGCCAACTGGACTAATGTTTTACCCATGAGTCAGACTTATCCCTCCTCCACCCACGATATCTGGCTTTATACAGGGCAAAGTCACACACAGCTCCATTTGATATAGGGGCAGGTCATTCAGTTATGACTCTTCTCTTGCAGCTGTAACAATTGTAGGTTTCATCTTGGCTCATCATTCTGGAAACAAAAGTTCATTTAAAAAAAAAGGCTTTAAATGAAGCATGCAAGTCAAATGCAGCAGAGATCAAGTCTGCATTTCACTACAGTGCAGCTGACTGAGAAATGTTTTACATGCCCCAATTACTTACTGTGCTTCCACTTAAATATGACATTTCCAAGGGGAGGAAGAGTAATATCTGAAGGGAAAACACCAGTAAAAACGGGCATATTTGAGAAGTAAATCCCTTGCACATCCAAATCCCAGGCTCCTGTCCTGGTTAGAATCTGAGCTGCCAGAATAAGCAGAGCAAGCATCTGAAACAGCAAGTCTGGTTATCTGTCAGCCTGTTGGGGATAGCTGCAGCCTACTAATTGTGTGTTGGAGACCAACAACAAAGGTGAGGATTTATGCTCATTTGGTCCAGATGATGACAGCACTGGTTATTATACAGCAAAAAAAAAAAAACACACAGAAAAGCAAACCAAGAGTAAAAAAGCTTCCCCTTTAAAGCCACCCAAAAGAAAAAAACCTTGTCGGCTTGTTAACTTCCCCATTAGGAGCCTGACAGAAGTGATAAGCCATCAACATGCATGAAATCAGTGAGTCATCTTAAGAGTCTGTGCAGAAATTTCCCTTTTCCTTTACAGAACAGCATAACGAGCGTGCCTCAGCGATGCACACTATGTTGGAGTGACTCCCTTCTAACTTGTCACATTTGAGATTCCAATCATCACCTTTTCCTGGCAAGATTAATAGGCACACGATTTATTACACACACACACAAACCTCCTCATGGGTGTACAGCAGTGAGTATTGTGCCCTTTCCTCCCCCATTAAGAGGATACAATATTTATCTGCTCCTATGCATGTGTCACACAAGGCAAAGCACAGCTGACAGTAGTGGCTTTAAGCTTGCAGAAAGGGAGCAAATAGCTTCCTCCTCTCTCGTGGCTCTTCAGCTGAGCATAGGACAGGTTTTCCTTTGGGGCAACTGCTCTCTTCAAGAGCGGTCTGTCAGAGGACAGCTCTGAGAACACAGGAGCTCAGACAGCAAAGTCATCCTGCCAGGATTACGAAGTCTCCCAAGGGAAGCATTGTTCTGAGTGCTCAGCCCTCATCTTTCTGGATTGGAGGGGCTCTTCATGGCAGCACCAACACAGCACTCCCCCACAACAGGAGGAGGGCCTCAGCTTTCCTGTTTCACCACAGCATGCTCACAGCTGCTCAGGCTCTGAAGCTAACTGAAGTCTAGCTTGGCAATGGGATGGAAAAACAACTTGATTGCATGATATGAATCACCTTGAAAGGAAAAGTGCTACTCTGGAACCCATGCTATTAACTGCACCTCTTAGAGGTTTCTAATACCGATGTGTAATTTCATATACCATCATGCAAATGTCCTCAAAGGAAGCTGCAACTTGCAGCAGTCCTCCTTTCACATCAACATCTGAGTTCTCTAACCTCTGTGATAATGGCCTTATGCTGCTTAATCCTCTTCAGTTCTTCTTCACAACTCATCACATAACACCTGGACAAAGACAGAGGTTTCCCATTCCGGCAGAGAACAGTTTGGCACTTCCCTACATTTGCTGAGGTTAACGTGAAGCATCCGCCAGGGTCCATGGGATCATGTTTTATATGGCAAAGAACAGCAGAGCCTCCAAGTTTTTGTCCAGCTGTTCCAAGTTTCCTGGAATTTAAACAAAACAATGATTGTTCTTTAATTGAAAAACAAGTGTTATGGGTACGAAGGAGAAACAACTGCTATTCTGCAACCACAAGCACTCAGGGCATTGACTCTACTGGATCACTGGGACAGAAACAAACGTCTTCACTGAAGACTGCAACACGATAGCAACACTGCAGAGTAATCACGTACAACTCTCAGGCAGTGTGCTATTTACAGCAAGATGCAGATACTCAAGTCTACTCAATTTTAGAAAGAAAAATCTTTGCACTTGTAAGAGTCACACAGTCAGTGCTCTTACTCTACATCTTAAAGAAATCTGATTTAAAGGTCAGCTGGAGGGAAGCAAAGAGGGTTAGAAAAGTATTGAAGGCTATCAAGTGAGTACAGGTAGGACCTAAAAAGGGGGTCATATTATCCAGACAGAGCTTTGGAATGGTAAAATCTTTAGCTTCAGGAGCCGAACAGTAATTTTAACTCTAGAAATTCCAGTTTTGAGCAAAAATAGATGTTAGAGGTTCATTGTTTTGCGATGCCTTCAGAATAATGCTTTTGAAGTATCAAACAACGACCAAAAAAACCACAGTAGCTGTTAATTCCACTAAAAGAAGGCAGACTTTTCATTTATCACGTAAAACAGGTTCTTTGAAATATTTAAGTCTGGTGTTTTAGCAGGGGTCACAGTAAAAACAAACAAAAAAATAGATAAAACTAAAGTTTTCAGAATTTTGTCATTAGAATGTACACTTATTTTAATGCTATTCATTTTACTTGTTTAAATTGAAATAGGACTGTGAAGAAAATTCTGTCCTTCCTGGTTTCTCGTTTATCAGGGCCTCCACCTACAGTAATTAAGAACTAGAGCAATTAGAAAGCTGATTACAGAGGCTACTAAAATTTATGTTAAGGCTAGGTATAGCTAGCAAGAAGTTTTGATTCAAAATGGTGTGGAAATAATGCACAACTAAACTTGTACCAAGGCTTCAATACACTTTTCTATTTTTTTAAAGGCACTTCAAGAATGTTGCATAGTATCTGTAGTAATTCCTCAAGGAATGGTTACATGCAACTAGAATGAGTATTATTTCTGTTTCTCCAAGGGAGTGATTAGCTTATTTTGACTTGAATCTCCCCTCCCACTCCCCTTCAAATGCAGTGTTGTTTTTTTTCCAGGAATACCACATTCCTGTCAGAGTCTGTGAGTAGTAAAAAAACAGCCAACACGATAAGTACTTTCAATATGTAAATTTATATCATTTTTGATGATTTTAAGTATATGGCAACCTTCTTCTCAGCTACTAGTCTAACCAAGGCACTAAGTAATTGTGGGAAATCAGCTTTTTTTTTTCCTCTTGTGTTTGTAAGGTTGAATACCATCCTAATGCTTCTCTTTCCTAATATCAGAGTTGGAATGCTTTCCCTTCCAAAACTGCAGCCATTGAACGACTAGTGATCCTACTTTCAACTTGATCCATTTCCTTCATCTCTGAGCTGCTTATTTGCTTTCTCCTTTGTTTCCCTGACCTCTTTGTTCGCTTTTGTTCAGTTCCCTTCATACTCCTTCCTCACTCAGTGTCTCCCCAGGCACAATTTCTTGTTCTGTCAAGAACAGCATGCATACACACAGATCTCCCAACCACCACACATAGCTGCTATTACACTTACAGCTATTGTATCACAATCTCTTTGGATGAGTCGTGCACAAATAATATTCTAAGGTCAAAGGAATGACATGAAACGACATTTTTCAGGAAGTCAGAATATATATTTTTAAATATTTGCGTGGCCTTAAATAACCTGGATTGGTACAGAAAAAACAGCAAGGATCAGCCCAGGCTTTGCAGGGAATAGTAATAAGGGAAGTTTAAAAGATGATCAAGAAATTTACACTACTATCTTGGCTACTGCAAATTTTGAGTCATAAGACTTCAAGAAGATACCGGATAGGAGTGAAACCACTCAGACATAAACATTCAGCGATTTTGAGGGTGTTTTTTTGTTTGTTTGTTTGTTTAGATAGGTGGGAAAGGGTTGGGGTTTTTCTCCCCACAGCTGAAAGCAACAGAAGGCAATTTTCACAAAGCAAGCAATAAAAGAATACACAATTCCCAGATACTAAGGCTTGCCCCCTCCACTCCCATTTTTGGAGCAAGAAAAGAGCAAGTGCCTAACCTGAAAGCTAACTGCTCAGGAAGCATACAAAAGGTTAAAAATGCTTCAGATCCAAGACTCACCTCTGCATAACGATGAACGTGTTGATCATGTATTCCTCTTCATTTTTTGTTTTCTGTAGCTCTTCTGCCAAAATGTCACTCATAGTGCATTGCAGGAGATACGGCACTTCCACATTGCGGTCACCGTCAAAAACACCATAAAGTGCCTCCCTGTTGTCGCAGAAGTTATTGGCCGAGAGTGCTGCCACACACAGCCTGGTAAAGGCAAGCAGGAGAACATCAAGATTGTTATCCAGTACTAATTTCTCATATTGTTCAGAAAAAAAGGTGCAGCCTGGTCTGAGAGCCAGTTTTAACCAACTCTGTTCCAAGGTCTTCAAAACTGCTTTCTGAGCTGTGGAGAAGAGTCAGACCCATCTAACAGTGTAAAACATGGAGAGAACTGTGCTGGAAATTCAAGCCAAGCCCTAAGGAATCTTCCTCCTTTTCAGCATGCAAACAGATCTCCTATTTGTAGAGAAAGGGGAACAAGCTTAGGGGAGAAAAGTATGCCCAAAACAACAGCAGTTGAGGGGCACTTGCCCCTCCAAGAGCCATCTTTACGATTTAACGTGCTGATGACCAAGTTGAGTTAAATTACTTAACAGTAAGCAAAAGTTTGCTGGCACTTGCTAGGGAAACCTAGGTAGCTGAAGATTTCTGAAGAGGTATTTAGGGAACAAAGAAAGATTCATCACATTGCCAGCAACAGAGACTAGCAGACTCTTGGTACTTTATTTGTCAAGTGCTGCCTTAGTCACAGAAGCTCCACATACTATGAATATTCAGAGTTTTGGCCATTCTACCTCTTCCTTTAGTATCTCCGCTTTGCTTGGTAAACATCCTTTAGCTGAAGATAAAGAAGCTTTGCAAAGAGGAAAATGCTTTTAAACACTCAGATCTCTTGCGAGTACTGGAGGCTCACACAGACAAAATGTGTCGGTTACACTTGTATCTTAGCAACATTCCTAACAAAGAAAAAAGTTGAGAGCCAGGCAGGGGCCCAGTATACAAATATAGAGTCATGGCATGGCCTCTGCCTTTGTGAGGCCCAAAACGTCCCCAAACTTTCACTGAAAAAAAAAAAAGGATTTCTTTGTATCAGCATAGAGGCTCTCTGCTGCTGGGATGCTTGTATAATGAAAACAACGCCAGGTCTTACTTGTTCTTAACTCCTGATGCTTCTGTGTAACCATGACTCCACACTGCTGGAGCTCCTGAAGCATCACCAGCTGAGGGCTGGTCGATCTTGAAACAACGGATATTGCTGTAAACGAAACGGGAAAGATGCACTGGATTAACATACTGACATGATCCAGCATAAAACAGAGATAGAAAAGAGAGAAGCTTTTTTCCTCCCAGTTCTTTAGCAACATTCAAAAGCAGGACATCCAAAGTGGTTTACTTTTATGTGCCTGCACACAAAGAACAAAAAAGCAATAAATAACAGCCTCTATGAGGGTGTCAGCTGCACTCTTTTGCTTACCCAGCTTTTCTTCTCCCTTCCCTCACCCCTGAGCTATTTATTTCCACCCTGGCCCAGGGCGAATACAAGGCAAATTTGTCACTGACTTGATGGAAGCCGGTATGGGGAGTGATTTTCTAACTTATATCTCTCTCCCACCCATGTTAAGAATAAGTCTCTGGGCTCTTTTCATTATACTCAAATGAAACCTACTCTGTGAGCCACACCATCCCCTAAATTAAAAAAAAAAAGTCTTTAGAAACAGCAACATGTAGTAACAGACTTCCATGAAAATGCCCACGAGTCAGACATCAGCTCTATCCTGGGGCTGCTCTGACTTGCAAGAGCAGGTCTGCAGTCCAGGCAGCAAGCACAGCCCTTCTGCAATTTTGCAGTCCGGTTTTTACCGAGGCCCTTGATCCTCTACCCTCCAATTTACTACCAACATGGCCTTTAGCCTGAATTTCAAATATCTCACATAGCACAGTAAAGACTTAAAAAGGGACCAACCCTATCTGTTTATGTGCTTCTCTTCGTAGCCCTGCTTTGGTAGGGAGAAATGACCTCCCCTGCGCTCCCCACTGCTCTCTTCCAAAGGCAGCAAAAGCAAGCTCCCCACACGCTGCAGAAACTTCAAAGGCACCCAAACCTTTCAAGAACTAAATGAATCATAAAAGGACACAGGCAGAAAGGTCTAACTGTTCACTCCGAGGATTCATTTCTTCTCTGTCCAACCCTCCACCTGACCTGAACACACAAGAAAGTCTTCTCCGCATTTCACAGCCTTCCTCAAGTAACCTGAAGGACTGTCACATCCAGATTGATTTCTTTTAATGCTGATAGTCAGGACACACATCAGCTAGGGCACGTTACAAGCAAACAAATTACATAAATAATGTTAGAACCATTGGTGTTTCAAGCCCTTGGTTTTGCAGCCCTCTGTGAGGCAAATATAAGGAAGACACCTCACCAAGAGCATTACAAAAGAAGTTTGATTCACACTGGAAAACTGGATCTGTTCTAAAGTAGCAGAGATTTTCAATTTGTCATACAAAATACTGCATACACAAGCAAAGACACTTTCTTCACAGGCTTCTTGTACAAGGCATTTATCCTCCAGGGCAAAGGAACTTGGATCGAAAGGGTTTTTTCTGTTTCTTTTTTAACTGGGTTGACTGACCCCTTTTTCCTGGGCAGGTCAAGGACCCGGAGATGTCTCAACGCTTCCCAGCAGTGGCGAATAAGGCTACCTCAACGCATCGCCTTCAGCTTCCTCAGTGGTACAATTACACTACTAGACCATGTGCCCAGAAAGAAATGATATCCAGCATCACATCCTATACAAGGAAGATGGGCTAGAGCTTCCATACTGCATGGGTTACTTTCCTCCTAATTTATAATGTTATAATTGAACCAGATGCTCTTTCCTAAAAAAAAAAAATCACAGTATCTAGCAACCACAGATTTTCCTTTTTTCCTTATAATTGCTACTGAAATTCTTACAACCTATAAATCACTTGGCAACATTCTCGTAAGCATGCAAGCCTCCCTTAAGACCTCCACACACATGAAAAAAGCAAGCATGCATGACAGGACTCTTCTCAGCAGAACACAGACTACATATTAACCTACTACCAGCTTAAATCCTGCCAGGGCACAGATGGAGAGCTGCCTTTCACATGCAGAAGGAAGATATAAAAAGCACCAAGTGCACAAGTATTTTTGTGCTTGCCACAAAAAGAAATGTAAGGAGCATCTCCTTCCTCACATTCAGTTGTGGCAGTACACTGTGGAAGTCACTGTAGTGTATCAATAGAGACAACCACTAAGAAGTCCTGAAGGAGACCTGAAAATCCTGACCACAGCTAAAGAGTATTTACAAGGATGAGAATAGACCTGAAATTGTAAGAATAATTTGTTTATTTAAAAAAAACATATACAAGAAGAAAAAAGTTTTCTGTGAATTAAAGACAATGCACATGTTAGTGAAAATACAGCGTGCCACTGGGCAACACTACTTTTCTACTGCTTAGGACTGAAATTTGTGCAATACTGCTATGAGGCATGAAGCCTGAATATTGAATGGGCAAGAGATTAGTTTGCCTGCCTTGTCTGCTGGTCATAACAGCATGAAAAGCTGATCTTTCACTTTAAGTTCAGGTGCCATTCAGTTAGCTTTGATTTTATATATAAAGACACACACACACTACAAATCAGAGCAGCATTACACACTGCTTCTTCTTCTACACACAATCAGCAGCTCTTAAAGACAAACATCCCTCCTGCTTTTTTTCCTCCTTGTATGCTGTGAAACAGACTCTTGCTTTCTATCTGTAAAAACTCATTATTCACATTTCTATTTAAATTTTACAATATCCATTGATTCAAGCTAAAAGCAAACTCACACCAAGATTCCCTTGCTTTCACAACAGATGAGATTTAATACTTCAGTGCCAGATCTTAACCATTTAAAAGCAAACCACATGAAGCAACTGCTCAGCCCTTAGAAGGATATCAGCCCTTCTTGGAATCACTCAGTATTTAAGCATCAAAGGGACTCAGAATGAAACTCAGAGCTGGTGCAGTTCCCTCCAGGAAATAAGAAAGGCTTAAGGCAGCACAGCTATACTCAGATTATCTGTTTGACTGCAACAATATCTCAACACACTACGGGAGGCAGCAGAAGGCACTTGGTGTATTTCAGTTATGGATGGCACTTGAGTCATGGAGCAGGAAACAAACAGGCAGACAGGAAGGAAACAGAGCATCTCAAAGCTAGGTAACTGGCTTTGCTGCAAGCAGAGTGGGAGACGCAAGCCTTCAGGACATGTTTTAATATGCAAAAAAAGAAAAAAGGACAAAAGCAGAGAGGTATGATGGATAACAAAAAATGTTATGTGAAGAGGTAACAAGGATCACAGTGAATGAAATTCACAGATGAATGTAAGAAAAAGACTTAATAAGCAGCTATTGGCATCTCAGCAGTGGAACATTTTGGTTGAATCTAATGTCAGAAGTAAAACGGAGATCCAACTGGCCCAACAGATCCCTTCAGGAGTTAGAGCTGAAAGCAACCGCACTGAAGTAGGTTAGTCATGCTCCTTAACGAGGATGAGTGTTAATTTCTGAACTATACATACAGTCTTATTTTTTGATCCACTGTCAACAAGGAGTCACATGTCTTAGGCAAAACTACACTTCTATCATTAATATGTGACAATATACAGGAGTCATTCTGCACCTTCTCTACTCTGTAAGTTAACTTACTTCAGCAGCTCCAGGGTTTTGTGATCCAAGGCTAATCTGGGATTTCCAGTCAGGTCCAGCTCTTGCAGTTTTGGAGGCAGGTTTTCAGGCAATGTGATTTCACTCAGTTCGTTGCAGCTTAGATCCACACACTGCAAAAAGAAAGCAACTAAATAAGCAAGAGAATTCAGATGTCATTAAGATCCAACTGTGATTAAACATAGTAATGCACATTTCATGAATAAGGGAGCCTGCAGCCAAAACCTAAAGTTATTCATTTAAGTAAGTGGTTCTTCACTGGCATTTAGCCTTCTTCACAGATGTCTGGGACACCTAGAAATATGTTCATCCCATTTCCATTTCTAGCCAGGTGTAATCATGCTGCAAAACCAGTAAGGTTTGTCTGCTCTTTGCAGACAGAAAGATGGTCACTACTTTCATTAACAAATAAGTATTAAAGAAAAAATGTTACTGATGAAAACAGTTGCCAGCCTTTTAACAGATAAAGGAAACAAAAATGAGGCTAGGGATTCTAAGGCACTATCACAGCAGTCCCTCCTCTGAAGTCCATATAAGCCAGCATAAGTATAAACACACACAGGAATTTGATACTTACTGAGGGATATCAAAAATAAGCACTTATAAATGCATAGGGCAGGGAGGAGTAGAGGGAGGAAAAGGAAAGAAATATCAGAGCAGTTTTCAATATGGTTTTAATTTGTATCATCTTAGAAGGATTCATATTTAAATCTGAATTAAAATAAGTAAAAAAACTGAAGCTGAAATATTTCAGAAAAAATGAGATACTAAACCAGCAGAAAAACATGCTGGCTATCCTCCAGCTAAGCACAAATTAGCTAGAACAAGTGCCCTAGAATGACAAAATCCCAAGCCAAACATAGTTAAAGCTGCATATCCAGACGAAAGTCAGTACACAAAACCACGGCATTTTAGAAAAAACAACTCTTCAAACCCTATTACAGGACCACAGGTATAGCATACACCAAAAACAGTAAAAAAAAATTAGAGCATGAGCAGCTTGATATTTAACTGAGGACAGAAGAATTATCCACATCCTTCAGAAAGGAGTTTCTTATTTTCAGCCTTGAAAGAAAAGAGACTTCAAAAATTCTAGTAAAACCAAAGTCTGAATAGCTAGGGTAGGTTGGGGGAGGGGGCGGGGGGGAACAACTTTCCTAGCTGCATGTTTTGATCAATATGTAATTTCCATTGATAAAAGCAAGAGACTTATTTTTCTATGTATATTCAAAGATAAAGGGTCCTGAGCTGGAGGAAGACATAAGATAACCTAGTAAAATTTGGAAAAGAAAAATCTAACACTTGATTAGATATATGCAATGCAGATAATGACCACATCTTGAATCCTAACGTTGTCTGCTATGAAGGCCTCATTATCTAGGAAGAACAAACTGCTAACATTACCTAAGCCTGATAAAGAAATCAGAATTTATATCCATCATACAAACTAAACAGTAGACAGCTTAACAGAAGAGTTATTCCAGCGAGTTGTTTTTCTTCTGCACTACTTCTTGCTGCTTCCAGAGAGGCTGTAATTACTTCTCAGATTAACGAAGCTAACAGCAGGCCTTGCTGGGTTCAACACCCCAATGCCATTGCAAATTTGATGTAAGAGAATGCTGGAATAAGGAGCACAAAATCAGTAAAATCATCTCATTGCTCTCAGTAGATGCCCAATATGCTGAAGGCAGCAACAGTCTAGAGCAGATCCCTCAGTCCCTAGGTACTAGGGAATACAGTTTATTCGTCAGGTCAGGGTTTCTCAGATTTCATTTGTACCGCTTGAAGAATAGGTTAGCAGGGACTTTCTGCATATCTATGTTAAATTTAGTCCTTATTCTACTCCCCAGGCAAGCAGGAAAGCCTATTTCCTAACCGGTCCTGACTTCCTTGTGCGTCATTTTAATGTAAGCTGGCTAGCCCCACCCAGGCAGCACCAGAACAACTGCAACTGCACACAGGACACAGACCAGGTGGTGGACAGTTTAATATTCAGCATTCGCTTACACTGCATTTATGGCATTGCAACTGTCCTGTCTGTAGCTGACAGAGGCTTGAGTTATCTGCAGTTGAGACTGAAGGTGGGCATATCACTCACCGAACTAGGAGAAAAACTATCAAATACTGAGAACTTCAGCCTTAAGACGCTATTGCTACCAGATCTTCTTGGTTCACTTTGTACCCATAACAATCTTTTAATACACAGGAATGTACACAAAACAGCCTTTACAAAATTTATTTTTAGGGAAAAAATTAAAAAGTGTATTACACAAGTTATCTCAGGGATATCCGCTGGGCTTTTTAAATGCACAGAACACCATAAAACTTCTGTAGCCTTAACTGTAGCATGTAAAATCAGCTCAGAAACAACTGTATCACTAAAATGACCTTGTGCTTAGAAATCCTGAAGTTACCCTAAGTACAAAAGCATCATCTCTTATATTAGCTTTCCCTCTGAAATTATTTCAGACAACATCGTAACTGCCACTACTAACTGTTCCAGTATCACTGACTTGAAAAATGTAATATGTCACCCTCTCAGGCTAATTAAATACAAAGCAGAGCAGCTATTACCTCAGATAACAGTTTACCAAGAAGTTTAGAATATATGAATGCCACCTCAATTAAGATTAATCATGAAAGTATGACAATCATTAACATGAGACTGCAACTCTGTGCCTTGCTACAAGCAAGCTTATTTCACCGAACTACCAACCCCTACCTCAAACTCCAGTTTCTTACCTTGCTTTGGCACATTTTGAGTGCTTTCAGACATCCGAAGAGGAGCTCCAGTCACGCTTAGTAATGGATACAGCCAGGCTGCACAAGCTCCAAGCCCTGACCCAGAGAAATCTCCAAGAGGCCAGAAGAAGCCCTGTGCCCACCAAGGCTACGGCACAGGCATCTGGCAACGGTATGAACTCCTAAGTTTCACCTAAGTCAAAACCAGACGTGGGTACTGACGAGATGTTTTCTTTCCACAAAAGTGAAGCCCTAGAGTACTGCAACCTCTCTGATGAAGACATGCACACTATTTCTCCAGTTGCAAAACAGTTAATGACACCCATGCCTTTTTTCTTTTGCTAGAAAGAACTAAATAACTGTAGGGAGCCATTAGGAAGAAAAACCACCAGGTCTTCCATGAACATTTTTCTGCTAAGCTTTGTAGCAGAGAGGCACTCTAAATACTGCTACTTCTAAAAAAAAAAAAAAAAAAAGATTCAGCTATCCCCAAGATGTGAGAACAAAAAGGAGAAAGTTGCTTATTCGTTATCCACGTGTTTACATTATCCTCCTTTTTTGGTTAAAATGCCCTCATATTTTAAAGAAATGTTTACTGTGCAGAGCCTCACTCCCCCACCCCAATTCTTCCTCTAAGAAGAAAAGCTTTACTTCTAATCGATTCTAAATGGCCCTCAGTTTCCTCTGGCCATTGTTCCGAAGAGGGAGGAGTATTCAAAAAGCCACAAGTTTGTTTGAGATTTCCTGGCTAAAACCACAAAGCTCATCTTTACGTGTACTCGCTGTCCAAAAAAAAGTATTCCTCCTGCTGCTCTGCATGACCCCAGACACTGTAGCACAGAGACCAGTCTGGGAACTTAGCCTTTTGACTCTGCAGAGTGTGCGAAGGACACATAAGTTGTTTTGATCCCACGAATAGGTAATCAGTTCTCAAACACAGGGAATGATAGATAGTTTTTTTGATCGTACCACAAGATTCGTATGCTGTGAGTTAACCATCTCCCAGCTCCAAGCAGTGGAAATAGCATGCAATCAGAAATATTCTGCATTGTGGCCAGGAGGGACACGAACTTAATTTACAAAAGGTAAGCGGTATTGCTCTCGGCACGGTCAAGCAAAGAACGTGTCTCACAAAAAAGAACTGTCAGGAAAAGCTCAGAATTATTTCTGGTAACACACACGAGATGGATTAAGCGTTCCTCCAGTTGTGCAAAATGTGACTGCAATTAGGAAAACTGAAGTAGCTTGCCTAACTACTCAAATCCTGCACTCCTGGAATTTATCTCTGTCCCCAAGGCCTATCCTATTTTGCAGCTTCAGCAGGTTTTAAACACATGCTGAAAACAAAGTCCATTCCTACAGAATTAACCAACTGCCAAGGCACCAAGAGTTAATTGTGTATAGCTCTTGGCAAATGTTTAAGTCGTATCATAACAGACTGCCACAGGAAGACAATTAACACTTATTTGGCAAAGAAAATGGGATGTGGTGAAGGTGAGTGTAAAATCAGATTTTGAGGACCTTCCTCCCTTCCACTATGAGGCAGCACAGGGGTGAATGCTTTACATATGACCTCAGGCAAAAAAACAGCTGTCAGATCTCCACGATTTTTGAGAATATACTATCCTGCAGCAATGACAGACCTGAGGGAAAAACAGAATTGGTAAAGCATGCATTACTTTGCATCTTTCACAGCACATTCATGTCTTACCTTTATTTCAGACAGCTGCATGACTTCTGGGAAGACTTCGATGCAGTTGGAATGAGCAATTACAGTATGCATGCGTCTACAGTTCATGATGGTTGTTGGAATGGCTTTCAGTTTGTTCCCACTAATATCAATTTCCTCCAACTCTTCCAGCTTGGCCATTTTACTACAAGAGTTTGAGAATTTTGCTGTTAACATGCATACATGTTTTGTTTTGAAATGGTGATAAGAGCAGTGGTTTTCATGATTTTAAGAAAATACAATGGCAGACTTTGGCCCTTGTTCACAGCAGTGCTTGTCACCTCTCCTCCCATTAGATGCTAACAGCTGTGGAACCAAAATCTGTGCTGCTTCTGCCAATTTTTATTAATTCTACTTTTGAAGTGACTCATTTTGCTTACATTCTTTCTGCTTACCAGCTCGCTTTCACTTTTTCCTCCTTTCTTCCAACCCTAGCTTTCCACTTCATCCCAGATTTTCCCCTCCACCTTCTGGCATCCTGCTCAGCTCCACCCCCTTATTCATCTCCCTCCCTCTCCATCTCTCCTTGCCACTGAAGCCCAGTTGCTCAGAACATCCCACAAGGACAGAGATGTCTCTTCCTTTATTTATTGGCATCTCCTTTCCAAGGTTGTACCCCATCAGCTTTACAGCACATCTTACACTTGAAAGATTTCTGATTAAACCAGAGTGAATTGAAAGTACAGTAGTTCATCTAAATTGCTGCCAAGGGAGAATCTCCTTCGGGAGAGAGGATTTTTTCCCAGTGTAGCTTAATCCACTGCCAAAGGACATTTTCAGACTGTTATGCTTACAAATCTCCTGTAAGGAGAAGTCCATCAGGTGTGAGCAAAGTGACCAAACTGGGAAAAACAGATCTCCTTAATTGACTTCAGAAGCATACTGCAGCCACGCTACATTAGCCTAGTTGAGAAGAATTCCAAGTGCAATCAGAAGGCACCAACAAACACTGTGCAATGCAAGAGAGGGTAGCAATGTGCAACAGGGCAGAGCAGATGCATCCACCCACTGCAATATCACTAGATTCAAAATACAACCTGCGCCGCCAGATTTCTGTGCAACTTAGTTCTCACTGTGAAAATATTTCACATTGCCCACTGGTGGGCCAGTGGCAGTAAAACCAGTTACTTACCTTGCAGGGAAGCTCTGTAGGCGATTGTAGGCCATGTGCAAGATTTTTAGGTGTGGATGGCCTGTTAGCAAGGGTACGCATTTATCTGTGAGATTGTTATTGGTCAAATACAACTCCTGTAAGATGCTATGGGTCTCTTCAGAAAGAGTGGCTGGAGGAAGCATTTCCAGTTTGTTGGCAGATGCATTAAGAAATCTCAGGCTGCAAAGAAATGTTGCATAAGGGAGTTCAGTGAAACATCCTGCAGGTTTTGTCTAAAAGTATAAATAAAATTTCTGTTTATAAGATAGTTATAAAGATCAAAAGCACAATGATGGACAGAAAGACCAGAAGTCTAGTATTCTACAAACAAAACTTTTGATCCCATTTTTAAATTAACCCATTTCTATGAACATAACATCAGCAAAATAAGTATGTCAAAATGCCTCTGTCCTTTTATGAAAGCCTCATACTGCTGACATTACTACAGATGTACCTACAGCTAACAGTAATAACAAACCACATCATTTCCGTATTTGTTCCACATAAAAATGAATTCTGATCTCATTATCAATGAACCATGAGAGCATAGCTGCCCTTCAAATGACTAAAAAAAGTCACTGGTAAAAAAGCCAGCCAATTTTTCAGCACTTTAAATACTGGCTAGGATACAGAGAGTTTTTGTTTGTTTGTTTTAACCTGCAGGCCTGAAAACATCTACAAAATATGAAAAAGTTCTCTGTGAATATTTGGATAGCTAAAGACATACCAATCACACACAACAAACCACACCCGGAGACCCAAGCAGTAATTTACCTCTTCTGTTTTAAAGAGAAACAGAGCCAATGCTCAATTAAATTAAAGAAGTTAGATGCTTGCTGACCTATGCAGCAAGCAAGCCAGATCTCTCTATAGATCCTGAGCGTCCTTCCCCTAGCAGAAGCCCTTGTCAATATTTTCTGCTACTCCACTACAAGCAGCAAGGACTGAAGACGCATAGAAATGAAGTTATTCTTTCTCCCTCAGAGGATCCTTGCCAGGGTGGAAACAAGACCTGCTGAAGAATAGGCACTGCCCACTCTAGCCAGTGACCTTCTGCACACAGACGATTCACGTTCCTTTAAGGGAGTTCTGTGACTGCAGAACTTCTGGAAGGATGCACGCTGTTAGCATCTCAAGGGCTAGAACAGGCAATTCCAAAGAAATGGAAAAATAAGGCCATTTAGCCGTTAGTAACCAACTGACCATGTCTTTTCAAGAGAATTAAGATCTCTCTTCCTTCCTCCCTGTTTCAGAGAAGGCTGCCTTAGAGAACTTGTGATACAGAAGTAAATGTGTGGCTGCCAGCCTGCAGCGAGCGTGTTGAAATCAGGCTGCACTGCTCCTACCAACTAACAGCAAAAGGCAGCTGCAACAGTCACAGTTGCATTCAAGACACAGGACTCAGAAATGAGCTGGCTGAAACCTGTAACGCCAGTGATCAGGACACAAAAGGTATGTGCGTTCTTGTCATCGATCTTAAGAGAAAGTGATAAAATATTGATGGCTCTTCCCCCGCTTCGCCTAAGTGCACGGGAATTCACACTGACCTTTAAGGTCTGCTAATGAATGAGATGGATTTGCATGAGTTGCAGCTGGTTGCAACTTGCTCAGCAGCAAATAAGGGTCAGGCATGCTACAGAGAAGTCACATGGGATGTCAAAGGATTTAAAAATATTTCCATTAGAAGCAAAAATCTCTCAGCACTGCACAGAACTGAAACTAGGTTAGCTGTTCTACACAGACCGAGGAGTCCACTACGGAGAAACAGTTTAATCCTGAGGCTCATTCATTATTCACAAGGGTGGTAAAACTCCAGAGGAGGAGGGGAGGAGAGGGAGGATTAATAGAGAAGGGAATAAGCATTTGAAAGGGTTTTTAACGTTATTTACTTATTCTAAAAAAGAGGCTGCTCAGTTTTGCCCTTTAGGTATAAACTAAAAATATATTAAGCGCTTTCAAAGTTGGATTATTAAACTGAAGCATACCACATCAACAGTTCCTGTACTTAATTACACACCAGCAAGCACACCTATTGCTAAAGTATAGACAATTATTACTTGGGCAACTTCATTCAAATATCCACGACAATCTCTCTCTCTCCACAAAAAGGCACTTTCATTAACATTAAAGCCATGGTGCCTTTTGTACTGCTCACAGTACAAAACGGACATCTTCAGCTCAGTCTGGAAAGGTTTAAGTAATAAAAAGGCTTAAGGCTGGAGGGAAGAATGAGCTTTCCCAGGAATATGACAGGGATGAGGAGGTAACAGCAAAACACAAACAGAAAAACCTCTCAAGAAAAGACATCTTCCACTTGAAGAGGAAGTGTGTATTTTCCTTATGTTCCTGTAGGATGCAGCAGAATAAATTGCAGTGGTTCACAGGTACCTTCCTTTAATTACCAAATGGAGCCTAACGGATAACCTATAGAGGATCCTATGGCTATGAGGTTCTTAATGCACCAAAGAATTTAGGTTTGCTCAAATACAGCTAGTCCAAAACACAGATGAAGTCTTCAAGAAAACGTATATTGTTCTGATAATGCTGACATTGATACAATCCACTATATGATACAATCTACTATACAGAAGTCATCCTAAATTCAAAAGAAAAATTAATCAAGAAGTGTTCCGTTTCTAATAGATCTTCAACATTGGTAGAATACAACAAGAATTCTCAAGCTGTCCCTTCACTGGCATTAAAAGTGGTTGAAATGTGCATATTCCTGCCAAAAACGGGTTCTGAACACACATTTTCCTATAGGGAAAGCAGAGAGGATAGTTGTTGCCCTGTATCCTTCCACCTCCCCACCTTTTGCCAAATCCTCCAGAGAGTGATATGAAAATACGGGAAATAAATCCCCAGCATCCTGACCTACCGTTTAGTGCCATGATGCTAACAATGCTTAGGTGGCTAGCAACATCTTGCCAGCAGTCTAGGATGGGAACCCTGTGGTAGCAGAGTACCTCACCCTCACCACACCTAGCAAACACCTCCATGTGCACACTCACAGCCACGCAGCACTCAGATTCAGGATAGTCACATAGTAATCTCCATCTGTAGCTTAATTCTAATGATATCAGCTATCTTTTGAGACAAGAGTATGCTGCTTATTTACATGTTCCTTTTGACCAGCTGTTATGTTAAAATGGTAAAAAAACAACCTTCTCCAAAGATCCTTTTTTCAACATATTCTCTGGATTAAAAAAGAGAGACCATTCTTTGGGCACAGAACAGAATGAACTAGCAGATTGCTGCTGCATAAAGCTTTGTTGATTCTGTGCTAGATTCTTCTGTCCAAAAAATCTATACTTGCCCATCAGTTTTTCCCTCTGATTTAACACAAAAGTCCTCCACTGTGTTATTTCCACTCCCCTGTTTCTTCATCCTCATGCACCGTGCCAGCCGCCAGCTCAGAAGGTGCATCTTGCAAATGCCCTCTGGAGGAGAGGAAATTTACTTGGGCACAATTGTTCCCATCTCTCTTGTGCATGGACCTTAACTGATTCATGTTCCTTGAAGATATCCCACTCGTATTGCTTATCAGATGGAAGCAGAATGTCAAGTATTAAAGCTCAGTCCAAAATCAATTGTTTCCCCTTCCAATTCCACCCACACACTATACCACAAGCTCATGAAAAAAGTACAGCATCACTACAAAAACCTGAATTCAGCAGCCCGTGCACATACCAGCGTATAATATAGTGAGGGGAGCATGAATTAACAAGTACTAGAAGAGTGTCAGGGATTAAGACAGAAAGAAAAGAATTGGCAGGAAGATGCCAGAATTCGTCAGCTTTGACAAGGTGCAAATTCTCCTCTGGAGTAATAATATAAACATTGAACTCTGGCCGGAATAAGTCACCTTCAGTTTTATGGGGTATTAAAATAAAATCCCTTGCTAGACTTAACTTCTCCAAGAAGAAAAAGACTGTCCCAAAGAATACACTAAAATCAAGGGCATGGATCTAATTCAACAAAACAGACCTAATATGCATGCAGCATTCACATGCCTTCCCTATTTAAATCCAGAGGACTCTGAACTGAATTTGAACTTCCAAAAGGAGAGGAAGAAAATCTATGGTAAATTGCAAAGGTTCAAAATCTTCTTTTTTCCCTTTAACAACGATGTCTACCCCCAGCACACACAAAGGCTAAATATAGCCAATTGTTATGTCTCACTTATATAGCATCTCCCAATTCCTCAACATCTTCTGAGGTAGCTGGACAAACTTGGCTTGCAGTTAAGGCACAGCCACCACAGGAATAATTTAAGTATTCCAAAATGCTTACGAATGTTCAACACCAGTAAGAGCAACACAGAAAACTGTATCCAATGACAAAGCAACGGCAAGTCAAAACCACTGAGCTTAGCTTAAAAACATTGATAAATGTTGGAAAGAACGTTGCAGCTGTAAAATAAAATACGCGGAGAAATCAAAATCTTCAGCTTGGCCTGTGCCCCAAGATCTCCATCAGCACAGAGCAATCAAAACAGAAAATTTCTTCTTCAGTCCCTTCTGCAGAGACATGCCCTCAATTTCTCATCGCCTAATCCTGAAATAATTTATGATTGCAGTAGCAAGTGTGTGAGAGGAAGAAACCTTGATTGGTGTGTCTGGGGGAAAAAATTACCAAGGAAATTTTGCAAACCAATGCAAAGAACTTCTGCTCCTTTAAAAAAGAAAAGGACAAAAACACTCGAGTGAATCCCCATCCTGTTGAAGGACTGCCAAAAAAGCAAGCCAACTACATTTGACTGCTTTTGTCACCTCAGCTCTTACTTTCTAACCTATCTTCAGCTGTTTCATTAACTGAGACATCCCCAGTTTCTAATATATCTGCTTGCAAACCCTGACCTACCAACAATGAAACAACTGCAGGTAAGCATTTCTGCAACCAAAGTACATGCGTCAAACACTCTTTGCATTCATTTGAATTTGTTTCCTCTCTCACTTTTGTTGTATCCATGATATGTACGAGTACTTGCATAAAAAGGCAGCAGCCACAGTGGGTGGAAATGGCAAATATCAAACAAGTTTAACTGGGTCACCTTCCAGAACTCCGGCAAAAAAACCAAAACAACAGATCAAAACCACCACCAACAACAAAATCAAAACAGGTAAGAACAGCTGAACAAAGCTGAAAACAAGAATCATGCAGAAAAGAGCCTAGAGGATGGGCTCTGAATACCTGACACTGGCTTAGCCTCCACAGCTAGCCACTGCCGGACACCACAAACCAACAGAAAGCTCAAGATTTAATCCAGGCAGATCACAGTTACACATCTTCACCATATAACTGCTTTAAATAAGCCAGGGGCTCTTTTAAAGGTCTGCCTATAGCTATAACATTCACAGCAACTGGAAAGGAAGTTTAGGCAAGAAGCAAAACCCTTGACCTTCATCACTGTCTCTCCACTTTTAAACCCACCTGACCCACTGCCACTGTTTTTCTACCGAACTCAGCAAAGCTCTTAAATGCCTGCCCATCTTGTCTGAAGGACATTTTGTAGAACTGCTTTCATGGCCTTACACTGTTATTTTGCTGCAAGCTGGTCGAGGAAGGCAGCAAAAAGGCTGTATGAGAACTGGACAGAGTGGGAAAGGCATCTGCCAACACCACAAATGAAGCAGCGAGTAGAAACAAAAGGCTGTGGGGTTCCAGGTGTGCAAAAAAAAAGAAAGGTTAAGGACTCTGCTTGGGAGTTTTTCCCATCAGCTATAGCACTTGCATGAGTTCTCTATTTTCACAGCATCTGGTAATGAAAAATGAACAGATTATCTGGCTGTCTCTGTGGCGCTCGTCTTGCCAAGAAAATCCCCACCCAACAAGAGAAATCCTTGCTAACATGATCAAGATGTGCATACTTTCAGCAGAATAAACAGAACCAAGTTCAGTCTTGGTCAGAGCAATGTTTCACAGAAAGTCCTCCATTTCTTCTCAAAAAACAGTTTAAAACAGAAGAAAAATTAAAAAAACAGACAAAGTAACTGTAAATTATACTCTTCATCAGAGAATCAAACTTTTTAATTGTCTTTGAAGGATTAAGAGAGAAAAACTGATGTCCATACATTTTATGAAGAGAACAGAGAGGTTTTTCAGGTTTTTTTTTTGTTGTTGTTTTGGTGAAAGTGATATTCCCTCTATGCGCACCAATGCCCTGGTTTCCCTGCCTTTCTCAGGTCTTCTAGATGTCAAAGCTTGCCAGTGTTTGCGCTGAGATTTTCCCAATGCACTTCAGAGACACGTAGTTAAATATTCAGGACTGAGAAGGAGAAAGCGTTTATAATTCACAATGTGAGACTTCATATTGAGACAAGATCATCATCTGCCAACTGCATAGACTTGAGTACCTTTCCCCCAAAATAAACTAACTTTTTCATGTTGCAGAAGATAAGTCATTCTATGGAGAGATAAGGATTCTGTAAAGTGATTTGTCCAACATTACACACTGGGAAAAGACCATGGCAGACTGCTCAGGGAACCCAGTTCTCTTCACATGTCTGGCAGCACAGATTATGCTTCCCAGGGAACGCTTTGAGAAGAGAAACATTTTACCCTTCCTAAAAAACAAACAAACAAAAGCCCTAAACACCCTTCCCCAGCCCAGACCCATAGCTCCTGACAGAAGCAAACATTTGAAAGCAAAGTGAAGAGAAAGATGTTTGCTGTAGGAAATTCCAAACTTAAAACTCTTTCATTGTGGACTGCTATTTTAATTCATGGGTATCACTTTTGCAGCAGGAATAGGAGCACCAGCGTGGACAAACTGTTTTTAAGCCAAGTCTTCTAAAGCAGTAACAGGGTAGGCGACATGGGAAAGCTCCACAAGCTAACTGCTCCTGTTATTATCACAAACGAGGGAGGCTGCAGCGGTGATGAAATCCCAGAATGGGTAAGCTGTGTTCACCTCTTGTTTTGTTAATACCTGTAGAAAAGTTTAAACACATTCCCTGCGCTGCTTGGAAGCTGCATCATGTCAAAGGTGGAGATTTTTCCCATCTGCAAGTCGGAAGCAGCCATTTAATATGCTATTCAAAGCAGGTTTCAGATTCTACCTCTTTTCAGCCAACATTTTGCCAACTTCTGAAAGTCTAGCCCCAATTCTAGTTTTAGCCTGTGCTTGTTCCTTTTGGCATCATGAAAAAAGGAGGGGGGGGGGAGAAAAGCTGTCTACAGTTCTGTAGCTCAGTTTAAAAAGGTGAGTTGCAGCCCAAGAATTTTTATCCAGGTTCTCTCTGTCTGCCAGAATTGCACTAATCTGCATTCAAGACCTACAACTTGTAAATAAATTTACAGAAGTATTGCTCTTTGCTTTCTCAGATGCCAGTACCTTTCTGAATCTTACTTAAAGGTTTCTTTCCTTTCCAAGTTGACAGGAATTTCAACTTAGAACCTGTAAATAGGACTGTTTCATTTTAAATTGACCTAATTTCGCAGCCTTCATGAAAAAACTTCTACAAGGTTTGACTTCTGAAGTTCATAGAATATCTAATGTACAAGAGTTTGAGAAAGTCATCCACAAGATGATTACGGCCGCTGCTGTTAAACAACTTTCCCGTATGACTTTCATCACATTTAAACAGAAACATAACCAGTAACTATAATTATTACAGCAGTAGCATTGCTAAATTTGATCATTTTGATTGCATTTTTATGTAAAGTCCCAACTGTAACAGTAATTAATATCAGAACAACTTTGCTGATATTTTTTTTTTTTCAAAGGTGGTACCCTACCCACAGCTGAATGCAGACAGGTATGCAATAGTTTAAAATAAAAATTAAAGTACAAAAATTACTTTAAAGTTTTTTTTTTTAAGCAAATCAAGACTGAAATGCCATACTGGGAGAATCAAAACCTTGTCCTAATAAAGTCCATCCTTTGGAAGACAATTTTTCAACTAAAAGATAATTTCCTTCTTATTCTTTGACCAAGACACTGTTCAAAAGCCAAGTTTACACAGAAACCATCTCAACCAACCCAATTCTGCAGCTCTGATGCCCTGAATCTCAGGAAGTTTAAACAGAGGTTCACAACAGAATTAACAGTATAAAGCAGGAGATTTGCACTATTCTTAACTAGGTAATGATCTGTGACAGAGATCACCAGTCCTCTTGCTTCTTCACCTCTCAAGAAACCCAGGGACTGCGTGTTCCTTTTGTCACCATTAAGATTAGAAATAAAACCCCACAGCAGAAAATCTCACTGTTAAGTTACATGGGTTAAAATATTCAGAAATCCCACAACAATTTGTTGAAGTGCAGAGGTGCAAGGAACACTGACATCAAGTGTGGCAAGCCTATCCACCACCCCAGCAATGCCTGGTATTTTAATCACAGTCACTTTACAGGATATGTTTAGATCAAGGAAGAAAGATTATGAAGACTTTAAGACTAAAGGAACAGCAGTATAAAAATAAGAAGCCAAAAATCAGATCAAGCGGTGACACCAGCTAAATTAGCGACAAACCTTTGAAAGGCTTAAGAAATTCACAAAGCAAGGACACAGGAATAACCGAGTTATTCTGACAGCCTTATGCACAGATTTTGTTTTGTTTGACAGGTATAAAAAAGTTCTAGCCTATGACTGAAGGGGGGGGGAGAAGCTTTCACACTTCATCAAGCAAACGTAAGAAATATATATTTAAAGAAATTGCCACTAACTCATCTGAGTGCATGTAGTAGAAAATAGCATGTGCTTCACTCTATAGCTAGATTTCAAGAAGTAGGTGTACAGCAAGAGCTTCGTAGGGAAAAAAAAGTAACCGTATAAGGCAACAACACCAGAATAAAAAGAAATTGTGTTTTGGTGAGTTGGGCAGACATCTGTTCTTATCACCCAAGGTTTGACAACTTTCAAATTAGGGGAACCTCAAATTACCCTTTCATCTAGGAAATAAAACACAAAGCAAGGTTTCTCACACACAAGTTGAAATCAAATTCCTTTACATTTACCTGTCTGCTTTCAAAAGCAGGTTAGATGGCAGTTCAAGGAGCTGGTTATGTTGCACATCCAGGACCTCCACTTGTGTTCGTTCAAGCCGATCTGGTAGCCTTCCTAACAAGTTATGTCCCGCCAGCAGCTTACGCAAGCTACTATTGTAAAACAACCTGAGAAAAAGAAAAAACACCAAAAATAAGAAAAATCTCAGCTGAAGATTTGCTTTGTGAATTTAAGTGTGATATCACAGTTCATTACCAGAAAGTGATTCAGCCAACTGATTAGCAGACATGGTATTAGTTACGCACGGATCTGAGAACATCTTCCCACTCTCCACCAACTTCTTAAAAAGGTTGTTCAGAGACAGGGAAGGAGACTTAAGGATGATTAAGGAGGGAAAGTAGCGAGAAAGGGTTATCTTATTGCAGTGCATAGGACATGAATATTGAAACACGACTATGAAGTAGGTAATTACTAACAATGGCTGCAGAAATGGCACTTGTGGGATCCCTCAAGATAGCTGAAGAACTTAACAAGTGTGGGTGAAATCACCAGTTACCCCACAAACTTCACTGTACTTTATTCATCACGTGCTGATTCAATCTCCAATGCAATTCCCCATCCCCCATTTTCCTTTTCCCTTAATACCAGACTAACATAAAGCCTCCTTTCCAGTTCTACAGTGAATGAAATTTATCTAATCGGCTTTCCTTTCTTGAGCTTTTACAAATGATAGATGACCCACAGTCCCATCCCCCTGCTCCATTTCTGTATGAGGTGAGGATATAGTGGGAGAGATGGAAGAAGAGAGCAATATAAGGAGAAAGGAAAGAATGGCTATTTTAATCAAATAGCAAAGCTAAAGTTTGCAGTATGAAGAACTTAGTAAGGAGTTTAAAAATCTGCACTCAATGACCTCAAAAAAGGAACAAGCCTCTATTTTGAAGAGAAACCCCTTTCAATAAATTATGAAAAAAGCTCATTCTTCATCTGCCACCCGTCTTACATTCTTGCTACTGTACCATTTAATCCGGCGAGCCTGTGCATATTGCTGACCAGTTTCAAAGATTTTCAAATTACTCAGCATTAATGCAAAAAACCTCCTTCCCTTTGTTACAATGAACTATATACACATAAAGAACCCCCCCCCTTCCCTACAATACATCAGAGGTCATTAGATTATTGTGCCAAAATAATCAATGAAGTATGCTGACTATTTTCCCCTTGACAGATACAGTCATACTCTGTATCTGTGTGCCAGCGTTAACAGTTATCTCAGTTGGCTCGATCATCTGCACTATGACCATGGATACAGGTCAACAGCCAGCCATATCATTCCAGAAGACTCAACACACGGTAAAAAGATTTATCATCCAGTGATAAGCATATCTATTGCATGTTTGGTATTTGACCATTTTTTTATTTCTTTCTGCATTTACTTGAAAATCTCTCTCATCTACGGATTTGCTTTTCTACACTACTTTCTTTCCTAATCAAGACTGGCCAGTATCATCAAACCAAATATTAAAGGAAAAAGCAGAGTTAGACGCGAACACCTCCAAAAAAATAATCATCACATTTAGGGTTTTTTGGATGGGTTGGGGCAGTGACATTTTGAAATCAGAGAAGTACAAATCACGGTGAAAACCTTAACAGGCCACTTTTCTATGGAAATGCATTGTATAAATAATTCAGAAAAACTGAATGAGTCCTTAGGAGGTTGCGTGTTTTTTTTTTTCTTGTTTTCCAAGTTACACAAGCACCAGAGGAACTGGGCTCCCTGAAGAAATCTTGAACCACCGGCGTTCAACCAAGCAAGCTCCTGATGAGCCTGGGACACTTGGTTCTCAGGCTGGGTAGGGAACCAGGACACCAGGACTTCTCTTCCCTATGGGCAGCTTTCCCACTTGCCTGACTCCCACAAAAATGATCAAAATTTCTAAGGGCAGGCATGCCACTTAGCATCAGCATCTTGGGAGAAAACATGGGTTAGTAAAAACACCCAACCAATTCCTTCAGTAAGCAACTGTTAAAAAAAAGCACCATGTTGCATACAAATAGATCTGTTCAAAAAATGGACGAAAAAACAAAAACACATACAAACATCTGCTCATTGGTGGCAGCAAGGTCATTTTGGCAACCTTTAATTGAAGCATTTACATTTTCTTTGGGGAATTCTCTGGCAATGTCAGTTTTATGATAATGAGTTTACTCTGCATAGCTGAGACTTAAGTACCCTTTTCGTTGTTTTTCAGTACTTTTAAAGCAGAAATGGCTGCATTACAGTCCAACAGCATACACTGTTCCCATTTTCTTTGAGGAAAATATTAGTACACAGTCCTTTATCTAAAAGTGCTTCAACTTTCTGGCTTCAAGGCTGCTTTTCTGTTTAAGAAGCAAATACAAACAGCCTCAACTGTAGTCTGTTTAGATTAGGTGCAACCTTCAGCCTTCCAGGATACTGCTGGTCAAGGCTTGAACATTTAGTGGTTCAGGTTGCAAGCATTCCCCTAGGAAAGTGCTGTTCATTTACTTGACAGATTTTCAGAGTGCTATTCTATATAGAAGTAGAAGCAAGAAACTGTGCACGTGAATCCAATTACTGGGCACTTTTTTTTTTTTTGATACTTACAGTAAGTCTGTACGTCTGAGCCATTTGCATTTGAACCCAGACCCAAGTTTCTCTAAAGATTAATGGATGTTCAAAGCCTGTGTTTTGAACTGGACCCTAAAACTGAGCTGACTTATTAGGAGCTAAGCTATCTAGACACATACTACAAAGAAGAGCTTTCAAAGATAAGCTGTTTCCTGAGGTTAATGATAAGATGGCAGGAGAGACAAGTTGTTGACTGTACCTAATTTCAAGCTAATCATTAATCTCCCAAAGATATCCGGTATGCCTTGATATTCCTTGCTGTTATGAAGTGCAAATGAAAGGCAAATGAACTTTGGCTCCCCCCACTTCTGAGTAGATGCAAGTTTCATTTTGTGTAGAAAAAACAGAGGGATTAATAGTCTGCATGTTATGCTGTTAACTTGCTCAGTAAGTCTCCTCACATCCTGTTCTGCCCGTATTTCTGAAATCTATTCTCTTCCCATCTCCAACACTAAATCCCCAGACCCAGACAAAACTATTCTTTTTGGTTTCTGATGCTCTTTTGTTCTGTACAGCTTTGGAAGGAAAATATTTAATAGCTCATCATATAGTAGCTGTCCACAATTTTCAATAGCTCTGTACTTCCCCATTTAATTTACCTATTTGTGGCCAGCATGTTCTCCCTCTTTCACAACATGTCTTTTGAAGTGTACAGAGCAGCCAGAAATGACAGCTCTCTTCCAGTGAAGTCAGGCACTTAAAAATTCTCAATACCACCACCTGACTGGTATTTGGACTGGGTCTCTCTAGACAAAAGGTGCTAACAGTCCTTCATTATTTAAACCCAACTCCTATTTTCCTTCCTACTCACTTGCTTTCCTACCACTTTATCAATTTAAAGTTCAGATTCCTGGAAGGGAAATCATCCTTGTAGTAAAGGCAATTGCTCTAGTTGCAAAAGCTTACTTGTTTTATGCAGCTTTACTTTCTCCTCTTAATCCTTTTTCTTATCTGCAACTCAAATGAAGCTCATGAGGCAGAGTATCTAGGCACCGCTGAAACAGAAATAAGTCACAACTCCTGGATCTCTAAACTGTCGTGCAAAGTTATGGCTGTAAATATTTAATATTCAGTGTTAAAAATGAAGGGCTTTCCTCCTTGAACAGCTTCAAAATTTCCAACCTGAGTTCAAAGGCACTGATTTCTTTGCATAAAAGTAAAAGAAGAAAGGCTGGGTGGAAACTTGTGGTATGACGACTCCCCACAAGGTAAAAATAAAATCAAAACAGAAGATAAAAGGGGTCTGACAATCACTGGAACAAGCTAAACACTGAATCAGCAATTATTTCTGAATTGCTTATCCTGTTCCAAATCTTGCAACTGGTCTGCAAGACTCACCGGGCAGGCAGCTCACGTATCCGATTGTGGCCAACATCCAACACTTCCAGTTTTCTGCTGTCACATACCCACTCAGGTAGGTTTTCCAGGCGATTTCTATGAATAAAGAACACACGAGGTATACTAAGCCATAATCCAGATGTAAAGTTAGCATGCACAGATACAAAACTGGGCATCAAATCATGATCAGACACTTGCAGATTTGAAGTTCATGAACAGGACCCTTGCACAGCATGAACATAAATCAACGTTCTTGCTCATTCATGTAACTTGTATCCTCTGGATTATTCATACAGTAGCCATCCACCAAAACGTGTGACAGTAACCAAACCTCTCTCATCCTCAAATAGCTTCCTTTTTAATCTCAAAAACATTTCCCAAATTCCAAGCGAGCCAAGAAGCTAAAGATACCCCATCCATTTAGTTACAATGCCATCAAAGCACAGAAATGGTTTTGTGATCAACATCACATATTCTGCTCCGTTTTCATTTATAACTAAATGGAGAACACAGCTTTACAAAGAACACTTAAACAAACCGCACTTACTTAGTCACACCTGTATGTTACATTTAGGTGCACAATAAGAGTAACTCATGGTTAATGAAACTTTGAAGCTGATGGCCGCCAACCCAGGTTAACTCAGTAATTGCTACAATCACCTTGGACAGAGTGCTTTAAGCAGACTTTTTAATGAATGAAATTACACCACAATATGCAGATGAGTAATTCCTTAAATAAGAGACATTAAGCACACGTATAAAATGCTTTCCTAAAAAAAAAAGCCACAAATTAAAATAGCTCCTTTTTCATTTTTCCTTACTCCACCTCCCTTTTGAAGCTGAGAATATGGATACATTCAAATAGCAACTGCAGACATCCCTGCGACAGCCAGGGCTGCGGACAACGATGCGCTGCAGCAGCCGCACAACTAGTAAGCAGACTAACAGACTGTCACCTACACTGGGACTGATACAGACATGTCCAAAAAGGAACTTCTCTACATGTCTCATATCGGTGCACGGTTGAATAATCCTGTGTTGTCTGTATAAGACAGGGAATCTTTAAAACAGGACAATTATTTTCCGGTAACTATAAAGGCACGCAATGCTTTTAATGCTAAAAATAAAAATAAATGAAAAGGAAACAGGGAAGAGCTGGCCAGTAGGAAAAAGCCCAAGGACTGACTTTGAGAATCAGCTCTCTCATACATAAAGGTCCATTTCCTGCTTCCACTTCCACTCAGTAAAACACCAGTGAACCTTCTTATTCCATAAACTTTGTATGTTTAAAAAATAATAGTAAACAACTCTTACCTAGAAATATCCATATAAGCCAAATAATTAGGAACTGGATACACATCAAGGTGAGCAAGTTCTAGGGGGCGAAAAATAAACAAACGTGATGATAAAGCTTTTCACTTTTGCTATTCTGTACAAAGTATTTCAAGCAGTTAACACCCATAGATTTCTGAGTCAGCCAGTAAACTAAAAGAGCTTCTCAAGATTTGGGCCTTTTTTCCCTCTTCATTATATCTGAGTATGCTAGCTACATCAGGTTGTACTCGCTATGACAGACACTGCATAACTGAACAGGAAAGAGAAAATGGAGAATTAAAAAAATTCACAGCAAATTTTTATTTCTCCATTTTTGTCCCAGAGGTGTAACTTCACCTCTGTCACCCTACTTTGTCTTTTTTAGCCAGAACAGTCAGTACTCTGCTTTTTTCACCGGGTCAGCAATAGTACAGACAAAGAAGGAAGATCCCCCACTCTGGAACTACAAGTTACAGAATACCCCAGAGTCCTCCAGGTCATGGCAAGACATGGAGGATTTTTCAACACACTATACGAGCCTTTGCATTGCTGTGGAGCTTCTGCACTCAAGTAGCCCTACAGACCTCTCAGAGCTTCTCATCTACAGGTAGTAATAATATGTTTTGATTGCTTCAATAATGTTTCATATCCTAAGCTTTTAGGTAGCTAATGCTTAGTGTTGAGCTTGAAATAAAAGAGCAGACATGTATTTAAGCCTACAGAAAATTCACCACAGTGAAAATGTAATGAACACCACAGTCCCTATGGATGTTGAGATTAAAATATGGTGGCTGAGGGTGCAAAGAAGAGAGTGCCTTGCTCTTCCTGCTGGCTATCCGACCTAACAGGCTGTTGCTTGCAAGATCCAGGCCGACTTGGGTTCTCAGCTCACATTGCACAGCACATGCTCAGATTATGCTAACTTTTCTTAGCTACAAAGATCCTGGCATGAATACTTAATGAAGGCACAGGCCTGGATATCGTTAGGATGACAGCATTTTAAAGACAGTGCAGACTGTTCAGCAAATTCACAGCTCTCTGAGCTTGTGTTTTGTTTATTCCATGCCAAACTACTCCAAACAATAAAAACGGTGGTGAAAACTGAGTATTTTAAGCAACAGCAGCTTCTACAGACAGATTAAACAAATCCTATTAATGGAACACAGGACTTATTCAACTGGAAAAGGCCACGTAATTTTTACTATACAATACAAATGAAGTTACTCATTATAGAATTTGTAGCTTTCTAGCCAGAATAAGTACCTAAAAGTAGTAGCAAAAATATATAGTTTTCGTTTGTCTCAAAAACAGCCACTTGTTCAAACTTTATGTCCAGAGAGAAGCAATAAATTCCTTATTATCCTTGGTAAAGCAACATATTAATATAGCCCAAAGAAACAACAACTTCAAGACCCCTCCCTGCTGACAAAGAAGGGAATTTAGGTCTAAATTTTAAGATTTCACAGTTTTGAAAGATCCAAATCAGTAGCATAGCGTTATTCAAAAGTCATGACACACCATATGTAAAAACTTTTATCCTGGAGTCATGTCAAGAGCCTCCTGACTCCTCTCAATTACTTGCATTGTACTCCATAAGCATCCCACTGAGAACCAGTTACAGAAACCCAGAAATTGTCTGAGAAGACAGCTGCCCTGGAAACACACTTACCATTCGAGGAAGCATACAGGGCTTTAAGAAAATATCCGCTGATTTTGAGAGTTACCAGTTGATTTCGTTCACAGTGTAACACTTCAACATTGTTAAAAACTGTCGCATCCAGCTCTCCAAGTTTGTTGTCTCTGAGATCCAATTGGGTCACATGGTGCAGAAAGTCTGTTTCATCAGCCTCCAATCTCCTAATTGAATTTAGTCTTGCAGACAAAAAGGGAGATTAAATGTAGCTACATGTCAGGACCCTGCTGACAAACTAATGCTCACTCTACAATCGGTTGCATTGGATTAAACTAGCATGCTTCAAGGTTCTGATCAAGTTTGACTGTACACATTTTTCTCTACATCATGTGATTTTAAAAGAAAGATGGATCAGTTCTGTTGTTTTATCCATCATGACAAAGGAACGATGACACTGAGCTCCTTTCTAAACTACTTTGAAAAACATTGATAAAAAGCTCTGCAAGAAGGTAAGTATTATTTTTATTGTGTCTGGAAAAATAAAAGATGATCTGGCTGTTACTTGTGCCTGATAGTATGGAAAAGAAAAAACTGCAGGTGTATCATGAGCATCAGCTGGAAAGGTCTGGTAGATATGAGAAATCTGCAAATATTGGTGTCTCCTGCCTTATTAAAAGGCCAAACTGAGATTTATAAATTCCCATACTTGCCTCTTGCTTCACCATGTTCCACAGTGAGCAAATTCAGAGACCTGAAAAAGGGGGTTGAAAGAAAAAGCAAAAACCCAAGACAAGGCCGTCAGAGAGAACAGGTTTTATCACAGCTTCACTGCAGTGCATTAAAGCTGCCAAATAGTCAGCAATTTCTGGGGAAGTTACAAGCGGAATAGTACTATTTGTAACAGCAACATTTGAGATTGCAGAGCACTTCAAAGAGTGCAGTTTCAAATTCTCAGATCTGACCAGAACACTAAAATCAGTCTATCAGCTTCTGTCGGCCCATTATGCCTCCCTAGTGAGGATGAGGGCACCTACCTAGGGTTTTGCTGTTGCTCATTCTTTCAGAAGTTGTCCTCTGCATAACAGCTTTATAATTTCAAAGTAACTACATTTTTCCATTAAAATAAATCAGGGAATTTGCCCCCTCCACCATCACAGGCTTCTTCTTCTGCTTGCAATTTACAAGGCAGTGCTTACTTCTGATTTCACTAAAGCAAAACACTTCACAGTACAGCAAGTACAGTTTACAAACATATTTGACATGAAATAGCCAGGGCAGCTTTACAAAGAACTAATGTTCACTGCTTGGTGCAGAAAGGATGCGGCAGACAATGAAAGAGCTCTATAAACTGCACAGCTGGAACTCAAGGCAATCTCAACCACAGCATCTCTACTCCAAGGCCAAAAGCTAACGCTATTGAAACCCCGATCGGTACTGCTACATTAACTAAAAGCTGAACCACTGAAATAGCTGGTGTAGATTTCAAGATTCTCTTTGCTTTTTACAACCTTCAGACCTCACACAAATGGGAAGCAGATGATCTTTGAAAAAAGCACCAACACCACAATGCCACAATGGGCCTAGGATGTGAAAGCTTCTGTTTTCCCTTGTGTGATCAGGGGCTTCTTTTCCTGTCCCCTGTTCCTCAAACAACAGCTTGTAAAAAAAAAGTGATTAAAAACACAAGGCGCTTCACGCATGTCTCTGAACGCGTTCAAAATGAACTAAAACATACATGGT
Source organism: Cygnus olor (assembly GCF_009769625.2). Lineage (NCBI taxonomy): Eukaryota > Metazoa > Chordata > Aves > Anseriformes > Anatidae > Cygnus > Cygnus olor. The sequence goes on along the minus strand of NC_049170.1, from coordinate 80,430,233 downwards.
TTAATTTTGACTAGAAAGACAACAAAGATAATTTAGGGATAAAAATCAAAGTTTCTTATATTCTTCTTCTATGCTTCTCCTGACCATTGATATCAGGCTCTAGAATCAGGTGGTTGACACCTTGAAGAAGTCATACCCCTGCTTTTATACTTTCACAGGATATGGCCTTTGACCGCACAAAGGTGAACTGCATCAATTAAATACTGGACTTTAATGAAGGACACGAGGAAGTGAATAAAAAAAAAAAGCTAAAACTGTAAGGGAGCTGTCTCTGTCTTTTAACATACAAACTCAAAGACATGTTTTAACCCCACCAAATACACTTAAGAATTCATTAATCTATCTCAGCTATTTTCTTAACTAACACATACTTATGCTGGCCTTTTCTTGCATCCAAAGTCTAACAGCTACGCAACAGTACAGCACACTAAGTTTTAGGTTCAACAGCTTAATTTAACAAAACAGTTCCAAAATACATTATTATTTGGACCTCAGGGTCCAGGCTGAGCCTCACTCAGCTGGTTGCAGAATCTGGTTTGTCCAAGGACAGTAAGAAGAAAGAACCAACACAGACCAGAGCCTTTTGCAATAAGGACCTCTTCACAATCTGCTGAAAGCATCGATAAAATACTAATTGTGGACTAGGCTTTGTAACATACCAAGGAACATTAAGCCATCTATTTTTGTCCTCTCAATTTACCTTTTCATCATCTTACACATCTGTAATATTTCAAATAGAAGCTTTTGGGATCAGGGGCTATCATTTATATTATGCTAATAGTGCACCAACTAGAACTGCGGAAGTCAACAGTGTCCCAGGCCCTGTTTCATTTGAACTTTCGGTGTAAATATTATTTTCCTCCGAAACTCATTTGCCTAACCATCACTTGCCCTAAATATTACCTCTTCCTCAAAGAAGAGGGCTAAGTCTCTGCAAGTACTGTGAGTTAACAGCACAGTCCACGGTTCAATGGATTAACACAACGGATTCATACCCAGGGGATATTATGACATAGGAGAAACTGTTTCAACACCAGTGATTTAGATTCACTTATTCTGCCCCATTTTCAAATACCTACCTTAGGTCCACATGTTTAATATGAGGCATCCTTTTTAACGCTTGTAAGTTGAGGGTATCCACACAGTTTCCCGACATGCAGAGTTTATCCATGGCAGTCAGCTTTTCTAATACTCCTGGAATGTCAGTGAATTCATTGAAGGACAGACTCACGTAGCTGAGCTGATGCATATGCTCCAGTTCATCAGGAAGGGACTGGAGAAAGTTACCATCCAGCAAAAATGTCTGCAAGCTATTACAGGCAGGGGAAGGAAAGGGAGAATGAAGAAAGTGAGTGACCTGTTAAATCCCATTTCCTTCCTATAAACACACAAATCTGCTGTGGTTACAGTGAAATAAAATATACAAAAAGGCAGAAGAAATAAAAACAAAGGAATACTGCTTTAACATCTGCTACAGAAAATACTGAGCAATTAAAAGCCTTGGTAGCTACAAAACGCAGGCCACGCTAGTAGGAACATCACATCTTCAAACATCTCCACCCACAACTGTGGCCTGTGTGGTGACTGAAGCACATAATCAAGGACATTTAGAGATCCTCTTCACCATGAAAGGTGACCCTTGTGTCAAATACTGGGGACTGGAAGAGCTTCAAGACACAAAGGGTGCTTCCTCTCTACCTGCAGCTCACAACTGCTTCAATACAGATCTACAAGACAGTTTGCTGTGACACAACCCATTTAAGTTTAAATCACTTTTCATAGCAAGATCACATACAGAGTCGTGAAAGTGTTGGTTGCCTTTACTATCAGGCAGTGTATGTTGAGTTTTAAGAAAGTACTTGCTTGTGCATCTCGCCTACAGCTGCTGGAACATTTCTAAGGGCATTGCAGGACACGTTGAGTTCAGTCAGGGTTGGGATGCTGCAGACCGCCAGTGGGAAGTCTCCTAAATTATTATTGGAGAGGTTAAGGCTCTTCAACTTAGTGAATCTACAGAGATAAGAAAAAAAGAGAAAGAAGTGAAGCATAAAACATACCAAGTTGCCTTACAATAATTAATACAAGGTAAGTTTGGTTATTTAAATAAAAATGACATGCATTTTTAGTTTATGTACTCAGAACAAGCATGGAAACTTCTAGACACTCAAGTTCAATGCCACTTGCAAGAGTTCACTCATGTGAAGCTGGCATGGGAGAAACAGGCCCTCCTGAACTAAATGTCTACAAGTAACACAGAACAGACCCTTGCCATCCTTATGATGTATGTCATTTCCGAAGAGGTCTTCCGTTGCATCTGATCCCATACTGAAACACTGCTGTATCTCTGAACACATTCCTTGCTAGTAAGACTGTTAACAGTAACTTGCTAGTAAGACAGTAACACTGGTTACAAGGTGCAGGAACTTTTCCACCAATTTCGACAGTACATTTTTGTAGTTCAGTTCAGCTCCATTTGTGCAAATAGATACTGCCTTTCAGCCAAAAATGTCATCAGAATAGGTTGGTTTGAACAGAAATGGAAAGTGTACTTAATTAAAGCAATATTTAGCAAGACTTCTACAGCAATCGAGTTAAATCCTTAGGGTTTTGATTAGGTACAATTCGTTGGGATGTCACACTAATTCCAAAATTTTGTCCCCAACGTGTCTCAGAACTCTTAAAATCCCCTTGATTTATCTAGTCAGCCAAAGAAGTAACTTGCATGTGCTTGCCTTATTAGAAATGACCAAAAAGACTGTTTGAACCAAAAAAACACATACAAGAAGAGGACAATCCAATTAGCCAGCCTGAATGTTCAGCAACGTTATTATGGTTGCCTAACAACCACTGGAGGTATGCCTAAAGGCAAATAAATGGATGAATGAAAAGATCTGTGTCGGTTCCGATAGATGGGAGGAAGTTTCTTCTCTGGCACGGTTTATGCCAGGACATTTTATTTAGACTTAATTTTCCCTTCATTAACTCTCAAGTCCTTTATTTGTGCGAGCAGACTTTTATATAACACAGTAATGGAAGCAAAACTGTACCTATGAAGACTTTTATTTCACGAAAGTGATCTCTGATAGTAGGTGCCAATGCATTCACAGCCTCTGCATTGCCCAACGTATTCTCACCTCAAAACACTTTGCTCTTCCCCAGCCAGAAAACAAGGACAGAAAACGCATCAAGTGTTGAACAGGTTACAAAGTTTTAACACAAGAAGACTCTTAAAAACCCTCACCAGCTATTTCAATTAACTGGTACACAACCTTCAGTATCGGCCAGATCAAACTCTTGCCACTGAATAAAACTCAACATGAAAATGTTAATTATTGCCTTTGGATCTCTTATCAATGGGGGCACGGATTTAACCCCAAAGTACAGACTGTAAATACACTTAATATTTACAAAGCCTTCCAACAAACATGGGAATGTTGTGCTCTCTATTGCTATTTCGGTGCGAAGACGGGAAAAGAAAATAAGGAAAAATCATGGCCAGTTATCACAGATTTTGAACAAGCTGTGCTATGCTGGAGGCAGAAGTTTGGAACAGAGTTAGACAAACTAAATGAAATCCTGCAATCAAATTACTGCTGCAGGGAAAAAAATGCTACTGTGCAGAAACAATGACTAATGCATCTCTAGAGGGAGAACTATAAAATAAAAGGAGGCTAGGGTAAGCCAGCTAATGTTAATGAGGGGTACTAGCCAGAAAAAAAAAAGAAAGAAAAAGAAACATTTTGAATAAAATACCTTCCTATTCCTCTATTTTAGAGAAGGGGCTTAAAAATCCTGAACCTAGAACTAAAACTCACAGTACTGCATTTATCTTGAAGACAACTGTAGAGTTCAACCAAAGATGCATCATTGCTCTGAAACCTGGGGTGATTCTGTGATGGAACAGCTGTCCCACAGCTTCCTCAAAGTCAGGCGCAAATACAGTATGAGTGCTCCAAGCAGGAAAAGCGAGGGCCTATAGAAATGACGTTTCAAATGAGAATTTTTCAGTATTCAAGTGCAAAAGTAGTGGTGAACACGAGGTCAAAAATAAGTAAAAGCTGCTGGAGAAGCCGCAAAATGCAAACATTCCAGCTTTCAAGTCAACCATGAAAAAAAAGAATTAACTGATTTAATAACCAGCACAGAGGCTACAGGCTTTACTCGTGCCACTCTGGAGTCTCAAGAACAGTTCAGGGCTTTTGCTCACTAAACAAGTGAAAACCACAAGCTACTAGAAGACTCCAAATACAATCTCGAGATAAAATTACCAAAGATCAAGCTGTGACATAGAGGAAAGAGGATTTGGGGCGGAGAGATAGGAAGGGAGGAGGCTAAAAAAATTGTTTACATCAAGAAATTCCAACGCAGCGTTCAGCTTCAAGATTTTCTGCACTCTTGTAGAAAATTATCTTATGTCAAAGGAAAAAAATTATTTGTCTGTGTATTACATCTTTACTCTTCTAGTGTATGTTTTAACATGTGTTTATTAAGGGTCTTTTGTGAGTTAATTTGTATGTTAAACTTTTAGTTAATCTGATTACTAAGGACACGAACCAGACTGGTCAACTGATCTATACAACATGTAAGGGAGGATGCGCAGTACTACCAGTACTGGATATTCACTGAAAATGCACATATAATGCTTCTGTCAAATAATCCACAGAGGTGACTTATTGTTAAATAATATTTAAAGGAAATCTGAAAGACAGACACTTAAACTTGGTTAGTATTAAATGGCTAATTTAAGACAACCGACAGGACATTTTCCTCCTACTCTGCAAACATGTTCACTTGCAAGATGTTAAAGTCACATTTCTTCTCATGGAGCAGTGTCAATTACAAAACTATTCTAAGCAGAACAGGCAGGTACGTGCCTGAAGTTAAAATCTTTAGTCTGCCTCTCATCTCTGGTCACTCACTTTGTGCTATCCACACCACAAACAGAACAGTGTAGTCCCATTATGGAGCACTGCCATGCCGCATATTAAAATTCTGGATTGTTTATAGCGCTTATTCTATTTGGATAGATTTATAGTCAGTAGCACTTGTAGCTTGGATATAAATAGGGTACGAGAAAAGTATTTTACAGACTCCAGTTTTCTCTTGCTGCTGAGTTTGCAGCGGTGGGCTTCAAACATTTTACAGAACAACATCCCTGCTGTTTTCTCACCCCCAAATCTTGATTCCTCCCAGAAGCAGGGGGGCACATCAATGTTGTCCCCACATGTGTTGTGGGAAAGAATTGCTCATTTGAGGTGTGACAGTGTAATCTTCTTCCACCTTCCCTAGTTCTATATTTTGTTAACCTTTAAAAAAGAAAAGAACAGCACTGCTTGACATGTTATGTTCAGTTAGCTTGCTAGACCTTCTATTGTAATGACCAGTACAGAAATACTCACTTCCCTGGCATAAAAGAGTCCTATTTTAAGGCAGAGCAAATTGTTACACGTCAACCCTTTCCTTTAAACATGCAACATGACTGAACACTAATTGCCATAACTGAGCCCAGAAATACCCAATAACTTAATCCTGAAGCTGCCACTTCAGGAGTGGCTTTAGTTTGACATACGCAAAATGAGGAAAGGGGCTAACAAGAGCAGTTCCTATCATGGCAAAGCAACGCGCTGATACGCCAACTTCAAATTCAGGTCTACTTGGTGTACACAGGAGAGGAAACACACAGTACAGCACTTGTGTTCCAGTATGCTTGGAGGGGGGAAAAAGTGTATTTGAGATGACCATACACAGTTACTGGAACACAGCCATAAAAGCCTAGCCTGACAAAACCAGTCTTGCCTCACTCTTACCAAAAGCATTTAAACATTGGTGATTACTGCACCCAAAACAGAACACATGGCTCAATAAGGAGCTCAGCCGGAGGAAAGCAATTGCTTTCCCAGTCCTATCTCCAGTATTTGGGGTGTGGTGGCAGTTGAACATCATTTCAAGCAGCAGCACTGTCCCCCAGCTCCAGCATCGCTTACTAGCGCAACTATCGCACTCACTTGCCCAGCAACACCCTTGCAAGCATTGGCACTGAACTACGAGTTTCCACCTTCATAAATGCCACATCATTAAACCATTTGACTATTCTGTAACCTCAGTTTCATGCACTAAATGTGATAATCTCAAGCAGCACTTCACTGCACTTTAAGACCAAGCAACTGGCAGGCTGGAGACTTTCTTCCCTACTCCTCAACCTCTAGGGTCGAGCTAGGATTTAACTACATCCCACCCTAACTTATGATAAGCCTAGCTGCTGGGTTCACACCAGTCTGGTCGCTAACGCTGCTCCTGCCTCACTGTCTGGGAACATGAATGTTCTCCGAGCGATAACTGCATTTCAAAGCACCTATTTACTGCACTCTACGTTTGTAAAGAGAGCATGGGGATGCCTAAGTTATGGGTTTTCAGATTAAAAGCAGCTATCTTATGATTGGAAGTAGCAAGGAATTTCAGAAACACTTGCATTGATATCTTTAAGTTCTCTAGCCTTCTCATACCCTATGGAAGCAACTCTAAATTACTGCTACTAGCCCAGAAGAATTCCAACTGAGATGCCAGAGAGGACAGATGATTTCTAAAGAGGCTCTAGAAAAGAAAAGGTACCCAATGATCTTGAGATAAAAACCCACATAATCACTGTTAATAATTAACAGCCACAATCAGAAGAATAACTTGTTATTCTGATAAAATTGGCAAGCATCATTTTGTTATTGTTAAAGCAAACTTTTTGGTTTATTACATCCACATCCCCCTCTTTTTCTTTATTTTTTAAATCAGTGCTGAAGTCTGTGATAGGCTTATATTGGAAATCCACACACTGGCAACTTCCTTTTCAATATTAACAAGGAAACAGTACTCTTGATGTAAACAGTCTTTTCCAACAGTGACTGAAACAATTATGTATAAAATGGGCCTAGCCCACTGAAACAGAGCAACAGTAAATAATGACTGCAGTTTATTAATTTGCTTGAAACCTAGAGTGATAGTACTCTGCAAAACTACTAATCATGAATTCTTGTTCACGTTTCAGAAAAGGAGATGTGAAGTTTCACTGTAGATAAGGGAAAAAAGTTTGGAAACAGTGCACACAACTCTTAACTTCATGGTTAAAATGTATCAACCAGTATAAAAAAGTGTAACCAATAAAGTTTTTGACAACTTAAGACAACAGAATGTCTTCAGTTGTTCCACCTGTAGGATACAATGGCTAAAACCCCAAGGCCTTTAAGACAAACTCTGACTCTGTTGGGATATTATCACAGAGTATGTCATTAACTTCTAGTAAGTCACCAACTGGGAAATCTTTCAGCTAAGACCCCTCTTCTACCCCCAAAATCACCATTGCTTTATTTTAAAAAAAACTACAGTGAGGGAGAACAAGGATCAAAACTTGCTGTGTTGTTCTTCAAACACAAATTTTCAGACTACTTTCATATGTAGTATGAAATACGTATTTTCCCTGGTAAGAAAAAAAATACAGATGCTGTATATACTTTTCAACATTCAGACAGTTCAGCACAGAAATTCACAGCACCTCACTACTACGACCAAACTGGTTCTGAGAGTCTACGCAGTGGGTCACTGAAAACCTGGTATTTTCTTCTTTGACATACCTTTTGTTTTGACATTTAGCATCCCTGCACATCTACTAAATTACCACCGAAAGTGATTTATTATGAGGAACAGCTAGCACCGAGCGCTGGTTATAGCGAGACAAGTTTTCCTAGACTGCCTTGCCAACCAGATTCTATTAAAAATTGTACCAGGAAGGCTAGGTATATGAAATGCCAATACATTTTGTTCACAACATCTAAGCACATGGATATTTCTAGAGCCTTAAATACTTCTGGGCTTGATTCATTGGTGCTGTGCCCTGTGTGTGGCTGCAATTAAAACTGACAATTTTGTATAAAAGCCAACAGTACCAGATCAGAACAACAGAGATTTTACAGTTGCTTTGCAGTGGTTTGAAAGAACAAGAGTGAGGAAAAATGATTTTTGGTTTATCCAGTCTACTTTTACCTCATAAAACCCCCAACATTTTGAATATTATATTATTAAATTAGAGGAAAAAGGGGAAAACGATGTCAGACAACTAGCAACCTGTGTTTCCATGAATGATTGACTTTCCCTTGTTTTGCACATGCTTTCACTATTAGGACTCAATAATAATTTCAAAGGCAGTGCTCCCTTCTTGCTAGGTATTTGTGGTTTTACTCACTGATTTAAAGTAGACTTACAGCAGTAGTCAAGCTGGCTCAAAGCTTTCTTGCAGCACAAGGAAAACTCAAGTTTTTCCACCTCAAAGAGGAAGATAACTGATAGAGCACTGAAAGAATTGGAAAAATCTAACATTCAGCAGGAGCTACCATCTTACAAAATCCCTTCCTCTTGCAGAGCAATGGGAACAGCAGCAGCAGCTTCCAGCTACTTACTTCCTGGCTAAGTAGCTTCCAAACTTACTTCCTGCCACCTGTGCTGGATGAAAATAAGGCTGGAGAACATCGGTGGTAAAAGGAAGGTCAGAGCCAAAGGGTAAGAGCTTGTGAGGCACTGCTCTGATCCACTGAAATACTCCCAGCTATCCTTCCTAATCACTCAGACCTTTGCTCCAGAAGTTCATGGATCTTCCAGTGCCTTCTTGGCAAGGTCAAAGCAGTGGAGGTAGAGCAGACTATCAGTCACTGACAGAATGGGACCAGTTCTTTAAAAAAAAAAATGAGGCTTATCTGTTTCATGCTACCTGTTCTGCTATTTCTCCAGAATTTCCTTATGCAGAATCACAGAAAACAGGAGAGTTTTTTTTTGGTAAACTGAACCCCTTCACACTTTCACATTTAGGCCCACATTAGTGATGAAAATTTTAATAATTTATTAATGCTTTCAGCAAGACTTACTTGCTGTTCCTACAATTGCAGCACTAACTAAGAAAATATTAAACAAAGAACATCACCCACCATGTTATTTATAAATGCTTTCAAACCCCAGACAGAATTAGCTGTATATACATGGACAAAAATATTTAAGTATCTACTGTACAATTTCTAATACTTAAAGAAGGAAAATGATAAAAATTAAAATAAAAATATTCATTAATTGTCTGTGTTCATCATCTGACTTCTGCTAAAATTCCACTTGTTATTTGGAGATCTATACCAATATTCACCGAACATTTAATCCAGTATTCCTCTCCAGACTGTTCATAAACTTGGAAGCACTGCCTGCTTTGTTTGTAAAGCAGACCTGCTGGGTTCATTCATCTTCCATTATGCCATTTTTTTTTTCTAGAAGAAAATTGGAATTATATAAAATACAATAGCCCACATAATTCATCTTGCATTTTTTGGTTCTTTTTCTGAGATGAAGGGATGTAGAAACGTGGTTGAAAACATTTCATTTGAACAGGACTATGCACAAATACAATCCGGAGGTACTCTGCAATTCAGTTACTACTGAAATTAAAATCACAGGCTTATATTTACTATGGAAACATTAATCTTCCAGCATACAGAAAGACTGCTGATTTCACAATTCTGGGACACACACATTAAATCATTCAGATCACTAGTAGGGCTGCTGTCCATCCATTTCTTACATTCTTGATGAGCTGCAATGGACAGAACACCTGGAAAGTCACAGTTACTAGGAAAAGATGAGGTTTGAACAGAGAAGACAGATGACAGGAATCTGGCTTAATTTATTAAATCAGGGCTTTCTTTGCTTGAGAGAAAACAAAAACTCTGAAGTGAACTTGCACACAGCGTTGTCCCTACCTAGAATGCTGCTGATGGGCAACTCAGCAACTCATTCTCTCACATGAGTACAGATTGAAGGATTACAGCCTAGCCTCAGTAGGTAGGTGTACAGCAACACACTCTGAAAACTGCATTTCTGCATTTTATATCGAAAATAGTTTTCATAAAAAAGAAAAACATCGAGTTTCTTACGAAAGCTGGTCTGTTTCTAGCCAGCACGCAGTTAACCGATTTCTGAAGCGTTACAGTCTGTCCACTCCTCCACAAGAGGAGGTACTTTTTTTTTTAAACCAGCATCACTTTAGGAAAGTTCTTGCAGACCAGTGGTTACTTGGCTCCGAGGGCAGAGGAAGACCAGTAGAACCAGTAGACCTTACCTTTGCAATTCATTAAGCGCTCTACTTGTAGATGGGCTAGGGTTTAGCCTCAGGAAGTTCTGCTTTAAATTGAGATGAGTGAGGTCTTGGCTATAAAACAGGTTGGCAGGCAGTTGCTCCAGGCTGCAGCATGAAAGATCCACTGAGCTTATGCGCTGTGATGCAACCTGGAAGTCAATAGGTACACCAATACGTTAATACTGTAATAAATCAAGAGCATTTCCTTCAGCCCTACTAGCATGAGATAAACTGTTTTTAACCACAACACAAGTTATTGTCAGCATATGCAGCTAATTCAACCCTGTTTACATCACTTGTAGAAGTTAACCCACAATCTTGTTCCAACTCAGTGCTAAAACCAGGTCCACAGATGGCCAGTAGGGGGAAAGCGCAAAGGTTTGTCAAACTAATATGCAAAATGAATTCATTTTTATCTATGAAAGTTATGCAATACTCTGTGACCAGAAAAACAGGTAAGAGATTTGACAAACTTTAGTTTAGTCCTTTGGTTAGCAAGTAATAGCAGCAAAAATATAAGCGCACAAGTCCTCTATATGGTGGTATGGTTGGTCAGTGTATCAAGGCAAAAGGTGAGCAGAGGTAAGGGGATAACAGTCAACCTATCTCACTATTACACGTCAGAAAAAAACAATTCATCACATTTACATCTTACTGGGAAAACAGTATCTGACCAGCAGCAAAGAACTGAGCACTCTGTTCTTCTCGCTAAATTAGAAAACTGGCCTAGGGTAACTGATAAAAATGTGATGAGAACAAAACTGAGATTTGGGAGCTTACCACTCCTCCAGAAAGGAGAAGACAGAAGTCTGCAGCTGCCAAAGAAATCATACTACCTAGCACTACGAAAGGGCTAGCGTCATTCCACAGAGATCTATAGGCAGCAAATTCAAACAGAAACTCTGCACCTTACCAAATCTCCAAGATACGACTGAGTGAACTACAACCTGCCACTTTATTTACTTAATTAAAAAAAAACAAAAAACAGAGCACTGCCATTGAGAATCATTACTTTTATTTTCTGTCCAATACTATTAAGCAAACCCTTTCAAAGTCTTGGGAGTCATGGAGTTACCTCCATCAGAAAGTATGAAATACAATACAGTGAGGATGGTGGGCAAGGAGGAGCAATCAAGTGCTAGAAGAGTAAGAGACATTTTTGGAGCAGACATGGCTTAGATCAAAGGAGAGAAAGCAAACAAGTTCGCTACCATCTTAGACTTGTGGGGCTGCACAACCAGTGCTCAAACAGTGACGTGTTCTGTCGGCTGCTCACTGCAAGAGAAGCAAACATTTTTGCCACTGGCACTTTGATTGGCCTCGCATGCTATGATTCTGGAAGTACAAACACCACATCTAAGGGACAAGAAAGAAAAACAAACAAGAAATCCTCAAACAAAGCCCAGTGGCAGTTTATAAGAGCCTCGGAACTCCAGTGAAGGAGATATCATCTAATCTTGTAGGCAGAGATACAGCCTTTTCCATGAAGGACCCTGAACACAGAAACAGATAATTTTTTTGCTGGCATAAGTGAAGTAGCTTGCCACTGAAAGGAAGGCCAAGGACTTTTTTTCTTCCTTTTTTTTTTTTTCCTCTCTAATGGAAGCTACACAGGCCTCAGGATAAGTGGGCTCTATTACAAACACACAGCCATAAGCTTCAAGAGGAACAGACGGTGTAGTGTTTTTCTCTAATGTGACCGTTAATAATCCAGTCCTCTCACATCCATTAAAATGCTTGAATTTCTGTTACTCAATTAGTTCAGTCCTTTTGTCACCGTAGCTACTATTTTTCTTCCTCTTGTAGTATTAGACAAAAATTATTCATAGGCTATTCTCAGCTGTCATTTCTAAAAGGTAGGTATTCGGTCTATTTACGGTGCCAGAACCTGCCCAGCAGGGCATGCTTCTCCTTACACAAAACATCTGATGAAAAAGCACTGACACCCATTAAATTAAAAAGGAGAACGTGTAATTTCAGGTGCAATGTTTACACATACTGTTGCTTCAACTGCTTGTTTGGAATGCAGTGTGAACAGTAATAAGCGACCCAGCAGAGCTCCGCAAGGCCTGTCACTCTAAGATGTTTAAAATACCAGAACTGATAACTCCAAGTGAGCCAAACCCAAATTCTGCTGTGGTCTCAAAAAAAGAATTCAAGTGCTTTGTTAAAGCCTTCCACCTCTGTGGAAAAAAAAACTGTTAAAAGTAATTTTGTTTTTAAAAGTTATAGCTCCTGTTTGTGTGTGGTTTTATTTTTGTTGGTTTTGTTTTTAAAAGCAATCACCTTGTTATACAAAGAATTTCATTAATCATAAAACTGATACATATTCCACGATGGCTCTACCACAGATAATTGTGAAAGTTAAATATATTTTAAAAGGAGTTAGTTCTGAAGTCAACTAATTTTATTGCAGTCTTTTTTGTTACCAAGGCAGTATGCTAAGAATTAACTTCTGAATCATTACAAGGAACAGTCATATAAACAAATACAGTTATTCTCATAGGCACGGATAGAGTCTTTACTCTTCTCATTGCTCAGTACTTCTCTGTAACAAATTCCTAGAGAACAGAGGAAAAAGATGAAAAACAAGGAGTGGCAAAGAAAAACAATAAAGGGATATTTCAATTTTGCTTTTCAACTGACTTAAATGCATTAAGACTGTGCATGCATTTGCTATCGTTTATTAAGAGCACATGTGTTTGTTTGCTATTGTTTATTGCAAAGCATTCTTCTAAAACACAGTAGAGTGTATAATAAAGCATTGGGTTTCTCCAGCTCACTGTGGGGAATCACTGCAGAGAAATGCTGATAATAGGTAAGAAATCTCTGGCTAGAATACCCCTCACAGTCAAAGAATAAAGAGCATCCTTAGGAACATTAGGAACATCCTTAGGACATTATCTGCAGCAAGTAGGGTTTCTACTAGAAGAAAGAAAAATGAGACATTCCACTGTAAATAAATACCCCAACAATTTATCTGGGCTGAGTTCAACAGGCCTGTGCTCTAACAAAAATACTGGAGTCAGTGTGGTAGCAAGATGTGAGAGAAGTACTTTCTGGATAGATGTGGAGCAAACACAAAGCTCTCATTATGGCTTGTTAGGTGTTTTCTTTGGGAAAAACTTACGAATAGAAGTATAACTGTTTTATACACTTGATGTATGCGTACACATACAGGCACAAAAATAAGTAACACCAACACAAGAAGCACAGTTCATGGCTTTCCCAAGCAGGGTGAAGCCGTTGTCCAGACCAATCCCTCTGGAATGTCTTCTAAACACATCCAAATCTGAATACATCCTTGACACTTGTTTTCACATGAAATCCCTGTTTCATTTCCTATACTAATAAAATGGGGAAGGTGGCTGGGGGAATGACCTTCTTGATGATGGTGCGTGACAGCGTCTCAGCCACTGTGCCAGAGAAGCTGTAGAATCCTTGCCTGTCTTTGCCAGAAAAGGAAGACTTGCAACAGCTTCACAACAGTGTAGCCTAAACACATCGCAAGCTCTGTGCTTCTGAAGTACCAGTTTTCTGTCGATTTTTCATCATTGAAAATACAAAGAAACAGGAGCAAACATGTGGCTCTTCTCCATTTCCTGAATCTGATTTTTAAACACTCTACAGTCAATCACTTCATTGTGAAGTCTCCCATTTTAATACTAGAGTAGTAGTAATATAGTATGGCCAAGTGCAACCTCAGTTGCGCAGCCCTGGCCTACAGTATTTAAAGTTCTTTTTTGGGTCTCCATGTGAGTCCAGCTTACTGAAACAGAGTTTCAAGTTAGTGGTATAAACCTATAGTACCTGTATGACAGAGCCTTGTATCTACACACTGCAACTATCAAGAAAACCTGTTGTCACGATTTTAAATTTTTCTCCAGCAGCACTGAAGTACAGCTTTATTCCGCAAACACGACTACAAGTAATGCTGCTGGAGAACTCCGCCCCCTGCATGTGTCCCGCTGCTGCCCATCTCAGATCTGCACAAGTGGATAAGAACTAGGAGTCTCCCAGGTACAAAACCTCATTTTTAAACACATTATTTGTGTCACAATGGTGCTTCCAAGTATGAACAACAACTCATGTATGCCAACAGTACCTTAAAGGTAAAAGGCTTCATCAAGGTGTTTATTTTTAAAAATATAAACTATTTTAGAATTAACGAAAATGTAGCATAGGTTCACTGTGACTCTTTAGCAGCTGGCAATAAAAATACAGAAAAATATTTGTATCAACCAATATTCTTGCCTCTTCTGGCTACACAGGGCTGAAAAACTGCTTTGCTTTGTCCAACAGTATAATACTACCTCTGTCACCGAGCTACGCAACACGTCTTATTACTGCCTTTGTTTTAAAGCTTTGGCTTTATTACAAAAATGATCTGTCGCTGACAATGGATGTCAGCAATGGATGCAGCTGAACCCAGCTGTATGGACAAACACAAGCCTTGTTTACACAAGCCCATTTTTTGGTGTGACCTGTAGTGCGAATTTAAACCAATATAATTATGTCTTTTTCCTGTTTACCCTCAGCCCATTCCCTACAGTTCTATTCAGATAAGAAATTACTATTTAGGACTTCAACAGAAGACAATTAAAATAACTAAACAGCCCACACTGTAAAGGCAGCCAAATTCTCAGTCTGTTTGAACTGAGTTGATGATGTTAAATTACACCTGCTATAGACATGCTAATACAGAAGTAGTATAATTTTTCTCCTCTAAGATTTGTTTTTAAACAGCTTGATAACCGTCACATCCCACCAACACATGCATAAGGCTTAACTAAACAGTGGTACGTACACTTGAAGTATCTAAGCTAACCACTTAGAGCACACAAGTTCTCCTCAAAACTGACCTTGTTTCAAATCTTAATCCTACTCCCTGCTCAAGTGCCACAGCCCCACTCAGCAGCGGGGCCCCACGCGTCCGACTGCACAGCAAGGGAACAGATCCATGCCCCGCTGCACCCTCAAGAGCCAAGGGAGCACGCAGACTGGCGAACAAACTAATGCCAAAAACCTTAACGAGGGGGGGAATAAAAAGGTTTCCTGTTGCTTCAAAGCCTTATACTTCCATTTTTAAAAGACTACTTTGAAAATCGAGGCAGTCCAAAGGGTTAGAAGATTACAGCTTTTCTTGCCTCTCCCTTTTGTTTTCTTTCAGACATCAAACTAGATGCATATCAACTCAAGCTAAGGGCCTTGAAAAGAGAAAATGGAGCTCAGCAGAAGCTTGAGAACCCCTCAGTCATTCACATAACCAACCAACAGGCAATGGCATGGGTAAGAGCAGTAGCTGCCTACCGAGATGGGAGTAGCAGCACAACTCACAGCCCAAAGTCTCTAGCGAACTCCTCGTGCTGACGAGACTCAGGGACACAAAAATCGTTCTGCTCGCCCCTGCTCTCCTCTCCCTATCTCTAAATGAAGATGTATACAGCATGCGGAAACAGCTTGCTTTGACTTCTGGACATTACACACAGCTGTAGGAACTTAAATGAAAACAGTAGTAACAAGCGTGAGTGTGCATGGAGGGAGGATATATGGAGATAACGAAGCAGAACCTGCATTCCTTTATTCTGCATGATACAGGCCCAGAAAAAAGGGTTCTTAGATGTGGAAGTCAATGACCCAGGTTAAGCGTCATAATCTTGAAAGTGAGAATTTGTCAGTAAGATGACATTAGCCACCTGTCATTTCAGTATGTTGGAACTATCTGAAGTCATTTATTCCAGAACATGAGTGTTTTTTGCTCCCTCACAAGGAAAACTGCTCTTCTTTGAGAGACCCTAATACTGCACAGGCAATGATATCAACACCACCACCTTGGTGGTAAGTCACCCCAGGATGTTCACATTGATAAGACCCCTGCAAGGACAAGGCTTAAGATGCAACTCAGAGTTAAGGGACAGTAATTAGCTGTAGCATTAAGCTTCTTATAACTCAGGCATGTGAATCTCCATTTGGTGGAGCAAGGAATATTAACATCCTTAAAACAGCTTGACTAAAAGCAATCTGTTACTCATTGGAAATGTTGAAAAAACAGGTCCTTCTCACACAAACTGAGAAATACCTCCTTTTCTTTTGTTAGACTAAAGTTTTTAGCTGTACAAACAGCCGCACAGACAGTAAGCAGGCTTTGCAATGAGCAGCTCTCCAGCAAAGGTTTTCTTTCAGTGTTTGCTACAGATTTCAGACTCACCAGTGGGACTGTCAGCATTTCCCATAGGTCTTCACTTGCCCACATCTCCCCTGTCCCACAAGCAGAGGGCTTTTTCATTTGCCTTTGGTGGGTTTGTTGTTGGGTTTTGTCTGTCAAGTAAGCCATTATGCTAGGCCACCATTTTCTGACGTAGGTTCTGCTACATAGCTGCAAACACTATCATATGGATTAATTCTACAATAAGATAAACTGTTCTCATGCCATTATTCCATGGCAACTTTTAAAGGCCTTCTGACCCAAGTATTTTGTAACACAAACAAAGAATATAGCTCTATTGGCCCGGGGCCTAAAACTAGTCTGCAGCACTCATTCCCTCTTCTCTGTGGAGACCTTCCTCCTTCTCCCTGAACAACATAAGCCACCTAAAGAGACCAAACATCCTTAAAATCAGTTTCTGCTGGTAATGCCTCTCCTTTCTTTGCCCTCCCTGCTAGACTTTGGTTGGAAAGGCTCTCAGTGCTACAGTCATTCAATTTCAAGACCAACTTGGTTATCACCTTGTATGTAAGGAAGTACTGCGCAGTATGCCAGTCCCTGCAGCCTCCCCCAGTCTCATGGGATCTGTTCACCACAGACATTTTGCTCTTAATGAAGCTCCAGGGAACTAAGTTACATTCCCCTGCTCACTCCCACCTCCTACCACAAGAGGCTACTGAAAATAATTTGGGAACTTCCTGAAATAAACATACCTTAAAAGGTAACAACTGCAACACCTCATGGAGCTGCTAGCTGTAAGCCATAGTTAAGCTTCCCTGCATTTATGCAGGAACCTCACAAACTCAGCTTCAATATCAGAACCTGATTTAGAGGCTTCAAAGGACATTACTTGAATGATATTTCCATATGTGTGGGCGAAACCTAGTTTTCCGTTCTCGCTTGTGGCTGCAAAACTTCAATAGCTACCCTTAACTGAAGGCAACAAGTCCAAAACAAGGACAACAGACTAAATTTCAGCACGAAAAAGTGAAGCTACAGCTTGGCTAGAACCAAAATTAAGGGAAAATCTTGGTCACTAGTTATACCACTTTGGAGTCAGCTGAACAACTTTAATGCGGAAAACTAACCAGCAGAGCCAAAGTACAAAGCTTTCCCCTGAACTATTAAAAGAGATGCTACAATGAACAGAAGTTAACTTCCAAAACACAACTGACCTCTAACAACTAAAGGCACAAAAGGATAGGTTTTGCAGGGAAAGAGGAGGAGGAATACTTTCCAGTGTTATAATCAAAAGAGAAACCAAATTGGCCTCAGGCTTGCGTTGACAAGAAACCACCTACAGCAAGAATGCCCAGATATCACTGCAGAGCAAAGGTCCCAGATATTGAAGATATACACATACACAAAAAAGGAAGTCAAATTCCACACAGAAGTGAGAGGTTTGTTTATGATGGAGTAGTTGTAATCACTGCTAAAAGGAAGCTGTGGTTTTATTTTTAGGGATCTATTTTTAGAGAAGGCATTATCTCAATATTGTCATTTTATGGTATTAGAGGGAAAAATGGTTTCGTTTTTGCAGAGTCACTACATTTCCTATAAGTAAGGGAAAACAAAAGAAAACAACAACAAAACCCACCAGCCACAGCAAAAAAAATGAGAAAAACTCGTGAAGTGAATAAAAAAGATCCCTAAGTTGAATGAACAGTTACAAACATGTTGCTAATGCTACTTAGCCTCACAAATTTAAAGAAACCTAGATAGTTGTTCTTAAAACAAGCCTTCTGCAGAGCCTTGGATTTGATGAAAGGCTATTTCCAGACTGGGTCACTGATGTTGGCATTATACTACACTCGCTCTTAGGTCATAGGGGTAGAAAGAGTCATTTTCAAGCCTCCAAGCGCTTCTGGCATAAGAAGCCAGCTACAGCAGTCGCCCTTTCAGTGACTAGCACATCCCTCACCTCCAACCCATCCCCAGCATGCACATGAACACAGTAACCCCAGATCAAACACATGGAGCAAGACAAAATTATAAAAAAAAAGTCAGGAATAACAAGAATAGTGTTTGTTCCGTACAACAGTTCTCTGTAGAGTTTCCCATATATATGCACACGTCTATATTTAGATGCATATATTCAGAGCTGTTTCTGAACAGTGTTAGAAATGCCTGTCCTTAATACCTCCAGAGAAAATTGAGGTTTGGTAATAAAAATCCCTCCAATGATGGATTCTGTAAGGATGGTACAGCTTATTAGAGTATCAAGGAACACATACGAAACAGGTCATTCAGAGTGGGCAAGCCAAGGAAGGTACAATGTAGGACTAATTTAACCATGAGACTATTGGCTTCAAGTCTTTAGAGGCTGAAGGCCATATTTCATATGAAAAAGCTCCGCAAAGTTTATTTTCCACCCTAAACTTGAATCCACACTTTAGTCTTTCTGCTGGTTGACCATGCCTATATGAACAAATAATCTGTTAATATCCGGCAGTATCTGAAATAGAGATGGAGCTATATGCACAAGCAGATGTTGCTTATTACACATCACTAATTAACGAGCAGAATCTTCTGCACTGGAGGAAAAGGCAGTCCCACAACTGACTATCTTCCAGTACCTCAAAGGTGGATGAGGGTACCTCTCTCAGTAACACTGAGTTGCTGCTCACTGCATTCCCTCAGCACCATTCCTGTAAAACACTCGCACAAGCCAATCATTTTGTTCCCCTATTTTGGGAATACATTTGCAGAACTGCAACCAGGCTCAGAGTTATTCTTTATGTTCTATAGAATTTCTTGTTTATATAAATATTGTCTACAGCACCAAGATTGTATGTAGTCAGAACTCAAATCATTTTTCCTCAGCAGAAATAAGATCGTATTACTGGAGTAACAGATCAATTTTGCCTGCATCACATAGCTCAGACTCACACTGAAAATGTACTCTATCATGAAGCTGTTGTACTGAAAAAATACCTAGAATAATGAGCAAGGCAGCCTGTCAGAGCAGGACAACTTTAGAGGTAAAAATGCTAAAAAGTTCATTCTGTACTGCTATTTCAGATAAGTTTCTGCAACAAGTTCAAGAAAGATGGATACAACTGCTACAGGGGCTCCTTCACTACTTATTTGTATAGGATAAATTAAATTGAAATTTGTTTGTTTTCTGCCAGTTTCACAGTGCAAATGAATTTATGAACAGCGTGTTCTGCACTGACATGAAAAAAGTAAGACCAATATGGCAGCGTGCCCTTCTCCCTTGAATTTGCTATTCTTAGAACTTTTTAAACATCGTGTACACTGACATCATCATTTACTCTATCCTTTTTAACAGCAGGCTTTGATCATCTGGAACAGCACAGACATTTCCACTGCAGACTTGAAGACAAAGGTGACTGAAACAGAGAAGGGAAAACACAAAGGCACAGAGCAGAAAACTCAAATTTGAATCTTTATTAATCAAGGATCGCTTTGGACATTCATAATTTATTAAACAGCCTTTTTTTGTGTGTAGGTACAAATCTACCCTGGCATCTAAGCCGCGCACAACAGCTTATTCTCCACTAAATATACTGTCACTACAGCAGCTGTTGTACAATTCAGCCTGAGAAGAGCTCAGTAAAGGACCAGTAAAATGGCATGTGCCTGTACATCTTGATCTACCTGTATTTCATCTGGCCTTGCACAGGCAGCTTACGAGAAGCAGTCGTGCATTATTTAGTCCTCGTCTCTCATCACCTCTCCTCCTCTACTTGCCCCACTGAGCAGAGCACTACGGCAGGAAATAATTGTTGCAAGAAGCTGTCAACACACTTCCTGGTCTCCCAGAGAAGAGGTGGGGTTAGTTTTGCACAGTCAGATAACCCATCTCAATGTGCACAGTGGTGCTCAGTGTTTCCAAGAAAAGAAAATCCTGTACTATGTCTCTACTTAAGCTATGCAATACTACATTTCCGAGATAGATGTTGATGTCCCCCTTTAATTGTATGCCTTGGAACATGGAGGACTGATAATCCTTTTTCCACTAGCTAAATAATCCACGTCATTAGTCATGTAGTAGTCAACTCTTACACAGCAATTTCACATATTGAAAAACGTTAAACTTAGTTTAGCTGTTTTAGTGTCAAACAGCAGGAGCACGTCACCACACCACAAATACAAGCCTTGTGACAGTAAGTTCCACCACTCAATTACACTTTATACAGGAAAGAGCTTTCTTCTACTACATTAAGGGCGTAGATTCTTTCTTTTGTTCGAGCACCCACCTGCAACAATTTTGGAAGTAGCAAATGAGGAAAGCCCTCATCATGTATGAGTACTGTTAACTGCACATTCTTTTGTCCTTCTGCAGTTTACATTCAAGTAGTAAACAGTGGCAGATCAGAATTACTCTGCAAGTAATTGCGCGAGTTCCAGCACCATCATGCCAACTTTACGCAGAAGAAAAAGTTCTTTAAAGCCATGAAGACGTCCCTTTCTTCCCCTCCACTCCCCCCTGCGGTTGCATAAGCTTATTTTTCAACATTTGGCAACAGAATGAACACATTAGATCACAAAGGACCAAATTTGTTGTTGTTGTTTTCCTTTTGAGCTTCCTTAATTAGGACTCCAGTATTTGGAAGTTAAAAGGAAAGAAAATGCGCTGTGGTACAGAAAACTATCAATATTAACGAACAAGCCACATTTCCAGCTTTTAAAAATATTCTGTTTGAGGATAAATCAGCATATCTAAAAGTGACCTATTTGGAGTAAGTATGTCACCAAGTTCAATATTTAGGTCACTATTTGTGTAATAATTTTAGTCAGTCCTGAAAACAAGAGTTCTGTTCACCTCAAGACACGTATGCATACGAGACAGCCTATCGAAAAACCTATTCATAAGCCCCATCCTAAAATATACTGGGGCAAACCATCAGATTTCTCTTGGCTAAGATATATTTGACTGTTAGAATGAATCAGACTATACACAAGTGATGTTCATTTTTAATTAAACTAAGCCCAAGTCTCTGCAAACATGAATTCAAATCTTTTCTAGCATACATTTATTTATTGTAGAAGTGATGTGTTAAGAATTGTCTCATTCTGGAACACTCCTAAAAAAATCAACACTGCCAATATTCTGTGGGGAGGAAGACTGCAGAGCAAGCATTCTTTGTAAAATCTTTTAAGATTAAGCTTGTTATTTAAAAGTTGAAATAACATCATCTGGCTCTTTCGAGGTATATAAAATACACTTTTTTCATAGTTAAAAACTGAATTGAGAAGTTTTAATGAAACATATTACCCATGATTGCCTTCTGTATTAAAATTCATATCAAAGCTTTAATTACACTTGTAAGTATCAGCAACCTCAGTTTTCAGCAGCATGTGTCAATCAGGAGCATGAAGGACTGCAGAAAAAGCTATCAATGAACATAACTAAGTTAACATAAGTGCCAGTTTCGAGAGAAACGCCATTAAATATCAACTATGTTTAAAATGTGCTCGTAGACATGATTCGTGGAAGTGCAAGCGTCGCATACAGAACCACAACTAAACAAGAACCTGTATCACGTAACCCAGCCCATAGAAAGCAACTAGAAACTGAAAGCTGGGGAAAAACATTTCCATTCCTAAGTTTACTTCCCTTCAGACATACAACACATTATGCAGTGTTTTCTTGGTTAGAAAGAACTTTTCAATTTCGCTGAACTCAAGTAGCTTCCACATTCACAACACTCAAAGCAGACTACCTTATATAAATGTCTTCCCCCCCACCCCTCGCGTGAGAACTCTAGCTTGCCTGAACTACAGAACTGAAAATGAACCTTCCTTATTTGTACGTGAAAATCAGGAATGATTTACCCTACAATTAAAAATTCGGACAGGGACAGATAGCATCAGCCGCAAGAAGTCTGAGTTACTTTGCAGCATTACTAGTTTCTCTGTTTCTATTCTTTAGAAACTGTTACAGCACAGTGCTTCCCACACAACTGCCTTGCATACAATCATGCTCATGTCTGTCTTTCAATCTAAGGACAGAAAACCCAAACATTAAAAAAGCAACTTGAAGTGGCAACGTACAGTCTCAAAATCCACAAATCACAGTTTTTGGGGTTGGAGGAGGGGTGAGCTGGGGAAAATTAGGCTTCATTTTTTCCTTGAAGCATGTCTTACCAGCAAGTAGAGCAAGTTTCCTCAGTTCTGAGGGTCTGAAAAGACACTTTAAACTATGTATTTCCTTTCTACTCTTACATAAGAGAAATAGGAGGATCTCATGAGTGCATGGGGATATGTTCTCATGCTGGCTACCTTCCCAATGCTGTTAGTCATTTGGGTGAACCAGAGAGAAAGAGAGAAGCACAGCATGGCACAGAATAAGCTTATGCTGCCAGTAATTCAGAGGGACTTTCTGGCCATTTATCTCTACTTCTGAAGTTCATTGTTTTACACTGTTTTTCTCACTCATTAGATTTGCCTTTCATTTATCTAATGTCAAAGCCTCTGGAGATGAAAGGACACTACTCTCCCAGGCAGAGCCACAAAGCTGCAAGAACTCAAGAATCTGGCAGACCATACCTTAGTGTCTCATAAAACACGCACTAGTGATTTTTACCTTGAGCCTTAACAGGCCCGAGTAGGGATGCCAAAACAGAGTCTTTAAGAAGAATTTAAAACTTAGTAGAGAAAACACAAAGGACATTTTAAATGATGCATGTGTTGGGAGGTGCAGTAGTTATTGCTCAAAGAAAGTTTGACATAATAACCAAACCTCTTAAAAATAAAATAAAAAACATGCAACCCAGCTGTACCGGTGGCAGTAGGCTGGATAATGCATTATTGCAATCTAAAGAGACAGAACAGCTCTAGTGTGCCATAAATATCTTTGAGTAGTACTATATAAAAACAAGTTGCTTTAACAAAGCAAAGAACATGAACAGCCCTGTCAAGTAAAAACTAATGGATAGTTTAGGCACCACTAGAAAACCAGAGTGCTGACAACACAACAAAAGAACTTGCGTGGTAAAAATCAAAAATCAGTGGGTCAAGATACACAAATTACTTAAGAGAGGATTTATCCAGAAGTGGCAGGGATTAAGAGATAAACCAGGTAATTGCAAAAACAGCCTTTCAACAATATACAGGAGAACTGAAAAGTCAAATGAAATAACACAGGACCTAAATTCCAGTAAAAAAGTGCTCTAAACATGGTATGAAGTTTACTAATTAATCCCTTCCTAAACTAAAATTTTTAATAGCTGACATGTCTGCATATAAAAAAATAATTATAAAACTAAAGAGTGATTCTGCAACATTTACCAAGCAAGGAAACAACCCCTTAATTCTAGCAACGTAGGCTTTGGGTTCTGTGTAGGGAGCTAATTAAAAAAGATCCGACACGATTTTAGGTTTTATTAACACAGCGTTTTAAATTCTAATTTTGACAGTTATATTTGTCACTATTCCTGTTCTAATGATCTCATTCCATCCGTCCAGCTGGATCAAGATGACAAAAGGGAGAAAGTTTAACAAAGAACTTTGCTTACACAACCTCAGTACACAGAAGTTTCAGTATAAACGCAAAAAAAATCACCTCGCTACTGTCTGCTATCAAGAACTCCCAAATTGAGCCTTTTTGTGCACTACTAACAGCAGCAGCAGCTCCTAATAATGTGAACCTGGAAGAGGGACTACCTTGCAGCAGAGGACAGAACTGGGGGTAACACTGCCAACATCCCATTCAGGGATTAATATTCTTCTTACCTTTGATGCTTGTCGAAGCCATCGCAAGTATTCAGTGAAGTTATCAAAACAAATGTAGTAGGTCTGGCTTTGAGGTCCAGAGGAGCTAAATGCTAAACAGTGCTGGTGCTTTTTCACTTCTTCCACCTACAATAAAGGCACAAAAACCGTTAGCAAAAAAGAATCTAGAACCTCTCTACAGAAGGGAAAAGATAAAATGTGTTCAAGAGGAGCTCTTCAAGTAGAATTGTACTAACTCCCTCAAGTACTCAGCTAGGTCTTGACTGTCAAACATCCATGAAATCTACACAAGCAAGACATAAGAACAGAACAAGAACCTTTAAGCTTGCTCATCTCCATTTTCCAGAAAAAACTTCTAAAACAAAGAACACGTCTGACAAAAATTCCTAGCCACATGACTTAATCTCATGTCATACAAACAAAAGGTATGCAAAAACTGGAGATGCTGCAGGCAGATAAATTTGGCAACAATTTTAGTTTGAACTGAAAGTTGATGGTGATATTGAAATAAAATACGTTGTTGCTATTTTCAGTATTTAAGGTTTCTTTGCGGGTTGTTTCCTTGTAACTTTATTTTTTTCCCCAGGTATTTACAACCTTCTTCTGGGTAGCTATCTTCAGTATGCAAGATACAAAGAATCCATCAAAGAACAAAAACACCAAGAACAACATTTTAAGAGAGACTGAGCACCATAAAAGGTTTCCTAAGGAAACGTATCTCAGGCTGTCTTTAATACAACCTAAAGGAGCACAATTTATATTCATTATTAAAAACAGGCTTAACAAAATGCTTCTCTTACACCCCAATTAATTCTTTGGCATTTCTCAACTTGCTAAAAACACCCCAGAATACATCATTCTGATACCATACACGCGCAGTCCCACACAACTTATGGTCTCAATGTCTCAGCACTGCATTCTGGAAAGCCTTTCAAACCAGGAAGTGCAGTGTATTTATGAGGTTGAGGAAGAATATTTTTTGAGTGATGATTTAAAAAAAACACTTAATTCTGTGCCAAGCATCCTCCACCCAAGCTTTGTCAGCAGAAGCCCTCAGTACATTTTTTTTCTCAGCTTGGTTCTCCTTTTCTTTTAAAATTTGCTGTCAACTTTCAGCTTAACAGTCTTCATATTTTATGTTACATGAGGCGTTTCTGTGAAAAATAATTTAAATTCTATGTAAAGCAATTTAAAAAAGAGAATTCTTTTTAATTAAATAAAATCTTGTTCCTCTTAAAGAGAAAGTTAATAGGGAACCTTCTCAAGTGCGCTGCAGCCAGGAATACAATTCACTGTCAGAGTTCACACACTACTACTAAAAGAGAGGAAAGTGCCTCTACTTCAGCACGTCCAGGAAAGAGTCAAAGAATCATGGAATTGTATAGGAAAAAACTCCTAGAAATCACTGCTTTCCACACTACTAGTACAGAATGTTACTGCATCAACTCCAGTCTGCATATATTACCAAGCTTTTTCCCCTCCTAATAATTCTTAAGAATCAAACTTATCGGCATGCAAAGTAAAACAGCAGTATTTCAGGTGTAAATTCATCCTCAGACTAATGGTGCTCTTCCCATTACCTTGGCTAATCAAGCCAATAATAGTGTTCTGAAACGCTATTTAAGCTGAAATAATAATGGTGTATATCTTAATGTCTTATTAAAGTTCCACAGACCAATGAGCAGTTGAGGTTGGAAGGGACTGCTGGAGGCTATTTGGTCCAAAATCTCTGCACAAGCAGGGCCACCTAGAGCCAGTTGCCCAGGACGATGTCCACACGGCTTTTGAGATGAAAATTTCACACAGTGGAAAAAAAATTCCTTGTGTTCTGACAGAATCTCTTACGTTTCAGACAGAATTCGTCAGAAAAAAAATTTTTCAGCTTTTTGCTATTAAAAACATTTCTTGCTGTTAGCTTACATTAGACCACTACTACTCTTACAATCCCCTTCCCCCCAGAAGGAGAACAATCCACCAAACAAACAAAAGAATCAAACCCGAATTGATATTCAAAATAAGACCATCCCCTTACTGTTTACTTTTGAGAACAGAGTAACATAGCATGGATAAAAACTGGATGAAGAGGCTTGGTACATTTCATACACAATACAGATGTGTGTATCCTTTGATTGTGTGCCATTATGCATATAAAATGCTAATTATGCATATAAAACACTGAAGACAAAAAGAAACTGAATGTGTTTCCCCTCACTTTTCCTTAGTATTTCAATCCAAACATTGTAAATCATTAAGTATGAATCTGACTGCAATCAAAAGTCATTTATATACTCTGATTATCTCTTTAACAGAAACAAGATTTGGGGAGGTTAGAAATCATCATAATTGAATGTGATCTCCTCCATGTAAAGAGGCAGGGATTAAGCACACAAATACATAAAATAAAAGTAAAAATCAAATCTTACTTTTCCACCAATTAAAGGGAGGACATGCATCTTTCCAGTCTGGCTTTCTTTTACTGATGAGACAATTAGGCATGTTCCACAAAGGATAGCTTGACGTCTTGTCCATCTGTTGACTGGCAAATGTATTTTCCCTTTTCGAACATTGTACATTCCTGAGAGCTGAATCCGTTCGGAGCTGCCAGTGCTGTGGGGCTTTCCTGAAATGGAAACAAAAGCATCCACTTAATCACAGAAAATCGTTGCCTCTTTTACTCAGGCCATCCCGAGACTTTATCAACAAATTCTTAAGGTATGGGTCACACTGAGGCAAATGAAACAGGTTCAGAACCATGCAAGCAGGTAATGGAGTATCAACTTTAGTACGGGTATCTTTCATGGGTAGAAGTATATGACCAGTTGCTATCACAGAGCAGATGACTGCCTTGCAGTACGTGAAATAATCCACAATAGTCGCAGAAGTACCAATCAGTGGTACCAGTCTTCTATCCCAGACCTGGAAACATTCATCCTCAACAGTAAGAAACCATGGTTACTGCTGAGTTCAAAGCTCACCCTTTGGTAACTGCAAAAGGAGGAAGTACTGCATGCTCACTCACACCTTTGCACTTCCATTTCTCTTCCTGCCATCCTTAAGGTCCTGATTTGAATAGCTTCAGTAGCTGCCCAAAGAATACAGCAGTTCCTACTCCTTTTCCAGCCCACCCTGTTCGGTCCAAACCCCACAGCAGAGGCAGTACCCAATGTAAGCCACAACGTGAACAGATGAAATCTCTCAAAGACCCTGCTTCAGACTGAGTCGAGTTTCAGAAACAGCAAAGTACTTCTGCCTGTATTACAATGAATTCACTGTAACTCAGATTATTAGCAAGACTAGCACTAGCAATTACACCAAATTTGTCAAATGATTTTTCGACTTTAAGTGGCTCAGATTCTACTAATCTATTAATAATACTCTGCTCTATAGAAACTGTCATTAACAAGGGCAACACAAAGACAAGCACCTCTCTCATCTTCGTTCTGACAGGACCAAGCCCTGAACAACCCAGCCCAGAACCAACTCATCCAAATATACTAACAGAGACAAACAGCAATCATGTTCAAGTTAAACCAGTTGAGATTTCTACAAGAACACCAGTGCTAGTGAGACTTTGAAAGGGAGTTCCCCTGGATGAAGAACCAAAGGCTATGATAACTTCAGGTAGCTTCCTGATCACGAGGCAAGATAAATCATTCATTTTCCTACACTAATCTTTAACAAATTTCTTCAGAAATCAATGAACTAGTAACTGGTTGGGTCTCCAGAAAAGCAGGGAGTTGATCCTGTTTTCTAACCCCAATATTTCAGAACAATTTGTCTCAATGAGTCTGCTCTTGCCTCCAGATTACCCAAGTGCAGACAGAAGACACCTACCACGCAGCCTACCCACCGTAGTTCTGTCACCCTCACGCACCTCGCGCCAACTCTTGCCCTTATCTTTAAAAGCAGCCTTCCTGAATCTTCCTGCCAGTTTAATGAGCCAAGACTTGGCATAGTTAGCCTCAAGCCTTGCTCTGCTCTAATAAACACTAGCATTGAGGCTACCAATGCCTGCCAGTTTGGATCTGCAGGAATGTTACTGTTGCTTGAAGCTAAGAGACAACTTCAATGCTCACAGGGTATTGGCGTCTAGTGAAAAATAGGTGCCCCAAGAAAGCAGGAATTTCACTGCCAAACAAATTCATATCCAACAACAGAAGCTGCAGATAAACACTTCTCTCATGCCCAACAGAACGGAAGGAATAGAGAATACCCATTCCTTACAAAGCCACAGGACTGATAGGGAATACAAGTGAGTAGAATAGAACAACTCAGCCTTAATTAAGCACAGAAACCCTATCGAACTTTATATTTGAAATATGGAAAGTGTGGTTGCTGAAGTAACTGATTATTTATCTAGTCTGTGCAGAACAATGGACTTCATACCACAAAGAATTGATTAAATAATCAGACAAAAAACCCACACAATCAAATCTCTGTAATGGAGTAAAATGTGCCTGGTATGTATAAAAGGTATGGTTGCATATTAAACAGCTGTCAGGTGTACGGTTTCAACTGGAAAGTGATGTTGATGTTTTAAGTAAGGTTATCTCCCAGTGCCTGTTTCTGGCTACCTGCTCCCTAACTTGCTTGGAAAAGCACAACCCATTGCTGATGGAACTCTTTAGGATTGCGAAGCACAATTATCCCTCATAAAGCCAAGTTCATTTAGCAACGTGTATTTTATTACAGCCAAATGCAACCTTACCCACCTAGGAAGAAACAGTAATTCACACTTAATAGGGGCAGACCTATGTCCTGGAAAATACCAACCCTCAGAAGTTCTTTGGGATTATGGTGGATAACAAAGAGCGTGAGATCCCACTGCAGCGCTGCAGCCAAAAGCCTTGGCATGAAACATGAAAACATTCAGAAGCAATACAAAATTAACGTTACCCTGTCTAATGTACTGGCAAAATGATTACTGGAATACCGTACCAGGTGCCCGCACTTCACAGAGGGTGCAGAAAAATTAGCAAATCTTCAGAAAAGCTAGATGAAAGTAGTCAGGAGCCTGAAAAACCTGCTTCTTTGGACCAGACTGAACAATTCACTTTCCTGGACTAGCTCCATGAAGTTAGGTACAGCTGGACCTGTAAAACTACCCAGTAATCTCTAAATGGCAGTTCTTCAAACTTCAGGTAAATTCACAGAGATCCTAAGTTGCAAGTCACAGTAAGAATTAGTATCATTAGTAAACTTGTGCTAGAAAAACAAGAACAGAGCTGTCATTTTAAGTCTTCATGCCAGGTATGAACTGTACTTTCTCTCAAACCTCAGATTTGATGGAAAAATTACCAGGGTAAAAACATTCAGCTATTCCTACAAAGATTTTTTTAAACAACCCATTCAAATTATAAGGCTTTAAGACACTTTTTCCTAGGAAGTACTGCCCCTTGCTACATGAAAGCTAAAAGATTCCTGATGAGAACATACAACACTAAAATATTGAGACTACTTTATAAAAGCAAAAGGTTCCTCTTCCTATTCTTCTCTATACCACTAAAAAACTTAAAAATCTATATTTAATGTTGGATCACATTGTTGCCTAAGACACAATCTGCTCACATATCATTCAGTTTTATTCCTGCTAAAGGGTTGTAATTGTTGAGATTTTATAGTATCAAAAT
The DNA here is from genome assembly GCF_009769625.2 of Cygnus olor. Lineage (NCBI taxonomy): Eukaryota > Metazoa > Chordata > Aves > Anseriformes > Anatidae > Cygnus > Cygnus olor. The sequence continues at coordinate 80,400,541 of NC_049170.1, read as the reverse complement.
GTTTTATCATGCAAAAAAAAGTACAAAAACTGACGACTTATTTCAGTTGTAAGTAAAGGTCCCTAAACCCACTAAAGTTTTGCATGTTTTTCAGTGCAAAGACTGTTTGACAAGAAGCAACCTTGTCTACTGAAAGCTTACCTAAACTGAAAGCTTACCTAAAGAGAATGCAGTGTTAAAGAGCTCAGAAATTTGGTGACAGAACACCATAAAGGCAAGCAAAGCTGAAACACCACTAAGGTAGGAAGCTACTGCCACAACAGGAGAGAGATGTGACTTGAGAAGTGTGCAAAGTGATCCTACTACTCACTGCTCCTCACTTCACTAAGGAGAGCAACAGGTGGCAGAGTCTCTTGCTGCCCCACAGCATGGCTCCTACAAGAGAGTGCATCACTGCCACCGAGGGAGCAGGAAGAAAAAGAAGAGTAAACGTCCCCTACGTATTTTACAACTCGAAAAATAATCAAAGGAAAAGGCATCAGCAATTGGTACAAATGACCTTTTCCTTGAACATTTACAAGGGATGGGACCATCAGAACTTCATCTGAATGTCTTCAGGCGAAGGATCGAAGAGCACAAGTTACGCCATAACCGGAGTGCCACCGCCAAAAATCAATTACTGAAGTAACCTACCAGTGCTGATGAAAATCCTGTTTCCAGTAAAAGGATCAGCAGTTCTGAAATTACCTTCCTCAATCTGTCTCACAGACCTCCCACTTGAGATTCAGAAGATAGTGAAATTCATATTCAGATTTTTCTTCAGTTTTAACTATACCCAGAGGGGGCAGATAAGTTTTCAGTGGGGCCTGTGATATTGCATTGAAGCTGACAGTTGTGCAGATAAAAAAAGGTAACGATGATCCTTTGTGACTTGAAACACAAATTCAAATCCTGCCAAAAACTTGAAGATAATTATTGTTGCCTCGATCAGAGTGGAGGCAAATATGCCAGAACATCTAGAAGACTTGCATACCAGAAAATGTTTTTCAAATGCTAAGCCCAACCAGAACAGTTCAAGTGTTTTAGCAAGAAACCATAAAAAGATTATTTTTCATTCTTGTCAGGACTCCAAGACTACAGCAACTCCTAAGCACACCCACAACAGGACTTTTGTTCTGCACAAGGCATTAGAGGAGATGCCTCAAGGAATTATGAACAGACCACTCATTTGGCTATCTTGACATTCATGGTTGAATTCCTCTCGGTTTTAGTTTGTCCAAAGTCCTGGAGGGAAGCTAGTGGTATTTAGAACAAGGACAGAGAAAAGGAAGGAATTTGACTGAAATGGCAGGACTGCTGTCTAGAACCATGAGCCATTCACAGGAAGCATGTATGGGACACCAGCTGCCCTCCCGTGATCTTAAAACACGAAGTCCTTGCCATGAGCAGCATGAGGAAGCTACGGGTGCATAACGTACTGGACTTCTGCCTAGTGCAAAGACTTCAAACCTTACTAAATACCCACACCCACTTGCTTTGGATGCTGGAGTAAAGCTCTTCATCCTAGCAATGGAAGGCATATGGAATACATTACCATCAGAAGTTATAAAATACCAGCTCATTATGGGACATAAAAGTATCTGGAAGAGAAAGCTCTCTTGAAGCTATATGGCTGATTAAGTTGCAAGTACTTATTATTCCACCCTGTTTGAAAAGTATAGCCAATAAAGTCTGCCTCTAAAGAACTATTTAAGACATTACCAAAATAAGAGTGGGGAAAAGTGTTGACATAAGGAACGCGTTCACTTCTGTGCAGCGCGTTTCATTTTAATTGCTAATACTGGCCTGACAGAACAACAGCTAACAACTCTGGGGCCCGTGCGGCGCAGACAGCCGCCTAACTGGAGGGACCGCCCTCAGGTACAAACAGCAGCCACTGGTTGTTCAATTGGAACGATGTCCGAGCCCAAGGCATTTCACAAGTGACCAAAGGACTTGGTCTGAGCACCTAATCTGGGGACGTCCTTTTTCAGCTACAGACAGGCCAGCGACTGAGGTCATCATTCTCATCTGCACACTGCCAGGCCCTTGGCCTGAGGCCAGTGTCGCATCAACCCTACTACATCAACTGTTCGCCATAAGCTGTCCCCAAGCCGTTTCAAGCAAACCCAAGTGCTTTAATTTCTTGTTTCCCTTTGACCGAAAGGCCACAGGGACAGCTCAGGGCGAGCAGCTCAGCATGGAGAACAGAGGAACGGCATGCGGGGGCCAGGCCCGCAACATGGTTGCTGCTGCTGGAGAGGATATGTAATTAAGCCCACCTACGGTTTTCACCAAGCAATTTCAGAAATAAGATACTTCCCACACTGACACTTTATGAACATCAGGACTTGTACACACTGGAGATGAGGAAAAAACTGAAGACCAGCAGTCAGATTGAAGAGAAAAGCTGGCTTGTTTCCTGGCAAAGCTGTCAAAAATCATCAGAGCAGTCAGATGCCTTGGTCCCTAGCGGCAGCAGCACCTCAGGCATGCCTCTGATGGGAAATGGGGGAGACCTTGCCCCAGCCCTGCCCACAGGCCCCAGCACACAACATTGTGGTCAGGTAGCCAAGGCACTCATCTTGATGAGCCGTAAGCAGAGACTGACCCCTCTAACACATTGAAAGACCTCAGGTGTCTTCATCCACCTTTGGGAGACCTGAACAGGAAGAGTTGGTGCTGAGCCCTTACTACCAGATCCTGCTGCAGAGTTCTGCTTTTGCCCAAAACCTTTCACTAAGAACAGAGAATGCTATAGCTTGCAATGGTTTTGAAGCTTTCCAGTCATTTAAGGCTCCTTCCCCTTGCTCTGAAGTCAAAATAAGCACAGCACAGATGACTTCAGGCAAGGCCCCAGTGCAACAAGATGTGTAAAAATAAAGCAGCAAGTTGGATTGAAAAAAGGAAGAGAGCAAAGGAAGCACAAAAACATGAGTAAAAAATCCTGAAACTACTGCACTACTCTCATTTTCATTTCAACCTTATGAAGAAAGCCTACTTATATGTGCTTGTTAGAAGTGTTTTTCCTTGCTGAAGGTACCACACAATTTAAGAACAAAGGTACAAAATTAGCAAGTTTCACATCTAAGACCAAGGATTCATCTAGTAGTCTCTACCAGCAGTCAACAGAGGATGTTTTTGAAAAGATAACAGACTTTTTGAAAAGATAACAGACCAAGAATATATAAAGCAAAATTTTACATAACAAACCATTCGGAAAAGGAGGACTTCAATTTTTGCACTCAAATCTGCTTAGACTCTTATGAATTCCTAAAAGAGTTAACACGCAGCTGTTGACTGATTCTGTATTGCTCTTTGGAACAGAGACTCGGACACCATCATGCTGTTTTTATGGGCACATAACTATTAGCATAGATGCCATTCATTATACTCATTTTGCTGCTCTCTGTATTAATAGGGGGCTGGGGGAAGCTCTGAAGTGGTTATGTTTCTTTTAGAAATTAGCAGCTCAAGTTCTCACACTTAAAGACACAACAGTTGAATTTTATTGAACTGCCTTAACTCAGCTTTTTCTTCAAAGAAATATCCACTATGAGACAAAACAGAGTAGAAGAAAGACAAGCCTCCAGTTTTTGTGAAGCATATTCCCACTTTACAGGAAGATCATCCTTAAGGAGAGGCATCATCTCTATGACACGATGCAATAAAAGAGTTACTAGTTTTATAGCAATAATCTTGCCTTCCATTTAAATTAAACACTCTCTGGAGGAAAGGTTTGAATGAATTTCATAATGCAGAAAATATCCCTCTTTTTTCCCCACTGAGAGTTCAATTTTTGTTCATTCGATCATTCCCTGCATCTTGTTCTCACAAGACTCACCACCTCCACACAAGAGGCCTGAAAACATGGCATCAACAGCTGAAAAGATACTGCAGGCAAAATTTAACAGCATTTCTATCAGGTGTTGCATATTTATCAGTGGAAAATGGTTGCAATAGTGTCAAAAGCTAAATATCAAACTGCATAAGCCAAAATCTTTTGAAGAAAAAGAACAGTGAATCAGCAGAACTCATTTAAGATTCATTGTTAACCTAGCACAATTTCTGTGCTGGGACAACTTAATGAAAGCAACAGGCTATAAAGTAGGACGTGCAATGGTGAATAGGATGCTGCTTGCAATTAAAAGCAAGCAATCATGGTGGAAGTTCATCTGGATTACTGTTTAGAGGCAGCAGACCCCAAGTATTGGACTCCAACTGTTAGTTACCGTAACAAGTGAACTGCAGATCTAGCTGCTCCAATGTATTTTGAGAACTCATATCAGTTAAGTATAGCATGTGTAAGCAAAACCCAAAAAACACACCCCAAAACATATTTATAACTCACATGTCCTTAATCTCTTCCTCCCATCTTTTCCTACAGAGCACTCCCCTCTGGTTGAAAAACAGGTCCTTCACATTCAAACTCTCAGCCCAAAGCACTTGCACTCCTCACTTGGAAATTTAAGCAAGTTACATGAAGGCAGGCAGAGCTGTTTGAGAAAAAGAAGTGCTCTTGATATCCTCACTTTCACTTGCATCAGAAACACAATGGCATGCAAGTTGAATTCTACTGTTATAACCAAATATTTGTTTGAAGAAACCTCGTAAAGGGGAGGAGAGTCTCCTAGCCTTCAGCAGTAAAACTCAGTATCAACTCCTTTCAGAAACAACCATAATCCCACCTCCACAGGGAAAAATAATCGTAGTATCATAAGGAAAAGGAATCATCAAGAGAAAAAATAAGTCATCTCCTTTCTCTTGTTCTTTAACAGGGTTATAAAAAGCTACAGTATTGGTCTAGAAGCTTCCTGGAAGTACCATCTAAAACAACTTTCTCACCTTGAACTTCAGATTCACTTAAGGAAGATGCTGAAGAAGTTCCTTAGTGAGATCTACCAAATTTTCTTGCTTAAAAGTAAATTTTAAACAGAGTAAGTCTAACATTGAGAAGACTTATGCCATTATCTGATCACATCTCAAATATATTTCATAAGAATATTTTAGCAGCATTTCATGCTGTCCCTTACTAAGATGGAAATTCAACTTTGCACCATTTTACAATCATATGCACTAAAATTAATGAAGTGAAAATTGAACAGATAGGGTGAGAAAGTTACGCTTTACAAATATGCCAGTAGTACTACAACTTGCAAAAGAGCACATACACCTTCAGCAGGATAGGACCCAATGATTGCTCAACTGATCTTTCCCCTTTCTCCCCCAGCTCAGTCATCATAAAGCACAGCTGAACAGAAAACTGGAAATGCACATTTATTTTTGTGAAGTCATGCAAAATTGACTTCTACTTATCACACTCCCAACACACAATAAAGCCACAAGCACAGTAAAATCCCTGGCATCCCAAAGGATACTTATCCTGTCTAATGCAATCGCTGTATTGGCAAAAGCTCTGAGCTAACCAACCGTTTTAGACAAAGCTGGAGTCTTGGTGGAATTCAAGAACAAAATTGCTCGGATGACTCCACTAAAGTTAACAGCAGCTTTCAGGTTTTATCAGCATTAGATGCTCAACATGAAGTGCAGCAATGTAAGCTCAAAATAACTACTTGAACACACACTCCTCTGAGAAGGAACAATGACAGCCCCTGGCAGAAGTTCATCTGTATGCCTTAATACTATGACAGAAAGATGGAAACCTGTGCTCTTTACCAGCAAAACTCCCCATGATCCTGTAGCTACCTGCCTGGTCCTGAGGCTGGAAGATGTCAATAGTTAAATGTTTAAAAAACAAAAGCTACGGAGGAACAAATACTTTGTGCACACTAGATCAAGGAATGTTTCATATGAACTTCACGTATAACACAAATGCTCTTTGTCAATGTATTCTAGACTAAAATGCCATCCACCTCAAAATCATTAAACTATTTTTGTGCATTAAATGTATTCAGGTTGTAAATAGTGATTTTTCTCCTTGCTCTTTCATCAGAAGACACCAAATCTGGTATTGTACAACATATCTAAAAGTATGTGGTAATCTACATTCCCATAAAGGTAAAGCATTTTAAGTATGACATTTCCTACAATAGACTACTGTACTAGCGTTATTGTGTAGATCAAAATCTAAATGTAAGTTTTATTATAGGACCCAGCTGATAAGCAGCTCATGTCAAAACAATTCTGTACAGTATTACAAAGCTATTACTTGCATGGCTCAATTAGGTCTAGTACAAAAATCAAAATTTTGATATGCAACAATACTTAAAGATGTTATACGCTGTTTGGTAAACCCCCTTCAAAATTTAGGGCTGTAAAAAGAAGGTCAGAAGGCTGGATTTAAAATTGTTAACATCTACAAACATTACCTAATCAAAAAAAGAAACTAGTAGATTAAAAAAGTGACTACTTCAAGATACAGAAAGACAAAAAAAAGTACAAAACCCAGTAAAAACAGCATGAACGCGTTAGTCAGAGAGTATCTGTCAGTCTTAAAAATTAAGCATTTCAAGTTCAGCTTCATCAACACAAGATTTCCATGCTATGACTAGAAGGAATTCTGGCTGGGCAATGACCCTATTGACCGATCTTGTTCTAACCTATACTGTTATATCCTATAAGCCAGTCTGCTCAACTGCTATATAAACTTAGTTGGCACATTTTGTATGTATACCTTGGCTTCTTCCCAAATAACAGTAGCCAACATTTGTGCATGCACACGTTTTTGTAACATGTTTTTACAAACATTTTATTTATTTATTTTTAAAAACAGCACATTTAAGAGCCTTTTTGGTTGACAGCTTTCATTTCGGTAAGTGGGATGGAGCAAACCTTCAGCCAAAAGCAAGACCTGCAGCAGGGCAGGACTGTGGCTGGCCACACGTTTCCCCCTTCTCTCCTATGACTCCACAGCTAGAGATCGCTCCTACTAGCAGCTGTACCAGCCCCTCATTTCCACTTAACCACAACAGCAGCTTTAAAGAGTCGTGCAGAAGTCTAGATGATGGAAATGCAGGGAAAGGATCAAGATACCCTCAGAAAGCTTCACTACCTTGGTTTCTGCCTGCTCAGAGCTGACAAGGTGTTTTTCTTGATGAAGAACGCACCTGTTGATTCTCTCCCAATCAATTTGTCAAATCAAGTGTTTATTTTTATTTTACATGACAAAGATGGGATTATGTCAACATACATTAAATTTCTATGTAAATGTATGGAAATATGGACCAATAAAAAGCAACTTGAATAAAAGCCCTGTACTTCAGAGCACATTTCTGAGAAAGAGAGAAAGGAGAGCTGATTTTCTAAAGCACTAGAACAAGGAAACAGTGGGGAGTGGAAGATATGTATCACGAAGAAACATGAAAGGGAACATTTTTTTCAATGCCTTTCTACCCTTGAAAACAGAGGCAGAAAGATTTATCACATGCCCACAGATATCAGGTTTGACACTTTCTTCTCTTTTCTACCACAGAGACTAGAAGTAACTGGATAGCATATGGGAATTGTCTAGGAGTGCATGTCATACGTTTTTATTACAAAAGGCAGGAAAAAAAACAGAAGAGATCAGCTTTTTCCATTCCTTCTTTAAATTAAAATCAACTATCGCACATCTGAGTCATCCCAAACCCATCACTTTTCTGTCCACAGCACTCCAAGGGTCTGTGAAAGGACAATCACAAGTGCTACCTAATAAGGCTGACTACACAGGGATTCTTGTTTCATGTTACACTCCTGTTAAAAAAAAAAGTTGAAAATTTCCACGCTCACAGCAAGAGAAGAAAAAGCCTGTGCATGGGTCCAGTTTTACAATTCTGATTTAGAGCTCCTAAAGCCACTTTTAAGTCAGGAAGTTACCTAAGATAAATCACAACTAGTTCAAAATTCAGCTTTGACAGGAAAGCGAGTGTGCTAAAAACAACCCCAGGAACTTAAAGGAAGTCAGAGCATGACTTTAACTCTGGCTCACGATAATTTTAGACAGCAACCCCTAAGTGCTCCCCACAAGTACTTTGCACAACACTTGCAGGATCAATTTGAAGGTGGGGCTACTTGTCTAAGCTTCATCCTCTTGGTGAAAACACCATCACCCACGAGTCTGAAGTGTCCATTGACATACCTGAGAAACCCATTCTGAATGTTGAGCACCTTCTTCACTGGCATTTGAATCCAAGACGTTTCAACACCAAGAGAGAAGAGCAGACCAGCTGGACAATGTTTAGTGTGATACAGAGCACAAGCCTGTCTGTTTATGGATATTGATTGCGGTCTGACCGTAATATTTCATTTTTCTGTCACAGAAATGAATGCTTTCTGTACCATTGGAAAAAACACTGTGGCTGAAAAGACACTGTACTTAAATTGTTTATCCAAAAAGCAGAGCAACTTGAACTTTTCCAACCCCCATCCACGTCTAATACTGGCATTTAACCACCACCCACTCCCCACTTCCCAAAAAATCCCCCCCAAAAAAAGTACAGCATTTTAAGTTCAACATATTTTAATCTTATTAAATCTGTATTGAAGCCTCCACCCTGTAATCAAGGAAAAAACCTAAAATATGCAAGATCTTATTTAAGCAGGCTCTCTATTTTGATCCACCCACTCTGACAGCCCGATTGTCTTCTTAGTGTTTGGGTTCTTACAAAGTAACAGATCATATCACATTTATTTTTCTGAAAGTTGTATTTCATAAGTTATTTCAATGTTGGGGAATGCAAATGGCCCGGATTTTTCAGACATATCCTTAACAGCAGAAATCCCCTCCTGTGCTAGCTCTGCAACCCATTTATTAAACTCAGAGAGAAGGAAGTGGCCATGGACCAGAATCCTCTTCTGTGCCTTGCCTTCCCACAGCTCTGCTGTATTACTGGATACAGCGATACAATATAAAGGCATCCTGTAAAGATCACTGCTAGAGCTGATCCCTCTAAAACATGTATGAAGCTCACTGTCAGGAAAAAAACACACAGGAAAAGTTCACGAGGCCATCTCATTCACAGACATACAGGATTAAGTTTTAAAAGCATTTGGATATATTTTGAAAATAATCCAAAATACTATCTTTGATTTCTCTGCCTAGTCACACTCCTTTAAGGCAGAACTGAGACTCCTGAAGATTTTTTTTGACGGAGTCTATTTATGTTCTAAATATTTTCATCTCCACCCTAGCAAAAAAAAAAAAAAGAAAAAAGGAAGAGGTCAAGGATATATTATGATTGCAAGCTGTTTTTTTTAATTTCATTTTTTTTTTTTTAATCCTATGGATTGTCAGTGCTTACTTTCATTTAAAATACTAGAGAAACAAAAATCTGTTCAGTGAAATTTATTATTGGGGCAAAACAATCATTAAAATTGATTGCAACTGAACTATTTACTTTGCACAAGGGAATTGGTACAAAATGCCAAGCATGTTGCCAATCTCCAAATTGATGCTAATCTATTTTACTTCAGATCAGTAATAACATCTTGCTAATTTATTTATTTATTTATTTTTTAAATGTACGGTGTTGCCAGCTGAACTGAGTTAATAGATGATCTAATTGATTTTCAGGCACCTGAAGTAGCAAAAGATTTCCTGGAGCTGTTCACATTTGGCTATGGAAAGGAGACTTGAGCTGAAACACCACAAAATTGTTCAATTGAATGCTTTTACTAGAAATACTGAAAGACTAAAAAAGCAATCAGATTTGTTTTTCCTGCATTTCATCACTACTCTGGATATGCACAAATGTAAAAATGAAGGATACGTGCTTGAAAGCACCTTCCCCTAAATCTTAAGCAAAAACAAGCAAGAGAAAAACAGTTCAGATCATTCACGCTGGCTAGCACGCTACATGTGAAGGCATACACGGAATGAGATAGCACACCAAGAAAGGACACTGCAAGAAGAGGAACCAGACAAACTTCTTTTACCAGCAGCAGCTGAACTTCAGCCTGCTCCTCCACTCTTACCAGAAGGCTGATGCAGCTCGCAGCACTCTGTGGGACACAGGGAACCCAGTAGGTCCCCAGAGCAGCTCCATTACTCTGCCCGTGCAAGAATCTCAAGGCTCAATCAGCACTGGCAAACACATCTTGTGGCACTGGGAGCAGGCCAAGTTTGCTCAGTCCCCCCCCAGCTCCCTGCCAGTGCCAGTTCCCCAAAGAAAATGGGGAACAGCTGCTCAGGCAGCTACTGCTGCCCAAATAACCAAATCTGTTCTCTGTTATAACTGGGCTGGGAACTGCTGCTGTCATCTTCATGTGCACTTGTGTGCGCCTGTATGGGGAGAAGGATCAGGCCCCAAAAGCACGCTTTCTCTGTTTCAAGGGGGGGGTTGGCACTGCTGCCACCAGCTGACGCATCTTTTATGAGAAGCTGGGGAGCCACATGCTCGATGACACAAGAAAAAGGCAACTATGCACACAGATTCTTGCTTTCAACTTCAAGTGACCCTAGCATTGATATTTTGGCTTTGCCGTCAAATCCAGATGACGAGAGGAAGACTTACAAACATCCATACACCACTGGAAGGTCTGCAAAGATTTAGCAGGAAATACAGCAGGAGGGAGAGATACCCCTTCATGGCAGAAAAGCGAAACACTTCCCGATTGCCCCAGTTTGTCTTGCTCAAATTCTGACTCACAAATCTGAGTTTTTGTACTGGCCTCCTGCTGGTTTTTGAAGCAAAGTAAGCCAATGACCTGGAATGTAATTAAGGGAAAGGAACTGTGTAGTTTACCTCATCCAATTTGCATTTTGCATACTAAATCATAGCATAAAAAGCTGTTTAGACATACTTTGTCTTGCTGCTCCACTGAACTATTTGTCATAAGAACTGCTAAGATAGTGGGAAAATCCATGAGGTGACTTTAAAAACCTTTTGGTTCACATTTACGTTAATTATTTTTCTTTTTCCTATAAAAGCACACACTTGTCTTGACTGTTTACAAATAGAGAGGCTTTGAGCAAGCACTGTAACTGAACTCAACCATTTATACAACTCAGCATTTGAACAAAAATCATTCGCACAAGTTTCTTAGCCTCTGTTCTTAGGGAGAATGAAATCTTTTTCCTATGATTATGGTTAGTTAATACTTTTATTTTCCTCCCATAAACACTTTCACTATTCCTCTGTCTCAGGTTTTGTTAGTTTCAGGGACGAATTCACTATTGTCTCCAGAAGCTGACTACGGCAGTCATTCATGTTTTTTACAAGGATGAAATGAACCAACCCAAGTCCTGTAAAGTGAAGCTTATAAAAAAACAAGATCACCGTTAATTAACATGGCAGAGATCGTTTTCCTGAAGCTACTGCAAAATTATGAAAAAATGATGCAAAACACATTATGAATATTAGGCCACTGCTCAGTCAGGAACCTAGAGTGCTGTAATTGTCATCACAAGACAAAAAGGAAGCAGAAATATTTAGCAAAGCTTTGAGGAAAAAAAAGTGCTAACATCCGTAAGACACCTCTGAAAAGTGCACTGCAAACCAACCAGAACTTGCTAAGATGATAAAACCAACCACTTCTCCAAAAAAAAAAAGTGGGCATTGTCTGAACATTTGACTTAGACTTGGAGATTTCAGCTCCAGGGAGGTGATGAGTTAGAAGCTGTCATGAGGTTTTGTCTTACTGAATCATGAGGCAGTTAGAGTCCAAGGACTTCACAGAGTTTCAAAATCATTTGACCATCTTTGGAAAACAAACTCATCGATCCACCAGCGCCTGATCATTAGAGCAAACAACTAGCTTTTACTGGATTAACTTCTTTGCTTCTTAATCAAGCCACTTTATTCTTCTTCCAAGTCTAAACTGAAAGAGATATTGGTCTTACCAACTCAATTTGAAACAGCCAAATCTACATAACTTAGTCATTTTAAAATAAGAACACAGACCACTTCTACTCAAAAAAAATCCCTATACTTTTTTTTAATCCCAGAAGCAGTTACTTCGTAACAAGCACGAAGGTACTCCTTTGCCAAGGCTTCTGAAGCTAATACAAAAAAAGACATTCTGAATCCATAGGCGGTATCACGTTTTCACCACAGAGGATTCAATGCATGCAAAATAAATTCTCACGTTCCCTTACGTAAGTTTGCTTGTGGAGAACATGGAAATGATCTGAATGCACTGTGCTAGGCCTCAGGATACTGGATTGAAACGCAAACTTCTAACCCCAGATTTTCTTGCCTTCTAGATTTTATGCTTTATTCATCATTTCACGAAAAAAGAAATCCACATTCAAAATTACTTTTAAAACTTTCTACTCAAGCTGCAAGTAGAGCAGCTGTGTTCATCCAACTCTCATTAGGGGTAAACCTGTTTGGGAGCAAAGTAAATACAGTTCAACTCACAGTCAGACTTTCTTCAAAATCTACTTGCAAATTTAGTATTCCTAACTAGGAACTGTCACAGTGATAACCTCAGTACAGTAGCTCAGGATTACTCTTACTTTTCTTGGAAATAGTTGCAACAGATAGTTTCCCCATGACTAAATATAACCTTCCCAGAGATGGATCAGAGAGTCATAACTCTTTCATAAAGGAAGTCTGCTGAAAGCTAAAAATGTTATGAGCAGCAGTTTTAGGGACAGATTTGGCCAAAAGATTGCAATAGTGAAAAAAAGTGAATTCTGAAAGTCTATCCTTTCAAAGTACAGGACTCCTTATCAAGCCACCTTCAGCTTTACCTACACAACTCTGAAGCGAATAATATTCCTGTTGAGTAAGGCCAGATACACAATATTTGGCATTCTCTCCTAACTTTCTCCTTATGCTTAAGAAGAGCAATGCTCCAAGAAAACAAAATAGAAACAAAACCACTTAAGATTATTTCTCCTACATGTATCACTGACAGATAAAAGATGCTACCAAGTACAGGACTTACATAGCTTCTTGCTGCAGATGTGCCCTTGGCAAAAATAAAATAAGAGACATACCAGACAGGAAAAATTGGGAATGCTGCAGGTTCCTTTGTTGCTGCATGCTTCCGCCTAACCGGGAAAAGTCAGCCTCCAGCCGGTATGTTGTCTTGTTACGAGGCTTCAGTTTCAAGAGGAATACAAAGCAACAGTACCACTCTTACTGACAAGAGAGAACTTCAGTTTATTAGAATTCTGTAGATATGACTGATGCCCATACTTTTATGCTATGTTAACTGGTTTATTGTCTCCTCTACTGAGTCAGCCAGCACTCAGAACACGTCAGAAGTGACATGTTACAGTAGACACACAAACAGTATTACACCAATCTGTGGAGGAAAAACTGGATTCAGTCTAAGCATTACTCAGTCTTCTATGTCACCGATTCTGCTAAAGGAGTAGCACCAGGAGTACGCACACAAAAGGTTAAAAAAAGTCTGAATTCACAAAACAGAAAAATACCCAGCCCCTGGATTCCACAGCATGGGACTAACACAAATTTTCCTAGAGCCTGTGAAAAAGCAAGTGCACTAAAACTTAGGGCTTTTAATTTCTTGTTTCTTTATTAGTTTAAGGGTAAATTATCACAAACCTAAATAATTTCAGGTGAAAGGTGCCAAACTTTCTATATGTGGCCATTAGCAGTTTTATCTATCCCCCAATACACCTCCTGCATCACCATGCATCCCCAGTGCATCCCTCTCTTCTGTATCCACAGATGATCATCCAAATAACATTTTCCAGCCTGCAATTACAATCAAGTTCGGATGATTTCCCCCCCACTTTTTTTATTTATTATTTTTTAATGCATTGCCCCAAGACTTGACATCCCACTGCTCTGAAACAAAAATAGTACTCTTTTGAAGAGAACCTAGCCACTTGTTCTTATAAAAGAGATTATCATGCCAACACAAAGGTTGTTGTTTCTAACCGAGTTACTCAAGCATCCTGCAATAAGCCATTCAGGAGTTCATCGTTACTTGTCCAAATAGATTAGTCATATTAGTGCTGAAGCAATGGCATTATGTAAAAGGCTGCTTCTCTCTGATGTGCTTCATTAGCTCCAAATCATATTCGCAAAATACAACATGCTACTCCAGCACTTCTGTGGCAATCTGCTAAAAACAATTTATTTCACCATTGTCCATGATATGGGTAGCCAAAGTATAGCCCATGGGTGCCACGCTGACACAAATACCTGCTCCTTTAGAGCACGAAAGGTGCAGAGCCCACAGAAACCAGGAGCTGCAGTTCTCACCACTTCGTCTCAGTTTTAGTAGTTCTGCACAGAGGGGTAGCTCACAGACAGACAAAGGCAGCAACAATGTGCTGCTCCATTTTCTAGAAATTGTGCGTCATTTATATCTGCTGATGAAACTGAGCAATTCTCCAGTGGACTGAATTTAGATATTTATTCAACCTGACAGAATCAAGCTATTTAACAACGGGAGGAGAGCAGGGATAAAATAATGGGACTAGGATGTTATTAAGTAGAGAAGAGGTAGAACAAATACTGACATACCCCATTGTCCATCTCAAACGCACAGGATTGAAGTCAGCCTTTGGAAACTAGGACAAGTGACCTGAATCATGAAAAGGGGCTTTCAAATATACACTGTCTGGTCTTTTGTTTGGATTTGAAGAAAGCAAGCAGCTTCCCTTAGCTGGTGAGTACGTTCTCAGAGCTCTTCTGTTAAGAAGCACTTCAATTTACCTATTTGAAATGGAAAGTTTTCCACAGAAAACAAGCAACAAGTTAGCCTCTGGACTTGTTTCCTGTGAGAAACCAAACAGGTTATGATGTGCAGTCAGTACATTGCAGTATGTAGGCCAGACAATGTTTTTTCGGTAAGTCTTTAAATTAAAATGTGGTATTGTTTATAGGGTGACCATATTCAGGATCCTAACCCTGGGTCCCATAGTTCAGTATATATATTACACAATAAGCAAACTGTCTCTGTGGTTGTTCCCTACCTGATATATAAAGAGGAAAACCTGCTCTTGCAACCAGTTCAGAAAATGTTTGGCTGTGGGCCAAACCACACTGACAAACGTAACCGAGTCATTCCTGTCCTTGCCCATTTGTGAAGCAAACAGTACTTTCAAAGTCACTAAGATTTCTGATTCATAATCCTGTGAACCTAGCTGTCATGAGCCGTGTGGCAGCCTCAGTGCTGATGCCTCCTGCCCTGCCAGCCCTGCATGCTGGCTTACTTGTACTGCTCCCCAAGGAGACTCGCAAAGACTACCAGGGCCCCAAGCCTGGCCTAAACCTACTTACCTGCCATTTTTCAACACCATTTATCATTTTAAGAGTTTCTCATACACGTATTGATGCATACTGTGGTTCAAAGATTTGGAAGTTACCATGTTGGTTTGTATTTGAGGAGGAACGCATGCTGCTTATCAGAAAACTCCCTCAAGCCTACTGTGCCGGTTGCACAGGAGTCATCCCTGTCAAGGCTGTGATACTTCTTCGGTCAATGCAATAAACCACACGCAAGACTCTGCACTGCCAGTAAAGACTTGCTTTCCCTAACGAATCCCTACTGACTTTAGAGGAGTTAGTTCCTCTCTTGTGCCAGTACTCAAGAATGAAATTCCTCCCGCTTCAGTTTTTTACTGGAGAAAGAAAATGCTGTTCAGAAGATAAGGCTAGCAAACAGTTAACATTAAATGACATTGTGGAACAAAGGAGTGCTCTTCCAGGGGGGCTCCACTCCGTCCCTTGATTCACTAAGCACTGCTCCCACCATTATTACCCACACAACAGGACTAGAGCTGCCTAAGTGTGCAAGTCAAAACCTCCAAAACCTTTTAAGTAAGGTTCTACCCCTACTAACTCTACGCAACATCCCAGGGGTTCTCTTTAAAAAGAACCAAATCTATAAGATGCAAGACACGCAGTTTCAGGAATTCCCTTCCTGTGATACTAAAAAACAAAAATAAGGCTCTATATTCAGTGCTTATTCTTTCTGTTCAGGATTAAGAACTTGGAAAGAAAAGAGCCTCAGAAATTGGTGGACAGTGATTCAAGACTAGACGACTTACTTTATTTCATAACTTGAAGAAATTTTTGATGCTTCAATTAAAGCACGAGACTCCCAATTTAAATGCACCTATACACAGCCTCTGTCAATTCAGTAACTTCAGCCAGGATGCCACAAATAAAGCAAAAAAACCTACTCCAAACCCCCAAAGAAAAACCCCAAAACACACTATTTTACTTTATTTTTAATTAGTAAAAGAAAGAGACATACACCAGACAAGCATCTTAAATACTGACTCTCTGACCAGCCTGGCCTATTTCTGGATCTCTCCTTTTGGTACGCTCTATTCTCGTAAGCACATGAAACTATTTTCCACATGCCTCAGGACACAGCCCAGCACCTGGAATACAAATGCTGCGTCAGATCACTTGGTACCAAGACAAAAGTAGTAATATTGCACCAGAATTAATCACAGTGCAATAGACCTTTCAGAAACATGATCTCTTCCCTCTGTTTCCTTTTTTCGCTTTCTTGGCATTAACAGGAATTCCCAAGATCTGCCACCTTGGTGTAACATTCCATGCCCTTGTTAGGGCTCAATGAAGCTATAGGTAGATCTATTATAAGAACATTGCTTCAGATTTACAAGCACTGGTCAAGTTTCTCTGTACATGGTTTACACGAACTTTGCTTTGCTTCTAAACCCCATATCCTTCAGTACAGCCCAAGTTTTGCTGTTCAAGATCGTGCTGTCACTGTCCCACAAAGATCACCAGGAGGGCACGAAGGAGCCAGCAATCCCCCACCACACACAACGGGAGACACATGCCATGATGAGAGAAGTGACACTCAGACAACAGGTAACAACACCCACATGATTTCAGCTATCAGAAAAGCATACAGATCAAGACCTATTTGTAGGCTCTACCCTGTGTGGCATACTAATGTGTTATCTTGTTCCTCAGGCATATGGAAGTAGATATTAAACTGTTACAAGAAGGTGAGAAAATGAGAAGTCACCTGCTTTGAAATAAAGCTCTCCTCAAGATCGATTGCCTAATTTTTTTGCAAAACCTACACAAAAAGACAGAATTAAACAGAGCCAGAAGGACTAAAGTCATTTTGCACATACTTATTTCTTGACCAAGAATCACAAGGAACAGCTCCTACGTCTTACTTGCACACTTACTTTTCTACTTTAGAAATACCAGTAAAAGACAAGCACTGAATCAAACAGCTCCATCCTTAGATGAAAGATGCCTTTACTTCAGACCAGACTCCACAGCACACCTTGTGGTTTTGAGGAACAGAGTAAATCTGTCATTTAGAGACAGATAAGCCTGTCTTCCGAAGGGCCCTGAGACTGACAAACTTCAGCAGCTAAGAATACAGCTCAGATAAGATTTCTCTTCCTAAAGTATGCTACCTCAAAGCTGAGCATGAAATGTGCTTGCAACAGAACCTCAAAGTGGCTGTATTAAAGAAAAAACTTTTCTGTACCAAAAACAGCCTACGTGTAACTCTTATGCCTGAGTTTAGGGATTATGTAAGAGCACAGTCTCAACGTTTGGAGCGTGTTATTTTATTAAGGATTAGGAAAATAAAGCAATTTTAGTTCCAACTTAAAAATAGATTTATTCAGTAAAACACAAGAAAAAAGAATCACCTGCAAGTTTAAGTGCTCCAATAGATTTACCTATAGTTTCCTGAAGATAAAGTTCCTCTGTAACATCCACAAACCATCATTTTGTCCCCAGGTACCTGCACATTGTTAAGCCAGAAGATCAGTAGTGAGCCACAGCCCTAACTGACAATTCCTAAAACTATGCTGGCAACTTCAAAATGGTGATCAACTTCACCACCTTAAAAGGGAAAAAAGACAAAAGCTGAAGGCTGCTGATGCTCAGTATTTTCAGAGCCAACTCAACTGGCTTCAGCAAACTGGTCACAGCAAAAATAGCTGATCCCCTCTGCAGCAGAGGAAGATGAGTTCACAGCTGAGAAGTGACAACATGACTCCCACACTTGAGTTAACACCTATTGCAGCCAGAGCTTACAAGGATATGAATGCATACAATCCTTATTGACACCCCACCTGAATGCTACAAATCAGGAAACAGACTACACTGAAGCAAATACAACAAAAATTTTGCCAAGTTTGGGTTGCTGCTGTCCATTTACCTTTACTTTGGAATCCTTCCTCAATGACTCAGGTATTTCCTACCAGCTTCAGCTTAACTTTAACATTGGGCTTGATGTCAAAGGGAAAGAATACAGCTTTCATAGACGGAAAAAGGCAGATTGTTTTCACATGACCTAAAATCCCACAAGTCCCATAGCCTGTTGTTTCCCTTTTAGAGCCTAAAATCTGACAGAGAAACTCCATGACCAGAGGACATCTTGAAGATATTTTATCTCATAGATTTTTCAGGCTTTGTTATTAAAGCACCATTAATTGTTGATTAAATTAACATTATTCTAAATATATAATCATACATATTACACATTTATATGTATATATTGCAATATGATATATATATATTATGTCAAAATATATTTATGTTAATATATAGTTTATATTATATGAAATATATATCTTAGTATAAATTAACAATTAAATGGCATCAGCATGACTCAGAAGCAAACATCAGGAACAACAGTACCAGTGAGACATGCTTCATGTACAAGGTGAGAAAGTTGGTATATTTATGAACAAGTATCAAAGTCTCAGGAGATTTAACAAGGGTTAGCGAAATCACAAGGGAGAAGAAAAAACACTTCCTGAATTTTAGTTCATCAGTGGCTTCAGAACTATGGGGAAAAGAACTGCAGTGCTGCATTCTTTGTCTAAATGAAAAGGTTTTTCTACCTTGTCACATGAATTGCAAACTTAACAAAACTGCAGTAAATGGCTACAGGATAAAGAAGTAAAGTATAAATAAGACATTTATTACTCCAAATGCCAAGCCAAAAAAAATCATGCCAATAGACAGCATTAAACAGTTGCTCTCCTTTGGTACTTACAACTGCTAAACATTTTCAAGTCACTCAAAAAATACAGGTTACTACTTTTGGCACTCTGCCTGGGCCTTGGGTTTGCCCATTTAATTTCCAAGGGCTGATCAACTTTACCGAAGTCTCACTTCTTCTAGTTAGAACTGCAATAAATCCTGCATGCTTAGTATTTATAGCAACAGTTCTCTACATCTATGTAACAGCTTGCAGGGTGAGCAACAATGCCATCTCCCTTGAACTGAAAATCATTTTCATTAAGGGAGGGAGGGAGGGAGGGAGGGAGGGAAGGAATTAAAAAACCTCTGTGTCTGGTAATGAATTACTAATTTAGCAGCTTTTTTTTTTTTTTAACAGTACAGTCATCCTAATTCATCTTCCTATATAAGGAAGAAGTTATTTTAAATTGACATGCTCTTAACACTCCTGACAACATCTTTTTTCGAAGCAGTGAACTAATATTTTAAGTAGTTTCACTTTAATGCAACGTATAGAGAAGCCACTCTTCATCTGCTAGCAGGGATGAGCATTTGATATGTTCAGCTTCAGCTATAGCTGACAGAACAGAAAATATGCCAGCAACTCAATACTGTTCATATTCAAAGAAAAAACTATGTTTATGTTGTTGCATGTATTTGGTAGTCTGGGTTGTTCTATCATTGCTACAGGGCTGTTTTGTCAACAACAATGAAGCATTATATTAAGCTTCTAATAGTATTTTAGCAGTCAAACATGCAAGCTAGGTCTCTGTAGAGCATCATCAACAATGTTAACATGAGTTTTGGAAATTGCCGCAGTCACTTGTCTTTATGCCCAGGCAAACAGAGTCACGTGGGCTCTGCAGAGAGGTGACTTGTGTCTGGCTCTCTCTTCCATGCAAGCACTTTTGTTTCACCACAGGGTTACCATCTCCCAGATTCACCTCTGAAACTCTTGCCCCTTCCTCTCCTGTCCCAAAGGACTGCAAGCAGTGGTTTCACTCCCTACAACATACAACCATGTTACATTGCACACTGCCACTGCACCCTGAATACATGAGCAACCACTCCCTTTACGTTCCTCCTCAGACCATGGTTTCTTTTAATACACCTTGTGCCCACTTCAGAAATACAATTGTCTTAAGGTATTCTCATCCCTTCCACTCCCATTTCTGCAGTTTATTTCTACAGTGTTCCTTTCCCTGACACCCAGTCACAACAGCACTCTTGTTTGTGGGAATGTGCTGTTGGCCAGATCATGCAATTACCCCGCTGTAAAACAGCTTTTTCTTTTGAGAATTTTCTAAGCCAGTATTGCTTGTAGAATCCTTTATAATCCAACACTTTGCCCATCTCCTTCCCACCTTGTAATTTCCATGCTTGAAGTTAGCAGGCAACTTCTCCCACATGTAAAAATTCAGATACAAAGCAACAGGTCATGTGGTAAACATATGAACAGAATACTTTTGAACTAAATCCCCCCAAAAAACATAATTGCTACACAAGGAGTTTCATTCCACCCTTCCACTGTACAAAATTATAATGCTGCAATCAGGCTGCAGAAGTGATGGTAATGTGCGGTTTTAAGAGGCAACACTAGGAAAAGATGCAGGAGAGGCTTAACTGGGCATGTAGCAGGAAGAAAGCAGGGCAAGAAATTCTATAGGTACATGCAATTAGTCACACATTCACATGTCAGCATCCAAAGCTGTTTAACACCATTGAAATAACATCATGAAGATCTGGGAACAAGCTCACACAAAAGGTAAAGAGTAACAACCAGTTGAATGCAGAATACCCAAACCACGTGGGCTACATCTGAACCTCTCCCATGGCAAGACACTGCTTGGGACATGTATAAAGCACACACTGATCTCCAAACTACAGCTAGGGAAACTCCCAAGCACTTCCACAGAAGACATTTCAGATTAAAATGACTCATCTATACAAGAGGATCACAAAACCTAAGCAACACAGTGTCTCAAAAAGGAAGAAATCAACCACAGCTCTTCATTATCCTATAGGCTGCATTTATTTGAGAAAACTTGTTCAACAAGCTGTTTGCCTACGAAACAAAGCATCACTGAATGCGCGGGCATGAAAACTGGCCTGGCGCATTCCAGGCCTCAGCTCCAGCGTCGCTTCCCTCCTTAGCAACAGAAACCTCCCCATCCCTCTCCTCCAACGGCCAACCCCCCCAGCCGATACACCGCACCACAGCTTGCCCATTAAAGCATCTGCCAAAGCATGCTCTGAGGTAAAAAGGTTGCTGAGCTGAGGCCTCTGTGATGAAAACAGCGATACAGAGAGTTACACTGCCTGGAAGCGCTAAAAGGAACCCGTGGCCTGCTTTGTCAGTGCTCTGAGGGCTCCTTGCCCAAAGGCTTAGTGCCCTGACAAGTGCTGTGCCTGAGTTGTGTTAATTGACCAGGAGAAAAAACAACAGCAGCTATATAAGTCACTGAAAAGCGAGGCTGTGAAAGTTAAACCTAACAGTTTACTATCTCCAACAGGTAGCTCAAAGTAGCTTGACATCATTTGGCCGTCAGGGAAGTATAAGATGTTTAAACTTCAGTTTATATTCTCAGATAAACAGAAACTTCGTATTGTCGATGTAAAAATGATATAAGGGACAAAGTACTGTCCACATAAGAATGATATAAAGGGCAGAGTTGCAGATACACCCCCACCATAGCAAAGTGCATCCTGACGTGGATACTTTCACGCTCTTATAAACAGATGCATTGCATCCCACGTGCAGGGTCATGGGTGGCACCTCCACGCTGCCTTACACATTCGTTTCTGTTCTAGATTTGCTTCAAGCTGGCTTTCGTTTTGAGTATCTTGCAAAGAGTTTAGAGCTCACTGGTCTCAGTTCAGAAATTGATGCGGTAGAAAAGCAGCTGGTTTCACGTAACAGCTCCCAAAATGACTGATACCTTGCACTGTAGGCTCAGTATTGTTTTTTGTTTTGTTGTTTTTGTTGTGTTTTGGTTTTTATTTATTTAAGTCACTTAGGAGCAAACTATACAGTCTGCAATTCTGTTTAGCTACCTACCATCAGTTCTAGCTCCAAGCTCCACAGAAGAACAGCGGCAAGCTTGTTACACACGCTTGAGTGCCCTTTGCACAGTCTGGAGACGCATTAAGCCAGAAAAAGTTAAGGGGGCGGGGAAGGGTGTGATACTGTCTGTCCTTTGATAAGGGAAGAAGAAAGGCTGAAGAACACAGCAAAAATACTAAATTCCTTATTTTTCTTGTAGCCTCAAAATTGTTTTCTTAATATCAACTGAGTGGCTAGTTGGTAAGAGTTGTCATGGAAATTAAGCACTGATGATACCTTGATGACTTCCTCCACTGGTATACTCACCTTACTTTATTCACTGTTCTGTGTGAATCAGTTTACAGAAGCTTTATAAAAAGATGCCAAAGTCAGTCTCCAATTTTTATTTTTTAACCTTAGAAAGCCTGAAACAAGTGCTTGCTGTCTTCCACACATGGTGCAAAACCATGGAATCTGACCAAGTGCCTTGAAATTCAACCAAAGCTTCTCTCTTCCACCTAGATAACTTCGTTGTCAAATTACTGGGATTATGAGAAAAAAACTACCAATGAATTCAGATAAAATTCTGAAATGCCGAACCCAATGACATGGTGTCAAACAAAAATTAACACCAATATCAAGAGAAAAGCTAGGCTTTCATTTATTCTAGCAAGGCTCAAGCATGTAACTCCCTTCCCCCAAGAGTCAAAATTCTTAAAATATCACTTCTCAATTTGCAATTTGTTGTTTGAGCCCCTAGGCTGCTCACTCTCAAACCGCTTTCCAGCTTTAGAATTAATTCAGAAAAGCCAGATGGAACAGCCACAGCTCCCTAGTGGTACATCCCATTCTTAGGGAAGTTTGGGGGCTTATATTTAATTTTTTATTGTAATTCAGCCTAGTGCAAGCAGAACAACGTAGCAGACTGCTTTACTGTCACGCTCACTCTTGGGCCAATTAAACTCCTGTAACTCCTCCTTCCAAGGGGCTCAGGCTGATCTACAGAAAGCAGGCTGAAGAAAAGCAGAAAAACTCTATCAGGATTAGTGTTTTCTCTGCCAGAGGCTTGGGTACCCATAACATACAGAAGGCCGACAGCGATGACTTCGAGGCCTTTTCTACCCTGCAACAAAACTGCCTGAGTAGAGCCACAGCACGCTCCTATGTTGCGAGATAGAGCTGAACCTGAATTAGTACTTTCACTGCAGACATCTCCAAAATGCATACATCTCCAAAAACCCTCTTATGTGACCAGATGTTTGTTTGCTACCCACATGCCTTGCCCTGCCGTCCCCCCCAACCTAAGGTACAAGCATAAGAAATAAAAGGAAAACGCAACATTACTAATACTCTGAGATTCACTGCTTTGTTAGTTAAGACCCTCTGCCTATCTTGGCACTGCTACCTATAGCACATTTTGGACAACTGCAAGGGGACCATTTGAAATTGCCTTCTCCTTCCATAGACCAACCAGGTGCTTCTCAGTCATTTCACAGCTGGAGATATTTAATTACCTCATTGTACTTACACTAAAATCATTCCACAAGATAATTTTAAAATTGGAGTCAATTCCTCTTTAGAGACTAACTCATCACCTTTGCTCTCCAACACCAATGAAATCTGTCCTGAAATCTCACTCTTCCCCACTAGTTTTGGGATGACAGTAAGCCTAGGACACAGAAAAATTACTTCAAACCAAGAGCAGAGGGTGGCAGAACTTACAGAAGGCTCCCTGTGTATTGTTTGCCTCATTTCTCAAGAACACAATTCAAACAAGAAACATCAGTCACGTTCAAGGTAGCTTGCACAAGCCAATTTCAAACACTACTTTAAATGCACCCAGTAGGGCAATATCCATCATTTCCCATTCTTGGGGAAATTAAGGATCAGAAGTATATGCGGTGGGTATTTTGTCATCTCTCAGATATTGCATATTATATCATTACTATTACTGAAGGCAGACCTTGAAATCCTTAGTTTGAGACTTCCTCATCCTTGATTCACAATCTTCTTCTCACCCCGATGATTATAAAAGCTCAAACTTCATCTCCTGTCCCAATTATTCACCTTGGGACTTCACCACCCAAGTAGGTGCATGCCATATTTGCATAAAGACAAAGAAGCTACTACAAACCTACAGAAAAGCAAATGACACTAATTATTCTGGGTACTCTGAATGGTTACCTCTTCAGTTAAATAAAATAGACTTAGGCTGTCCAATGCATTCAGAGTCAGCAGGCTTTGCTCCTCTCGGTTCACAGCATCTGCACTATCAGCAAGTGATGCTGCGTTAACTAGATATATTGTAAATTACAGACAATAAATATTAGCATCACTCAGAATAAATAAGTTAAATAAGAAAATTACCTTAAGACATTTCAGCAGCGATTAGGTAACATTTTAATGACTCATCTTATTATGGTAAACCACAGGAGACCAGTGTTCCATCATTAGCAAGGCAATAATGATTCACAGCCACCACAAGAGGGACAGTTGTGATTCAGATGTAGCCCGCTTAAAGAGATGCTC
Source organism: Cygnus olor (assembly GCF_009769625.2). Lineage (NCBI taxonomy): Eukaryota > Metazoa > Chordata > Aves > Anseriformes > Anatidae > Cygnus > Cygnus olor. Next base: position 80,376,145 of record NC_049170.1, on the reverse strand, counting down.
CAGGGAAATCTCCGCGTCCTACAGAAGACAGGCACCGCTGGTTCACTGGTGGTACAACGGAGCTAGGTGGGGATGCAGACAGCAGGGAGAATTCCGTTTTTTCATCCTTACACACATCACATTGGTCTCTACCTCTGCCAGTTAACACATGTGCTTTAGGAACGTCCTAGTCACAAAGAAACCACTTGTAAAATGAGCAGGGGAGAAGACATTTTTTCAAATTTCAGAGAGTGAGGAAATGGAGAAAGGGTTGCAGGGGATCCACAGGAATAAGCAATTGCTTTTAATCACACCAGGAAATGCATAAGAACTTGTAAGTAGTATAATCACTGCCTCTGCTTCTCATAAAGGATTAGTTTTTCTAATTACCGCAAATATTTTTATTGCCACAATGCACACTGAAGAGTAAACAAAGCTGGGAGACAGCTCTCACTGTCCAGAGGACAGAAGGAACATCTCACAGCGCAGGCATTTCAGACCATGAAGAAGTTACTGTCCTCATGAGTTAGTCTGACCCTCGCTTCCCTTTCTCCTACTGTGATGGAAGACCACAGCTTGGCTCTTAACTACAGCAGCGATTTCTCCCCAGCTCATTCCATCAAGCTGATAGCAACATTACTCCCACCCCTCCCTCATGCTCCCCTGCAATTTGCCTTCACCTCTTTCCATTAAGTCAATCCAGACTTAATCAAGACCAGAAAGTACAACAGCTGGGAAACAAATATGCCTGCCCCACTACATTACTACTCTGCTTGTTCACGCCTGCTCCAACTACCTTGTTTTTGTCTTGTCTATACAAAGATCTCAAGGGCAGGAATTAATATTTTACACAATGACTAACATTATGGGAACCCAATTCCAATTACTCAAAAGTACTTCTGTAGCGTAGCATACATTATTAAATGTCAGCTTGCCTATGTACCGATTTTGTTGCTATTAACACAAAAGCAACATTCCTGACTGGTTATTGAAAACGCCAACTTACACTGTAAAGCTTCTTGAAAAGACTTTTCTCCTCCAAGTCTTAGATCAATCCCCTTGCCCTAAAGATTCTTCCATCTCTCTCCCATTTTTACAGCTATCGTTTATTTCAATGCTATTGAATTAGAAGAAATTAAAGAAAGTCAGGAAAGCTCTGAGTCACTGGAGGAAAGCCATGATTTTACCCAAGTGAACCAGGTATTGAAGGCATTCTAGGCTGAAATCAACAGCCTCCATGCATACTGCTTTGGGAGATGGTAAAAATAAGCACGTTCATACAAAATCAACGTGTTTTTAATCAAAATGGATTCAAAATATCAGCATTTCTAGAGGGATAAACTTACAAGAATAGTCAAAGATAATTCTGCTAGTCAAAAAAGATAATTCTGAGGGGAGTCCAGCCAAAGGGAGAGATATGGTGCCTATGGAGGGCTGAGGCAATGAATGAAGGGGGAGGAAACAAACAAAAAAGGTGTTTCTTAGGGGTAAGTTTACCAGTACAGCTGAAAAACATACTTCTGCACAAAGTAACAGATCCTGGCTTCCAGAAAACCATTAAAAGATCTAGATGGAGTTCAGATCTTTTTGCCTAATGAAGGATGGCCAGCCATCAATCAGTAAAATGAGCTACTTTGAAGCTTATCAATTCAGAAAGACCTGGACTTCCATCCCCATCCAGCTGTGGAAAAACTAGCGCAGAACATACTTGCAGTAGCAAACCTCAGGGACACATGGAGGTCGTGACAACAGGTCAGACATGCAGGGCTCTCACATCCCTGTATAATGATTTTGGCCACATGAGTTTGGCTTGTTTTCCCACCTGAATCAGAAAAGCTCTGTGCTGTTAGGTCAAAGGGGCTGACTTTATCCTTGAGAATATAAATAGACAATACAAATAGGATTAAAAGTGTTGTATTACTGGTGCAACTGCTACTGAAATACTACAGCTAGTTCTGGAATCCACAGCTCAAAGACTGAAATGAGATCTGATTCATGAAAAGATGCAAAAGTAAGAAGATTGAAGATGTACCTTTAAGTTCAATTTAGTATGTTTGTCTTATTTAGGTCCATTAAAAGGTAAAAGGGGCTATTTAGTCTTCAAGTTCTCTCCATAGTGGATGAAAAATTCAAGAACTAGCTTCAAGTTCAGCAAATATGTACCAATTTAAAATAACGGAAGTTGAAACTATGCATATTTAGACTACACAACAAAGCAAAATACTTGCTTTTTAATAACAAAATTACTGAAAATACCTTTATTAATCTCACAGAGGACAGAGGTACATTTCTCCACATATACAAGCACTAATTTTGAGCGGATATTAGGAACTTTTCTAAAAGAAGAAAAACATTTAAATCAGTACTACAACTTAAACAAAGCTGGACTAGATCACTGTAAATTCTTTCTAGCTTGTAGTTGATCACTAGTTGTTGCAGTGTCATGGCAAAGAACCCTGCTTATCAGCAGGGAGCTGAAAAGATGTGAAGTCATGTTAATGCAAATACAGAATTGAAGTCCGGGCACTCTGCAGATCCTCAAAGGCGGGGCTGCCAAGAAAACATCTCAACCTAAATGTCATTACCAACCAAACCAACAACTGAGGTTGTTACAATGATTTTTAACACACACTAAAAAGATTCACTGTATGGAGACGTGCATTCTCCCAAGCATATAATGCCTAGCACCCCCAAAACATCCATTTGGCTCTAACAACTTTATTCGCAAAGCACATCTGGATTATCATACCTCTGAATGCTTACTTTCAGGAACCTACACCATTGCAAACTGTGATGGCAACAGTAGCCAGATACCACTTAAAATAACTGAAAGGAAGCAATCCAGGAGGTCACTCTGAAATTTGGAAACAAGCTGTGATATCTGCCCTACCTGCATGGCTGATTACGATTTTGCACTTCAATTCCCCCTCCCCCCCTGCAATCAGATTTGAACTTAATACTCCACTTAAATAAAAAGGTGATAGCACAACTCACAACTTCTAGTATTTCCCCTTTCATTTTTTTTTTTTTAAAATACTGCAATGAAAATCTTTTTGGACAAGATAACACACACAGGTATGTTGTTAGAATTTAGAAGACTTAATCTCCTTATCAACCTTCTTATCTAAGCAGCATACAGTACCATTTCTGCTTCTTGTTCCAGCAAGCAGAAGATAGCAGTAGCCCCTCTGCTTTCATATCACATTGGCCTGATGCAAGAAAGAACCCAGTGCCTTCCAGTTATCAGCAAAGCATTTTTTTCCTTTATTTTCTAAGTGAAAGACATTGTGGAAAAGCAGGGTCTCAAACTCCATTTTCTGAGAACCCAGATTAGAAAAGGAAAAACAGTAGCAACAACCAGGGAAAACCAGATAACCCAGACAATTTACAACTAGTACCAAAGCTGCCGTAAGAGTCACAGAATACTCCAGGTAAAATGTAATTCAGAATAAGTACATTGCCTTCCATTCCTGTAACAGAATTTACATTCCATCTCTCTTCCTCAGTGCTTTTCTATCGAGTGTGTTTTAGGTTAAGAGCATGCAAGAATGCCAGGAGCCTAAAAGAAACCCCAAACAGCTTGAGGCAAGTCTCATACCTTTCCATTTGGTTTTGTGAATCCAAGAAACAATACTCCCTGCCACAGAGACTAAACTCCACTGAGCCACTAATTTTCTTTACATAGATTGTCCGTTCTTGGAAACTGCTGCGTTCGTGTACAAAATGACAACAGGGTTTTGGAGGATGCAGTTTCTATATTCAGAATCCCATAGAAGTAAGTAACTTTAAATAATTGCAAACCAGCTCAGAACTCTTCTGATCTCTTTAGCAAAGAAAAAACACACACTAGCAAGAAATTTTAGATATTTCACTACTCTTACCCGCTGCACTCTCACCACATTGCTGATGCCTCCTCTGTTCCCAACAGTTCTCATCTAAGCCATCTGCTTCAACCGTTTCTATGCGTTTATTTCTCTTTGTAACACCTTGGAATCCTAGTCATAGCACTGGAACCCACTAGGCTAGGTGATATCTAAATACAGGCAGAAAACTTACACCCACAAAGAGAAAAAAACACAAGGCCCTTGCACACACACTGCGCAAACCTGTCCCACAAACAGCTTGCTTCTCCTATGCCGCCACCCCTTCCCCAGAAGGCCTCCTGTGAAGAACATGACAAACTTGGATCTTCATGGATGTCAGAACCATCAAATTGTCAGACAAAAACAAATCTAGTTTGTACTTACTGTTTTTACATCCCCTGACTTCGGTCACACTCTGAATGCATTCTGAGAAATCCAGAACAGCAGGGAAGCAAACACACCATTTCACACTTTTCATCCACTACATTATATTAAAGAGCTGTCCACCTTTCTCAGAAAACAAGGCTTCTTCCCAGCAACTACAACTTTCTAAAGTTGCTGCTGATGAGATCTTGGAACAAGTCAATTGTCATTTTTAGGAGCTGGAATTTGGATTGAGATTAGAAATACACTACAAACCTGGTGTGGCCTACCATCTGCCATCAGTTATGCTTCCTGACAACAGTTTTGAAAACATTCATTTCAACTTCTGATCAGAGCAGTGTGATGAGGATCATCAAAGCAGCAATCAGTTAAAAGTTGTTCTTAGAGCAACTCTCTCGATATCAAGGAAAAAAAGTTTCCTACTACCTAGATGTCTGGCAGACTTGATATATGCAGAAACAGTGAGGCTCTCACTATGCGCTGAATGTTGTGTACAGTTCCTTCCTCTCACAAGGATCATAGCTGTCATCTCCTGTTCTTCAACTTCGTTATGTGCTGCTCAATGAAAGATCACCACAAACTTTGCTAAGTATCAACAGAAGCCACTACACTTGTAAATAATGCCATGAACACTCAAATTAAAATCACACGCCATACTGAGTAGTGCTTAACACATGGAGGCTGCATTGCCAGGCCTTCAAAACCCTTACAAATATCAGCTAAAACTTAATGCAAGCACATGAAGGAGAGATTGGAAAAGAAAGGATGCATGGAGAAATTGTTCCACTCTAAAAAAGAGCATTCACACCACTGAAGGAGGGAGCTTACCTGTGTACGGCACTAACTTCAGAAAAGGGAGGTCTTACTCTGGAAATGTGACAAAATTATCTTCCTCCAGATAGCAGCCTCTGCCTTATTTACTCCCCAGATGCACTGAACAGTTCATTTCTCCAATACCACATTAACTCTCACATGCTTGCAATTACCACCACGAGACAAGTATCATCATCATCATCCTGCAGATGGTTAAGATGAGAGACAGCCTTGCCTTAGGCCACAATGAGTCAGCAGTAGAAGTAGGTTCTCATCTCTCATTTCTCAGCTCCTTCCTTCAGACAGCAAAGTTTTCCTACTCCCACTGTCTTAAGAATTGATATTGTAACTTGCTAAAGTGCATCTAATTAAAAAGAAAGATCTAGAAAGCAGGAAACAAACAAGTGTCCATCTGCAAAAACAAAAATTAAAAAAGTGGTTTAAGTAAATCGATAAGTGCCTTAACAGAAAGTAAGGATAGAGAAGAATTCATTCCTATTTGATTAGCTACAAAACCACTCTCTTGTCTGCAGTCCCAGCTTTAGCTGTCATTGCATCTCTAACCTTTATTACAAATAAAATATCAGCTCTACAAGCTATCCCCTTGACAATACAGGCCTGATCTGTGCACAGATCCTCTACACTACCTACAGAAGGTGGACAATGACGGAACACACACACAAAAACCAAGAATTAGTATTTGCTTCCCTTTTAGTTTTCAAAGTGCTGACTGCAACAGTAATATTTTTAGTGCCACTTATATAATAACTGGAAGAAACCTGAGCATTTCAGCACTCCACGACAGCAACGGTTTCTTTCTGGTGACGATTTAGCATGCAAGTCTGTATATGTAGTTCTTGCACCTCTGTAATTCCTCTGCAGTGGAGAAACAGGGGACTAAAAAACAAAGCAGCAAAGCCTCCCTCTAAACAAACACTGAACATTTCAAATGAAGGTTTTGTTGTCTTTTTAAGATGTAAAATACGCTATTATTGAGAAGACGCTTTCAGCTCTTCAAAGATGGCACTCCAATTCACTCTTTCCAACACACATTAAGACGGCAATTGTTTTGCATGTGACTGGGTTGACAAGGCTTGCAGCATTGATGTAGCAGTAAAGCTTTTACCAGCTGATTTACAGCTTTGATGTGGCTCAGACTATCGGAGCTTCCCTGACAGAGTACAACAATGATGTGTAGGCTGACAGAAATAGCAGGAGTCCGTCCCTTCAGCTGCAGACTTTGGCTGGTCCATTCTAAACTGTAGTCTCCATGGTAGGATTTCCTCTTCAGCATTAGACTCTTCTGTTGGTGGTGCGCAGAAAAAGGCTTAAAAGGGATATTATGCATAATATTTAAAGCGCTGTAAACTGGACTTCTTCCCTCTTTAAATTACAAAGTTGAAAATAAGTACCAACTGTTTCCATTGTCTCTAAAATAAGAGGAGAAAAGCCTGTCAAGCAAAATGCTGCAACTTGGGACAAAGAACAAGCTAAATATTTACAGTTGGTTTTGAAGTGTGTGTGGCCCTTGTGCTCCGGGAATTGCATATATTTAGTGCAACTGGAGGAAGGGGGGGGGGGGGGGAGAGGTGGCAAGAATTTTCACGCTTACGTCCATTCCCTTTCATCTTTCCTGTCTGCTCTCTTCCATACCCTTCGTAGCAGTTTTCCTGCTTTTTAGAGTCCCAGCTGCTACGCGAGAAACACCAGAAGTTACCCTAGTCTTCCAGCTATGACTGTCAACCTTTGTTTTCCCCATCTGCTCTCAGTGCAACACTGTGCGTTAAAAAAACAATGATCATCTTAAACAGAGATCAGGGTTTTAACTCCTGCTACTTCTCAAACAGACATGTGCTATTTGCAACAGACGAAGTCAAATGATGCACATTTAAAAGCAAGCAAGCCATACAAGTCAGCTGCATTACTTCAATCCCAACTTGCCTTTATATATGGTCTATTAAGGTTTTCTTCAGTTAAAATCTGCATTACAAGACACGGCAGGCATACCAGTCACAAGTTCCCAGAGGGGTGAAGGCATTTTTAAGGAGCTTATCTCTTCTCCTTCAGCTCTGCCATGACCATACATGTGCTCTCGCCCGTGACAGGAGTGCAAACACTCACGGGCACAGAGACATGTCTCCTCCTATTTGCCAAAAAGCCAACCTGGCCCTGCACAGAAAGCCAGTAACAGGGCAGTGCTCCCCACACTGCTAAATACCACTTGTACTTACTTCATGTTGTGCCGTTAGACGCCAGGTGACCACTCCAGGTCTGCCTGCCACGTGCCAGCAGCCCGTGTAATGGTTATGAAAATCTAAGCTCTATGTGCCTTTAAGAGCAAGTAGGTGACATTCAGACCGAAGCCTTCTACAAAGGGCTGCAGAAGGTTTCCTAGTAAGTGATTTCATGACTTACATGAAAAAAATTTGTCACCCAATCAAGCAATCCAGATGGATTACCAGAGGACAGAAGCCTCTATTAAAAGTTAATATTAGAAGTGTCAGCTAGAGACCCACTGTTGAATAATTCATAGCAAGAAAAGGTCTCTCCCACCTCTCCTCACCTGCTTCAAGCAATCCTTTGTCAAGATGAAACAGCCAGTTCCAGCAATCGACGGCAGGGCTGAACACAGAGCGAAAAGGAATATAGAAAATAAAAATAAAATGAAAGAAGGAGAGAGAAGCTTAGTTGCATAAGGCCTATGTACTCTCCATGACTGGAAGCAGGGGAAGCTGTTTTTAGCCACTGCATCTGAGAATCGACTTGTAGAATTGGAAGACTAGCAAACTGCAGTCTTCCACTCCCACAGTGCTCCTCTGCCCTACGAAACAAGGTCAAAGTTTTAGAAATGAGGACTTAAGGTACTTTTTTGGACAAAAGCAGAGTTCGCTTGGAGCTACAAGCAAGCTCCAGAGTAGTCATATTTTCAACATTTCTTCCGTCTGTGACTAAGTAAAGTATACTTGCCATTCCTTATTACAATTCCACTTTACAATTACATCCACCTATTCAAGCCACAACACTTTCAGGCCTAAAGAAGTTATGCTTACAACTTTCCAAGCCTGTTCAGCTCACTATATTTCTTCATTTTCAGTATTAGCAGCCTTCCCAGTAAGTAACAGATGATAAACCACAAAATGGGTTAAGAATTTGCCCAATGTTGGCTTAGTTATCTTTGTAAATTCTATGAAATCTGGTCTTCATATTATGTCATAACAAAAGCTGAAGCTACTATTTGATACAGAAAAAAACTGATCTAACAACAGGGAGAAAATTAGGAGGAGCTCACACAGTTTTTCTACACTCCCTGCTGAAGATTTTGCTGAGACCCATCCAAGTTTCTCTCACCCTGCTCATAAAATACAATCTTTAGGACTCTCTGCATAGCAGTCAATGCGTCATTGTTGGCAAAACTTCATCTTGTACGAGAGAAACCACTATCCCAGCAGCTTGCAGTACTAAAGAGTTCTTTAAGAACACTCAGACATGGCTTTGCAATTAAATTTAAAAACCTGTCATCAGTCTTTGTAAGCCTAAATAGGAAAGGTACCAATTACTAGAACTCCCCATTATTCTGTACACTGCTAACCGAGCACGAGCACGCACTGTAAAAATTCCAATCGACATCAAATACGATTCTTTTCATACCGAAGAGCTGCAGAGAAGCTGAAAGGAGTGATTTTCCCTGCATACCTCTTTTCCATGATTTCATGACTCAATTTCTCAAAGCAGTCCCATTCAATTTTCTAAATTGTACAAGCTACCTCTGAAAAGAAACCACACAATTATTTAACAAAAACAGAACCACATAATCTGCTCATTTTGTGTGCCAGGGAGAGCGTAGTTACATCCGGAAGTCTAATCCGCTCACTCTGTGGTTAATACTCTAGTATTTTTACAGGTTTGTGTATAAAGAAAATTACTTCTGGAAGCTCCACTGAGTACCACACAATAAACAACACAGAAAAACCACCTATCACCTTCAACGGGACCACCTGTCTTATAGAGGGCTGGAATCAACTGCTCTGTGCTCAAATTATTAAATTTGTTTGAAACATTTCACATAGCAAGACAATTCCTCCCCTTCCCCTAAGATCTCAAGACACCTCCACAGCCCAAAAGCTCAAGAGGAGATTTTTAAAATATAAATGAAAGATCTCAATTCGAAACTCCAGCAGCAATACAAACCCAAGAATACCCTAAATGAAATAGCCTAACTTAGCGAAAAAAATCTCGTTTGAAATTTCTTTAGCTGAAGCCTACACCAACTTCTTTATTTTGTGGTACAGAAAGCTAGGCTTAAATTCCAGTCTTCTGATAATAAGTACCAGGGGAACCTCTCTCACAATAAACATGTATCAAGCTCACTTGTTTTGTAACACTGCATTAAGTATTTGGCCAGAAATCACACAGGGACTCCTCCTGTTTTAGGCCGAAGCATCCGTTACTCCACGGAGCCCAACGGCTACAGCAGGAGAAAAAGTTTATCACTTGGACACACTGTTTGAAGCCTGCAAGTAGTGTAAGTCATTTCCTAACCCCAAAATATGCATCGCAGTTAATGAGATTCCAATATGGGCAAGGCACAGTACTGCAGACATTTCATCCAAGGAAACTGATTACACCTCAAAGCCTTTGCTGAACACTCAAGTAAATGAAAAAGACGAAAATACAGGGAGAGAATATACACATTTTGGAAACGAAGATGTACAACTGACAAAGAGTCCTGCAATGGAACACCAGCCATAAAAACATAACACGTGTCAAAAACACCTCTAATTTAGAGGCAATACCAAGATGGTTTCTAATCACCTATTGTAAGCAAGTCAAACTTGTAACCTCTCAATATTGCCTTTGAACAGTTTAAAAAAAGAAAAAGAGGATATCCTTGTTTTCACTTCTTGCATCGTATACCAAAGCAGCACTTTTTATATCCTGTATGTAGTCGGAGAAATCCTTTTAGTGTCTCAGGGGGCCAGAAGCTCAATGTTTCACACAGCTGCTATCTTCCAAGAACGCAGTTTCCAAGCTACACTTATTCCAAGTATGCACACAGTATGATTTTTAGTTCCTTGAAGAACGAAAGAAATCTGAAGATTTGCACTGAAAGAGTCAGATACATACTGCCCAACAAATTTTTATTTCCCCAGAATACAGAAGTGCTAAGCTGTTAATGCTCTTCCCCTCACCATACACACATACAACGCTACCGCTTCCATGGGAGCAAAATTTAATTCCCTTAATCTTTCCTTAATATGATTTAAATATTTTCCTTGAGGTTTTCTAAAAATAATTCAGCATTAAGTAGACACTGTGTGGAAATTTTAAGCCCAAACAGTTTGACCGTCTTACCAGCAACTGCATTAGTCTGTCTTGTAATAGAATGCTGTCCAAGAAATAAATGCCAGATCTCTAACATTTTTGGCTGCATCATATAAACCATGTAAATGGAAACGTTTTACTCATTTAATTGCTTCAGAGACCCCTGAGTTGGTTTTGGTTTTTTTCCTTTGTCTTTAGTTGTAGAGGATGTAAATCCAGACATCAGAGTCTATGTTTATTAAGAAGCCTTCTTTATTACTTTTTTCCCCTCCTTCTCTTCAACTTACAGAATGAAATCAATCAAAATAGAAAAAAGTACTTATGAATCTGATGACCTAAAGAGAGGATCAGCCCTTAACTACCTAAAATAAAAGCAGAAGCATCTTCTGAGAGAGCAAATGTAGCTCACAAACAGTGTTACCAGTACGGACATTTTACCATTAACATGAAATGTTAAATGTGTATATATATATATATATATATATATAAATAAAATACCACACACAAACAACCCACCCACCACCACAAACCTCTTTTACCTCTGAGTTACATGCTAGGTTGCCAAAGCCTGCAATAACTACAATAAAAACCTAAGCACTAAGGTCAAATGCCTCCAGCAACAAAGCAATGCTTTAGAACGAGATCCACAGCTCATCTTGACCATGCCAGACCGCTGAGCAAGAGGCAGATTACTTAAGGTTGCCAGCTGCAGAATCTGAAGCCCTCCCTCAGTTAGATGAGCACTTGGAAACTGTGAAATCTAGAGGAGCTGAGCTACTTGCTGGAAAAGAAAAAAAGCTTCTTAGCAAGCTACACATTATCTTTTGGGAGACATGATGAAATATTCATTTTTGGTCTGTGCAAGGCATCCATTGTGCCATCTGCATGCCCATTAGTTCTTGCACAGATAACAGCTAAGAAAAAAACAGAACACTGGGATGGAGAAAACCAAATTCCCAGCTATTAAATAGCTTTTGTGAATGCTGTCAAGAGCTATTTCCCTCCTCCCCTCATACGACACTCAATACCTTTTTCAACTGAAAGTACAAATGAATGCCTAAGATTTAAGACGAGTGCATGCACCCAACACCTTGACTGCTTCTGGGAAGAGAGGTCTGTCACGCTGTTTCACAGAGGTACTGAAGATATTCTGACTAGCAACACTCATTGAAGATAAGCCCGAAGTCCTGATGCTCACTTCAACTGTCCTGATGCAGAACTCTTGCAATATCACATCTCATTCCTTCAGAGCAGCAAAAGGTTGTCCCGTGCTTGTCTGTCATAGACTATCATAGGCTTCCTGCAACTCCAGATGAAACCACACATCGATGTGGAAGACACAGGAACAGAATCACTCAGACAAGAATATTTGTTCAGGTCTAGGCCACAGCAGAAGTTACAAGATAGTTTTCTTATGGGCACATTACATGTAGCTTGCGAGCTAACACACTCCAAAAAATAATGAAAAAACACAAACTTCCTTGATTATATCAAGGTCTCTGCTAGACTAATTGAGCAGAGTAGACCAGAACAAACCTCGATCACACTATTCTGCATGAAGTGACAACACTAGCTCCCTCCACAGCCTGGATGATGTTACCCAGGAAGAGGACGGAAAAGAAAGAAAACGGCTTACTTTTGAGAACTCGAGTGTCCTCTTTTACCCTAGTAATTACAGAACACAGCACCCATTCATCCTGAAGAGCAGAGTACAACAGTTGTTTGTTGTCATCAGTGTTACAATCTAGCATTTATCTAGGCCTATCACAAGCAGAACAGTGCAAAAACGCTTAAGGAAGAACTGGAAGTACTATTAGCCGTAAGAAATTACAGCCAAGAAAACAAGTACCAGGACTGAGGCTCTGTCCACAACTCACGATTTAACCACCTGGGAATCTATTTATTGAGCCTATATTTATCCAAACCTTATCTAAGAAGCAATGGACTTAGCTGGTCAGAGAACAGGCAGCAGAAAAACATTTAAATCATTGTAAATTTACTGCTAGTAAGGAAAGTGTCTGACTGAGGAGAGGCATGGGCTTGGTGAAGAGGAAGAGCATCCAGACACTTTTGTCATTAGAAATGAACTACCACTATGAACTCAGAAGCCCGGAACCAAAAGAAACAGAGGAGCTAGTTTTCATTTACCCACGTCTTTCCTTCCACTGGGGTACCTCGCCAAGTCCTCCATGCTGAAGTCCAATCTCAAATTTAAAAAGCAGCACATTACCTTTCCACACCCTTACCATCCAAGGGGTTCCCACTCTTAGTGTCGATGCACCCCGAAGCAGTGCCAATTGAGATTTTCCTAAATTACAGATTTCCACACGTTAGTACAAATTCTCCCAAAGTCCGTGTTGTTTCAAAAGCATCACCAGGTTTACCTATGCTAGAGTTCAAACTGAGCAAACTGTTACCTGACATCACCAGACAGAATTTCAGAAGGCAGACTGATCTCCCAAGAGAGCACATAACATTTTAAAAGACCAAACAGCGCTAGGTAAACCAGCCTGAGCTGCCAGTCCCCTCAAGACTTGCCTGCCTCAGCATCTACGAAGGAGAGCAGTCCAAAAACACTGAGGTACTGCATGGGAAACATGAAAAAGCCGCACCTATCCCACGCTACAAGGATTCACGTCCCATCTTCAGAGGATGACAGAAACTACAGGATTTCAGAAACACCCCTGGGTAACCTCCCACGTAGACAATAAGAACCTCAAATAATATCAATAAATACTTCATCCCTCTCCTCTGGTACAGAAACACACGTAACGTTCGTAAGCATTTTTCTAGACCTACTCTGTTCCAAATGATGAGACTAACTGTTCTCCTGAATTTACTGTAGTACTACTTTTTTCTTTTTCTTTTTAAAAAAAATATTGCACATTGACTAAAGCAATCAGCTGAATACAGATACTTGTTTGGACTCCTGCAGAACAGCAACACGTATTTTTCCAAACAGGCACACTGGTTTGAACACGCAATTACTAGCTCAACTGTAACAATACAAACAGACTAAACTAGCACTGTTCAAGTTACTCGTGTTCAGCTTTGAAAGTTTGACCCCTGAAGCCAGCATTACATTCACAGAAGAGAAGCCATTTTTTCTACATAGTCAGAAACATAAACAGTTTAGAGCAACCTTACAAATCGTGAAAAATCAAAACCAGAGTACCCTTAGCCAAGGGTAATTTCTCTATCTCAAAAGTTTCAGCTCAGGCACAGAAGTTTTATTTCCCTTCCCAACACTTATACTTCTTAATAGCCTACTGTATCAACTGCACCACTAACGGACAGTTACTCCATTTGCATCACCAAATATACACTTTATTTTTTCTAAAGAAGCTAGACTTCCCCAGTTATAGTTCCCTTCTCCCCAAGAAGGGTCCCGAGATCTTGTAACTCTCTTTGCTCACAGCTTTCTGCCAGGGAACGGTCACAGCTTCAGGGGACAACTGTCTGTGTTTTGGTTCTTCCTATGAAGAAATACACTCAGAGCCAAGCCACCTGCAGCTACAGCTCTTACTAAGACCTTCTGCAGTACAGGTACAATTTCCACACTGTACTTTTAGCTAGCACAAGTTACTATTTGCAGCAGCATACACATATAGATCTTTGATCAAAGTCCACTCTCTATACCCTTTATCGTAGGTCCAAAGCAAGCTACTTTTCTATTTAGCAATAATTCAGCTCCAGAGGTTTTATGGGAGAACTCTGACTCCACACTAAATCTGTGCAAGGGTTATCTCCTCATTGAACCCAAACTCTGGTAAAATTAGATGCCCAAGAGAAGAGCTCTGCTATTCTAGAGCCAGTTCGCAGATAACAAAATAAACCTTAAAAAAAAAATCCGAGAAGCTGACACTGCACTCACATCCTGACTCTATTCTCGGTCAAGATGAGGGTCTGTACAAAGTGGATGGTGTTTGCTGTAGTTTAAGCAAACCCTTTTGTTGGGTCTCCCATGGCATCTTCAATTAGCTTCAATTAGTTTCAGCGGACAAAAACTAAGAGCCGCATCAGGAGAAAAAAAAGCACTGTGGAAATGGACAGCTCTGCTTGAAAGATACACAAACCCGTTTTGTTAGATATATGTTTAATATATTTAAACTGTGAAGAAAAAGAAAAAAAGAGCTCCTGGTTTTCAGTCCAGACCCCCAAAAGCAGAAAGGTCCCAAAACAGATGCATAAAAGAAATCCCTACACACCACCCTTGACTGACTGCATACCCAGAGATAAAATTAAGCATCTTAAAAGGGCACAGATAAAAAGTTTCCATGTTACATTTTAAATTGACAGCAGTGTCTTATCAGGACAGCTAAAACAGAACAGATACCACTTCAGATCCTTCTCCTCCCTGTTTGTATTAATTCCCGCAGAAAAACTCTAACATAAGATATTAAGCACCAGAAGTAAGAGAAGTCATGGCATCATTTGCTGGACAGAGGCCAGGATCTCATATATCCACTCAAGCTTGCATCTCTGGAGACACTGTTTGTTCCTACCATAATTGAGTTATGTTCTGTGCAATGAGAAGGTGGATCAATTACGTTCACCGCTAAACAGACAAGCTTAAGTATTCTCTCAAGAGCTCAAGATTTGTGCAATGACACCTCCAAATTACTCCGTTTGTTTTTCTCCCCCTCCCTCTTTAAAAAAAAAAGTAAGGGACACTGATTCAATTCTCTTCCTGGAAATTCCTGAGCTCGCAAACCAAGAACATCCAAGTGTTAACCCATTAGGGTCAGGCAGCTGGGACTCCCTATCTCAAGTCCACAGTAGGCGGCATCAGATAAAACCGACATCCAAGCTTTTGTTAAGACTGAGCAGAAAGCAAGGAGCAAACAATCATCATCTCAGACACTACTTCAGAGCCGCCATCAAATGGAATATTTTTGTGCAGTGTTACTACCGCAGATTCCATAGCAATTCACAGAATTTTAGAGGTTAGTGTTCCATGTTTGCAGTAAAACTCTCTCTTTGCTTGGGAGCATAGATACAAATTGAATGAAACCACTGCAGCAGGACATCAGGGGCTCTCATCAGGTCTTATCCCACTGCACTTCTTCAAATGGGATACACGGGTTACCATAACTCACAAAATAAACAAAAACGCCAGATTAGAGAGATTTCTGCACTTGATCACGCATCACCATTAAAATTTTTGTCTAGTCACAGAAGTCACCAAGCACCAGTCCTTGAGCATTTCCTGACACAGTCCCACAGATGCAAACTTCGTCACGTATGCGAAGACAACCTACGCAGGTATACATATTTTGAGGCCTTTTTTTTTTTTTAAGCTAGAGAAAGAAGACACACAAGCCCTTCAGTCTGTGAGTTTAAGTGTTTTTTGAAAAAAATTAGACTGAATTCACCTATATTTAGATTAAACATCATTACTATCATATCTATCAAACAATCCAGTACCATTTCTATTGCAGTGAATATGCATTTTCTTTAAACTGTTCATCTTATTTATCTAATTACCACAGCTCACACAAGGGACTATGCTGTCCATGCTACCTAAGAGAAATCTTAGAGGAAACCTAGCCCTGCTAAAGATTTGATAACCCTTTATTAAGGGTTGTACAAGCTATTCCAAAGAATAGACCAAACATTTGTAAATGAAAACCAAGGGTAGCTACTTGGAAGGAAACAGATTCTTACACTATTATTTGCAGTCCACATTGATCTCCTTTCCATTTCTGCTAAGGATCCTTTTCACAGAATTGGAAGTTATTAAAATAAATGTTAATTCCCTACTAATCTTATGAATTAAAAGCACCTAAACAGGGTCATCTAGAGCAGCTAAACATCAGTTTCATAAGATGTAGTACTCTGAGAACAGAAAGTTACTTGTCTAGGTTCTCTAGTTGAACTTTCTGCTATTTAAACCTACGTCCTGTGTATATTTTTGAGTAATAGAAATGGAGAACAAGGGCTCTATAGGAGATGCTGGTGAACTTCAATATACAAATGACTCACAGCGTTTCTCTCAACTCCCTTACTCCAATAAAACAGCTGCAGAATAAGAGAAGACCTACTATACCTGCGTGCTGGAGAACGAGCCCTGCAGTTCTGCAGCAGATTACTGCTGCAAAAACAGCAGACTGAAACCCAAATGCCTTTGCAAGGTTTGTCAGTGTTGCACAAACTTATTTCAGATCTCTTCGCAATACTTGCTCTTCAACTCTGAAATAGTTAATTTCTTCCTAAGGCAGAACACCATGTTCTAAAAATACCAAGAAATGAATCCACTGACATAGGCAGTTTTGCTTAAAACAGCTTGAAAGAAATTTTGCACATTCAAACACATACAGACTAACTTGGACAGAAAATATATTTTCATGCAGAAATGCTAATGAATCTTAACTTTTAATTCACGAGAGAGACTTCATTTCCAAATCACCAGTACAAACATTAGTAACGCGGCAAAGAGATTTTTCTCTCTAATATGCAGCTTCCACATTCTCAGTTAAGAGTTTTATTTTTTAACATTAGATAGTGTTTACATGTACAAACCAGGTTAGAAGCCCCACCACTAGTCAGTATGACTTAGACCTTTAAGGACACCTCATGTCTAGATTCTTCTCATCTAGCATCCTGTCTTCCCTCAGCTCCACAGATACAAACCATTTTCTTTCCTCTTGCTTTCTATTCTTGAAAGACTCTCAAAACGGTCTGTCCAATTCTGCTTCCAATTCTTTTGGCATTATATTCAGCCAGCCTCCATATACACACACAATTCATTTGTGAGGAGTCAGTTGAAAAGTAAGTCTACTTTCACAAACCCAAGTTATCATGCCCATCTGCTTTCACTGTGCAGGACCCCTTCTATATAATCTTTCATTACAATTTACTTCCAGCTCTAGAGTTTTTTGTACGGCCTCTACATAGTAAACTCACCCCCTCAGCTAGCAACATGCACCACTCATATCAATTAGTCTCCTCCCCCTTAAAATAATGTATTTTTAACAGTGATTTAGAATCTAGTTGGAGGTATTTCTGAGTCCACACCTGAACTGATGGCCTCAAGGATGCGTTTGCCCTATCGCATTAGTAACAAAGGGTAACCTTTTAAGCACCAAATAAATATAAAATAAAGGAGAAACAAGACAATAGAATGTATTTCACTTCATTCCATCTTTGAACAATTAATTCAAGAGTCTCACTAGAGAAAGATACTGTAAGAAACCTTCCAGTTGCAGAACTGTACCTATCCAGAGGTCCTTACAAGCCTTTTAGCATTCTATGAGTACAAGACTTGTACTGCATGAAGCCTTTGAGATCAGCAAGAAAGAGCAAAGAGAGCCAGCTAAATCGTAATGAAACAAGCACACAAGTTCGATGCTAATAGTGATGTAGCATCTGAGTAACCTCTGTTCTAAAACTAAAGGCACAGTTGGCCTAGGAAGCAAAGCAGAACTAGTTCAAGAGAACAAGTAAGCTCATAAAGACTTCTGTTTTTCCAGTCTTGCTTTCTTGCAGAACACCATGCTCCATATTACAAAGAACCTCTCCAAAGATACGTTTCTCCAATCATTGTCTCGAACATCCAGGGTAATGAGAAACACTTCCAGAAGGAATCATTTTCTCCCTGCCTGGCTTGAAAAGAGAGGCAGAGAATATTCTACATGATCATACATAAATTCTGGTGCTTTAAGTGCTTGACTCACCACAAAGCATATGACTGGCAAAGGAGAAAGAAAGGAAAGCGAAAACGAGTCTAGAATGCACTTCCAGCTTCACAAAACCAGTTTGATGCCACACATTATCTGAATACTCTGGCCTGTCATTGCTTCACTTCCCCCGAGTTAAACCCATTCTCTTCTGCATCAACCTGAGACAGTCAGACCTTCACCTCTGACCCCAAGGGAAATGACTCTGCATCTGTCGAGAAGGTATTTGTCTATGTCACCAAATCTATTACCCTTCACAGATAGTAGGCACCTAGATTAAAAAAAGTTAGAAACTAAACAAACCATGGTATAAGCCACAAGCAATATTAATACCTATACAAGTATTCTTGGAAAAAAAACACTTTGTCCTCCTTTTCCTAAAGAGCTCTAGGTTCCCTCACAGTAAGTCTAATGCCCAGGGTAACCCTAGCTCCTAAGGCATTACTAAGACAACTGAAGATGTTAAAATCAGATAAGCTTATATTTGTATTCTTATTCCTCCATAAGCATGTATATACACAAATTTTTAAAATACAGTTGCAGGGTGCTACACTACCTCCCTCTATTACTAAGTTTCATGAAGTTAAGTTCACCCTCCTATCACAGTTCTGGTACATTTTAATGTAATGGCTTCGTTTGTTGTACAGGAGACCAAAGCCAGGCTAATGATACCAATCCAGCAGGGAGTGTTTTGCCACCACAACACTCAACTGTTAAGACATTTTGTACACCGCCTTCTTCCTCCCTCAATCATTCAAAATAAAAAGACTGAACAAAGTCTTCAAAAGCTAATCAAGATCAATGGGTTTTAAAAAAAATACTGTTACACAAGAGGCAAACTACACTGGGGGACAGGGGAAAGGAGTAAGCAAAACATGAAATTAGTTACTAATTACTTCCTGTAGGTAGGGCAAAAAGAAACACAAGTGAACTACTAAATGTATCTAGCAAATCTACAACAGTAGCGAGAATTTAGAACAGAAATATTCTACAAGTAAATCTGATATCCAGAAGCTTCCAATGGTGTTTCTTCAGAGAGGGGTAGGCATCAGAAATACTTGCAAAAGAACTCAGATATAAAATGTGATGTCCCAAATTCGGTCACTTCAGGGATGCTTCAGTACACGTGTACCTATCATTCACCAGTGTGATTCACTGAAGAAGAGCTGGCAGCAATCAACAGCAACCGTGGTTGTGGTGACCATGAAACACTTGAGTTCAGGATCCTGAGGGGAGCAAGGAAGGAGAGCAGCGGAGTACAGACCCTCAGCTTCAGGCGAGCAAGCTGACTTATTCAAGAAACCAGCCACAGGAGGCAGAGGAGCTCAGGAAAGCTAGCAGGGCTTTAACAGCTGCATCCCCAAGCACAAGCACAGTCCATCCCCATACTCGGGAGAACAAGATTTGTTTAAGCAAGGAAGTCCTAACAAAGCTCCAAAGGAGGAATTTCAAAACACTGCCCAGAGAAGGAATAATCATGTGTTTTCTGGGAAAGAATAACCATGTGCAGTGATACAGACTGGGGACAGACTGGCCGAGGAGCAGGTCTGCTGAAAAGGAGCTGGGGACCTTAGCAGACAAACCGAACAAGACAGCAGCACATCCTGGTAGCTGAGATGGCCGGCAACATCCTGCACTGCATTAACAGGAGTGCAGCCAGCAGATACAATACACCTGTAATCACAGACGGTTAGATGCAACTGGAATACTACATCCAGTTTTTAGCCCACCGGTACAGTAAAGACTGTGAGCTGAAAATTAAAATAAAAGGGGAGAGAGAGAGAGAGAGCGTTCAGCAGAGGGCCACCATGAAGGTCATGAGCATTTGCCCTGTGATGGCAGGCTGAGGAAGCTGGGCTTGCTCAGCCTAGAGAACAAGCAGCCCACTTGTCTCCAGGGCAGACTAATTCTGAAGATCTCATTACAAGACGTGGCTGAGAAACTTTAGAAACTTTGAGACAAACGTACTCCTAACAAACATTCACTTAATCAGAGTCAAACCATGTTTATTGCTTATGTTTCAGCACAGTTCACAGTTCAGAGATAGCTGAAACTACATGATATTAGATGGGGTGAAAGCCCCAAGCATTTAGGTTTAGATCAAATCCTCCTCAGCCTCCATTTTGCTAGCATCTAATGTAACCCCCGCCCCAAACTGTAAATTCCTTTCTCAACTACCTGAAGCGTTCCTTTCCTCTGACAGTCACCTACATTCAAGGAAGAGGGCCCAGAAGTAGCACTATGTGTAACACTTCTGCAGGGATCACTATACTTGTGCCTTTTCCCCTGTTGTACATGAACTCCTTAACCAATACTTTCTTAGGAGGGTGTTTGCTTCCAGACTTCCCAAGTGAGCTTACAATGGAGACAAAGGAAGATGTGACACAACGTGACTCCTTCCCCCCATCTGCACATCAACAAAACTGCTGTAAAAGGAGTTTATTTTATACATCAACACCACTTTGTAAACGGTCAGCTTGCACAAAGTGATGAAATTTAAACCTCAGCAAGATAATACTTATCAAGATAAGGCTGTTTTAATCCCTCAAACAGAAAAAACACACAAAACTACGCAAAATGCCACCACAAATCACATATATCACCCAAACCATTTATTGGTAAATCTGCACCTTTGTCCAGTTGGACCTTGCAGAGCCATGAAAGTCAACCTTATATTTGTCCTGGAGATCTACAGACAACATCCTAGAAGTTGAATGCTACACCATGCGTGTTTATAGAGACACAACAGCATATCCTAGGTGAAATATCAAATTCCAGAAGATTTAATAGAGACAAATTATCCTTCTACAGAACCATCTACTAGCTGCTCTTTCTTTTTCATCAAGGCAAGCCAGAAAAACCTTTCTTTTCCCTGAGACCCGTTGAGGAAAAAAAACCCTACAAAGCAAAAGGACTTCTTCAAAACATGGCCATCTGCACAGTGAAGAAACAAAGTAAAAAATGAGGTACCAGCAGTAGTGTAAAACACTTAATCGGTCTCCTAATTTATCCATTTCTCGTACCTTTGAGTATTTTCTACCAAACTCTAGATCCCGGTAACACCAGCAGATATGTAAACACGATACTACCACTACTTCATAAATTACCCTAAAGCAATTCTCTAATCCGCACCAAGAGTGCTACTTTGGAGAAGAATAGGGTAGGATGGTTTGTTTTGTTTATGCCTGGAGCTTAAGTCTTTAAAAATTATGCAAGTAAGGGCATCCAGGCTTAACCTTCAATTTTTGTGCTTAAAAGTGTAGTCTTCCTTATTTAAAATTCCTCCATGGCACTAGCTCATTTTCAATTGATATTTAAGAATTTTGAAAGTGTCTTCTTAAGCTGTAACACATATTACATTCTGTAGTAAAAAAGCCCTCTACAGAGTTGAGTATGTTTCAAAATGCTAATCAGACACCTAACAAAACTTCTGTGCAAGGTGACAACACAGCACCTGGAAAGAGAAGGAAAAGATCAACTCTCTCCTTGATGAGATTTTGTTTGGTTTAGAAGCAGGAAGACACTCCTTTACCCAATATACAAATGCAGTTCCCTTTGTTTCAGGGAGGAAGCCTCATGTACAGCCTTTACACACATTTTATGATTCCTATGCAAAAAAAGCCTAGTTAACACAGGTGCCTCAAACTTAAGGCAGCAAAAACTTTATGAACAATCAACTTTATCCCTTGTATCTGAACAGGAGCTAGCCACAGAACTGCATGCAATTCATTTTTTCAGCATCCAGGCAGTAAAATCAAAGGTGAAGGAACCTGGAGTTGGAAGTTTCTGCTCTTAGTGCAAAAATCACATCATAATAATAATAAATATATAATAAATGCACAGGTTCAATACATTACTAACTATAGCCTGTAATACATGGGTTGGACAGTATACAGCAAGAGACATAGGACACTCACTGAGAAAAGGTATCACGTAAATATTTACATGTTTATTTTGAAGAAGTATTAAGTTAGAACCTGTGAGAATTCAGCAACTGCTAGAAATAGAGTCAAACTCATTTATGATACTTCAAAAATAAGATTTTTAGATATTTTAAGAACAAGATGTCACATCAGTACCATCAGTGCATTTGCAGTCCCAGAACAATGCACATTATACAGAACCTTTTTAATAAAAAAAGGTACACGCACAAGAGGGCACTGACACCACCAATCCTTGCTCAGCTATGCAGACGTCCACAGGCACAGGTAATGGTACTGACATGCACTGATCTTATTTTAGGATTTCTCTGTAGCCTTCAAGTACCAATACTGCAAAAAGGAGATGAAGGGAAGCGCTGCCTGCTGAACGCTACACATTTGACCCTCTAAAATGTGCTTTTCAGCCTCAGTGTTTACAGAAACTAGGATGTAAGAACTTCAAGACTCCAAGGCTTGAGTGCTGTCCTCTAGTTGAGAGCCTGTAAGAGGAAACCCTACAAGTGGCATACCCCAGTGAGCAGTGTCAGACCCATGCCAACACGTAAGCTCAACTGCACCAACCTCAATAAGAGGCAACACTTCTAGGTGACTCCAGAGCATGGCCGTGTTACGGCAACTGAAGGAATAAAGGAAAAAAAAGGAAAAAAAGACTCCTTGATGCGGAATTCTGGTATCATCCATAATAAAGACCAACAAGTCTTGGAAAAAGAGTATCTCTTGTTAAGCCACAGTGAAGAGGAAAAAAG
This sequence comes from Cygnus olor, assembly GCF_009769625.2. Classification (NCBI taxonomy): domain Eukaryota; kingdom Metazoa; phylum Chordata; class Aves; order Anseriformes; family Anatidae; genus Cygnus; species Cygnus olor. Next base: position 80,353,418 of record NC_049170.1, on the reverse strand, counting down.
ACTATGGTAGCAGAGCACAGAATTTTTACCACAGCAAACATCAAGCACGCACTGCCACATGCACCCACTCAAAGAGCCTTCTTCCAGAAGGCTTCTCCTGCTCCTGTCTATTTCTGTGGGCTGAAGAATCTCAGTGTTCATTATTTCTTTCAAGTCACAGCCTAGTGCACAGAAGACAGTGTCCATTTTGTTTTCACGGCTATCCAGAAGAGTTGAACAAAAAAGCCCCACCTCAAACCAGGCCTTAGGAAAGCTGCTGCTTCATGAGGTCTTCTAGAAGTGCAACGGCACTGTCTTCAGTACAGAACCCCCTTGGAACGGAAACAGATTTCGTTCTCATTCAGCACAGACCAGCCCTTTGGCACTCGCGGGTCAGATTTCCCTGAAGCTGTACAAACACTGACAGGCTCCCTAGGGCCTCCAAGAGCAGCAGGTCAGCACAGTACATAAGAACTCTTCAGAAACAAAAAAAATAAAACAATCAAGAACCCTTCCCTTGATGGAAAAAACAAGCCGCATTTAAAAAAAAAGAGGATGATCTGTTCTTCTAGTTAATTAAAAATGAGTGACTTTTAACAGGCGATACAGCAATCAAGACAGCAGAGCAGTGGCTGAGCCACTGCACAACTTCCCCCCCAGGAAGTCCTGTATTTGCTTTCAGACTACTTCGCATCCCCCTGGGTCTGCCCCAAAAACCACTACAACAGGAACATAGTTGCCTGGGACTATTTTTTTCTTCTGCAGTAGAAAGAACATGCAGCCAAAAAAAACTGTGGTAGAACTCCAACAATCACAAATATGTAATCTCAGTAATCTAGATAATTGCCTCTGAGCTTGAAAGCAACACTCTGAAGTCTGATTAAGGTTTAAAGTGTACAAAAATTAGAACAACACACTTTATCAGTATTGTTTACCCAGCTTGTTACAAAAGCCTGGCAAAATAGAGCCTTAAGATAAAGATGTTAGAACAAGACTTATTTTCTCTCTCTTGAATTAGGGTCTTGGACCAATTTCCGCCTTTCAAATCCCTCCCCCCCTCCATTTTTGAAATTTATAATATTTAAATTCTACATTTAGAATCTTTAATTTCCTAAATCTAAACTTTGTTTTTTATAAAGAAGTGAAGGCAGAAGTGAAGGGAAAGGAAGAGCAGAGTTCTTCCAGCAATAACCTGATTCCTGCGCAAATCAGAAGACTCAGGAAAAGGGCTCCAATGAGTTCTCATAACTAAACACACGCTGACTTAGCAGCTAACAGGAGGCTAAGAGTTTTATTAACACAAGCGATTCATGGCCACTGAAGTTTCAGATATTTCCTCCAGCCATCTGCTAATTCAAGCTATTACAAGTTCCAGCACCAGTGGCACCTCAAATATCTGCATCAATGCAACGTAAATGCAGCTCGGGACCAAGGTTGGTAAAAATGGTAGGGTGTCCAACTGCTTTAGGCAACCATGCCCAACCCATTTTGTCAGAAGGCTTCCTCAGAGGACAGGTGAATGGCTCTTGCCTGCAGCATTGCCCACCCGCATGATGCAGGGACCAAAAGGCAGCCACTTTGAGACGGTGTCATACCACACTGAGGGGTGAAAAATCCTTATACTAGACAGAATGACAGACCGCATACACATCGGGTGAGAAGCTTCAGTGCAGAATGAACTTTGCACTCAAGTACTCTCGGGACAAAGGATTTTGATGCTTATATTTGCAGCAGTCAAAGTTGAACGGTGTGTGTAGCCTAGAGAGACGGCTCTTTCATCGCCGTCATGCTTCATCAATGCCGTCTGGAATCCACCTTGCTTGTGGCTGCAACTGCTCGCTCAAGCCATCATGTTCTCTTTCATATGAAGCCTTCAGAAAACAATACCTTGTCACCTCACTTTCTCTACTACACAATCGCTCAAGATGACGACTTTACCTTTTTTGTTTTGGAAAAATGTTTGCTTTTAGAGATGAAATAAAGAAAGGCAACAGAAAAAGTAATTCACCATTTCCCACTGCAGTTTTAAGGTCAGAACTGTGAAAGAAATGCACATCCTAAAACAATGTTATTCACAATTTTCAGCAATTGAGGCGGGGGGGGGGAGGACCAGAAGCCACAAATTTTGCCATCTAGCCCAAAGCTTTCCTACATACGTCCTAACCTCAAGGTAGTTAAGCAAAGCATAATTTAATAAAAATAAATAAAAGCAGACAATATGGTCCATCCCCTGGAGCTGCCTACATGATTTTTTCCACAAAAATAAGTAGAACAAAAGAAGAAATGGTACTATTGTATCAGTAAGATTATACAGTTACATTTTATCCTGCGTGGACTTGATAATCCTAAAACAATTTAGAGTCCCAGCTAGATCAGTGTCTACCATATTCATTAGTCACAAAGGATACCAATTCTGAAGACAAGTTAAAGGAATATATGCTTGCAATACTGTACTTTCCAACAAGGGTTGAAGTATAAATATTAAAAAGTTTTCAAGAAAGATGCTACACAAGTTGTCAAACTTGCACAAAAATTGAAGAAACAAAGGAAGCTTGCCAGATGCTAGAACGTAAGAGCATAGCCTCCAGCTGACTGTCCTGATTTGCACCAACCCAACCATGTAATGGTTTGCACATTACACTCTTGCAAAGGACAGTGCAACGTTGACATTAAAAGTAAAACAGCAATGGCAGATAACCATTATCACCATAATAAAAGCGTGTCTACGAGTTAACTAAGTTAAACAGGACCAGAGGGAAATTCCAAAGCCTAATTTTATCCTCTTAAGTATCTAGATACATAGACATGTTTGCAGAAATATTTTCCATTCACATGACGGCTACAGCATTAATTACTATCTTAAAACATTCTGCTAAACATAAGCACACTGCAAGTTTAATCTTATAAAGGCATATGTTTGAGCAGAGCAAATCCTACACCGCTGATGGGGAGGAGACAAGTGAAAGTGCTTTCATTAAAAACCAAGACGTCTTTATGCATAAAGCTCATCCACACAGCAAGTCTGTGACTCCTAGTCACCTCTGTAAGGGGTGCCTAGCTCCAGGTTAGGAACAGCAGGATCCTATGAAGACTGGTATTTACTGGTGGTTGTGCGCTGCACGAAGCACCTTGCAGCAAACGCTCACTTACATAAACCAGAAGCTAAACAAAAAAACTTGGCATTACAGGAGATAGGGTAACTTTTGAGCATCAGTCAACTCACGTCTCATGGCTAGGCGGAGCCAGAGTATAATTTCAAGTGTTCTAACACCCTGTTTTGTAATAGCAGTCATTAACTCACCATGACATACTATAATAAAAAAAATGAAGAGAATTAGACTTTCAGTGTAGTCCAGCTCTCTTCCTACTCACAATAGTCATAGGCTTTCCAAGATAGCTACCTTCCTTTCAATATTGTGTGTTCTGCAAGCAGAAACAAGCTAATTTAAAAGCATTCAAGTTTCTTTCTTTTCTCTATTTCTCCATTGTCCATACTGCTCCAACATCAACCCACAATCTACTCTCATTTTCAAGTGATGCCAACTCACTTCTTGGGCTGCCTGGCAACAACAGTTTTATTTAACTTGCAAACCTTCCCTCAATCGACATACTCCCTTCCTCCACTACTCAAGAATGTGTGGAATAGCTGGTGCTATTTATCTTTGTTTTGCTAAAGACTTTCACAAGTTGCTAAAAAAAATTCACCAAAATACAACCTTGAAGCAAACATGTACTTCCATACATTTTTAAGCCTTGTAATGAAATTGGGTTCACAAAGTATGTGCCTCTCGAAGTATGTGTAATGGCCTTCTAAACTCTGAAGAGAACGTACAATATAATTATATGGAGAGATAAGCAGAAGGCTTTATATATTATATACATGCACATATATGTGAAAAGCCAAGCTGTCACAGTTTAAAATGGTAAATTTAAAATACCTTAAAATGGTAAATTTAAAATACCTTAAAATGGTAAATTTAAAATACCTTAAAATGGTAAATTTAAAATACCTTAAAATGGTAAATTTAAAATACCTTAAAATGGTAAATTTAAAATACCTTAAAATGGTAAATTTAAAATACCTTAAAATGGTAAATTTAAAATACCTTAAAATGGTAAATTTAAAATACCTTAAAATGGTAAATTTAAAATACCTTAAAATGGTAAATTTAAAATACCTTAAAATGGTAAATTTAAAATACCTTAAAATGGTAAATTTAAAATACCTTAAAATGGTAAATTTAAAATACCTTAAAATGGTAAATTTAAAATACCTTAAAATGGTAAATTTAAAATACCTTAAAATGGTAAATTTAAAATACCTTAAAATGGTAAATTTAAAATACCTTAAAATGGTAAATTTAAAATACCTTAAAATGGTAAATTTAAAATACCTTAAAATGGTAAATTTAAAATACCTTAAAATGGTAAATTTAAAAAACTGCCACCAATATTCAGCACCATTGCTTGTAATAAAAAGCAGAAATCAGAACTCGGAGTTCTAAATTAAAGGCGAAAAAGAAGCAATGAAGACACTATCCAGTGACAGTGATTTCACACTCCTTGTTTCCTTGTTTTTGCTAGAACAATCCAGACAATTTGGCGTCACGTGTGGTAATGCGTGCCATGATCCACAAGTACATGTTCTTAACAGACTGAGATTCTAGAAACAACAGCACCATAAGAAACTGTTTAATTCATGACAGCTTATCTCAGAAAGAAGACTTCAGACAAAAAGACAAAAGATCTCAAAAATATGCAGCTAGAGAATGGAAAGAGAAAAGGTCAAAAAGAGCCCAAGTACTTATTGTGGACAAACAGAACTATACCAAAACCTAAGAGAAATACCTGCTCGTATAGAAATCACAAAGGAGAGGAACACAGCCTCAACACCCATTTTGGTTTCCAGGAGAATGGGAAGTTGTAGGTCAACATCACAGTGGCAAATTAAGCCTCCTAGCAGAGGGAGTCATTAAGTCCTATGCATGCCAGGATCCCCGTAAAGGCAGAACATTATGAAGGAATTACATTGCCTTAAGGTAATCCGAGTTAAAAACATTTTTTCTAAGGGTACACTGGTTAGCAAGTTTTATACCCCAGAACAGAAAGGTGCAATTCAGCACATCCTAAGAGACAAACTTTGGGTTCCCCACCTCCAATTCAGTTTCCAGCAGGAACGTGGTATATACAGCTTGCCTTGTATGCATTAAAAGGTTTCCAGCTGAGGACTTTACTGCTCATTCACAGCTACTCAGTGCTGTATACCAACTTTACTGTCAAGCACCTCTCTTTCAAGTGTGGAACAGAAGATCCAGGCACAGAACTTTACAAGCGAACACCAAATCTGCAGAGTCTGTATTACTACAATTATGCTTGTTTTGGTGAAAATGCAACCTGCTTGCAGATTATCTGCTGTATTTACCTACCTGCATACTTCCCAAGACCTGTCATTTTCATCAGCAGAAAACCTACACCAAAAAGTCACTTTCCTTTCTGCTATGCACTTTACACATGGCAATTACATCTATCACTGTGGTATCTGGTTATAAAGATTAGATACCACAGATTAGAGATGTGGGACAGTTCCTGGGAAGTGAAGTGAATGCTTAAGCTTGCAAATCATTTTCTGCTTCCTTTTTGCTTGCTTTGATTTTTTTCATTGCTTTCTCAGTTTTGTTTTACCTTTTCCTCTCTCCCTCTGGCTTTTCTTTGGACAAGGGAAAGGTAATATTCCACCAGCTCTGCTCTCATCGGGCAGCAAATAACACTTCCTCACCCTCTCCTCAAGGAAGCATTAGTAGCCGTCTGCAAGAGAACATGAACATATTGGCTAGAGCATTAAGACTCCAGCAGAGAAAGAATTACTTAACTTGAGCAAGCATAAGCAGCCAGCTAGCACATGCCAGAGTAACGTTTTCCTCATCAAACCTAGTACTTCAGAATATATTAGATTACGCGTGCTAACAGAAAAGTACTGGTCTATCCCTGTTCAGACAAATCCTAACATACCAAAGCATTCAGCTATCTTGGGGCTGTGGACTGTGAACTTCTCATGATTCTTTGCTCTTTCTCAAGAGCTGCCAAGTGTATAAACTGTTCCCATTATTTACTCACAGATTAACAGTTGGCAAATTGGTCCCAGGGAATCACTGAAGAATTTTCCTTATAACCATTTCCCTTGCTTTAAGAAAAAGAAAAAAAAAAAGCCAAGCACACAACGCCTCCCACCCACCCCCACCCCCAGTCCTGAATGAATGTGAGAACTTCCTGCACTCAGAACAGCATGAATAGACCTGGCAAGTAGTCAGGGAGATAGTACAGGCCCATGAATGCTCTGAATTCAGCTTCTGTGCTGCCGCTAAATTAAAGGAATTCAGGAGCCTCACAAAGGCTTGGTTATTTAATTATATTATAAAATAAAAGGCTGAATCCATTAGACAGCACGCGAAAGGAACCCCTTCCCAAGTGCCTGCGCGGAGCACGCAGCCCCGGTGCCTTGGCCCAGCCTTCTCCCTCTCCTCAGGGTAAGCCACCACCGGGCCCTGCCAGCATCCAGAGGAGATGGCGATGGCACTGGAGTACTGTCCCACCTGCGGAGACCAGTCTTCGCTAGTCAGATTGCTGACAAGCCAGGCTTCCTTACCATGTCCATTTTTCACCTTTGCTCTTCATTTACTGGGAAACTCGCGACCTTTCCAGGCAAAGCCTGGAACAACACTGGCACTGTACCTTCACCCCCAACTAGATTTATGCTGCAGCATTCAACAGATCCTCGTTTCGCCTCAGCAAAAATTAAAGCACACACATGGTAACAGGAATAACTACCGTGAGATTTTAAAACCTCTACTTCTTTCCACAAGATGAAGGGACTGCAGCACCTCTCCTATGAGCAGACGTGAAAGAGCTGGGGCTGTTCAGCCTGGAGGAGAGGATGCTTGGGATGCAGGTGACTGAGCACTGGTGTAGGTTTCCCAGAGAGGTTGTGGAGTCTCCTCCTTGGAGGTATTCAAATGTTGCCCGGACATGGTTCTGGGCAACCTGCTCTAATTGGCCTTGCTTGAGCAGGGGGCTGGATCAGATGACCTCCAGAGGTCCTTTCCAACCCTCAGCCGTTCTCTGACTGTGCAGGAAAATGAGAATGAGACAGGATGAGAACAGCACATGCAGATTAGAGTGACCCAGAGCACAGCGTACTCATTCTCAAGGTTCAGCAAGCCTTGCTTATGATTCAGGAACTCAGCCTGTTACCTGACATCTCTACTGATAACAGCACCTGGTCCTCATGCCTTAGCAGAAAGATGCCAGCCATCCACCGACTCACATCAATTGGAAATGCTCAGACTAGTGGCCATGACGATACTGCTTAATGAGACTTCTAACTATCTACGACCATGCTTTTCATAACCTAGCAAGAAAGGGAAGCAAACAGATATTCACATTCAAAGCAAGAAAGCCAGGCATGCTTGTCTGTGAACAGACACCCACTGGGGTATATTCCTCTGAGCGTGAACTGCCAGAAGGACCAAAGTAACTCCAGCACTGCGAAGCAAATGCTCAAGAGAGTCCAACAAGCCAAAACAGGACATTTATGTGTAAGACAAGGTCTGCATGATCTTTCATTAGGGAAATAGCATAGTATCATTATCTCCTTGCTACTGAGGATGAAGACACGACAATATTCAGACATTCCTACTACAAAAAGATTAGTGGGCATTAACTTTATGCCATGTCATTTGCTTTGGTATGGGCAGCATCTACATTAGGTAAGGAGGTTAGACAATCTCCGACCATCTTTGGATGCCTACACGTTTTGCTGCAAACCAGTATAGCCATGTCTACAGAGAAAGGTTCGAAGGATTTTCAAACGAGTATATGCCCTACATGTTTAGAAAAATCAGGGAATATGAGCTACAAAAGAGCTCAGCAGAAGTGCCAGCAACAACACACAGAGTGCCAAGACACAATGGCCAAAGGACCTATGGAAGACAGTCTCCAATAACACCTCTGATTAAGGCTTGTCAATATGAGAAGACTTGAAGGCACAATACCGTGTCTGGAAAGGCAATTCACCAACTCTTTAAGCGTGATAAGCTTAAGAACCTTGCAGAATGAAGACAAAGGCATAAGGAAACGAAATGAAATGAAACAAAATGAAGACGTATAGGCATAAGGACAGGCACCCCTATTGAAATTACAGCTGTTTTTGCATTTAGCGTCAAGTACACATACGCAATCTCCTCCTGGACAGAAGTCTGCAGTTCCCAGAACCTGCTTTCCAGGAATACATCCTTTCACAGGGTTACAAGAGGAGACTAGACTTGTTCTGTAGCATATTCCTCAGCAGTACCTTCCTTCACAATTCAGAAAGGACAGTGATTGCTAACTGCATTTTTTAACTTGACCTGTTGAATGTACTCAGCTTAGCTGGTGACAGCAAGTAGGAGAGCATTGCCAAATGCTCAAACTCCTCCCTGGTTGTTGTACACACTCCTAAAAAGTATAAGCATTTCTGAAGTGCTGCATGTAATACCACTGTTTACAAGTCAGTCTGATGTTAAAAATTCAATACACCCAGTTTTAGGTTCAAAGATTTTAACAGCATGAATTCTTCTACTATCAGCCACAATTCTTACTACGTGTGATTAAGCTTTTTTCTTTCTTTCTAACCAGTTTACAAACTCTTCTCATAGAAAAGCACTTTGAGAACAATATACAGGCTACAACCTTTGCCTCAAGATCCTATATTTGCAAGAGATGCACTGCTGTGTAAAGAACATACATTTGACACAATTTTTTTATATTTGAATTTTTCTACATGCTTGTTTCTGTAATAAAAGGTAAAATATACCTTAAACTCCTTTAAAGGTCTGTTCTACCTGCTACATCATTGCCAGATCCTACACTGTTAACACACAGACACAGCAATTTTGTTGTAGCTATGTACTGTGACTTTCTGGAGAAAATTTTACTTGTTTTGGCAGCCCCACATTGCCTACGCTATAATGAACGCTCTTCTCCACAATAACTCAGTGGCACTGTTTTTTACACAGACTCATAGATGCATGGAAAAGTAAAAAAAAAAACAAAGAGCCATACTGATAAGTATCTGTTGCAGAGAAACACCCTAAGATATTGAAAAACTAAAAGTTTTCTTGTACAAAATTAACGAGTTGGTAAATACAGCCAAGAATGCCCCAAAACTTCCTGCAGAAAAAGAGCTAAGCTGCATATTCTGGGCTAAAAGGATCCCTCACTCCCACGGTACAATATATGCTATTTGCCATCAGTACAAAATATGCTTCCTATTAATGCCAAACTGAAGAAGCAAGAGATGCTGAAACTGCTCACACTCCAGTGGAGCATTATACAAAGAATCACAACACACAGTGTCACAAATTAAATACATATAATATATACCCCAGGCTCTAGTAGACAGTTTTCTCTGGACACTTATTTTGGCACTGACAAAAGGGATATGACTTAGTCCACTGCAGACTACAAAGCCTCTTAATCTTTTTGCTATGATATCTAGCAATACTGATCTGCGTATTTTCACTCTAGGTTTTATTTATGAAGGAAAAAGCTGGAACCTGATAAATAAACGAGGATCTTTTACCACATGGATTCAGAAAACAAACATCCCAAAAGATATTTCTTACAAGAGACATTCCCAAGATGGAATCTGCAAATCAAAAGAAAGCAAAATAATGTAATGTAGTCTTCTCGTATTAGCAGGAATTAAAGTTGTCACTTGATTAAGAAGATTAAAGAGACACGAACCAAGCAGTCCTTAGTGCTACAGTCTAATCTCAAGTGGAATGAATACACTTACACAGATGATTCCATTGTTCTTGAAGTTATGAAATGGAAAAACTTTCTCTATTTAATAGCCTGAAATGTATCACATTAATCTTCAGTTGATTCACATGGAAGATAGAGACTTTGGATTCTATTTTGGTTGATACAGACAGGAGACGTGATTTTCATGCCACCAAAAGAGAAGAGATAAGACACGTCCACAGCCACTTCACAGCGTTTGGACACTTCAAAGAGTTCAGATTCCCATTTTCAGCCAGTCCTTCCTTTTGTTAGCTACAACACCCAAGAGGGAAAAAAAAGAAAAGTTAGCTACTTGCTTGGAAAGGATAAAAGCTCTGGTCTACTTCTAATCTTTAAATTTTAATCGACACAACCACACTCTGAGCTCTACACTTTCACCAAGCCAGTATATTAAAAATCCTCAACTCTGTGACTGAAACAGGAAAAAAAATCCCTGTCATATAATTACAACAGTCTCCTGACGGTATTTCGGAGAACATTAAGTTGCACCTCCTGCACACATGATTAACTTTACTTTTAGAAACATCCCGTTTGCAACTTGCAAATTATTCTGCTTTTGTGTTTGTAACCTTGTGGTATTGGTATAAGAAACCAAAAGCTCCTAGCCTATTAAATTCAGTACATTATACCTGCAAGCCTTCTTCCAGGAGTTTCACACTTCATTCATAACAGGCTTTGTCATTACATTTTGTATTATACCAGGCAAGCTTTATAGCATGAAAGCCAAATACATGTAGATGCAGTAAGCCAATAATGACACACAATATTAGGCTGTCTCAGATATAATTAAGTTTCATAAATAAAATGACTGCTCACTGAGACTGTTGTCCCCTAGAGGTCTGTTTGTCCTAGTAAGTAATATACAATAGAAGGAAAAATATGTTCCTCCATCATTTACAATTTGAGTCAGTAAGCATCATAAAATATCTGGTGATAAACAGTCACTTGTAGACCTGACCAACCATCCGACAAATGAGCAGACTGCACATACAGCTAAATTTGTTGCTTGCAGGACTCTCCTCACCAGGCCAGTGCTACTGCATATTATCTGCTTTTAAAAGGCTAGAGAAAATCAGACAGGAGGAAAAAGCAAGCGTTTGAGACAACAAAATGTCATCGCATAGCATTCTGATGAGGAAACTTGCTGTCTAGTTAGAAACTTACTTGTTTCAAGGTAGCTCTAAAACCGAGGAGAGCTCCTTACAGACCATCCTACGGCTTATATGAAAGCAAAATCATTGCTAGTAAGAACTTCAAGCTTTTCTATACCGTTTATTTTAGAGCAAATAATAGGCTGAACTGGGCATAGTTATTGTTTAAAGAAGCATGCAGCTCTTTGAAAGGAAAGGACTTGGTTTTATGCTCATCAACTGAAGGTGCCTGAATCGCAGGTTTTGTTCTCCTCGAATGCTGCTTCAAAAATTCTCTCCTCACCAGAGCACACATTCAAAAGAGGAGTGGCCTACTACTTATCTTAATTGCAGGTCTTACTATCTCTTTCTCTTTGGGCACAAAGATTCAAAAATTGAACAAACAGGAAGAGAAACTGCATTCAGATTACATAATTAGGTTTATGTAAATTGCACCTACAGCCTAGGCTCCTGAACTTCAAAGGCATTCCAGCTCCTCATTACTCCCTTGGAACAAGGCCCATTGTTTTGTTTTTATTTAAATAAGTTGGCATGGCACCCCCAGTGCTCGCAGATGATAGCAACCGGTTAATGCAGCAATTATGTTTTTTCTGAGAATTACGAACACAACTCGGTGGCTGCTGAAGTTGGTTTGAAGATCCCTGTTGCCACTGGACAAGGCAACAAGCAGGTAATGGCCTATGAAGTTCAAAGGGCCAAATGTACCTTTGGCCCACGAAAAATTCGAGTTAAACTTTAAAAGACTTCTCCACTCTAGTTGGATGTTTGCATCTACATCTCTTACACAACTTCATTTCATTTTCCTTCTGAGAACTAAGCTAGATAAGACTGGACAGAAAAATTCCCCGAAACTTCATATTTTAAATCAATATGTAAATGGTTATTCCTAACTGTCAAATCAAGGAACACACAGCTAGTTCGGCAATGAGTATTTTGAGCATCCCTCCAAATAAGTCAAAGCCAGCTGGAAGAAATTTTACTTCCCCATCAACAGAAAAAGCTTCAAAGACGCTATGCAATGTTGTAAAATTAAATGACTCTTCACTCCAGGAGGTCTTTTTTCTTGATTTAACAGTTGTCATTGGTAAACAAAATGTTCTTCAAAGAATAATTGTTGCCCCTTAAATAATGGGGGGTAAAGGGGAATAACAACAACAACAAAAAAAACAGTGCAAGAGATTCTGCAACATTCCCATTCTTCCACATACTTTAACCACAACCACAAGAGCAGAAAGTCTCAGCAGTAAAACTAAAAGGGACAGGTCTGTCTAGCTAGCTAGCTAAATAGGGAAGCAAGAAGAATCCAGATTGTGGCAACCAACACATAAAAACTGGACTATCGACCTACATAGCTAAAGGATTCTGCATGACAGTGGCAGGGGGTATGGAAGGGGACACCATGCCCATACTATCTTAGAGAAAAGACACTGAACTATGATCACTGCCAGCGCACACCAAAGTGGGTGTGACAACCAAATACCACAGAACATTGTTTTTACTATTAATTTTGCCTACCTGAAATCCTGATTGGTATTTCAACTGGATACTGTAGCACTACTCATTTGCTACCCACATATGCCTCTCCATGCTGTTAGGACAGCTGCTGCATTTCAAGAGGCAAGTGATGCATATCATAAAAAGTGATGCTTTGCATGTAACATTTTATCACGTAACAGACATAGAAAAGTAAATAAAGAGTCAATTAAAATACACCATAAATAAAAAGATTTAAATCTGAAATTATCTAATACCTAAGATGGCTTCAGTGTTTAGCGGCAATTAATTGGAAGACATTCAACAAGAATGTCACTAGTTACTTTTGGAAAATTCTCCGTTAAGATAGCATAATTGGTCAAATGCCAACCCAACTGGGAAAAATATTCTACAGCAAATAATTTATTTTATAGTGAAAAATATAAAAATTTTTCTCTCCAAAAAGGTAGCGCTACAGCTAACACAACAGAAAACCTATCTGAAGGGCAAAAATTACACAAAGAATAAAACCAGGGGGACTGTTGGGTGAAGCAGAAAGCTAAAAATCTAGAATTTTCACAAGAACATTTTCTGACAAGATTTGCAGTGCTTAACTACCTCAGATCTATACACAATTCAGTCATTACCATGCAGCTGGAATTTCAACTTCGGTTTCCAATCTTACTCATGAGTATCATAAGGAAGAGATTGTTGATTATTTTTAAATGAGGATGTTGCGTCCCTGTGAAGTTTCTTAAATATCTTGTTAAAAGCTAAGTGTTTCAGAACTCCTGTCTTAAAGCCAAATCTAGAAAAAAAAAAGTTAAGACATCCACTCTTGAGTTTAAATCTTTTTAGCTTTTTACAAGGGTTGGTTGCATTTCTCTCAAACATCTTTGAGAAGGAAAAAATAAGCCAGAGTTACACAGCCAAGATAGTGATGCTTACAAAACAAACTTTAGTACTTCCGCCCCTTCTACTTTGGTTGGCTTACCCAAACAAACTGCGACTGACTCCAAGCATCAAAGTCTATTCCATTTGAATACACAGAAATGCAAAAAAATAAAAAAAACAAAACAGACCTCACAAAAAAAATAAAAAATTTAGAGATAAATGCAACATTCAGTGCTCTGGGTCTAAGAATAAAATTAGCAGGCTATTTCAGACATACAGCTTCCCATAGTGCAAATCCCCACCTGCGTAAAAGTTCTAAAATACAGCAATAAAATTACGTTGAGGGAAGCTGAAAACAGACACATGCAGAGATTTTACCATCTCACCTAAAATGCCAGTGTGCCACATCAATGAAATAATTTCACAGCAATGAAATAATGAAACATTGAAGAGTTAGTCAAAGCATCTTTGCATTTACTGTCCAAGGCAAATAGAAAGCTACAAGTCATTTTTACATTTGTTTTGCCTTTTTTTTTTTGTCTACAGATTGACACACTAATAACTTAAACAGTTAATTCAAAATGAGAATCCCTTAAGCCCACTGGAAAATACAGCTGTTAGCACTCAAGGTACAGGTTCCCTCCAAATTAAATGGAGGAGGGTAACAAGAAACACTCTAGGATTTCTCTCTAAGCTTCTGTTCTGTGAAATTGCATATGCATATACTCTAACTGGCTTTCTTAGGCATGTTTCCTACCTCTTCCTCTTCCAGAGGCCCACCAGGATAACAAAGAAATCTCTCTTTACATTGTTTCATTAAACCACAAACTAATTTTCAGTAGATCAGAAGCACACACCAGTTTCTAACACTGTTTCAAATTAGTGGTTGCTTTTTTGTTGTTGTTTTGGTTTTTTGTACTATTCAGTAGTACCTTCCAAGAACCATGTAGCGCTTTAGATGCATAGCAGTCTGCCAGTGTCCTAACAGAACAGATGGACGTTCTTAATTGCACAAAGGCTTTTAGGTGTATCAACAGTGCCACGATCAAGAGGATCTTTATGTATAGTTTCAGAAAGAAAAAAAGAAGGAAATAGCTGGTGAGATAGAGGGATAGTATCGAAACACTTAAAAAGGATGGAAAAAAAAAAGGAAAAGGAGAATGCTGCACTCCATGCTGCAGCAGTGAGGAAATGCAGCTCCTGGGTGCACCAGTTTAGGTACCATATATTTAGTACATATAGTAACTTACGTATATGACACTGAAATCTCCCATGTTGATACTTCACAAGTACTTAAGTTATGGATGCTAGCCAGGAGCACAAGAGAATTTAAAAGCCGCAAGACCCATTGTGCTTAACAGGTGTTACATACCAAGGCTCAGCTGCAAGTCCCACCAGCGTTCCAGCTTTATCTGCTGGGCTCCTCCTGTGCAGGAGGACAGCCGAGGAGCACTCGCAGCCCCCGAGCCTCAGGAAATCGCCTGCCTTCGAGAGACCCCCTTCCGACTGGGGCTCGATAAGCACAAGGCTATTGCTGCCCACGGGCAGGTGGAGCAAGCCCAGCACCGCAGCCATTTTACACTTCCCTGCGGAACAGGGCTGGAAATGTCCCCTGTTTGGCCACACCAAGACCGCCTGCTCGGATTCAATGTCGTTGAAATGAGATGAAAACTTCCCAAAGTGGGAAGTTTTCGGTATTGCTTCCCCTTGCAGGAAATGCAAACACATAAATGATTACAAGGTAAACAGGGCGTATAGACAAGTCACGCAGGGAAGAGAAAGAAAATCAGGATCATGGCAGCCCCAGGCAGAGGTTATTTTTCCTTTCGGTTTCAGACAGTTCGCACACCGAGACCTCACCTTTCCAATCACAGCTGTAGAAAAAGACATCCAGTCACAATAAGGAGAACTATTTTTTCACTTTAAACGGGATGCTGGATCTCAGAACTACGTCGATGCTCCAAAGGCAGAAGCTTCTCTGCAGCACAGCTGTTGTCCTACCCCAAGTTAAAAAACACGTCTGTCTTTGGCACGTTTCCCTCCCTTAAACATCAGTCATCTTGAATCGAGTTTACCAACGTATTAAATAGCTGAACTGAGCTATTCACCAAGTAGTGCAGCAAACGGCTGGTGATTCAACAGATGTCATCTTCCAGAGCTCAGCACTGCCTGGCCTACAGTGTTTTCACTTAACCCTAAGCATCCAAAACCCTGTCTCCATCCATACAGCTGGAAGCCTTCATGTGACCCCAATTGCCAAGCATGCTTTTAAAAAAATTTCTTAGACCACCACAAATGATCCTGCTGGTAGATCTTCCCACCTTTATCTCCATGCTGGACAGACCAACATTTTATGTAACCAACTCTAACACAGGTCTGGATGGGTTTCTCCTCACAGCTCGAGGAGAGCAAGAAGCCTCTCTTCCGAGAGAGAACCTGACAGCCAGTTGCAAAATTAACACCCCTAATTACATCTGGCATTCCTTAGTACTCTGCCCATAGGCAAGCATCTCCTGCAAAGTGATATATTTGATGACACCAGCAGGTGCAGAAGCCCTATGTCACTTCAAAGAGCAGACGATTTACTGACAGCCCAGTGCCAGAATCACAAATAACATCACCTTGAGGTCGTAAAACAAAAAAGCCTCAAACATCCATTGTCCTGTACCAGTCTTCAAGATCAAGATCAAATTGCTCATGCGGCTCGCCACGTAAATGCTCCGGAGCACAGCACTGAATAGAATTCCCCACTCGCTTCTGACCTGAAGTCTCAAAACAAGTCAGCCGTCCTGCAGTTTTTAAGTGACTAGATTGGTGCATTAGCCCGTTTTTCCTTCGACATGCAAATTATAGAGAAGGCAAGGCCACGGGGAGAAGTTATGTTTTACAAGAATTATTTTTACAGAGCAATAAGGAATACTATAACTTGTTTTCGAGAGGCCTTCTGGATCACAGCCACTCTTATGGTTTTAGGAATAGTTTAGTAAGTCTGACCTAATCGGTCTCCCAGCTACAATATCATGGCTGTAATTGCACTATGGATTCCTACACAGTTCCATAACCAGTCAAGTATCTCAGCAGAAAGCTATTTAACCATATCCTTTTAAATAGAGATTAAGCATTTCAAACTTTGAAGACAGTATATTTTCTTGAGACAGATTTCAACAGAGGGAGAAGTTGACACGCGCAATTAGCCACTAACGTCCAATTCTGCTCAAACTGATGTTAGAGGGAGCAGAATCAGATCCTGAAATCTGTAAGGAATGTTGTTTCAGCAACAGCATCATCTCAGAGCAAGGCTCAGTCAATAGACTGAAGAAATCAACCGCACGCTCACAGTAAGAAAAGTAGGGGAGATACCAAAATAAATACGCGCTAACCACATTTTGAAGCGAGTCAAAACAGCATACAAGAAGGACTCTTACATTCCTAGTGTCACATTTTATTTTCTGGGACGTTTAAATTTGGAATGCTGCATTTAAAGAACAGGCATTTCATTTACAGAATGTTTGCGAACAGCTAAACATTAAGAAAGCTATTTTGTCACAGTGAAAACCCTGATGCTCTGCAGTTCTAGTTATTTTTTTCTAAAATGCTTTTTTTTTAAACAGATGACAACTAGAGAAATCACCGACATACAGTAATCACTGAAATCATTGGCTATATCGCGTTACCTTGTTCAGAATTTTTAACATCACGTTTCAGTACTGAAATCTTCCAGTTTTAAAGCTGTCTCTCCCCAGAAATAGAAAAGCCCAGAAGTCACCAACAAGCTCTCTCCTCTCCCCACTTCAAGGGGATTAGACAAAAGAATTCTTTTTAGAAGCAGTGCAATAAATCCAGCCTAGGTTTATGCCATTTTACATCAGTACAAGGCCAGAATCACCAAATCCTGCTGAGACAGCCTGCAGGAAATTACAGGGATAGAGATGCTAGTTGTTCTCTATCCATTGGGACAAGCCAGTCTGCTTAAACCAATGAAGTCCGGGGCAAACAGGAAATCACTGTTTGAAAGCATTCCTTAGGGTATTCCTGGAGGATCATTTATCAAAAAGGTACTTCTCCTAACCAAAACACCCTGACTTTCGGGCCAAAACACACTCCCCTTTCCAAGTCTAATTTGATGTGCATTCTTTAAGTCTTCCTCCTTCCCCCCCCTTTCATCATCCGGTAGGAAAAAAAAAATTACAATAAGGAAGCCGAGAAGTTGCCAAGACAGTTATAGAAAATCAGTATGATGACACGTCGATAATATTTTCTTAGCTCTTTTTGGATGGTCCGGTACATTAGATGCTGGAACCACTCTGCTACGAGCACCTGATCGCAGGTGTTTTAGATGTTGATCACAGATCCCCCCAAAGAGATAAAATTTCAAAAAAAACACTGCACTTTTGAAGTGCAGAGACATACTGCTTAGTATATGAAATTGCGTAACAGATTTGCATTCATTTAATTGTATGTGTTCTTATAGATTTAAATTTCTATTTAGAAGTCTTGTACAAGGAAGTCCAGAACACATGAACTATGTTAGCAGTCGAGACACTAAAATAAGACAGTTGGAACAGCTGCATTGAGCAGATAGAATTAATCACTTAATGCATAAAGGCTACATGCAAACAGGCTTAACTGTATAGAAGGCTTAGCTATGTTTTCTGATTGTATTTTCTTTAGAACGCATCCTGTTGGGAAAGGAGGCACACGGTCGCCCCATTTTGAAACGTGCCCATGCATTCCCACTGGGCTGTGGGAATGGAAATAATGGAAGCAGCATTCCTTCCAACACCACCTGCTGAACTCCACCCTCACCAGCACGGCCAAAGCAACACGCAGACCACCCTCAGCACCTGAAAAAAAGATTTTATCTCCTTTCTGACCCCAGCACATCTAACCTTCTCCTGTCGTTTCCTTGACCAAGCACCACTTGTGCTGGGGTCATTAATACAGCTAACCTAGAAAACTGAAGAAAAGAGGAATTGACCGCTCGCCGTCACTCCCACATTCTCTTCTGAATAAGAAGGGGCACTCATGCAGTGTACCGCTCTCCCTCCCGGCCTGCCATTACCGCCTCTATTTTACATCCACAGGAATTCACTAGAGGGAGGAATCTCAGTATTTTTAGCATTAAAGCGCTGAATTCTCACGGTTCAGTGGAGTACCACTCTGTTAAGCCAGCCCTGCGAGGGAAAGTCATTCGCTGCTTTACCAGCGGGACCTGATCTTTGGGTACTACATTGACCTATTCCAGAGGAAAACTCACTGGGTATTTGAACACTTTGCTGGACATTAAACACTCCCCTCCTCGGAGGGCTGGACGAGACAGTTAAAACCCAAGGAGCTCCAAGACGACAATAGGTATTTTTACCAAGCAATTCAGCCGACACAGAAGATATTTTTAAAGCACTACAAAACGGCAGCGTTGCGTAACGGCAACGTGGGAGCTAACTTTCCCACCCAACGCTCCCCACGTTCTGTACCCAAAGTCGCCTTGGCGAGGCCGCGTTTGCAAGCTCCTGCCTTTTATGCTCAAGGTTTTGACAGCCCGTTTCCAAAGGCTACGTCCCGCGTTTGGCACGCTTCCGCTGCTTACAGCCTCAATCCCTGGGTGAAGCCCTGCACCTCTGATAAACAGCGAGCGATGAAACCCAAAGCGCGAGCGATGCGGGAGGCTGAGCAGAGGGCTGCGCTCGCAGGACGGAGCTGCGAGGAGCCCCTTTCTCTAAGCAGCCCAGCTCAGGAGGGCTATGGGGCGACGCAATTTAGGGAAGGCAGGGCTGCAAAGCGCTGAAACCCTACGAGCGCAGAACCCCACGGCGGCCTCAGGCCAGCACCTGCAGCCGCCGTTCACCCTCCCAGCCCGGTGTAACCCCGACGGGGCGCCCCGGGCTGCCCCCCCCCCGTCCCGACGGCGGCGTCTCACCGGCGTAGAAGCGGATGAGGCAGCCGGTCTCCGCGTCCATGCCCTCCTCCTGCACCCGCCACAGGTCCCGGTAGCCCAGCTGGCAGAGGTAGTCGTTCTGGAGCTGCAGCGGCTTCTCGTGGGCCTCCAGCCGCCGGCTGGTCTCCCCGTGCAGCTGCACGTAGAGGGCGGGCGGCCCCGACGGCGGCTCCCGGCCGATGGCTTCGCCCCCCGGAGCCCCCCCGGCCCTCGGCGGCTCCCCCGGCCCCGGGGGGCTCCGTGCCGGCCCCGCGGCCTCCCCCGCGCCGTCGGGGGGCGCCGGCTCCGCTTCCAGCTCCTCCGAGGAGGACGAGCCGCCGCCGCCGCCGCTGCTGTAGGGGTCCAGGCGGTCGGAGACGCTCTCGGCGCTGGGGCTGAAGCTCTCCGTGTCGGAGCCGGCCGGCCCCAGCTCGCCCAGCAGCGACGGGCAGGACAGCGGCGGCCCCGCCAGGTACAGCTCGCCGGCGGGGGGCGGCGCCGCGGGGCTCCGCTCGGAGGGCGCCGGGCTCGGCCTGCCGCCGGCCGCCTCGCTCTCGTCGGCGCTGCCGTCCCCTCCGGCTGCCGGGGCCGGCCCGCTCCGAGCTCCCCGGCGGCTCCTCGGCCTCTCCCCGGCCGCTTCGGGCGGGGGTCTCCGCTGCTGCGGAGGAGCGGGAGGAGGAGGAGGCGGCGGCGGGGGCGTCGCAGCGCCCGGCTTGCCCGGCACCCGCACCACGCCGCTGCCGCCGCGGTGCCCCAGCTGCTGCAGGCGGGCGGCCACCTCGTCGGCCGTGGTGTCCAGCGTGCAGAGCACCGGGCGCAGGTAGCAGGCGGCGTGCCGCTCGTAGACGTGCACGCAGCCCCGCCGCACGTCCCGCCGCACCCAGTCCCGCTCCGGGGGCTGCAGCGGCTGCAGCTGCCGGGGGGGCTTGGGCAGCAGCAGCAGCGCCTTCCTGTCCAGGCTGCGGGTGCCCGCCGGGGCGGCCGAGGAGGACGAGGAGGAGGCGGAGAGGTTCCTCTTCAGCCTCCCCCGCCGCAGCAGCAGCGAGTTGGCGGCGCCGGGGGTCGCCAGCACGGCGGGGGGCGCCGAGCCGCCGCCGCCGCCGCCTCCACCACCACCACCGCCGCCGCCGCCGCCGGCCGCTCTCCTCCTCCGCGGGCCGCCGCTCTCCGCCCGGCTGCCGCTGCCCGGCGGGCTCTTGCCGGGCTCTGCCCGCCCGCCGCCGGCCGGCGGGGCGTCTCCGGCTCGCTGCTCCATCGCCTGCTGGAAGGGAGCGGGGGAAGGAGGGACGCCGCGTCCCGGCGGGGCTCAGGGCTCAGGGCGCGGCGGGCAGCGCAGCTCCGCGCAGGGGCCCCCGCGCCGCCCGCCTCAGCCCCAGCCCCGCTCCCCGCCCGGCGCCGCCGCCATTAGGGAGGGAGGGCGGGAGGGAGGGCGGCGGGGAGGGGAGGGGCGAGGGACGAGGGGAGGGGGAGGACGCCTCATGAATATTAATCAGCCCGCCCCGGTGACGCCACCGCTGGGGGGGTGGGAAATGGAGTCCGGTGGGGACTACAAGTCCCGGCAGCGCCCGCTTGGGGGGGGGGGGGGAACACGTTGAGGGAGGGAGAGAGAGCGGCCCGCTCGCTGCTCGGTTTAAAAAAATATTCCCGGTCTTTGCCCTGCTCTCGGTAGCTGTGTTCCCGAACTGTTGTCGGGAGGTTTCGCTGGAACAGCTGAGCTAGGGAATCCGCACGGCGCGGGGGACTGAGACCGGTGCCAGGTCGCCCTCAGTCGGTGCCGAAGGGTGGCCGTTGGCTAACGGTCCGCCTCGGTGTGCTGAGGGGGTTTCACGGCTTCACCGGCCCTAATGATCCTATAATTACATGGTTCTGTGATTCCGTGACCAGCCGTCCCCTCTCGGTTCAGTCAGAGTGGGCTCAGGAGCCGAGCACCGAGCCTGGGCGATCTCTCCTCACAGATGGGATGCAAGGGGACATAAAAATGCATGGGGCACATTTATACAGTAAGTACATGCACACACACACACAGAGAACTGCTTTGTGAGAAGGTTCACAGAGAAAAAGGTTCAGCATTGCTAGCCTGTCACTGTAATTCATTGCTAAAACTACTGAAAATATGTATTTCAGACCCTAAAACTACTGAAATACTTCCTAAAAATTGTTTAGGAGCAGCGACCAGATACCAACACTTCCCCCAAAATCTGATTTTAAGTTAATTACTGAAAAGATAAATTACAATCAGATAAATGAGTTTTCACACCATAAGGACATAACACTATTTATTTGGAGAATTCTCTTACACTCCTGAGGATGTTTTAGCTGAGTAATGTAGGTTGGACAGGGCTGTAACTGCTTGAGATCGTTCCTTTTTAATACGTTTTGTAAAATCACAGCAAAACGTCTTGCCAGATACTCATCAGAAATGCTATGGGCTGCAGCAAAGTGGGAGTTCTGGGCAATTAACCAGTTACGCCAATGTTAGGGGAGATAAATCTTCATTGCTGAGAACCCCGAGACAAACTCTCAGTGTCAATGAAGCAGCACTTTTAGTTGTGTTTTTTTGTTTTATTTTTTTTAGTGTATATATATAAATGAACCAGAACCATGATAAAACAAAAGTTTATGTCTCCTAATAAAACACTCCTCCAGACTTGCACATTATTTTCTTTATACCTCATACAAGCAGGTGAAACAGACCACAGAAAACAGAGGAATTCCCCAGGGAACTCGCGATGGAAACGTGTCTACCTTTTATAAGGTTTATAACAATGAAGCTGTCGTTTTACCTTTGTATGGAAACCGCCCCCTTTTTTAATGGAACATTAAATTAATTACATTCTGACTGTGCAGTTTGCTGGCCCATATCTGGATTTGCAGTAACCATCAAGAACATCACTGGAATTCCTTCTGGGCGAGAGACCCAGGACCAGATCCAGAGCACGCACTAACAGAAGATGACGGCAACGCTTGGCCATTAAAGGCTTAAACCGGTGCCCAAAACCTCCTTTAACAGTAGCAGCACACAATAAAAGTGCAGCGTTGAGTGTATTGCAGCCTGATTCTGTCTACTTCGTGCATTCCGTTTTAATTATTTCTACTGATTCACACCACCCTCATGCCACCTACTTCATGAAGGTTACTCCAGGTCTCCTGATTTAAATGCGTGAGAGAAATACTTTATGTGCAAACACACACAGACACACTCAGAAGAGGGAGTCGGTAAGCTCGAGAGGCATTATTGTTAGCAGTAATACTTGAAATAAAATACAGTTTCTAGAAAACAGCTTGCTACCCTTGAAAGCAGTCTTTCCTTGGAGGGAGGCAGGAAGAGAGGAGCTGTACTCCAATTGTTCAGACAGCTGACTGTTCATACACACACACAGAAAAATCCAAACCAGAGATTATCAGATATTTCTTAGGAACATGAAGCGGGAAGGTAAGTCCCCTGGGACACCAAATTTTCTCCCTTATGACTGGAGATACCACATCCTGTAGCACTGCATGCTACTGAGGTCTCCCAAAATAGCTGAACATCAACTGGAAGTGAGTGAGCCGAGTGGATTTGTCCTCAGCTCTCAGTGGAGCAGAACTGCCCTTGTGGTCAGGAACTTTCTTCCAGTTTTCAGTCTACATTTACAGTTGGGTGGTCTACACCCCTTTGTTCACATACACGCCAGCAGTGCCCTTTGACTCAAATCCCCCTTTTTTTTTTTTCTTTTTTCACTCCTGATTGTTTACCCCCAGTGTACTTTCAGGCAGCCGTTGTATCCCCGAGCAGTCTTCATATTCTCCCGGCTAGACCAAACAAGCCCTTCTTGTCTCCCGTGGCAAGACAGACACATGGTACAAGAACACACAGTTAAGGCCATTCCAGGAGCCTCGGTGGGGTGAGCTGGAGCAGCTCCTGCTCCGGCCCCGCAGCCTCCCGGGTCCCGGCGGAGAGCAGCCGCATTGTGCCGCGGTGCTGTGAGCTGGCGAGAGACTGGGCTGACCTCGCTCCTCCTGTTGCTAGGCTGACTTACCACTGCCGGGGGGGGGGGGGGGGGGGGGGGCCTCACTGATGAAGGGCTTTATGCAATTATATATTAACAAAAAATTACAACACAACCAAGTAGCAGCACTGAAGTCCCGAGGGTGGAAAATTGCCAGATTTATCACTGCTCTGTGAAATTTGCTCGGGGGCAGGAGGCTGCGGTGAGGCTCCCAGCATCCTGGAAGCCCTGTGTTGTGCCGTGAGGCGAAAAGGCATCACGTTGTAGCTCTTCGCAGTTTCCTGAATATGCAGGCAGTGATTTCTGTGAAGGCCCGGCATCTCCAAACGTCGGTGGTACAAAGCCAGGTTGCTTTTGCTTTATGCAGAGAAGTGCATCTGAAGTCTGTAATTATATGCATGTTCAAATTGAACTCTCAGGCTTATGAGAAAACTATGCTATTCTCTGTTTCCCAGTAACTGATTGATGCTTTTTAACTCTCCTGAAATTGTGAATTTTGCTGTGGATTAACTGCTGCCACGAGACGTGGGAAAGGAGCTTATGAAATTCATTTATGTCAGGAGGAAGTGGAAGGGTGAAATACACATCTTCCTTTTCTAGAGTTTGATTGATGACAGCTATTTGGAAGAACGGTAAAATGAAACAGGAGAGTTTGCAATCTGCAGTTTTCTGACCGGAGTCTGGCAATCTTGAAGAAGAGTGATCTGATTATAGGAGCTTTCAACAAAAAAAAAATAAGGGAATAAAAAGTAATTTATCACAGATTACTGTAAATGATTCCATACCACAACTCTTTATACCGAATGAACAAATTACACGCTCCCGCAGTGGCAGGAAAGTGCCAGAAGGCCTTGAAACCCCCAAGGTGGGCAATGTTACACACCCAGTTACCAGAGACCGAGAGACCCCTGGGCAACAGAGCAGGCCAAAGAGCAGCCGAAGTCCTTGTGGGTGCTGGAGCTGCTGAGGTGGTGCTGGCCACAACTCCACCTCAAGCAGCTAGCACAGCTACAGCAGGATGGGTCCAGCTACCAGCTGCGTAATCCCTTGTTCTAACCTTAATTAATATTTTGCTGGGCAATTCATAAAATGGTTGAGGACCCCTGGAGACCACCTGGTCCAACCCCCTGCTCAAGCAGGGCCACCCAGAGCAGGCTGCCCAGGAGCACCACGTCCAGGAGGCTTTTGAAGATCTCCAAGGAGGGAGGCCCCACAGCCTCTCTGGGCAACTAACGCAGGGATACCTTGTTGGTTCTGTCTAATTTTTCTGAGATACCTGCTGCAATGGGACAACACAAACACCATACTGCCTTTGTAGAATCAGTTTTGCCATGAACGGTATTCAAAGAGAATTTTTAAATTGTATCAAATAAGCAATGATTACCCAACTTGGTTTTTGTTTTTAAAGATACCGTTTCAAAATAGCATGCCCTCATTAAACAGGAATTACTTAATCCCCAGTCCTCGACTACAGAAAACTTGACTGACAAGTCAGTTCTGGATGAAAAGCTGATGAGCACTGAGAAATGCTAATGTGGGAAAAATTATATTTATACTTTGTCTGTTATAAGTCACCATCAATGGTGCCGTTGAATGTTCATCCGTGTTTTCAGAGGGTATGTATGAATCACCTTAGTGATTCCTGTTAACGTGTGAAGGTGGGGAGGGAGTTTAGAAAGAAGGAATTTAATGCCCTTTAGCCCTGCAACATGTTAGGGATCTTATTCAGCTCTCTTGTTTAGTACCATGTTTTTTCTAGCAAGGGAGATTTCCCCTACAGACAAGGAAGCAAGAGACTAATGTCAATGTCAGAATACTGAAGCAAAAGACAAAACATTTGCCACCGTAAAAATAATTCAAAGAGCAGGAGAAGGATGAGCAAAGGGACTTTTTCAAATTTAACAATATAATAATATCCTTCTTTGTAAAGAGAAATTGAACGTCATCATACGGAAGCTCTTCTGAAAATAATACCTAATTTTATCAGTAATGATGATTTCCAGCCTTCAAAATGCTAGGTATGCACCTGTATCCCTCATCCATCCGTGGGCTTGTCACAACTGTAGGAGCAAATTGGGTATGAAGATAACAAGGAACAGAAAATGTACGCTGATTGCTGCTCCGGCTGTGAGCTTAAGCGCAACAATGTCTGCATGTTCTGGGCTGGTTGTGTTCCTCCTGGAGAGTAGGGCCTTTGGCATAGCAAGGCATTTAAGACGGTGCTTATTCAAGGAAACTCTTAATTATAAATGCGCTTTTAGATTGAGCGTAAAATTAAGAACCATTCTTGAACTGAGAAGTTTCCATTAATTGATGCCTGAAATAGAATTGGGCTGTAAATTATCTAACAGGTCGTGCTTGCGTTTATGTATTCAGGAGCACATTCAGAGTTGCATTGCCTGGAAGGTTATTTGTATTTACATCCCCCTAAAAAATGTTCAGCAAGGGTTGATCTGTATTTCTAATTCCAAAACCAATTCCAGCAAGGTAATATCAATGCTACTAAATGCTCTTTAGCTTTGCACCTCAAAGCACTGTGCAGAAGTGGGTAAGTGTGATTATTTCCGTGTTACAGAGAGAGGAGAAAAGAGGCAAGTACCTCCCCAGTTGCCCGTCAGGCCCCCATCAAGGCAACGGGGAGAACTTGCGTCCCAATGTCCTGCACGTGGAGCTTTGGGCTGTGAATCACAGAACCATGGAATGGCTCCGGTTGGAAGGGACCTTAAAGATCACCCAGTTCCAACCCCCTGCCATGGGCAGGGACACCTCCCACCAGACCAGGTTGCTCAGGGCCCCATCCAGCCTGGTCTTGAGCACTTCCAGGGATGGGACAACCGCAGCTTCTCTGGGCAGCCTGTGCCAGGGCCTCACCGCACTCTGAGTGAAGCTCCCTCATGGCTGAGTGAGCTGGGGGCCGCCTGACAGCTGTCTGTGACGGCAGTGATGGCCAGCATTACCTGCTGGCAGCCCATGGCCTTCCCTCGCCTGACAAGGGAGGTCTTTACTCTTGCAGCGCCCCTGGTTTCCACTTGAATTTCAGTTTCTTGCAGAGCTGAACACAGTGAGGTTTTCCTATGCAGCCGTCAGCAGCGTGGTGCCGAGATCCTTTGATGACACAAATGCTTTCCGTTGCAGCCTACGCAGGCTGCGGTATGTCAGCATTGCAGTTAAACAGCTTGGAAATGCAGCTTCATTAGCGAATTTTGGAATTTCTTCTCCAGCACAAACTTCTCCTTCCTGGCACGTATGAAGAAGGCAATTTACAGAAGTAAATACCAGCTTCCCCAATGCTGTTCAAGGTAATGAGCAGCTGACGCTGAGCTAGCTGTGCAGCTGAAAACCACGCGCCGAGGAAACAGATTTGAGAAGAAACACCAGCTTCGCTACCAGGATTGATTACAGGTCGATGGTATTTATCTAGTGTCATATTAAATCCTGTATTAAAATTAAAGAAATATTTTACAGATTTTGTTTTTAATTTGTGTTGGTATTAATTGCGAAGCCAGACCTTGTAATTGCTGAGTGGACTCAGTAACTGCTATACACTAATCCTCTTACTGCGTCTTTGGCTCTTCTGTTTTCAGCTGTGTGTTTTGTTTGTTTTTTTCAAAAGGAAAAGAGCTTAATTTTCTCTTGGATATTAATGCACCAAAAGATTCTCTTCCAGAACTGCAGAAATCCTTCCCTGTAACTATTTCTTTTTATCTTTCGTGTTCACATGGCTTCTTCAACCCATTTTGTTCCAAAACCCTACAGCTCCTGGAGGTATTCATCACTATTGATAGAGATGGATTAATGCGGATTCATTAAGCTGTAACCAACGCAGTGACTTGGAGGCAATGGTTTTACATAATACAGGGCCCTAAATAGCACGACTGGCACATTTGAAGTGACCCAGGAGATCCGAATGTTTTCGGTATCAGTTTTTCGTGAGGTTAGTCATCTCTCATTAATTCACTTGTAAGTGTCTCAGCCGAGCACGGCAGTGCCTGTTGTTAAAAGGCCGTACACGAAGGCCTTTCACGCAAGGCTGAGCATGTGTTTCTGCTGTACAGCAGGTTTGGCAACAAGGTTGGCTGAGAGTTCATGCCCCTACTCACTGTTATTTGCCCGTTCCGCATGGTGTGCTACTCGCACCAGCGCGCCGCTGCGACTCTGGGGCTGCCCTGTCAACTGGGTGATGGAAATGCTCTGCGTTAACGTGAATTATGCCTTAAGAACCTCAGGTATTGCTTCGACATGGTAAGAATCTATCACATAAATACATGTTATTTAGTTGTGAATGAATAAGCACTGACTTGAGAATGGTGTACTGGAAGATAAACTTTCAAAATAGGTGTTGCTGATGATTTATACCAGTACAGAATGCTATCAGCAGCTGCATCTACAGTAATTTACTAGTAGTATAAGCAAAGATGCACCTTAACGCCCTTTGAAGGAACTATTTAACTTTATTACTTGGACACGAAAGGTGAATCTTGGTAAAAGTAAACATAAAAATCCTCCAAGGAGATTAATAAAGTATACCCTTACACAATTAAAATACTGGCAGGATCAACTTAGAAGTTAATACCAAAATAGTCACTTCATTTGTGACTGTATGATTCTACACAGCCATATGCCTGTGCACAAAAATAAGAATGCTCTTAGCAATACACCGGGACAACCTGAATGAGCCCAGTATTCACGGATGAGTCTAAACAAAACCTTCAGGAAAACGAGGCCACCATCTAGCCTATGGATAATAGGGCTCTCCAAGGAATGACCCTGGTTGCTGTAAGGCCCTGCTCCGTGCTCTCTGTCAGCCTGCAGAGAAGCTGGCCTGGCACTGGCAGGGAGCAAGGTCATAGGAAGAGGGAGATCAGCTGCCCTTTCAGCATCCAAATTTCACTGGGGTGAAAATCTGCATTGTTAGCATTGCAGATGTTGGCCAAGGCACAGCAAACTGCAGCCACAGGTATTTATTTGGCAGCCTAACTGTTACAGAGGCAGCATCATCCTGCTTTTGGCTTTCCAAGGTGTCCTCTGTTGTTCTGTGAGTGCCAAGAACAGAGCCATGTGCCCTGTGTGACTGCTCTGGCCAGAACAAGGATAACCCAGGTTCTCCAAAGCAACATGAATTCTCTTTGCTAGAGCGAAATAAGGTCTCATTTTTTCCAAGCTTCTAAGTGCTCAGGCACTGTCACCAGTTGCATGCTATTCCAGGATACCCAGGACCCATGACCTACCTGTTGCACAAACCAAGACATGCTTTGAGGTTAAAATATTCATTGGCCTCTTGAGACAACAGGTGATGAACTTGTAAAAACCTGTCAATGGCCCCAGTGCAGTTGGGAAATGCCATGCTTTGAAAGTCAGCTAGAGTTTTAGGAACATTGCTTCTGCCAACAGATACTGATAAGCTGTTTTCATAACAGTATCATAAACTTCAGCTTCCACCCACCTGACACACGTCTTTGCCACACCAGACAGGTCAGCCCTGCACTGACAGCAGGTCTGGAATTCAGTGCTGCAGGAACTGAAGCTTTCCAGCATGGATTCTCTGACAGAGGTGTTGCCCAGAGCACATGGTGCAGGTTTTTCTTGCAGATTTGAAAAGGTGGGGAGAGGGAGCTAGCCTGGTACCTGGGGCAGTGAACCATCAGTGTTGTGGTTTTGTTTGTTGTTTGTTTGTTTAAGTGCTGAAGTTTTCTCCATGCAGTTGTTCTGTGTTGTAGCAAATAAGACGTAGCCATGGAGCTCTTCTCCCCAGCATCTGCAGACGGGCTGCTGGCAGCGCTCCCGTCCGTAATGATTTAGCACAGCTGGCCTGCCTGGATTTCTGTGTGATAGCCAAATATTTTGTGCCACACCACTCTTGGCTGCCCCTTTATACATTCTCCATATTAGATACCACAGCGTACAAGGAGCTTTCAGTGGATTCTTGGGTGACTGGCAGAAAACCATTTGCCGCGTCACTCCCCAACACGGTGGCATTGCTTGCAGAAAGTGTCACCTAATTCCTAGTGCATGATGCTTTGTCTTCACTTCCTTTAGCCAGGGCTCTGCTGCCTCAACACCTTCAGGCGTGCCTCCTCTTCGTCACTTACTCTGAGAAGAAAAGCGTTGCACCCGCTGCCTCTTACCCGAGCCAGACGGATGGTGCAGCTCTCCAAAACCAGCAGCCAGTCTCAGGAGATCTCCAGGGAGCTGTGCAGGAACATGCAGAAAGCAATGCTCAGACGCTACGCTGATGCTCCTTCTGTCCTTGGTGGCATGGAGCAGCTTTCGAAGGAGGCGGTCACACTGAGCCAACATGACCAGGAGTGACAGGAGCAAAGACAGGCTGCTCCGTGAGCAGCTGTGGAGACCAAACGAAGCCAATTAGTTTGGAAAGCCTCCATGCGAAACTTGCAGCGAACACATTTACCACAGTGGAGTGATAGGTGATCAGAGCTAGGATGCTCTAAGATGGCTGCAAGCCTTTCCTGTAATGTCCCCATGCAGCCCTGCCTTGAAGAGAGTCATCAAAAAGGTTGGACGGGAAGAGACCTCTGGAGGTCGTCCTTCTTTGAGCAGGGCAAGTGCCAAAGTGAGATCACATCGCCTGGGGCCTCGTCATACGCAGAACGCAAGTCAGGCAAGACTTTACAGGCTGAAATTAGCAGCCTGACTCACAGGACGAGAAACTGGTTGTCAATGAGATGGCTGTTGAGCGAGTGTAACAGCAGATTGTCAAACACATAACCAACGGCTCTGTTTTTGCAAGAGCTGAGGAAGAGAAATCATTTGTAAGATTTCCAACCTACGTTCTCTCGAGAACATAAAAGTCACCAGAGAGGATTAAACTACTGGTCCTGCCAGACAGCGTCCTGCTGCAAAGCGGCTGCTACCACACACGCCAAGGAACGAGGCAAGGAGCATGGTGGCAGGCAGCCCTAGAAAACTTTTCCCAAAACTGCAGTGGCAGGATGCTGGCTTCTCCCCAGAAGCCGAAGAGCGTAAATCCCTTCCAGAGCCCGTGTTTATTTTTACACGTGTATTACCGGCCCTCTTTTGAGTCCTGCTAAGCTTCTGGTTGCGACGATACTCGGGAGGAAGGAATTCTGCGGAGTAATTGCACGTTGTGCAAAAATTTATTTCCTTTTTTATCACTTTTAAATGCATCCCTTTTCAACATAATTGAACGTTCCCTCGTGTTTATACAGCGCAAGGGAAAACCAGCAGCATGTATTTATGAGGGCATTTGCTGGACAGAGGCTGGGACTGGCTTCCCACAGCTTCAAGCCAGGGGAAATCACAACAGAGAAGAATAAGCAAATCAAGGGTTCTGTTTAATCAAACTCAACAGTAATTTGCAACAAAAGGAAAATCTTATCCTTGAGCAATTTCATAGGAAAATTGGACCTTATATCTCACCAAAGATTTTTTCTATTTTTGTTTCCTATTTTTCATCCAGGAGCGATTTAATACAATTTCTTGCCATAAAGAAAAATCAAGCAAACACCCTCAACACTAACCCTTTGTTCCAGCTGCAAAACATACACAAAAACACCCCTTATTAAAGGGGCTAATTAAGTACATGATCCTTTTTTTCTTCTCATAAAAGCTGCTGGAAAGCAACCCAAGCAACGTCCTTATTACAGTGGTGCTGGGAAAGCTCCTGCTTTGGCAGGGGAAGGGAACTTGCGATAGCAAGATGATTCTGTTTCCAAATTCCCTGATGTGCTGGGGTCGTGTCATGTGTTTACACTCCGCTTTACCAGGAAATAACAACGCGGGCAAGAAGTGTTTATTTTTGGTGTCACTACATTTCAGCAGATGTTACAGGCTCAATTATCCTGGTACTTCAGCTGTAACATTGCATTACTCTCTAAGCTCCATTTATTTGGCTGAAACTGTTTTGTTGGAAGACACTGCCTTCTGTAAGCTGGAGCTTCAGCATGGTAGAGCTTGACAGATACCTTCGGTAAGCAAATTTATCTTTTTGGATTGATTTTGCAGCCTCGCTACAAATCACGTTCGACATACAGCTGAACAAAACACGTTTCTGAACGTGGAGGATAAAACATCTGTCCATTCTAGACTATCTAGTGCCTTAACACAGGCTCATTAGTCAAAAAGAGTAATTGCCGTTTTTCAAATCCTGTATGTTTCAGTCAGTGCCACGCTTCTGCAAGGCGGGGAAATTCTGCCTTCGGCATCCTCACGGTAAAGGTGAGCATCAATTGCCACGTGCAGCACCGTCGGGAAACAGAGCGACGCATCCCATGGCTCCTGAGTCACAGCTGGGAAATGCAGCACGACAATTACCCCCTCCCGAGGCCAACCGTGATGAGCTGCGGCGGAGTGGCAGGTGATTTCAAGAAACGGGGATCACTTGACTCATTTTTGCTTCCTGCCTTTGCCAAGTCTTTAAGCATACCACTGTCACCGCTCATTTACTGCAACGCCTTGTACTGGAGCGACTCGTGAAAGAGGGCCGTGCATTTGTAATTTAAAGATTTTTCCCTTTGCAATAACATAAGCATTTTACACACTTTCTGAGGAGCACGCGGAATTTAGAACACACAAATGAAGTTGAAAATAACTGAAAATAATGTGAGTCGAGCAAACAAAACTGGCACAGAAATTGGCCAAACAGTAGCTCAAGCAAGGTAAATCAGATACTTCAGGAAGAACTGAATCAAATCATTTTCTTTTAAAATACTTCTCACACAAATACTTCTCTCTCTCTCATAACATGTCTGCCATGTCTCCTGCATTATGAATATGTGTACACTTCGCTTGGTAAAAAAGCAGGAGCTTTCGTTGTACCGCACTGCAATCTATATATAGCAAGACGTGGCAGCTTTGTGCTATTTCTCATCAGAAATTCAGTGGGGCTACAAGGAGAGGGGACTCGTTAAAGTTTTATTATTTTAGTAGCAGTATTCTCCAGAGACAACAGCAATAAATTCCCTATACTGTGACTGTCTAAACAGATTATCCAGCAATTATGTATTAATTATTAATCATCCAGTGACTCAGAAGCCACCCCGTGGCTCTCTACTGCAGGAATCCTACGGCTTTTGCAACCTAATGATATGATTTCCCCAATTGCAATGTTGCAACGCTAAACTATACGGAAGGTTAATAGGAGAGGGAGTGATAAAGTCACATGAATGTCTAAGGTTGCACCTTGACTTGCTGGCAGCAGGCTGTGAAAAAGTAACCTAGGCAAATTCATCAGGGAAATACAGAAAGCTAGTTAGCTTACAGATTACTACTAGAATTGAAATGGGAGTTGAATGTGTTTTAAAGGGTCTGGAGGGGGATCCATGGAAATACCTCCAAATAAGCAAGTAGGTAAGAACATCTTTTTCTCATCTGTTTCCTCAGAGCACCTTTTCCAACCCAGTGTTTAAGTGGCAGGACTGAGAGCTGTAATTCGCATTATCTATGCGCATCCTTGGCTGCACATGTTTACCGCGCAGGAAAACAAGATTGATTTCTCGTCCTTAAGCACATTTATAATGTCTGTGCAAATGAATGTAGGGCACGTCCTGGCAAGATCAATATTTATGCGGCCTACTTTGGAAAGAGCAAGGGAGTTTCTTCAGAGCAGCGGGGGACCCTGTCGTTTGTCTTCCTGCAGTTTCCTCTTTTTCCCCCTTTTAATCAGCAGTGAGCACTGAGCAGGATGCAGGCGAACTGCGTGGAAAAGGAGCATTAGCGCAGGGACAGCCCTGGGCCACCTGAAGCACTGAGATGCCCTATGGACGCGCAGCCAAATGCGGAGCCTGAGAGCCCCAATTTGGGAGCCACTGCCACCAAGGAGGGCAAGGACCAGGCACCACAGCAGGTTGGCAGAAGAGCAGCAATTAGTTATCCTAATTAAATGCAATGATGGAACATCAAATGCTGTGGTTTATTTCCTGCTCTAAAGGTTCACGTCTTTTGTGCGTGTGTTCCCCACATTGCTTGTCACAGCTGACCTCGTGCATTTATTTTGTGTGATAAACAGAGGTAGGTGTAATAAATCAAAAGGCAGAAAGGAAACAAAACAAGCCAGCCTTCCCGCAGCATGCCAGCGTCGACGTTTAAGAGCATCCTCCCCAACAGCTGTTTCTCAGCAGCCCACCTCTCCTTGTCCTTGCACCCAGGAGGGTGCAGCTTCACCGATCCACCAGCAGAAGGTGGCTGATGTTATCTTTACTCTTCCTTCTGCGCTACTTATTGGAAGCCTTTTTTATCCTGACTTGAACAGTCAGAGGCCCTCAAGTGCACTGATGGCAGAGGTTCCCACATAGCTGTGTGTGTCTTTAAAAATAAACTGGAGTTCCAGATCAGTAATTTCACCACGTCCATGCCCTCTGATTCACTGAGTCAGTTTAAGTCTCCGTCTAATAAAACACATTTTACAGATATAAAATGCATACCCAGCAAGCATTATTTTTTTTCCAAGGGGGCTCCACCATGAATCAAACATTACAAGCTACAGGTTTTTGATGAGCCTTCATTCCTGTGGCTGTGCCACTGAAATGCTGCATTAGCACACGCAACACACTGAATGCCTCTGCTGTAAATAGTTCAATTTTTCTGAGTACATAAGTAGGCAATAAGAACCCTGTCACTTTTATGTTGACAAAGCATCTTAGTTACTAAGTAACTAGAGAGATGTTTCCCTTCTGCTTGACGTAATTATAAAATGCCTTTCATTAGCTCGTGAAAACGCTAGGGCTCAAAGCACAGATCCTCGAACACAGGTCCCCATTTGTAGGGAAACACAATTCACGCTGACCAGATACAAACATTTCCTTCTTATAGGGGCCCATAGCCCCTCACAACCAGGCTCAGAGATCTGAAGCCGCCTTCCAAGTGCCCAATGGCCGGCGGTGCATGTATGATATTTTCCCCATGACTAACCTGAAACGTCCTTGCTGCCCCACGGGCAGAGAGGAGGGCAATTCCCTTCCTCTCTGCAGCGTGTTGAAACGCTCCGCTTGCCTCCTCCGGGCGGAATAAACCCCGTGCCCTTGCTCTTGCCTTGTAGGTCATGCTCCCAGCTTGGCATCTGTGCCGCGTCCAGCCGAGGCACGTGCCCAAAACCAACCTCCAGCGTGACCTCCAGGTGCAGGAACAGGCTTCTGCCCGTGTCTTGCGAGCTGCAGCCCTGTCTGTGTGCCCCAGCGTGGCCTTCGCCTTTGTCTCAGAAACAGGCTCAGAGCACAAGCCGGAGCCTGGCCTTGCTGCCTGTGAGCCAAGCTACTGCCTGGTGTGGAAGCAGAAAGGAACTGGCCCTAGCCCAGTCCGTCCTCGCTCATTGTATCATCAGGTGTGAGCTGCTCTGATCCTTTGCTCCATTTTCTTTTTTTTCCTGGGAGCTGAAGTAGAGCCGGCCGCTCTTTGCCTCCCCGGCTTCTTCTTCACCCCCCGGCTTAAAGTCAGCTTCACTTGTCCTCCAGCAAGTCTTACAGACAGCTGCTGGTGGCTCAGGTTTTGTTAGCCAGGTCTGCAGGCATCCAAGTTTGAAGAACAGCTGCCAACGTGCAAACAACCAGCTTCTGCCCAAACTCCTTCCCCTGTCCCTTCCTTGCAAGGGGCACCTCTCTGCTGCAAACCACTAGTAGCGTCCTGCCACCTGGGGTGCAACCCGCACCCCCTTTTCTCCCTCCTTCCTGATTATTTATGGCAAGCAAAGCCAGACAAACTCTGAATTAGTATGGTATTTTTAAATTTTGCCATGAGCGGTTTCATATAAAATGAAGTCCCTTCATAGATCTTCCACATATTCGGATCAACAAAACTCAAACGTGTGTGCTTCCCAGGAGGAAACCTGCTTTCTTTTTTAGGGAGGGATAGAAAAATAGATGTGGTTCTCCATACATCCCTACACATTGCTATTTGTCCTCCCTACTGCAAACTTCTAGTAGCGACCTGCCACGCCGTTTGTACTTTCCTTTTCCCACAGACCATTTTCCTCTTTCTAGGGCTGCCTCTGGTTTACCTTCCTTTTTTTGCATCTCTTTCAGTCTTTTATTCCTCAGGCCTAAGTTTACCATTTTTTTTTGCAAGACACCATCGACCCCAAAATGCAAAAATAATACAGAAACATACACTGCTGCTGCAAAGCGGGCTGCTGGCTCTTCCAGAGCACTAAGGAAAACACCCCATAAAAGCCAAGGACAGGGACAGGCTGAATGCAGGCGGGCACCTCCGAGAGACCACCAAATGTGAGGGGTCCCCCTTTGTGCAGAGCAAGGCCACTCAGGCCCTTTGCTTTCTCCCTGTTTATAAGGGTCCCCACACACTGCGGCTGTCTGCGCACAGAGAGGGTCAATGCAGCTGCATGGGTGCAGCCTGTGCATTCACAAAGCATTCAGCAAGTGTGGCGCCACCAGGCGAATGCAGCCCCCATTTCTCCAATTAATATTTACAAGGGAAAAGTTAGGGGAAAATACTTATCACTGCCCGTGGAAGACATGCTTTTCCCTTTTACTTCGGGCTAAATGTATCAATGGAGTTAAACATTTATTGGCCCTTGCGCAAGCAGGGACAGAGACCTGACTGAAAGCCAAACACTTCCAAAAAGAAGCCAGCTCATGTTGACAAGAAGATGCAGCGCTCCAAGGAAATGAAGATGAGCGAGATTGCAAAACTGGGATGCCTGAGCTTGCAAATTACTTGTAACAGGTCCAGAAATTACCTGTCTGGTGCTGTTGTTTTACCTTTTGCCTACCACTGGGTATGCATCTAAACTCATTAGAGCGCGGTATCGGGACACCTAATTTGTTTGCAGCTAGTTATTGGCCATTATAATAACAATGGCATGATGCATGCAAAAGCACGCCAGCATTTTGGTGGCTGCGTGCGGGTGCGCCGGCTGGCTGCAGCATCGCCCGCCGAGAGCCTGGTTGCAAAACACTCGCCGGTCCCATTAGGAGCAATTTGAGGGGCAGAGCGGGGAGCACGAGGCCTCCCTCGGCCACACGCAAACACGCCTGCTTTATGCTTGCTTCCTTCTTAATTGCTGATGAGCAGAGCCCAGGCATTTTTCTTCCCATCTGGACTGGGTTTGAGAATAACAAAATGAGGGAGAGCGGAGATTACAACAGGCAGGTCTTTACCTCCTTCCCCAGGCGCTGTATGCATCCAGCAAGCACTGTCCAAAATCAATTTTCTAGCCTCCCCCCATTACCACACATACTATTAAATAGCTTATTTTGTAGCAGGAGCAATTTTTCTTCCCTCCCAGCTGAGCGCTTCCCTCAGATATCAGCGCAGAGAGTTATTGCTGCAGTTTGGCCAGAACCCTCACACCCAGACGGTGCGCGGGGATAACAAAGGCCGTGAATCAGCTCGAAAAAAAAGGATGAAAAGGAAAACAAGAACTGTATCACTGGCTGAACCTCAAGTGCTAATGGGAATTTGGCCTGCATAAGGCAGATTGCAGATTTGGACTAGTACAGTGTAAATCTCGGTAACATCCTCCTCTGGCATTTGGTTCTGCTTCTAAAAAAAATTCTCAGGATCTGAAAGGGTTTTTGCAAGGTTTTTAAGAAAAGTAATATATATATATGCAAGGAAGCTGCAAGGAAGTGAAAATAATTCAAAGCTTTTACAAAAATATGCAGAAAACCATTTCCTTTAACCAGCTTTACCAAGTACAGACAGCTGCTGATTGAGGGACATAAACTCCATAAACCTTTTTTTTTTTTTTCCCCTCAATAGAAACACTTTTTCTGATGATTTATTGTTCTCTGGGCTTGTCATGAAACACAGAACAAGTGTCAGTAGTGTGCCCTGTGAACACAAAAACACTGTGGATAACATCTTAAATCACAAGATTTTGCCTTTCAAATGTTCCTCACTGCAGCGAGCCCTGTGTTTACCAAGAAACAAAAGCTATAAAGAGAACAGGTTTTGTTTGGCACAGTAATATATCTAGAACAATTATTTTGTGGTTATGGAAAAACCCTTGCTGTTTTCCTTGTGTGTCTTGAGAAAAAGTTTTCTCTCCAAGACATTTTATGAAAAGCTTGGTCTGCCCCACAAAACCATGCTGTATGCTTAATTCAATAATGGAAATCCGATGTAAAATGCAAGGGCTGCAAACAAGAGGTGAAGCCCCACGAGGCCGTGCGAGCCCTCTCTCAGGACGGAGGACAACTCCCGACTTCAGCCTCTGTTGCAGTAACGCGCCGAGTCCTGACACGCAGCGTAGATTAATATTCATTAATAATAGCTGCTCAAGTTTCATGCTACAGCCCCAGGGGCAAGCAAACCTCACATCACAACGGCAGGCTTCTCCGTCCTCACGGCCGTCACCTCCTTAGCAGGGCATTTGCTGGCCGATTCCCTAAATCAGTGGCCAGAGGGTTTACCTGGAAGGGTGGCCTCTTCCTTGGCCTTTTTTCCCACCCAAACACAGCTCCGGGCTGTCCCTGATCTATTTTCCCCCACCAGTGCTGCCTTGCAAGGGTACGGCAGCTTCTTCTCTCCCCCCAGAAACAACCAAAGTGCTGCAGGGCATTTCCAGCAGGTCGTGAGGCCCAGATGCGCCTGACGTACCTCAGGGAAGCCAGCTTTGATGGGATTGCATACCCTGGCTGTTCAAGGGGGGTAATGTAGGCTTCACCACAAGCACGTGGAGAAGTTTGCTTCAGCACGGTGCCAGCACTGCCTGATGCACCCAGCAGGGGCTGCGCTGCTGTGGTTTTTACCCTGTCGCTCACAAGATGGCACCTCCACCAAGAGCTATTAGGTTCCTCACGTTTCCTACCACAGCGGTCACCAAGTATTAGTTAAGAAGTGTTCCTTGGACTATGACAAGCACATTAATCTTGATGCAGAAGAAATTAAAATGCTTTTGTCTCTGTTGGGATGGTTTTGGTGGTGCGCATGCATGTAACGTACAAAGTTTCTTGCGGCTAGGCCGCGCTTCGTTACCTGAAATCAATTTGTCAGAGTTCCTTGATCTCCAGCACAGGATCCAGCAATTGTGCAACTCTGGAAAAACCTTCCGTTGCACAATATTATTTGGTGTCTCCTCTTTCTGAAATACAACTGTGCAATCAAAGCTGTATTGTGAGCACCAGCCTATTTGTACATCACACATACCTCTCCCTGCCTGTCTGTGTACAGATGTACATACCAAACACTGCCTGCCTGTTGGGGCAAACAGTGAGCAACCCTCTTTTCTCCACAGAGTGAAAAGCATCAGGAAAATGAGGTCAGAAGCTGAAGGTGGTCCCTGACCACCTTGATTTGTATTTGAACCACCAGCATGGAGGCTATTTCACAAATAGGAAAGATGGCCAGCCCATGCCCCAAACACACGTTCAACTCCACACATTCCTTGCCCAAAATGAATCTTTCAAAAGAAGATATGAATCATCACACGGCAATTCAACTCCGTATAATGTCCCCTAGTCAACTGAGTGCATCATTTTACAAACATGTATGGACCGGCCCTCATCTCAGAGCTCTTGCAACACCTACGAGATGAGCAGATAGCAAGTGAGAGAGAGAGAACGGAGCAAATGGACCTTCCTGAGGTGTTTAAGTTCTTACTCCCACTGAAACCAGAAGGAAGAAGTCAGCCTGGAAGATCTGGCTTACATGAAACCAGACATGGTCACACACAACAGGTTGCATAGTGGTGGAGAAGACAGTAACCCTAAAGTCTCCTGAGTCCCAGCCTTCTGCCGTTTATTCCTAGTTTAATGCCAGAATGCTTGATCTTCCAGAAGCTTCTACTAAGATTTCTGCATTTGTTTAAAATTTTAAAATGAAACCTAATCCCCTACAGGGAAGCCTATATTGCTTTTTTTTTTTCCTCCCCACTGCCACAGAGGAGATGAAATATGATTTATTTATTTATTTTATATCCCTCATTGATTTTTTTCCTGGGTTTGTGAAGGGTTCACAATTGAGAGTGATGGTTCTTCTGGGCATGACCATCCATTTTAAGTGACTTATTTTGCATTAAAGCGTTGGAGGACAGGCTGCAATAAGTACGGTATGGACAGATATGCCTGAGGGCTTATTCCTGCCCTACAGCCCCCCCACCAGCTTCACTTAAAAATGAGCTCTCAACACAATTTGGTAACAGCAGCACAGAGGGCTGTGCGGAGCTCGCAGGCATTTTACCCAAGCGTGGTGTGGTTCGGGGACCAGAGACCTCAGAGTGACTGCGCTCTGTGGGCGGTGGAGGGAAGGAACTGCTTCCTTTTGGACCTGCTGTCCCACCCTAGTTTGCGATTGCCCAATTTGCCTTCTTGACACCACGAGGCTGGGCTCTGCCCCAGCTTGTGGATACTGAGCCACCGTGTGAGCCACAGGCATCCTCTGGGCACCAAACCCTGGGGACTGGTTTTGGAGAGGGTGTAGCAGGGCTCCCACCAACACCAGCTGGCACTGAGGAACATGCTCATGGCTGTGCCTCCCCCAGGAGAAAAGGCAGTCACGTTTCGACTACCACGGAAAGGAGACCCAGGAGCTTGGTTCAAGCGTGGACCTTGACCACCCGCATAGCCAGAGCGTGAGTCACCTGATGACCCTGCAAGCCACATCTGCTGGAGATGTGTGTTGGTTTCCAAGCCACCTCCTGGCTCTTGGTCATGACTCTTTCAGTAACCTTGCTCTTGGAAATGGTTAGAGCACGTCAACTGTAACAGCAAAAGAAAAAGATGAATGTAACTGAAAGAAAAGATGCAGCGCAAAGAGTGTATCCAACAGCTACAACTTAAACACATGATGTCTGGTCACCTGCAGCAAGCTGAAAATGGGGTCTTATCGCGGGAGATGTTGGACAACTGTGACTACAGCTGCAGTTACCTGAGCTACAGATATATGTGCAAATAAAAAATAAAACCAGGTGTACCTATAAATAAAATACAGAATCACAGAATAGCTGAGGTTGAAAGAGACTGTCTGATCCATTCCCTGCTCAAACAACAGCCAGCTTCAATGTCAGGGCAAGGCTTCAATGAGAGCTTGGACGAGGATCTGGGTATCTCCATGGATGGAGAATGGGCAGCCACTATCTGGCTAACAGGCTAATAGTTTGTGTGATTTGGCTATATTCTTACTGATCTTAATAAATTTAAGAGGTTTTGCTTTTTCTATTTAAACATCATAGAATCATAGAATATCCTGAGTTGGAAGGGACCCACAAGGATCATCGAGTCCAACTCCTGGCACCACACAAATATGCTGTTGACTAATGTCAGGCCTACGATACTTGGAAGGATCCTTCATCTGGTCCTACACGGCTACTCCCATCTTCTTATCTGGTTTCTAATACTGAGAGCAACAAGGCTCTGAAACAACCTTTTACCAGGAGAAGGACAAAATCCAGCCTAATTGCCTCTATAAAGGAGCTATGGTAGTCTATAAAAGAAGTTTGTAATGGGAGGTGAGTGATGATAGAAGTTGTAGTCTCTGACCCAGGAAGGCTCTTTAGACCCTGTAAATGTTTCCCTTTGAACAGCTTGACAGCAAAGACTTTTACCCTTGACAAAACTGCATTTGCAGATCATCCTCCTGTGTCACCAGGGTTTGCACACTCATGGTTCAAACTGGGCTGGGCTTGAAATCAAACACTGGAGGTAGGTGCAGCTGCAGAGGCGGCGTTGCTCCTGCCAGGCTTCAACTCCCCAGCCCTCAAGGTCTTCCAGGACAGCCCTGGATATATGGGATGTCTTAGAGCTGAACTGCACCTTGGCAAAGCTGCGCAGTATTCATCCTTTGGGGCCAAATGCTGGCTATCATACAGGGTGAGAGTGATTCATGAGGAAGAAAAAGCAACTTCTGAAAAATAGTGGGTTTTTTTGGTTTGTTTTGTTTGTTTTTTTTTCCAAGGAAGCCTAGAAGGCAGAGTGACAAGATGTATGAAGAGACCATTTATGCAGACAGGCAGCATGGCCTATTTAAGAGGCAAGTGAAAGAGCAATTATTCTGGACTTCCATTCTGATGTTAACCAAAAATAAGAAATGTCAGGATTTGGCAAAAGGACCACACACAGTCAAGGAAGCAGCACTGGCAGCAGGGAGGTTACGCTAGCAAATGGACTCTGAATGGGAAGCAAATGAAAGCTGAATCTCCTGCTCACAAAATCATCAAGCCGGCACTTCCAGGAGCAATCAACACAAGCAAATGCGCTGAAACACTTCTGTGAGGCAGACTGGTGGGGATACAGAAAGTAAGCCAATTACTGCTGCACTTGCTTCCCCCTTCAGGAAAGTTGCGCATGGTGAGGGCCAGCTCTGTCCTGGATTTCTGTCCGGCCAAGGTCACGCAGCTGAGGCGGCACTTGGGACCAAGCACACGGTGGAGTTGCCTGTATCTGCTGTAGCACAACCCCTGAGCTCCTCAGAGGAAATTCTGGAAGAAATTTTATTTCTGTCCCCGAAAGGAGCTTTTCTTGTTCCATGTTCTGGAGAAGGGAAGAAGGGATGAGGTCTGGG
The DNA here is from genome assembly GCF_009769625.2 of Cygnus olor. Taxonomy (NCBI): domain Eukaryota; kingdom Metazoa; phylum Chordata; class Aves; order Anseriformes; family Anatidae; genus Cygnus; species Cygnus olor. Next base: position 80,311,746 of record NC_049170.1, on the reverse strand, counting down.
ACAGAGGCTACCAGACCAGTGCTACCTGGTCTGGTAAACTACCAGACCCACGGTGCAGCGGGTGACACCAGATGTGCTCGTGCTGCCCAGCACTCCAGTCAGGAAGCACCTCAGCATGGGCAGGGTGACCCAGCCCCATGCTCTGCCCCCTCAGGTGCCACAGGCTGCACTCCTGGACTTCCTCTGACAGAGGGGATTCGTGTTCTTTCCTTAACTCACTCTTGGCATCTAACTCGGGGGCTCTCATCCCACCTGAGGTTTCCCCATGACTACATGCTGTGGCATCACCCCACTAGAGCCAAGCTGCACCCTCCCAGGCATCCCCCACACACCTCATTTAGGGGTACAGACATAGCCCTGGGCTTCTAACAGGTCTTCTGCGTTTCCCTCAAAGCAAACCTCTTTGTCAGACAGCATCATTTATGCCTTCCTTCCACCTCATACCTCTGTTTACAATCAACACAACAGGGGACAAAAGTATCTCTGTGTCTCACAGAGATGTCATTAATTATACAGCAGATTCCTAAGTGCCCAGATAATTTCATTTTTAGGACCACTCGACGTGCTGTGGCTACAGCCTTGAGGCATTGTTTGAAAACTTAGAAGGAAAAAAGCCCCACATCACAAGTGCTCCTAGAGGAGCGCAGAGCACCACAAGTTTCCACAGAAGGAGGTACGTGGCTGTACGCACCCCTCACGATGGGCACTTGGTTGTTTTGCCCACGTGAAGGATGTGCGAGGGGCCTGGTAAGGATTTACTGTGATCAGCCCAGCTCAGGAAGGGGACATCCCACAGATCTTGTTTTGTGCGTGTACAGACGGCACTTGGACACAGCAGTGGTGGGGATGGGAGGTCCCTGAGTGAAGCAGGGGCTGGGACAGGGCAGGAGATGGCTCTGGTCACTGACACATTCCTGCCTCACCAAGCTCGTAAGGAGCTGCTGAGCTGAACAACAGGAGCTGCAAGGGCTACACGAGCAAAAGCCATGGGGCATCTTGAAGGGTAGGTGGGGAAGGAGCAACCTGAGTTGCTGTTCGTCTGTGTACGTTCATCTGAAGGTCTTTTACTGCTCTTCTGTTTTCAGCTAGCACCTCAGCATGAGGATGTGAAATACCAGAATAAAGAAGAAATGCTCTCAGCCTTTCCTCTAATATAAATATATATTTTAATATCAGAGATGAAGCCTGTCGAGGGATGCCACATGAGATTTCTGCCCCAGCTCACGTGTAAGCCTCGTGTTTCTCATTTGTTTAAATGCAGTTAAACTCAGCTGTGCTTTGGCCTCTGGGGCAGCAGTAGCATCTTCAACACACCACGTCTCCATCTCACATTGTGCTCATTTACAGGTCAGTCATCCTTCTGACACACGTCTTCGGTCACCACCTTTCCAGCACCCAAGTTTTCTCTGAAATCCTGCTACAGGCAGACACCACATCTATGCTCCCTTTCAATGCCTCCTGCCCCAGTCTGGACCTTGTCTTCCCACCACAGCTGATGGTCAGTGTGCGTGAGAAGACAAGGCCAAGCTCTGGGCGTTCAAAAGAAAATGAATCCGGGGAGTGAACTTGTCTCTAATCACATTGCCTGGACTTCTGAAGTTTTTAGAGCCAAAACATGACATCATCCTAACATGACATGATGATCAAATAAACAATGTAGAATAAAAATGCATAAATGAAAAGACAGCTCTGAGAAATGACTTACAGCCAAGCTAACCGTGAAATCCAGATCCAGAAACAGAGATTTGGAGGTTGACCCCATTACCCCCACTAGAAGTGGGCAGGTAGAAGGAGGAACACGGGAGATGAAAGGGTTTGAGACTGAAAATGAGAAGATAAGACCCCACATAGGCAGCAAGCACTATGGAACTGGAGATGAAGGGGCAAATGACCTTGTCTTTCATGTGGATAATTCTGCCCACCTGAAACCAAGTTGCTTACTCCAGGTGCTATCCATATACCCCACCTGTGAGCACCTGGACAAAGCTGTTGTGCTCTTAACAGATAAAACAAAGGGCAGGCAAAGTGCTGGACTGAGAACAAGCAGCCTGTAGGCTGGAGACATCTCAGCCGATAAAAAAAACCTCACTCAAAACACATTTGCATTAACATTCGTAAGCCAGTGCCACAGAATCATTGCCACTCTTTGTCTCAAAGAGGGGAAAATGACATTTCAGACCCCATGTGGTCTAAAATGCACCATCAAATGAGTTTTCAGCTGAGGCGATTTTATCTGTAAATTAGAGAAACGTAGTTTGCCTTCTCTGATATGGCGATGGCAGTCTGGAGCAAAATCTGCCCTCTTTCACCCGTCCCTGCTGCCTCGGGCTCACTGTGTAATACCTTATTTTAATAGGTCTCAAATGAGCAGCGAAATACATAACCGCACAGTTTAATGGCTTCCACACTGCTGCAAAAATACTTACATAAAAGCGTAGCTGGAAAGCCCTGTTTACATCAGGGGAGAGGCACAGCCGGCGAAATCAGCACTGCGTTATTTTGGCTTTGCATTTGTTGCATGACTGAAGTTAGTTCAGAAGTATCTGGGACAGAAAGTGGGCCTGAACCAGCTATAAATAAACAATATTTAGTGACCCTAATGGCTACGTTTTAGACTATTTTTTTTCCATCTCTTCTCTCCTCAGCTGCATGTTGCTCCTCATTTAGGTTGTGCTGCAATTATCAAGCATCTTAAATGGTATCTTCTGCAAACTGGATGACCTCCATCCCTTCTACTTGCCACCCCATCCTTCGGCCCACAGCTAACAAGAACCTGTAGGAAGCAAACCATCACCTGCAGGGGGGTTCATGCACCACAGCACATGCGAGATGAAGAGGTGAGCTTCAGGAGATGCTGAAGGCTCGCTGAGGAGCTGCAGGAGGGAGCCCAGGGTGACCTGGCTGTCCCCAGCACCTGAGCAGATCTGGTCCCACCAACAGCCCCAGGCAAGGTGGGTCGGGCCCAGGGTCCATCGCGGGGGCCCAGGCAGGAGCAGGAACGATGCAGGGGGTACCTGCATCACTCGGCCAGGATTAGGCACAGGGGTGAGATGGGGCTGCTGGCCATGGGCAGGGCCAGGCCGTTACGGCCAATTAGTGCTCTCCGGTGCCAGCTGTTCATTTTTTCCCGAGCTTTGGCTTGTATTTTTTTGTTGTTGTCCTTCATTGGAACCGCTGGTGCTCTGCACGGACGGTTTGTGAAGCACAGCTCCCCACCTGGGGATAGCGCAAACAGCTGTTGCGGCTTCCCCACCATCTCTCCCTTCCTTCCATCCTTTAAACTCTCGCATTTCCTTGTATCAAAGGCATGGCCAGCTGTACAAATAAAATCCTGGCACAGATAAAACAATTGCTGCACAATATGCAAACACCTAAGCAAAGCAAAGCAGCATTATGTACAGCTTGACAAAGAGCATTGGAAACAAAATTAATTTTGCTAAAGAACTGAGGGCATTTCCCAGCTTTCAAGTGGCAACAGGAGGAGCCTGGTGTACGCCTCCATCAAAGACAGATAGAGACTGAACAAGCTCACTAACAAAAGGGAAGCAAGCGTATGGAATATGTTACCCGCATCGGTCATGGAAATCAGGAGTTTTAAAGGGTTCAGAGGGAAACTAGATACATTTCTAAACAAAGAAACTTGGAAAACTATGGGGTGGCTGACAATGCCTGGCAATGGAGGGAGAGGCCTCTGTAGCCTTCCCTTTCACCTGAGGAAGTGAAATATTCTGGATATGAAAGTAGGCTCAAACTGGCCAGCAAAAGTTGGTTAAAGAAGTGCACAGAAGATCTGAAGGATGAAACTTTAAGGCTTCAATCACAGAGTTTTGAAAAACGGGGCCCAGACAACTGGTGAAACTTTCTAGGTACTCACACTCCGGCTGTCTATGCAATTGGTATTGTCAAACGGGCTTGACCTACTCTGTCCTAATCCTCTTGTATGTGCTTGCAAGAAGGCTATTAGTTAGGAAGGTTTCTGTTTTTAAAATTGAGCAAATAAGCATAAACGATTAAAGTCTGGAACTGAAGCTTCTGCAGCACAGACCAGCACTGATCTCTCGAGCAGTCCTGGTCCCTCCTGTGGCTCCGGATCCCAGCGCCCTCTCCTCTGCCACCGCAAGCAGCATGGTACATGCACAGAAATGGGATTTATGTCCTGTTCTTTGCCGCCTCCACCCAAGAAGTTGCTAGAAATGAGAGATCCTTCCTTAAAAGGGAAGAAAAAATTGGTGGCTTCAAAGTGGAATTTTAAGTCACAGCTCCCACTTTTTCGCAATGACAGGTACTGGCACAGTCTTATGCCGAAATAGTTACCTCCTTGCACAGGTTATTTTATTTTGGGTTAGCAAGTTTTCAGCATTGTTGTCTGGGAGGTTTGCATACCATTGATTAAAGCATTTCAAACGGCCCTCTATTATATACATGTTTCCAGTAGGCGTGTAAAAGAAATGCTAAAAGGAAAACCAGGGCATGAGAAAGATGACAAAAAAAAAAAAAGCTAGCACATTAATGAAAATGGAAAACACATCAAAGGAAAACACCATAAAGGTGCGTTAGCTAGCTGACAACTCTGGATAGCCTTAAGAATTGTGAATGGCACAGTATTTTAAATGTATTATTACAGTCTATTCTATTATTATGCAGTCCACATAAATTAGCCCTATGTAGGTTGCAGGAAGCTCCAATTTCCTCTGTTGGGTGTGTGAGATGGTCAGCTGCACTATGATTAAATGCAGAAGTCATTTGTGTCTGTACCAAATAGATGCAATCACTTCTTCGTTCTTTGCTATGAACTGGATCTGAGCTGAGGTAAGAAATCTGGTGAAATCATCTCGTCTCAAGCACACCCCAATGCCCGCTGGTATTTTGTTGCTGTTGCTTTCCCCTCCCCTCCTCATACATTACTGATCTTTTCATTCAACATTTTTATTTCATAACACTTGCTTGACAGAGACCAAGATTTCCTGGTCTACACGCTCAGTTTGAAATACCTGGAAATCATTTCAATGTGCACCTCAGAGCTGATCTGGTCTTTAAGGAGCAACTAAAGTCTCGTGTCAAGTTTTCATCCAGAAGTCTTGCCACTGCTAAGCTGTCCACTCGTGTGCTGGGGCATGCGCGTATCCTGTAAAAAAAAATCTTTAAAAAAGGCGAATAAGGTGTTTTGACAGCAAGAAAATTTTGTTTTACTGACTACTCTATTTAGACACATCATGAGTTTCGAAACTTCATTTCAGTTAAACAACAAAAAAATCCGAAGCTCTTGAAAGTGCCATTAACTTTCAACCTATCAGTGGTGTAAAATAAGACTATTACAATGTAAACATAATATTTTATTATGTAAAATACTATTGTTTTTTTTCTAAGGAGTCCCTACCGAGTATCTTAAAACTAAACTTAAAGCAGCAATCCCCATTTTTCATGGGGATTTCCCCATTCAATCACACCAATCAGCATCTTTTGACTTAATTCTTAACTTTAATTCTTGACTTAATTCTTAACTTTATATCAGTAATCAACATATAAACATATCAACATATAAAACAATATACATTAGTAATCAATAAAAAACTGTGATTTTAAATCAAACAGGAGAATTCTAAAATGAATGTACTAACGGTATCTTCCTTGGCATGATGTTAAGATGCTGTTACTCTATCAGTTTACCAACAATTTTTTTCAGCCTATACTTTCCTAAATCATTTTATTGACCCATTTATACAACAGTGACTCTTTACACTAGTCAGGAAGCATGTACCAATCTCAGAAAGTATGGCTTTATTATGTTCCATCTCTTGGGCAACACGCTCCTGAGCATGAGACACTCCAGACAAGTATATAATTTGAAATTAAATACTGTATTGCGGACCTTCGGACTGTGTATAGAAGACATAAATAAGATTAACTATCCTGAAAGACAGCCAGACTCCCTCAGGAATTATTCTAGTTTGCAAGCAAGCTATATGGTCTTAAAAAGATACTGTGAAGATACAGCTTTCACGCTTGGCTGCAATTCTCCAGGTTTTCAGTACCGTCTATGAGACCTGGTCTATTTTAGCTCTAGGTAGTTAATGCTTCAGATACGCTTTCAGCATGCTTATTTTTTTGAGACAATGACGACTACGTGCTTCATGCTAGAAAATACAAAAAATGAGACAACCCTACAGAAACTAACGTAACAAAAATCACAAGTCAAAAAAATCCCCCAAATAAGCTTACTTTTATGGCTCAAAGATGTTAAAACCAAGTGAAACCGAAGCATCTTACATGGTGTCTCAGAAGCACAAGTATATTCAACTGGTGGAGTTATGCTGCCACCTATTGTGAAGATGAACTCAAGAGATTCACTTCATTTCGCTAGGACAGCGCATATGCGAGAACTACCATCTCTCCCTCATTAAAAATGCTTTCTTCCTAAATATCTGCTACTGATCATTGCTGGAGACAGGATGCAGGCATAAGTGAACTTTCGGTCAGACCAAATATAGCTGCTCATATGTTTTGACCTCTAACCTACTCCAATATACAGTTTAAATAAGACTAAGGAACGCGCCTGTCTGCAGCTGTTGGCTCAAAGCCGGGATCAGAACTGGAGCTCTGCTCCTTTGCCCTAAGCAGCAACTGAGACATACAACAGCTAAGCACGGAGGGAGGTACCACTCTCTCCCTGCAATAACACTTTGACATTTGCTTTTCCTTCCCTCCTTCAAAGAGCAGAGGGCTGTTGCTTAGTGCTGGGAGCCTGTCCACGTCACTGAGCCCTAGCATGAGTCCACAGCACAGTAACCTCAGCGTGATTCCCACTACGCAATTCTGCTGCTTTCGACAAGCTCATGGAGAGAAGACACGAGGTCCAAACCAGACAGCATCTGTCTACAGCACCAGAATACACCAGCAGTAGGGGTTTGCTGACTTCTCATACTCGATGAGCAGGTTTGGGATACCAGGGTTTATACAACAAAAGGTGGCCTGGCTAGGTGTTCCAGACACCTCTTCCTCCTCGCGAGCACAAGTGCGGTACATGACCTTTAGGTATACTGTGCCAAATTCTGTATGTACCGTGCCTAATTCTGGCACCCGTAATTATCGATGGCACTTCCACTTCTCTACGATTCAATTAACTTGGCACTGGTCTAGTTCTGCAGTTCGCAGTATGCATTTTTGCACCTTTTACTTTTCCATCTGCCTCGACACAATGCATACAGCCTCTCTTTCCAAACAAGAGCTCCTTCACCTCCTCAATGGTACCAGCTAAGTCAAGATCGAGGCATTAGGTCATTGCTGCCACCCTAATGTCACTTAGCTGGGAAAATTAGGTCATCTGTTCACTCATAAGCAAGCTACGTGCATCGACGCACTCACCCCCTGATACTCATCTCGCCAGTCCTGTCCGTGCCCCGCTCGTTGTTCGTTTTTCCTCCCAGCTTTGGGGACAAACGCCACACTTCCACATCCGCGGCAAGCCATACAAACCAGGAGCAACACAGAACTCGGGAGTCGCTCCTGGACAGCCTGAACAGCAGCCAGGGCCAGCCAGATAGTGGGATTGCCTCACGGATCTTCAGGGCATTCAACTGCTTCCAAGCCACTGAATGGAAGAATCCCTGCAGTTGTAGTTAAACCTGATTGCCCAGGTGAGAGCAGGGTAGCCAGAGAGGACAGCTGGGCGAGAGTATCGTTAGGTCTCCGGCAAAACAAGCAGCAGAATAATGAGGCATTTCATACTGCTTGCAGTGCCAGAGGGCAAGCATTTTTAGATGTTTGGATTGATAGGTGCGCCCGGGATCTGTTAGTCAGGATTGCTCGCAGCATAAACAGACGGTGTCATTCGGGCACACCGGAGCATCGGCATCTCTGATGGCATGATAAGTAGCAGATCCCTTTTTCAAAGCAATATGGTTAACTCACAAATTCCTTGGACATGAGCACGCACTCCGGGAGGGATACGAGATCCTTGCAGAAACTGAATGTTTGCATAATGATGTTTTGCATGATACCTCGTTAAAATACCCGCTATTATGCAAGTTGCCCAAGGAAAAAAGGTTGGGTTCGTGGGCAGCTTTGAGCCTTCTCATGTTGGTTGGTTTCTCATGAAGTAGGTTGCTCTGGGTAGTAAGCTGGGATAAAGATCTAAGACAGTCTGTGGTCCTCAGCTCGGTAGATAAGCTGCTGCTAAGCACTAGGAATTAGAAGCTCTGGCTGTACAGTACAGGGAAGGGAAGGTGACAGAGTAATTATTACCCTCCTCTTTTTCAGTACTACTTGAGCACATTCGGGTATTAAACTCATATCATACCACTCAGCCGTAATCTACACATACATAAGCTGCTTCTCTAGCCCCAGAACTCCTATTGTCCTTCTATGTATTTTAGCAGACGGAAAAAGATCTCACCTTCCAGCTAGTGCATGACCAGCAAACACGCTATATCGAGGAGTACAGTGGACTCAAGTTGCACTGCAGTTAAAAAAGCATGTTTAAACTGGGTTTCACCCCAACTCCAGGAGCCATCAGAATAAAACTCAGGCTTAACTGTTCTGAAAGAGCTCGGGTCAAAGTCCTGGGTCTATCACAGAAGGCCATCCTCTTTCTCCCAAGAGATCTATCTGCCCTAGAGCAGCTGAAAGCCAGAGACAGTATCCTGACTGCAGTTACAAGACTGATCTTACCTTAAGTCAAATACTCTCAGCTTCATCTTAAAAGTGACAGATTCCAAGCAAAACAGTAGCTTGCCAAAACCTTCCACGTTCCCATCCTCTACCCAGAAGCAAAGTACCACTTTTATTTCATTTTTCTCAGCGATAAAGGACAGTACTTGAACACGGGTACTTTTTTTTTTCTTTTTTTATTGCTGTTAAGTCAAGGAAAAAGGTTGCATAAAATCCAATCTCTTCTAGAAATATAAGTGACCTTTCCAGTACATTTCAAATATCAAAGTATATGGTAAACATACAAATAAAGAGAAGGTAACATACCTCCTATTTACAGTACAGTATTTTAAATCATAAAATAAGTTCCATAAAGTACAACTGGCAGGTAATTCACAATACAAGTCCATTGGTGGTTTAACACCCTCACTTCAACTCAAACGCAGTTCATTCATTTCAAGTGGTCCAAAAATACCCAGATCAAATAAAAATTTTAATCAAAATAATTTTCATTTACTACTTAAACTTTTTTTTTTTTTTTTAAATTAAAGCTTTCATCTACCTCCCTCCCCGTTCCCCCCCTCCAAGAAAAAAGTTTCAAAATGTACACTGGTGCTATAAATATAAATGCTACCTATGAAGAAATGTAGTAATCAAGCTTTTTTTCTTCAAGTTTTTTTTTTTTTTTTTTTTTTTTTTTTAGCAATTTATTAGACGGCTGAACCAAAGATTGATTTTATTTCATCCCTCTACCGGACACTGGGCCTTAGTTTAAGAAAAAAGATTTCTGCCATGAACTGTGAGGAATGCCAAACCCTATGGATATACAGTGGTAGTTGTTCATCGGTGTTGAATGCAGCAGTCAAAAAATACACTCATCTTCCAGATAACCTCAGTGCACTTTAGGAAATCAAATATTACCTGGAAGCAATTTAGTACTTATATTGGCTTTTAAAAATAAAATAAAAAATACAGCAGCATTAAACTTACTTACTCATGATACTGACATGATTAATACCATCTTAACACTCATTTCAGTCTTTCACATTATACCGTAATTACGCATAGTGGTAAATTGTTATAAAATAGTGACTTTGCTATTTGGTAGACAGGTTCTAATACTAATACCTGACTATTTTGTAGAAAACCATAGCTTTTGTTCAGTTTGAAATAAAACATTTACATTCTAAGTACAATGCAACACTAATAGTTTAGGAAAAAAATATTCAATCAAGTAATGTTCATTCTGTGTTGACACGATGTAGAATAGCTTTAAAAAAGGAAAAAATGCTGTCAACTTTCATTACAAATGCAAACACACTGAGTACAACATTCATACCATTTTTTTCACCTTTTTTTTTTTTTTGCTGAACATACAGGCTAAAAAGCTACAATGGAAGAAAAATCTGTCAATTTAAGCTTGTTCATTTTTAAAAATCTGTTCAAGTCCACACAGTTTCAGCCACTTCCTGCTCTATGTATTTTCATTATTTGGGACTCTCAAGAGCTGTGTATATGTATTTTTAGTAGATATAGTACACACAGTACGGTGTGTTCCTTTGGATTCTCCTAATAGGACGTTTGAACATCTCCCCTCAATTCACGAGCATTAATTTAGAGTAGGGGCAGGGTCTGTATGAACTGCTAAACACTCATGCAAGTCCAACGAATCCACGTGGACAGACAGGGAAAAGAAAATAAAACAGCAGCATAAAGAGGACAGGGAGTGGGAGGGGGAGAAGATTGTGGTGGGGAACATGACCAAGTTTCTTCTTTCACCATATGGCTGCTCCACCAGTGATGTCAGAGGTCAGAGGACTTTTTTTTTTTTTAAAATGCAGTAAACATTGCACATGTCTCAAGTCTTCAGTGCAAAAGCATGGTTCGAATGCTCTTTTTGATTGTTTGGCTGTGTGTGTGAATTACATGCATTACGCAAGCCTTTTGTAGAACCAGAAGGAGACCAGGGACTCAGCTTTCTTCTTTTGTATGGAACAGAGGTGCAAAAGCAATGAAAAATTCCAAAAGAATATAAAACCGGGAATGTCCCAAAACACAAGACCACCCCCCCCTCCCACACACACCTTCCCCCAATTTCCCAAGCTTCAGTTTAAGTAGGCAATGTTTACTTGTTTCAGTCTGCAGAATCCAAGGTATCATTGGAAGGGGGAGGGGGAGGTGCGTATCTCAGTCTGTAAGTGCCTAAAACAGGAAAGAGAACTACTAAGTCACCGCTCACAATTAAAATGGATTACAAAACCACTACAAGGTATCAAAATGGACATGCTCTTCAAAAGGCACTATCATCCTCCAGTCCTTTCAAAGTAGGTCCCAAGATTTTATACTATTTTCTTTCAACTGCTCGCTAAAAATGTCAGTTTTTTTAAAAAACCACAGACAGCAGATATAGGACTTTACCCTTGTTGGAAAAAACGCAGAGAAAAGAAGACCCCACCAAGGCTAGTCCTTCCTGTTCCAGTCCGACCAAACAAGTCAAGTCAGAGTGGGCACAGGCCAAGAACCAGGAGCAGTTCACGTTCCGTGTGAACACTGCCTTTTCTCCACTGTTTTGAATGGAGAAAAAAATGGCGCACAAGACCGAAGCCTTTGATTTTTGGTTCCAATTGGTTTCTGCCTTTTTGCTGCAACTTGTCCGAAAAGTTGAAGCGTATTTCATTTGTGTATTTCACGATGGGGCACGGAGGACGGCTGGTTGTGCAAATGTAAGCTCTACAAAAGTTAAATTATCAAATGGCCACTTTGTTTGCTTTTTTGAGTTCTCCTAAGTTTTAAGGATTCACGTTCACATTATAGACAGTAATGGATATTTTCCACACTTTTTGCCAATAAATTCTCTCCAAAAAACACTGAACAGGAATGGAAAAATTGGAACAACATGCAAATCTCAACATAATGCCAAAAACAAACCAGTGAAAGGAATGACAAGTTAGAACAGATACAGTTTGAGTTCCCAGCTCTGAATCGTGCCCATTTTCAGCTTCGCGCTGTGAATCCCATTCCCTTGCTCTGTTCTACAAAAATTTCAGGCAGAGATAAGATACTTTGCAGTTTTAGAGCAGGTCACTAATGCACAACCATTTACACAAAACATACACACGCACGCACACCTTTCTGCAAGACCAGAAACAGCACATTCAGTAAGGTAAAGAGAAACTGCTAAACTCAAAAGCAAGTCCGCTGGGAGTTATCATGATTACCTTGTTGACTGGCCTCCATGGATGACTGCTTACAGTCCTGCGCATAGTGTCCACTTACACCACAATTGTAACATGAAACGTTCCCGTTCTTCTTGGGTCCCGACCCATTTGTGTTGGCAACTACGTTAGGTGCTGGATATACAGGATAGAACCTCCCAAATCCTGCCATCTGCTGCATACCATAGTTGGCTTGGCTCCCCATTACCGGGTCATGCATAAGCCCGTTTGCATATGGAGACTGAGGCAGGAAGAAAGGAAGTTGTGTTCCATTGCTTTGATGTGCTTGATTGAGGTAGCTGCCATTGCAAAGTGATGGCAGAGTGAAGAAAGATGGAACTCTGTAGACTTGTCCATGAAGTGGGTTATGATAAAAATAGCTATTAATCTGAAGGCTTCCATTGGTCCCACAGCTACACCTACGTCCACAAGAACCGCAAGGACCAGATCCCAACTGCTGCGGAGGTAACATTGTCCCATTAGTGTTATTGTTTCCAACAGCGTTTATGTAGGATGTGCTGTCGCTCTGTGCAGTGCTGTGTGTTAAAGCAGGGCTCGGGCTAGGGGCAGGGCCTGGCGTGTGTGTAGGTATTGCGGGAGGAACGGTGGACTGCACCTGGCCAACACCTAAACCAGCGGACTGAGGTGGCGAGGAAGTTGCTACAGTGTTTAGCACGTTTGTATTCTGGTTGGGCAACACACTGGTAGCGTGAGGACTGCCTGGCAAAGCGTACGAAGCTGGTGGAGGTGGTGGTGCTGCCGTGGAGAGACCAGCTGCTGGAAGAACTACCTTTAGATTGGTAGGCTGAGGGATCGCTCCTGGGTTTCCCTCAATGTGAGGCACCATTTGATTCAGTCCTACCACCTGGGATGCAGGTTTTGTGATGGGATCTGTCGTAGGAACTGGGGATCCTGGGAAACTACCTGGATTGTGGACTGGGATAAAGGCAGTATTTGGTGATCCAATACTCAAGTTTCCTGTCGGCTGCTGCGGTCCATTAACTGTGCAACTTTCTGACGATCCCTGTGGAGAGGGCATTTTCAATCTGTGTATTGCCAAATGCAAAGCAGGGCTACCAGGCTGGACAGAGTGTGGAAGGAAAGTGGATGGGACTGGCAAAGGGGAAGCCATCAGCTCAAGGCGTTTCTCGGGTTCACCAGAAGTCCCCGGGCCCATTCCACCAGGAGGTGAATTCGCAGACTCTCTCACTGGTGAGACAGCAACAGGCGTGGTAACGAGCATTCCCATCGTTTTACCATCTGCAGATATGGGCGGTGGGACAACTGCTTCAGGCTTTTGGGCAGCGCTGTGCATCACACAGTGTAAGGCAGGCATAAAGGAAATGTGTTGGAACTTTGCGTTCAGAGGATCTTCTGAAAGGCTTCCGTTTTCGTTATTCACTGCAGAGATCTGAGCAGAAGATTTGTTCATGTTTGATGAACTGACAGCACTGTAGCCTGTAAACCTGGTTGCGTTTTGATTCCCAGAGTCCTCAGAATTGCTATCCGTATCTGTGGAGAAAACAGCATTTGTCAGAGTCGGAAGAGTGTATATGAAACTACATTAACTCTCACCCTGGACTCATTCACCCACATAAAACTACATTTGCTGACACAAATGATAGTTACATCTTCCTGAATTAGAACAACTTCGAGACTATTTTTTCATTCGTCCAGATCAGGGTAGGTCAATCTCAATCACTCGCCTATACCAAACTGCCTAACAAGCTACCGTGTCTTTGACTTGTGAATATCTGCAAATGGGAATGGTGGTACACAGACTACATTAGGAATTTGCATCTACCTTGAAAGATATTAACACAGTTCACTCAAATTTGGAAGGAGTGGCAAATTCAACGGTCATTAAATACAAAGAGAAGAACCTCTCAAAAATGATGGGCATACTTTGATGTAAAACAAGTCAATTTTATGCCAAACGTAAAACATTTTTTCCATATACTGTGCTGCTGAACTTAATCAAGAGATCTACATCACTGAAGTCAGAAAATACGGATATCTTGTATGACATACATGTACGTAGCAATCTAAAACTCAACAGTATGCAAACGGTCATGCTATTTGCAAGAAGCCTTCAAATCATCCAGCCACAAAACTCACAAAACAAAACGTCATCTGCGGCGAGTTCAGAAATGAGAGCAGCTAATAAAATTGAGAAACCAATTAAAATTAATACAAGAAAAAGATTAGTCAAGGAATACAGAAGTTCATGCACACTCTCCACAAATCCAACCTCTGTCTTTTTCTTCTTCACTATCAAAGCTTTCCCTCCCATCATGTCGTGGACTAGAAGGAGAACTGTAACTTTCAGACGATGTTTCTCCACATGTATCATGACCAGATCCAGCGTCCAAATTCAGATCTAAAAATAAAAATTGGCATTTTTATTTTTAATCTTAGTATATTGAAGTGAGATTGTTTTGGTTTGCTGATATCACGCTAGTCCAGATTTTTGTTTGTTATACTGTGGTTCCTACTTAATTGCATCTGTCCCTTCTAATGTTTTAACGCCATGCATCAAGGGCTAGTCTTGTACCCCACATATCTGATGACTGAATCCTTCACGTTAAAGAAGGTGACACTGAAAATTCACATTTAATGCAGAATAATCAAAAGAATAACCCTTCAAAAGTTTTGTGATGCTTATAAAAAGTGTAGTGTAATAATAATTTCCTCTGCATGGTAGCAGTCAACTGTTTCCATTCAAATAGGTGAAATAACTCCTTGGTCATACCAGCAAAGGCAGAAAGCTAACTCAGCAGGCACAGTCCAAACAACACACCTTTTCATCACGAACTGCTCAAGAACAGGCTTTAAGCCAAATGTATCAACAAAATCTGTTTAAGGAAAAAAGGTGAACTACAGATGTATAAAATTGCTTTCTAAATTTTGAAAGGGATCATGGGAAACTCATTTGCTGGAAATAGGATTTCAGGGTGGGTTTGGATCCTATTAGTGAAGTCAAGTCTAAGCCAGAATGCTCCGGCTTTCAGGTTCAGCCTCAGAGGTGAAGTAACAAGAGAGATGTGTGCTCTCACAGAATGTAGGTCAGATGCTAGCATCAAGGAAACCCCGATGCGGCAAAACTCTGTTGGAAAAACTCCAGGACAAAACCAGAACTCTTATTTAGATTATTATTAATTGTTACAAATTTTTAATCTATTTATAATTATTTATTCATTACTGTTACCACAAATGTAACAGGTTGGGATAAGTCATTATAAAGCTGACATAATGTTTTGATTCTTGAAACCATTTTCCTGGCTAGAGAAAACCTATACTGAAACCTATACTTGGTAAAATTATTACATATTCTAAACACTTGTTAAAATATAATGTGAAGTGGAAGTGTCAACCTCACAATGCTGACAATTGTTCAAAAAGTCCAAAGCACTTATCACAAAATATCAAGTCTTCTAAGTTACAAGCATAACTAAATGAGGACTCAAAAGCTAAAAATAGGGAGTGAAAAATGGAAGAAAATACGATGCAATTAAGAGCTGCTGACTCAAAAGAGGACATTTCAAACCATGCTTTCAGATACAACGCTAGGGAGACTCAGATGGCTACACGATTTTTTCTTCTTGTAGACTGCATCTTGAAAAGAGTATATCAGATGACGTTTTTATGTTTGTACACAAACAGGTAGAAAGCTCATCCCTGAAGGCTGAATTGCTTCTAAACCCTGTGGGCTGAAGTTTCTTCTTGGAGCAGCCTTAACTAGCCATCTCTATCGAGGAGGCAGTTTCACATCTGTGGATTAGTGCGTAGTGGGTGAACACAAAGCACTCCTTTTTAGCACTGCACTGTATCACACAAAATTGCACAGTCTCTGAAAGTTATCATCAGTTCATAAACACTCAGTGTGTTTTGCATAACAAGAGCAGTAAGCAATCAAACATATACAAAAAGCTGTCCTGTATATTATTTTTCCTACTTGTACAGCTCTTACCTATAACCTTTTACAAACGTATTGTTTTTGCTAACTTTGTGAACTGTGAATTCTTAAAGTTTCTGTCAGATTTTAATACACTTTTTAGAAGATAACAAAAGCTGCCCATAAAGCACATGACACTAATTCAGCAATGGGATCTACCTGGAACTCTCAAAGGTAAGAAGTGATGAGAAGAAAGAACGGAAACTTGTTCAAGACTGTACCCCACGGAGAAGCATGAGCAAGACAAGGCACTTTGAAAGAGTGCTTTCAACACTTGGGCCAATTAGGCGGTATAGAAAAAGGCAAATTCTTTTTCAGCTTTCTGTTGGGAAAACTAAATATGAGAAAGACAAGGATGCAACTGATACTAGGAGACTGGAAAACATCACGACATCAAAGTCAATAGGTAACGTAGCCCTTCAGAAATTGGTAATAAAACCTGAAGGCTCAACTTACTAAAACAAAAATGATATTTGTGTTGCTTAACACTGACTGATGTATACAAACTCTGGCCCAGACACTAGATTTTGCTGCGTTACCTAAACTTAAAAACCCTGTTAGGGCAGCGTACGCGGTTCTGTGCTCAGTAGTCACCTGGTTTATGCACTACAGTTCACCAAAGAGTCACACCAGAGGGTTTTTGTAACGGGTTCCACATGTGCCACCCCATAGCACTAGCAATCCATGAAACTAGTGAGCTGCAAAGCGAATGCTAATGACAAGATGCTGGACTTCCACACACTCAGACTGCTGAATTTCATACAGAAGAAGCCTAACTCTGTTTCTGTAACTACTACTCTACTTAAGGCAATTTATGAAGACTTTACTAGAATGTTTCCAGTTTTGCACAAAAGGAGACATACCCTAAGCAATTTTATACAAAATACTGTCTAGCACATTTTATCCAGAAAGTCAAAGCACAGACTAGACAGCCAACATGCTGACTTGAAGAAACTTCAAATTTGTGATTTCCTCTTCACTGCAGAACATCGAATAAATGGGCAAAACTGAAATTCTGTTTCTTATAAACAGCTTAGGAGAAAACATCTTACCTTTTGCTGTCCCTGTACGTATGTGCTGTGATGCTGCAACTCTAACTCCATTAGTCCTGTTACTCAACCGGCAGTCAGTTTTCTTTGCTTTCTCCCTGTGTAAATAATTTTCACGTTTTTTTTTTCCCAAATGCATGAGCACAGAAAACCAACCATGTATGAAAACAGAATGCCACTGTAAACAAAGGCAGTAACTCCAGGCCACAAATGTGTATTTAACAAATTTAACAACAAACGTAGATAATGCACTAATAGCCTTTATTTATTTGGGTAATATACCAGTAATTAAACTATCAACAGTGTTACTAAACACTTTGAATAAAGATCTAAAAGAAAACACACAAGAGTTTAAAAAAAAAAAAAAAAAGAGGATGCAGCTGATTCTGCAGCCTTTTCTGAAAGCTAACGAATGTAAGTGAAGCCATACCCTAGACTATGGTAAAAGCATCTGGTTACAGAGTAATAAAATGACAAGAAGTCAAGTTGAAACCTTATTAGATAAGGTTGTAAACTTTTTCACTTCCTTACGGTGGAGGACTGTTTAGTCCACAGGAAGTTCTGAAGCCCTCTGATTCGCAAATTATCTTCAATAAAACATTTCAGCAAGTTACCACCCACTGTCAGTCCTTACTTGATCTTCACCATTTTGTGGACAGCTTTTCAATTTTTAACTTTCACATAAATATAAAGGGAAAAAAAGGTAATTCTGTATCACTCAACCTGCTTCTGCTCCTTAGTCTGTTTGCTAAATGACAACTGACAATTTTAGGAAAGGAATGCATACAATTACATCCTGTTTATCACATTACTTCTTTTCAAAAAATAAAAGGTTTTTTATATAGCCTAGTCTCACAATATGCCAGCTCTTGTTCCACGATAGTAAAACAAAGCAGCTAACTGACTGTACGCTGTTTATCAGAGTGAATGCACCACATGTTGTTCCTGGATTACTGGTTACGTTGGAAACCTACTTTTCCAGCTGTGGCTTTCCCTTCTTCTTGCTTACTGCAGACAGACTTCGTTTTTCCCCTGTATGCTAAACAGAAAATACAAGAATGCGAGTCATAAAAGATAATTTGTATCATGAAAACATACAAAAAACCTTAGACTTAAAGGTCTATGAGCCCATGACTAGTGCTGCTCACAGATGCTACAGCCATACAAACAACTATTTGTACGGTGCAATCAGACCTTCAGAAGCATGCATATCATCTTGCGTTTATGCTATTATTAGCAAAGGACACAGCGAATTACTACTTCCAAATATTCAGAAGATATCAGTCAAATTATTGCTATAAGTAAGCTGTAAGTCTTTCCATTTGAGGAGAAAACCAAACACTTTTCATCAAATACTCCCTAACAACTCCTTCCTCGAAAAGAAGTTATCTCATCAGAGTTAATCATAAGGCTTAAGGGGCTACAGAACTTTTGATTTAAGTGGAATTATCTGATTGGGAGGGGGAGAAGAGTACATGTGGCAAATTATTTTTACATTGCAAGTTATATTTACATCTTGACAAAACAGGTACCTGGCCTTGATTGCTGCTAAACTAAACTCTGTAAAATACCACCTAGGAGCGTATTAAAAAAACACAACATTTGCATTTTTCTGTAAGTATATACTAGTTGCTAGTGATATCTCATATTTGGCAAAGCAGTAAAAACTGTGACAACTCAAAAATAGTCTCTGCCTACGCTGTATTTGGAAATCTTCTAAATGAGAAGTAGCTTTTCCTGCTTCAGTACATCAATTTTGTCTTGCCTCAAGCTCGCGTACTTCAAGCTTTGATGCAGTCTACCATTTCTGCTTTGAAAACAAATCTCAGTTCATTACCCTAGTTTGTGAAATAAGGAAACTTTGGCTTACCATTCCCCACATAATAATCAATAGCCAAATTCTGCATGTGGAATGAAATCAATATTAAGCAATTCTAACATTCAGGGTTTTTCAGATGAAAACGTGAGCTACCTTCTTTCCCTCAACTTCAGTACATGAATTTATTTATGAGTAATTATTCCTCCTGACCACACTCATACCGAAATTGACCACCGGAGACAAAAAAAATAAAAATCTCACACAATGTGTATATATGCATCCAGCTATTAACTTTTTCAATGAAGATTAATACTTAAGTTACTTAGATAATGGAGGTAAGATAGATGGGGGTATGTCTAACCTGTACTCCCTGCTGCACCGTTCATATAGTTTACTTATTAATACCACGTTGAGTTTGGTGCTTGCAACAACACAAATTCCTTAGGCCTTCTGAAATTCTCTGTTACAGAGAGTTCTAACTTATTGTACAACACGCTACAATAACAGGAAGTTCCTGCTAAGAAATTAACGTTAAGACTTTTCTGATTGCACACGTCCTGTTGGGATGTTTTAGCTATAAATTCAAAACAAAATACTTAAACTTCAAAAGAGTGGTAAGTGTAAAAATTATGAGGGGTTTTCTAATCAAGGTAGGTCACCTGCAACTTGAACATGGACAGTTATCGCTACAATTTTAGCAGTGTTCTTCGTCTTTTAAATCTAAATATAATCATGTGTAGAGGACAGTCTCCTCGTTTCAGAGTTTCAGAGCACAGCTTTAAATGTAAAAACAACACACCTGGTCAAGTAGGTTTGTACAGTGCTCTGGGTGCTGCTGGGCAATACAGCTTTTTCTTCTCCAGTCCATTACCCCATTTTGCTCAGAGTGCTGTATGTTAAGGCTATCCAGTGAAGAACATTTTGCACTACTAGTGCTGCTGAAAGGAAAAAAAACAAAAGCTATGCCAATGTGAACAAACTTGTGGGCTTTTCCTACCAACATACACATTTTTGCATTGTGTTGGGAAACAGGTATTTTGCTTTCTGAAAATGCTAGAAATTCAAGACATTTTAAAGACAAATTACAGAAGTTCTTGCACACTAAAATTATAATAATGATCTGAACATACAATGGAGTTCCTTTTGAATGTCTACTAGAATTTGATGCAAAATTCAGAAAAAAAAACATTTGGAGAAAACAGTACTTGAGAGAAGAGTTTTCATGGATATTTCTGCACGCGGTCTTTTTGTTCGCTTATATCATACAAGATGTGGGGAAACTTTCCAGAAAGAAATGTATTCTGAATTCATTCTCTTTATTCCTTATGATTAATGACAAAATTTGTAATTACTATTTCAGAATTCATAACACATATAAGAAAAGGAGCGCATGTCTACTTACAAATCATGCTGCAGCTGTGTTTATTTGAATTTCAAACTAGTCCTCTTGTTTTATATGTTAACCTTGAGGGTTGCTAGATTTGAGTAGTGCTGGGAAATGAGAGTTGCATTTGACATTTTCTGTGGGCCTTATAATGCCTTGCACTGAAGCTTCTCTTAGCAGTTGCCAGTCAGTGGCAAGTTTTAGCTAGGTCTGAGAGCGCTTGTCAGTGAAGACTGCTGGACAAACAGTCAGGGGTCTCACAAGGTCAGTAGGGCACATGGATCTATATAAACTTTTCATCTAGCATTCAGAAACATGTCCTACTATTCACTGGATGCAAAAAATAAGGGGAAAAAAATGAGTTAATACTTTTAACTTCTTATCAAAATACTCATGCTGAAAATTTAAAGCACCTTTTAATTCAGGGCTTTTGTCAAGGTACATGAAAATTACTGTAATATGAGACGTTAATCAGTTCCCATGATGGCAGAAATCTAGCTCACTCCAAAGCAGAAGACATGCTGAAGTTCCAGCAGCTACTTACCAAACACCTCTGGAAGTAAGTGCTCAAACTACTTTAAAAGACATGCAATAGAATATTTAAAAACAAAACAAAACAAAAAAAGCTCAAACAAATGGTGAGAACCCAAGGTGGTTCCTAAATAGAGACATGACTCCATAATTGTAGAGATCTAAGCAAGGTCACTTTAGAAACTTCTGCCAAATAGGATTAAGTGAAGCTGCTGCTAAATTTGTTGTCATTTCGTATAAGCTGTAATACTGGTAAATATTTATTTCAGATATTCAATCTCATTCCTCCAAGCAAACTTCTGGACCTTTTCAAGAGTAAGGCTGCCATACTTAAATAACAACAGAAAACAGACGGATATAATGTATAAATTTTCCCGAAATGTACCAATGCTGTCTGAGATAAACCATTATTTACTCTAGAAAATTTTGTATACATTTAAAAGAGAAAAGTATCATTCAATGCCATTTCTTTAGAGCCTATAAATAGCAGGCATAGGTTTTAAGGAGAGTCTCAATGTGAACACAGGAGGATTAACAGGCCTTCAGTAATCAAGTGGTAAACACATTTTCCCCTCTTAAGAAGAAAATAACAGCTAGCAAAAAGATTTTCTATCATGAAGATTTGTGGAAAGACCTGTCCCAGTTCATCAAGCTGCTTCTAAAAAACCCACTTTAAAGAGAGATCCTAAACGACAGTCAGTTCTAGTATACTTTATTATACAAGGAGTAAGAAAAAAAAAAAGACTAATTCTTTTGGATTGATAACTGTATGTTAATAAGCTTGGATTGAGCTCTTATGACTTCATAGTAGTTTTCTAACCGCTGGCATAATCAAAGATTTTGTTAAGATGCCATTCTCTTCTTGGCCAAATTTAAGTTGAGAGTAACTTAGGAGGGTTAAAACCAAAAACAAAATGAAACCAAATCACTAAGTTGTCCAATCAGTAATTTCACAACAATCTTGTTGGTTAAGATTCACAAAACTTTGACAAATGGTTTTGCACTATGATTGTTTGTTAATTATTGTAATTTCAAGTAAATCTTTCCCCTGAGATAAATACATCTTACAGATAATGTAACAGTTAAACATAGAACAAAATTGCAAACCACAAGAAAAACTCTATCCATTTTTTCCTGTTAATATAGTTAAAATACTGCACAACTATGTGCAAACACCTCCAAAGATTGTGGTTAAGATACATTAACAAGTGAATGGACTTAAACAAACAAGGTATACAAGCTCTAGCTGCTAAACAAGGGAAAGAATGGGCTACCTTCTCCGCTAAGACCATCTTTGAAACTATTGAAGAAAAGCTGAGAATCAACAGCACTGGAAATTTCCGTATATGCATGTGTGCATGCACAAGGGAAAAAAATATAAAATACATATTGATATTACCCAGACTATAAACAAAATCAAAATATCAACTTAAACAAAAGACTTACAAAATTTGTGAGAGAAGAGAGTTCCAAATGACCTATACCTACAGATTCAGAAACAATCTTTTATAATATTTTCAGTAGAGTTTCAATACAGAACTTGTCCATGTTACATAGACCTTTCTAATACAGATTAAGCTAATCGGAGAAACAGCCAACTGAACAAGCTTTTATCTAGAAGGAAAAATATACTACCAAAGCACTAACAAATGAAGTTCAGAAATGTAGCATGGGCACATTACATCCTGGTACCTACTTGGCAACAGGACTTTTTCCATTATGTTTCTTGTGGACTGTTGTGTGTTGCGTTACATCTGGAAAAAAAAAAAAGGCAAAAAGCATGATTCCAATAGCAGTTATTTTCTCTTTTAGATCAATCCAGAAAATTCATCTTTCCATCACTACCCAACACAGTGAAAGACATCTCCATTAAATATACTAGACTGAATTTACAGTGGTGAAATTAACAGATATTGCATAGAAGACAGATCAGTTTGTACAGACAGTAGAATCAAGACTCTTTACCTTCAATTTCACAAAAGAATGAAACAGAGAAATAGGAAACATAACAACCCTCTGTTTGCTCACCTCTAGATTTAGTCATAAGGACTAAATGTGTGATTGAGTATTGTCCAGTATGAAAGGGATGAAAAGAAGAAAGTGAATTAAGTCAGAAAAGTTCAGAATTCTGTAATTTTTTTTTTGGCTACTAATATGAATCTCAAAATTCCATGTCATTCACAAGTTCTGAATAGTGAATGAAGGTACGTCTTACACAGAAGAATTGCATTCTGACCCTCAGAAATTTCACTGTGCATGTAAAGCTTTACTGATAACATGAGACAGAAAAAGAGATACCGCCTCAAACAAGAAACAAGAACCTTGGATTCGTGGTCTGCCCATTTCTTTAAAACAATGGTTGAACTTTAACAAAAACAAGTTTTTTTTCAATTGCAACTAGCCTTCTTGGTAGCCATCATTGTGCCTGAACTCCCGTCAATGCAACACAGAAGTCCAAATGACGACTTGAAAAAAAAAATTCAATTTTAAAATTTCTGGTAGCACTTATTAAAATGGCACACAAGGTGTTCTGCATTGCATTTGTAGCTTCATCGGTTGAACAAATTCCTTTTAAGGACAGTATATAAAACTTCTTGAGCTGTTTTTGAATATACTGTAAATTTACATGGTGTATTCTGAACTCTACAGAAGAATATACAAAACAATTTTAAATAAGAAAAGTCTGTCTGAACTGCATATGTGGATTACTGATTGCACATAAGATCAACTACAAGCTTATTAGTTATTTGCATGTAAGAGGATAAGAGCGGTGCCTTTCTGTGAAAGCTATTACATCTGTGCATGTTCACCTATCAGCCCCATTTCTCACCCTTTCCACCTACCAGAAAGTTCTACTTGCTCATTACTCAAAGCAATGTGAAACTGGCTTGACATTCGTTACAGAATGAAATTACTGACCAGCCACTAGACTGCTGCTCCCATTTGTGAACTGTTTCCTGAGGTATTTGGAAAACACCAGCTTTGAGACTGTAATCAATATTCACTACAGTCCCAAACAGTTAAAATCCTTATTAACTTACACTGCTTTTATACTCTGGCCAGTTAAGAGGAAAAACTTCAATATCCTTTCTGTGTAAAACTAAAACCTAGACAAATTTGACACATTTATGGCAAAACAAGCTGCTGCATTCAACTTGTAACCCAAATAACTGAAGAATAGGTAAAAACATGAAAAGCTGCAAACAAACTTGGCTCAAGTAAATTGTGGAGTATTTCTTCCTGTTTGCTCAACACAGCCGTGAACTTCTGCCTCCAAGCTGTCTATGAACAATCCCACTTCTTGGATTATATAGCAACCCTCTAAGGAAACTGTAGGATGTATACAAAGATTCTTCATTTATATAGCACATTTCATCCAAATCTCTCAGCTTTGTACCAATAAAGAAATTGGTCAACTGCATGATTTCCAGAACTGAGTGTGGTAAATTTTCTCAGAGAAGAACCACCTTTAAGTACACAACTACCTTCCTCCTGACTTGAAGCTTCTGAACTGTCCTCCTTGAAGTGTTCTGGTGCTTTAACCGTCTTCAAAGAGGGTTGTAAGTTACCTGCAGAGAATAAAGTTCACGTAGTAACTTTATAGATCTTGAACAACTAGACAGTTCCTGAGTGCTTGCACTAAACTGGAAGCTAGGGAAATGGAAGACTGAACTTTCTGGTTTGCATGTGGCAATAATTTGAACATTGTCTCCTTCAAAGTAGGCCATCTCCAAGAACAGAGGCTCTATGGAGATGCTTTTATTTTGAAGAAAAATGTGTGCAAAACAATTTTAAAGCTATGGTAAAATTTCAAAAGCTTTGGATTGTGATTATATTATGAACATTTCTATCGTATTGCACATCAGATTTTTCATAAATAATATTTTCTGTTTCAGCAGGAAATAGCAGGAGACCAACTACAGTTACTAAAATTTTTACGCAATGAGTTACACTCCACTGTTAAATCGTTCACCTGTCAAAGGAGACTTAATTTGGGCTGAAATCGTCTAGTGCCCTTAACACAGTCTTGATGCATCATTTTTGCCTTGTTATGCCAGACGAGGTAACAAAAAGTGGCAATAATATTTACAGTTTTGTTGCAAAAATACCAGTGCCCCACTCTGAAAGAAAACTAAGTTCAGCAATGAATTTAACTCTAGGAGTCGACTCTTTTCCTCTCAAAAAGTTCCAAGTTAGTGCAGGTAACAGCATCTGAAAGCTGCTGTTCAGGGTCTTGAAGTATTGATGGGAAGATATTCCTGAGTGTTGTTTGCATTGAACATACTAAACCCCAAGAGATCGTGTTCGAATGAAGTCTACTGGGATCAAAAATTTACCCCAGCCTGAAGAGGTGTCTAAAATAACTGGTGTTATGAACCAGAAGGGAGCTAATTGATTCCCTCCTTAACGGAACTGTGACAGCATAGATAATGACGCTTACTGAACATATTATTCAGTGTGAGATCTCAACTATTATTTAAGGTATAAAGATCCTCCACTGAATTGACAAGTTATTTCCACAAAGGTTTTACTAAAATCATACCTATAGCATTTAAGTACTTCAGAGAGTATTTTTATATTTCTGTGAATGGACATTTTATCCCCAGATCTAAAAAATGACTGAAGACCAATGTAAGCCACAGTTACTTTCTGTAATTCATTCTGCACATTTGATTTAAGAAAAATCTCATCCCAGTTCTCAAACACATGCTTCTTCCCTCTCCCCCAGCATTGTTACCATATTCAAAATATGCCACCATGGCCTAAATTGCAATTGTAAATACTTAGCAGGATTTCAGGCTTCCCAAACATGAAATTTTAAAAAACACAGTGGCCAGCAATAAAAAACAAACAAAAAACTCAAAAAAGAGCAGGATGAGTACTTCTATCTTAGCACAGAACGTATTAGTCTGCACTACAGTAAATGTGATGGTGAACCTGAACCATCCCAGAGAAGTTATCCAGTCTCCCTTATCAACAGATAAACAACTACACTTAAATTTATCATGCTATTTGTCTTCATCAAAGCTTTCCTTACTATCTACGTCAATGTCAGGGCCCTGAACCACACCAGTGGGCTTTACAGCCTCTTCTGCCCTGCCAAGGACCACACCTGCCTGTGTTCGAGACCAGCTCTGGTACAGGGCAGTTTTGCAGTCTCACCCGAGACTGCTGGGAATGAGCTGGGAGACACCTCGTGCAGGGCCTCCATCCTTGGGCTCAGGAGCCGCATTCAAGCTCAGGTCTTTGCCAGGGCTATGCTGCAGCCGTGCCTGGGCCTGGCCACGTCTCGCTGATCCTGTTCTTAACCTTGACCTACTGACTTTTCTGCCCTGACCTCAGACATGACTCACTGCTACCGACTTCTCTGGTAATCACCAGACTCTTGCCTGTCCCTGAGCCTAATCTTCCTCACAGCAAGTTAAGCCCATTACAAGTTTTCTCTCCTCTCTGCTAAACAATGAAGTTCCTCATCCTTTCTATCTGTCATGCATTTTAGATCTGACAAATCCTCATGACCTTTCATGTAGCCTATATGCACATATATACACATTTTTTGTTTGTTTTTATTACAAATTATCCCCCATTTATGATCACATTATAACCTGTAAGGCATAGTCCTGCGGAATTAACGTTTTAATCTACCAACAACCCTGCAGACCTTTTCTGTCCTGCACTCATGCAGTTGAGTCTATTATGATGGGACCTAGCACTGGTTCTTTTTCAGTGCATTTCTACAATTTGTGAAGATCATTTTAAATTATGACAATGTACAACAACATACCGACAACTTTTTCCCACCTAGATGTAGCCTATAGACTAATACATGCAAACCCTATGCAGTGTGTCCATCGTTAATGTGAATCTTTCTGGACCTTGGAACTTCCTTCCTCCCCATGCAGCTCTTCATTACAAGAGAGTTGTCAGAATTTTCACGGCAATAAATTCCAGCCAATTTCACAATCATCCTGGACCTCATTAGTTTAACTTATATGTCAGTTTCATATATAAGAATGTCCTAACTGTTACTAAAAAAAAAAAAAAATCAAAACCACAAAATAACGTCTTCAGCTTCTCCCATAATAACAAGGCCCTATCTGATCATAGGAAGAACACATTTGATACACCACATGTATCATCTCGGACTTGTGTTAACTGTCATCCCTTTATTTTCTTTCGAGTGCTCACAAGCAGTCTGTTCAAAAACTCTGACTTATTCCTTACTAAGATCTTCTGCAACTTCTTAGGCTACGGTCTCACAGTACCGTAACTGTCATGGTGTATAACATGCACTGAAAGAAGAAAAGATTCAATAGAAACAAAGAGCACATCTTAAGGCAGCCATACAGAGAAGCTAAGCTTGGGTCACGCAGTTTATAATACACAAGTGCCAGGTCCACCAAGGAAATATCAGCAATGCAAATGCTCTGAACAAGTTTCTTTAAGATCTGAAGTCAGGGCCATCCCACTATTTATATACTATGTACCCAAACCAAATCTTAGTTTAAATATCAAGACAAACACAATCTACAAAAGAAACCAAATAAATAACATGCAGTTTTTTGGGGTCAGTGCAGCAGGCTTTTTGTTCCCATGTTTACAACAGCCTCATCATTCATTTTCACAGGATTCATAAGAAAGGTGGCAGTAGCTTTAATAAAAAAGCATGCTTTTTAAAAACCTGCTTTTCCTTTGAAGTCTTGAAGCTTTAAATAAGTTTTTGAATGGCCAAAAATATTTGGCTGCATTTCTATTCAATACCATTTATCCTACTGCTGAAGTGGTAGTGAGGTCAGGGGATTCTGGCCCGTTTTCAGATTTCTTATAAGGATAAAGTCCCGAAGCGTTGCACGTGCTCAATTTATTTTTACCTATTTTAACAGCATGATGGTACAGAGAAGAAAGAAAGAGAGAAAAGAACACAAGCTGATGCTTCACAGCACATTCCCACTGTCAAAAGCGTATGTATCTGCTGAAACAACTATTCATTGGCAGTGAGTTCAAGTATGACCAGTAGAATACAATGTAACATGAATACGTAATTAAAAAACATAATTAGGCATGACAGGAAGAATCACTTTTTATAGACTTTTTGTTATATAGAACAGTATTAAGATATTTCTTACTGTGAGTGTGCAAAGATTCTGATGAAATTGATTGGAAGAAGTTGTATACTCTCTGATTCTGCAGAAAAGCTTGTGATGTATTTGAAAATAGCTGCCTGAAATTTAAGTGAAATTTTGTTAAACTGTAAGTAATATTTCATAGGGAGAATAGAAAAGTACCATTTAAGAGCAAATTAGGTAGTTCTTAAAAAGACTAAACACTTTAACTTGCAAACTTGGACACTGAGCATACAGAAGATTAAAGGCTACTTCAGAGCTTTGTTGTTCAGTCCTAGTGTTCAGTCCTAGTTGGACTACAGCCAGTAAAAGAAATTGGTATGATGGATTTTTTTTAAATTAAAAACGTATGTGCTTTTGAGCCACCCTAATTCAAATATTTTCGCCACCTGTAACATTATCAGGGAGGAGCTTGGACAGATTCAAAAAAGCACTGAACCTTAAGCTTTAACTTTTTTCCTCAACTTCTTTTTTTCCAAAACAATGCACCTGCTTGTTAAATACACTTATTTGATTAAATACAAAGTTGAATTCACTTATAAAGACAGTGTTTGAATTTCATAATTATCTCCAAGAGCAAAGGGTGGGATTCTCAAAATTGCTCAGCACTGTTTTGAATCTGTTCCCAAGAGTTGAGTGACTCCCTATAGCTTCAGACAAGAAAATAGTCCAAGAATAAATATTTTAAGTCTCACAACAGCTTTCCAGCTTTTGCTTGCCAGCACTACAGTTCTACTATTTTTTTTTTTGGAGGGGGTAAAGGCAATAAAAAATTTTTTGGCCAACCAAGCACGTACTTAAGACACCTAAATACACATCTCTGCTTAACTGACACTGTAAGAAAAATTTTTTTACAAAGTAATGCTATTGTCAAGATTATTCACATGGTAATTTAGCATAGTCACAACTTTGTTTATAAATAGTAATTACAACGCCATACTACATCATGGTTCGATATATTTAAAAGATATCCTCAAACAATGTGTTTGTAATTATTCTGCAGTTAGGCTTTACAACCTTTCTGTACTGCAGATGCTTACCAATCAATCAATATTTAAAAACATGATGTTTATTAGTCAAAACTGACCTAGCTTTTACCTTGAAAATCAAGCCAATAAAAGCCAAATAATGGTACAGATCAAAATAAAAGAAAATTGGGAAGGAGAGGGGAAGGTTGAGGCATGCAGCAGCTCTGTATCTTCTGTAGCTAAGCTATTGAGACAAAACCCTGAGATGTAAGAAGCTTGGACTTGAGTATCTGCAGTATTCAGAGCAGGAGCTTGACAAGCAGTGCCTGATTACTTCAGCAAGTGTCTCACGACACACTTGGCCTAACCTGATTAATAGTTTTAAGTTACTTTGAATAAGGTTGAACAACCCTGACAGAAAAGAACAAACCTAACAAGGTACCTATAGCAAATAAAAAGAACAAGGGAGGCATACTCAAATTCATACTGCTTTTCTGAGTTACAGGATTTAACCAAAATGGTCCACAGCTCAGCAAGCACTCTCATAACTAGATAACAGGTTATGAGGTATCCGCCCTTTTCTTACAAACATGTGAACTGCATTTTATTTTATAGATATGCTTCATTATTGCTGTTTATTCTTTTCCAAATTCTGTTCTGTGTCACTCTGTCGTGATTTAGAATCAGAAAACAGCACTTTGAGTTACTTAGAAAAATTAAAAAGTATGTCTTTGTATAATGGAGATAAGGCCCTCTTCCCTAAAGTACCAATCATTGCTAAACAACGTTGCCCCACACTAATACTTTCTTAATTGGATGATTACTCCTTAATAAGTCCACACCACTGAAGTTTGAAAGTAGACTCTCATTTTCAAGAAAAAAGATATATTTCATCATTGCCTTCCCTTCTTCTTCATAAATTGCATTTACACAGCAGAATTTCCACTGTCCCTAGCAGTCCTCTAGTTTGACTGCAATCCCTTTTCAGATAATGCATTTCAGGTTATTTGCTAGAATTCTCACCTGATTATGGGCTCAAGATCAGCATGCCTTCGCTCTTCCCTCTTCTGAAAACCCTGATTTAGTGCTCTTAAAATAGTCTTGTCAAATGCTTCAGAAGACAATTCCTTTGGAAGCTGAGAAAAAGGTTAAAAATGTCAATTACTCATTTCTCATCTTAAGATTATCTTTGTTCATCATCAGTCTTTATACTTTTTGTTATCAACAGGAAACTCTACTGTTCCAACTTGAATAAAGTAATTTGCAGACGAAATACAACAAATTATCATAATTTAATTTTGGTAGAGAAACACTTTGCTGTAAATTCTCCTATCAAGTCTAGGTGTATGAAGCTCTAAAGCTGTCTTTAAAAGAAGATGTAGATTCAGAAATTTACTGATGTTCTTTCTCAGAATAATTTACATCCTTTTTCAATTTCTTTCTTTAAACGTTTCACACAAAAACGTAGGTCTGAAAATAACAACAACAAAAAATACCAGGGAGGACGACGAGCACTGTACTCACTATCATTATTTCACTAGATTAAATTATTTCAAAGAAAGAGTAGAAATGACCATTTAAAGTTACATAATGCACTGGGTTTCAGCAGGCAATACTGAGATCACTAAATAGCAAGTCCTTTTCCAGTTGCTATTACCACCAAAGCTTCTTATGAAAATTCATTCTATTTCCAATGCCAGTATCACAAAGTGATACTTCTGATGTTCTAGTGCAGAATGTAAAATTCTTGCTACTAAGGAGCTGTAAATTTTAAATGAAAAATTTTCCCTAGAACAAAATTTTCTCACATTTGTAACTTCCAAAATGATATACTACAGTATATGAAAGGCTGGTGAAATTAGTTAATTTATTTAGAAAAAATAATAAAAGTATTTTTTTTTAATTTTGGTACAGTTAAAAGAAAACAGCCACAGCAGATATGCTTTCTCCTCAACTTAAAAGCTATTGCTGATCTGGTTTACATCTACCATCAGTTTTGATCAACAACACTAAGCAACTTATACTATAGTGGCACCCTCCTCTTGTGTATCTGGAATATGCCCGATCCAGAGCGCCAGCTGGATATACCATGCTGCTAGTGGTATAACAGCAAAGCACTAAGTAATTCTTTCACTGATTGAAGTGCTACTAATAAACAGACACTATGTCTAATGTAGATAATTGCTTGGTAACATGCAAAAATAGGAACTTCTGGAATTCAGATAGACAGATACTGTTAGTATTAGTACAATGCCATAGCACCTGAAGTGCATTAGATACGAAAACAGAAAGAAATGCTTCTGAACAGAAAGTAGCTTTTCTGAACACTTTGGCTTTAATATGTGTTACTGAGTATCTCTGAAGAATCTGTCAGTATTAAACAAATGGTTTACTCATGCTACTCCAGAAGCATGGGGAACTGCAAACTTCCTGTCACAATGTTCTGTATATAATTTTGCCTCAAGAAACAGCCACGACTTTTTTTTCCTTTAAAGCTTTCGTTAAAAGGGATTCAAATCCTCTTGTAGTTTACGATTCAGAGTTATACAAACCCAAGTGTAGGTGCTTACTATCTTAACTCCAGGTAATGAGACAGCCTTGTTACCACAAGCATGTTAGTCCTTCCACATATGTGGGTAACTTCCTACACACAAATAACTTCTTATGCTTATCACCCAAGAGAAGGTGCTCTTCAAATATAAGGAAAAGTTACCCCATTTACTACACCTCAGCTTTTCTCATCAATGCTGCTACTCTGTAACAAGTTGTATACAATTATATTACTCCTACCACCCACAAACTTGTAATTTCCTATCAAGTAGTTTGCCCATTCCTTTCTGCCCTACGAAAAAGAGCGTACTACTTAATAATGCCATGCAGACTGGAAATGAGAATAACAGAAAGCCAGAATGCAAGGATGGGTGAACTTGACAGCATTCATACTTCCATGGTGCTTTTTAAAGCAAGACAAATTTCATCCTATTGTGTTTAACAATTTCCTTTCTTCTGCTGGCTATCAAACCAATAGAAACCAAAATGCTTTTTCAGCTGCGCACGTTCTCCACAGAGCCACCACCGCAAGCTTGTAACAGCTTTTAGTTATCTCCCTCCTGCCCTGCCATCTTCTATACATCCAGACTCCGTCAGAGCCAGAGCAGTCAGCCAGCACACGGAACATTCCACATCTGAAGAGCTGCCCATCAGTCAGACTCAACAGCTCTACAAATGAACATTTTGCATCCTGTTTGCCTGACTCCTCCTTGCAGCAAGTAGGTACTAGAGGGTCCATTTCAGAAGCTGGTGTGTTTCTTTACTTTGCAGGTAGGAGAACACGAGGCATGCAGTTCAGCACTCATCCCATGAGCTGCAGAGGATCTCATACGACAACCCTGCTTTTAAGGTTCTCTTCATGAATAGAGGGATTTCATGGACACCCTGTCCACAAGTAGATATTCCACCCATAATTCAAACCCTCACAAATCAAGCTGTGGGAACTCTTGGAACTAGATATCCCAACTGGATTACAGCAGCAGCAAATACTCTCCTTCATTTTTATAACACTAGAAAACACCGTATTGATAACAAACAGTGAACAAGACTGTGGCCTTTGTACAGTAACAGGTGTTCCACTTGCAATTAACACCGCAGTAAGAGCTTCAGATGCTATCGAAACATGCCTAAAACAGAGCTCTCCTTAGTACCCTGAGCGGTGAGGAGTTTAAATATAGAATTTTCCAGAACAGACAGAACCCCAAATATTAGGCACTGACAATGAAACACACAATTCAAGGTCATCACACTCTGGGGATCCACATGTTGTCTCTGCACACTAATACATTCCCTGCTTTGGGAGGAGGGAGAGGGGCTTAGAGAATATCTACTTTTTGTAAACATACACGTGCACGCATAAGCAGTTTGTAGAGTTTCTCAAGTTTAACTCCTGACAGTAAATATGCCTGCCTTTGTTCTGCTGAGGAATACAACGGTAAGATTAAAAGCTGTTATGCTCGTGGATCTGCATCATTAATTAAAATCAAAAAATATATATTCTTAAGGTTATTCTAATAGGGTACAAATTAGCAAATTAGCAGTGCTTGCCCCTATATATTAATTCTGTGGGTATATTGTACAGTCAATTTTAAGGCAGCTCAGTTAAAGCTGCCAGGCAAGTTTGAGTCATTTGAAACTCCTCAAACTTTCTATTGAACTTCTTCATCTGTCAAGTTGCTCCACCACAATAAACATAATTTAAATGGTTAATAAAATTCTGTAGTAAAAAGCCGGTAGCCTGCTTTTGTTTTTGTAATTACATCCCAGAAATCACAGATCTCCTAAACTACATCTGAAGTTATAAATCTGACGTATAAACACTACTTTCGTATTTCAATACATACTTTTAGCAGGAATTCCTGAAGCTCCTGGTGTGTTTTTGTTACACATGTTACCGAAAGATCGGACCAGGTTACCTGAATAATGAAAGAGAAGAGAATGAGTAAAGTTTCTTTTTTCCAAAGATCATACCAGTTGGTCAACTTTAACATTTTCTTAACTTATATTGAGATCATCAGACTTAACATAAGCAGCTAAGTAAATACCAGGCAAAACAGAGATAACACTGTACCTTTCAGAGATGTACACTAATTTTGAGTGCACATTTTGAGATCATTTTAATGTTATTTGTGGCTAAAAGCAATATGAACAAATTCAGGTCAATGCAATCAAGTCCCTGAAGATTACTTAGTGACTCCAAAAGAAGCCAGGCAGAAGGCTGTGTAATTACAGGACTTCTATCAGTCTTCATGAACTTCAAAAAACAGAGCAAAGAACTGTAGGTCAGATATACTGGATTTAGTTCTTGCTGCCATTATCATTAGTCAATAAATAAATGAACAAAAATCTTTCTGCTTCTCTTGCATATAAAATAATTTTGTCTGCCTCAGGTTTGATACTTATATGGTCATACTGAACTTCTCGTAGGATACAACTCATAAAAAATATTGCAAGTTACTAAAGAAGTTACTCAAGAGTAAGACAGCATATTGGTATATGCTATCAAATGTTCAATAGCTTATTGTTCTGACACAACATGCAAGCATTAAAACAGCACCTTCACGTGCATATTTTAAGAAAAAAGCAGCTTGGTTAGATGAGTGCTGCCTGGCTTTTAGTCAACCTCTGTGCTTAAGATTCCCATTACATGCATGGGAAGATTCTGTGTAATGGGAGCAGACAAGGCAATTATAAACATTACTTTACTCCAAAGAGCAGACAGGAAAATGTCAACCACCAACTGCCTTCATCTTAGTCCCCTGAAATGCCAGCTACTGTTGGTGACCTCGGTTGGGAAGCCATGACTGTAAATTGCTGTTAAAACCTTAAGAAGCAGTGTCTGGGCAAGCATAAAATGATCCACAGTGAGGAACACGGTATATACCTGCACAGATGAGGAGAGGAAACTCTTTTCTAAAAGAACTGAGGTGGAGGAGATTCAAGCTTACTCAAATACTTCCCAGAATATCTCCAAACATTCCCCCTTTAACAAAGAAATTCAAAACCACTGTCAAATCCATCTACATGCTGAACTTCTAAAATAGTTTTGTGATTTTAAATATTAATAATCCATATGGGCATTCTGTACAAACCTGTATCTACTATTGCATTTTACTTAGTACCTAGTTCACAGACTATTTGGCCAAAATATCAATGACAAGGCTGAAATACTTGGGCAAGTTAATCTAAGAATTGAAGGCTAAATTCTGTATTAATGTCCTCAGCAAAAGAAGAGTGTTTTTTTTTTGTTTTGGTTTTTTATTTTTTTTCCTCCAAATTTCAGCTTCAGATGTGTCCAACATCAAACCTCTTTTTACCTCTTCAAAGAGCTCCCATGACGCACATCAAATGACCAGTTACATTAGTTATAATGTTTGATCTACAGCATTCTTTTGTTTGGGGAAAAATGCTAAGACCAAATCTGGTATACCAGATCTGCATCTACTGACCAAATGACTCATGTTAGTCGATCCTTGCTAAGAAAATTATGACTTCGACTCAACCAGAATATCACCACCAACAGCCTTAGCAGCTATTATTTAAACACCTACAGCCTTTAATAGCAGACTTCAATACTGAAAGCTTCTTTTCCAAAGTAGTGTGAAGTAGTGTTTCAGTTTTGTTTAAAATTCACTTGTGATTGTTTGGTATGTTGCCTCTGGTTATTATTATACATGAAGACTATACTAGGAAGGCCTTCAAATTTATTAGCATCGTTTTAGTTTGTTTTTTTTTTCAGTAAATGAAAAAACAAACACCCAAGCCACAAAAAAACAGTTTTGTCATTCATGAATGATATCTAAGATGAATATATGACTCCAAGTAATACGTAGCTGCAGACAAGAACTGTACTTCTTTGTCACTCGAGCAAACAATCAGCTAGTTTTAGAATTCTTTGCAACGCTTGCCCCAAAACAGCATAAGCCAAGTTTACTGAAGTAACGTCACACTCAACTGTTGCTGGTGTTTTACACTTTCCCATCTTATGCCCACGATTACATAAAAAAAACCTGCTCTGCACACCGAATCCAAAAGAATTACAGGGTAACACCAGGAATCTCTGAAGAGCCTCATGTAATTAAAAATGGTCTCTGAGCAGGTATTTGAAACAAGCTGTATACCTCTACAATAGATATCATGAAGATACCAACGTTCCAGGGGTTATTTGCTTACTTTGAATGTGTACTCCAAATGTTTGTCAGCCCTTTTTCTTGGTACTCCTTTCAGGGTTATCTTCTCAATGTGCACAGCTGAAAGAAAAACAGTTTATCGTGCATACTAAAATTACAGTTTGAAAACGTACCTACTTACCTAGCCACTCTGAGAACTGCCATACATTATTTACTGACTCGCATAACCCAGCTCCTTCTCAGATGCTATTTTACCGTAACAAACTGCAGGGGGCAGGTGGAACCTTGTTCTCTACAAAGCGTTTCTCAGACCTGACCACCCACAACCCTTTCATTGCAGATCACAGGAATCTGGGCACTAACCAGAAGTTACTTGAACCTAAAGTCACGTAAACATATCCTTAACCACTATGAGTGAAAAGGCAATGAAAATTAGTCAAGTTGCTTCTTTATTCCAAGAAGTAATGAACGCTGAAAAAGAACAGTGACAGTGCCTTCTACATCTGTTTCTCAAATGTCAAGTAGTAGCAAGAGAAAACTGAATTCCACATTTCTGAAAGGCATTTAGGTGGAAGAAACACTCGGTGAAGGCGTAAAGGAGTCAGAAGTGAGTATCAGCAAACTGGAAATCATAGAATCACAGAATGGTTTGGGTTGGAAGAGACATTAAACACCCTCTAATTCCACCCCACCCTGCCATGGGCAGGGACACCTCCCACCAGACCAGGCTGCCCAAAGCCCCATCCAGCCTGGCCTTGAACACTCCCAGGGATGGGGCATCCACAGCTTCTCTGGGCAGCCTGTGCCAGGGCCTCACCGCACTCTGAGTAAAGAATTTATTCCTAATATCTAATTTAAATCCACCCTATTTTAGTTTAAAGTCATTCCTCCTTGTCCTATCAGTACACCCCCTGGCAAAGAGTCCTTCCCCAGCTCTCCTGAGCCCCCTTTAGGTACTGGAAGGCCGCTGTAAGGTCTCCCTGGAGCCTTCTCCTCTCCAGGCTGAACAACCCCAACTTCCTCAGCCTTTCTTCACAGCAGAGGTGCTCCAGCCCTCTGATTATCCTCATGGCCCTCCTCTGGACTCGCTCTACTACATCCACGTCCTTTTGTGCTGGGCGCCCCAGAGCTGAGCACAGGGGGACAATCCCCTCCCTCGCCTTGCTGGCCATGCTGCTTTTGATGCAGTCCAGGATACGGTTGGCTTTGTGGGCTGCAAGTGCACATTGCCAAATGAAGAGCAGAAGCAGAAGGCTACTACGATCATACCACACAGAGTATCATTAGATTGAACTGAAAAGGAAGAAGGGTTCTTTAAAGTACATACTACTTAAACATTCCTTCCCCACAGTCTGCTTTGTTCAGGAATAGACAAGTTCTAGCTGTGACATAGCAGCAGCTATGTATGGCCTTCAGGATCTGGAGATACTCTTCAGAGCACAAAATATTATTCAGGTAATACTGTATATAAAAATCCTCGTATAGCTGAGATGGGCTTTACACTTCTCCTGCTATGCTGTTCTAAGAACTCAACAGAATTTTGTTCCCTTACAAGCGTGATCATGACATGTAAAAATTTTTATTCAAAAACAGCTCTGCCAACTCTGCACCATGAATGCTTCTTTTCAGTGCTTTTGAAGCTCTTTTTGAAGGTATTACCAGTTAACATTTTCCTTTCAATTCTTAACTGCCTTTTTTTTTTTTTTAAACAGGGGATACATATCGGGAACTACTCATAACAATTAAAATTACCAACTTCTTACAAGTATGTGTTACAAAGCTTATCCTTGGAAGTTAACTAATTACCACTTCATCCAACTTCAACACTTTTAATGAATTCTGTTAGAGTTACAATTAAAGTATCATCCCCATCTGAATATGCCAGTCCTGGGAAAACTAAGTATTAGCAACTTAACAAATCTAAAAATCAGAATAATAAATAGGCATACAAGCCTAGTGATAGTATTCAGCTCCCAATTCTTTTCTTGGGAGGAGTGACAAACACTGGGTTGGAATGGTGTACATTGGCTGTAACCCTTTACCTGGGAGTTACAAGAACTGGACAACCAGTTCATTTTGATCAATTACTGAAGACTATTTATTGCAAAATCAAAAAAATCTGAGACGAGCTAAGGATGCCAAATAATAACATACATCTATATATCATGAAAGACTGAATTTTTACCTCTCTGGTATAGATAAAAGCACTGTTAGAAAAAGGGCTATGGCCTAACATCAGTTTTAGTGCACTACAGTTCCTTAACAGCCAATGTTAAAATCAATACCATCAGCTGGACTGATATTCAGAAGCTAATTAAAAAGTTGATTCCCATAACTGGAATTGAGAATAATGTTTTAAGTTCCATTATTTCACCATATGCATATATTTAATTATGGAAACTAATCAGGATCATTAACATTCACATAGAGACAAGATTTTTTCTAACTAGACTGTGGCTATTTTAAACTATTGAGTGTTATCGATGCTAAATATATTTGTCTTCTAATATAAAGAAATTTTATTACACAATGTAGTACCTTCAACTTCCTTAACTTCTTTTGCTGCTGTTAAATGCTCAATTTTATTAAGTTTTACACAACAGATAATTACCGCGT
Source organism: Cygnus olor (assembly GCF_009769625.2). NCBI lineage: Eukaryota > Metazoa > Chordata > Aves > Anseriformes > Anatidae > Cygnus > Cygnus olor. Next base: position 80,273,759 of record NC_049170.1, on the reverse strand, counting down.
AATTGCCTTACAACCTTAGCTTCACAGATTCAATAGCCTACTTTAAAATCCAGTTTCCACAATCACATTTTAAATACTCTAAATGGCTAGACCAAGATGAAATGTTTGAACATGCAAACTAACAAGGTGCATTGCATCTCTAAATCTGTTCTGAATGCAACACACATTCAATTCAATTAAATCAAACCTAAGTGATACTGCTTCCATTTTAAGTATCAATTGAGATTTCTAAGAATCAAAATCAACAAAGCTGAGAATAAAAAAAAAAAAAAAAGTTTTACTGTCAGTGCTATTTCTAACCCAGTCTGGAGATTACTGTAGCAGGCAACCTCTACCATAAATCTAATATAACAAATATCACAAAATTATTCTGATCCTTCCCTGTAGTTTCTAAATACAATACAAATACTGAGAAATATTTAAGTACTTTGCTAGACTCGTTTATTCATCTTTGCTTTGCTTCTGTCATTTAATTCAGGAATGTCACTGATGAGTCTCCCATTTCTGTTTCTAATTTGTGAATACGAACACTTTGTTCTTAAAACTCTGTACAAGGTTTTCAAATACGTTTGTTGTCTGTAATCTGCCATAATCTTTTTTTTTTTTTTTGGTAAGGAATTAAAACTTGCAAATTGCCTGTCTTCAAAGTGTAATTAAATCTCCACAATACAGACAAAAGGATATTTATCAGGACAAAAGAATAGCAATGGTTTTCCCAGATTGCTAACTCTTCACTAACCGGAAGATAGTGTAAGCTTATTTTGAGTAGACAAGTGATCTGCTAATCTTGTTGGAGAATAAAGAGTAAGAAGAAATCTGTTTTCAATAATGCTCATTTCTTCAAACTGTTCTGGCAATTGTACAAACGAATTCTGTTTGTGCTCTGAAGTCTTATCCTTATTCTTCCCTGTAGATCCAAAATACAACTTACTTCTATATGGAAAGCCTCCCACTTCTCTGAACTACCACTTCTATAAAACCTCCTTTCTTTCTTCTTCCTTTTTTTTTTTTTTTTTAAGGCTAATCAAATACAACTAAATTGATTAGCAAAAGCTATTCATGGCTTCACAGTATGCTTAAATTTGTTTCAAAAAATTAAACAACACTAATACAGTGGCATTAAGTTTTTTTGCCTTCTTCCAAATGCCATAGCACTTTTTTTCAGGACACTCATTTGCAATTGGTTTTCATGCATGCAGTCACAAGTATTTAGCAGCTAACAAGGATGACAACCTGCCATAATAAAGATAAGACCAAGTAGGCAGCAGAGAAGCTATTATACCTACCCACCATTGCAGTTTCTCATTCAGACGAGCAGCAAGAAAAAAGTAAGATTTCTACAACTCCAAGGTGAGTTTAGCCTTAAAAAAAAAACCACCTCAAAATACTCCTGAAAAGAAACTTTAGAATACATACCTTCTCGCTGAGGTCTATGGGAAGCCATCGGTAGTCCATCATGAGGTGCTGTGGTTCGTTCTAGCAAACTGGTCTCAGTACTTGACATGCAGTCACTATGGGAAAAGTCATTCTAAATCGAGAAGGAAAGAAAAACAAAGTATATTAATATAATGCCTACAATCAAAACATACTCTTTACAGCAGAAGATACCCCCCAAAACAGTTATTTTGTATTCTACAGGAAAAAAATAGAAATAGAGGCTCTTGAGAGGAGTCAAAATGATCACTAGCAATTTCAACTCTTACTTTTTTTTTCCCCCGTCAACTATCACCTCCACTGTAACAATGACTTTATTTTAAAAGCAGAATGATGTGGGGGACAGATCGTGTGCCTTTAGTCTATCTCAAGGTGGACAATTCAAGAGGAGTAACTCAGAACTTCAGTGCTAATTTACTATTAGTATGAACTCTTTCGGTTACTAATCTGTGAAGTAATCTACTCACAGCTTTGCAAACATATTCTCCCCAGTTACATTAATGCACTGTACCTTCAGCCTGCCACCTCTTCTGCATAGGAAATCATGAATATCTGTTTGGACAGTCTACCGGGACATACGATTCTAACAGCCAAATCCGTGCACCTCCAGCTAACCAGACATTCAGAACACACACAACCAGTTGCCATCAACACCCTCTCCTCCACAGAGAAAAGGGAAGGACTCAGAGCTCATTTCCCCCCATATCTGCATGCAGACTTCAAAATGATATGCCAAGAATTTTTACTCCTTTGATACAGTGCGTAAGGAGGGACAGTACAGCAAGTCATACCGCTCAGATAACACAGATGGATCTCTCAGAGTAAAAGGACAAACTCCCAGAGTAAAAGAACAAACAATGATAACCTAGTAGAAAAGTATCAGATGAGCATGAACTTCAAGTGTTGGTGTTTTTTGTTTTTAATTGTAACATGAACCTGTATAGCTTTTCCCAAATTGAGATAAAATGTTAATGTAACTGTTTACATGCCCTTCAGTGACCAGGTCTTGTTATAAACCAAACCAGCTAACCAACATAAAACTCAGAAACATTGTAAATGCTCCAGTTGACCAATGTAATTCTACATTTCAAGGAAAGACACAAAACGAGACCTTAAAAAAGCCATGCGTGTAGAATTAGGAAATGTTAGAAGTTGCTAGCGAGTTTCTAGATTTGTCTATTAAGTGAGACATCTGGTTTTGCCTGTAGCATGTAGTATAACATATGAGCTTAGTACATGCATGCAAGTACCATCAATATGCAAATATCTTGACCTCTGTGGCATGGTGGATTGGTGTGGGGGGCAGTGGCAGCACACAGAGGGAGAGAAGGTTCTCTGTTTCAAACACATCAATGAAATGCTATTTTTGTTTGGTTGTTTTTTACTGAGTACTGGATGCTAGAGCAAAAGTCAGTTTTCTCAGGAAAGCTTTCAAAAGAAGGAAGTTAGATGGGGGCATTCACTGCACCCTGAATCTTAGCAGAATGTCTTAAAACAAATGAAGTTTCTGGGAGAAATGAACACTTTTTGTTGTAGATGTATACTAAAAGTTCAAAGTTTATTCCTCTCATTCAGGATGAAGAGCATTACTCCATTAAAGACCTTCACAAGAGAAAGGCAGAGGGAAAAGACAAATCTTCAGTCAGTATTCTTACCATTTTTAAATACAGGAAGCATAAGATATTTGAAAATAAGTACCAGAATGTGAAAGAATCTTTTTTTTTCCCTGAAGGACTCCTGATGGGACAAACCAGCTGCCAGGACAGACCCAAGACCATCACAAAAAGTACACCAGAACGAGGAAGCACAGGCATTGAAACACATCGAAATTCCCTTACAGAATGAACTTTTTAAGATTTTGCAGATGTCCCAATTACAGCTTGCTTCATTTTACTAAACCAGCTTTACAGCATCTGTGGCTTGGGTACAAACTGAGGCAACTCCTAACAAAACACATGACTCTTTTAGGACCCAAGTAATCACACTGCCATCAAGCCTGCCCTGGGCATACTGTTAATCCAACTTTCATCAGTCTCATCCACAGCGGTACAAAATCAGCAACTGAACATCTAACGTGCCCTTTAGATTGCACTACAAACGCTCAGAGGAATTGAAAGACATTTCAGCTGTTTCATCCAAAGCAGCGTATGGTTTGTGTTCTGCACTGAATGTCAGTAATTTCAGGTTTCAAAGCAGTCTTCCTTAAAATACAGAGCACTTGCTGTTTCCTCAAGATAAAACTCACACCAATCCCTAGTCACTCAGTAGATGATCTCAGCAAACTTCTTTACTGACCAAAACATCACTTCATGCTTTAAATGTCTAATAAATTGTGAGCATAATGTCAGACCTGGAACAAGAAAGGAAAATAGCTGCATATCTGCGAGATTGCATTTTAACAGCTCTAAGCCAATTTGCAAACTTATTTTACTAAACAGAAATTCACAAGCATGCCCTGGAGAGAGCCACTTTAAGATCTCTTCAAGACTTCCAAAGACACCATTTCACCAGATATTTCATAATATCCGAGGACAGAGCCAAAAGCAAGCATTTCAGTTTTTAAGTGTTAACTCCTGGTCATGCATTATTGGCAGAACTGTTGGCATTCGGGAATTAAATTTATCCTGTTAAAACAGTGATTCATTTAAGACTGTCCATGCAAAGCATCGCTACTATGATTAAGCAGCTGTGTCCAGATTACTTAAGTTAACAATTTCAGCAAACATTTTAGAATAAGAGTGAATGTCTTCCTGTAGAGATGGTCAGTGTTAATTATCTAAGTAAGGTCCTTCCTTAAACTACATCCACATGCTTTGCCATCATCCACATCGCATGTAGAGGACAACAGACTTTTGGATGAACTCTGACAGTGGATATTAACTTTGTTCTACTTTCAGATGTCTTTTTCCACCTTTGAAATCATGATTGTAAGAGCTGAAAGCAGTGCTCCACTCACTTGAAGGTGTCAGCTAGGATTTCCACCTAATCATCAATTGCCTTTTCTTTAGCTCACAAACAGACCTACTACTGAATTTGAAGTCACACCTTCTTCTTGCTTTTCAAGTCAAGCTATTTCTTTTGATTATCAGAAAAATAAATTACAATTCTAATAAGTAACTAATAGCTAAGAAGTCAAAGAAATTGGAAGCACTTTTTAGAAGAGGGGTTTAGAAATAAAATTTGTTTCAAAGATACATTTTGTTCATCTGATATCAGAGAAGCAGTAAACATTATTGCCACACCTCCTAATGCTAGACAACTACTTTTCACTTACTATATATATGAGTGTTTTAATAGTGTTGAAATATTTTTGCAGTCTTATTCTGGAGTGGTTACTTTCCTACGTATGGCAGCTTTCTCTGTATGAGGTGAACTACATCCACATTTGAAGGCTCCCTCTACTCTGCAATATATTATGTGGTTCAAGCTTGTATTTAGACAAGTCCCGACACTGATAATTTTATAAATTATCGTAACTGTAAATAGATCATAATTCAATCAAAAAATTCTTCACCTAGCAAGTTAAACCAGTAATATGTACTACATGTATTCGGTGAATGATAGCTTTCATAGCACATGCTGGAATACAGGAGGTAGACGGTAGGCTATCTAGGGCAGTCATAGCTTTACCTTGCAGCTTACTGTCTGCAAACATTGTTTCTGTGCCAGCTACAGATCCTGTGCTTAAGCTGCATTACAACTCTTCGTTAGCTACTATGAGAGTCCTACATCAAGCACTCACAAGGAAGTAAGACTTAAGTGCCACTGCCAGAGTGGCCTGCGAGTGACTGGAAGGTCCAGGCAGTCCAGAGGGCCAACAAATATTAAATGGCTGCTACCTGCTGCTAGTCACACCACAACCACGAGCCCTTTAACACTGCCTATGCTGCTCAGGAGTTCCTGTCAATGGTCAGTACGTTTAGTGCTAGTTGTATTCGTCATTTCCTGTTGTATAGGGTTTACTGGCAAGGTTGTGGCAGCAGGGAGGCTGCAAGGGTGGCCTCTGTGAGGAGCCAAGAACCTGCCCCATGTTAGGTAAAAGCCAGCTCCAGAAGGACCCACCACTGGCCAATGCTGTTTATGCCTCCATGATAACGTATTTAAGAAAGGAGAAAAAATGCTGTGCAGCAGCTGTGAGAAAGAGGAGTGAGAAAAACATGAGAAGCAGCCCGGCAGCCCCCTAGGTCAGTGCAGCAGGAGGTGCTCCAGGCAGGCAGCAGCAGTTCCCCTGCGGCCTGTGGAGAGGCCCCTGGTGGAACAGGCTGTCCCCCTGCAGCCCATGGGTCCCACATGGAGCAGATCTCCACGCTGCAGCCCGTGGAGGAGCCCCCAGTGGAGCAGGTGGATGTGGCCTGGAGGAGGCTGCGGCCCATGGAGAGGCCAGGCACAGAGCCTGCCCCGGCAACAACTGCAGCCCGTGGGGGACCCACACTGGAGCAGAGGCAGGGCGTGAGGAGGAAGGAGCAGCAGATACGAAGCGTTATGGACTGACCGCAACCCCCATTCCCCAACCCCCTGCACTGCTCTGTGGGAAAAGCGTCAAAGAGTCAAGACTGAAGTTGAGCCTGGTTTGAAGGAGGTGGTGGAATGAAGGCGCTTTTCGTTTTGTGGGTTGGGTTTTTTTTTGGTTGCTTTTAGTTCTCAGTGCCTTCCTGTTACCAGCTGGCAATACATCCAAGTGATCCTCCCCAAGCTGAGTCCATTTTGCCCATAGTGGTAATTTGTGAGCCATCTCCCAGTCCTTATCAGAACCTTAGAAGTTTTTTCATCCAATTTTCTCCCCGCTCTGCCTTGCTGAGGAGGGGGATAGAGAGTGGCTTGAGGGGCACTTGGTGACCAGCAAGGTTAACCCACCACACCTGCCGATGAATAAAATGGATTCACACAACACATGCAAGCATAAGATTAATTCCTGCAAAGGCTTTTATCACTGCAAGGCTTTCACACGCAAGGATTCTGTGTGGTTCATAGTGCTGCTGATTAAATACAGTGAAGCAAGTAACGTGGGTGGCCCCAAACGAGTTGCCAAATAATTGATCTGATTATCTCACAGATCTTTGTGACGGGCTAGGGCATTAGCTACATTTCTCCTTGAAAGCTAAATGAAACAAAACAGTGCTCTAAGGTATGTCTGCTCTCACTACCTATACCAGAGTTTTGTAGCTGGAACGTCATTGCTCATATGGCTGAAACCAAGTACCTTATTAAAGAAAACACCTACCACTTGAGATGTCTTTTTAGTCACAGGAAACCAGCATCAGCTGCTCAAAATGGAGAGCCCTGCTCAAAAAGACATTACTCTGCATAGCTAACACATGAGAGCTGAGAAAGTCTCAGCTAGTCTATGTGCGGCAAATGTCCACGCTCTGCCTTCTATTAGTGCAGACTGCCGATGAGAAAGTGCCGTGCCGGTATTCGTTTGGCAATCTGTAATGAAATCTGTTACTGGATAACCTACTAATCATCAAGAGTGATGCACATAAGTCTTCTGATGTTTGCATTGCCCTTTCATAAAAGAGCTATTCATGCATCAGCTCTGATGAGCACTAACAAGGGAAACCTGCTTGCAGCAGTTGGATGGCTTGATTAGTTCTAACCACCCAAAAAGGAAATCTTATTTTTCTGCAAGATTTCCGTCAACATGCTGGTAGGGACAGCACTGCTTAGCCTTGCAGGCTGTGCAGATGTAAAGCAGCGCAGCTTATCTGTTCATGTACACATGGGAATTGGCAAACAAAACCAGATGCCAACTAACAAACGTTGAAGAAAGCATCCTGGAAGAACCAAGGTCTAACTTGTGACCACACTTTCTCAACTGCAGCATCCGTACCTTAGAGAAATTTGTGTAACATCAGAATAATCTTTATTAGATTAGAGACTCACAGAACACCCCGAGTTGGAAGATCTGGTGCCAGTTACAGTACTAAAGCCATGATTTGCTCAACACGATGCTTGCAAGCTACCATCCTCAGTGCTTCACAGCTACGCAGCAGATACACGGCCACGTAGCCACGGCGGCACAAAGGCCGTACCACCTCTTGAGAAGCAAGTCAGGTGAAACTCCACACGTACACATATCTGTATCTGCGCTCTATTGCTTAATTCTTGCTGTAGTTTGGATAGAGGGATAGAGCATTTATGCTATCGTATATTTTAAGGGAAATCCAGCACATGCACTTAATACCAATGCAAAAACACAGGGCAGCAGCAGACCCAATTCTTCCAGATCTGCTAATGTTGACATCTGTTGCTGCAACAGATTGTCTCCCGTGCAAAAAACCCACTACTGCCTTGAACAAGCTGCTTGCCAAATGCAAGGTCGAGACTGAAGGCAGCTGCCCAACTGACATTGCTAAGTTACACTTCTGTTTGCCAGCTTTCCACTAAGCAACCGCACCAACTGCCCTACTGATCTGAGATGCAGAGAGCTGTGGGACAAGTCCAAGAGCAGAATCAACCTCAAGATCTAACACCACGAAGATCTACACAATTAACTCTCTTTCGGCCACAGCCAGCAAACAAAGGCTTCCTTCTTAACTCGGTTTTCAGGTGCAGAATCAAGTTCCAGAAGAATAACGCTTATCCTACTTATAATTGCAGGCTGGAGACACTGGCTGACACAAGCCTTCATGAAGTTCAGCAACGGGAACTGTGAAGTCCTACAACCTGGGGAGAAACAAGCAGGCTGAGGGGGGCGATCCCTTGATAGGACAAGGGGGAATGGTTTTAAATTCAATAAAAAAATTAGATTAGATATAAGGAAGAAATTCTTCACTCAGAGGGTGGTGAGGCACCAGAACAGGTTGCCCAGAGAAGCTGTGGATGCCCCATCCCTGGGAGTGCTCAAGGCCAGGTTCTTCACTGATGTTCAGAGTGAAACTATTTTAAGAGCTCACCTCTAAGAGGCAGCAATAAAGCATGGTGAGACAGACAAAACTTCTGAAAAATCACCGGTTGATTCACGGTGGAAAAGTACACCACAGAAAAGCTTCAGCAATCACATACTGATCAACTTGAAGCACTGTGAAGCCATGACAATTTTGAGACAAAGGGTATACCGACCTCTAATGCAGGATTATTAAATTTGGCTGTCAAGCCCTATGACAACTAACCTTGAAGAGCCAGACATGTCAGCTACAGCAGGGATTTACAATGCTGGTAGAAGACTGCACCTTGTGTTTGCTAGAGACACAGCAACTTCTTGAAGTCTCATCTGCATCACAATTTTTACCTGGATTTAAACCACAGCTTAACCTAGCTAGCCTGTCACGAAACAGAGATCTTGAAGCTAAAGCCAGTAATGCAGCAGTTTAGATGTTACTGCATCTTCGGTTGGTTGCTCATCCCACAACTTCGTGTAGCTTCAGTACTAAGAAGATTACAGGAACGTGTTAGTTCAGACTGATACACAAAAGTTATTCTCACAGCCACCTAGGGTGACAGAAAGATTCAGAAAAATATTTGCCCCTTAAGAATAGTTCAAGCACGATTAGTTCTGAGAGGAGACAATGCCTTCATGGCCACTGCTAACTACTGACAGAGAATAATACATCTAAGAAGCATGGTTTAAAAGTTTTCTTTCATATATATTGTTCAAGTTCTGAATAGAAAGCCTGCCATTTTCTTATCTTCGCTCTTAAGACACTTCCCAGGGCATCAAATCCCCTTTCACGGTTAAATGTGTTTTTACTTTCTTCTACCAAAAAGGACAAGATTAAGAGGCCAAGGAAAGGCAACAAGCTCACAAAGGAGTGCAATTTCCAGCCAGATCTCTGAGCTTGTGCTCCGCAAGCTTCAGTTTCTCCAAGTATAAATGATTAAGACTTGGAAGATACTACAAAAATTCACCATATCTTGGAGGAAACGTAGACATTTAGTATTACTTACAGTTACAGAGAATCCACTGTAATGTCTTCTAAATTGATATGGCTAGACACTGCTATCAGCAAGAAAATGAGGTAACAAACTTAAGTAGAGATAAACCTACAGACTTCCTATGGAAGACTAGAGATAAAGCTACAGACCTTCTATGGAAGAGTGTGCTTCCATAGATACAGCCATCTCACCGCTGCCGTCCGCGTCCTTTTCTTTAGGAAGAACAGAGAACCCTCAGTACCCCAAGCCCTGGGAGATCCTGCTGTCGACAGGTAAGTCAACACTGAGTGACACTGGAAACCCAGCCACAGCTTAGCAGCAACGCAAGTGCGAGCATTAGGAAGCCATGGGTACATCTGCAGTCCCCCCGGTGCTTATTTAAGACAACAGAGAAAAAATTGACAGGGAAACCAGGGGGAGGCTGATGAAGGCTGGCATAAAGGGACTGGGCAAGGCTACAATCTTGTCTTAATACCTCAAAATTAGAGCTGAACAATGACTAAAGCAACTGAAAGCCACCTAAGTTTTCCATCTGCAGTTCCCTGGAGCATTAACATGTACATTTAAACAGAGGTCTTTCATTTTAGGAGCTGCTTTTATCTATCCATGACTTCCTTCCCAAAAGACTTCCAGTAATGTTTCTGGACACCCCCAACTCCTGTTTCAAGTCAGAGAAATTTCTGTTCAGAGACAAGGATGTTACAGTCACTGAGAGAGACAGAATACTTTGTATCTCAATATGCAAAACATGTAAAACTCTAGTAGTTTGCTGGACCATCCACAATTTAAAAGATTCTTGCCAACAATAAAAAGTCATCTTTATCCTTCTGTCTCTTATTTAAACCAGACACCATGATACTTAAAGGAGTATTTGAGTACACTGCAGTTTCAAAATGGGATTGCGTGCGTTTTTCTTCTCTCAGAGCTCTTAGGATCTAAAATTAAGTTCTAGTACCTGGTGCTGCTGCAAGTCACTGAAGATCAATCATAAAAGCACTCTTCTAATTTGCAGACAAAATAAACTATAAATAGAAGCCTACTAAACAAAATACCCTGTAAATAGAAACTTTCCCTTTGTTTTTAAGTAGGGACTTTCTGTGTGAAGAATCCTCAAGCCAAGTAATTACAAAACTGTTCAGCAAGCCATTATCTGCAGGAGATTGCTTATTTCAGCAGAACCTTAGTTCTATTACCATCAAGTACTCCTGATTAAATGCTCCTGTGTATAACGCAAGCCACATTTATTATGTTTGTATGTACTCAGACCTCCTTTGATATTTCAGCATTCAGACCATAGATCTGGGTTCGAGCAAGATAAGCCATGAACAGGTTTGATCCTGATGGACTTATTAAACATATATGATCAACACCAGAATTAAGCTGTTCTGCTACTTAAACTGATATACGATAGTGGTATCAGCGTACTTTTTGGTCATTAGTAAGGTTTTTTATGACTACAGATGTGAATGCTGCTACCTTCTTTTCATACACCAACTGCAGATTCAAAGTCCATATTCTGCACAGCTTAATGCATCGATGACTTTTTTTTTCCCCTACATCTTCATTTAGAAATCTGCAAATTATATCGGGTGTTTCGACCTTAAATAAACATAGTATTTCAGAACACAAGTTTATGCAATTATAAGGCAATCCTACCTCTGCCCATCCCACTCCAACAGTGCTAACCCTCACAAGTTTTGAGTCTATTGATCATTTCCATCTCAATTTGTAAAAGGGTATCGTTACAAAGTGTTAGGTTCTTAAATAATCATTAGAATAGGATCGCTGCTCTTCTTGGTCTCCCGTTAGATCCTTGTCAAGAAGCAACTTCCACGTGAGCTCGACGTCACCAGACAGCGCAGACCCTAACCAGAAAACACAGTCCCAAGCATGAGAAAAAAGCAAACTACCTGACATCCTTAAAGACCACCCGGTGCCAGCCCCCTCCCACGGGCAGGGACACCCCCCACCAGACCAGGCTGCCCAAGGCCCCATCCAGCCTGGCCTTGAGCACCTCCAGGGATGGGGCGCCCACAGCCTCCCTGGGCAGCCTGTGCCAGGGCCTCACCGCACCTAACGCCCCCCCCCCAACCTATAGCGCCCCCCCCCCCCCCGAGGGGGAGCCGCACGCGCCCCCACGGCGCGCTGCCCTTGGCCGCCCGCGAGCCTCCCCGTTACGCAACGCACCCCCCCCCCCCCCGTGCGGGCCGGGGCGGATCCCGCCCTGCGGGCACGTGACGCCGAGCGCAGGCCGCGCCGCCGCCATCTTGGAGGGGGCGGGAAGCGTCGGGGCCGGCGGGCCCGCAGCGCCGCCGGGGGGGCGCCATGATGGGGGCCGGGGGCGGGGGCTGGCCGCAGCCGCGGGGCCCGGCCCTCACAGCCACCGCGGGGCGCGGGTGGGGGAACAAGCACGCGGGCGCCTGACAGGATTTAAATCCGGCCCCGTGTAACGGAACAGCGGCATTTTGTGAGGGAAGCCTTGAGCCACGCTGACTCCCTCACCTTCCATTTTCACCTGTCAGGGTCCCTGCAAACCTGAACCGAACAACCTCGGCAGAAACACATCAGTCCCTCTGTGCCCTGTCAGCCACTGCTTCCCAGAAGAGGCTCTGCTCTATTTACAGTTTAACCAGTAAGAAAAAAACACCCTGCAGAAGGCATGCAGTTGAGCCCTGCGCAGACCAGGCAATATGTGACATGCATGTTCAGCCAAGCTGGTTCGGATCTCTCCGTGTTCCCTCTGCAGAAGAAACCGCCACAACTTGGAAGCCTGCTTTTACGCTGAAGCCAGAACGCCACACAGAGCAGACTGCAATTCCAGTAGTTCATGGGAGCCTGCTCTCCCAGTGCCTTTGGTGGGGCATGCTGAGCACTTAGAGCTGAAGTGCCAGCTTCAGTCAGGAAGCGTGCTTCTAGTTATTAGCACTTCAAACCCAGCAACAGCAGTGTCCAGCCTTACCACTTCCTGTAACCCCATCCTCCCCCCCCTCTACAGGGACTTGCAGGACTCATTTTAGGAGAGCTAGACTCGATACAGCTCAGTAAGCCAAAATAAACACTTTTTGGACTTATGCTATGAATTCAGTATGATTTCAGTACCATAACATCCACCCACTAGTTTATGACCTGCCAAATGTGCTTTGGCCTTAAAATGGTACAAGCGTGTACTTAGCATATTTGAAGTCTTAAAAATCCCTGTCTCCTTTCAGTAGTCCTCAAAAGCACATCCTGTCTTTACCAAGCAGATCAAGGGCCATTCCTTTAGAATCACAGCAGTTTTCTGTGAGTGGATGAACTGGACAGCACCAGAAGTAGATTTAAAAAAAAAATGTTTGTACCTTTTTCTGTTAAGCCCCTGATGAACGTGTTGGTTTTAACAGCCTATCTGCATTGTAAGTACCTATCTTCCAGCCCTTTCTTCCTCTTTGCACGAGAGGCCATCTATAGACCAAAAACTGCAGAGCTCCAAGACGATGACTTGGTTGCATAAATATGGGGCGGATTTTTTTTAAAGCAAACATTCACCAAAAGGGCAGCAATGGGTGGCCAGGGGGGAAAAACCCGCGTTTAGATATTGCTGCTGCATATGAGAATGCTTCAGTGCCACTCATGGAGAGTCCTCGCTCTGTGACAGCCACCTTCCAGCAACAAGTGGCACATCTGCTTTCAAGATGTGCTTTGCTGCTTCCTGACAGCCACCCAGAAATTAAGCTTTTCTCTGAACAGAAGTTGCAGTTGTGACATTTTAATTTGCTCGTTTAGTAAAACGATTACCACCCCTTCCCAAAGGCCTTCAACCACCTCACGGAACACGGCTTTTGAGAACCAGCCTCGCGGCCGCTGACCCTTGACTACAGCCCTGATCCTTGCCAAGTCTCGTTTTTGGGGGGGAGAGCAGGTTCCACGTGAAAATTGTCCCAACACCTTCTATTGTTTGGAGCCCCTGGAGCAAGCTCTCTCAGGCTGTATGGTTTCGATCTGGCGTTATGATTATTTTTATGAGTTTAGCCAAGCTGCCACTTGTACTTCTGCATCGTGCAACTTCTTCAGCGGCCTGCAGCGTACGAGGCAGCCACTCGAGCTTTACGGGCACTCTGCATCCTACGCTCTAGCAACACGGGGGCTCAAAAAGCAACGCACCAGAAAGCATGGCTGGCCAGAAAAAGAACCCCCCCCCCCCCCCCACGTCATACCGGGCAGTATTACGTCACAGCCCCACATTCGCAGCAGGCACTACAGAGAAGGGGGGCAGGGCTCTCTGGGTGCCCTTTGCCCATCCCACGGGGGTGGGGGGCTTCGCTTCGGCTCCTAGAAAATCGCGGGGAGGGGGTGAAGAAAGGGGAGAGCGCCCAGCGGGAGGGCAGGGTGCGGGGCACGCCGTTACCTGGGCTCGGGGGCGGCCGAAGCCCTCCTCGTCCTGGTCCCCGCACAGGGCCCTCCGCAGGCGCTCCAGGTGCTCCCTCAGGGTGACCCGCTGGTGGAAGGAGAAGGCCGGGTGCAGCGAGGCCATGGTGAAGAGCAGCAGCAGCTCCTCCTGCGCGCCGAAGCCCAGGCCCTGGGCGGCGGGGGGGGGAGCCTGGCCGTTCTCCCCGGCGCCGTCCATCACCACCACCACGTCGTCGTCGTCGTCCTCCTCCTCCTCGGCCGCCTCCTCCTCGGCAGCGCCCGCCGGGGGCCGCCTTGCCGGGCAGCTCTGCAGGATGGAGTCCACCTGGGGCAGCAGGCGGTGCAGGCGGCCGGCGGCCTCGCGGTTCTCGGAGCCCAGCAGGGCCAGGTAGACGATGAGCTTGGAGCGCACGGCCGGGTCACGGAAGTCGCCGAGCTGCCCGGGGTCGCTCAGCCCGTTGGCCTTGGCCTCCGAGTCGCGGAGGCAGTGGTAGTCCTTGCGGGCCAGGTCCTCCAGGCACGAGCCGAGGAACCGCAGCTCCAGCGGGTTGCACAGGTCCAGCAGCCCCACCATGAACTCCAGCCGCTGCGCCGAGCCCAGCACCAGCCCGAACCACTCGTACACCGTCTCCTTGTCGGTGCGGGCCGCCGCCGCGCCGGGCCCACCGCCAGCACCGCCACCGGCAGCGCTCGGCGTGGCGGCGGCGGCGGGGGGAGGCGGCGGGCCGGGCCCGGGCCCCGTCCCGGTTCCCAAGCCGTGCAGCTGGCTCGGCCTGTCCGGCCCGCACCCCCTCCCCGCGGCGGCTCCCCCGCGGGCCGGCGGCCGGGGCAGCTGCTGCAGCTGGAGGTGACAGTCCAGGGCCGCGCCGGGCTCCTTCAGCCCCAGCCCCGCGGCCACCGCCTCTTCCGCCGCCGCCTTGTGGCTCGTCTGCTTGAGGGGCAGCTTCATCTTCAGCATCCTCGGCGAGGGGCGGCCGCCAGCGTCCCGCGGGGCCCGGCTGCGGGGCTGGGCGCGGAGGGGAAGGGGAGGAAGGGGGGTGGCGGCGCTCAGGCGGAGCCGCCGCTCATCGCCGCCGCGGCCCTGCCGGCGCGGGAGAGGCGCGCGCGGGGGCAACGCTCCGGTGCGTGCCGGGAAACGGGGGGGGGCTCGAGGGAGGGAGGGAGGGAGGGAGGGAAGGAGGGCGGCGGCTCCCGCAGCGCCCCCCCGTCCTCCTCCTCCTCCTCCTCCTGCTGCCCCTATCGGCGCCGCCGACGTCAGCGCGCTCGCGACCGCTGGGCGGGGCGGCCGTTGGGGCCGTTAGGGCCGTTGCGGGGGGCCGTGTGGCGCTATGAGGGGGTTGTCGCCAGGAGGAAGGGTTCCATAAGGGTGGGCGCTGTGAGGGAGCTGCTGCCGCCCTGCTCTGTTCCCAGACCTGCGGGGAGCCCGCAATTGTGAGATTAAACAGCCTGAGCAATCTTGCTTCTTGCTCCGGCTCCCACACGTTTACATAAAGACGGTGTAACTGCAAACAGAATCGCAAAACACGTCCCATCACGGTGAAGAACAAAATGTGGCCCGCTAATTAGAATTATGCAGAGCAGCGTCCCTAAACAGCTTACAGCAACAAAGTACGAAGGGCCGCTGCTAATCCCCCCTTATCTGTCTGTCCGGGAGCTGATTGTGCTGCCATGAAAGAGCCTATTTATTAAACAACCAAGTAAATGTCATGCAGATTGTAATAATCTTGCATGCATCGTTCAGATTTGACACAGAGCTTCAGTGTACTCTTCAGTGGTGGTTACAGACTAAACCATATCCTGATTTCTTATATATACTCGGTAAGTACATATACTCACATACATACATTCTGTTAAAAAATAAACTTTTAGGTAGTATATGTTAGGTTTATACTTTCCTAATGGCTGCTTTGTCCTCTTCTAGTAACACAAATAGACTTGAACCCGAATCAGCAAACTCCCCTCTTTCATTACCTTCACAGACCATTGTCACTGCCATCATGGCCTCTTCCAAGGCTTGTGACAGCAGAAATGTAGCAGGGAGCAAGAAATTGTTCTACCATTTTCTCCCAGATTGCTAGCAGTTCTTCATCAGTCCCAGAACCAGTAAGGTGAAAAGTAGGTGTAAGAGGTCTCATAAACCCCTTTATTCTTACATTTTATCTTCCTGTGCTGTTCACTGATTAGTGCCTGGCTGGACCGATGAATCACTCCAAATACTTACAGTTAATAGAACAGTTATCATAATATCCCAAGATAATATTTTCTTACCATTATGAAGCAATAATTCTTGTCTCATTGTTATGAGTTTTCTGTTTTGTTTTGTTTCCAAATAAAATCAGCCATGACTATCGCAGCAGATATACCAAGCTGAAATCATGGATTTACTGAAACATGACCAGAGGCTTCTACTTTGAACGGCTGTTTCATCTGAATAGAACTTGCAGGATCAGAATTAAAATTGTATGGGTGTTAGAAATAACATTTCTCATATTTTAACAATGTGTGATTCGAATAAAATGTGACATAGTTCCAAACAGATGACACCATGGAGAGGGGAAAATGAATTTAATTTTGGTGGGAGGGAAGAAAGGCGATGAGAGTAAGTCCGCTGAACCATTCATAAGTCCACAAAGGTATGAAAAATTGCACATGCATGAGGGTAATAGTTGAAAGTACACTCCCCAAGTCCAGAAAATACTTGAGCATGTGCCTACATCCATCCCAATGTGATAGTTCCCAAGCTGATGCTAAGTTTCACAACTAAGCTTAAGTACCTGATTAACTCAGCCCCTTTGTATCTCTGGTTTTCTAATGGTTTAAACTATGATACCTGAGGAAAACAGATTTGAAATATAGGAAAAACAAAACAAAACAAAACAACCAAAAAAAAAAACAGGAAAGGGACTGGTGTAAGAAGGCAAAAAGAAGACAAAGATACTCTAAGTGGGCTTAGAAGCATTTCAGTAGCTCAGGAAGTTGGCAGCAAGAAGAAACAGGACAATGTGGAACAAGGACTGAAACTCTGAGTATCCAGAGGAAATGAAAGTGAAACTCAGGGCTGGGAATGGAAGAAGAAAGCAGCAGGGGAATGCACAAACACTGCTGTGATACACTGCCCTTGAGATGTTCTAATCTGATTTTCTTAGCAGCATGTTAGAGGAGATGGGAGAAAGAACTGCAACTTCTGCATGATGCATGCCATAGACTTGCAGGAAAACAAGGGCAAATCACTCAAAGCAGCTACACACCAGCTGGTTATGGTGCGGTACATACGGAGGGAATAGCCTAACTAGAGCAGCAAGTAAAGATCCCCGATAAAGGTTTGGAGCAGTTTTGCTCACTCATGATTTGCCATTTATCTTATGAGAGTTGGCGTTTTTTTTTGAGTAGCTTACCTTTTGTGAAACAGGTGATCATTACCTTTTAGTCAGGACTCTCTGGAAGAAAAAAGTCTTGAGAACACGACAATTTGAAATTCACTGAAAACAAAACCTGACAAATCAATACGTTATTACATTGAAAAAAAATCTTACTGCTTTAATGGTTTTTGAATATTTGAGCTCATTTATTCTTTCCTTCGTCCTCTTTTTCAGGATGAGCTGAACAAGCTTATATTCCTCTGTGCATAATGGGTGCAGATGGGGCCTAGTGGCTTGGAGTAAGGCAGCCTGATGGTATGTGGAAGGGTTAGGGTGTCAGTATCACCTCTAAGGTTGGATCTCAGTCAAAAACCAAGTCAACTGATAAAATGGCGACATTTACTTAGCCATCTTCCCAAACACATAATTTGCAGCCGGATTATATTTTCAATAACGGAAAAATGTATTTAAGTGCTTGCTTTAATACTGATTTTAAAAATCTGATACCATAACTTCCTCTTCAAGTAAATTTAAAATGGTATTGGCAGGAAGTCTTTATCATTTAAGGTTAGACATGATGGATAGATCATTTCATGGTACATTATTAGACAGTTTTGAAAGCTAAAGCTATGTTTAAGGAATGAGATTTTTTTCAATACGCATGTGCGGAATGAAGACATGCATTTTTCGGACTTAATGTAACTAGTGAAATTCAGAACATGACCCATAGTCCTGATTTCATTTGCACCCTGTGCAGGAATAAATACACTGTTTTAAACACAGTTTAAATAGTTTACACATAGCTTTGGATTTAAAGTTACTGGAAAATAAGTTCAGTGTAGGCTGAGGGTGTGTCCCTGGGATTAACATCATTATGAAAGCCTATTTCTAAAGTCAAAGTTGTTGGTTATTCATTTGCAAAGGTCACCTGTCCCAGGACTCTGTGGCAAGCTGGCCAATAAAGACAATGTTACGAAACGCGGTTGCAAATTTCAGTTCACCGTTCAAGGGAAGCTGAACTGAGGCCACAACCCTTTTTTTACATTACTGTCAAAGGTGAATTATTACTGTTTTCAGCTGGATGCAGACGAGAAATGTACGAAAGACTGAAACATTACCAAGCTGCTAAATTTCAGCTTGTGTGCGAACGGAGCGGGCTGCCTACCTGCACGGGGTTCCAACCCATGGTACAAATGGCAGTCTGTATTGGTTTGCTCTTATCCATGTAAAATAGTAAATAACAGTTAACGAGAATTTAGGGAGAGCAAAGAATATACTAGCACTGGGATACTCATATCATTTGCATCTTCTGGCCAGCACTTTCCCTACGCTGATGGAAATTCCACCACCACAGAGGACAGTCTGCATTGATTTGGATCACAGTGATTTGAAGTAAGAATGAATCGTGCTGATGAATTATACATTGTACCTGGAACTGGGATATGCGCAGAAAGCTACTGCCTGATCTAGGTGAGAAATCACTTTGGGGAGGACAGAGTGATGGGATTTCCGAAAGCATTCAGCTTTGGGCTTTCAGATATTGCAGAGAGGCCAGTGACTGCAGGGAATTTCAGGTGAACCACTGCTGTGGGCTTTCACAATGAGCCCATGGACGTGTGCATACAGGCAATCTGTGTGCACAGTTCTGACAACACTGGGGTTTTGCTGTCTTGGGAAGTCCTACTTAAGTTAGACCATTGGGCACAAGGCCATTCGAGTACATCCCCAAATCAGCCCCTGTTCTAGTTAGCAGTGAAGTACATCCTTAAGCGTAGGGCAGTGAAATTTAAACACCTATACGCAGAAGAAAAGACCTAGGCCACCTTAAACATCTGATTAAAGTTAATTGAAATCTACTCTTAAACAAGGGCCTGCAGGAGGAATGTAGGTGTGGCTCCGACACGCCAGAGCCCAAGCACCAGGCCTGCCTGGAGTTAGTCATGTACATGATAATTGTGTATGCAACGAGCACCCGGGAATCAAACTCTCCTGAGAGATTTATTGGCTGGATTATTTCACCATCTCTACATTTATGCCAGCAGGAGAAGAACAAAATCCCGGTCAGACCGTAAGGAGCTACCGTGTGCACCAAACGTCCTTCAGAATAAATACGGACTCAGAGGTGCTTGGCGAAGAAGCTTTACATCCTGACCTTTAAAATGTGCAGTCACGGTTATGGAGACCAAGTGATGCCAGCGTGAGCTGCAGAAGAGTCATGAGTCACTTGTGAAATCTCTGCTGCAGAAGGAACACGTTATCCCTTCACTCTGCTGGTAGTGCCAGTCTCTTGCTGTCTTAAGAGACCCATCTGCTGCTGCCCAAATTAGACACACAGCTCTCGCCGTCACCATGCAAAGCAGTCAGTGCTCAGAGCGTAGCATTCTCCCCAGCCTGAGCCTTGCTTAGCATCTTACCTACAGCAAGGGAAACCCCCTCCTGCCAAGCGTGGCTTACGTCCCATGCACGGCCTCAAGAGAGGAACGGCTGCTGTGCAACTGCCAGAGCTGATTTCTCAGCACTGGGACTCTGCAGGTCTTTGCCAGCAAGCCCAGGTGTAGGACAAAAGGAGAGAGCTTCCTTTGGGGCAGAAGTTGCTATCATGAGCCAATGGATGAGATGGGGGTCTGGTGAAGAACCGAGCACCTCAGCTGCACAGTTCACGGTATTACCTGAGGAATTTGCTACTACTCATTTGTCTTCAGCTCTGCACACTTAGTCTGGCTCACGGCGCACAACATTGCTGTTGGAAAAAAAGCTCAAGCTTCAGCTGACCTCAGTGTGCCATTGCTGCTTGTTTGAATCCACAGTGTATGCCTTAACCTGAAAATAATGCAGGAAGGCTTACCAGAGCAGATGTTACACTGCCATTCGGTTATTTTAAAGTAGGTTGTGAAAATATGTAAATCCAAAGAAAAAAAACCTTCACTTTAGCCATGCATGTCTCCTGCAGTATATGTATATACGTTGAGATGCTCTTAGTTCAAATTACCAGTCCTTGAAAGCTTCGACATTTGCCCTTCTGGGACGTCCAGTACTTCGTTCAGGTGTGAATCCCTGCTCCTAAAGTGGGACTTCTCCATTTGGCAACCCTCTCGAAAATAGAACAAGCAATTGGAAATCTCTTGATGGGTAGGTGTTTCAGGCTGGAGATGTTTCTCATTTTCTGCTTCTGAAGAATGAGTAGGTTGCATTGAAATAGTGACATCTGTGGGAGCTTTTTAAGCCTGATATATATTTATTAGGACTTTATGGCACATAAGTGGGATTGCTTACAATCTGTGATATTTGAGGAAAAGCATCACAGAAATCATTCTGGAAAAAAAATAGTAATTAATCAATAGATTCAATACCTCCTCAGTAAAAAAAAAAAAAAAAAAAAAAAGAATAAATTCCTGGTCCTACTGAAATTAACAGCCCCACTTCAGAGATCTTCAAAGGGCCAAGGCACCAAATTTGGTGTTTATTATCAAGCTCAGGAACCTTGAGCAAACCTGAAGTGGGGATCTGTTGTACAGAAAATATCTACAGCATCTCTGGGCACTGAGCATCAGCATGGCTCCTTGGAGCTACTAAGTGCAGCCCATGGGAAGATGGATGTGTCACCAGCGCTGCCCTCAGCTCCGCCAGTCTCCAGCCTTACTCCTCGGGGCATCGCAAGTTCCCACCTTTCTTCCTTTGGTTGGGTGTTTTGTTTTGTTTTGTTTTTGGTGGCGTCCAGTCTCAGGGGCAGCTGTGCTTCTTTTTCATAAGGAAGAAGAGTAGTTCCTACATGGAAGACATAGGGCACCTTTCACGTGTACATGGACACTCAAATCATTCTCACTTAGAGCTCAGCGCCTGCCCCTCCGCTCCCCTCGTGAGGGAGCTGCAGGCCGCCATGAGGCCTCCCCTCAGCCTCCTCTGCTTTGGGCCGAACAAGCCAAGGGACCTCAGCCACTCCTCATACGTCTTGCCCTCTAGACCTTTCACCATCTTCTTAGTCCTCCTTTGGACACTCTAATAGTTTTATGTCCTTCTCGTATTGTGGTGCCCAAAACTGTGCACAGAACTTGAGGTGAGGCTGCACCAGGCAGAGCAGAGCGTGCGTTCAGGCATACATGTAGCTTGAACTCACACGTAAAAGTGATGAGACTTGTGCTTTGCTTAGCAGACAGACATTTCACGTGGTTGAAGCCCAAAGCATCATTCATTATTTTTTTTTGTCCTCAGTTACAGGCTGTCCTTAATAACTGAAGACAAGTGAAGGGTCACAAAATTACCCTGTTTCACCCTGCTTCCATTTCATCCCTACCTCTAGGGATGTTTTTAACAGGATATAATTATCATCCATAATCTTCTACTAACTCTTGAATATAATAGGCTGCTCATGCCTTGCTTTCTCTAACATGTATTGAACAAGCAATCAGAATTTCAAAGAGGAATACCCCTTCTTTCTCAGGAATCTGGAAAATATTACAGGCTCGAAAAGGGAAGGGAAGGGAAGGGAAGGGACGGGAAGGGAAGGGAAGGGAAGGGAAGGGAAGGGAAGGGAAGGGAAGGGAAGGGAAGGGAAGGGAAGGGAAGGGAAGGGAAGGGAAGGGAAGGGAAGGGAAGGGAAGGGAAGGGAAGGGAAGGGAAGGGAAGGGAAGGGAAGGGAAGGGAAGGGAAGGGAAGGGAAGGGAAGGGAAGGGGAGGGGAGGGGAGGGGAGGGGAGGGGAGGGGAGGGGAGGGGAGGGGAGGGGAGGGGAGGGGAGGGGAGGGGAGGGGAGGGGAGGGGAGGGGAGGGGAGGGGAGGGGAGGGGAGAGGAGAGGAGAGGAGAGGAGAGGAGAGGAGAGGAGAGGAGAGGAGAGGAGAGGAGAGGAGAGGAGAGGAGAGGAGAGGAGAGGAGAGGAGAGGAGAGGAGAGGAGAGGAGAGGAGAGGAGAGGAGAGGAGAGGAGAGGAGAGGAGAGGAGAGGAGAGGAGAGGAGAGGAGAGGAGAGGAGAGGAGGAGAGGAGAGGAGAGGAGAGGAGAGGAGAGGAGAGAGAGAAAAGCCTAGCTGAAGAAGCATTGGTGAAAGGCTGCTTTTTAATGAATAATTTTGAAACTTTTCTGTCAAAAAACCTCTTAACATCTTCCTCTACATTAAGTAGTTCCAGATTTACTGAATTGCATTTATCCTGTTTTTCTCCTCTTTATGCCATTTGATTCATAGCCACTCTTATGCCCTAAATACCTACCATTACATACCAATGGGCATCAGGTGCCTTTTGATGGCCTTTGAAAGGCATGCCTTTAACAAATCTGTTCTTAGCCCAGATGATGTTTTCTTGCTGTGACCCATGTCAGATCTCTTAGTCCCCCCCAGTTCCCACCTCACTGTAACTCAAGAGCAACCCTGAAGTGGGCTTTAGAACAGATTTGGAAGTGGTTTGTAAAAGATGACTGCCAGTGGCCCACTTGGTTCTGAGGAGAGCCCAGACCCATGCTTGAAGAGGGCCGATAGCTTTTATTCAAATGCATGCCTACGCAGAGTGGTGACCAGCCCTTGCAACTCTCAGGGGCCTCCAATGACTCCTATCGCTGTACCCCTTCTGGTCCTGCCACGTTGGCCAAACAAGGTTGCTTCATGTCCCTTCCCCAGAGGTCCCAAGATTGCCTGCTGCAAGGGAAGACATCATCTGTAGAAGCCAGGCTGCCTAAAGGACAACATGGATAATGTCTGGAGTGTTTCCAAGATGGGCAGCGATGCTGTTTCCAGATCTGGTCTGCTCAGGACTCGTGCAGAGACTAGTGTGTTTGCCTGAGGTCCCCATTCAAGGGCTTCCTTTTCTTCTGCCATACACCTGAAACATCTGTTTACCATCTGTGGTAAACTCATCCTGCCACGAATGAGCCTTCCTCCGTATTTGTGCAGCAGCCAAGGCATTGATCGAGGCCTCTAGAAAGTAATATAATACATAATAAAATACATAATTAAGAAATCCTCTCTTAGTCAGGGACACGTTTTGCTTTTTATATCTTTAATATTCCTGGTGTACTTTGAGACACTAAATGAATAACAAACTTTAATACTTTGAGTTTGCCTAAAGATGATAAAAAAGCCCTGACGATAGAAGGCTTAAATTGGAAAACGTTGTGAACATGCAGTCCACAGTGCAGCTCTCTTATCTGTCTTGACAACTGGCTTTATCACCTCCCAGAGAAAAGGTGGAAAAATCAATTAAATCAAATGAATTACACTGTTGAAACCTTTTGTGGGATCCCTAAAAAGGCACTCCAGTTCCTTGGGAAAGGATGTTCTATACCTGGGTTTTAAATCATTTCACCAATTTAACTTTTTACCAATTTAATTACTAATCTGTGTTGGAAGCTAGATGCAAGATAATTTTGCCCAATTCTTTCTTTCTCTTCCTTTCCTGTTTTAAAGGCTCTCCAGGGGTTGCCTTTCTTCAGCTCTGAACATTCTGTTTAAATACTTCAAAAAAAACTTTGAAATGTGAACATCTAGCTTGGATATGTAGCTTAAATCCAGCATCTAATGAATTCCAAGGGGTTCCCAGCTCCCTAAATTTCTCTGAACATCACACTCTGGTTAATTTTAAAATGATACTGTCCTAGGAACTCGTGTTTTTAAGCACTTAGAGAGCATAGTAATGAACACGAGAGAAAAGCCAAAGAAACGTGACAGAGACATGAGTTTCAAACTCCAAGTGCCAGAGACATGAACATCTTTTCCTTTTAAATAAGCTCTCAACCATAAAAGAAAAAAAAATCTGCTGAAGCTGATTTGGGACATGCAGCCTAACAAGAGGTTTCCTCTCACTAGAGCTCTGAAAATACTTGGACTTTTTTTGCCATCTGCCAAGCACTTTTCAAATACTGTTTACTTAATTTTAACCCTCTCCTGAGGGACCAGTAAAAAATTACTGCGTTCTTTTCCAAGGTGCAGAAATTGAAACAAACATGGTTAGACCTTGTTATTTAGGAATTTATTCCCAGCAGATGTAATCTCTTCAGCAATACTGTCTTCAGGATTAATGGTTGGATAGAGCAACAAGAGAGGACAAGAACTGGGAGATTAGAAATTTTCCAAAGGAAATGAACAGAGATGAAGGAAGAAGAATACGTAAACTGGAATCATACTCTGGAGTGGGAACAAATATTTAGAAGCTCTGTAAAATGCCTGTGAAATAAGGTGAAATCCATAGGCTCAGCATGGTAACAGGAGGTGAAGACGGAGCCTTCAAGCAGCATGTTTGCTCTGGTGGAAGCGAGGGGCAAGCCACACTGCCCATGCCAGCCCTGTGTTTCACTCAGCCCATTGCCAGGGCACAAAACCTTCCTTATCTCTATGTTCATTTCTCCTGTCTGCAAATGGACCTCATACCTGGAGCACAGGAGGGTGTTTAATGACAGAACTGAGAAACGCGGCTGAACCTCATTGCCTCCAGCTAACCAAACGCTGACACATAACTTTCTACCGTCGCCACTGCAAGATACGTATAATCGGTACATGTTTTAGCACTGTCAGTTCTCTTGTTTTGTCTTACGTCAAAGTATTTGTTGCAGTGGGTAAGTCTTAATTACGCATCTGAAGAATACATGATCATACCATGCACCATACCATGCAACATCATCCAGGCATTCAGAACAGCGGTGGTTTTCTTGTTGGTCATAAGACCCAGTAGCTAAAGCCTAATAGCTTGCTTTCCACTGGCTTTTCCCTCCTGTGGCCATCTCAAAGCTTTAGTCTGAGAAGCATGGCGGAATTGGTCCACAGAGTACAATTAATTGTCGATTATAAATATAGCTTCAGGAACCTTGCCAATGTGATAATATTAGGCAGCGCTCTTAGGCACTCAAGTAGCATCATTTAACCCTAAGTAGTATCCACGTTTCCAAAGATGATTAGAGATGACACATTTTGACTTAAAAAAAAAAAAGTCAAAAACTGTGCTTTTGAAAATTATGCTGCATTGCATTCAGTGTGAATTAGAGAACAATGTCAAACCTGAGAAACATTGCTTTTCATAAAAAAGTATTGTTTGAAATAAATTCTCTATCAACTCATATTGCAAAGAAAGCAGCAGAAATGGGACATGATGTTACGAGTTCTGTATTCCTAAACTGCATTGCCTGACCCTGACAACAGTCAACATGAAGATCCATTTTACTGCACTGTACCACTATAAAAAGAAGCTTAAAATGGAAGCAAAATAATTGGAACCAGTCAGAACTTCCAACAAAACGTATTTGCATTGAAAAATGTTGTTTTGCCAAGGCTCAAGCGATATGTTGGGATACATTATTTGTGATTAAATCCTTAATGGTGTCTGAAAACTGGCATTATCTTCCTACTGCCAAGCAGGCATAAGCAGAAATGGGCTTTTTCAATCTTGCAATAGATGCTTCCGCACAGTTCTGCTGCATAAATATAGTTTCCAAACCTAATGCAGATTGATAACATTTCCAAACGATGGGAGAAATTCTTGTCCTGAGGCTAGCTACAAATTTTGCTAATGTCTTCTTCAAAGTCCATTTACATGATTAGAAGGGTGCAAAGTTGCTGTTGTATAAATGAGAGTAACTCAGAATATTGGGAATATCATCTCAAATGAAGCTTTCATATACACCCACAGCATAAGTATTTTATAAACTTTGCTGTCACAACCTTCTTGGCACAGAAAGTCACA
Organism: Cygnus olor; assembly: GCF_009769625.2. Classification (NCBI taxonomy): domain Eukaryota; kingdom Metazoa; phylum Chordata; class Aves; order Anseriformes; family Anatidae; genus Cygnus; species Cygnus olor. The sequence continues at coordinate 80,248,051 of NC_049170.1, read as the reverse complement.
TCTATAAAGGAGACCAGCACAGGTGCCATCAAGGATCAGCTAATAAAGCAAGAACCACTGAAAGAAATAGACCTTGTCCCATCTCGGAAGTCCAGAAAAGCAGTAAGTTCTGAATACTGTTTATTTTGCAGATGTAACGTGCATGCATATTTTGGTGGAAAATGCTGCCTGTTAGCCTCATGCTGCCTAACACAAAGGAGGGGAAAAGTCTTGCAAAGTGCTGCCTTGGACCTTGCTGGAGGGAGAAGTCGCAGAAAGGAAAACAGGTTGCAGTGGTTGCAGGAGACAGTTACGGGGAACAGCGTGAACCAAAGCACATGAAGTGTAGTTAACAGGTTTCAGCCACACAGAGGGAGGCAAGACAGAAAGGCTGTGAAGAGGAGAGGGCAAGGTTAAGAAGAAAGTGCAGGCCAACTACTGTCTAGTGCTCAGCAAAGAGGCCTGAAGATTGCTCCCACACTCAACCTGTCTGGATGTAAGCGTGCTCTGGGACAACAGCGTGAGCTGCTCCAAACCCACTTTGGCATGGCCCCACCTTGTCCTAGGTGGAAGGCTCTCACCTGGTCTTCTCCATCACCACTGGTGCTTTTCTGATCCCACTGCAAATTAGTTCAGGCAGCTGAGCGTGCAAAAAAAAAAAATACTGTTTCATTTTATTTTAAACTTGGCAATTATAGTTTTGCATCCATTACTTTTCTGTTTTGATCTTCGAACTCTCTCACCATCAGACAAACTTTATGTTGAGGCAAAGCAAGTGTCTGGCTAGGACTAGACCTGCACTTGTTCCAGCTCCGACTTACACCAGCTTAAACCATCATGGACACGCATCGTGAATGTTTTCCAAGCCTAGCATGAAATCTGCAGGTTTGGGACAGTGTTAGTCAATTTAGAGCTATTGCTAGCTATACCCTGGAGATCTCTTCAAGGTCAAAACTAATTCTTTGCAGAGACGACCAAGCAGACATCACTGATATATGAATAATTAGATACCACATTGCAGTTTACTTTAACTGACAATTTGTTTGGTGAAGAGGACATCTTCTATTATGCGTATCTTGAACTACTCAATCTCTGTTTTCAATGTTCTTTGCTTAAATCCAAGCAAAACCAAAGTTTTTTCTGAATCCCAGCCCACCCATAATACTGAACTATCAGAGAAAAATTAAATATTTTCATTTGTGCTCCCTTTTAAGAGAAATAAACAGAAGAGCATAGTTATACCATATTTGTATGTGCTGGCACTCAGGGAAGTCATCCTGCTCTACTTAAAGAGCAGCAAAGGCAGGGTTTCTTGGTTTAGATAATTAATGCACGTGTAGCCATCCTTAGAGGTACCCACTCCCTTTTGGCTGGCATCATACCTCCCCGTGCATCCTTGTCTGAACCTCCCTTTCCACCTGTTGGCAGGCAGGGACGTGGCAACGGTGGCGCTGCAGTGGGACTTGAGAGCAGGTGATGGGACACCAAAGCCCTTGACGGTGCTCAAGTGATGTGGGTTTTGCATCAGGGACAAGGGTAAACTAACTGAGCATTTGGACAGAGGTCATGGATATGTCCCATGGGGATAGAGGGTAGAAAACACACAAGGCATGCTGTCACAGGCAAAGTTGTTGGGTCCCCTTCACTGGGTTTCCCTCACGTTTAGCTGTGCAATTTGAGCACAAAATGGTTGCCACCATTCACCTTTGCTGATTTCTACACTGGTTATTAACTGGTGTAAATATAAGTGGCTACGAAAACTGCACCGCTAATCCAGTAACAACACACAGAAAGAACAGGTACATTCCTGCAAGACCTTAGGATATTCTATGATTCGATGAGTTGGAAGAGACCCACAAGGATCATCAAGTCCAATTCCTGGCTCCACACAGGACCACCCAAAAATCAGACCATGTGTCTAAGAGCGTTGTCCAAACACTTCTTGAACTCCAGCAGGCTGGGTGCTGTGACCACTGCCCTGGGGAGCCTGTCCCAGTGCCCGGACACCTTCTGGGTGCAGAACCTTTCCCTAACACCCAGCCTGACCCTCCCCTGTCCCAGCCCCACGCCGTTCCCTCGGGTCCTGTCGCTGCCCCCCTGAGAGCAGAGCTCAGCGCCTGCCCCTCCACTCCCCTCGTGAAGGAGCTGCAGGCCGCCACGAGGCCTCCCCTCAGCCTCCTCTGCTCTGGGCTGAACAAGCCAAGGGACCTCAGCTGCTCCTCATACGTCTTCCCTTCCAGATCCTTCACCATCTTCATCATCCTCCTTTGGACAAGACTAATGGCTTAAGACTTTGGACAACTCTCTGATTACTTTATGTCCTTCTTATATTGGTGAACCTTCCACTCTAAGATCTTAAAACATTTTACAAACAGCAATATGGTAAAGCCCAGCACAGTCAGGTCATCCTTTTTTCACCTCCTGCTGCAGACAAAAAGTTGAGGTGCTGAGAGATTGAAGTGTCTTGCTCAAGCTGTAGAGGCACAACTCAAACCAGCAACTCCTAGCCCTCAGACTTCCCAACAGGCACACTCTTCTTCCCTGAAATAATGTCTTGAAATGGGAAGCAAGAAAAGAAAGCTGCTTCAACAAAATTGTAAGCTCAATTTTAAATTGGAGTAAGTAGGTAATGGGAATACGAGGAACTGGATAACGCACATGAAAACAGTGAAGGAAGGTAACTAAAGAAGGGTGGTGGGATTAAACTGGTGAGATGTTCTCGTACTCATTGTACCAATTAACTGTCTGGCAGAAGTGTAAAGGGGACAAATATTATGTGACGTGCACCAGCCAACTCCAATGAAGGTAATAACATCACCAGAAGCGCATGGGTGTGAGCTGAGAATCAGGACTGGCGGGTGGAGACCCGCTGTCCCCACAGGGCCTGCTGCCAGAGGGTGACACCAGCCCTGGGCAGAAACATGGCGGGGCCTTCATCGTGCAGCCCAGGTGTCCTCACAGAAATGGCGGCCCAGGCCCTGGCTGGAGAAGGACTTCGCTGTAGGACAGCCCAGGAAAAAAAATAATCCAGACTTGCAGGCCAATTGATAAGAGAAATGAGTGTTTTGTTGTTTTTTTTCCCTCCCCTATCTTTGAGAGAGGATCCCTGCCTGTCACTTTTAATTAGCCAAATTATGGCTGTCATTGCATTATGCAGCTCATTAAGTACTAGGAGTCTGCCTCAGATATTATAGGGAAATTACAGAGCCAGACTTGATAAGATTCCTTCTCCTAACCAGAAGAATATGATATTTCCCTGAAGCAAACCTTTGTTTCATCCCAGCTCATTTTTAATCCTGCTTTACATCTTTCTAATAATAACTAAGGACTTCAGTTTAGTGGTGCTGTTCTCAGAAAATAATAAATAAATCAATAGATGGACAGGCCTCTATTACCAAGCATACTGACCTCTCGCTCTTATGGCCGGGATGGTCAAGTACTACATACCTTTGCCTCAAGATACCTTGCACATAATGTCTTAATACTTTTCTATCAAAGGCATACGACCATTTACTTCTGCAGTGGAAATTCCTCCCCCTTGATGGGGTTTATGAGGTTTTGCTTATAAATATGGCAGACGTCACTGTTGTAATTCTTTCCCTGTATAACAATTTATCTATCTATTGGAGACAGCTGTCAGACAGGCTCCAGTTCCAATACAGCGTGTTACAGAAACAGGCTATACCTTCCCACAACGACCATACTTTTCCTTACCTCGCTGTTGCTCTAAAGAAATCATAGATCCAAACCTATCTAAACCATTCCTACTGTCGCACACGTTTATACACAAAAAAAAAAAAAAAAAGAAAAGAAAAAAAAAGAAAAATAACCACTGAATAAAAGTGTTTTTTGAATTCTGTATTAAAATCTTATTCCATCCACAAGAGTTGATAATGGATAGCTTTCAGCTACTCTTACTCTCCATAAGTATTTAATTACAGAAGCCTTTGGGATCTCAGGCAAGTGTGCGGGTCCTGTTGTATTCAGCACAAACGCAGAACAAAAGGATGACGAGCGCGAAGAATGGGTATAAGGCCAGATGCAATGGACAATCAGTGGGTAAATACATGGAGGCAATGAAGTGATACTCACCAGCGCAAGATGTCCTGATCTCAGCGCCCTGATGGCCTAGCCCTTATAATTTCTTTTTATCAGCATTGTAAAAAGGCAGGGTGTTTTAAGGTGAGCAGTGAAAGCAGTTAATAGAACAGCTGCATACATTCCTTCGTTAAACTCCACTACAGTAGGAAAATTGGCATTGGAGAAAATCTGATGGTGTTTATTTAACTAACATTTTCAAAAGTGGGGATAGAAAGGTCTGGGGGACACCAACTTGGAGGGCTTGTCCTTTTTGTAGGGACAGGGATGGTGTGGCTCCCAGCATGAGAGCAGGAGATGGCAGAGGGAGGGAGGAAGCATTCCTGAACCAAGACTGGGGAGGACGGCCAAGGGGGAGCAGTTGGAAGGGAGGTGGAAGATGGACAACATATGGCAATAATATTGAAGGGGGTGGGAGTGAAGTGCTGTGTAATGCAGGAAAAGGAGCACAGAGGAGAGAGGTCAGGTGGTGCAGACCCTGGGGAGAAGCTCAGCTCGCCCAGCACATTTCAGTCTGAAGAAAGGATGACACGCAAGACGATGGGTGCAAGGACACTGATCAAGGCTGCATCCATGTTGCATAAGATCAAAGAGCAATACAGCTATACCTGTGAGGGGCATAGTGGCCACCTGTATCTCTGAAGCTTTGCCTGTATTCCAAATGCATTTCCAGGGTTTGCTGCTGAAAACAAACATACTGTTTACTTTCTCTTTCCCCTTAGACATACCAAATCTCCCTGGGAAAATACGGTTAACTTCTATAAAACCATCAGCATGCTGTTTAGTAATTTTAGTCCCATCCAAGTCCTGCTATGCAGTTAAAAACTGGACCACGTGCTTCCTGTTAAAGCAGAACATCGTGTCCCACCTTGGAAAATACACTACATTTGAGCGTCCGCATTTAGTGGGGCAAACTAATAGGTCTGGCAGGGCAACAAATGTGAGACCTCTACTACACAAGCCACTAATTTACCAGTCTTGTAGATAAGATATAGACCAGTCAATAAAGCACATTTCAATTTAGTTTTCTTCAGGGGAGAAAAATCAAAAGAAGAAACCCAGAAGAAGAAAAAATAAAAAAAAAAAAAAAAGAGATTTTGGCTCCTGGACATCTATCCGTTCATTTTCAAAGTCTGCTTTTATTTATCCTCTGGTTTTCATTGATCTGTGGCGATATATGTGCCAGCTGAGAGAATTTAGTTTTAACAGACAATTTTTCTTCCCTCTGCCAAAAGTGATCAGGTTTCCTCTGTGAGCAGTGCTCAGGAGTCTTCAGTCAAGTTGAAATATATCTCAGTTCAGAGGATTATAACCAAATTAAATACAGCTTTGCTCTCAAAGATTATTATTATTTTTTTAGGATCTCTAGAATACATTTTCATTCCTTTTCACCCTAAGACATACAGATTTATTGTCAGCATATGGTGTTTTCTGAAATCCAGCACAAGTTTTGTACTGCACCTTCACATACTACAAACCCTCCTTCTCCTCTTCCCTCAGCCTGCCTGTGACTTCCTTCCTCACCCTCCTCTGCCAAACACCTCCTGGTCCCCCTGCTCTCACCTTCTGCTGCCATTTCCAGACCCAAGCATTCATCCCCCAGCCTGCTGGCACCGTCACCTTCACGTGCTCATCCCTACAGGTCCCTAGCATGGGACAGGATGAGTCCAGAAGCCTCCACAAGACCCTTATCCTACAGCAGATATCACCTGGGCCCTACAGGCTGCTGGGTTGCTGCTCAGGAGCCTCCCAACTGACTGGCACGAGGTGAAAATTAGCTACTCACCAATCTGCAAATCAAAAAAAGTGTAAAACTACTGCTTAAAAACAACCCACCTCCTCCTTACTGCTGCTAGTGAATCACTTTTCCTCTTTCCCCGTTTGTTTGTTTGTTTTTGTTGTGTGCTTTTTTTTTTTTTCCCTCCTCAGCCTCTCTCAAGATATATTTGGGTATTTTCTGACTGCAAGCATCTCAGAGTAAGCTTCTCCCATCCCAAAGCTTTGAAGCTCCCTTTTACGACATAGGAGTTAATTCAGTGGCAAATCCCAAGGAGCAACTGATTTAAACATCGTTTATTGAAGGAAAGTGCTTCTTTTAGCTTAGATTTGATGCATCTGTGTGTAGCCATTCCCACCCACCCCCCCATAAAAAACCCATGCACTCAGTGGTTGAAACAGCACACCACAGCGTGCCACATTTGCAGTGTGGGCACCGGCACTTTTCATCTAAATGCTGCGAAGCGGGAGCCCACGTACTAGAGCTCTGGCATTTGCATACCAGTACATCTGAGTTCTCACACTGGGACTTCTGAATTTCCCACGTGACTGGCATATATAAAGTGTAGGTGCATGCATGAAGGGAAACACTTGCCAAGAACGTATTTCCACGTGGGCTTTCCCCGCTTTGTCTATTTTCTATCCCCTGTAATGAGACCTCCCAACCTGTTTAAACCAGCAGGCTTATGTTTTAGTGGGTCAAGTGGCCCAGTATACAAAGCAATGGGTAAGTTAAGCATTGATTGTGCTTCGGTAAATCAGGAATTACTTGGGGGTAATTAGCTAAACATCACCTAGTCTTTACTGAAAGGGAGTTGCTAGCTCAGACCACAAAGGGAATGAGGACTTTGTGCAGAAGTGGCTACTTTTGCAGTTCTATTACCATTATTGCCTGGTTGGTTAATGCAATTAGTAGCATAAATCACATTAATTTCATGTGGCAATGGTGAGTTAATGCATCTGTAAATAATGCTCAATACTGTATGTAAAAATATTTAAAAAAAAAAGTATGAAATTAAACTTCCTGCCATTATAGAAATTCAATTTTAGTGTACTGGTGGAAACCTGACAAGAAAAGCTATAAAATTAGTGTGAGCAGGTTACTAAAAAATTCCTATGACACCACCAAATGTTTCAGTTTTAGAAGGGAAACATGTTCAGCTCGCAACTTGACTGTCTCCACTTCTGGCTGCTTAATACCGCAACCTAAATATCGCTTGATCAGGGCTAATTGGGCTTTTTGTATGCAAATTCCCACAGTTCAAGTAGGAAAGTGCGAGCACTTCATAGCACATGCAGCCAGGAGCTCTCAAGCATCAGACATCGCGGGGGCGAGTCGAAGCCCCAAGGCTCAACACCAAGCATAGGGGGGTCCCTGGCCCCACAGCCAGGGGGGAGACGAGCAGGGTGCCCCCACCCCAGCCACACATCGGAGTGCTGCTGCTCCCCGCCATCCTCCCAAGGAGGAGGAGGAGGAAGGAGAGGACGACATGGGCCCAGACAGCAGTTGTTTAGCTTGGCCACCCTCACCTCCCGCCGTTTTCCCTGGCAGCATCCAGTCATTCCCACAGTAAGCCCAGTCTGGGCATGAGATGCTGGTGTTCGGCTGCTGCTCTGGGTGTAGCTGAAGTTTTCCTGAGGAGTTCAAGCCCATGTTTCAAAACCCTTTACAGCTTTGGCCAGACAGAAGCAGGTCTTCCTGGCAGGGGGATGAAAGTGGCTGCCCAGCATCCAGCCCTTCTGCTCACTGAATGGCAAGGGCCGCATGGGAGAAGGTGCGAGGGCTCTTCACAAAAACCCACAAGAACCTCATAGCGTAAAGTGTTCGGCAGCCGGAAACACGGGACTGGAGCCAGCTCCCCTGGACGTGAAAACCATTACTTAACAATTTCATTCCCTTCTTTATGGAGGTAGACAGAGATGTACAAAAGCACAGAGCAAATCATTCATTCACATAAAAAAAAAAAAGACACAAAACCCTCAAGATTTTAATGAAATCCATAAAACGTAAAAAAAAAAAAAAAAAAGCACATTTGTCTGTAAAAATGTTTTCATAGGATCACTGTGTGAACTGTGACTCCTGCTGATGTTTTTTAGGTCCACGAGCAGACCGTGGACTCACAGTGAGCCCTCCTTCCCTGAGGAGCCACATTGCGGAGAATCGCTTGGACAGAAGGAAAGACAGTTCGGATACTGACAACTTGACCTAAAATGGGTTTCCTCCATTTCTTATTTCTGGGTGACTTAAGCCTTTGAATTTTGACAACAATTGGATCATAACTTGTTTTACTCAAGTCACCACATCTACTTTTCGTGTAAGAGATGCAGAAGACAAATCTATGGTCCGCTTTATCATTCCTCGAAGAAATAAAGAGGGGAAAAAAGTATCTTGCTGCATTTCAAAATGCACAGTCTCTTAAAAAAAAGATTTCATAAAAAGTAAACAATGGGTAGACTCACATCCTTGCTCAAAGCCCATAACAAACAGCACATGTACACACATACAAACCTGCAAAATGATGCAGCAACCAAACCAACACAAATCATTACTAGCAGCGGCTCTGAATCATCTGGGGAAATGTACATCAGGATCGCTCCCAGAGCAAGCATCTGTAGCTGCTCGGCTCTTTTTATTATCAGAGAAGAGTTTGATGGCAGTAGAGCGAGCCACGCTTTTATTATTTGTTGCACAGATCCCCCGTGGCACTGTTTTATGTAGCCATCCCCATTAGTTTACGCACAGAGATACCACGTCGCTCAATACCTGCACCCTTGCAATATCAGAGATAGGCCTGTAGGATGGAAGGCATAACTTCGTTAGCTCAGCCAGCAGAGGGAACTGCTGATCAGCACTAATTGCTTGCACTGGTCTTGTGTACATCCTACCCAGTGCAGTAAACACCTTAAGTTATTGTAGTTTTTGTATATGTATTTTATTTCCCTGTGTGCCAGGCAGCACGTCACTCAGCCTGTGCCAGCGCCACAGTGCCCCTGGGGCCCTCATCTCCTCTCACCTTCACCCCACGGCTTCCTCCTTGGAGCACAGCAAGCTCTGGAGCCCGTCATGCACAATGACATTTCTGTGCCTTTCTGACCACTTGAGTATTTTAGTCAGAACTTGAACTTGGCTGAACATGCAGAGTCCTTTCCCTCACCCCCCTTTTTTTCCCCTCCTGCCCTGCCCAATGCAATGTAACCAGCACTTACACAGAGAGTTAAATCCGGCAACTCTTGTCCAGCCAGGACACCACAGAGCCAGTGGCAGGTTTAACCTACATGCACTGCAGCTCTAAGGGACGGGGTTTAGCGATGGGACTCAGTAGGTGAGGCTGATGGATGGACTGGATGATCTTGAAGGTCTTTTCCAACCCAGACGATCCTGTGATACCCGGTATGCAACCAGACTGCGAGCCCCTTCCCCACCTCGCCAACACACTTGACATTTTCCAGTAGCACCAAGGGCTTCCCAAGGGGTTTTTGCCACCAACGCAGCTTTCATGGCAGAAAAGCAGGTGGGCTGTGGCCATGTCAGCCACACCTCTTCGATGGAGGACATGCAGGAACCCTGCGGCAGCTCCCTGCCACCCCATTTCCTGCACCCAGAGCAGAATAACAAAAAGGCATAGGTGGGCAGAGGGCCTGGCCTCCTGCTTTCGAGTAAAGTCAGCAGGGGAGCTCAGTTTGGAATAATATAATGAATTAGCCTGGAACTGGGCCAGGATTCAAGTTACGCTAATTGTGGGTTTAAAATTAGTGTAATGCTCAACACCTGCTTCCTTCAGTCTTGAGAAAGGTGCCTGGGAAGGGTGTTATGTCTGATTTGTGCTTTTACAGCCTTGAGAGGAAGGTGCTTTTACCACGTGAAATTAATTGCTCAGGAGCTGTCCCCGGGCCCTCGCAAGGAATTGGAGGGAGTTAAAAGACAACAGCTGTAGAGTGAATAAAGGCAGAAATAAAGCAAATAAAGGTGGAATAAAGGCAGCACCTTGCAGGATTAGTTTTAATTTTCCTCGTAATGCAGCCGTGTTTAGCCTAGGAGTTTCCCCATCTCCTTAACCCTTCCTTTTCCATTACATTTTATGTAAAACAAAAAACCTGCATGTGCCAAAGCCCTTCGAGGGTTTTTGGGGACAGCTCTGTCTGCAGTCTGGTGGCAGCTGCCACCCACCGCGTGGCAGAGCGCACGAGGCTCTCCTACCTGACCCTCCTGCCCCGTAGCCATGGACTGGCTTACGGCTAGTAAATATTACTCACCCAGAGTAGCTGTTTTGGTGCAGGTGTAGTCATTGTCTTTCTTATTTCTTGCAGCATGTTGGTGTGCTTCTGAGCGCCTCCTGTGCACTCTACCACACCTGAGTTCTCCGCCTTTTGGGGTGGCTTGGAGCAGCTGCCATTTTATAAAGGAAAATAACGAAACCTAAGAAACACTTTTATTTGCTCTTTGCAAGCTTGGCAGGATCCTTGGTCAGGAGGGAACAGGGATTAACAGCCTGGTGTTTTGAGTCTGGCAAGTCTATACCCCAAACCCACAACACGTTAATGTCTTGGAGGCTGTCGGGTAGCCCAATGTTGGACTTTAGGCAGTGGAAACCATCTGACTTGCTGTAAATGCCCCTCACTCACCCCTGCTGCATTAATGGCTTTAAACTGAAAGAGGGTAGATTCAGATTAGATATAAGGAAGAAATTTTTAACTCAGAATTTTACTTACTAATTCTTTGCTGTTCAGCCTGGCCTTGATCATTTCCAGGGATGGGGCATCCACAACTTCTTGGGGCAACCTGCTCTGTGAGGCCCTGGCACAGGCTGCCTGGAGAAGCTGTAGGTGCCCCATCCCTGGAGGTTTTAAGGCCAGGCTGGATGGGGGTTTGAGCCATCGTGTTTTGTCAGAGGAGGTGGCACAGGACAGAGCTGGGAGGGAAACTGCCCCGGGCGGCTTAACCCAGGCCAGCTAGTTAAAGCACTTGTAATTTTTACACTTGTTGATGCTATTTCAGTGCTCCATCTGTAACATCTGGTTGCCTTAGATACACGAGGTAACTACGGCAACTAGATATTACAGGGAGAGGGATGAGAAATGCAACAACACTGCTGAATTTGTCAGGCTCTAAAATAGCTTTTCTGTGAAGTAGGGGCAGGTGCAGAAGGCACGGCAGTGCTGCGGGGCAGCGAGTGGCAAAGGTGTAGTTGTGGCCTGAGAATCTCCAGCACTGGGCTGCGTAAATCTCTGGAGGCATCAGCCCTTGACTCCTGTTTGCAGCCAGACTGCTGGCCAAAGTGATTTAGCAATGCTGGCAGAGCTCAAAGGGAGCTGCCCAGCATTCATATTGGAGCAATTTCCATGGCAAGAACATCAGTCCCCATCATTCCCCCCAGAAAAGGAAGCAGCTGGGAGCTGCAAATTTTTGCTCCCCAGTTTTCTGTCTAAGGGGAGGAGGAGGAGAAGGGAAAGGGTTGTGCTAAATGGGATCACCGTGAACCTGAACATGCTCACGTCCCAAATACCACTGCTTTAATGATGCCTTGGTGACAACGTAATGCCACAAAACCGATCACAAAATCACGCACAGTTGTCATTTACTGACTATTTTGGTGTTTTTGGAACAATTAGTTATATGCTAGGAGGCGAGCAGCTCTCAGGGTGCGCCTTGTGTGCTGTCGCCCCTGCAGATGCAGTTGTTAAAGTGCACTGAAACACCTCCGTGGCCTCTCTGCTCTAGACAGTAGGGAGGAGTGGGTGTTCACAGATTTCAGAGCGAACCACCCAAGATTGCCAGAAAGACGTGTTTATGCCCAAAATGTCTGTCTGACTTTTTTTTTCTCTGTCTTGAAGGAAAAGCTTTTTTAATAAATCCATGTGAAAATTTGGATCCATATGCTGCATGAATATCCTTCACCAGGATTATTCCTACGCAAAAATTTTCCCTACGTGGTTAGGACAAAAGATTTTTTACTTGACTCGATATTATAGTCATTGGGAAGCAGAAGAAAGCTAGCACCATGGCTCCATCTGATGCATTTCATTAAAAGGACCTGTCAGATTAGGGTGTTAAAATAGCTAACCGGCACCAGTTCTGCAAACGAAGTCATCACTCATTAATTCTGGTGACACTGCCTTCAGAGCCACAAAGGGCACAGCCTTATTATGTTGCTTACATAGGAAATCCGAGTGTCTAAAACAGACAGCCCCCCACTTTTCACCTCAGCATGGTCCCCGAGTGAAGCTTGCACGGACTCCTGTTTTCCTTAGGGTGTTTTCCTCATTGCACAGGCTACCTGGTAACTAACACAGAGCCATACTTTTCCTGGTAAAGTGCCCTCCTGGAATTCTTCGCTATTATCTTCAGAGATGTGAACTAGTTAGATGAGCAGAAATGAAATTCGGTGTCAGTAAATGTAAAGCAATACAGGCTGGAGGCATAATGAGAGCATTTCAAGCATCTTAAGGGCTCTAAATTAACTGTCTCGATTTCATAAAGTGACCCGGGTGGCATTACAGAACTCAGTGAAAATCATTGCTCAATGTGCAATCAAAAATGTTGACAAGATATAAGGAAGTTTAAAGAATGGGCTGCAAGTTAGAAAAAGGAAAGGATTTTAAGACCATTTCAAATAACCAAGCACAGGGCAGGCCCAGGAATAACACCGTGCATTCACTGGTCAACAGATTTCACAAAAGGTATCATCACAAGGGTCTGGAGGAATTTTGTAAGACAAAGCAAGTACAAAACCTTCCCAATCAAAGCGAGGTTTGAAGGAGTCAGACTGTATTCCCTAGAAAGCAGAAAACTAGGAGGGGACCTTAATACGAGCCTGGGCAATGAGAAACGATGTGGAGAAGAGATCAGGGGCTTCTCTTTTTCCTACTTTGCAAAATGAGGGAATATTCATCAAATTGAAAGATGGGAAGTGCACACAAAAAAAGGAGATACTTTTTCACAGTATAAATCCCTGGAGATGGCTGTGAAGGCAGCCTAGGAGGTTACTGCCCAGACACTCTTCCCTATTTGGTACCTGCAGGTGCTGGCTCCTTGGTCACCCCACATCACCGTCTGACACATTAGCTTAAAACCAGGGTGAAAATGTCCACGTAGCAAGGTGTATGAGGTCTGGCAGCTAGCAGCTGAAGTACACGATCCACTCTGCTTCATTACAGGGTTGAAAGCCACCAGCAGAGGTGTAGTAACAACTACATGATGATAAAGAGCTGCAGCTGCTGGCTTAATGAATGTAGGTCAGAGCTGCAACACCTTAATCTACAGAGGAAGTATGAATGTCACAAACATAATGAGATTCATGCAGGACTGCAAGTTGTGGGGGTAGCCTGTACTCTCAGAGCTCACCAAAATTAACTGACAGCAAATGTATCTATTCTTGTGTAGATGCACACAAACTAAGCAGCAAGACCTTCTGAAAACATGGTGACCTTGTCAGGTGCTGGTGAAAGATTACAAACTTTTCCCACTCACCTGGCAACATAGGGCTGGGACCTTTCAACAGACTGCAGCATCACGAGGCCTTGACAAGAGCATTTTTCCCAGTATGTGCCAAAACTCCTATGTGATCCAGTCATGTAACCAGTGCTGCTTGGTGAAGAATATTTAATGAGTTCAATGGGAACATCCTATCTGGGCAGCTTGCAGCATGTGCGAGCCCTGAGCTGCAGGCAGTGTCTTTGGTACTGTCTTTGGGCCTTAATATGGGATAAGCTGCTCTAATCGGACATCCATTCAGGGAGGGAAAAAGAGAGCCTTCAAGACTTGCTCTTTGCAGACACATGTCTTTCTCACTATTAATCTGAAAAGTGACATCGATTATTTTGTCTGTGTTGGAGCCATGATTACTTCGTTTCTATATACTGAGGTCTACAGCAAAAACGTTTTGTGAAAAGAACCATAAATTTCACAGGTGACTTGAAAACTAACAGGGGGACAGGAAGAAGACCCAAGTCTAAAACTCAGCTAACAATTGACAAGGTTTCATTCTACTGGGATGAGGGCTTATGAGCTCTCTCTCAAGGAACAGGCTGCAGTAAGGCTGTACCTTGGAGAGCTGTTTTTTCTCTTCATAGAGCCATGCACAGTGGTTTGAACACTGTACCCACCTTTGGTCATTCCCTGATATTCAGGACATTAAACCCTGCTTTGGTCTACAGAAGTGAAAGTAGCCTGGGCTTTGTGTGATGGGACCTGGTTTTTATAGAAGTGGGTTATCAAAACTGGTCTCAACACAAAGAAGTCAACTGATTTATTTTTGTTTAACCTACCAGGCAACAGAAACGGAACTGAAAATGCTCCTGATCCTCTCGTGTTATACAAGGAAGTGTGGTGGTCTGTGGTGATGAACAAAACGGCCCGGGTGTCAGAGCAGGAGCGTGGTGGTAGCTCAGATGGTTCCCATGCGGACGCGCCCCATTCTAGGAGCCCATAAATACTCCAAGGTGTGGCTGGTTCGGTTAGTGATTTAGGTGATCTGGTCATTTAAAGTGGGTTGCTGTATGTAAAAGCAGAAGAGGAAGGGATAATCTGCTCCAAACCCAAGTGCTGTGTAACAAAGTCACACCTCCGTGAGCGCTGCCCAGCACGCTCCCGCCTCTCAGAGGACACGCCTGGAGACCCACCTCTGGGCACAGCCACATGGCTGAGAGGATGTGCTGCTATTGCTCCCTCCAGAGAGATTCCTCCTATTTTGGCATACAAACTTTGGAAATGCTGGTCTTTCTCTAGGAGCACCGATCCTGAGGGCCATACCAGACAGGGGCCTGAACAACCGACAAAGTCTATGACTGATTCACTGAGCCCCATCCAGCCTGGCCTTGAACACTTCCAGGGATGGGGCATCCAGAGCTTCTTGGGCAACCTGTGCCAGGGCCTCACCACCCTCACAGTGACGAATTTCTTCCTTATATCTAATCTAAACCTACCCTCTTTTACTTTAAAACTGCCATGCCTTGTCCTATCATCTCCTCATCCACATTCAACTACCTCATCTCCTGCTCTGCTTCCCCTGGGTACCTGATATCTTGCCCTCTGCCTTACCATTCCTCCTTCTGTCCTTCCGGACTTCCCCACAGCCCCCCATATTTGTGGCTCCCCGGCTTCCTGTGAGACACCAAACAACTCGTCCATCCTTCCCCAGCCTCCCTGGGCTCTGTCACTTGTCTGCTGCACTCATCTGGCCTGGCTCCATCCGTACCACTACCTCTGGTCTGCCTGCCAAGCCTCAGGCATTTCTCACCCCCATGCACAAAAGGACCTCGTCCCCTGCACATGGGCCTAGGGGGTGGCTTGAGTTCCTGTCGCCCCAGGGTGTCAAGAAGATACTGTGAGAAAAGCCAGGATGTATTGCTGATGCCTTTCTCTTTACACTGATATGCATGTAAAGCTGGGGAAAACAGGGAAGAAGAATTTCTTTCTTTAGCATTTAGTACTATGTATTTGTTACAAATTATTAATATCAGAATAGCATCAAAATACACACTCTTTAACCTACAATATGTAAAGCTGCTGTGTTGTTAAAAGCTATCATAGGCAAAACCAAGTCCTGTTTGTGTTGTTTACAGTGGTGTTTCAATCTGAACACGTATTCTATCAGTTTCTGACACTGTGTGGAAGCTACTAGTGCAATGCAAGTCTATAAGACTTCCAATATTTCCTTAAAAAATACATTTTACAGCAGCTGTATTACATTTACATGCGTTCTTTGTGTGTGTCCCAAAAAGCAATCTTTGTTCACAAACCAAAAATCTTACATTGATGCTTTTTTTAGGCTTTAAATTGTATATACACTTACAGAGAAGCTAAGTTTTATGGATATGTTGTATTTTAGCGAAATGTTGATGGGAAAAATACAAGTATATTCCACCTCTAATACTATAAATGTCATAATTCAGACTCTGCAGAAGTTATAGGAGGTATTTCATAAATTGAATTGTTTTCCTTGTATTGAGTGAGAATGCAATTCTCACCCTGCGCTTTGGAGAAGTATGTAAATGTAAGACTCAATAAGCAAAAACTATTTCCATATTGTAATTTTCAATACATTAAACTTCAGGGATCCTTTTTCTCCTTTAAGGATTTTTTTTTCCAGAGTACTCACAAAGGCAGTTCAGAAATGAGAAGACTTCTAGGAAAGGATTGCAAAAGGAGGCAACTCTCGCCCCAGCGCAAGAGTCAGAAAATAAAGCTTTAATACTAGCACAAAATGGTCTTTGACTTCAAAGGCTTAATTTCTGGCAGGCACAAGATGGATAAAACCAATCATTTCCTCTTCAGATTTTGTTTTCTACTAATTGAATGTCTGTTCTTGTAAAGTGTGCTAGTGAATGGCACATAGTGCTGGCTGCAGCCCAGCTCTCTGAGGTCCTGCGTTTATCCATTTGATAAAATACATAATTAAGCTCATTGTGTGCGCACAACCCAAGGTCCCACTGACCTTGACAGCTGATAAGATCGCACTTTGAGACAGTCAGCATCTGTTCATAAGTTATTATTCCTCCCACTCCAATTTCAGTTGCGTTATTTGTTGTGGCTGTTTATCCGCATTGACTAAGGATTTCACAGCAGCTCCAAGGATTTAGATTCATTTTCCATTTTATGTCTGTATTCTTTACATTTCCTTGAATCATCTCAGTTACCCTATTTCTACAGCAGGGCTGTTGTGGTGAGCAGGCTGGACCTTGCTTTGCTCTCCCTACAGCGGAGCCTCGGTCTTCATCTGCTCGTTGAGGCGACACGAAACGAGGCAAGGAGAAATCACACTTAACGAGAAGAGGAGTCTTTGGCGAAAGGGGTTTGTAACTAAAAATACAACCCGCTCCTCCCCCCGGCTTCTACACTTGGTGAAAGCTGCTGAGACAGTATTTGTGCAGGCGCTTCCCCACGGCTCCATCTGGTGGCCTTGGTCCCAGCCGAAGGAGAAGGGACCGGCGGGCACTGGGCGCACGCCTTCGCTTAACGAAGCCTGCAGAGCACGGGGCAGAAAGGTGCTGGTTGATCTGTAGCTACCCCGCGCATACGGGCTGCGATGACCCTGGCAGCCGAACAGTGTGCTACTACATGCTATGCTGAAATCAGAGGAGACGGAGGATTTGCTCTCTTTTGCTTTGCCTTTTGCCTCTCGGCACCGTTCTTCTGCCCTCCGAACCAGCGAAACCTTTTTGTGTGGATGGAGGCTGGGGGAACAGACGGGTGCAGAGCTAGCACGGAAATCTCTCCCGACAGGGTAGGAGCAGTCAAGGGCAGGCTGGACAGGCATTTCTGGTGGCTGCAGGAGCTCCGAATTTGGGTCGTTTTCATAGGGCTGAGTGATTCCCGGTTGGTCTGAGGGTGGTTGTAAAAGGCTGTGGTTCAGTGAGCTGACTTAAGGTCCGTGAGCCTGAAGGATCATTCTGGGCACCTTCACGAACTACAAGGAGAGCCAAAGCAATAGGTGTCGCCACAGTGGTTGAGGAGGGATTGCTTGGTTGATCCCAGCCTTGCGGAGCCAGCTAAATACTAGTCATACTCTAATACCCCATGTGTACACATATATGCGGCTGTTAAATGTTATATGTATACAAACCCAATGGTGAAAAGTAATCTGCTTATTTTGATACAGTGGTGTCAGGTTAAAAGCATTTTCTTTGATCTAGCACGCAGTCAGAAATCCGTAAGCAATCATACATGATGCTGGCACTGCTCAGGATAGCTGACATCCACAGAGACATTTTTTCATGCACACTGCCTGCAGGGAATACATACCACACTGGGATTTCTGAGTTTCCATTTTGATCACATTGCTCAAACATGAGAATGAGTCATCCACCATACTGAAAACCACGACCTTTGTATTTACACCAAAAAAGGGATGATAAGCTTAGGAGAGGGAAAGAATACTAGGGGAAAAAAAAATAATCCAAGCATGTCTTTGCTGTTTGAAACATAGTCAGCTGCTCTTATCTGGATGCACGTTAAAGAAGTTGTGATTGGGTTTGTTTTCTCCATCTGCATGAACTGTGAGGGACTCATGTCAGCAGCATTGCAGCCCCTGCAGCAGGTGTATCCTGATCTCAGTAAAGCAAAGCAAAGCTTTGCGTGTCCGTCCAGCAAAGGAACCACAGGAGAGTTTTATTTAGAAACAGGCTCCATCTTTAACTTAGGGCAATCGTGCTCCTCAGCCACCTCCAGCAGAAAAATGGCGCTGGGAGGGAACAAAATAGTGGCACGGAAGAGTGCTTACTATCAAAGTAAAATCTCAGCGAAACATGGAGATCCAGTATCAATTGAACATCAACGCTTTTAGAAATGGTTACTAGGAAAGAATTCTTGAGTCTGTTTTTCTCATATTCAGTCTCCTCCTAAAGAAGAATAAAAATACTTGTCTGATTTCTAGTGGATTTTATCAAGGAAGCATCAGCTGCAAATTTTACTATAGAGCAGATAAAAGTATAATGCAGTAGATCCAAATGGGACCTGATAAAGAACATGACTCTGAAAAGAAAAGCCTTAAAGCACATCAACATTTACATATGGCAGGCTGGCCTGACTGACAAACCTGCGCATTGAAGTGGATTTATTTTTATGTCTCTCTCTATACTGTGCTTGCAGCATCCTTTCAGACAAAGGAGACAACCCCCTTTCAATGATGATTTGTGTAAATGAAGATGATGAACTGGACAAGCTTCTAACGAGCCCATAAAGTGCTGCCCATTCAGCAGACATGGTGGACCCACGGGGTGAGGATGAAAAGAACAGGGGTTGCAGGAAGCATTTATGAGAAGCCTGCTGAGAAGATCATTAGAGCCACTTGCATCTATCCCATTCTGCAGCACACTCAAAGGGTGGCCTCAGAAGGAAGTTTGGCTCTGCACCAGTGGGCAGCTGCATTTTTAAGTGGACACCCATGTTAAAGAAACACTTTCCATGTTACAGCATGAGCTCTGCCATCTGTTGCCTAGCTCATTTATCACCAACTAAGCTTGCAAAAAAAAACCCGAGGAACTGAAATGATGCAAAAAGCAAATGTCCTTGGGGAAACAGCATTTTGTATTTCCCACAGGGAGCAAGAACTTCTGTACTTTAGAAGTGCCTGCAACACTAAAAGAGAGAGAATAAATGTGAGAATGGATCAAAACCATAGAAAGTAAAGAAAGCAAGCTGCTTCATAAAGGCTAAGTAATTGAGATTTTTAATGTCAAGCCTGCATGCTGAAAAACACCACCTAAATCCTCATTTAAGGAGCTTCAAATAATTGAGGCTTTATTTAAATAGCCTGCCATTAAAATCCAGTGAAGATCAATAGGAAAAGCCTATTAGGGCCGTGGATCCTGCATATGAAATGGTCGGTCCCACTTTGTGATTTGTCTCCCCCGTGGCTGCCTACGGCAAATTTCACTTCATTTTTTACACGCCGATTTTTTTTTTTTTCAGAGAGACACAGACAGGGCTGGTTTCCTCTGATGGAAACCCTGGACCACCGGCCAGCTGCTCAGCCATCACTCCTTCCCCTGGGGGAGAGAGGGCAGTGGGGTCCCAGCGGGCTGCAGAGCACGGGGGTGGCAAAGCCTCCGGGATGCTGCCGCCTGCCTCGCCGCTGCCGGAGGAGCAGGGTCCCCGCCGGCAGCAACAAGTCGCTGCCGTGCCTCCTGCAGGGCTGTGAGAAGAGGGAACACGCTCCTTTGGACTCTTTGCACCAGCCCCAGACCTTGCCTCTCGCCCTCCCCACCCCACGGTGGGAAATGTGAAGGCCCATCCCCAGGCACAGGACAAAGCTTTCAGTCCTGTAACTGGATGCCGGCACAGCAGTGGGGAGCTAGCTGAAACACCATTTCTTTTTCTGTCATTTTCGAAGCTGACTAAGGAAATAGCTGTGTTAGAGTGAAAGCAACAGCCTGCAAGCTTTTGAGGAAAGGCAGAAAGTGTAGAAGGTGTGGAGGGATTGTGCTCTATGTAAAAGAGCAATGTGAGAACACGGGCATGAGGACAGGTCTGTTGAGTGCCTTTGGGTCAAAATCAGAGGTGTCACCCTCAAGGGAAAGCTCTCGGTGGATTTCTGCTGTGGACCAACTTATCAAGAGAAAGAAATGGGTGAAACCTTCTTCAGACCGCTCCGAGACTGACAGCGGCAGCCTTGGCTGCAGTGATGATAAGGGCACAGAGGTTAACATCCTCAGGGGAGTGACGAAGGTAAGTAGCAGAATCAAGGCCCAGAACTTCAGAAGAGCAGATTTCAGCTTGCTGAGGGAGCTCTTAGGAGGGGTCCCAGGAGGGCCTAGGGGCCAAAGGAGTTCAGGAGTGTTGGGAGACTTCTGGAGACAGCATTCTCCAAGTACAAGAGCAGTTCATTCACATAAAGTGGAAAAGGAACCAGCACAGAAACCAGCCTGGTTAAATAGTGAGCTACTGAGAGAACGGAACTGAAACAAAACAAAATCAACCAAACAAAAAAACATCTGGAACCCAAACTTCCAAGGGATGTCAAGAGCAGCAAGAAAGTACTAACATAGTTACAAATGACAGAGAAAAACCTGAAGGTTTTCCTTCATGCCTTCTTTGCCTTGATCTTCATGAGTAAGGTCAGCCTCCCAAGTCTCCATGGAAGCAATGATGAAGCAAATGGTGAACTCCTGACAGTGGAAGAGGGCTGAGTTAGCTGAGGTAGGTATTGGCTTTTCTTGTCTTTCTTCTTGTCCTTCATGCCTGGAAACAGCTTCTAAGAGAACCTGTTCTATAATTTTTCCAGAGACTCATGTGAGGCTGACTCATACGTACTTTCCCAAATCTTCTTTTTTTTTGCACTTTTTGTAGCTGGGTGTAATATTTGCCCTTTCCCAGTCATCTGGGACTTCCCCTGAATGCCATGACCTATTAAAAATGTTAAAGTGTGGCTTTGTAGGGATGTTGGCCTCCTAGCAGCCTCAGATACGTGCTGCCAAGTCCCATCGACTCGTGTAGTATGTCCAGCTTGTACAGGTCAACCCTGGCACTCCTGAGCTCCTTTGCTCACCTTGGCAGACTTACTTGGGAACCTTACAAACACTTTCCTGGAACTTGAAATTGGATGCAACTTTGTGTATGATCAGCTGCATATAATGTATAGAAATCTGAGACTGTCAGCAGAAACATACAATGCCACAGACCTGTCAACTTCGAAGCTAGCAAAAGCTAGTGCAACACCCGGACACCAATCAAGTGGTCAAGCAGGCTAAAGAATGTGGTCATCTTCAGCCAAAATAAAGGAACCAAAAGTCAGCTATCCAAAAGAAGAAGAAAAATGCAGTTATAAAACACATCCAATCAAACACTCTGGGGTACTCAGCCACCGCAACAGGGTTCCTTAATGTTCCTAAGGGCCCTGGAGGATACACACAAAAACTGCCCACTGCCCATCGCCAATTATTAAATTGCTGGGTAGAATGGGTTTGCAGACATAACAAAGGCTGAAAACATTTATTCAGCTTAAGTAAATCTTCCCATATGTGATGAAATTGGAAAGGACATAAGGTATGACAAAAAAATAAAAGAACAGGAGAAAAGGAAAAAGAGAGAGGAATTTCTCCTGCACCATCTCCTCGGGTAAGGACACTGTGTGTGATCAGCCACGCCATTTACACAGCAGCAGTTCCTCCTCTTGGCTTGAGGGGGAATTGCTGCTTTTTGATTTGTCCCTCACAATTTTGCTAACGTGGACTCAGCAATCGTATGTAAAGCAGTCTCTTTTAATATGCAATTGGGTTAGATAAACTGGAATTACACGGAGCTGATGTGTGTTCTCCGCTTCCACCTTCCCACTCAGCAAGATGACTGACACCGCGGCGCAGCGGCAGAGTGAACTCGTATGGCAGAGCTCTGGGAGAAATAATTTATTGCATAGAAACAATTCACTCTTCGCTCTAGCAATGAGGACAGCACCACGGAAGAGAGGAGAAACACACTGACGATAATCTTTTAGCCTGAAGCGGTGCTCAGTCCCATCGGCACCTGGCATCCTAAGGCCCCTGCATCGGCAGCCTTGTGGGTGCTGTCACAGCGAGCGTCACGAGATTATCAGCTTGGGTTTTGCCGGAGATGCTGAGCCAAAGGGAAAGTGAATCGCTGGCATCTAGCACCTCGGGGTGGCAGCGAATCCTCACAGACCAGACCGTGTCAGGCAGAGCTCTCAGATGCCCACATCTGCGAGCAGGAGCGCTGCAAGGCGCTGCCCTGGGCAGGCTGTGGGGAGGTGGCCCCACACCGGCTTTTGGGGTCCGTGTAGAGGTATCCCCGAGGGACTGCGACAGGCAACAGCCATTTGGAAGGAGGCTTGGAGAACGGGCTTGTAAAGCACAGAGTGGTTCAGCCTTCCTCGCAAAAACCTCAGGAAACTTGGCCGAATACATTTCAATTTTCCAGTGGCTATAATTAAGCGTCTATTAATAATATATATTACATGCTCCAGAAATAACTTCTCCACACAGAGAATTTGCAGCCATTTTGCCACGTCCACTGGCATGTGCTGACAGCAAGGAATTCTCCAAATGTTGTAGATGGCTTTTAAGGAGGGTTTGGGGGGAGACTGCTGCCTAATTTGAGCGGATGTCTCTGATAAAACTACAGCCCTATTACAACATCCGAGTAGCACAGAGCCATCCTTCAGCAGGGTTCTCTCTTATAAAAGACACAGGGCTGTAGTTGTTCGGGTATCGTTGCTATGATAAGAGGAGGGGAACCTGAACGGACAGGCAGAAATTATGATGTTTTAGTGATGTTGCTCCCAGGTATGCTGTAGCCCTGCCAAATGATTTCCAATCTCTCTGTGAATGCGCAGTAAAGCACGCAGATGAGCAGCAGCTGTTGTGCATATTGATCTTTAATCCCATACTGGTTTTCATGGGGATAAGAAGGGCTGCTCCAGAACCTTTGAGCAAAAGACTGCTCCTCGTTTTCCCATGGATAATACACAGAGGTATTGCTGCCTTTCCAGGCCTCAAGTGGCTGCTTTTCAAAAGCACCTGGCATACCTGCCGTAGGTAATGCATGTTGTGGACTCCTCAGACTGAAAGACTTTTAAAAATGCATGCTGTGCAGGATGAAACTTCAGGAATAAATTGGAAGGAGTGTCCAGTTCTTAGCAGTAAAACCACATTCGATGTGTGAAAGCTCCTGCTCGATTCCGTGCGTGTGCCTGGCCGCACTTACTCTCTGTTGCAGAACGTGCTGGGGAAGGGAGGAGCACTTTTTCTTAAAACGATTCCACACACAAAGAAAGGTTATGAAAATCTAGCCAGGAATGTTTTTATATTCACAATTTATTTATTTGTTTATGTCAAAATGAGCATGGGCATATAATAATGCATTTGATTCTCCCCATTATTTCAAATCTTCACTCTTTCTCCTGTAGATCTTCAAGATTTTTATTGTCATTAATTACATGTATTACTATAGCAGCCAGAAGCCTCCAAATTTTTGCCCAGTGCATAGGGCAGCATTGTACAAACAGGTGTTAAAAACCAGCCCTTGCTCCAAAGTGACAACAAATGAAATGACGAGGGTACAGAAGTCCCTGTGGGGTCCATGTCTGCGCAGCCAGGCAGAGACCCAGGGAACATGCAGCGTGCTGATGAGTGTGACATGGTTTCTCTGCTTTTGGGTAGGCTCTGGAGGAAGAAGAATTGGATCTACTGTTTCCTACAAGGGAGTGGCCACAGTGCTGAGATCATGATGACCCTTTTCTTCATGCCTGCTGATGAACCTAGTGTCAAACCCTGCTCAGTAGGATCCTGCAATTTGGGAGGTGAAAAATGTGCCCTTACTGAGGAGTGGTGTCCTGGACTAACTCTTTTCAGGACAATGTGACTGAAAACATAAAGTGGGAAAACACTTGCACCATCTTGCATGAACCTGATGTGTAGCGCTGCTTCCTTGTCCCTATTGCACCAGGATACAGAAACAGGCCTGAAGAGGCTACAAGGAGGTTGTTACAGGATCCAGCAGGAAAAACAAAACAATACCACAGATAACACAGCCTCAGTTGCACACCTTCTTCAAAGAGGCAGAGGTAGTTTAGGCCATCACTCAACGGGACAACCTACCTGCCTGGCTGAGTCCAGGGTAGGACGGTCTGGTTCTCTGAAGGCCACGGAGAGGTGAAAAGGAGCCTGGCTGTTTGCACACCCTTTCCCCCGGCCACCCAAGAGACAGTTGCACATCTGTGCCAAGCTTTACATCCCAGATATACAAATAATGCAGAATTATTTTCCTGAGAGGTGAAGGTGGCTTAGCCCATCCTTCTGTTTCCTGGATGAGTAGTTCATCCAGATGATCTTTTCCAACGTTAATGATTCTATGATTCATCGTGGCACAGTGGTCACTCTGTTAGCTTCTTAATTTCTCTTCACCCCCAGAGCAGTACTACTGCAAACAGGGCAGCTAGGTGATAAACCTCTCAGCTTTAAAACCTTCATGGAGAGGAGCCCTCCCTGCCTGATCTTTTCAGTCAGGGCGGATGAGATCACACTCAACAAGAGACCCCTTTGCTGTCCAGTAGGAAATACAGCACTGATCCTCCTGAAGGCTCAGACTGAAGAAAACCTCCTGCAGCACTCACACAATGCAAGAGAATATCAGAAAATTACCCCACGTCAGGAAAACATTAAAAATATCAACATCTCCTCTTGGGATTTCCCTGAGTCTCTGTTCCCTTCACCTTTCTCTCCATGGTGGCCGGTGGAGGAGGCTGAAGGATACAGGACCTGAACAAAAGCCAACCGAGCAGCTGAGACCCTACTAACGACAGCTACCACTGTTCTTTAAATCCAGCCCCCTGGTCCCATAGCTTGTCAGCGCTTAGTGTGACAGTGGTTATGCTCCGATTTCAGCTCAGACAGGCCAAGCTCTGGAAATAGTTTCGTGCTGCCCAAATAATGTTCTGCTTACTAATTAAAATATCAAGGGGAAAGACAAATTTGTTTGGGCAGATGAAGGAACACGTGTCTGACCCTGACCAAATTCTCCATCTTCAGGCGCTCTCCTGTCACTCAGGAAATGTCTGCAGCTACTTGCCCTAGATCCTTCCCCCACCTGCTAGCAATTCTGTGGCTTAAACCTCAGTGACATGATTTGTGCAACAGCATGCCAGGCACATGTCGCTCATCTTTAGCTTCAGGGGTCTGAGTTCCTCTGGGGAGATGCAGTAAGGCAGAGGTGCATCAGGGTTCAGAACTATAAATGCTCTTTGCTCAGGATTAATCTGATACGCTTTCAAGGCATATCAGTGCTAATGTGCCTGTTACCATAACACGGGCGGCACTACACACAATCACACCCACAAGTTAGCAAGGGGCAGGCAGAGATCCTGACTTTTGCACTGGTTTAGGACTGGGGCGCCTGTTCCTTTGGGGAAAGATGGGAAGGGCTGGAGCCACGCACCCGATCCCTGCCAGGAGTAGAGGTGGCTGTCGCTTCCTTCTACCACCAGAGGTATCGAGGAGGACCAAGGCCCCGTGAAACGGTTCACCTGATACAGCTACTAAATTCCTGCCCAGAGGAAAAAAAAAACCAACACCTGGGCAGTGCTTGGGGCCCCTTCCAGCACGCTGCCCCCTCTCCAGGAGGGGACGCCTGGTGATTCACGCTCTCCCCCTGGCCAAGTCCCCCAGCCCGAGGGTTTCCCTCAGCCATCCTTCGCTGCTGCCCGGGGAGGAACACAGGGGGAGTCCCTCAGCCCTCTCCCAGGGGACCCCAGCGGCCTCCGAAGAAACGAATCCGTCGCAACAACCAGGATTCGGGGTTGACCCCCTTGCGGGCCGTCAGTTCAACACCTTCTCCGAGGAGTGTCCCAGCCTCCCCTCCTCTTGCACGGGCTGCGAGGCCTCATGGCGTAGGCCCGGGCTCGGCACCGTGGCCGTGTGGTGGTGCCGCGGCCCGGCGGCCCCCCCGGCGTGCAGCTCGGCGCACTTCTCCTTGTAGTGCTGCGCGTTGCCGGCGAAGGTCTCGCAGCGGCTGGGGTTCTCCTCCTGCACCGGGCTGCCCACGTTCTCCGAGGCCGCCCCTGACGAGGCCGTTGCCCCCTCCTGGGAGTTTTGGCTAAGGTAGACGACGATGATGTCTCCCTTGAAATTCATTACTTGTCCGCTGGAAATAAACGTGGAGTTACTGTTTCCAGTCACATTTCCTGGGGAAGGAGCGGGGGAGAAAAGAAGACAGGCGTGATTAATATTTTCTCTCATGAGGCGGGTGTTTAGCGCGGTGAATGTAATCCGCCGCGATAGCTTTACTTTTGTTCCATCATTTTTATCCCGTGACATAGGGATGCTCTTATAATCAATGCCTTCCACGGGGCTCTCTCATGATTTCCACTTGTGCCGCCTCGGGACGACGCCTGTCACCCTCGGGGAGCCTGTCTGCAGCATTTGGAAAGGTTTTCTCTCTACACTGCTCTCCTGCAAGCGAGAGCACGCGAGATAACCTCATCTTCCCATGGCCTCCGGACGCTTGAGCTGCTCCCAGGCCGCCTCCACACGCGGTTTGTGAGGAAACAGCTATTATTTCTAATTCTTAGATGCGTTTTAGAGCCCCAGGCGTCACATTGCTTTTTCCCCCTTGGTAAGCAATCACTCCTATGGTGCGGGCTAGGCAGCAGGTTTATTGAATAAGTCCTGAATGACTTAATGTCAGGCCTTGCAGTCACAGCGTCCAAATGACACAGAGCTTACACGATTATCTTGTATTGTCCCATCTCCCACGTAGGCACACTCCAGCCCCCATCCAGTGCCCTCATGGATTTAACGGGATATATGTTGGCTACGGGGAAGAGAGAGTCTATAATACAGCAGCCTAACAGAGTTACGGCTTCAGTAAGTCTGCCTGCGGCTAGAGATTTCTCAGTATAAATCCAATCTTTCTCTCATTCAAGGACTGGGTCACTGACTCAAGTGACAGCAGGACCAGGCTCTGGGAATTAATAAACTTCCCTTGGAGTGGAAAGAAAATAACTGAGAACAAAGTTTCAACAACAAACTAACAAACTTCCCTGAAATTAAACAAAGCTGACCAAAACAACCAAATAAATAACTCTTGTAGCCTATGAACACTTCTCCTTAGAAATGTTTTTTTCCTGCTGAGCTTCACTTAACCATGACTTGCAGACTGACCGTGCCCCTCACAGACGTTTTGTGCATTTTCTCAATGCTCTCCTCAACGCTTGAGACGTTCACAGTTTGGTTGCAGCCGAGCGTGGCCCAGCCCGGAGAAAAGCTCTTTTCCCAGCAGCCGACGGTGCTGTTTACACACCAGCAGTGCACATTGGGTGCCAGCAGTGCCGAGTGAAGGCCTCACACGAAGCACTCATAACCGAGTCTGGATAGCACTGGAGCATCTCTCTAACAGCCCCCCTCAAGCAATCCTATTTATCTGAGCTGAACCACCTCACTGATAGCTCTCTGCCGTCTTTCCAAGTACTGCTGATTACCGTGAGGTGTCAGTAAGAGTGCTCACCGCAGAGACTTCTCCCTGTCTGCCTCTTCCCCTGCATTCAGGTTGTTTGCTGTCAGCACGGCTCTGTTAGGCACCACGGGAGGACAGCAATAACTGTTTGCTTTCATACGGATTGCCTGCCACTCAAAAAAGGTACCGCAAAAGTTCACCAGTGTTCGGTACGAGATTAAGAGTTTGGAAATGTAAGTGATGGAGTAAAAAAAAAAAAAAAGTGGATAAACACATTTAAATTGTTTAGTTGAATGTTGCTAGCAATTCTTCACTGCTTCCTGTTTATGCTGAAACAAAAGTAAATGTGAAGGACAGAAGCACAGAAAATGGACCTAGGAGCTTCCTGGATTGCACTAAGAAATGTGCTTCCAACCTGAAAAGTATAAGGGACACCTTCAGAGGGTAAGTGAAGGCAGACTTCTCTGCAGAATTTCAGCCTTTCGATCTCTTTGTACTACCTGATGATATTAATTACAATGACAGATTAATTTCTGTGGTAATTATTCACTAGGAACTGGAACGATGTAGGCGATTAATTTCCTCAGAGCCATCTAATGGCATCTGGGTGGTAGGAGCTGGTTGTTGCAGCTGAACCAGGCTGGTTTGGGCTCTGGAAGCGAAAGTCTCCACAAAACCACCCCTAGTCCCCTGTCACATGAATCTTCAACCACTCGTGTTTTATGCTGAAGCCCTACACGAGACGTGAGGTGGCTGTGATCCATGTCCTGACTGCTGCATCTTCTGACTGCCTCCAGGGAGATTTGGGAGGGTGCTTGAAGGCTTCCCTCAATTGCTGTCCATGACCCCTGTAATGGCACCTGTCCAGAGGTTTTACTTTGGCCCTCTCAGGTTATTTCACAGTATGGGCAGAGTCTGCAATTTCTGTTGTCATTCTGAATGCTAAGGAACCAAAACCAAAACTTCATGGAATTACCCATGGCATTTTTCTTCCCATTTCTTCACCCACCCACTTTCAGGCAGTTCTGTCTTAGCACAACTGTGTGCAAAGCCTGGTGGCTACAGCTGCTTTGAGAAGCTTCACAGAAAGTTATTTTGCACATTTGTTCCATCCGGGCACCTCACAGGGCCCAGCAAAACAACTGATGTTGCTACAGCTCCACACGCAGCCCCAAATGTGAGCTGGGGCGCTTCAGTGAGGAAGCTACTACTGCTAAGCCCTGTCCCCCTTCTCATGCAACCAGGAGTGACCAGCAGGGCACAGCCACTCCACAGGCTGAAAAATCCTCTGCCAGCAAGGCACCTTAGCTCCCTATCAACTAAACCCATGCTCTCATACTGCCCACTGCTCGGTCAGTGCCGACACAGTCACTCCGAGGTGACGGCGAATTAGGAACGCTGAATCTGTGCTCAGGTGACAGCAGATGGCACCGTAGCACGTACATACCAGAAGGCACAGATGCAATTAAAATCACACAGAAAGAATTGTGCTGTCGAGTTAAGATGGCACTTCCCAGCATGTCACTTACATCCAAACTCTCCTGCATGCCTTAATGTTTCTTAATATTTTCTCTTCCTCTTCTTGAGAGATTTAGAAAGAAAAGCAGTACTTCTGCAGGGCCAGATAAGACTTGACTTTCAGTATTACCTCAGAGTCACCTTCCACAAAAATAAAATCTGTCTGCTCTTTACTACTATTAAGTTTTGTACAGATCAGGGAGCGAAACTGTTTCGAGATTTCAGGAAACTGAAGCAGTAGAAAGAGTATCTGCTCTTAGAAAGATCAACACTGCACGCTTTCAGGTTCTTGCACAGCTCGTATGCTTAGAAGGGAAGGGCCGTCAAAATGTCACTTGTGGATCTTCAAAGTGTCACTTTTGGGCTTTGGCAGATTGACAAGAAGGTCTGCGTAAGAAGCCTTAAGGCATGATGTGGTTTTAAAGAAGAGCAACCGCTTACGATTGCTGTGTGTATTACAGTAATACTCAGATGTCCCAGTCAAAGCTAAGGTCCCATTACGCCCGGCAGCACATAGATACAAAAGCAGAGCATCTGTCTTTAAGAGGTTATAATCTAAAATGACTAATAACACATGACAAGAAGATTGCAGACTTTTATACTGAAAAGTCTGAGGGAGGAAGGTTTTATCCAGAAAATGCTCATAACTTCCCTTCTGCTAGTTTTGCTTCACTGATTTTTCTCCCTGCTTTCGTTTGACTATTTTGCAATATTCACTCGACTTGTAAATTAGTAGCCAAGCAGTAAACTGGTGACATCAGTGTTTCAGAGCTGTTTTGGGGACAAAGTGCTTGCATGTGAAGAAACAAATGTATGTATGAAATTATTTTTAGGTGAATGTTTATATATTAGCAAATTAAAACAAAGAGAAAGTGCTAAAGGCAAAAAATTGATCATAGTCTCTTAGACCCTACCCTGGCCACCAGGTAACAGCTCCAGCTGGAGCTGTTTTACTGACGGCCACGTGACTGTAACTGGACTTCAACTTAACAGTGAGGACAAAGATGCACGTGCAGGCTGCTGAATGGAAAAACGCCCATCAGAGTTACTTGTCCCTTCTCAGCTCAGCCTCTAGGTCACCATTCTCTCCTAAGTTTTCTGTCATACAAATGCCCGCCACAGCAAAGATTACTGAGTTACAGGACTGGCTGGCTTTTGCAGCCAGATCAGAAGCTGAGTTCTGCATTGCTGGTTAGATCATGGCAGGACAATGACCCCTCACAGCGCTCGTGCTATTTGCAGAATTCACAGTGAACCAAAAGCCTTGCTAGTTCAGTTTTGTCTTTCGGGTTAGCGTCAGGGCAATTAAAAGGGCACCATGCCATTTTTCTCTACTCCTAGATCAGACCCTCTGGATGATACCAAGCTAGCACAGAGAACAGTCTATACAACTGCGTACAGGTCAAGCCTAATGGACTCACCAGATGCTGGAGGAAGGTCTGAAGTGCTGCTGTTTGTCCCTGAAGTGCTTCTGCTTGCGTTCTGGTACTTCGTGCTGGTACCGTCAGAAGATGCATCTTCCATACCATGGTCACTTGCTAGAGTGCTCTGACCAGCAGAGAGAAAATTCAAGCCACAGGTGCACTGTGCATAGGATCCAGTTTCTGGGGAGGTGGAGGCACTGTCAACTGCAGCACAACAGGGTTTGCTCCACTTTCTGGGAGATTCCCGGTATGAAATGCCACACCTTACACAGATCTTCTCTGAGTCATGGTTCGTTGCAAAACGATCTGTGTCTTTGCTGTCTGTTTCCTTTGGACAACTGTGGACACGTTGGTAAGACTTCTGAAGATATTTGTCCATGGCAGCGTGTGCACCATCTGCATCGGAGAAGGAGTCAGAGCCTTGAGAGACGGATACGTCCTCTGTACTCCCAACCCCCGAAAAGCACTGATTCAAGCTATCGTTCTCCCCGATCTCCACCGGTTCTGAAAACGATGACACAGTTTTACTGTCAGGCCGACTCAGCAAAGATAAATAATCAGCAGCATTGAGATCTTTATCCATATATTCATCTTCTGTGGGAACAGGCGGGAAATGGTCGTGATCGGTCTCTGTTACCACAGAAAGCTGCTGGAGGTTCCCCCCGGCCTCGCAGGGTGCCGTGCTGGGGCTGCTGTGACTGCACGAGGTGTGAGCGCCGGCACAGGATGAGCTCCCGGGGCCAGGACAGGCAGCAGGGCCCAGGAGATGCATGTCTTCAGAGCCCTGGGGGACAACGGCGTTCGGTATGTTTACAGCAACGGATGCATCTCTGGGAGGCTCCTGAAAGACACACAAAAGAAAAACGTATTTGATACATAAACTGGCAGAAGGTTGTTTTCTGAACAAAGAAGGAATAGGCAATGTCTTGGTGTTTCCTTGGTGTGGAGCTGGCAGGGCTGAGCAGCACTGACGCATTTGAATCTTGAGAAGCGTAATTCTGTTCTGCTGTAAAACTGACTGGCTGGCTGAAGTCTGCCAGTGATCAGAAAAAAATCAGGGGACAATAACAATGGTGGGAGAAGACTGTTCCTAGCTTTTAAGGATCACAGAATCATCTAAGTTGGAAAAGACTTTCAAGATCATTGAGTCCATCCATCAACCAGTCATCAAGAGGGCACTTGAGGGTAAATAAACCTAGAAGTTGCTAGGTTCTGCTGTTCCTTCTGGACCATCAAAAAGCCCTATGTAACCTAGCTGCTTATAAGGTTTATAACCCCCCTGAACACCCTATGCCTTTCTTGACCTGCGGAGGCCTCTCTGGAAGCAGAATCTTTATTATCAGATAAAAAAAAAATCACACCAACACAAGGCTGCTTTAACCTGGAAAAGGCTAAGACAACAAATACAAAAGCCCATGACGTTACTTTCCAACTATGTTTCACATGAAGCTATGTTTTCGGTTGGAGCTCCACAAAAAAAGGTTTGGGAAATACTTCAAGGGTTCCCTTCAGTTCCTGCCAGTCATGCCGTAATGATGGGTATTTGGGATCTGCTACCTTTCATTTCTAGCATCTGTTTGCTTCTTCCAGGATGGAGGAGAGAGAGTAAATGCCACCAGCCACCAGCCACTAATTGCTGTTGATTCACTCCTCTGTCCTGGGGGATGTAAACAGCTGC
The DNA here is from genome assembly GCF_009769625.2 of Cygnus olor. NCBI lineage: Eukaryota > Metazoa > Chordata > Aves > Anseriformes > Anatidae > Cygnus > Cygnus olor. The sequence continues at coordinate 80,216,178 of NC_049170.1, read as the reverse complement.
CAATGCAGGGCGTTACATGAACATTTATGAGAAAAAAGAGGAACTGCCTGCTCAAATTTTGTTGTTGTTTTTTTTTTTTGGTAGCAATAGGATTTGAGTGTTGCCACAACTAAGCCAGACAGAGCTCCTAGACTGGCAGGTGGGATGGTGGGGACAGCATGCACCTGGGACACAGGGAACCTCAGTCCACATCCCATGTGGATCAGGCAGTGCATAAGCATGTGAACAAGGATTTCTGCACGTGCTAGAATAAAAGGGACTTGTGGCCATTTTCTCTAGCTGATGGCTGTGTGCTTAGTGCTTTGCATGTCTGGCATTCTTGGCATTGCCTCAGATCCAGGTTTCTCTTTCATGAGGACTCTGGTATGTAAAAAGGTGCAAACACAACTGAAGTTTCTTCTAATCTTAGGAGAGAGCCTTTCTAAATCCTAGGTAGAATCTCAGGGCTCATGTTCAACCTTCTCCTCTTATAAACATTTAATCTTCAAAGAGACTGTTACCGCTGTTAAAGCTGGCTGAAACCAGAGAGCAGGTTCAGAAGCTATTTGAGAATGGTGATTTCATAAGCCTCACATTTACAGAAAACCAGACTAAAAAAGCCAAAGCTGTGAGTGGTTTTTGAGGAACTCAAAACTTTTTTTCTAGCCAAACATTATCATGGACTCTGAAGTAAGGAGGAGTGTCAGGAATATTGTCAAAAAGCCATAAAAATTTTAATGTCCCTGACTTTACCTTTGTTCCTTTTATTTGGCTGCACACTTCGTTAGCCCAATTCTGTAGATCTGCTGTAGGGAAAAGAAAAGAGTAGCTGTAACATATAGCAGGCGCTGAAGCTAGCCACAGGCCTAAACACCCGCAGTCATGCACTCACGATCCATAATATTACATTAAATAAAACCCTGCAAGACTGTTGTTTTTACTGATTGTTCAAGTGTCCCAGCATCAGTCTAGCTGAGGATTCATTGTAACTGGAACAGAGAGATATTTCTGTGGAATAAATGTTTCCAAGCTCCTAAAATAGACTACGGTTAAACTGTGTTCCACATCAAATGGGGTTTCTTTCCTGGTCATATGTCACCACGCTATGACTAGCCTGATACCAACCCACTTACAACTGTACAGTCTATTTCAAGAGAAGTCACATGGATGGCCCAAAGACCATTCCCAGAAAGGAGTGAGGAGACTGGAGAGAAGAGGGTAAGCCACTGAAACCACGGGATGGCAGACTGGAATACAGCGTATTCCACTTAATCAAGATGTATTTAATTGGGAAACTCACCTAACCAGAGTATCTCCCAAGGAAAAGCTTCAAGTCTAGTAACACTTTACAGCAGGGACTGCTGCTTAATAGAGTGAGCAACTCTTCTTGTTTTCTATTCATGCTTTCAGGAAATTTTGCAGGGCTCAGGTCTTGTGTACACTTTAGGCTCGTGCTGGTTTTGTACGTCTGAAGATAGATCAGCTACGTAGCCACTGGCACTTCTCAGCAATGACTCTGTTCCTCTGAAGTGAGGTCTGCACATTTACCATCAGTCCTCAAGCAGGCAGAGCTTCTTCTCTGGGGCTCTAATTAGCAGGATCTACCACGTGAAGGCAATAAAGGACTGCTGCTGCAGAGCAGCAGGGTGATAGGAATCTCAAATAAAGAGCATTCCCCCCAACCTGCTCTGCATCGTAAGTATTTGGTTTGCAGGGAGAGTCACCATTTCCTCCAGCCCATCCCAGGAATTCCAGATTTAGCAAAACCCGTGTTTAGTGTGGCAGAGGCAGCCTATTTCTAAAATATGGGTTGAAAAATACTTTACAAGAGAGGATTGCTGTATTCCCTTCCACTGCTCCCAAAACATTTCATGAATTGCTGGGGTTTGGGAAAGGAGATGAAGGGAAAAATACAGTAGGAAAAGCTTTCCATGGGAAAGAGAGGAGAAAATAAAAAATGAAGAGAACAGTAAGCATATGTCCTTCACTGTGAAGACATAGGGCTTAACACAGAGTTGAGTAACTGTTAGAGGTACTTCTGTCATATTCATAATATATTCAATGCCCTCATGTTATCCAGAATGTCTTTGCTAGATTTTTTTTTATTTTTTCTATTTTGTTCTATTTGTTCTATTCCTTCTAATATTTCTGCAGTCTCTCATCAGAACTTTGTCCTTCAGATAAAACCATTGCCTCCATTATGTTTTGAAACAAACATCGGTTTTGAAATCCGTATTTTAATCCACCCAGATGCGGGTTTCAGGGGAGGAAAGGAAGTGGGGAGAAGGAGATGGGAGGTGGTGAAGGCCCCGTAAGTCCCTCCCTGCTTCCCTCTGACCACGGGCTCTGCTGTGCCAGGCAGCGCAGGGCAGCCCTGCTGGTACAGAAGACCCAGCACCACCCTCCATCACCCACATCGTGCCCCAATGGCAGGGCTGCAGTAGGATGCTGAGCAATATGCACTATGTGTAGGTGTAATATGCTCCCTGCCTACAGGAAAGGTTTAAGCCTGGCTTTGTGCTAGTCAAGACATCCGTACGGACAGCACATCCAAAACACCCCCTGAGTTTCATCACCTGGTGGTTCCCTGCGAAACCAGAGTGCACAAAGAGCCACGTGGCTGTCACATTCATACATATTAGCTATCATGTACCTGTCAGCTTTTTTCCCTTATTCTTGTAGTACACGATGAAGATGACAATGCCGATTAGTGCCACAAAAAACAAGATGACAATCAACACGTATAAAATCTTGTTTGTTCCTGCAGAATATAAGAAAGACAGTACCATCAACATGCAGCGTGTTCTCAGCAGTATGACAATCCTTGCTCATTCACTTGTTTTACTACAGCAGGGGGATTTTTTTCTTCCTAATTGATTTTCAGTTTCTGTAATAACGACCACTGCTCTAGCACCCACGTAGCTCTGTGACAAGCAGCCTCACCAAAGGTACCTGGTACAGAGCCATCTCAGTAAAAACTGTGCGTCTGCGAGAGGTGTGAGGCAGACATCCTTCTCTGAAAGTCTCCTTGCAATCTGTCAGCTGCCCTGGGCTGGGCTTGCTCTGCCTCCAGATAAGGGGGAAATGCAGATCACAGAGACTACGGACTTCAGCCAGCAGAATTCTGCCTTCATCTCAGATTATGAAGGGTCACTGCATGCCAGCCAAACAGCCTCTCTGGTACCATATCCTCGCTGGAGAGAGAAATGGGCTGTTGGCAAGAAGGGAGAGCTACATTCACCTGAGACTGTGTCCGCTGCTATAAAATAAGCGTGGGGAGAAGCTGGTGGCCTTTAAACAGGAGACATGCATATGGAAACTGGCAGGCTGAAAAATGAAAGAGCAGGAAACGTGATGGAGGTCAGGGGTATAACAGCAGCGCTGCTCACCACACAGTTTCAGGGAGCGGTGTAAAGCACTGCTTAGTATTGGACATCTGGTCCAGAGCTGCTGGGCTTAAACTAATCTTTAAAAGCAAGATTTTCCAAGAGAAAAAGAGACCAGTCTTGGTCTACAGCTGCTTTTCCTAGAGTCAAGTACAACAGCAATATAGTTAAGCCAGCCAAAAACCCTTGTAAATACATCCCTTCTCCAGGGACTTTCTAATGAATGATTTCTATGAGACACATACCGTCTTCTGGTTGCTGAGGTATCTTCCGTTCTGCACAAACTGCATCTGACTTATCAGTCCCAGGGACTACTTCTGCCATTCCCAGAGCTGTACAGCTGAAAAGGAAAGACAAAGAGGTTAGAATCCCAAAGACGGAGCTTGTCGGGGCTCCTACGCTTCTGCAGAGTGGTACTTTCTGTTGTAAAGTACTCTTGCATTTCTCCACCCTTAAGAAGCTCAGGTACCTTCTTTATGTTCAGCTACATCAACTCAGCTGATGTTACTGCTCTCTCTTGTTCCCCCCAGGGGAGCAGGACTCAAGCTCCAGCATGAGAAAGCCCTTACCACTGCACAACTAGCCAAGATGCTCTGCGCACTCCGCAGACAAGAGGACACCCTCCTGAAAAGTGTGCTCGCTCAAGCTTCTCGCTGCCTTGTGGCTATCACAGGCCTTTTGCATGACAAAGGGACTTACTTGGTCCAGGCTTTACACTCGTCGGTGGACGAAGCAATCTTTGAGAAGTAGCCTCTGGGACATGGCATACACTTCGTGTCCTTGTCTTGTTGCACTGCGAGTAGTGAAGGAAGAAAAAACATTACAGCTGAGTTTCTGTGAGTTCCTCTCATGCGAGGGGAAGGTGACTATGCTCCCCCATCCTCCCACTTCACCCCCCTTCCCTAAAGCTCCCCTGAAGAGAGGATCTAAAATTACATTGGAGCTGCAATGACAGTCACACGTAAGCAGAAAGAAGTGCTCAGGTGAGACCAGCACAGTCTCTGCATGATCAGAATAAGAAATGACCAGGAGCCATTTGCAGTTACTGTGAAGTAACACACAGCTCTTACATCCTTCCACTGCCATTAACTTCCTCATGTCGATGCTATGCCACAGGCAGCGACACCAACTGGTGTTGTCACTTCTTTGAAGCCACAGTAAACACGATGCTGTATAAGGGTTTGCTAGATTGGAGGGAAAACACCACCACTGTGCTCTAGGCAGGCCCATTCAGCATTTCATCCTCTATTGCCCTATTGTGCGCTGCTTTTTTGGTGTTCCTTGTGCTTGGTACAGATGTTCCCAGTGTTCGTTACAAGTCAGAACTTGACTGTCTCTGTTTTCCACCCACAAAACACCAGCATTTTGATCTCAGTCAGAGACCTTGTACTAAATTAAATGTCTGTAATAAATCTTTGCATTACAAGTTGTCTAAAACAAAGAATACTTGCTCTATCTGAAAGGTGTTTATCACTTTTAACTCATAACATTACAGAATGGCAAACCAAAGCCATTTGGCAAAAACTGATTTCAAATCTGACCTCAGCAACAATCCCCAGTGAACCACTTCTCTGAATCGTGGAGCAATGCACAAACTGGTGATTCACAGACCGGCACCTCAGCAAACATTACAAATGCACCAAAGACCTTGTGATTATTGCCATGCACATGTGAAAGCTTGTAAATGTCACCTGATCCAAGATATTATTTAAACTACAGAGGCAGAAGCCTTCAAAATACAAATAGTCCTGGAGAGTTACATGCAGCAGCAATGATTTGAGAGTCTACAGTACCTGCTCTTTAACACCACAACCCACATGATGCTGGCCTTATTCTGTAGGCCTGAGCTGGGCATTTTACTTTCGTACATCCTCTCTGTATCTTACCGGGGTGCCCAATTCCAAATCCTGGAGCACATATGGTATTTCGTTGACAGCAGTCACAGTCCTCATTCCAGTGGTAACCTGTGGTACAGGCACACTGCCGCTGGAATGTGCTGTTTCCCGGGTTCACTTCTTTCAAGGCTTTCCCTAGAGGAGAAAGCAAACAGGAGAAAATATCTCTCTGATAACAGGCCTCATGTCTATGAACCTCCTGTTCTACCTATTTGCTTTGCTTGAAGGCCAGATGCAAAACCATTCATGTTAAAGGAAAAGCTATCCTGGGGGACCCTTGATTAGCATTAGGCACGTCACTGACTGGTCTCCTGAGCAATGCTTTTCCTTGTCGCTCCTGCAGAACATAAAGAGAGGGAGTGCACAGTATGCTGGGCAAAAGGACAGCCTTTAAGATTCAGCTCACAGGGAGTGAACAGCCCCTGTAAAGATAATCATATCAGCAGCATGGAGACTATGGTCATGGTATTCAGCAGGGCACAGAACCAAAACTTCCTGGTGTCTGGGGACCTCCCTATCCACCAGGTTCTTGTGCCACCTCCATTACCATGTACCTGAACAAAGCATCTGCCCTAGATCCGCTTGCTCATCTTTATGCTTCGCTAATTTGGATTAAAAGGTTTTTCAGTGTGAGCAGCTCACCTTGATCGCATATTTTATGTAGCAAGCATTTGTCTTCTTCATTCCAGACATCCATATACTCGTTTGGGCCACACGGCTGACACACGCTGTCAGAAGTCGCAGTGCATTTAGCAGACATATACTTTCCTGTGAACAAGAGAAGGACAAGCAGCTCATCTGTAAGTTGCACACCAGCTGTCTGAGAAGCACAGGGAAAATAATGAGCCGGGCTAACGCTGCTGTACTACAGGGACAATCATTTCTTCCTCTCCCCCATTCATTTCCCCAGTCTGGCCCCCAGTTAGAGGACTGAAACATCTGGAAGTTTATGGCATGGGAGCAGTCCCATGAGAATCCACGAGAATCGAGCTACTTTACATCTCCTGCAGTGGTTAAATGCTATTCCAACACAACAGCTGCTGAGACTTTTGCTGAGGTCAGCAGGACCACTCCTGCACTACAAGACACTTGTGGGCCTGAGATCATGCATTTGCAAGGGTATGTGCAAACAGATTTGCAGAGTCACAAAAACAAGCTGCCTTACTGACCCCCAGAGCTGTTTCTAGGGAACTTTTTCCTTTACTAGGGAAGTGCAGCCCAGTGCTCACGTACCTGGCTCACACTTGGTGCAGCACCGTCCGGAGTATTCATAGTGTTGTTCGCTGTCACACAGCAGAGTGCTTTGTAGTGACAACTGCAGTGGAGAAGGAGAGAGAGGACATGAGACCCAGAATACCCAGAAAGCTTCAGACCTGCCTTATCACAATGCTGGCAGACAGAAGGAAAACTTCTCTTCAGTGCAGCATTTCGGACAGCAGTAAAACATTACTCAACATTTACGACTTCAAAGACGCTTTGTAGACAGACTAAGAGTATGTACGTGATACTGTACACACAGGGACTTGTAATGCAGCCAGGCGATAAACAAATAGCACAATCTTGCAATTTGTCATGAACTTTTGGCCTGCTGTATAATCTTTTCTTACAGTGCTCTATTATTTGAAACTCATGACTTCAAAACAATTGTAAAGAAAATTGTGTTGACATACTTCTGTAGTCTCTTCTACATATATGACCTCAGATCGAGACCTAGGCCACTGACAGTTTTAAAACACAGCATCTGGCTTACAGGTAAAGTGAATGATTTATACCCTTGAAAAATAAGTTTCCATCTTCCCACTGGGATACACAACACCCCTAGCTAGCACCATAAAATGCTGGACCTTATTTCTGCAGCTTTTTATGGTTCCCACTATGTTCTGCAGAGGTGACCTCATCTCACTGGGGCGGCCATCCACAGAGGGGACACAAACGAAGCCTTTTTGCTTCTCCAGGACCAAGAAAACAACACAACCGAGCCCCAACCCCACCAAACAAAGCTGTTACATGAGAGGCCCCTGCTTTGGCCGCCCCGGAGTCTCCTGGTATTGGTCCTCCGGGCAAACTCAACACCTCACGTCCAGTTGGTGATCTTGTGATAGGTGAAACGACTCCAAATCAGGCCTCTAGCAAGGAACGCCTCACTCTGGTTGAACACTGCTGTTAAAATCTCATTTACAGGACACTGTAATTTTTACTTGGGAAAGCTGCGCAAGAACTTGTATTGCTGCCGAACAGGAGCTTTTGCTGTCTAATAGCGTGTAAGAGCCCGGCGCCTGCTGATATTGGTTTCCATTCCTCTACTTAGCGTTCTCCCTTTGCTTCCACCAAGCCCTTGCCTCTCCTCTTATCTCCTTGTCTTAGTCCCATCAACTGCAGTATCTTGAATATAAACTACTTTTCCCTGAGCACCTTGACCTCTTCTAATGCTGGGAAGGGTCTTGTGACTTAAAGATGACCAAAGAGGTTGACATTTTTCTTTCAAACACCACCTCCTGGCTTGGAGTTTGAGCCATTTTTGCCTCGTTATTTCCTTGTCCCTCCCTATCTTTGCACTTACTAGCAGTGTCTTGTCTGTGACGAGATTACGCATTTTTTGGAACAAAGACTGTGCTTCATGTTTGCACAGCACCTCACGCAAGGGTCACTGTCAGCACGATTAGGATCCCGACCATAACGTAAATAAGCACAGACATACTTCCACAAGTTTTCCTTCTGGCTTATTCCTGACACCTTGCTCGTCTTCCCGAATATTAGGACAACGACCAGTGCTGGCAAAGCAGTAAGTGTAATGCCAGGAGCGTGTTTTTGGTGCCGTGCTTCAGCTGGCGTGCACTGGCCAGGCAGGGGCTGAGACCACACTGCAGGACCCAGCAGCAGGAAGGACTCGAGGGACTGACTCCTATTCCCGGCCGTCTGCACTGGCAGCAAAAGCGACCAGACCAGGATGGGTCCAGTCACTTGCTTTTTATAACAGACCGCTCTTTCTTCCTCGTTTGCCCCAGTTCGAAAGTTCCTCTTTAGAAGAAAAGGCTAAAGAACGACTGGAGTGTCAAAGAAGGGCAAATCGTCCTTTTTAAGGAAGGATATGCAAATCTGCTGAAGAACTTTCCGCTAAAGGGTCTGGAATGACTTCCGAAAACCAAAGCTCAGCCTGAACAGAACAAGCACCTCCCCGCACTGAGGTTAGCACTTAGCTAAGCAGGCTAATTGCTTAGCTGCCTTTAGGAAATCGATTCGGACCTCCCTGCTTTACAGCATAAAGAGGGCTATTGTTGCAAAATACAGCTGCAGCTGCGTAAAGCCACGCTCTGTGTCAATAAGTATTTTCTTCTGTGACTGTGTCCTTCCCCTTTTGGGACGAGCCAATGCATTTACCAAGCTGCGATATTCCCTTCTTTGGTTTACACTTGGAGAAATAAAGACAAAGCTATCACTGTCCATGTGCTAACTAACTCCCTCCGCCCGAAGGAGAGAGATTTGGGACAGGTATTTTTTGACCTGCCGAGTGTGAAAGCTGGGTGTGGAGAGGGCGGGAAAGGAAACAACAGAAACTTCGAGTTTTCTCAGGGTGGCAGCAGATCCAGCGAGCTGGGGGCCTTTTGTTAGCGGGGTGCGAGAAGCCGGCACGAAGCACGTGCGCCGCCAGCAGTGACGCCCCGCCAGCGCGAACGCATTCCCAGCCGCAGCGCCGGCCTGAGATAGGGAAGTGCAATTCATGTCACAGAGGAGGAACTCGCACCCAGAGGCCGGACGGCTTCACAAAGGTGACAGGAAATTAGTGGCAAAGCAGGAAAGAGAACCAAGTCTCAAGCTCGCCCTGTAACCCCTAGGGCATCCTTCCTCTCCTTGGCGCTTGCCCGTAAGCGGGAGCGATGTTGACATCTCCAAGTTCATCTCTTGGTGAAAAAGTTGTCGATCTCGTCTGAAGTAGCAGGACGGAACGAAAAAACAAAGCCTGATCATTCCTTTAACACTCACTGTTGGTAAAGGTTTTCATTAAATCCCACCACCGTATGTGAATGAGTGCTTCAATGAGGTCTAGGTATCCTGTGTACATTTAATTCGTCACTTAAAATGTATGCAAAGCACATGTTTACTCCTCTTCCTAAAAAAAAGTTAGCTCTCCTGCTTAATTGGTCCTGGGCAACCAGCCAGGGCCTTGCTGGAGCAGGAGGACTGGGCCAGATGACCTCCAGAGGTCCCTTCCCACCTCAGGCATTCCCTGATTTGGTGATTTATATTTCCTCAAAACAAGAATATCCAAGAGGGGAAGAATCCGGGGAACAAAGACAAACATCCTCTGGGCTCGGTGGATTGCCACAGGTCCGGTTCGATAAAGCACACCGACACCTCCTTACCTTCAAGCACATGAGTAGCATCGATGACTTCTTTGGAAAAACAGGCATGCTCATGTCAAGGTTTGCAGGAGGACCGTGTTTTGGTGTCAGGCAGCTGCAGGCAGCCTTCTCAACTTCTTTTTATTTTTTTCCCCCCATTTCTTGCAAAAGGACGCTAAGCAAGAACGTGCTTGTAGGGTTGGAGAACGTCAATGAGTCACAGCTACAAAGCACAACTGTGTTACTCAGACCTTGAAAAAACACGCACGCAGGTGCTTCTGAAGGGGGAACCAGCAGCACTCAGATTCCTGTCCCCAGGCTTAAGGAAATATTTATTCTCGGTGCTGTTGAGCAATCGGATGACAGCAGAAGCTGTGTGTCATAGATGCTAAAATTACTTTCTCGCTCAGATGAATATTCAGACATACATTTCAGAGAAGATAAAGTTGCATGGGCCTCTCTCCTTTAAAAGAAAAAATCTGGAAGAGCAAGCTCGGGGGTTTCCACAGTCTTTTTCCCATGTCACTTCGGAACAAGAACCTGAGGCCTCAATGGGGACTGCTCATTAGCGATAATCTGACTTTCGCAAAAGTTGAGACGTAAGGGGACACGTCAAGGGGTAGCTATCATAAGATGACACCTTCTCGCTCAGTGTAGTTGTTTCTGGAGAGCATTCAAGCCATCCGTCATCATTTCACTGAGCAAAGCACATTTTTTCGGCATTTAGTACTGCAGACCCAAAGCACCTATGGGAGAATGAACTCCAGCACGTCCTGCCTCGCACACCTCTTGCTCTTTGAGCTCTGGTGCCTCAATTTACTCACACTACTTGCTTTTGAGATCCTTGGCCATGCCTGCTGCAGAAGTATAATATTTCCATGGCTCCTTGGGCTTTATTTCTCCCTGACAAGAGGACTGAGCTTTGACCAACCAGTCTGAAGTACCCTGTGCAGCCTCAGCACCTTGACCTTCAGCAAGGCAGGCCTCTGGTCACCTGCTGCCGCTCCTGTTTCGGATGCAAGTCGCTCCCTCTCCCCTTGCAGGTACCGACTGCATGCCCACAGCCCTTTCGGGCCGACCTGGCGTGGCTCAGCAATGTCTCTAAGCAAAACCAGATTTCTTCAGCTCACCGCCAGCCTCAGTGGCTCGACAAAAAATTACTTCAGAACAAAAATAGGATCTGGCTCTAGTGTGGCACTGCTCCACGTGGCTGGCATTCCCAGGAGCTCTGCTGGGGCACGTAACAGTAATGCTCACAGTAGACAGTTCTCAACGTTTTTACAACTGCGAGTTGGTAAGGGGGGTGAGGACTTTTATATTAAAAAGGCTTGATCATAATCACACAGACACCGAATGCAACAGCTCCTTCACAGCCAGGCTTCGCTGCCGACACAAACTCAATCAGGACAGCCCGCAAGTCGCAGCCGCACAATTCCAGTTATTCGCTTGCAGGTCTGTAATTCAACGCAAAAATCTTAGCTTGTGAATGAAATGCTTTTGGTGATGTCAACTTTCCAGTGACCAGTAAACCACATCACAGAACTACCACCACGTGGTCAAATATAGCCGGGAAATGGCAACGGCTAAAAACTAAATATTATTTCGCTCTTAAAAATAGGTCCTTGAAACCCTGCTAGAGCCTGAATACCTAACGAGGCCAGAAGGAACACGAAGAATAACACAGATAACACAGAGGTTAAGAGAAAACCATAACTTGCAAGCAGAAAGTGGACAAACGGGGGTAAAATCCCCATCCTGGCTATTCCCACTGCTGCCCCGTTTTAACACGTGCCGAAAAGCAAACACCTGAGCGGCTGGTGCTGCCCCACCGAGGGGAAGGTCCGTCCATCACTGCCAAACCCGACGGAGCTATTTCTAGCAGGCAGACGACGTGAAGGAGAAGTGCCTCGCTGACCACGCTGGCAGCGGGGCGCGGGGGTAGGGCAGACAGGAACCTCAGGTACATCAGATGGGAGACGAGGGAGGTGATAGGCGGCGGGGCTGCAAGCGACCGGCGGAGCGGGGAGTCAGCCAGCTCTCTTCTGCGGACTGAAAACTCGCCATCACATGCACAGCATGGGTCATCCGGTGGCAAAGTCATCCCCGTACAGCATGCAGAAAGGCAGAGCTCATGTTTTCACCAGCTGGTCAGCAGCATCCACGTATTATTGATAGGACGAAGACAGTGGTGTGTTCTGAACAGCAGGTGGCTGCCAGGTAGGGTGATTTGGAAATGGATCAAAGAAAGGAAACCCGAAAGCCAACCAAACCAAAATATTTAACCAGAAGGTCTGAAAGCAACACAACGGTCCCTAAAAAGCAGGAATAAGAACTGCGGAGTAGTGACACTACCAAAGCTGCTACCTAGACAGCTTGGAGAAAGACCTGCGAAGGCAAATCCTGTCTGGATGAAGCAGGTGCAGGAGCACCGCTCGGCAGGAAGGCTCTGCAGCCTCACCCCGCCGGGTACAGCCTCGGTGACTCGCTCCCTCCACTCATCCATGCTTAATTAAAATAATAACAATAAAAGGGCTCTAAGGACACATTCACGGGCTGTTCTCTCCTCTCACATTTTAGTCCAACAGAGCATTTTTCCATCCTTCATGACCCGAAGTTGAGATTTAATGCAGAAATAACCACGAGAGATTTCTTGGGCCGGGCTATTTCTGGATGCCAGATTAGAAGGGCACAATAGAGACTGCGTACGCCAAAAAAACGTAGAAAAAAACATACGTAAACAAATGTGTTTACGCATCCTTTCCTTCCAGCACGCCACCAGTGCGGAGCGTAGCAGTCTCTGGTGGTGTGGCGTGGACGGCAGGAACGGCGTGGCTGGAGCTGCCCCGTCTCGTCGTGAAGGGACTGCTGTCTGTACGAGAGGGCTCAGGAGCCGGCGGAGAACTGGTTAATTGACTCTTCAGGTGCCACCACGAGGAGCCAGCTCTGCCCGTGGGCCAGTTCAGCCCGCAGAAATATCCCTCCCCGATCTGGAAAGGCTTTGGCTGATCTCCGTAAGAAGCCTGTTTTACTACACGTGGTATCGCAGGGGAGAACTTTTTTCCTGTGAGGGCAGATTGAAGCAGTCATCTCACTGTTCTTGCTACCAGGCAATGAAAAGTTAGAGAGAACATGATGCTCGTAAAGGCAGAACTACTCGGTGTGGCAAAATAACAGGCTCAAAATAGATTCCCTTGTATGCTACGTAAGCGATTTTTAGGACTTCGTATGAACTTAGCAGCACATTTTCCCTATCGGTATTCCAGATTAATGGCTTGCCTAACAAAACTTCACGGTATTTTTTTTTCCATACAAGATTTTTTTTCCTTTTCCCTCCATTTTGACCACTGGCTAAATATATTCTGCACCGATCTGCAGTCACAAGTGTTGTTCTTTGTCATTCTTGAACAGACCCTATATACTTCTTTTTCTTTTGGAGTAACCACAGAGTGGTGAGGGTGAATGACCTCATTTTTTTTTTTTTCTTTCTTCATTTTTTAATTTTACCCCTCCTCGGCTAGTTGGCTCTCGCAGGGTGGATTGAATCGGCCCTCTGACCGCACACGAGTGTGCCACGCGGGGATGCGGCGGGGAAGGGGCATGGGGCCAGGGGCTGTGCTCGGCCAAAATTTGTGTGGGGGGCCGGAGGGGACCTGGAGAAAGAGGACGAGGGCTGGGAGACGCTGCCTGCATGATGATAGCCAGCTGGGGGAACAGATCTGCCCCCTTCCCAGCAGACCTCCCCATGACTTTGGTGGGAAGGGTACAGGGCTCTAACCCACGGTGATTAATGACTCTTCAGCTGTATTTGCAGCCTTGACATCCTAAGCACTGTGCAAACAGCAGGGAAAGCCAAGCCCTGGGCCCAGAGAGCTCACGCCCTGAAAAGACAAACAGAAAGGCGACCAAGGGAAGCACTGCGAGGAGCAGCTGAGGTCGGTGCACAGGCACGGGGCAAGGAGCAGGACGTCCCGGGGCGCCTGGCATCAGCCCCCCTGCCCCGGGGCTGAGCCCCCAGGGAGCTCCTGTTGCCGATGCTGACACCACGCCGCAGATCCCACTCCCTGGAGCAGTGGCACACGGACGAGGTGACACGTGAACGACAGGCCAGGGTGCTGGCGCTTCCCTGGAGGCGAAGCATCGCAACCAGCGCTGCGGCGGAGCAGGCGCGAGGGCAGACTGCCTGCCTGGGGTGCCGGGGCTCGCTCCTGCAGCCCACCCTGCAACCCGGTCCCGTGCCGGTCCGGGAACAGCCCTCCTTCCACTGCGTGAACTTTGGGCCGCGTTCAAAGAAGAGCAAGTCATAAAACGGGGCACGTCCTTGCAGGCAGGCTATTGTGCCGCACAGACCGAGGCCTACCCAAGTCCATAGTGCAACCTGGTTAAACAGCACTCGATTTTTATATCGTGTCTGTAACACACAAATATTTGCCTTTGCGCTTTCCATCGGTAATAACGAGCCATTCTCGGAGCAGCTGCTTCTCCCTGCGAGCAGCACCCACCGACGCACGCCTCAGCCAGAGGGCGAGCAGCTGCAGCAGCAGCCAGCGGCTCAGCACGTTGGGTTTCCATCGAAAGAAGCGGGCAGCCTGCGCGAGGAGCACGGCTGCAGCTGAGGAGGTGAAGAACCAGCCTCCCCCTTCCCCTCTCCCCCCCAAGCCCACCTCCAGCACGCTAACCCAGCACCCGAAGCACCGCCGCCTCCCACGGGGCAGAGCCGAGGGCTGCATCCCGCAGCAGCCGCAGGAACCCCGCTGGCTTTGGTCGGGTCACGGTCCTTGGGGCCACCTTTAATCGCTCTGCTTGACCTGTGTCGTCTTGTTTCCCTGCGGCACAGTGAGAAGAAAGCCCTGTGCCACAGGCGACAGGGGTTAGCACACCACAGATGGCAGGCTGATAAGCTCTGAATTCTACTGACTTGTGGAGCGTGGTGAAGGTCCGTTTTGGTCCTCGCTGTGGGAAAGTAGAAATTGCATCAGGAAGATGATGTTAACGTGAAAAGAGAAGCGACAACGGTTTCTTAGATTGTGAATCAGTTCAGTTTTATATGCAAGGCGTTATTCCTTTTATACGAGGTGCTGTAAAACGTTATTTCAGATTTTCACATGATCCAGGGGGAACCTGCAATGCAACGAAAAGCTTGCCAGTTTCCCTTGCAGGACCCTTTCCTGCAGGGGCATTTTGACAAGTAAACTGAATGACAATAACTGTTAAAATTATGCTGTTAACACCAGAATAAATCCAGGGCTTTAGGCTAGATATGATATCGTAAATTTTGCTCTGCTGGGTGACTCCTTTGGCCCTGACAAGGGCCGGAACACTGGACTGGGAATGCCTATGATCTGACACAGCACGGACACGTTTATGCTCTGTTTTTCTTTCTCGCCTAAATACTGTGCATTTTAGGAAGTTTAAAGATAATCTACATGTTGGGCAAAATAAAATCCTAGATTATGAGGAATTCTGGATGCTTTCAGTGAGCAAACTTTCCCTGTAGAGTAAATATTATGGAGTAGTGGAAGAATCCATCCTGCTGCCATACAAGAAGAATCCTTGATGTTACACCCAGTAACTGAGTTACCGCATATTTGCGAATGCACATTCTCACAGGCTTTAACACCCATCTGACAGAAACGATCTTACTCTTCACCAGTCTGAAGCAAGGAACGGGACGTGAATATTCTGTACAAAGAAGCTGAGCAGATCACATTTGCTTTCAGATCTCAAAAAGCAAAATACTGTGTCCTCTGACATCTGCCCGGGACAAATCACTTGGAAAGATCATCTTGAGGCTGAAGCACAAGACAAAGAGGGCTGAGCTTTGCTCTCAGTAGTTCTGCTCCATGCTTGGTATGTGACCTACAGCAAGTCACGAATTCTCTGTTCCTGTTTCCTCTTTGGTGAACATGACGACGATGATAATGTCTATTCTCAGCAGCGTTATGAGTACCTACTAACTTACATTCGCAAGTGTTTCTCATTCCTCACAGGAAATACATTGCACATATTACCGTCCTACCACCACCCCACCATACTGTTGACTCTAACACCAAGGGCATCAGGCAAATTTCAGCCCTGCCACACTTGTTCTCATAGCTTGTTCCATCAGAAAGACCACCCGTAAGGGGATTATAAACGACACAGTTCAAATCAGTCAGGTAAAGGAGAACCTGAAAGGCTGCCTGGGAGCGGCATCTATCCAGGCCTGCCTTGCGTTCTCCTGCTTTACTTTCAGGACTTGCTCACTGTGGCAGAGAAAGTATTAGATCAACCAGATTTTGACGACATGTGGCTTTTCCCATGTAAACTTAACTACAGCTTTCCTAGAGACCCTTATTATTTTGCACTGCTACTAAAACACTGGCACTGGGAAGCTGTACCCTATGCAACCCCCCGCAGACTCAGAATTAAGCACATGTTGAAAGCAGTGGAAAGACTTTACACACCAGTCCCAAATAAATACAAGTTCCCTGTTTTGCATCCTCTGAAAGGCTATGAACTGAAAGACAAGAAACAACGAGGGGTAACTACTGGCTCCTACACCAAGGTACCTGAAACATTGAGATGAAAAGCATGGAAATCTGAATTTATAAGGTTTGGTCAAGAGGAGCAGGTTTCAGGCAATGAGGAGATTCCAGGGGAACAACTGCCCCAAAACCAAATAGCTCCAGAAAGAAGTAAATGTCATGGCTAATGATAACCAGGTCTGCTTGCCATGCTGCATTGAACACAGTCCTGAACACCAGTACAGAAAAACAGGTAGATACAGAAGCTGCTGAGGGACAGGACAAAGTGCCTGAAAGCTGTTATTTAAAAGTGACTTTTGAAACATGCAGGCTCGTTTGTATACATATGGAGGACACCTGGAAAGCAGCAATTTCGGAGAAGCCTAAGGAGTGAGGGTGGACAGAAAGAAACATATATTTTGGTGGGGAAAAAAGGCCCGTGTGGTTTCAGGCAACATATTTAGGAACAGGGATCCAGAAGGAAGGCTCTCAGGACTATGTGGTCAGACATTAAATTGTAAGCTGCAGACAGCAGAGTCTTTTTTTTCTTTCCTCCCTTAATCTTTTTTTCCTTGAAGCTGCACCTTGCTCTCAAGGGACGCTGACATGGCCCATGCAGCACCATGTTTAAGGAGGCACTTAACATGACACTCACGCCTAATCAAGAATAATGAGACAGAGAAATAGTAGAAGTTCAACTGAAAGAAATACGGATGGCAGCGAGGCTGCCAAACATTTGATTAATGGTTGCAATAAAGCGCCTGCAGCATGGGATTAGCAGAAGACCTGCCAGCATACAGGGCCCTAAGTAACCTGGAGGGAGAGGAATTATTTTTAAGCGGTCTGATGAGAAAAAGCAAAGTGAGATCCTGCAGACTTGAGAGGGGCTCTGTCGCGCGGTGCTGACGGGGCTCAGCGACAGCAGGCTGCAGGAAGGGGCTCCGTGGGCGCAGGGAGGCCAGCAGGCACCGCGGCGAGCGGCCGCCGCCATCCCGGGGCGCGAAGCACACGCTCGGCCGGCAAACGGTGGCGGGGCCGAACCCGGTGCCATCTTTCTCCTCGAAGCACGAGGGCCCTGCAGCACCTCCAAAGCTCACAGGGCCACCGGGTTTGGCACCTGGGCCACCCAAAGGGCCACGCACCCACCAGGCCCGCGCCCTCCAGCCACGGGGCTCCCACGGCGGCTGCGGGTGCTGGGGGCTGGCGAGACGCCCCGGGTAGAGCCGCTGGGTAGGGTGGAGCCCGCCTTATTATTTTATTTTTTTTTTTAACTCTCCATGCAAATTATACCCCTCGGCAACCTCACTGCTGGTTTCTCACACCCCGCCGCGGGCGGCTTTCCCCGCCGGTTCCCCGGCTTCGTGCAGAGGAGCTGGGCTGGAGGGCGAGGAGGAGCCGCCGAGCCGAGCCGAGCCGAGCCGGGCCGGGCCTGGCCGGGCCGGGCCGGGCGGCCAAGGAGGAACCGCCGGAGCGAGCAAACGGGGGAGCCGAGCCGGGAGGGGGGGCAGCGGGAGAGGTCCCTTACCTGCTGGTGTCCCGCGGCGGCCAGGCAGAGCAGCGCCAGCCAGCCCGGCGGGCCCGGCATGGCTCCGGGGCCCGGCACGGCACGGCCCGGCACGGCTCCGGGGCCGCGCTACCGCCGGCCAGCCGAGCCCCAGCGCCCCGGCGGCGCGGGCAGGCGCATCGGGCGGCTTACTTCTGCTTCTGCCTTTCCTTCCTCTCAGCTACGCGAGGGGAGAAGAGAGAAGGAGAAGAAGGAGAAGAAGAAGAAAAAAAAAAAAAAAAGAGCCTGACTGTAGTTCCCACAGCATTTCCTCAGACTTGACATGCAGGTTTTTTTGGTTTTTGTTTTTTTTTTCTTCTTTGATTTGTTGGTATGTTTTGTTTTTTTTTTTTCCCCTTCTTCTCGTCCCTCCCTTTCCTTTCTCCACCCCCTTTTAGTCACCATACCCACGTCCCTCCTCCTGCCTCTGGGCACAGCTTTCCCTGTCCTGCTCCGCAGGGCTCCCACCACCTTCTGGGCAACATCCTAGGGACACGTCCTCCCCAAAATCTGCTGCCTGCCCAGTCATCGCCTGCTCCTTCACACCGCTTCTGGCTGTTCCCTCATGCTATCTGAAGACGTCTTGGGGCTCAGCCGAGCCTCCAACAGCCTTCAGACTCCCTCAACCCGCCTGCCTTCATGCACCCCCGCGGCCCTCGCGCCATGCCAACCCGCACGGCCCCGGGGAGGCAGGGGGACCCTCGCTGGTGCAGCGTGAGGATGGGGCCGAGCCAGCCCTGTCATCCTAACACCTTCCCCTTATGCCCGTCCTCATGCTCCAGAGCAAAAAAAAAAAAGCCAGGAGCATGATTCTGGATTGAATTAAGAAGGAAGTTGGTTCTTTCACTTGTGTATTTAGATTTAACCCTTGGCTGGGGAAAATATATATATATTCATAAGCTGCTCTACATTTACAAGTAAATACATGCTAACACAGAAGACAGAGGGTATTTAAAAACTATTCTTTACTTGGTCTGCTGTGGTCTCTTTTCTGCTCGAAGGAGCCAAGGAGAAGTCAAGGCAGGGCTGGCCCCAGGATTTCTCTGATAGCTAATGCAGAGCACCTGTTTGGGTGGCAAAACACAGCTGCCATCTTCTCCCTACCTCTGCATGATTTCTGGAGGCTGTGAAGCCAGACCCGTTTACTCTTTCTAAAGCTCCTTTCTATGCTTAATACGTTCTCAGCATCCTCTGCACTGCTCGCCCTGACATGAGCTTGATGCTCCACACCACAATGTGGTATGAAGCTAAACACGGGGTGATTCTCCTGGCCCAGGGCTGGCGGCTGGTCCTGCTGCCCCTTCACCTCAAGGGCAGTGAGGCCAGGGGTGTGCTGTGGGCTTTTAGGGAGCTGTAAAGCTTGCAATCATAGGATCAGAGCCCAGCTGAGCTGCCAGAAGAGTCAGGGCCTCTACGCGCACAGGCTGGCCAGGCCGCAGCTCTTCTGCTGAACAGAAGAATACGAGGACAGGGGGAAGGCCATGGCACTGAGTGTGCCCAGAGGGTGATGCACAAAGCCTCCTTCGCCCGGCGCTTCGTAAGGCAGCACGTGAGGCCTCAGTACCACAGGTGCCCAGCTGCTGAGGATGGCTTTTGCTCCTGGGGGGAGACCAGAGGAGAGCCTTCTGCCAGAGCCACCTCCCCACCACCAGCAGCTCACAGCCCTGGCGTTTTGAAGTGCTTGTATTTGACGCACAAGGAAATGTTTCTTTTTAAACAGAACAAACTGTTAAGTCTCTTCCCCTTTTCACATTTAGCACAATACCAAGGCTATGAGCAGTGTTTATTTACCAGCTGCTCACTCTACCACAGATTTACAGGAGCAAGCTCGCTGTCACCAGCAGTTAGACGCCTTGTCCTCTCTGCCTGGGAAGGTGCTGAGGACAGCCCAGCCCTGCTCAGCGCAGAGCCGCTCCAGGCAGTTCACTGTTACACAGCAGCTTCGTTATTTTCACATTCTGATCCCCAGTCTTGCCTGAAGTATTTGCTGTTCGGGCTGAAATTTCGTCGTCTTTTTTTTTTTTTTTTTTCCCTCTCTTTTTCTTTCCACTATCTGAAAACAGCCTCTTTTGGAAAGCTCAGACATTTTCCTCTGAGTTAAATTTTATGTTTCTGAGCCAAAAACCACAGAAGCCACTACTGGGTGCTTTATAGTCTTAATTATGTATTGCAGTAGATTGTTAGAAACTGAAATGTGAATGCTTGGAAATACAAACTAGAGAACATATAGGAGAAAGTGTTATCAACGCTCTTTCGTTTATTGCATTTATAATTCTATGCAGCACAAGTAAAAACCAAAAATTTACACCAAAACTGGTTTGTCAGCTTTTATTTTATAGAAAAGATACATTTTATATTATCGAATACTGTTTTTTTTTTGTTTTCATCTAGCTTTGCAAAGCACATACATTGAATAAAGATGAAATACCTGAAATCTGACAGTTTTGAACTTCTAATGGCATCCGGGTGCCTGCTGTTTCTATTCACTACTGTGATGTGTAAGCCTCAACTGGGCTATCCGTTGCAATGCTCTTCCTAAAGAAGAGAGATGGAAAACCACGTGCAGCCTTACAGGTGCAACAGATTCAAAATACCCTATTTGATATCAGGATCCCTTCCTTTGTGAAGTCTGCCACAGAAACAAACCATCAGAGCAGTCAATAAATTAGCAGTGGTATGGTTTGTTAGTACAGATCTCTTCTTACCTCCTTCCTAGCAAGAGAGAAGTAGAAATTGCATGCCAAAAATATGTCAAAGAAGTACAGCAGTCAATGCTGTATTGTCTTATAACTGTCTGAAAATGAAGCCATTTCAGCATTGGTGTGCAAACGCCTCTTTTCCCAGAGCTTGGATAAACAGTGACTAATTCCCAGACAACCAGCCAACTTGACTGCTGTCATTCAGACATTTTCAACCTGAAAAGCAAAGATAAAGACTGTTTTGATAGATACAGCAATCGAATGCAAACAACACCTCTACACACGTGAACAGGCTCACGTTCACATCCCCAGATATGCCTTCTATGGGTCTTAGAAGAGCCTGGGTCTTCGAAAGGATGGAAAGGAAACCTGAGCAGAGAAGCAAAACTGAAAGGCAGGGGTTTGTTTCAGCCTCTCCGTGCTGCACAGAAATGCTGTGAAGGTGCCTCACATGCAGCAAAGGGACAGAGGAATGGAAGGAGGAATTTTCCTTGGATCTAGGTCAGTGGGTTCCTTCCACTAGATGTAGTAAAGGCTGGTTGGGACTTGAGGTTCTGAACTACATACAGGCTTTGTAAATATGAGCACCCAGCAGGGTCAGGGTGAGTGAGAAACCCAGAGGATCTGCAAAGCTGCTGGGGCAGCAGCAACCCATGCAGAGAGCGTGTTGTGGGGCCAGGGAGAAAGGGTGCCCCAGCTGCCTCGCTACCCACCGCAGGGAGAAGCCCCCTGTATGGGGCAGGGTGTGCAGCTTTCTGACAGTGCAAAAGAAAAAAGACATATTTGCACATCTTTAGCAGAGGGGGCTCTAATTTCAGTTTAGGTCTCCAGCTATTAAAATAAATCCATTAAAAAATTCCATTATTTACCCCCCCAAAAATCTATACAAAAAAACACTGTCAACTTGAAACTGTCTTCTTCCTCTGAAGTACACATTTCCACAGCAGACTATTGCCCAATCTGCCTAAGATTTTCAAACGCACACAGTATTTTTCATGACAGAGCAACTATAAGGAAGCTTGTGAGGCACATATGGTGTGGGTTACACCAAGCACACTTCTGACAATCCCACAAAAACGTACCAGAGCAGAATGCCTGTCAGAAACCTGAAGTTTGCTGCATTCAAAAGGAGCAAGCGCACAACTAGCCACTGCTAACAAGCTGAATGTTTGAAGTATGTGCAAGCACTCATTGAACTGATATGTTATCGCCGATGTTATCACCTGTGGCGATAACCATGCCTACGTACTTCTGGAAGGAAATACAAACGTTGTGGTGAATTTTTAACTTTGAACATTTGCTCACACTGGTGCTGACCTCCGAGACTCAAGTCCTATGTTCATCCTTAGGACAAGAGCAGCAGTGGCAGTACTGGGAGCTTTCCCTGTGCTGCCCAGAACACCAACCTGTGTGCAGCCCGGAGATGCGTCTTTGGGGCTGGCAAAGCACCCAACAGCCCACCCCACCGTGAGGACTGGCACCTTAACACTTCTTTGAAACACTGTGCAGCACCCATCACCAGTTTGACAGAGCCACCCTGCCACGTTATCTAACCCTGCGTGCTGAACTATCAAGAACATCTTTGAAAATTCACCAGAACGCTCAGGTGACTCATCCTTGGATAAATAGAGTGCATTCATCTCTCAGCAAAGGATCGAGTTGAAATGAAACCTTGCTGCCTAGTAAAAACTACAGCTGCTGCTTCCCTGTCCCCACGCAGCATGCTGAAAGGGAAGGTGTAACAGGCCTGGCAGAACGACACAAGGGATCCTACAGGGCACAGGCTACAGCTGCTGTAACCACTGCAGGACTCCATCGTGATGTGTCCACCTCAGCTGGAAAGAAGTTTCTCAGCTTTTGGGAAACGGGAAAAGAATAGCAGCACAAGATCACAATCAACATAATTTCTGGAATGGGCATACTCAAATACACAGCAAACAGCTC
This sequence comes from Cygnus olor, assembly GCF_009769625.2. Lineage (NCBI taxonomy): Eukaryota > Metazoa > Chordata > Aves > Anseriformes > Anatidae > Cygnus > Cygnus olor. Next base: position 80,193,889 of record NC_049170.1, on the reverse strand, counting down.
TATTTGTATGCACAAAGGACTTAAACAGTAGAATTCAAAAAGGGCATCTGCCTCTAGGATGGAAATGTTGGAGGATGTCCTGCTAGGGATGCTGATGTCCCAAAGCGTGCCTCTCGCAGGTTAGGGTACAGACCAGCCCCAGGGGCAGAAGATGAGGGAGACTGTGAGGAATGCATACAATGCAAGTGCTGGGAAAAGAAACAGGCAGGTTCACAAGTCACATTTTCAAGTCATTGATTTCTACTGTGTAACTGCTCTTGCTCGAGCTTTCTACAAACTGGAAAACTTCAGCCAGAGGAAACTTTCCACTGTACTGAAAGTATGACACAAGTTCAAGCTCAGTACACAGTACAGGTGCCTCCAAAGAACCGGGCTGTTTGCCACTGACCTGCACATCTTTTTACAAACTCTGTAAGCAGAACCACCTTTCTTACAGCTTACCTGCAATACTGGAGAGCATCAAACGTAAAGGCAGAGCACTTTAGAAACAGTTTCCCTGGAAAATGATTACTCATTCGTGGTTACTTGTTGAGATTTGTTAACACCTGAGATATTACCGTGCACTACTGAAATCCAGGACCTGGCTAGCCAACGTATGGGAAAACAACGCTCCTCCATACCTCTGTTGACTGATTCCATTGCCTAAAACAAACTAGCTACTCCTATCTTTTTCATGACCTGAATGTTAGCTAGAAATACCAGCCAAACACACTCAGCAAGCCAACAAACCAGTTTCCTTGACGTGCTGTTGCCTGACACTTTATTGCGATCCTGCAATTCATCAGTTATTCTGTGATTCTGTCTAGGATGAATGCCATGCCAGTCAGACCATTATATCAGCATATTAATGGCTTTCTACTCCGTGAAGCTTTTTCATCCTTTACTTCAGTATCAACATCAGCAAGTTTTATACAGAAAAGTACTTAAAACATCTTCAGCGCAAGATATCCATTTTTAGAAACTGCACTAAAACTCCTAGAACAGAAAAATCCTACTAACACCATCACAACATGGAGTACAGAAACATTCCACATTCCTGCTTTTTCTGCAGCACTATTAAATCTTATCTGCATGTAGCAACAAATTCCAATACATTACAATCATTCTTCCCCCTTCTTCACCAGAGATATTTCACCTGTAATTTTTATCTTTCAATCTTAACATGTTAATTTGCAGTAATTAACGTCAGGTTCCCGATTTTCTCTAGCCATGAATCCATGCAAATACTGCTATTAGTTCTCCTAACCAGATCATACTTTTATGCACAACAAGCAGCAACAGCAGGATTTTTTTCCTCTTCTTGATAGAAAGGGGAGCTGGGAGAGAATGACAGAAGAATGTGTTGCTTTTCTCAACGAACTCCCTTTATTCTCATTGCTTAGAATATAAAGAAAGATTAATTTACCTTACTTAAAGTTTAGAAAACAATCTCTTTCAGAACAGAGTACATGCAAATAATGACTTGTATCTAATCTACACAAAACTTATTTAGATCGTGAACACTCACCCAGGCAGCCATGTGTCCTCCACCCATCAATCATCTTTGCTTAAGAGCACAGGAGTTGATCCTTTAAATTTTGTCTTTCAACATTTTGTCTTTAAACATTTTGTTTTTTACAGAATCCTTATTTTGGCAAAATCATAAGCGATTGAAGATACGTCTTTGAGGATGAATTCCTTTCCATGCTGGCTATCCATCTGTCTTGTTTTAATGAAGCATTTTCACCCAAAAGGTTCACTTAACTTGTTTTGTATAATAACAGGAAGGAAAAAAGTTAATCTTAAAGAAAGAAAATACATTTTTAATTTTATTTAAGAGTTCTAACTCTTATCTATCCCACTCCTGAGTGCTACAGTGCCACTGTTTGGAGGAAAAACAAAAACAAAATAACTACCTTCCACCCCCTACCCCCCAGGAGAAAAAAAAAAAAGCCCACACACAACCTTCTGCAACCAACATACACTAAAATAGACATGAAATTTAGGAGGTTAAACTCCTGGAGACTACCTGCAAGATGTTTGTTGCCTACGCAGCACTTTTTTCAGCTCAGTGGTCATGACAATGGAGCTGGTCTTTCTGGGGTTTCTCAGTCAAATTCCTCCTTGGATCAGCTAGTATGGAGTAAAACGCTGACTACTGAAAGCTAAACTTTGCAAGTTTACAGATATTACATTTATACTCATAAACTAAGGAGACTCTCATGCCACAATCACCCATGGTTAAATTGCTGTCACAGCTTTTTGGCTTGTGCTGATCAGCAGGTTTCCAAACTCTGGCTGAAGTTCAGTGGGGGCTACGAACCACTCTCACAGGCAGGCTGAATGCAGCTGCCCTGCTGTAAAGAGTTCAGCCGTAAAATTATTTCGGTCTCAGGACTACAGTGCTACCTCTGGCACTGCAACTACTTGTACAGATAATGAAAAAAAAGGCTAAAGGATTTCTGTGTATTTAACATATATATAAGGGCTGTTTTGATGTGATCATCTTCTTGGAGAAGAGAGGAAGTAACAAGACACGGCAGGTATACAAAACTTTTTATTGACAACAGAACAATAGAGAGGAACATCACCACTTCCCATTCCTCAGGAATGTCTCCATTTCACACTCAGTCTGCTAAAAGTATACTTTCATGGTAACAAGCAACAAGAAGGCATGGAGCTGTCTGTAATCTCAAGAAAAATGGTTCAGTGAAGGGTAAAGGGACTGGCAGTGTGCAAGTGTGCAGCAGGCCCTGTCACAACACAAACATGGCAGGCAACCGTATACGCAGAGCCAACAGGCACAGACTCCAAGCAGTCAGAAGCCTCAAATTACCTTTATTATTTCCACCTGAGGGCACTATGTGAAGTGCTACTATCCTGTCCCAGGAGACTGCAATTTCTCCCTTCACTCCTTTGCTTCCCTATCCTTAAAGACATTTATGCTTCCAACTGAATGGTGTTGTCTCAGAGAATGCCTGATCTTCTGTATTTTATCACATCTTACCAGTTTATGCATGCACTTGAGTTTACTTTCAGAAGCTTACATTGACATAAAGGAAAAAAAAAGTGCTGCATAAGAATAAACGAATTTAGTTGTTAATGCTTCCTTGCTAAGAAAAACGCTTCATTACAAGATACTCTTTGTAATGTTTTTTCATAAAGTATGTATGCAGTCTACCTAACACTTGAAAGAAACTGCATGTCAAAACTCCTTACTATAATTTCAACTACTCTGAAATGAAATTTGAACTGAGATTCAAGCTAAACAACAAAATCTGTGAGTACACAGAACTGCACAATGAATGCAAGACGAAAGCAGTCTTTCTCCTGCATAAGGTTACTCCGCCTGCAGAACTGTGTTGGGACCCTGTAGTAGTTTATACATTTGTGAATCTTCATTTATCATGTTTTGCCTTTACTTCAGCAAATGTGCCTCTGGATGTGCAACTAGTTGTTAAAGTGCTTTAAAATAAAACAAAAACTCCAACAAAACAAAACATCCCTCAAAAACCGCAACAGATGTGAGAATTTTATCTGAAGGATTTTGTACAGCATTTACAATGTCAGCATAAAGCATCTGAAACATGAGCATTCCCTGCAGACTGATGCAGTGCAAGCAGTCTTAGACATTAGATGCTGCAATTCCTCTGGATTCAAGATGCACAATACTTACAAAAACAACCCTAGAAGCACAGACAAATGCTGGTGGCTCCTCCTCTTCTTTTTAGAAACATAATAAAAAAATCTGCATTACTCTTTCATAATTTAAATACATAAGTAATCTCCACTTTTATTACTTCATGACAATGACTTCAAATTTACATTATTTTAAGTACCGTCATAATAGCTCCATGTATAATACAGATATTTGCTGATATCCTGTCAGAAAATAATAATAAAAAACAAAAACAAAAAACAAAACCCTTCCACTATATAAAAAAAATTATGCCGGAAAGACAAGAACACAGAACAGGGACTTGGTACAGACTATGATTTCAGTTTTATATCAACCACAGTTAACCCAAAATTAACAGATACACAGCGATATTCAAAAGCAGTGCAAATATCTTTGGAGGTTAGAATAAAATTATACTACAAGAACATAAGACAGAAGAAATAAAAAGGCAAGTACTTCAAGTACAGGAACCAGTCTCTGTGAGGTCCATCTTAGTGTTAGCTGGGAGCTCCTTTTCCCATCTTACTTCTTCCTCTGGAACACATTAGCCAACATTGCACCCGATGTAGTCAGCTGGCCCATTTTGTTCAAAAACTTGGTCTTTGTATCCTCACTCACAAGGCTCGCAGCAATCGACATTGAGCTAGGAAAGACAAAAATTCAGTTACAGAAGACTACAAACAAAAAGAACACTGTGCTGTTCTTTAATAAACATCTAAATTGTCTTTGCATGTTAGTGGTTTCAAGATGACAGAAGATCAGTCTATCAGGAATTAAAAAACCATCGCCACCAAGCCCAAATACATATAATACCATTCACGTAACACCATAAAGTGAATTATCATGGCCTCTAGAACAGTCCTAGTGAAAAGTAGTAAAACATTTTCGTGCACACTATTTTTAATTTTATTTTTTACTACCTTTGGGAGTCATCACACTAGCATTAATTAGATATTTGATGATTGCTACAGTGACAAATACCTCTGTGGAAAGATCAGCTTTACCTTCTCACCAGAAATGTCTATCTTTATCCTTCAAATATTACATTTGTTTAATACAAGAACAACAGTATTGGATTAGACCAATCTAGCCCATGTATCCTGCTTCTGACAGTGACCATAAGCAGACATGCAGGGAAGAGTAAAAACAAAGAAAGTATAAATGGTGGCCCCTCTCCTTAAAACTTTCTTATTTTCCAACTGCTTCTGCCTGAGCAGAGTTTAGAATTTGCATTGTCTGTCAACTTAGTAACTCCCAATAGATCTTTATTTTACATACCTGCTCAGTCTTCCTTTGATACCCTATACATTTCTTGCAAAACCCACCCTTGGGCACAGCTCTATTGGTTTCACCTGGCAGAAAAGCCTTCTCCTGGTGGCTGCGAATGTGACCCCTACGACCTTTCCTCGAGCACTCCTACTTCATACATACTGAGGACGACAATGCAGAGTCCACAAAGTTTTCACAAACCAGACTAGAAAGAGCAACATACTGAACCTACATGATGCTACAGCTGTTCTCATGTGCTGTAGTCACATACAAGCAAAACCAGCAGTCTGGAGTAGGCTTTTAGCACTATGAGAACTTCAGCCTGCAGGCCATCCCCATGAAAGAGGGATGTGAGATGCATGCCACATGCATTGCTCTCAGCACTTAAGCTAAGCACCTCCTGCCTTCTGAGATTCTGGACAGAAGCTCAATCACTGTCTTCTATGGATCAAAAACTAAGAACAAAGTCATGTGGAAAACAGGAGCTTCACTACTATGATACAAATAAAAGTGTGTTGCCCTGCGTTTTACACCAGAGAGACAGAAACAACCAAAACTGAATCAAGGTTCCTAAGATGTGCTTCAGTGCAGGATTTCTGGTCACAATCTTGGACACCATTATGGAAGATCCTCCACAGAACATTATGCTGGAGGCACAGAAAAAAAAAGAGAAGTGAAAGCCTTACCCCTGTGGTTCTTGGACGGTCTTGTTTTCCACTTTCTGTTCACATTCTTTTATCATGGAGCTTAAAATGACCTAAAATGAATAAGGAAGAGATAGATATGATACTTTTTCTGTTACATCAACACTTCATACTAAATCTGCTCCCCAGCTAATTTTGACACTAGTTTAAAATGAATCTCCTGTGTTTTTCAAGTGTATTTAAGTAGCAACTATCTGACAATGCCTTAAGGTAGAAACTACAAAAACATTCAAAATACTTTAAGGAAGAAAAGATTTTTTGAACCAGTTACAAGACTTCAAGAGTCCCTCCTGCTTCCCTCCTATTTTTTTTTTTTTTTAAAGAGAGCCAAACAAAACTCACTTCTGTTACGCATCTCCATATCTCCATTTTTTTTCAAACCTTACATTTATTAACAGTTAATACAAATGCTCATCTTCCCTGTATTTTCCTTTAGTTTTCAAGTATGTTTTAAAATTCTTGTAATTACCAGCATGATGCATGAAAGAAAAACCAAGGAAAGAAAAGAAAAAAGCACGGTAGTGTGCAGAGATAACAACTTAATGGAAAGGAAATGTGAAAGCAAACTTAATACATCATTTCACTGATGTCTTCCAGGGTTACTATGGATCAAGGTTTTTTTTGTTTGTTTGTTTTTCCTTTTACTTTAGCAATTCCAGCACTAAAGGCTTCTGCAGAATATTTAGGACTAAACTTCCCCACTTGAAAGACTGACAATAGAACTGACTGGGTCTTAGAAATCTCTGTCATGGTGCCTACAAGCATCACGTCAAGGCAAGGAGCAAGGCAAGGCAATTCCAGTTCTGCAGTAAAAGCCATAGTGAGTTTTCTAGCACACTGGAGTTGGAGTAAATATTTTAAAGCTTATGTTTCCCTTAGGATAAGAAAATAAAACATTTGGCATCACGCCTGAAGACAATCTATCATAGTGAGGCAGAATGTGATAAAGATTGCTCTCAATCCTCTGTTATTTATTTATTTAAGCCTACTTCAGCCTTCAGTTCCTTCTCTGGCTACAGGACTCAAACCGAATTATATAAACTCTTTTGGTTTAATTTAGAACTGAAAGTGTCCTTACACTTTACAAGTTCCACTAATGACTACACAAAAATGAAGTACTAATATTTGTAACAGTTATCTCATTAGTCAATACGACATAAGAAAGAAAATGAAACGAAACCCAACTTTTGCCTAGTGCATCTTTCAGGTATGTTCTCGGACTTCACAATACACAACACACCTCCCAGCTCACTCTGAACACAGAGTATTCAGTTGCCTTTGATTGATGCTCAGATCAGTACTGTCCCAATCTGAATGCCCTCTGAAGTCATATTATTTCCTTATAAGGTTTGAAAGTCCTTCAAATTAATTCACATCCCCCCCCAGTTCCACAGATAAATAATATAAAATAATATAATACAGAGCAAACAAGAATTAGACTATAGGTTATTAGGCTAAAAATGTAACCAGAAGAGATTTTGTTACCAAGTTTAAGAATTTAGGACTCCTAGAAAATATAGTCTAGCTGAATTATCTCACTTGACCAACATAAAGAATAGTAATTACTTTTCTCAAGTACAAAGCAATCCCTGAAGAACACTATTAACCTTGAGAAAAGACATTCATAAAGACCTTTCTTCACACAGATTAAATCTTTTCTTCCATCACTTGAAGTGTTCAGACTGTCAAGATTTTCCAGCATGCAACTAAATTATTTCTCTGACTTTCAGCTACTGAATTAATCTCTATGTATTCCAATCCCTATTAGTGTTCATCTTCTTCAAGTATTTACAAAAAAGACCAAGACACATGGCCAAAACTTTGAAGTTTCTCAAGTCAGCTTCTCTAGCTACCTCTTCGCTTTTGCTGCTTTCTGTGAGCATCTACCATGGAAGATCTTGGTAGCTCTCATGTTGTCCTGTCTACTTATTATAATCTGCTTTTTATGATTCACGGACTCACAGAATGGTTGATGCTGAAAGGGACCTCTGGCGACCATCTAGTCCAACCCCGCCTTCTTAATCAGGGCCACCTAGAGGGGGTTGCCCCAGACCATGTCCGGATAGTTTTTGCACACCTCCAAGGCACAAGACTCCACAATCTCTCTAGGACCAGTGCTTGGTCACCCTCACAGTAAAAAAAGTGTTTCCTGATGTTCAGATGGCACCTCCTGCATTCCTGTTTTTTCCCACTGCCTCTTGTCCTGTCCCTGAGCACTACTGTGAAGAGCCTGGCTCAGCCTCTTTGCAGCTTCCCTTCAAGTGTTTGTACACATGGATGAGATCCCCCTGAGTCTTCTCTTCTCCAGGTTGAACAGTTCCAGCTCTTTCACGTCTCCTCATAGGAGAGATGCTCCGGTCCATTATCTCACTGGCCCTTCATTGGACTCTCCAGTATAACACTCTCTCTTCTCTGCTGGGGAGCCCAGAACTGGAAACCGCACTCCAGATAGGAAGTTCGTCCCACATATTTCAGGACTATGTTTTCTTATCCTTTCTCTCTGCTGAATTTGCTTATCATTTGTCTCCTGAACTCCACCAATTTTCGCTTCCATTTCCTTGGACATATCGTGGCCACGGATTTTAGTGTATTATTGTTTTAATGAAAAAACAGATGGTAAAAACATTTCTTTTTATTCAGTCTGTGAACATCTGTGATACTAGCTGCAGTTCAATACTTTTCTTCAGGGTACTCAGCCTAAAGATATAATCAATTTTACAGATTTTAAGTCGTGGGACTAATTTCTTTCCCCCCAAATCCTCAATGCTATATACTTTGATACTATTCACGAGTAGCTTTCCTTCTGGTTTTAAATATCATTACATTTCAGCTCTTGCTGCCACCTGTATCTCATACTCAGTAAATGTTGCTGCTCACCTCATGCTCTGGTGAGAGATGTTCCATGTCATTTCGTAAACACTTAAGTCCTGGTAAAAAGTGATTGACCATTAAATCCTCTGAAATAACTAAAAATCATGTCGTTAAGGATTGTCTTTTGAAATTATACAATTTTATTCTCTCTTCTGATACTATGCAATTTTGTCCTATCAAACACAGGGACAAGCTACAACAGCAATACACAAGAAACAACATCATTTGCTGCCTTACAACTAACAAAAAAAAGTTTGAAACTTTTAACTTCATATATTTCATACATCAATACCATTTTTCATACATATATATATATGTATTTTTAAAGTTACTGGTTAAGATCAAGGGATTTTTTTGCAAGTACTTTTAAGTTCCACCTTCCGTGAAAATCTCCTCTTTATACTGAGCAGATCATATTTTAGATCACACATTCAAAGACAAACGTAGTTATTTCTCAAATATTAATCTTCTCCCCCCACAATAGAATTAACACCCAAACTTCCCCTAAAAAGGAAAAAAAAAGGATACAACAACAGGAAAGAGCACTGTAGGCTTCGAACAGGTGGGTGGCGATATCCAGTCTCTTAGAATCCACAGACTGCTGGTTGTTGACCAAGGCTAACTTGTGCAAGTGTGGAATAACAACTGTAAAAAGCAAATACTACCATAAGTATTTGAAATTGCTTTCCATAGACTTGCTTAGCATTAAGAGGTTGTTAAGTTACAATCGCAGGCATCTGAAACAGCACGCATCAATGTGGGATAAGAGCTGCAAATAATGGCTTTGATGGGACTGCTCATGCAGATGTAATTGACCAATTCCAATGTGATATAAAAGTGTAATAAGAACATCTAAAATGAAAAAGGCCCCTCAGAGTACCACCTTTGGAACAGTAACAATTTACAGAAAATATTTTGTGACATTATTATTCCCCTGTCGCTAAAGCTGTCTAAAGTATATTTCTATTTTATAAATACAGCTCATCGGCTAGCGAAAGAGATATTGCATGTCATGAGAAAACTTCACTGACTAGAGAGGAAGTCTTATCTGGTGAATTTAGCCTGCTAAACTCAATGCCTACAACCGTTGGTATGATTGCTCCTCATGCTTTGTTTACATCTTTAAGACAATCTAATAATGAACTTTGCTCTTCTATGTGCCTTACATTTCTGGGCCATGAAAAAGAAACAACAGACCAAACCTCTACCTTGTTAACCTGGGATACACTCACATTTAAGATGTGTGGAATACTTGACATTTATAACGCTAGAGGGATTGAGGTGAAGAAGGGGACGGGGGTGGGGGTGAGAGGAAGGCATTTTACATGCTAAGTAATTCAGAAAAGGCAAATTCGTATTTGTTCTTGTGACCAGTCCCCTTCAGCTTTGAAATTATTAAATTTCCACATGCTGATGTACTGTAGGTACATCAACGCGAGGTCAAGTGAAAATTATACTGGCAAGGTCAAAAAAAATCTAAGGACACATCAAACTCTAAAAAATAGGAGTTTTCATGGATTTTTTTGTAAAGACAGTATCAACACAACCAGCAAACTATTAGCCTCAGGACAAGAAGAGGAAGAATTCATCTTCCCAACACTGCAACTTACATTCATCTCGAAACCTGGGCTCAGCATTAGGTCCAACTCTTCCAAACGTTTTTATGATTTCTGTATGTAGAGAATGTTGGTCTTGATACTGAGGGTCCTCCAGGAAAGATGCCAGCTGCATTTTTACCCTTTCCAGAAGCTTAAAAGTTCCCAGAGAAATAATAAGTTCACCAAAGAATGAAGATGTTAGAAACATTAAGCTCAGAGTACGTCTATAAATCTTCTGTATTTTATATGATAAACTTTGGACCTTCTGCTCACTTACAATCTTTTCTGAAAGGATGTTCCAACCTGTTTAACACAGCTCTGTATTTTAAAGACTTAACAGTGTTTTACTCTGATCTATCTTTAACTATAGGCAGGTGCTTTCACGTAGCCAGTCTCTCCTCCTGAAGTTTGCTCACAATTTTTATCTATTGTAATTTCCCTCATTACTAGTATCTTTGGAGTTTCTCTTTTTAAATACAACTGAGTTCACATTAGTTTCTTTGTAATATATCACCTAAATAAGATGAAAAAATTCCTGCAGAAGACAGATGCATAGATGAGCATCATAAAAGCAATGGAATTAAAAAGATTACTTCAACTAAAGGCTAGAAACACTGAAACAAAATACAAATATGTCTAAGATGACAAATAACTTAATTTGCACTCAAAGTTGTTAAAGTAACATTTTCTGATACATTTTGGAAGGAGCTACCACCTTTGTTCTCTAAGGTTTATTATAATTAGTGCAATGAATACAGTCATTTTTGTGCGGTAACAAAACCGTATTCTTTCCAAACTGATTATAGACATGCAATCCAAACTACAAAATTGTAACTTAGCCATCTTCCAAGTACTTGTGAGTCATCACTGACTTCTTACTCACATTTCCTCAAATGCATTCTTTTAGAGTATGTTGAAATTACAGGAAGAATGCAAGCTCTGCAAAAAGTTGCAAGGACTTTACAAAGAAATTTGATTGTACAACTAGTACATGAAATAAAATATAGTATTTCTATAATTAGAGCAGAATCCTAGCTGTCTTGTTCAGAATTCTGATTTACTACCAATGTTTCATCATTTAGAAAACAAGGAGAAATTGCATATCTACATTGTCCTGAAGTATCATTTCATTTACTGCACTACGATGTCTCTTCATGTCTTCTTGGGTGCCACATGCTGAGACAGTTGCAGAGGACCAGCAACATGAAGGAACTACAAGAGACTTGTGCCCTTCTAAAGTAGTTGGAAGCCAACAACGATATCATAAGCAACCTAAAATGGTGCAATGTATTTATGTGGAGGTAACCAAATCCTAACATGACTTTTTGATCACCATTTTAAAGTAAAGCCACCTATTTAATTTGGAAAAAGTGGATTTGGATTTCTCAACTATATTAGAAAATGTTTGTTTTACATATTTTATCCATGGGTTTCCCATCTTTTAGCACAGGCCTCTCCCTTTGCATATCTGTTTTTGTGTTTCTTTTTTTTTTTTAGTGTTTGGCTTGATATTTAGAAGCAACTGTTTTTCTTAGTTAAAAGAGGGTTTGCTTTTTTGTATAAAAATAGTACACAAAACAAACAAAAAATCGAAACAAATGAACAAACAAAAATGACTACAGAAAAACTGGGAAGCATTTTAAGAGAGAAAACTACCAATGAAGAAATAATTTAGAAGTTTTTTTTTCCTTTCTTCTCCAAGTTCATTAATAGTAAGTTATTGGATTTATCAAACCAAGTCTGACAATAGGACTCTTACCTCTCTTTGAGTAACAGTTTCCATGATGGTCCCAAAAGCAGGAATTGTTGCAATCCTCACTGAGCTACAAGAGAAAAATGGCGTCTTTAAGATCTATTCAACATTAAGAATATAAATAATTAAAAATAGAGCAAAACTAAAAAATTAGTACTTTAAGTTACGTTAGTTTCTAGCAATGACAAAACAAAAAAAGCAGACCAGGAGAAAAGACAGACAGGATTAACTCAAGGTCTCAATCTGAAACTCACAATTCAGGATCACTGGACAAGGTTACAAGGGCCGGAGCAACCCGCTTGTCAACTAATGCTTCACTCATGCCTCGAAGAGTCAGCTGTAAACCAGTCAACATGCAATAAAAAATGGTTTGGTAAACTGGAAGGAGAACTGGGTTAGCTGTGACTGAGGATGGGCAGGCAGACTCTTGGGGTTTATCTTGTTTTAGTCACCCACACAATATATTAAACTGATTAAGACACTATTCATGCTCTAGCATTTATTGATAACAAACCTGTTAGTAAGATTAGCAAAGCATCCCTCCTTAGCTTGAAAGAAATATCACATCAGAGTATTATATTACATGTACTCCAGGAATTGAAGTACTATGGTTGTCTACCAGAAATTAGGTACTGCCAAGACTGTTTCACATTTCAATATTGCATATGATACTTAATTTTGCAATAGTAAAGCTGGTAACATTAAAGAGCACATTAATATGCAGCTTTCTACTAGAAATGATTTAAGCAAGTGTCAAAACTGAAATTATGATTTAATATAAAAATCAAAAAAGACATCAATTTAGTTTTCTACTTAAAATGTATTCTGCGATTTTATTCTGTTTAGTTCCAGGTGTTCCATTTCTTTCTATTTACAGATAGGTGATTTTAAAGTTACATTTGTTCAAAAGTAATACCTTTTTTTTTCTCTCAGCTAGAATAACAAACAGAACTGATGGTTATTTCTTCCGATTAAGAGGGATGCTAGATATATAAGACAGGCAGGAAACTTACATTTCAGGGTCACTGGAGAGAGTAATGAGAGCAGGAACAACTCTCTGAGCTACCAGAGTTTCATGTACCCCCTTCACCAACAGCTGAATGGTCGGAGCAGGGGGGTTATCACAGGTGATGCACGGAAATAGCGAGCACAGTATCATGGGAAGAAGAACGGCACAACCAAGAGAGAGAAAGAAAAAAACACAAAAAGCAAACCAAAATTAGAAGCTAAGCAAATACTGCTACACTAGTGCTTCATAAATGCAAAGGCACGAAGAAAGCTGAAGTGGTCTGGCGATCAGCACAAACCTGACAAATTCCATGACACAATGTAGTTTTCTCTATTTTCAGCTATTTTAAAACTCAAACTTTAGAAAGTTTAGGAAGTAATTTATGCATTATCATTCAAATCTTGTAAAACACTAAAATGATGCCAATTTGACCGTCTAATCTAAACAGTGCTCTACCTCAAGGGAATGGTGTTTCTTATAGTATGTGACTGTCAAATGCAAAGTAAGATTTCTTTAGTTAGGCCAAATGCACGTGGTTTTCCAGCACTGAATGACACCTCTCAGACTTCTACCAAGGTGACAAACAGCATCTTCCCAGAGGCCACTAAGCTTTCCACAGTCATTATTTATTTTAGATTTAACAGCCTTCTAATCAGTCTGTATGTGAAACAACCCAAGTTATACTTGCTGGTCTATGCAGGTAGAAAATGGATAATAATCCTTGATTTAACCATGAAATGTATTTCACCAAGTCTTTTTGAGGACTAAAAAATATGTTGCAATACATCCCACATATTAAAAACTGAGATCACAGTGAAATTTATGTCATTATCCATAAATGTTTAAATTGTTTACACTTAGAAGTGCCTAAGTGATTTTTTTAACATTACTTACGTAGCAAATATATACGTATTTGTATATACTTGTGAAGTATGTGTATGTGTAGCAGATGCCCTCTACATGTTTTCTACATACAAGATGGCCTAATTTTTAGAAAATGTCAGATTCTAAACTTTCCTCCTCAGTGAACAGTTCCGTTTTGTTTTGCTCATTTGTTTTTATCTGCATTAGTAAAAAAGGAAAAGCCTTGATATTTTCATCCTGCACGTTGTATAAGAAAGTCTGCATGTATTTGCTGGTTTTAGGGGATAGGCATAATGGGTTTGGTGAGTAGTTTCTGAGAGAAATTTGAAGTACGTTCTCAATATTTAGCTATATTCTAATTACCCACATTCCAGCATGAACACAAAGTAAATTATCTGCTTTTTCTCCGGAAGTGTCACGTAAGATCCACATGTGCCATGGGGAAAGCAGTACCTGGTAGTGTATCATGCAGTGCTAAAATCAGGCAAAAAACTATTTACACTCTCTAATTAGAGAATTTTACCTTCTGCTATTTGATTGAGCATTCCGGTTTTACTGACTCTGAATTTAAAACATGAAGTCAATTATTAAAGACTGGAAGGAACCTGACTTTGCAGAAGCCTTCTACACAAAGGTGTGATTTTTGTTAAGCAATATTTGTGCATGTGCGTGCATGTGTGTACACATGCTGTGAACATATTGTGATTACAGATAATAACTGGAGAAGGAAGCACGGGAGAGAATTGTTAAACTGCGTAAGCATTATTGCTGCAAAACACCCAGGGTGGAAAGCTGCAACTTCCTATACTCATAATTCACATAGTACTAGGAGTGCACTAGCAAACTACTACATTTTAATACTAATGCTTTTCATGATTAGTTAGAGTGGCAGCAACTTAAAAAGTGCTGCTGTATTCAGCTTTAGTGGTACTCTTCAAACTGATGTTAACGACATAGCTCACTGTTCAGCCATGGTGACCTTCCTCTCATACAGTTAAGCTATACAATGCTTACTGTTTTCAATTTTGAACAAATAGGTGCTTTACTTTTTTCTTTACTAATCTTAATTTTGAGAAAAATCTGGAGGTAATGTAGCGCTTTGTAATTAGCAAACATTTTAGAATGATCTCAGTTCCATGATTATATGACCTGCTGCACTTCTAATTATGGTAAAGCATGGCAAACAGCATCATTGTCTTACAGAAAACAAAACATGCTTCATAATTCAAGTGTCATTCTGGACATATGTTCCTAACCTTGCACCTAAACAGACCAACAAAGTTTATAACTCAACTACACACTTGTTCAAACCAGCACAGTCAAATCTGTTTGCATCAACATTTAAATGGGAAACTACTGACAGAAAACATTCACACACAGGAGCAAAAGAAACAGCTGGATGGGCAAAGCCACATAGCAGCACGTAAGGCTACAGTGAGACAGACAACACAAATTTTTAAACCTCTTTTAATTCCTACGGAACAATGTGTGTTCATTACTTCAGACATACTACACCTTAGAAATTGTAGCACAAAGTTTCCTGTCCCCAAAGGCGAGCAGAGACACAGACCTCTGTGTCCTTCTTGGCCACAACAGACTATAAGGGTTTGGTAATGTGATTTTGCAGGCATAAATGACAGCGGTCTCTGTGCTGCTGCAGACCACTGCACTGGTCAGAATATTTATAGTACACATATAGCTGTCCTGCTGGTGATGCGCTCTTCTGTCGTACTATCTAGTCATTATTATCTACCTTATCAGAGAATTGCTGGGCTTTGCCAGTGAACCACCTCTGAGACGTCAGAAATTCCTTGAATGAAGGAATCTTCAAAAGTAAAACCAACTATCCATCTCTTTACAGAGCTGACTTACATTGCCATGTATAAATATGTAAGCTGTGGCTACTAAGTGGCAGCATTATTAAAATCTATCAGTTGAGAAAAGTGTCCTCAATCAAATTGCCTCTGCATTAGTAAAAACTGAAATATATTAGGAAACAAGCAGTCAAGCAGCATGCAGAACTACCCAAAAATAACCAATATGCAGTCAGAGTAGAAAAAACTGCAACTAAGACAACGGCCTGTATTAACTGAAGTCTTTCATGCATTGACCAAAAATTGCCATCTCCTTTTTACAGGGAAAAATGAGCAAATATGAAGTTGGATATTTTCAAGCGAAGTCAAACAATAGGTCTTGTCGTTGTTTAGTGCTTTATCTGCAATGACTTGCAAAATTGCAGTAGAGAAAACTAATGATTTTGGTTATACTAATTGCTCTTTCTTTTTGTGATTTGTGTTTGCAAATAGCTACAAGATGGCAGATTCAGCTAGAGGTCTATAGCAAAGCTATACAATGAATCAAACTTAACAGAATCCCAAACAAAAGGAAAAGGAATGAAAGGAATGAAAAAAAAGATATTCTCTTTGTTCAGCAAGTAGAATATGTTCCAGTGTTTCTGTATATGCCTTTTTTAATTAAAACTTGATAAAACAAAGGCATGATGTAGAAATAAAATCATACTTATTAACTAAAGGCAACAGTCTATGTTAACATCTAAAAATCTGTTCAGAAGAAAAAGATGAAGTTGTCAATCTAGTAAATTAAGGAATTCTATATTTAGCCAATTATGTATTTTTTGTAAAAATTAGAATCATTTATGTTTATACTACCATATTTGGCACCAATGGAAACTAGTTTGAACTACAATGCAGGTGGACTGTTTGTATACAGAAAAAGGGATTGAAAACCATTAACTTGTGAATTAGGCTACTGATGACATGTTAAATAGCAAAAGCAAATGTTACAACTTGGAGAGAGATGCTTGCTTATATTTACATACAGACCTAAGCAAACACATTTGACAATGTATTTAATTCTGGTTTGAACACAATTTTGCAATGAAATGCATTTTCATAATCAGAAAATGTTTTTCAGCATGCAATAATCAAAATGCAAAAAACAAGTCAGTAGCAGATCAAAGAACACATACACGGTTACTACAGAAACATTTTGAAAGTGGCTAATGACAAATTGCTTAATGAAAGATGTGCTGTTGAATAAAGAACAGATACAGAAACAACTGTACAACTTCCTGCTCCATCACATAGTACACAGCTTATTGAAGCAATGTGTAATTTTTAGGCATGTATCAGTTTTATCTGAATCACTATTTTTATATATACACTAAGGTTTCAAATAAGTGATCTAAAAAACTTTGGGTATCACTTACCTCAAACATTCTAGCAGCTGTGCATCGAACAAGAGCAGAAGTATGGACAACTCCATACCATAAGACAGTTAACAGCAACTCGTGATAAGCTGGGTTTGCACTACAAGGTAACAGTTGGGCAATCAAAAGAACAGGACAAAAAATATCCCCAAACCCTGCAGGTTCTTTGCTTACAAAAAACTGTCTCAAGAATCTATTGCTCAACTAGTCTAAACCTCCAACTCTTATCCTTTATGAAGGATACATTTGCTCCATTCCAAAGAACACGCCACATTTGCTGTCTAGAAAACAGGTCGTATTTTCAAGTTCATTTAAAAAAACACCTTAAGAATATAATTTTCAGTATATTACAACATTGAACTGAATGCAAACACATACGTAGAACATACTGTAATAATATGGAAAATACTAAATGAATTCCTATTTTATCTTAATAACATTTCTGTAGCTTGCTTTTTTTTCCTATGTGTGTGAGCGGGTTTGGTGTTTCTTTTTTAAGCTTTTTTTTTTGTTGTTTTATCACTACATTTTTAATTTTTGAGATAAAATGTTTACATTTTGTGAAACACCAAGGAAAAACATAAGGATGCTCTTCATTCATCTGAAGCATCGCTGTTAATAAAATTACAGCCAGATTGGGAGCTCTTAATAAAAGCTTCTAATGCATTCAGTTCCAGTCAAATCCAATGTATATTTTTTACCCCAGTTCCACAAAGGAAGCTTTCAGGCTATCAAGAGGAGCATGTGACAGTGAAAGCATGGTCATGACATCTTCCAAAAAGCCAACTAACAGCTTGCGGTCTTCTTCCTAAAGAAATACAACATTAAATGTAGTAGAACTGCTGTCGTTGTGATGACCTACAGCTACAAAAAAGACAAACTATGAAAGAGAGAGAGAAAATTAGATTTAGCATTTAATAATCTTCTTATGAATTTCAAAAATGTCCTTTTAGAACATGAACCTTTCAAAGTACACACAAGACTGTATTCTTCTATTTTATCAACTAAGCACATGCTCCTGCACAAATTCCTCTAAGAGTTTTACTAAAGAAACTTAAAGCCAATTACTCGAGCACTTTCATGGCTCCTGACAGTTTCTGATTGCTTACAGCCCACTGTGAGAAATTTAAGTTCATCTGTGAGATGATGTAGGGTTTTGTAAGCCCCATTTTCTTGCACGCCACGTATGTGCCAGTCCATAGCTTCTGCTTAGTGCAGGATTAGGGAGTATTATTTATGGAGTGTTTATTTTAGTACTAGGTAACACTAAAATTTTATGACTCCAACTGTGCTCAGAATAGCTATTTACCTGCTTATTTATTTCAGAGACTGTTGCAAAATTATGGCTTGCAAGGGACACAGCTAAATAGCCAAGAACACATTTATTGAACATCACAAATATTTTTGATAAAGGCACATCACAGTTGCCAATGTCTAAGAGTTAGACACTAAGATTTAGTGAATTCAGGTTTTAACACTGGTGACTACTGCCTAAATGTAGCAGACCTACCCAGGAAACTTTTTAAAATGCACCTACAGCTGCCTACTTGTCTATTATCTTCAAAGCATAAGAGCATTAGAAGTTTTCAGAGAAAGTGGTGTGTTTTTTAATATATATTCTGTTTTTGTCTGGGAGAATAAATGTATAACGTTATGTGAAATTTAACAAAGAAACAGAAAACCAAATGTACCTGAATATAGCATGTAAGGACCCCTGTTGCATAGATGGGAACTGTGGCTTTTGTTAGCACTCCGTTGCCTGCTGTGGAATCTAATGGAACATAGTGAAGAATTTAGTTTTCATATGTACATATATAAAGTAAAATATTTTTGCATTGTAAGAGTGTGTGCATATATATATTTTCATCTTTATATATACATGAAGAATGTATATACATATACACGCTAAAATAATGCTCTGCTGGTATTTGGATTTGAGATTTTATTTCCAATTTACACACACACAGTGTACAACTTGCGTGTTTTGTTCAGATTAAGATGAGATTTTCAACATTTCAGAAAGATGAAAAATTTGAGAACTGTGGTTATTTGAACAGGAGAGTAACAATTTTTTTCCAGCTGCTGCTAAGATCAATTTTTATTCGTTTGAATAAAACATTACTCACCTATGTTTTCCTCAGACAGTCTTAAGATTTCTTGGAATTGTGGTTTTACCTACATAAAGGATTATGAAACGCACATTAGAAAACCTGTTGGTAGCGTCAATTAACTTTCAAAAAATTAAGACAACAAATCCAGAAAAGGACATTTTGAAGACACAGAAAGAAAAAATAAAACCTTTAATAAGCATAGCCTTTTGCCACAATTTGAAGTATGACATAAAGAGAATAAAAATTTCTACTGAGTACCCACTCAGTAGCTACCTTTGAGGTAGCAGGATTTAGCACTCTTGCTGTTAAGAGCTGAAGTCTCTTGTCACTTTGCTTAACTGGGCCTTAGGGTTTATGGTTCTACCTAGCTATATGTAAAAGAAATAAATAAAGGAATAATTTTTGCGTGTGTGTTTATTTCCTTGTTGTCCATGAAGTGCTCTCTTCCAAAATATAGCTGTGGTCAACAATACTGAAACACTTTTATGTAAGCAAGAATTGCAGAAATAACTTACAGAGGGGACTTTTTGAAGACCAGAGTGATTTTAACTTTCCCTATGGAATCTGCATATTGTAGGTTCGCACGGAATGCTAACTAGTTTTTTAATTTTACCTTTAGATAATCTAGTATTTTAGCATTTCCCTTTAAAATATTTTTAATGAATATCCTGAATAAATATTCATAAGTTATTATATTGAGAAAAAAATTACATACTTCCTTGATAAAAAACATTTAGATAAAACCTGTAGAAACTATTTTCAGCAGAGAATATGCATTTTAAATTACTGATCAAGTACAGGACGGAGTATTTATAAGTGCCACAAGCAATGGACAGTATGCTGTTCTGAAGAAAGAAAATTGTGAAATCGCTAGAATTGGAATGATCTCTCCCACTCTGTATGCCACTCACAAAACAAGTCTGAAGAACCCAGTAAAAAAACCCTTGCACATTAGGCAAGATGAAAAGGTCATTCTGAAATGCTCATTGGCTAAAAAACGTAAAACAAAAGGATGCAAAAGACGGTTTAAAAAATATCAGGCTTAAAAGTACTTAGAGAAAAGCATCAGTGGGGCATACAAATGTCACATAAAACATGGGTACTCAAACATACTGTAAATATGGACAGTATATATTATCAAGGTACTTTTTTGGCAGAGTATTTCAAGGTACTTTCTTACCTTAGTGTTTGTAAAAATTTTCCCAAATGTCCTACAAAGTCTCCAGAAAAATCTAGAGAACTCATGGACACATGCAGTTGATGCTACATTGATCTTGCCAACTATTTCTATAAGCTGTGGTAGCCTAAAAATCAGGAAGAAAAGAATATTAGACACCACTTTGATATTTTGCTTCTCTCCAGTTATATTTGTATAGACTTACTGTTTATGCTAATAAATACACATATTAAGTGCTACTGGTTCTAATAAAATTATCTACACGTTCTGTACAATTCCTAACCATTGAAGAAAGCAAGGGTTTAAATGTCAGAAAAGTGCATTCTGTTAGTTGCTGAATCTTCTGACTAAAATCAAAGATAATCCAGAATGCAATAAAAAAAATCTATCCTTTTCTCTTTAAAAATTAATAACTCTTAAACACAATCATACTTGAAACCTTTATGTTTTGTACCGCTAAACAAAACCATGCTGAAGAACTATAAATTTTGACCGTTTTTAGGAATTGTAAGGTGGAAATGAACTCACAGTTGATTTACTACCCATAGCAGAGTCTCCCAGCCAGTGGTACCCTCGTGTTCTAGCTGGTAGTCGTAAAGTTGCAACAGCACCGCCAATTGTTCGCGGCTTCCAATGATGATGGCCACATCCTGAAGAGGTGATGCAGGTCGGGGAAATCTAGTGACTGTAACAGCAGAGAACAAGCAACCATGAACAAAATAAGATGAAAATACCTTGGCGGTCATCTCAATAAAGATAGACAAGGAAGTCTGAAACTCTTTAGTAATGTCTGTTTATCAAGTTACGTTTTAAAAATCAGTGAGTTAAATATAACTCTAAAGAGATTACATAACCCTCACTTAAGAAAAGAAAACGCGAAGATTGCGGGTGATTCCAGAGACCACACTGCAGATTTATTGTAGAATGACTACAAGACAAGGTCTCTTGACTTCTTCTGCTAAGCTTTAATCATCAGACTGCTCCATCCTTTATACTTCAAGTAATTTTTGAGGAGATGGGGTAGTGTGTGGGCAGCATCAAGTATTTGAATCATCAGAAGAGAGGAATTTACAAAGAAAAAGCAAGACCTCCAAAAATTCTAAACCATTAAAATATATGGGGCAGAAGGTCTGCTCCACCAACGTTTCTTCTATTTCTCTCAATTTATGCCAAGTATACTTAAACTTATTCAACAATGAAGTGAGAAGTACGTAACCTTTCCTATTGTAGAATTCAAGAAAACAAACTTGCCATTCTAGCAGCGCTACTGGATTAGTGAAAAGTACGTGAGATTTTTTCTTCCACTTATGTGGAGGAAGCAACTCTCTGACTATGTTGAAGCCTGAAATTTTTGAATTCCTTATTTAAGCACTAGCAACTCAGGGAAAATGTACTCATCTTCAAATGACTCAGGTCAGCTGGCAGAGCTTTACTGTGGCATGTCTAACATTTTTATGTTAATACACATAACATACCACTTGCTCCTTTCCAAATTCCCTTTTAAATGTAAAGTTGTTACCTATTCTTTGAATCTTGACATATAGCACCATTAACAGCATGTAGCAGGTATTGCCAGTAAAATCTTTAAAAAATATTCACAATAGAAGAAAACATTCTATAGGCTGGGAGTGCTGATCTAAGTGTAACTTCACTAATAGGCCATTCAGTCTGCCAAGGTAATTACATAGACACATAAGAGACGGTGAAGCTCCTGAACTAGGCTGTATTTTTCCCTCTTGGTAAAATCTTTTATTTGTAAGAATTCACTGAATCTGATGACAGCTTTCTTGAACTATTATTGGCTATTTGTGGAAAACAGTTATTCGGAAACCTTTAAGAAGTCCAATTAAGGGTTGTTTTGCTTCCTCAAAAGTTTCTTTTGAAAAGTAGAGAGAAATACTCTGAGATGAAATAAAGAAAACTATTTTTGGCAATAATCAAGTGGCTCAAGCATAGGAAAGACTGGAAAAAGGAAACATTGCTTAAGGATTTGCTAAGGGAAACCCAAATGTAAAAAAACATACAGGGCAAATCAGAAGGCAAAACCTTATTTCCTTCCCTCCTTCCCCCCCAATTCACGTTTTGTATTAGAACAATGAAGTATTTTACTGCAAGATTGTCACAGAATTACATAAAATGACATCACTAGGCACAGAGAAGCTATTTTGCCTATAACCTACACTAAGGAACACTGCTAAGTAACTAAAGAAATTTTAGCAAAAAATCTTAAGAGATATAATTTAGTTCTCCTTTCTTCTACTGGCAATCATTTTGTACATATTCACGTCTTACAAATTTCTTCTGTATCAATAAACTGATGTTTGTAATTAGTTAAATAGCTGAGACGGGTTTTTTCTATCATTGACTTATTTCATAGCAATAGAGTAGGAGTGGGGGGATGAGGGAAGGAAGTAGAAAGACTTTTTCCCAAAAAGGGAAAAAACAGAACAAAAAAAGTCATGACAAATCTTCCTATGTTGGAATCTAGCTTTTAAAAGAACAATAATTCACTCCATCAACTCAGTCACATTAAAGGAAGTTCATAACACGACAGAGGTTCCCTGAACTTCTTCCTCTGTTCTTGCTACATCTGAAAATACAACAAAAATAGGTAGAGTAGAAAAAAGGTTTGGGGACAGGAACTTAGATTATTTTATAGATAGCATGTTATTAAAAAAAAACACATTAAAGTTTATGCATAAATTCTGCAGCTTATGTTTTTTACTAACCCTAAGTATTTGAGAATTCCATGTAAATGTGGACTACGCACTATTTCTGACATTTCTTCTTTGCATTTACCACTGATTTGAGATTTGTCACTGAATTATACTTACGTTTCCCAAAATTCCACTTATCAGAAATTAATCATTTACCTTCTATCTGTGGTACTTCTCCCTGAAGTTTAGCCTTGCTTGCGAAAGGTGCATTCTGTAGCACCAATGCAAACAATGAAGGAATCAGTGACTGCAAAGCAGACAGATACATGTGGAGCTTATGTTCATCCAAGCCATGTTCTCCTTCCTGAAACAGACAGGACATTTAAAGTTTTCAGGTTGAATGCACTTGTGATGAACTTCTACATAGAAATGCTAATTATATAGTAATATATTCTGACCACAAGTGTACTTTGTGTCACCATCCAAACACCCTTCTCGCCCTTAGGGTACTTCTCAAAAGAATTAAGCTACATAGCCTTTGGCATTTAGTGGTTCACATCATTGAACATACCAATATTCTGAAAGAACGTTTTTCAGCACATTTTGAAAAATAGGACTCTTTCGTCTTGAGGACCAGTGCATCTAAAAATTGAATAAACTAGTTACCTGTACCCTTAAAATAGGCAGCTTGGTTAAGAATGTTAAATTGTATGAAATATCCTATTTTCCAGAACTCTCCAGGTATCTACCCCAGCCAACTGTGCAGACAAACAGACTCAAAACTGCAAACCACGTAATTAAACCATTCAATCATCCTTTTTCTGGTGTGCAATAAATACTGCACTTTATTAAAAGCTACACTGTGTGACTCTTAAAAACAATGTAAATACAGGACAAATGTATTCAGAAAAACACACGCCATCTGGTCACAGACTCAAGTAAGCTTTTTCTGAAATGCACACTGATTATTGGGCTATAAAACAAAATGTTAAAGAAGCATCTGTTTTGTTTGTTCTTTTTTGTTTGTTTTCTTCCCATTTTGAAGCACAAATAAATGTTAAGAGTTACAAAAAAAAAAAAACTCCAGAAAATTGCTAACATAAGTAGCATTTACTTAAATTTTTTAAAAGTCAGTGTACATAACAAAGATAAAAAGAAAGCTCTCCAATGCAGAAACAGCTGAAAACATACCCTGAGCAGTTTTTCAATTTTATTAAGCAGTGTAGGTATAAGATGGAACTGTAAATTTCCCAGCTCTGTTGTCCAGGCAGCATATGCAGGTAAAAATACCTGATGTGTTGCACTAACTACGCGTTCTGAAGGGTCTCCTAAAGCCGAAAGCAGCAGTTCAAACCCCTGGCAAAAAAAAAAAAATATTAAGAATATAATGACTTTTCCTACAATTTATGCTGAAGATAGATACACAAAACATGCACAGACTAGAAAAAAATCACCTATTGTAAAACTTTTACACTAATAAAAAGTAAACCAAAGTAGTATATTGAGGCCTCTCAACATACATTCCCACTTCATCTGCAAAGGTAAACAACACGTAGTCCAACAACCTTGCTAGCATTTTTTTACCGTCAAGTTATCAGAATTAATACAAACACATTTGACCACTCCACCTTCAAAAACTCATGACAGGAAGAGAAATTCTTCGCTTTAAAGAACTTGAAGTATTATTAGCCAGCATTAATAACAACTACAAGTAGGCTTTGTTGCAGTAGATCAATCTTTGTTAGCAAATGATGATTTCAAATTGGCTAATAGTATCAGGTGGGCAATGAAGTGTTATATTCTTGAAAGTGATTTATGAATTATTAAAGAAGCTTCTGTATGAAGCTTACACTCAAGGTTCTAATGACACTTGTAAGTATATGCTTTCTTTTCAGTCTCAGTGATACAATAAAAATCAGCATTCATATCAAACATGAACATTTAAAAGTATCAAGAACTGTTTAATAAAAATATTGAAAATTATGTGTTTACTACTCCAGAGATAAATATAGAACACATTTCATAGACACAGAACCACACAGAACCCAACTCAAACTGTACCTGTTGATATTTGTCTGGATCGTCAATATACCCCATAATGATGCCAAGGCTTTTGATCACAGCTTCTCGTACCAGATCTGCCTTATCTTCCATTAGCATTTGTTGCAGCATGGAAAGTACTAATGAACTACGAATTTCCTTCTGTTTGTAAAGAAGAAAAATTCTTGTTAAATCCAGTGAAACAAGATATGTTGGTTCACATCAATTTCTATAAATAATTTGCCCTTCTATTAGTGCTCGCAAACAACAATCCCTTCCTCCAACTATGGATCCACTTTTGATTACTATGCATTCAGCTGCCAAGATAGCAGATGAATGAAAATAAAGTTTCAGTAGCCTCATTATAGAGCCTTTTGTCCTACTAAGCACAGAACTGGAGTCCTTTAACTCATATGGAAGCACGTACCAGAAATAACTGACAGCAAAATACTACTGTAGGCCTAGATTTGGAACAGTACTTAAAACAGAATCTTTAATCACTTCATTGCTAAATTGGAAAAGCAGGTTTTTAATTTTGATTATTTTCATCTTTGTCTGAAGCTTCAAATTCTAGTTGGCCACTGACCTAATTTTGCTGCCTCTTTTGAATAGCAGCATTCTTCATGTCAAACATTACAGTGTCCAAAGAACTCTGTTACTGGGTGTCATTTTTTCAGTGATTTACCTAATTGATCTTAACTACCTTTACTTCATGTTTTCTGAAACAAAGACAATTTTATCAGGCTACACTGGTTGTTAAGACATGTTATAGCTACACTGACCTCCTTTCACCTATAATAATAGATATCCTCTTTATTGAACCTCCTATGTGTGACAAAGTAGAAGATAACGTGACTGTCTACACGTAACATCCACCCTTGGCTATATTAGAGAAGGTAACATGTTTATGTCAAGCAACAGATTTTATCATTGGTTTCATGAAAAGTGTTAAGAGTCATTATTAATACTTACTGGAAGGTAAGGTGCTAGAGCTCCGCAAGACTCTGCTACCAGTAGCCGTCTCTCTGGGTATTTGTGGTTGATCTGGTGAAGAGAAACAGAATGGCTATTTGCTTTGCAGAAACCAGTATTCAAAATGTGGTTAGAATGAACTGCAACAGAGGGATATGTGTGCACCTCTTAGATAAACATTGGCTGTGCCTGTAGAAGTTGCATATGGGTATGAAACTGCCTCAAATTCTTGCACTGAGGCATAAAGGCAGGGCAGATATAGCCTTCTCTGTTGTCCTCTAAGTCAGAGCTCACTATAAGAGAAGAAGCTGGGAACTATGTATGTAAACGCCGCAAAAATAAGGGTAGAAAGCAGTGCATGGGTTGCTGGACTCACAGAAAATATTCTCCAAAGAACACGAGTAACTTGGGAGCTGGCAGATCCTGAAATATTTTGTCTTGTCCTCTAAGAACTACACAAGTGCCCTCTAGTGATCTGAGCCAACCATTGTAGCATAGCCGCCCGGGTCTTGCCAAGCAGTCAGGGTCAGAAGAGGACACAAATACTAAGCCTAAAAGTATTTGCATGGTTTTGAAGTTCTGTTCCCAAGTTCAGCATGAACATGTCACGTCTCTAAGATGCGACTGAACACAGTTCCTGTTCTCAAGAGCCTCTTACTCCTGTGCTGCCTACCTCCCCTTTCCAAAGGCCATTTGAAAATTCTGCCATAGAAATTTGGTATCAACACTTCTGAAAGAAGTTTGCATCCCAGTGGAATCAGCTTTTATGATCAGTAAGAGAACAGCACTAACGGCTGCGCAATGAAAAACAGTATGTTTCAATACACCTTGTGAATAAAAAATTTTAGGGCAAAACAATGGCAGGGAAAAGTGAATAGTTTCATCCTGTCAGGTAAAACAGGATATGCACCTGGTGCGACTATTTCTTTTTCTCTTGCTGTGCAGAGGAACAGCTATCTTAACATGGAAAAGACCAAGGTAGTGCTGCCATCTGAGTCTTGGCCTTTACTGGGCACACTTGTCTTCAGCAACCCCAGGTCCCTAAAAATCATGGGAAACTTTGGAGCCAGGAAGACTTACCCTTGGGAGAGAATGATCAGGTTAGGAAACATTTAAACAAATTGGACACATATGAGTCTAAGGACCTTGGTGGGATGCACCCCTGAATGCTGAGAGAGCTGGCTGCTGTCATGGCAAGACCATTCTTGACAAACACTGAATGGCTGTTGCAATGGGGGAGGTTCCTGAGCACCGGAAGAAACCAAATGTGACCACTATCTTCAAGAAGGACAAGACAGAAGATCCAGGGAACTACAGATCAGTCTGCCTTACCTCACTGTCTGGAAAAGCGTTGGAGCAATTAATCCCAGAAACCACAAGAACGTGACTGGGAATCATGTTCTTCAAGTCAACATGGATTTGGGTAGGAAAAACCACACCTGATCAGCCTGATAGCCTTCTAAGATAAGAAGACTGGCTCAGAGAACAAGGAGAAAGCAGGGGATATTGTTTATCTTGACTTCAGGAAGGTTTTTGATACTGCCCCCCATAACATCTTCACATACAAGCTGACAAAGTCTGGGCTTGACAAGTGCGCAGTGAGGCGGACAGAAAACCGGCTGAACTAATTGCAGGCTCAAACAGTTGTGACCAGAAGCACAAAGTCCAGTAGAGGGGGGTCAGTCCCCAGTGGAATGCCCCAAGGGGTGATTCCAAGGCCAATAATGAAGATGTGTAACTAAGTGTTGCACCCAGGCAGAAATAACTCCCATGCACAGGGCCAGGCTCAGGGCCAACAAGTTGGAAAGCTGCTCAGCAGAGAGTGACCTGGAGGGCCTGGTTGTGGATACCAAGCTGAGCCAGCAATACACCCTCATAGCCAAGAAAGCATAGGGTATTCTGGGCAGCAGTAGGATGACCATGATGTGTAGGTACGGAAAATGATGATTCTTCTCCTCTCCTCAGCACTGGTGATACCAAATCTGTGTACAGTTCTGTGTACAGTTCTGGGCTCCCCAGCCAGAGAGACATGGTCATATTTTAGCAAGTCCAGCAGAAAGATAAGACGATGATTAAGAGATAGGAGTATCAGATATATGGGGGGAGACTGAGAGAGCTGGGTTTGTTTGGTCTTGAGAAATGAAATCTCCGAAGATATATCATGCATATGAAGCAAACTTCACCATCAAGCATGAAAGAATTCCTTGAGTGTCTCTGATTTTTTTGTTTTGCATTCATACACCAACAGGGCACCTGTATTATTTTGCAAGCATGGAGATTTAGATTTCATAGATGACAAACACTATGGGCATGCATTAGACTGCTTTTAATACTTGAAACTAATGGTATCTTTGGCTTACGTGACAGCTTTCTAAACACAAAGTCCCTAGTGGTAATAGACATATACTCCACTTCCTGAACCTTTGCCTACTCAAGGGAAATTGCAAATACTCGTTTCATCTGGTTTAGGTGGAGTGGCAAGGCAATATAAATATTGCCCCTGTTACTTCAGAGACATACTGACATACTGGAAAGGAAAAAAGAAAAAGACCCAAGTTTCTCTAACGCTTGTTGTTCAGGGAAGATTATTATTCCATGAAAATGTAAACATAACTGTAAATTGATTATCATTTATTTTCCTTTGTCTTTAATTAGTAGTACTACATTTTTTGGAAGCCAGTTAATTGGTCACTAGCTGTTAGGGAACTTTGAGCATCCACAGAGCCTTGATCTAAACTCAGATGAGCAAGCCAGAAAATTCTACGTGTAGAGCTGTGAACAGCAGGTAGAAATATTGCAAAGACTAGCTTGAGATCCAGAGTATGCAGATAAAAATGCTGAATGTTCTGAAAGCCCAGTCCTTTGCATCTGTAAGTACATTTTGGTTGGAGCTCAACTACATTAGCCCCTTCATGATTAAGGGATTAGTGGCATCCACTGAGAAAAGATAGAAAATCATACTGTATGTGTACTTTTGAGGTCTTTCTACAAAATCAGTTTTGTGACAATGAGATTCAGCTAGTATTTTGCTGGAGAAAATGCTGACCTGGGCTCAGGACTGCAAACAAAGCCTGGCAAACTGCATTAAATAAATGCATGATGTCATATGGCTTGGCAGCCTGATATGCTGCACTGTCACAGTTGGACTGGTTTGTCTTGTGCATCAGCAATTATCAGGAAACTGGAACGATGAAGATGGGCTCTTACTGAAGTGAGACTGGTTCCTTTAAACACTGTTTAACTTTCATGAGAAGGACTAAGAAAACAAAACAAGGTTTAAGTTTAATTGCTGTGGATCTTTCCTTTAATCAACAGATAAATTAGTCATACACATAAGCACAAATGCTACATCTAATATGTACTTGCGCTGTCAAAAAGCGTTAAGGCAATTAAAGATTGGACTTCATTGTGAAACAGAGATGGCTGAGTTATGCATGTGGAGAAACAGGAGACAATTATCAGACCAGAAAGACGGGGCCATCAAAACAAGCATTACAACTCTTGTCATAGCTTAATTATTTACTGTCTTTTAGGTGATGAAATCCCTTTATTTTTTCTACCCTAAAGAAGGAAACATTTTCACCCGAACTCATCTTGTTCTGTTTCTATGTCTCAGATGAAACAGAAAGAGCATTCAGTTTGGTTGTTCAGTTCTTTCTGTTAATTCAGACTATCTGTAGAAAAGGTCATTGTGATTCTAGAAGTCACACTGTAAGCTTCAGGCTGGTCTTGGAGGTGTAAGCCATCTATATTTCTGACTACATTAATCTTTAATTTTCTGTTGAAGAAGCGTGGATACTGCTCCAAGGTGCTCCAAAGACTTATTAATTACAATGTAAAAGTCAGCAAATTATATCTTTGAATGCAAATGGATTTCCAACTGTCTGGAAATGACTGTTTGAAATTTATAAACACACCTAGTTGGCAATAGGTTAGACAGCACTGCTGATGAATGTGTGCCTATCTGCATTTCTATATAACATGCAGGTACGTGATGTACAGATACCTAGAATCTCCAGATACACTTGATGAAACTTTCTGTTTCTGAATTCCTTTCCACGTTACATAAAAGTTTACATAATAATGACAAAGACCATCCAAATACATCTCTGAAAAATTCCTTGAACCGACATTTATTGAAGAAGAAAACTAAAACAACCTCCACGTCAACAAATAAAACCCAACATTTATGAAGTTGCAACTAATTTACTAGTGTAAAGCACAAAATAACCATTACCTGTTCCCAACACTGTGGTAAAAGCTCAGCTTCTACACGCGTTGGTCCAACATGTCGGGCAAACGCCACACAACCGGTCAGTATCATCTGTCTGAAAACATAAATTTAAAAAACTTAATCTGTTTGTAAAGAGAAGCTCTATAACATATGACATCCTAATTCTTTAAGTCAGGAAAAACATGTATGGTCAGGCAACAGGTAATTATCTACAGTCAAAATCTTACTCCATACACACTGACTGACACCGACTGAAAGGCTAAATCTTAAACTGAAAGCCATTATATTGTTTTCTACTTAATATGCCTTTTCAAGAAACTAGTAGATCCAAAATGCAGTGAGCCAGAGCCTGAAAATCTCTGACTGGGGAACCCCTGAGCACTCATTTCCTGACGTCTGAGATTGGGAATCTCTGACTAAATCTCTGATACAAGTCTTAATTCTGAATACCATGATTCACCATGCAATAACAAGATCTAAGTTAATTAACACTACCTACTGCTTTTATTTAGAAGCATCTGTTGGTTTGAATGACCTTTGTTCAAAGTAATTTCATTCTTCCATGAAACGGTCTTGCAACATTCTAATATGCAAGTTACTGTCATCTCCCAAATACTGGACTTTACTCTTGTCAGAAATCTTCAAAAGTCCATTATGGAAGGGACACGATCTATCAGTAGTATATATGATGACCTAATTTCTATTTATATTCTTGCTAAAAAAAAATGACAACAACAAAACAAACAATTTAGGAGATTTAAAAATACTTATTCCTAAATAATTATTATTTACTATTAGGATCCAAAAAAACTTAAAGTAAAAATGTGCTTTTGACCAATCCATGCAAGCAGCTGGGTGAGTAACTTCAGGAACTATGTGAGGTCATAAATCCCTCATTATTTTTTCCATTATCTTACCTACATTTAAGACATTTGAAGAACCACCTTCCTCACAAACAGCTATACACAAAATGAGGTTCTACTGTAGATGTAGAAGTAAAATTTAACTTAAAAGTGGATATATAGGGAATGATTGAAGATAGATCATCCTGTTGCAAAATACATAGTAGGGAAGTTTGGAGGGAGGGGCGGATGTTTGTTTTTAAGTCCATTGAGGCAAAAATGAGATTAAACTATTGGCATTTGCAAAAGTGTACTCAGCTGTCATTTATGATATTTTAACTTTTATTTGATGAGAGTTTATTTTGCTAGGAATTTTGAGTTTTAGTTATTTCTTCTGTTAACAGGACTGGAATGAAACCGACTTTGCATATAGTTTACCAATTTGATCTAGTTTTAGTGTTTACATCAACACTTAGATAACCAGTTTCAAATGATAACACACAAACTTGAGACACTCATTTTATCACCTTTACAGTCAGATTAGAATACAACTGAATTTGTTCATTAATACTTTGCAGAAGGCAAGACAGAATTAATCTGATACCATTTCAGTGTCATTTCTGAACTCCTGAATATTTACTGCAGCTAACAGTATGCCCTTAAGGTTGAAAGGCAGAGATTCTGCTGATTATTTCTTGACCAGTAATACAACATACTCCTCCATCAAAAAGAGACGTGTTAACTTTCAGAATATTTTCAAGGAGAAATAGTCTACCTAAAAGATTTTTTCCCAGCATGCTATAGGCCAAACAATACAAGGTTTTTTTTTAAAAAATATTTTTTTAGTTTCTCTACCACGTACAGTGAACTAGACCTTTGATCAAGGTAAAAGGTTTGGGGGAAAAACAAAAACATAACGATTAGATAAGACTCGAGAAATCAAAAGCTGATATTGTGATAGCAATATGGAGACAAAAGACTGTGGCAATTCCAAGTTCTACAACAAACAAGAGAAATTCAAATACCTGTCTGGTTCTTGACCTACACCTAATCACAGAATTGGGCAACAGAGCATACTTTCATAATATGTTAATAGCAAATGGCAGGATACAGTAGTCATGTGAAATCTACTGCATCAGAAAAAGGGAAAGACAAACTGTATTTTATTTTTAACTAAACCTCAAAAAACCTTAATGAAATCTCAAAATTAAGTCAGACTTCCCTTTTGCCTTGGCGATAAAGTTGGGAAATTTCAGATATTGCAAAACTATTCAAAAATAATCTTTGACATATTTTACTATAACCATCCTTCAAGTATGTGACAACAGCTGGTATTTCAGGGAAAGGAAAGGTTGAAAGGAACCCAATGACAAGTTATTGAAACCAAATACGTTAACACTGAACTATTCCAAAAGTCGCCATCTAGACTAGATATGGGGCAAAATGTATTTCCAGTTATTGTCAGGATGCTCTCTTTTGTTAACAAGATGTTGAGAAGGCTTTCCACAAACAGCTCTCTTCAGCTTATGTGCTTACAATCCCCTAGACAGGAACATAAAGCCAATCAGTACTACTCAGCTTCATCAGTACAAAAAACAAAGTGGAATCAAGAATCAGACTCAAGGAACGTGGCAAGAGTTAGAGCAGAACACATAGCTTAACACTTCTTAGCTCTTCCTAGATGTTTTAGAAAGTGGCTGCATGCACTGGTTAGCAATTTAGTCTTACAATACACAATTCAGAGTCTTTTGTTACACCTGAAGTTTACATTAAAAACTTGCTTACAAGAGTTTTCCATCATATGTCAACAAGTTACATGAATTCTGCACAAAGTGGCATCATATGACCCAAGAAAACTCATACTAGTCCCACTAAGTGTAATGTATTTTAATTTCTCTTCAGTAAGAGAGCTGTTTCTACATATATTATGCTTGGAGATCTTCTCAAGAGTTTACATTTCAATCTATGTTTTAACCTTGTCCTAAAAGACCCCAACAATAAACTACTTTCTTCATGGCTCCCTGGCTTCCAAAAATGACATAATTGTCCAAAAAGCATTTTAAGTAAAGCTAACACGTATTTGCTTGCAGAAGAGAATTTGATACACATTTGGAAAAGCCAAATAGTGAATTAATGAGCAGAGCCTTGAGGATAAAAGTGGACTTGTTAAATATGACAAATGTACAAGACTACGGTGATATGCTACATCTACAAGCACCAAAATGCCTTTCACAGGGGAAAGGACAACACGGGCTTTCTGACTAACTGTTAGCATACTTTACAAGGCCAAATATTTATAGTAAGCAGCAGGTTTATTTTAATGGGTTGTTCAGTATAAATGCGATGCCATATTTCGGTCTCCTACATTTAACAAACTAAAAAAGTCAACTTATCATCTGCTACTTTAATGTAAAATGTAGGCCTGTACAGCATGGCAGTAGGTGACTGAGTAACGTAAGAACTAATTAACATGATTGTCCTGGTGATTAAACCTGAATGTCTTTGCTCACTTGATAGCACGCAAGACTGCTAAAACATTATTCAAACTTACTTAGATAAAAAGCAAGCATTAATAGTATCCTTCCATAAATATATGATATAAAAAAATACTGACTGAAACAAGCTCTGAATAAGTATTTCCCAATTTTTATTCAGAATCTCTTTTCTTTTATGGAGATTATTCTTCAGTAAGGTGCTGTGGCAACATTAAAATTGATTACAACTCACATGTGTGTAAATAAGTCATGCATACATGGCATGTACCCCTCTGCCCTCCAGGGAATATAGCAGAATACTCTTCCCAAATTTATGATGAAACCAAGTTATCATTTTTAGATATAAATTTGTATTTCACAACAAAGAATGAACAACTTTAAGGAAAAAGCAAGTTGGATTTTCTTCCTTCTTAGCTGCTGGAAATGACATACCCAACAACAGCTAAACAAGTGTATGAAAAATCAACTTGACAGGCCACCGGCCTTGTGACAAATCAACTACAAGGGACTAGAATTGAGATGCAGCTTCCTGCCCCCATCAATCACAAAACAGTTTTAGCTTCACAATCTGCATGGGACATTGAAAACATTTTAGAGAACTGTAGATTTTTCAGAAGCAATTTTCTGATGTACCTGAAGTAGAACAAGGACTGCTTCTTTATGTCATTTCAACCTGCATGGTGCCACTGTACTACAAGTTAACTTATTTATTCATACTTTTTGTGTCTGTTTGTTTTAGTCTCCAAGCCATCTCTTTCAATTACACATCATCACTATGTTTTAACATGGGAACAATTTAAAAAGACACCAGAACACTTGGGTTTCAGAGATTCTTCAAAAGAAACGTGTTTGACTTAATTCATTAAAGCCTATTCTGAAGACAGAATAGAGAAGCAACAGATACAGATGCTTTATAACAACTCTGAATAAAATAATGGAAGAACAACAGATCACCAAATATGAAAAACTTTCCATAATTAAAGAAAACATACCAGCTAGGATACAGCCTTTCAACCTTAAGGATAATCTAACCCAGACTGGTACAAAGTCAGACATTCTGACTACTAAGAAAGAACTACATTTATAAAGCAAAATAAAAACAATATTTTGTTTCAAAGGCTTAACTAAAATAAAACAAAGCTCTTAATACTTGTCAAAACTAAATAATTTGCTTCAGTCTTCTGAATTTTTATTACTATCATAGTAGTGAACCACAAACAAAAACAGTACTACTTTCCTCCAACTGTTTTCCCATGCTAAACAAACACTATTTAGCTTACAAACATATGGGTAACTAGAACACGCTAAGACAGGAGTTTAAAAAAGCTGCTTTGATCCCTCTATCTACCACTACTAAGAAGCAGGATCCTAAACTAAGAAGTAGGATCCTAAAGTTTATTTTTACAGAAAATTCCAGTTCATCCTTAAGGAAGAGAGGAACTGAAATGTTACACTGCAGCTAACCAAGCACATTCTTGCATTTCAGTAACTAGAAAGTACAGGTTATAGAAATGGAAAGCCCCAAAGTCCACACAAATTTGTCAACATTGTACCAACAAAATATCAGCTTCAGTGAAACTTGGTTAAAATCATCCAGTAATATCCAATTTCTATTAGTTCTGCTTCTCTGACAAAGAAAAAATGTTCCTTCTTGTCCTGCAACACACAAACACAAACACACCTTTGCTCATCATCTGG
The DNA here is from genome assembly GCF_009769625.2 of Cygnus olor. Lineage (NCBI taxonomy): Eukaryota > Metazoa > Chordata > Aves > Anseriformes > Anatidae > Cygnus > Cygnus olor. The sequence continues at coordinate 80,158,708 of NC_049170.1, read as the reverse complement.
TCGTTTGATCAAATTGAACAGGATGTGTAGAAGCTGATCTCTCTCTTTGGGTTCAGGATGGAGGCAGGCCGTACACAGGATGAGTGGGATCAGTTCCTAAAAAGTTGCAGGTAGGGGAAAACCAAACAAAGTAAAAATGCTTTTGGCAAATTTTCATTAATGGAAAAAGAAACTAAGAAGATAAATCTAGTCATGTAACATCAAAAAAGTTACAGATGTTTCAGTCTTGACCTCTTATAAAAGTGACCTGAAAAAAGTGAGGGCTGATGAAAGTTAGAATTATTTTCCTGCTAGGAAAGATTAGGGGACAACCAGCACAGAAAATAAAAAACTCTACACAAATTACAATTAACATATGCAGGTCACTTGTAACCAGAGTTACAGGACATATATGGTCTATATTTTTTCCACTACCTACTGAATTAAGAAAGTTCCACAGACATCTATGGAACAATCTGTGGAGTTAGAGATAAAATGTCCAATGAAGCACGCACAAAATTTTCATGCACAAATTTGAATGAGCATCATGGAACATACACTGGTAAAGGTGACTGCAGACAAATACCTTCTATTTTGTGTTGATTGAGAATGACATGGTTTATTAAAAGATTTTTTTCAATAAATAGGCAATATCTAAGTCTGAATTTTATCTTTAGAGCAATTCAATTTCCTTAATGAACAAACTACCAAGAAAATACCATATGAAACATTAACTAAGAGAAAATACAAGACTGTTCACAGCAGCAAAGATTTTCTTATCTATATGCCTTAAAACCTTAATGGTATTCATTCCCAGAAGAAACAAATGTTTGTAAAACATGGACTGGAAGTCCTTTTCCTTGACCCTGATAATAGGAGCCTTTACTCCAACCCAATTTGGAAACCACACAATTTCCAGTTGATTTTAATAATATATGGACAGAAATATCACAATGGGAGTTTGGGGGAGAAAAGCAACACAAACCAAGGTGTCTGCAGAGAAAACACAGGCTAGTAGCCAGAAGACTGCCTCTCCCACCTTGCCCACACTTGGGAGCCAATTTCAACAGAAAAGCTCTTTGAAAATTAATAAGCAGTGACAACCAAGCAGATGACACTGGCAAAACACTTTTCAAATTACCAGGAAAGATTGTACAAAGCCTAGAAAAAACTGTAGTTTTCTCTAACATCGTTGCAGAGAGGTGCCAAATTCTGCTTGCAGACATTCAAAGTGACCTATTCTTGATGTTCTTGAGAAGTAAGCTCAACTTTGATTATCCTGAATAGCCAGAGCTATGTTTATTATAAGCAAAGAACAATGCTCTGTGTTAGAGCATCGCCTAAGCTAGTCTCCTCCTGATAGTTCTTGTTTTCATTAAAAAAAAAAATCTACTCAACATGCTTTTCTCCCCCCTGAAGATGGCCAAGACAGGTCCTAGAATGTATTTCAATGTTCTGCGAGTCACTTTAGCAATATTTAACCCATCAAAAGGTATGGATTAGGAAAATTACGAGACAGATGAGTGCATACAGAAATATCTCACCAACCACTTCAAAAATCTGGAAGTACAGAAGGAGAAATGAAAACTAGATTTGAGCAATTGGACACTTTTTTTTCTCAACATTTTAATATGAACCAATTTTTGATTTTGCTTTTCTATGATTTTAGCACAATGTAAAAAAATGTGAAACCTTTCTAAAGAGAAATTTTACAAATGTTATTGCACGAAGAGCTAAACTTTCTTCATTTGAAACCTCCCTTCCCTCTAGAATTTGCACGTTGTATGTTATTCTTTGTATCTTTAATGTTCAGTTTTTGCTCCTATTTGAAGTTCTGAGAAGGGAGGGGACTTAACCTATTTATTTTTTTGTTTTGTACTTCACAGAAGCATTTTCTCTACTGTAAACACTGTTTTAACTCAAAAAGATTCTAAAAAAATTACAATAAAAATGCCGCTCTAAATACCAATACTTATACATTAAGGTAAGATCTTTCAAAAAATAAATCCAATTGAATTTTGCATATACAAAACATAATTACTAACTTCACCATAATGATTATAGCTCATGGAAAAACCTTTTTACCAAAAAATAACTACATTACTATGCTGAGACATAACTTTCTGAAGGCTACTCTAAGTTCAAATCATCCTAATAGTCTTGCAAATATTCCTAAGGATTCTTATAAAGATTATTACCATATATATATCTCCCGTGAAATGGGACACACATAGTTTTAAGGAGGTTTTGTTTCATCTGTTGAAATCATTACACTGACTCCACTTTCCTACTATGTTTGAGTACCTACTCAAAAATCTCAATTGCTCACTCAGAACTACTAGATTTCAAAAGAGTGTCGTGAGGATTTTTTTTTAAAGCTTCCTTTCAAATTAAAGTAAGTTAGTAAAGTTGTTTTTTTCCATCTGAGTCTGTATGAAAGGAAAACACCTCTCAATATTCACCTAGACAACTGTTGATGAATTACCTAATACCACTGATACGGGGCAGATACAAGGCTAATTCTTTACCTTGCAGAAAGCTGGTTATTATAGCTGATGGAATTAGCTGTATTTTCTTGTCCATTGGTCATTCTTTCATGCATACTATGGGAGAAGAGAGCGTTCTCTGCATCGCTGCATCAGTGCTGCTACAGTTCCTTCTATTAAGGGGAGTGGAGAAAGAGTGAAAAGTCTTGAACAGTGTCGTGCGTGTTCCCTACAGACTTCATAGAAGGGAAGGTAAAACTGGAGATGAAAGGGTCTTTCTCTAAAGAAGAACAAAAACTGCTCTCATAGATGGACAGAACGGGTCAAGTGAGGTCTTCTGAAGATTTAAGAAGGGACAGATTCTTATCTGAATATTCAAGATGATTAAGAACGTAGCCGTACAACACCGACTTACAGGCAGGTTCAGGTTCATTCCTGTTTGCTGATAAAGGACATGCCTTAGATAAATCCCAGTTTTTTCATTCTCAAAAAAGCCAGCAGAGGAATGCTGTAGAAAACAGCACATTTTCCAGTAACACAGAACAGAATTGGCATTCGGCTAATCAAGGAGAGGACTTCCAGTGCTAATTGAAACATTCTGCCTTCCTTGGGAAGGAATACCACTTGTGCTGACACTTAGACGTTAAGAACTTAAAATTTAAATGAAACTTCACTTCTCTATTTAATTTTGGATCCTTCCTAAACATCCTGTACATGCCTCACAGTCGCCTTTCCCTTTTGCCTCTGACTTCAGAAAACTGTGATTAGTTTCTACTGCTGCCAGTAAATGATACCAGAAGGAGTGACTCACAGAGTTTTCTCATTAGAGGGCAAGCAGACTGCTATCATATTCTCAGCGCTTGTGATTTGATGAGTGAGTCCAGAAATAAATCACATTGTACTGAAGGTCTCACCTCTACTACTGAAAAGGTAAGTTTCTTTCTGGGGCAGTTTGTATTTGTGAGATGTTCAATTGTAGAAGGGAGAGGAAAAAAAAGTTAATTTGTTTTTACTGTGAAATGAGCCACACACAGGTAAACCATGGACAAGACCACAAAGTTGACCTAGCACACTGCACAGAAGAACTGAAACCACCCAGCTTTTTGTTTTGCTTCTGGGTAACTCTCCTTTTAGGTCTCCCCAAAGAAAAAAAAATCACATTTTTTCTACAGCATGAAATATACCATAGCACCTTTGCACGACTTCTCCCTAACTTATAACATATTCTGCGATCTTTGAACAGGATTCACTATTTGAGCTGACTGAAGTTCTCAATAACAACAACATTTACATAGGCATATGAAGCAGCTCTTCATTATGGTCAAAAGCAGATGGCTTTTTAACAGGAACTGGTATTACCTCAACTAGAGGCAAAACAGTTCCTCCCACATGTTTTTTTTATATATATATATATTATATACATATTATAGCAAACATTTGTCTATTTTGCTGACAACTTTCGTATAAGGTAGCATGTTATTTTCCTATCAGTGTTGTTGCCCATGTTACAAGATTTTTGTTTAATGTTCTGACAAGTCTTGTACAACTGAGTTTCTCTCACTATTCATGTCTTGGTCAGTGTTCATCGGTAAAATAATCATCTCAAAGAACAAATGAAATTAGTGTTAAGTGCCAAGATTGGTTACTTTAATAGCTCGGCATAGTCATCTTCTTTATTATTTAAAATATTAAAATTAACAACATGGCAAAGAGTTGTAAACATAATAAATCAGGATGACATTATGATAAATTGCATGAATGTATTCCTTTTATTCTTCTCTGCTAGTCAATGTTTAAGTTGTGATCGAATATTATATTATTATTATAACATTTTATATTATATGATGTTAGATTATTATATTACATAATATTACAATATTATGTAATCTTTTTTCTGTAATGTAAAGCCTCTGAATATTAGTAAAGCTAACAAAATCTTGATCAAAGCAACTGATACAGCTGCAGGTGCTAGTTAAGTTACAGGTACAGAATCTCTTGTGCAAGGATGTATTTGAAGTTCAGAATTTAGACATCTTTTAGTTTTAAAATGAAAAAAAATATTCAATTGTAGTGTTAATACATGACACAAACTGTAAGAGCCTACATCAGCCTAAATTGTACTAAGTAGCAGAAAAAAAATTAATTGGTCATTTAAATGTTTTTCTTCTCCCCTATTATATTCCTTTATTTCTCCCCTAAAAGAGGAGCAGTCTTTTAGAATACACTGATGGATGACTGCTTTCATGCCTGGGAATGGGGGGGGGGGGGGGGGGGGGGGGAAGGAGGGGAGCTTTTTGTTTTTTTTACTTTTTGAACAAAGCCTGCATTTTATGACTTGTAAAGGATAAGACTGAGATGAAAATCTGAGGTCACATATGCAGTACAACTGTACTGAGACAGATAGCTGTAAAACTAACCACAGACTAAGTGCCTCAGTAATGTCTACATGTAGTTAACACATGCTAATGCAAACAACTTCACATCTACAGCATTACTCTCTTCTAGCCAAGAATGGCACTCAGAGCTTGCAGATTCCGCATTATCTTTCCTTCAACTATGAAGAAATAACAGCAGAACTTGGTTCTTAGCATGTTCAACTCTATATAAATAGAAGTTTCCCAACACAAAAATTTAGTAGAGGACATTCAATAAGCTATTGCTATTATGATTTTGCTAAGTTTGCATTACACTAATGAAAGCTAACAAGATAAACTAATCCTGGAATAACAGGGAATTGAAAGGTACCAACAGTTGCGGAAGTGTTTCTTGATTAAGATCAAGTGTAACAAGATCCTGATACTAAGCCAAAAAGTTTACTCTGGCGCAAACTCTGCTCAAAGACTACAGATTGCAGAGTATGGAAGTTGAACATGTAAGCAAGGTTATTCCTGTTACCTGACACAGACATTGATTTTTACATTTATTAAGTCTGACAAATCAGTTTTGAACTGATTTATTATTGCAAAACAAAATTTAAGTGTCTCTTCTCTAACTAAAATTTAGCTAAAGGAATCTATTTATTGTATATCTCCCGGCAAATACAAGGTGGTTGATTATGTTTTTATTTTGTTTAAATAAATGTACTTCAATACATAAAATAAGTAATTTTGGAAATGTGTCTGTCATTCTGACACTAACTAGTTGTTCAGATGTCAACTATGATATTTAATGGACCACTTCTTAACATGTCAGGCAGCCTGCTACTAAGGGTGAGAAGCATTCATGAAATGGCCTCTAAATCTCCTGTGAAGGACAATACCTATTGAGACCGTCATTCTCCACAAACACAGTTTCTCCAGAATGAAAATACACAGCACAATAATTTCAGCTTAAGATTTTGCAACTAAATAGAACATGATGGATACTTAAGGAACTAAGATGGGGGGACACACTAGAGATTCATTACAAAATTATGTTTAATTCTCATGCTTTACACACTAACAGAGAAAGATCTTAAATACCACCATTATATATTTTCAGAGCAGACTAGTAATCATTTTTTAAGTATCTTGCTCAAATTGGTGGTCTTTTGATACATTTTTACTTATCAATAAAATCCTGCTACAACTCCCTAACAATACAACTGTTAAGACAAGACCCAAAGCTGTACCTTGTTGAAGAGAGCCTAATTCCTAGTTTGGGTTTCTGTAATACTGATATTTCAAAATACTAACAGACGGTCTACCCAAGTTTTCCTTCAAATTCCATGACTACACCTGAAAGAACATTACAATAGCTACAGTAGTGGGTGGTAACTGAGAAAAGATATTTTTAAAGAAAATTTCAATTCTTGGGACATTAAGCATCCCATGTGATCCAGTTACAAAATTCTGAATTGTGAGATCTTCAATCAAATTGAAACACGTGATTCATTTAAGATGAAAATATATGTAATCAAATCTAGCTTCAATTGTAAAACAAAATAAGTAGGGAATAGCCTGAAAGTCACAGAACTATTAAATGCATTACACAGATTATGCTACAAGCTGTGAAAATAAGCCAAAATACCATATACTGCCAAGCAGAGGGAAGGAGAGGAGTAATTATGAAACCAGAAATTAAGCACTGGTCCTGGAACATTCACAGAACTATTTTGAAAGATTATTAACATAATCTTTTCCATTGAAAAATAACAACAACAAAAAAACACTCACTATAAAAGGGTTGGGGGAGGGGGTTACAAATTTTGACACTTTTAATTGGTACATCTCAAATTCAACATATTAACAGCTAATAATTATTTGTTACTAAATTTTAGATTATAGGATCAGTGCAAATTTCTTAAGGAGTTTTCAAAGCCTTAAAATAGATTTATGCAATATGCACTAAATCTACCATACTGTAGGTCCCCTTGGCAAGAACTGAAACTTACTCAAACTATACTATTTTAAATCTCTTCTTTTGGTGTTACGTATAGGACTGTTGAATTTTTGCCTTTTTTTTTTTTTACATGCTTTTGGTAACATGTAATATTTACAGTATAGCAAAAAACAAATTTTTTCCCATCTTCAATCACCATCTTCCTTTTCTATATTATACAGTGTGCATGATTATGCAAAACACCAACTTCATTTACAATCAAAATAAACATTGCATTCACTACAGGTTTAAGGAAAATGTATAAGCAAAATTGGTAATTTTCTTATGAAGAGGTGCCTTTGATGAACATTGTCTTGGATGTTACATGGAGCTTCCAAAAAAGACAATAAAATCTTTTTGAAGTATATAGTGCTGTAAAAGAAACTAAACATTAACCTTTGAAATTGATAGACTAAATAAACCAAATGCAGCGTCTGAACTTTATATCCTCTGTTCTTTGTAACACATATCCAACACAGTCTTCTCTAACAAAAATATTTACGCTACCACAAACAAATGGACCTACAGTAACATTTAGTAGTCTTGCTGAAAGCTAATGGGTGCCTTAAGCAAAGGAGGAAATATTAGGATACCATGCAGGTTTACTGAACTCACCTGACAGAGGTGTAAAACCATTTTCTAGGAGCAGAGATGCATGCACAAAAGTAAGAATATGATTGCAAGTAACAGACTTTCATGACAACATCTTCAAAACGAACAAGAAAGCATCCTGGCAAAAATAAAAAGCAAAATTTCAGGGTTCCTCACCTCTCGCTTTGCAAGCAGCACATTAGGAACAATATGAGGCAGGCAGCGTCCCAACATTAACATGACACTTTTTTCACTGTCTGCAATTCGAGATACCTAGAAAACCAAGTATATTAACTTACTTTTTTTTTAATTGAAGCACAGGAATAGAAAAACATCTTTTTAGAGGAATAGTAAGAATTGCTGCAGGCTGATCATTTAACCAAAAATATTTAATTCGCTCACATACTAACTCATTAGTTTCTGGTCTTGCAGTTGGTATGCCAACTTCAAAAGCATGAATCCACTTGTTGAGACTCAAAACTCTCCAGTAATTACATAGTTACAGCTAGGTATCATACTTAAGCTAAAATCCCCATTTCTTAAGTTTCATGCACTTATATTTATCTTTCTATTTACATTACGAAGTCCTGTAACAAAACAATTATTGCTAGTTTAACTACTGCTACCATGCAGAATAAAGGACACGCTAGTTTATGCCAACTGGAATTTACCTCTGATCCCAAACGGCTGTCTGCTGACATCCGACAGAAGGACAGTAGTGCTTGATGGAAAGCTGGTGACAATTTCCTGAAATACCATCAGAAAGGGAGGGGAAGAAAAAAATAACAGATCAGAAGGGTAACTGACCAAGTCCTTTGACTCTGGTTTAACCAGCTAGATAAAATGACATTCAGAAGCTTGTTTTCCATGAAGCACACAGCAGAGCTGTTTAAAATTATCTTTGATTTTTAGGATTTTTAGTTTGCAGCAAGGCAACAGTGGATGTACTAATTAACAAGTTACTTTTAGTTCCTAAAAAGGAAACATCTTTCAAACTGCTTCACAGACAAAAATAGGACAAAAGAAGAAAGAAAAGGAAGTTTTGGCAATACAAGAGGAAGCAGGCAATTTTGAAAAGCAAGGAAAAAATATCAAGGCAACAGCAGTTTTTGCTCAATGCTCTGATTCTGCACATTGGATAAAAATGTTTGAGTAGTCAGTCATTTACTAGCTTCAGGATTAAATCCATACTGCTAAATGGCCACTCTGAAATCTAAATGTTGGCCTTCAGACGGATAGTGAGAGCATCAAAACTAAACTTGAGTTGCTGCCTCCTCCCTGACGTGTGTCTGTAGAAGTACCACCTCATGGTCACACGCAGCACCAGCACACAGCCCAGCTACTCAAAGCCTCAAGCATATACATAAAACCCCGATAAGAGTCTCAGAACTACCTTGTCCAAGGACAATAATTTGGCAGAAGTGTTCTCAGAAAGCAATTATTGGACTGACCAGTACATAAAACAGGCTAGTGTCGGCAGCAGCAGCATCCAATTTTTCCCAGTAATGAAAACTCCCTCTACCTTACCTGAAGCCTGTATTTAGATGCTAATCAAACATTGCTTCATGCACTATGCTTAAAAAGAGCACTTGTCTTCCAGAACACGCACAGAAAATAACTGACCGTATATCACCATTTTCTGTTTGAATCCTCTAACTGTATCAAATGAGATTAAGGAAGAAGTCCTATTTCTTATGTGCAAAGTGGTTATCACCTTTTCAACTCTTAAAACTGCCATTTTGTGAGCCTAAGTGCACAAAAACCTACACGCATGTGATTGCACATTTATGGACATATATACATTTTTATTTACTGGATTGAAATATTACACTATAATAAATACATCAACCACTCTTTTCTAACAAAAACCAAAAACATCCCACACCAACATTAAGAAGCTATGTTCCTACTTAACATTGTTAAGATGAAAACAGAAGGATTTGGATAAATATACCGGGGTATTTCTCCTCTTCTGACTATTTACAAAATACGATACCTAAGAATTCACATTTATTACTTAAAATCAACTATTTTTTTTGACAATATATATTTTTTAAAAAATGTGTTGTCAGTTTTAATGAAGTCAGTTTAATTCAAACCAACTTGATTTAATGAAAGGATTTACTTTAAAAAATGAATACTAAAAGACCTAGATGGTAGTCAGTTGTAAAGCATCTTGGTTTGATAATCTGCTAGCCCTTAATATGCAAAAGCATTATTGAATGGTGCATTTACAAACTCTACTCAAAGCTTTACAGTTTATTTACACTGGAAGAATAGGAACAGGTGTTGCAAAGCAGTACTGCAATATTAACAGACTCCGAAAGCCCTAGCCAACCTTTGTCTTGGAGGTCTTTTGTCTGAGCGCTCCATAGAATGTCAAATCCTCATCTACCTGACACCTTAATTAAACACGTAAATAAGGGCAAAGTTCTATCCCCATTTTGGAGAGACTGAAAAGCTAAGTGTGACAACGTGCCAGTAAATTTCTCTGGGGATTAATTAACAGCAAGCTCTGGGCAACATGGATTCCATTACGCCTTCTGGCTACGTACACTCTAGAAAGCTTCTTGATGAAATCTAGTAAAATCCTTGAAGGCTTTTCCTCGCAGAAATGAAGACAAACCCAGGCCTCTTGCACACAAGGCAGTGGAAAGTCTTTTCAAGGACCAATAGATGCCAGTAATGAAGATGTTCAAATATAAGAAAGTATGATGCATACAAAAATCAAGCACCACTACTCTATTCCATATATAACTAGGAAAAAAGAGTCAATTTACTGAAAAAATTAGGACTGAATGTTACATACAGAAAACACCTTGTGTTTGGTTCAAATTGCCAAACACCTAAAATGAGTTGAATAAATATATGCAGTGAAGTCTATTTAAGCTACTGCTAGTGCTTTCTCCTGCAATCTGTTATACAAGGCACTTTTCCAAGGATCTCCATGTCCTCATTTTTGGGCATGCACACACATCTGTTCTCACTGCAGTTACACAAAGCAGGCTCACTTGCTCTTCTAGCCTTTCTTCCCATCTGAGCAAGATTTTTGCCAAGAATCCATTCTGTAGCTACTGCAGTAACAATCTTGCCTTTTAGAACCGCGGCTTAGCATTTATTGCAGCTTTTTAATACCCTTTGAATAAACTGTAGTGATTGTCTTCTACAAACAACTGCCCCCAGACTGAAGGAAATAAATACACAGCACTTGAACAATGCTTCTTTTCCCACAGATCTCAAAATACTTAAGAAAGCATTTAATTCTTAATAGAACATTACTGTATTACAAGCCAAGTTGGTAACCCAGGAAGACAATTCATAGATAAAAATCTATAAAACACTATCAAATATGGCTTCCTTTGACCCTTCAATGACATGTCAAACAGAACTTTCAGTACAAAAATAGCTAAACATTACACACACATTACCTATTTCTGCAGTGAACACTGTATGAGTGGACTTCTAAAGTTAACATTCTCAATGTGAATTCAAGGTTCTCTTCAACTACTTTTCAAATAAATCCACTTGCATATAGATTTTAAAACTTCAGTTTTAACTACTTTATTTTTATTTAACTACTTATTTAGTATTTAACTATTTTTCTAAAGATGTCGGATTCCTCTGGAGATACTCATAGTTCCTTCCTCACTCACTGATCTCCCCCTATTTTGATACCTATCCTCTACTATCCCTAAAACCATCAATCTACCATTCATGTTCTTAATTCCTCCTGGCACTCCCAATTGCTCTAAACAAAAAAACATGCAGAAAGTCACAGTTGAAAGTAGGCATACACATTTATAATTCATGTATGACACGTACAAATTTTGATTATTGAGGTTTACTTTCCCATTAAATGCTAGTAGGTTCAGCTAGAATAGATTAAATTAGTAGTAATACTCTAACCCACTGTATTCAGAAATCAGACATCTTTACTGCTGCTTTATTCTAAAGAGGATATATCACTAAAAACTGTCTCCATCAGCTAGGACTGAGTGAGAGAAGTTTGGTAAATCTAGGGTGAACAGGACTTAGAATTTGCAAGAAAAGTTAATTACTAGCAAGGGTAGCAACTCACTTTTTTTTGAGTGGGGTAGGGAGGAGAGCAGGAGGCAGCGGTAATTTTCAGCCTGTATTGATTTTCCATCTGCACAGAGTATTACAAACGTAGATTTCTGCTTGGTATTATTTTCAGATACATACCTTTAGCTGTATATACTCTTAGTATCTGGGTGGCCCACATTACTTCCAATAGCTACACAGTTGCTTATCTATTACTTACTGGACATCTTACTTTCTCTCTTCACTATAATGCTTAAGAAGATTGCATATATTGGAGAGATTTTGTTACGAACACCCAGACACAAACCCATTGCTTCCAAGTAAAAACATGAATACCCTATTTTCATTAAAAGAATTAAAGTTATGTAAAGAAGAACTGCCCAGAATTCAAAGCTCAAAAAGCAGAATGTCATTGGTAACCTTTATTGGTTATTAAAATAAATAATAATTTTTTAAAAAAGATATATGGTTGTTTTATATACTGTAAGAATAACAATAAGCACTTGCATCTACATACGAAAAGCAAAAATTTCCCCAACCAGTCTTCAAGTAGAACAGAAGAGATTTCATTACAAAATTAAATTTTAACGGAGAATGGAAATATCCTGTCTTCTCATTCATCATATTGATTTTAGCTTTTTCTGTTGTTGTTGTTGTTGCAACGAACAGGGCAACTTTTAGAAACAAGTAGGAGGTGAAAAGAAAGCCTTAATGTTGATGCTAAAAATTATCTTCCCTAAAACCCATCAGGAACAATATGTGAAAATACCAGCAGTACACCCTAAAGGTATATTAAGTCTTTCATTTGTATTCAGAACATGAAGTGATCTATGCCTGCTGCAGAATTTTACTGTTAGAAAAATATCTATCCACTTTACAAAAATTTTTAATTAAAGTATTTCAGTTAAAACTTATCACCAACCTATTAGGTTTATCAAAGTGGACTGCAGCTTTACTTGATGGAGCACAAGAGGACAGTTTCTCGGTTTCTTTACGGGGCACAGAATTTAGCGTATCATCTTTAGAAGTCCTTGAATCCACTTCAGCTGATAAAGAAAGGCTTTTTTCCTCAGTGTTTCCATGTTTATTGTCATTCTCAGAGCTCTTGATATCCAAGTACCGTCCATTGTCCTCTGAGACTGTGAGAGGCACTTGTTTTGAAGAAGGATGGGGAGCTACACCATAAACTGTTGACACAGCAAAGTTTTCATTCTTGAGGAAGTCTATTTCACTAAAAAATTAAAGCAAACAATGAAATATTTTTGTAACTTTCATGAGAAGGTTGTTGGAATCACGAGACAAGCAAGGAAATAAGGACAACATACTGAACAGCTCCCTCTTTATCTCCAGTATGTTCAAAACTTCCATTAACAGACATAATCTGCATCACACAAGGTCTTCAAATAAGCACCAGTTTACCAGAGTTCTTTAGTCAATAATTAGTAGTAAGAAAAATGTTGCATTCAGAATAAGTGAATCAATTATATAAATGAATAAAAAGAGCTAGCATTACATGCTTCTGGCTGAACTCTAAGCACTGAAACATTGTCAAGAGACAGAAATCCATCTGGGGTGCAAAACTTAAAATGCTCTAGCAGGGAATTAATACATACCATCCCACACGGCTTTCAAATGGTATCTGTGCAGATCAATAAAGCCACTGAAAAACTACATGCTTGCCCTTACGTTGTATTGATGCATCTCTTAAGAGAAATTATATTTTATTGCTTACAGAACCATATGTTTTGACCAAACATTTGAAGTCTTTTTGTTTTTGTTAAAGATACTGTCACTTCTACAGGTCTTGCACTGTAGAAAGAAAACCTATATTGAAATAAGTTATTAAAACAAACACCTTTAACAGTGTTTGCAAGCTGTACGCATTGCAGTACTGAGGAGCGAAATACAGCTGACTCAAGAGAAAACTTATACAAAACACATCAGAACTGATTCTGTTTTCAATTAGGTAAATAAAGAAGTTGCCTTGAAAGAACAAAGCTCATTACAGAATTAAATGATGTAGGTAATAAAATGCGACTACTCAGTTTGAAGCCTCCTTTTTTCCTTCAAATCAAATAGCACGTATTAAAAGGAAAGACTGCCCTGTTCCAAAGAACTCCTAGTAATCCCACTGTTATAAATTATGTTGTCATAACTGTTCTAGAAAAACACTGAGAAGTTATTTCAACATTTCTTTCCAGTCAAGCAGATTGATAAGTACATACCTCTCAAGTCTTTGGATTTGTTCCATCAAAGACCATTTCTCACTGTTTAACACACTAATTTGATCTTCTAATTTTTGCACTATTAAACATTGCTAAATACAAGACAGAAACAAGAGAGTTTAGTACAGTGAAGTAGCAATGCAAACAGCTGAAATATTTCTTCTGTACAATCTCTTACTTCTATTGATTGTGGCGTTGTTTCAAATACAGGGATGTTCCCAAGTATAGGAGTGGCAGCCTCCAATTCATCATCATCTACACCAACTGATACATCCACCACATCTCTCGCAGTAACATGATGGTTTCCAAAGTCACGATAGAGTTGTAACAGGTCAGGAGGTTTTGGAATGTTCAATCCTACATCATCCCACAGTTCAAAATCCTTCAAGGGAATAAGAGAAACCAAACTAAACCATACTTCCTCTTAGTATGTTTTTTCTTCCTCATTTAACTGTAGGTCTGTATTTGCTGTAGAACAGCAAAACAGTCGTGTCAAAGTTGCACTGTAGTAACAAGGAAATCTTGAAAGAGATAACAAGAAACAAAAGTAGAAAAACATCTCATTTCATGAAATAAAGCATTTCACACTAAAGACAGCTCTAGGTTGTGTACTCAACAGAGAATCTTCCAAAACACACAGCACACTTTTTATTTCTTTTGGATGCAAATACTTTTGAGAATCAGATACATTGCTGATCAAACTCCAGCACAAGCCAGTAAAGTTGGTAGAAGACTGACAGGGCTATCATTTTGTTCCCATCTCATTCACAAGTGCAGGTATAGTCTTCCAGAAGCAGCCAGTCAAATAGCTCTGAAGATGACTGACAGCGTGCACGTGCTCAGCGAAATCTAGACATAATGGTATTAACTGTACATGGGTGAAAACAATAGTAGGGCCTCCCATCTCAAACCACTACTACATGACTTTACCTTTTTCATTGACATGTAACCATCCTATTACTACAAGATTATTTCACATTCCTACGTATAAGCAGGTGTACACCTTTCCACAGGAGTTGTAACGCTTGCTTTCAGGGCATTAAATCTCAAATACATATACACAGTCAAGAGTTTTTTCCTACTCTTCAAAATTTTCACTATGTTTTGTCGTAGTCTAGTTATACACATGTATTTGAACAAATAATCCTTATTTTGTGAAAGAATGACGTTAATCTAGAAAAAACAATGTGTATGCTATACATTAACGTAGTATGTTTATGTTTACTCTTTACAATTGAGAACTTTGTTTTTGTTAGTAACCTTACAACATAAAACATTTCTAGCTGAGAAAATGCAAAAAGCAGGGAGAAGTTATTCATCTTATCTGGTTTTGGGGCTGTACCCTCACAAGTTTATGTATGAAGACCTATTAAACTCCACTTTTAAGTGGGTGATCCAGCAAGTATTTTTAATTATTTTCTTTAGAGATGAAGATTTGAATTGTAGGAAAAAAAAACTAGTGGATTAGTTAGAGAGAGAACTGGTTGAAATTCGCATAGAAAAATATTTAATTCTACTAGAAATATTCCAGTGTTGTGCTACATATATATTGAGTGTTGATGACATCACTTTCTTTACCCAGTAAGAGTTATTATGTAACTAGAACCTTCCCAAAAGAGATATAAAACTGATCATCTTAAGAAAAATGCATTAAAGCACAGCTATGTTATGAAATACCTAAGATAAGACCTTATTACAAAGAGCTCCTCCAAGACTGGATTCAGTGTCACAGTGTGATTAAATATACACATAAATATACACTCAGGAGATGACAAAGAATGAGTATAATTAATCATCCCACACAAATCAACTATTTAAGGCCACATGCTGGAGGACGGCGTTACAAAGCTCATGGAAGCCCTGCAGCGTGGGGCTGTCTTCCTGAGCCTGCAGGACAGCAGGGCCACGCTGCAGCTGCAAGGGAAGGCCAGGCACGCTACCCTTCATCTCTTCAAGTTTTCTGTTGCTGAGGTGAGAACCCAGCTCCAAGTGCTGATGTCTGGCTTGGTGACTTGCATCAAGAACCTAGAGGAATGTCTCGAAGATCTGTGTGTGGTTGTGCAACAGGGCAAGCGGAGAAAGGAGATCAGCCTCCGTCTGCTGCCGTGGTATCGTCTCTCTCCCACCAAAGGTTTCCCCAAGTGAGCTGGTTCAGAGAACCACGTGAGGTGGCAGTTAAGAAGCTATGTTTTCACTCTTTGTCCCACACTTCTCTTCATGAGCTCTAGCCAGATTGGCCAGGAGAGATGCAAATGTGTAGACTGGGCAGCAGAGGTGCTACTTTTCTTTTCCTGCTTGGGCTGGCCTGTTCCCAAAGCTGGCCAGGGCCTTCCCAGACCATCTTGGGCAGAAGAGATCCTGCATGGGACTAGAGAAAGCAGCACTGTGACAGTGTGCAGGAGCACAACTTTGCCCCCCCATGGATGACACCACACCTTCATCTCTGTGTGTGGAAGTTACCTTACGGAGGCAAGTTGCCTTTACTGTAAGGGTGACAGAGCACTGTAACAGGTTGCTGTGGAGTCTCCTTCTCTGGAGATATTCAAAACCCTACTGGATGTGATCCTGTACAACATGCTGTAGGTGACCCTGCTTGGCAGGAGGGTTGGACCAGAAAATCTCCAGAGGTCCCTTCCAGCCTCAGCCATTCTATGATTCTGTGACAAAGTCATGTTCAAGATTTTATGACATCCAGATCCTTGAGTTTAACTGGAAGGACGTCCATCAGAATACAGAGAAGTGTAGAAGTACATATAACTCATAGTATAATTAAACAGTTGTAACAAAAAGTTGAAACAAAATGTATGCTTAACTTTAGTTTCAAGAAATAAGTTATTAGTGTTACTACAGCTAACTGCTGGAAGCAGCTAGCTATTTGTTGCTCTAAGAACAGAGCAAAGCTATGCAATTAAGTATTGTTATCTTAAGAATGATTACAATATTATATATATTTATTATTAAAATAACGTATGTAAGTTTGATATTAAATATATACAAAAGCCAGCAATGTGCACTTGCAGCAAATAAGCCTAACATATTCTGGACTGTACTAGGCAAAGTGTTGCCAGGGGGTCAAAGGAGGTGATTCCCTCCATTCAGCACTAGTGAGGCCACACCTGAGGTGCCACACCTGAAGTGTGGTGTCCAGTTCTGGGTTCCCCAGTACAAAGGAGACATGCGCATACCGGAGAGACGGTAAGGGCCACAAACATGATGAAGGGATTGGAGTACCTCTCCTATGAGGAAAGGCTGACAGCTGGGACTGTTCAGCTTGGGCAAGAGAAAAGTCAGGGGGATCTCACCCATGTGTATAAATAACTGAAGGGAGGCTGCAAAGCAGATGGAGCCAGGCTCTTCTCAGTGGTGCCCAGTGACAGGACAAGAGGCAATGGGCACAAGTTGAAATGCAGGAGGTGCCATCTGAACAACAGGAAACACTATTTTACTGTGAGGGTGAATGAGTACTGGCACAGATTGACCAGAGAGGTTGTGGAGTCTCCATCCTTGGAAATCTTCAAAAGCCATCTAGACACGATCCTGGGCAATCCGCTCTACGCCAGCCACGCTTGAGCAGGGAGCTGGACCAGATTAATTCCAGAGGTCCCTTCCAACCTCAGCCACACTCTGATATTAAGTATTTGACTTTCTAGATATGTAAGCTGAATAGTGAAATACAAATTGAGATAGTTTTCATCATCTTGTTTTGGTTCCTTTACAGAAAGCAAGCATTCTAGTTTCCTTCCCAAAATTCTGAGGATATACTCCTCAAAATGCTGTGTTTTCAGGTGATGCTTTATTTATGAAAATGCTAACATACTTAACTCTTAGAATACTCATCTTAACATTACTTAAGTTCGCTACAAAATCCGAATACGGAAAGCGGACGTGTAAAAAAAAAAGCACATAAGACCTTACCTGATCATGGTTTTCATCTGAAAATGTTATTGACGTAAGCTTGTAACTATTCTTCAATAAAAATTCATTAACTAGGAAGTTTAGAGCTCTTTTCTCAAGAGGTCTGATTGGCTCCTAGAAAAAAAAGAAAACAATACACTACTTCTGTGGTTCACTTTCCTGCCATCTACTGAAGGCATGTCTGGATTAATGTCCATGCAAAGCCCAGTTATCACCAACCACCTACCTGAATTTCAGGACTTGATTTATAATTTTTTCGTTCCTGCAAAGGAACTTCATTTTCTGGGGAGGAAAAAAAGAAGTAACTAAATTTTACTCTTTCAGAGAGGATGAGCTCAGCTACTTCTACATTGTTCAAAGTAGAGACTTAAGAAAAGGTTTATGTACACCACCTGCAGCCTGAGTCAGGTTGGCTCGGAGGGCCTGTATGGTCTCCTTGGCTTTCCGTAGTTCAAATTCCAGGACTGGACAGGGATTTGGATTAAACACACACAGGCATCCAACCAAGGCAAGGGAAACAAAAAATAAAATATAAAAAGCAAGGATGGGTGTGAAAAAAAATATACAGTTCGTATTAAACAGAAAGCATGCAATCTTTATGGAACTTATGAACACATGCAGCAGAGTTGGTCTGAAAGCAAACTGGTGAACATTTTCCATAGTTCCATTGGCCTTAAGTTAGCTATATCAAAATTTCAAGCTGTCTGACAAGGACTCGCTGTAGGGTGTTTTGTTTTCGTTTTCAATTTTGTATATTAATTGGATTTTTTTTTTAATTTCTCCCCCAGTTACAGTCGGTTGATACTGTCAAGCATTTTGATTTCTAGGCGGTGGGGGACTACACGGGTGATCAGAGGACAGATCTAAAAAAAGCAAATACATGCTGGTGGCAGTGTTAGCTGTTTCCATGTAGCAATGCTGAAACCTTAATATAAATGTACTGTCCCACTGAGTACATTTTTTTTTTTGAAAATGAACTTATATACTGAAATTTTACTACCTCAAATGGCAGAATTTGAAACATAGTTCATATTCTTACTAAAAACACATCTCTTTTTAAAACCTTTTTGTTTTACTATACATTTTCAGGAGTCACAGAATAATTTCTGTTAATTAAATGTATTGAAAGGAATTCAAAATCTAAAGAGATGCACAAGACAAAAAAGCAAAATATGCAGTTCTCTCAATATTTACAGAGAAGCTTGCAACAAAAGAAGTCTTTGATACATTATTCTTAGAAGTTTCTGGTGAGTCTTGATCATGCAACACTTTCAATCATCTAGGGTTATTTTACAGACTCCAAAATACAAAATTCTAGCTGCCACTTCCACCTGCCCTCACTTTCATTACTGTTATGAATTTCTCACATTCCATTATTTCCTCTAAAAAGGGCCAGGAGTGCTTTGTTTGCACTGGAATCTCATGTGTTTTAATTTTAAACCACATCTATGCTGCGGTGTCCAATTATAAAGCCTTGTACTTTTGCAAGAAACATAGTATGTGCCTTTTTAATAGCCAGTTAGAGCACCTGAAGGAGCCTATTTAGGGAATTGCTAGATAATTTCCGTGCTTTCCATTAATTCCCAGATTACTTTAATTACACTTAAATAAACAGTTATGATAAATAATGAGTCTTGTAATTAAATATACAAGATAAGCACAGAACAGTTACCATACCGAAGTGTTAAACTACTTGAAGCTATTCTAACAGTTACTTAATTTTGATTCCCACACAAAACTAGAAGTGTTGCAGTTGCTTTTAACAAGAATATATTTGAGTGACTTTTGATCATTCCTGGAAATAATTTAACATGGCATTTTGAAATATTTGCAGAGGACAGTACATGGCAGCAACGCTGAATTGGCTCTTGTTTGTAAGAAATGTTACTGAAGACTACAAAAGGTGGTTTCCTTTTTGGAACATCTGTGGCTAAGAATTTTTGGATCACTAAGAATTTTTTGCATGCATGGAAAAAAAGATTCACTCAGTTTGCATTTATCCATAAAAACTGAAGGAGTAACTACGGTACACCACGTTTGCTACATGAAGGGAACTTGTTTGATGCACAGAATTTTACTGCAGCAATATAAAAGCGCAACTGAGGATACAATGAATAAAATGTATAAAATCTCTCTAGTAGTCAGCAATGCTGATCTGCAAATACTTCTGTGCAACAAAGTTAGAAAATGCTCTTGTAGTAAGGTATAAGGTATCTGATCATTTTAGTACTTCCTTACATTTGATTTACTAATTGACAGTTACGATTCTAAGTTAAAAGCTACTAATTTTTTAGTTTTTGAAAATAGTAAAGAATTCAAATTAACTAATTCTTCTGATGGAAATGACTTTGTGTTAACATTTTATTCTCTGAAATTTTTTTCAATGACCAGAACAATTGCAGATCAGGAGTGCCCTGCACTAGAATGATATAAATAATAATAAAAAAAAAAATGTTAGAAAAACAACACAAACTAGAAAAACTCAGGAATCTCATCAAGGAAAATAGGAATAAGACATGACTGAAGGCGTAGAAAGCCAAAAAACTCATGTCAGACAAACCCATGTCAGACGGCAAGAATTAATTTTTTAGTTAACTGTGATGATGCTGAAAATTCTTAGAAGCCATTAGGACTTCCCCTATTCAACCTTAAAAGATTACTCTGCTGCATGTTTCTCTTTATACAGTAGAAGATTCGGAACATAATATATTTGTGAAGAACTCACTTCAAAGCCTGTCACAACAGCTATACCATTCCACTACAAAACAGGATTGCTATAGTTGTACCTCATTTCCTTGTCTTAGCAATGTAACCATTATAATTGCCACTGTACAAACCCCAGTGTACCTAGAAGTCACACACTTGGCTTTTATCCAAAGAAGCTTGTTTCCAAGTTTTTATTTTTTGTAAAGTTACAATCTCAATAAAATTTAATTATGATTAGAAGCTCTATTTTAGAACTTATTCTGAAATACAATCTTCTGCCAAAACACGTGAAGATTTTTAATTCAACGTCTATACTAATGAAATCATTTGTTGATGATCTGAGATTCTCTTCTTAAATAAGAATGCAACCCCCATCCCCTTTCTTTCTAACCATTTAGAAGTACTGACTTCTTTTAAAAGAAATGAGCTGGTCTCTCTCTTCCCCCTCTCTCCTCCTGTTGCAATGCTTGCACACCTTTGCAAGCTTAACCCTTTAAAAACATTGATAAAGTCTGCTGAAGTTTAACTTCATGCTTGACTGAATTCGTAACGTGTAACTAATTACAGTACTTGGTGAAAGGAGTTCACACTCCTTAAGAATGATGCATAGAAGAGCTTTATTGCAGACAGCCTAGGAAAGGAAAGAACTGAATTGATTCTCTTCATCAGGAAAGCAGAGAGCAGAAACTGGGAGCTATGGGGTTGGTTAATCCTCCTGTAAGAGTGCATTCTGAATTTAAGTGGCTGTCTTACTTTTCCTTTTTAAAGAACCCAAATCACTACACCTGCTATTCTGAAAAATATTACTTAGCCCTACTTAAGGGTTGAATTTTCAAGCAAGCAACTAAGGATTAGACCAAGAATTAAGTGCTTCCGTTTTCATATAGCTAATCTAACACTTAAAAAAAATAAGTGCATATGAGTAATGGGTTGCTTGTCTGCTCAGCTTAGAAATTTAAAAATGACTTTTTTTCAAGGATCTTATTCTATTCATTCACTTAATGACTTCAGAAGTTGTTGAACCATGGATTCATGGTTACATGAACATTAGTTATAAAGAACAACTTGTGGTTTGTGATATTGAATGATTTGAGATGTACATGAACAGCACTCTTGTTGGGCAAAGGCAAAAAGCTGAAGGATAAACAGTACTTTTAAAATTTTTCAGTATTTACTTTTGTTTACATGGCGTGTTTTTTTAACCCAATTACATATGAATTCTGAATTCTACATTAGAATTATCTTGTCAGACTTTTGCAAACTTCAGTACGAAATACTTCTGACAACACTCGGAATCTAGTTTGACATCGTGAAGACATTGATGGCATTCCAACATTTTCATTTAGAAGTAGACCTCCTCTGAAGCACAGTATCAAGGGCCCCTGTGCTTACCCAGCTTTCTCTGAATTTGGACATACTGTTAAAAGCTTTACTGTTGTTCAATTTCCTCCATCAATTCAAAACTATTCCAGAGGTCCTAAATTAAGCCCTCTAAAATGTGTGTGACATCCCATTACATTCAATGGATTTGTGCCTACATCTTGTGTCAATGAGAAGAAATTGGTTGTTAATGAAGCTAGTATCACAGTACACTTCAAGACCTGATGTTTCCTAATTTCCACTTCCCAGATACAAGTCCTAAGAAGAAAAGAAGTGACCATATTTACTGTCAGCATGAAACATTTCAGGACATAAAACAAGTAGAACTGAAAGGCAAAGTTGTAGTAGAGATGGCTATCAAGCTACAAAAATTATGATCATTCAGAGACTTGAGTGCAAGTTAACAAAGAACTTGTTATCATTCTAAGACTGGGAAGCCAACACTTAACTCATTAGCCTCATTAATGTGTCCAAGTTAACAGGACAAGACCAACTACAGAGAAGATCTGACAGAGCAGACTGATCTTTAGATTTAAACCTTGGAGACTACCAACCTTGAAAGACATTAAGGAGATGCACAACTGCTAAACAGGGCATAAGACAGAAAACGAGAAGACAGCAACTGGTCCATTTCCAGTATGAACAAATTGAACACACAATGGTAGCAAGTGACTACAGACAAGTAGTAGCAAGTCTTACAGACTCCTATTGTGGGCTTCTGTTGTGATTTTTTTTGTTTTGTTTTTGTCAATTTTTTCGTTTCTGAATTGTGTTTAATATTTATTTTTTAAAAAAGGGCTCTACAAAAAGCAGAAACATTTATATAAGTCTAGATAACACAAAATCCTCAAAAATAGGTGAGTTTTTCAACTTCTCTTCTCTCCAAGTCCTGACAGTGACAATATTTTATTGTACTAACCAAAGATACACATTTTAGCCAGAAATTAACACAGAAAAAACAGAACACAAATGACTGAAATGGGATTTGATGATTTTTCATTTTATTGTCACTGAAATAATAGCATCACATTTCTAAAATTATCAGAACACTAGACGTCAAAGGTAGATTAGCAATGCTAAATACTTTAAATTACAGAAAGTAGAGTTTTTAGATCACTAATATACATGTGCAGTCAGTCTAAGATGCGGCAGAAGATTCAGTTCAGAATGTCAGATGACCTCTTTACACTGAATACTGGAGGGTATTTGATTTCAAGTTAGGTCTTCTGTTCTCTGGTTGTTCTATGAAAATTCCTATTTGGAGGAGGTTTACTAAGCCTAATATATCCTTCGGTACTGACCTTATCTTAGTACGAACTGCTTCGGTACTTAGTCTTATAGAACAAGTTGTTTTTACCTAGTACATTGCAAGATCTAACAATGCATACATTTTTTGAAACTTTGTGTATTATGAATGCATTATCCAATTAGTTACACAGCACTCTAAGTCTATATTAAGATCAGGTAAATGAGAAAGAAAATAGATGTTTTCTGTACGATTAGTTTTGCAATGTTGATCCGCATTCTGATGGGTCTTTGTGACTTGCATCTGTTCAGACAAACTGATGAGAAGAGACTCACTTTGCTTCCTTTGATCAGATTCTCCAAATGACAAGTTCACACCAACTCTTCAGAAAATTTTTGCTTCTAGGCTTTTTAACTTCAGATGGAATGAGCTGGACTAACAGATTTGAAACACTGAAATCCATTTTTACCAAGACTCTTTCTAGTTATTTCCAATATATATATATATTTTTTGACAGGTAAAAGAAGTCTGGCAGCTAAGTCTAACACCATCCATAAGGGCAAAAACAGAAACATGAAGGCTTTGGACAGCATACGCAGATATTTTTGATTTGGTGCTTTCCAATATAAAAAAGTATTTGTATGGGATATGTTATAACTTCATTTTTCAATTCCCCCTGACTCACGATTCATTTCTTTTAATGACTGATATGACTTTTATCCTTCATTTGACATTTGACTAGAAAACTGATAATAGAAATCATGGACTGTGTCCAAATGGTTAAAAAACCCACAAAGATAACAGCATGAGAAATGCATATAAAAAAAGAAACTACTCAAATCTAACTTTGAGAATTATCAAAAGAACACATGACTATCAGATCATGGCCTCCAGCTTTTGCAATACATTACAATTTTACCTCCTATGGATCAAAGCTCTTTGCTAAGAAGAAAGAATATGAGAAGAAATAAGCGGGATGGACTACTTACATTTCAAAGCACATTTGCAGCTAAGGACGACTTCAAAGACAGAAGTTATTAGCCAGATTTTGTTCAAAGGAGGAGATGGATATAGAAAGGTTTTGAAATCTCTACTGAAATATTTTAATGTGCATATTAAAAAATTTCAGTGTTCTGAAGGCGATTCCATGCAAGTCCGTTTACTGCTTGGAGGCTGCATACAGAATTGATGCATGAGATTGTAAGCAATTATAATTGAACAGAAATAGGATGTTCTAGAAAACTTCAAGTTTTCACTAACATCCAGAAATCCTATCTAGTATTGCTTTCTTTGGTAAAGTTCTTACATCAGTTTTTAACAACTCATGGAAAAATCTCTCTAAAGGAACACAGAAATGCAATGTAAATATCCTGCCAAATAATTTGCTCGTCTATTACATTAAAGTAGCCAATTAATATACCATAGTCTTCAAAAATCTCTATTTTTGTACATAATAAATTACATTTAATATTTCATTTTAGGATATATTGATTTCATGCTGGAAACAATCAATATTTTGTAATTAATGTTCCATCAGAAGATGAAAGGTTTTACTAGATGTCAATTCTGCCTGGTCCTCACTTTCCACAAGCACCTCTAATCCAAGTCAGTTACCAAACACAGCTCCAAGCAAAGATCAAGCCAGTTCTTTCAGTGATACTATTGCCAAGAAAGATTGTGGCATAATGACCACACAGACACCTTGTCGACCCCCATGGCCGCACTCCCACAAAAGATTACCTAGAAAGATTACGTACATACTGGAATAATCTACCAAGATGATGAAAAAAAATCAGGAAAATGCCTGCTTCTGCACTGTATTACAGAACATGATTCAGAAATACCTGGGTTCCTTAAAGACGTTTTGTTTAGAACAGCAACTGCGTATTTTTAGATTTTTCGCTCCTTGAAACTGACAATATACATTGCAAAAGACAAGAATTCAATCATTGTAAGAATCTGACAGTTTTCACGTACATCAAAGAACAATAATTACCTATAGATTCAGAACAGAGCACCAAAATACATGAATCTTCTTCATGTTTGTGAATTTCACTATTCCTCTACCTCAGCAACAAAGGTCACATAAGAAAAATGACAGTTTCCCGACATTCTTGTTTCTTTTCTGTGGTTCAACACTGGTTGCTATTTCAGACTAATAGAGACAGGAAATTTCAGAACGAAGAACCTTTACAGAATTATGTTTAAGCATCCTCTTCTGTACTTTTGTACTTGCCAGTGTTTCTGCTCGGATAAAGCACGGTGGATAAAGCAGAGATAGTGATATAGAGCAGAGGTATGACAGCTTGCATCACTTCAGGTTTCATAAGCTAAAAAAATGTGAACAAAGGTCACAGCATGGACAATTTTCAGGTGGTTATGATGTTAAGCAGCATTATTTGACAGGAAGAAAAATAAGCAGCATGTTTTAGAGAGATTTTCTGATTTTCTCTGGAGAAGCTGTGAATAGATAAATATCTGCATCTTAGAAAAAAGCATGGATTATAGTAACATAGCTCACGTGCAAAAGAGACTACTATAAAATTTTCAGATGTAAAAGAAAAACATTCTCTGCCTTTGAAAATTGAAAATCCTGAAATTAAAATTCCACAGCCTTAATTTCAGTACTACACGAAGCAAAAAGCCCTGTCACTTTGAAAAAATCTTATATGATCCAGAAATCAAATGGGAAGAGAAGAAAAGCACTACAATTAAGATTTGTAGCAAAGATGACTTGTGGAACTGAGAAACCCTAAATGTTGTGTTTTGTTTTTTTTTTTTTTAAAGCATGTTTGATCTAAACATGCACTATGTTTAACCAGATGATTCACTGCAGATCTGTACATCAGAAAGCTGTTACCTAGCTCGTAGTCACAGACTACTACATGGAACACATTGTGTTTCAGCTAAATATTAGAAGGCAGTAGGTTTCTATTGTCAGGAACTGTGTCCAAGTTTCAAGAATATTGCTTGTTTAAGTCATATAGAAATACACCTGCCTGAAAATTTACAATAATTATAGTAGAAACATCTGAAGTCTGATGCATTGTTAAGTGACTAGTTAAACCACCACAGTGTGAAGTCTAGTCATCTTCAGGAATGTTCATTTAAATACACTGCTGCTACAAACAGCAAGGCAAATTGTGAAGTAAACTTTCTATTATTCCTAAATCGTAAGAACTTACCTGCTACTCTTTCGTCTGTTTCCCTATTGCCATCATCAGAGTATCTTGCAAAATCTAAGGAATCAAGAGTACTGATGCTTCCAGCGCGATCTTAAGAAAAAATAGAAGAGAAAAAGAAAAGACATCTTAAAAAGTCCTGAAGAGTTGACTAGCTTTAATGAAGAAAGTCGAAACATCTTATTTCAGATACTATTAATAAAAGGCTACATATGCTGCATGACTGAAATTTCACTACATTTTCCAAAAAGTCTGTCTCTAAGCAGGTATAAATAACCAGGATCAGAGTACATCAGTAAGTTTTTAAAAATACAGTGCTACACCAAGATCAGTGAACAGGCGCTATAACAGATTCCCTTTCCCCACTCCCCAAAAGATAGCCCTTCCGCCCTCCAGACAGTATGTCAAGAACAGCATATAGTAGCTCCTTCCCTTTTCCACAAGGGCCACAGACCTCTTCTTGGACTTAAATGAGTACACATAAGAAACCATGCAGATACAAACTCCTTTGTAACAAGCTGCAAGCAGTTCTGTTCCCCTTTTTAGTATTTTAAGTCACATTGACGTAGCCAAACACTTTACAGTACTTCTTTTACTTCACTGTATTTTAATTCATTATATTTTCTATTTACTCAGCATTATCTCCTGACTCTAACCATTAACTCCAGTACAAACTCACTTGATACAACATTTACTAATGAATGCATTATCTAGCAAAATTAAAGCGAAACAAGCACAGTTCTTGGTACTGCAGTTGTAATACTCATGTTCTAGAATTTAATTTTTAAATCATTCAAGAAATTTAGAAACTAGTATAAGGTTTTGATATGACCACTAACTTTTCCATTTCATCAAAAGAAATGCATACTATCTTGATATTTTCAAGTGTGTTAAGTACACATTCACCTTTTTATTAGAAAAAACGTGCAATGAAATAGCTCAAACAGTGACAGAACCCAAAATAAATAGAATACATTCCTAACACAATTGAACATGCAAAATTATATTAAGTAATCTAAATCTTTCTCCTCCTTTGGAAACTAATTTCTGTGTAGCTCTGCAGACATCATTTTAATTACATTAGAATTGTTGTCACTTTAACAAAGAACAAATTCCACATGGCTGTCAAAAATTGCACCTCTCAGAGGGAAGAGAAGCAATTTCATCACTTCTTTGTCACATTCTGTCACGACTAACACTATTGAAAGTATTTAAATCTAAAAGAGTAATTCTGCATTGTGTCAGAAATTAAAGTATCTATTATACAGACTGATTGAAAACCTTATGCTTATCTGGAAGACTTCTGAGAATAACAAGTTTGCTAGTTCAAGCAGAGGTATTCTGTTCCAAACTACAGTGCATGGCAATCCTCATTTGTCTATTTGCATCAAGTACGTGGTAGTGTACGCTATATGTATAACAGTATCTAACCACGTTTTTTTTTGCCACAACTATGCTTTGCTATCCAGGCGAAGAAATAGATTGTTCCTCCTGAATACATCCCATTTGGTATTTAGTTTTAAACCTTACCGTTCATTTGCAGGTTCTGATCTTTCTGCAGTTTTTCCAGACACTAACCCGATTTAAGAATTCCGTTTAGGCTGCTTCACAGTGCTTAGCATCATGAATTTTGAATGCACGGCGAGAAAGTCTTCTCATCTGACTTTTCTGAACGCCTAACACTGTTTGGAAAGCGCTGCTGCAATTTATTTCGTTTGGGGCTGCAAGTTTTCTCAGTTCAGTTTTTTGAAATCAAATTCAAGACTCAAGTTAAACAAAGAAACAGCATACAAATAAAGATCTCAATGAAAAAACGATGTTTAAGGAAGGTGACCCAGTCTCAGATATAGCGCCATTGTGGCGAAGCGCAGCCCAATTTTCAATTTCTCTTACAAAGCAGGTAACATCAAAAAAGCAATTCCCAAACTTTCAGGTAAAGTCGATCACATCAGAATTATCCAAGCATCCAAAGCTGGACGCGACAAAACCTTGTTCACATGACTGGCAGCATATTTCAGAGGCAAAGGCTTCCCCAAAACTCGTAAATCAAACCCAGCCACGAAACACAAACTTATTTGCCAAAGCAACAGCCAGAGGCTTCTTGAAAAAGAAGTTGCCTAGAAAACAGCATGGTGTCACCTAAGTCAGGTGTCATCCTGTATCAGGATGTATGCAATGGAGGCTATTTAAGATTGTACCAGCAGCTGTAAATCAAAAAGTTCCCCGCCAGTGAACACGCACCAGTTTTACAATGTTAATAGTACTTGTATAAACCAAATAAAACCATACACTCTGGCGATTTTAACATCCAGAAACTGCCTTAAGCATCATCTACACGCACACCAGCAATTTGTGGGCTTAAAACTTGTACATTCACTGTTTAGACTTCTCATCGCCATCACAGTATTCATAACAGCAAACATCTGACACTCTTATATACAGGTTGGTAAACGAATCTCCCTCACATATAACTTTCCTTCTCAAAAACATAATTAAACTTGGTGCTATCATCACTAAACCAAGTCAATCTTTGTACTTGAAGAACGCGGAGATAACGGGCTTCCATCTGTAGATACGGTTTCCAATGAAAAATGACTATTTATCATTGTGGTGAAACCTGAATCTACACTAAGGAGTGTGTAGGCCACCCAAAAACATGATGTAGGAAAAGAAACATTAGCAGTATACACAAACAGGCTGCACAGGACTTCCCCAATTCAGTGTCCCTCTAGGTAATACACATTGCAGATGTTGGGAAATTACAGCTTCTACAACACAAACTAAATGGTTAGTTTGGGTAACATAACAAGACTTCTATCACTACTTTGCTGTAGTATAATGCTTTTAAAATATGCGGTGTGGCTACAGCATGGGCTCCTATCACGGTGCCCACACGGACCTCACCGACCTCAGCTAGACTGGCAGCCTCTGCCCCGAGGCACCGATGCTCATGAGCCAAGGGGAAAGTGGGCAAAGGCAGCCCCGTTCCTCCCACCCAGAGCCAAAGCACTTCACCAACATGAAATGCAACCTCGCTCCTTACTACCTCCTTTATAGGCAGTCGTCCGTGGAGACTCACCTCCCAAGACTGATGCCACCATCCAGAAAACTATACAACATTTTATAACCTCGAGGTTTATGCTTCCATAAAGCATATACCTGCACAGCAAAGGATCAGATGGGGACGTCGGTACCTTCCCTGCAGGCCACACAATGGCCTCATTCACCCAGAAAATTAGCAGGGTTGTTTGAAGGAGAGCAATCGGGATAGGAAGGGTTGTGCTCAGCCCATGCAGCTCACCTAAGGAATGTGAAACATCATCATTTTTCTCAAGTAGAAGTAGTTGCACTCTGAGTGGAAGTATTGCAACTAAAGCATTCGGGAGAGAGAACTACTTTTTGAACCAACTGGGAAAAACACAATTTTTTTTATTTTTTTTTTTTTAGGAAAGACAGTATGTTTCTTTAGTTCATGTCTATTTAATGAAAAAGAAAAATCTTAGCTTCATGCTATTTGGCAAGGAAAAAATCAAAGCAGAACCCTGCAGAGGGAAAGAGCTAAAGAAGAGAAATATGCTTTGGCTGACCTCCGTTTCTGTTCTAGCAAAAAAAAAAGCAAGGCAGCAGTGAGAAGCCATTTTGCTGTTATCACATGCATGTTCTCACCAACAATCTTCTGCGCATGGATTTTGTATTCCTTTATATGTTTTCTGAACTAAAACACCTTTATTTTTAATCAGTAATTCCTTTCGAGTAAAAGGAAAACAAACCCTGCTGTCAGTTTCATATTTCAGAAATATCAAAACAATGTAACAGGAACAGTGCTGACAAGGAGGTATTAAAAAGCGTAGCCCTGTGATGTGGCAAGACAGAGTGCCAGGGATGCACAGAAAGCAAGCAAGAGAGGGGTAGGCTTTTGATACCTCCTGCTAGTGAAACGCCAGGAAATAGACTGGGATAGTAACAGAGAGCCTGTATACGTCTTGTCTCCCACCTGAGCCACTGGAAAGGTATTAAGAAAAATCAAAAAGCTAAGAATCATACTTGATACTCAAAGCTAAGTTTTTTAAACCATCCGTTGAAAAATGGAACTGCTTTCATATCGTTTGTGAAGGTAAAACTCAGGCTCATCATTATGTTTTGCTCACTGCCTTATCTTTTAAAATATTGCTTCATTCCAAAGGAAAAAAAAAAAAAATCCAATTCCCTTCTTATTCCCAGACCTGTCACCTGTATTATGTGCAGGTTTCTGCTGACAGCTTCTGTTCCTTGGGCGTATTCACCTCTTTCTTTCAATGCAACCTGAGTGTAACTGTCTAAGGGAGGAAAAAACAGACAAACCAAAATCAAAACAAAGTGGTAGCTCCTAGCACTAGCATACATAAAGATAAGGCTAAGTTTTGTTCACTCTGATGGTAAAAACAGTTTATTTCAACTAATTTATCTAAAGGGATGCAACAGGAATCACATCAACCACAAGGTACAAAAATTAAGCAGAAATAAATTGCCATCTTCTACATTAGTACTTAATATTCTTTATGTAAGCATATCATCATGCATCTGCTAAAGACAGACAAACCAAGCAATACTGCTTCTTGATGAAAATGCTCAAGAAATAGTATAGATCTTTTAGAAGCTATTTGCATTTACTTTGACAACAGGTAAATTTTTAAAAATACTTGTTGGTAAAGCAGCCATCAGTAAAGCAGTTGTCATGTTTTCTTAAGATAACAAGAAATCCTATCACTGCGTACTAGCAATTAACCAAGCACAGCATCTGAAGACCAAGATCTTTTTCCCTGAAATTCAAGAAGTAATAAAGGTAATACCATTAGGGATTCAAAGTGGATTCATCTTTTGCAAGCATAAGCGTTCACTTGTACTGAAAAATTTCTGTAGCAAAACTGCTACCACACTTTAAACTGATGAGGGTAGTAAATGGCTGCTGGCAATTTGGTTTAGATGAGCATCCACACAAAGCGAGAGGCAATGCAAAGAGAATTCTTCACCATGAAGACCAAAGGTAGCTTTTCACTGGATATTTGATACACTAGGACCAAATCTTTTCCATTTTAAGCCAGGCTTCATGTGCATCTTATGCAAGAAGATACAGCTGTAAGAAGACAGCTCATATATATGACAGGAAGATGCAAATGTTTTC
Source organism: Cygnus olor (assembly GCF_009769625.2). Classification (NCBI taxonomy): domain Eukaryota; kingdom Metazoa; phylum Chordata; class Aves; order Anseriformes; family Anatidae; genus Cygnus; species Cygnus olor. The sequence goes on along the minus strand of NC_049170.1, from coordinate 80,127,416 downwards.
AAGACAGTAAAAGTTCAAAGTTCATTAATCTAGCTTAAAACTTACGCCTATCATGCTATTATGAAAACACCATCTAGACTCTTCAGAAGCCCATCCTCACACATCATTCTTTGGAGAAGAAAAAAAAATCACTACATTTCACCAGAAAAGGAAACAGAAATGGAAAGCAAAGAAAACACTCCTGGAAAACACTAAACCTACATGTTTAATACAGTTCTACTTGTCATTTATCGTAGCCTTACTAAGGCAGGAACATGGCCTGGAAACACATCACAGACCTGGAAAAAAAACATTATGGAATGTTGTTCATGCTATCAGATATCAGAAAGTATTTATAGAGAATTTTGAGTATTCGAGCTTGCAAAGTTCCAGAAGCTCACCTTCCAGAAGCATGGACTTTTTTTTTTGAAACACTTCAGAGAAGGTCAAAATGCTTTGACATTGGTGTTAGAAGTATTGCCCAAGCAACTTGATCTACCAGAAGTAATTTATTTGACAACACACATTCTTCACTAAATTAAATTTTAATTACGTAGGATTTCAACCTTAACGAGGCCTCCTTAACATTAGATTTCCAGGTTGTACCTCTCCGCAGTTTTAGATATAAGTTACTATTCATTCTTGAACTGAAGATAGAAAATTTGTTCTGTAGAAAACAGATAAAGAAACAGGGAATTGCTAAGGTTTATTTTTCTTATGAATTAAAAAACCAATTCAACCAACAGACATGCTATATAATTTACTGTTATGCTACATATAACAGTAAATTAGACTCCAAATTTTATTAGCTGCAGTATAATGAAAGTAGTTGGGAATTATAAATGTCAGGAAACCATGTAATTACAATTATATTTGAGAGAATCCAAGAAAAAAATTCTGATTACGAGATACTCTCAGATCCATAAGAGACAAGCTACACATGTTGACTACTGCAGTGCTTTTCAACCTACAACCCATGGACTACTATCAAGGCAAGCTTTAGGATAGGTAAGGGTGTGATTGCATGCAACTTTAGAAAATATACAGAAGTTTCTCCTGTTATGAAGCTCTTCCTCCTCCTAATCTACACATTAAAGTACAGTCAAATTTTCTATCCCAAGGAAGCTAAGGTCATAAAGAAAGCAAAGCTGATTTTTCTGAAGGTGTCTGTAAGTCAAAGAGACTGGAAAAAACACTCTATATCCATCTGAAGAAGCCAACAGTACAACATTTTACAGAGTACAGCTCATCTTTATATTTAGGACATCCAACATAATTTTCAGGTTCACAAGAAGATATAGGCAAACCAGCAGACTGGTAACAGAACCCAACTGACAAGTTTCCTTAGAAACTACTCAGGTCTGCCACTTTTTTTCTTTTTCTTCTGTGCTAGAGTAAAAATAGAAGAATTGCTTATGTTCAGGCCTAATACTAGTGTCAGAATACGTATTTTAGATCTAGTTCTGTTGGTGGTACAGAAGTCAGCAGACTAGGTATTACACCTACCTTAAACGTTCAAGACCTAGTCTAAACTAGCCCTTTCAGTCACACAACAGCTTGCTTGCTCTCTTCTAGAGCACTGGTCTATAGAAACATGTCCTTGAATTACTCACATCTTCAGCTGTCTTGCACAACATCACAGGCAGAAACAGCAGGAACTGAGGAAACTGGGCATGGACACCACGTGGGAGAAAGAATAAGCACGTGCAAGCGGTAAAAGAGGAAGTTTTAACTCCAAATTAGTACCAAAATGCAAATATGTGTATGTGAATAAACTGACCGGCAAGAGGGGTGCACTCACAGATGTGGAACAAGATAAAAACGCAAACAGCTTGAATGGAGATCTCTCTACACTGAGGAATCTGACATCAATAACACTTTGAAAAGCGATTATCAATTCACAGCTTATATTTGTAGCCACATTATGTAGCAACTGAAATAGGTATTTTGCGTAGTATCTTGTGCAATACATATGAATAAATGAACAATTTAATTCCCCATGAACGATACAGCGACTTTCTTTACTGTAAACCTTGCCGGACTTGACAAGACGACAGTGGAGCAATATCACTTTGAGAAGTCTTAACTGGCTGCTGCATTTAGAAGTTCTGATATGGTTCAGCTTCTTCCCAGCTTCCCACTGCTGCATCAGCCAGCAGCGCAAACTAGATCCATGGCAGCAGATACATGATCTAGCATAAAACCTATCAGGAAGGAACAGACTTAGTGGTCAAGTTTTTAAATCAATTTGAAATTTCATAGTGAACACAGTGAGCAGATCGACACATTCCACATTGCCATGCTAACTCTGATAGGGAACTAGGGGCCTTTAAGGCCATCTATTGCATCAGGCACTGAATCGTACACACCCAGTCGATGAGCGTCTCTTTCACCCTCGCCCAGATGTTCTTTCTTTGATGAATTTTCCAAATTGCTACGTGCTCGAAAGAAGTTCTCAGAGCACCACCAAATTAAAGGGAAACTAAATTAAGTACAGCTCCTAGAATAAAATTAACTTTGAGCCACCAGAGCAATCCACTTACAAGTCACTTAGAATTTTAACAGGTGTTCAAGATGATCAGATCATGCTAGCCCACGACAGGAAATCCAAACCAGTGTGAAAACAGATGATCAACACATTCACCTACTTCATGCTAAGAAAACTTCTGGGAAGCATATGAGGGTTAAAGCCTTAAAACTACTTGGAGAAAGCTAATCTATGCTTGCTGGCCATGAACAGCAGAAAAAAATAAATCACCAGTTATGTATAACAAATGCTTTGCTATATAGATTACAATAAAAAGATAATGCTTTCTCTTATAGAAAGGCATGAGCAGAAGCTCCCGTGCAGGACGCCATACAAGCACAAGAGCGATCCCGCAGCCTAGCAGAGAAATAGCACGCTCACGAGCCACTGACTGGGGTTAAGATAGAGATCCAGGCGCGCACAGGCTGACCTCGCAGAGAGCCTCCCAGCAGCAAACATACCGCTCTGGTACGTCTGCTTACAGCGCAGACAGACACAGGCAGCACCCATGTTACTTGAGCCCGAAAGAACTCAGTTGGCCCTGCTAAAAGCCAGAGTGTTGCTGCAGCGAACACAAAGACCCCAGGGGCAATTTACCTTGGGGAAAGCACCAAGGCTCCAGCTGCCAGAGCTTCCCAAAAGAGAAGAGCTATGGGAGAAGCATGGTGCTGGGGCATGACTTCCAGCCCCTGATCTCAGCTTCAGCAGAAATTAGGAAAGCATCAACAGAATCAAGTTAGCTCCATATGCTCTGTGTTGCAGCTCTGCCTTTCCCAACGCATACAAATCAGCTTGCAATACAAGGATTTTTCCTTTCTCTGCAGTAACCCAGCTTTTAGTGATATTCTCTGATGCCAGGCAAAATTATCTTGCATCAATCCAGTCCTTAAGTGGCTGACTTTGATGAGGAACTACTTAACATGCACAGATGACACCCACCTTAATTCTCAAGCACCGTCTTCACTCAGTTTTCACATTATTTCACCTCCAGCATATTCTCCTTTCCCTGATTTTTACACTTATCTCAGGATAGTAGTAAATTTTCCAATTAAGTTTTAACATGTCTAAACTGATTTTATAAAGAATTAAAAAAATATTAAAAAACTAAAACCGAGAAACTAGAGACTGAAGCATCTCTCCCACAAGGAAAGGCCAAGAGAGCTGGGACTGTTCAGCCTGGAGAAGAGGAGGCTTAAGGTGGGATCTCATCCATGTGTACCAACACCTGGAGGGAGGGTGCAAAGACAAGGACTTTACTCAGTGGTGTCCGGGGACAGGACAAGAGGCAAAGTGCACAAACTGGAACACAGGAGGTGCCATCTGAACATCAGGAAACACTTTTTTTTTCTTAACTGAGCAGTGTCAGAGGTTGCCCAGCAAGGTTGTGGAGCCTCCCTCCCTTCTTGGAGGTATTTGAAAGTCGCCTGTCAAACGAGTATTTGCTCATTTTTACCCTGCCCCACCAACATCAAACCAACATGAAAAAGTACTTGTTGTATAAATAAGATTTTTTTTTTCCTGTGAGTTTTTATGTAACAGTACTTCCTTCAATTCAAAAGCAAAGTTACATCACCACCGTGCAGAGCTTTACTGCAGGAAGGGAGGAAGTAAATTGCCTGTCCCCTATGGTGCACAGAGGGGAAGAGCTCAGTATTTCCCAAAGGCTTTTCAGCTTGGTCCATTTAAAATCAACAACAAAAACAACACCTCTAAAAAAACCTTCTTGTCCAACAAACTCAACATACACTTTATACCATGTCTTAGTCATTTGTATTGTAACTAAAAATCCAAAGCCTACCGGCTTACCTACAATTTTCAGCCTTTGCCCAAGAGGTATCAAATGCAGTTTTATCAAGCCTACATCTTCATAATATCCTAGAAAATCAATGACAAGTCATACATTTAATGTGAATAGCTGCAATGCCGAACATGCAACAAAATAAGGTTTTAGGATATATCTCCATGTGCTGATAGGAAAGATACTTCTGATGCTGTATTTTAAACAGTTCCAAATATAAGAACGATTTAACTCGGAATTTGTTAGAAATCTTAATTTGGTTTGAAAGTATGAGAACCCCCTGAAACTTCCGTTTTCCATATTTTCATTAATTCTGAGTTTACAGAATACAATTGTTAGAAATTTTAAATTAACCAGGATGGACTTTGCACGCAAGTCAGCTTCCAACACACTTGGATATCACTACCTAATTCATCATGGCTTGCCTGCAAATGCTACACAGTTCTTTTAATATCAGGCAATGAATCCTGTGTAAATTTCCAGCAAGCGTGCTCTCGGCAGAACAGAATTTACAAGTTGCATCTTCTGTCACGAAAACGACAATTCTCAGAGGAAGAAAAGCTGCAGGAAACTCCATATACTTTGCAGAGAATTGAAATCACACACGGGGAAGCTTGAGAAGCTGCCGACCGCTGGCTCTCAAACGCAATGCTTTCGCTGATGCCCTTGCTCTCCCCCTCCTCTCCACACAACCACCTCTCCCTTCCCCACCAGCAGAACTGGTCGAAGGGAACGTGTGCTGCTCCAGCACCCAGTCTGCCCATTTTGATGAAACTTTCAAACGAGGCACGGCTCAACTCTCCCGTGACTGCACTAGCTACAGTGCCTATACACGGGTTCACTTCTGCTTTCCTCAGCACGGAAAACCAGCAGCAGCTCTGGCACAGGAACAGAAGAGAAAGCCAGGGCTCGTGCAGCTCGATTCCCCAGAGGGTACCCGCAAGCATCCTAAGAGTGGAAGGGCGCACAAATAAGTTACTGCAAGGTAACGCCTGGTGTGGCCATAGGAACCCTTGTTACCCAGTGACAACCTGAGCTGTGCCTGCCTCCTCCCGGGGGATGTCAGCCTGCCCTGCTTCGCCCATCTCTGCCGTGCGTACCTCGTGCTGCCTGGTCGCATCATTTCTTTGTGTCGCTGCACCATTACGGGCACGAACCCATTTTCAGATCCACCACGACACCCCAGAGCGCTCCAATACAGATATCAACCGAAGATTCACTTGTTGGCTGTAGCTATCAAAAATTCAGCTCCTCTTTCCTTCAGCATTACATACAGGTATTTTCTGTCCTTTTGAAGAGACAACATTCAGCGTCTCCCACCTGTCCGTAACAGCAGTTTTGACTCCCTCTTCACCTGCACCCTTCAATCCTTTCCTTCACAAGAGGAGGACCTTTCCTAAAACAGGTATTAAACCCACTGTCTCACCCACAAGCCGTCAGATCACCATTCATAAAGAAACCAATGAAAGTTTTAAGCTGATAACCAAAGCAAAACAATACAAGGCAGAACCCTAGTCATCAGAACAACAGATACTACATCTTCTTCTCAGTTTCCAATCCTATTTAGATTGCCATTAAAGCTGTGGGAGCTCTTTTGACATAGTCCTCTTCTGAAATACATTCGTTTAAAGCAAAAATCTGATGAAACGCAGAACACGACAGGGGCGCGTACAGTCACAGCATCACTGTGCCTGTAGCTCAGGGTTCAGAGCTGTGATGAAGCCTCTCCCTTCTTGTGATAGCATCATCAATGTGCTCTTCCTGCGCCCTTCTTCCAGTAGGACCTAGCTGAATTCCAAAGGCTATAAGCAAAAACAGAGATACTTCATTGTATCTGAAACACACACACAAATCCCAAACTGCAAGAAAACCCTGCAGTTTACTGCACAGTAGCAGGATCAACTCTCTCTCTGTATTTGTACCCACAGGTTAACTTAATATAACTGGAATCAACCCCCTGGCAAATTACAAACAATTTTACTTTTGAAATATCCAGAAAAAAAAAATCATCCCCTGCAAAATATAAACGCAGCAGACAAGTTTAACCCCTTTATGATTTTCTTTAAAGCCTTTTCAAATTTTTAAAATATTTCTCCTTTATAAAGAAGAAAATAAAGGGCAGATTTTGAGACTAAAGCTAACTCTAACAGCGTAAGCTGCATCCCTTCAGGAAACAGCATTCACCAAGCGTAATACTCACAGGGCACCATACCAAACACATAAGAAACACAAGTTTTCATCACCTGCTACTCTCAAGCCTGAATTATGGCTGTCAACTTAAAGGACTTATTGGCACAACATTTGAGGCCGGGCAACAAAGATGAGACATTTGAGCCGCTGGATTATTTCTAATCTTTAAGTGTCTCAATTTATATGATACAACGGTGATGGGGAAGGGACCGTAATTGTACTTTTAAAACATAGGTGCTAACCAAAGCCTCCTCAGAGATCTGGAATACCGCGTGAAGCAGGGACTTCCAAACTACACCACTCATATGACTGGCATTAGAAGAGTGGTAGCAAAATAGTCTAGCAGGTTAGTCACCACTGCTATTGAATCCAATGGAAGGAGCAAACATGCACGTTTGGGAAGACCTAAGCAGTGATGCAGGATATGAAGGATGACTGCACACAAGCGCTTTGCGACTAACGGAGCAGCGCTGACTCCTTCACAATGCCAGTTTTTTTAAATTCCATAAACGAAAGTGTTAGACACCATACACCTTTCCCTGTTTTTCATTACAGTACAGCTTTATCTCTGTTTGCAGCTGTGACATATTGCTGCTGCAAAATGGAGGGGTGTTTTTTTCCAAAAATACAGGAGAACCTAGTCATCTGACTATCAACTGCTTTGTAACCAAGCGCTCTGAAGCACAGTCCAGAGACAAAACAGCCTCTAAGTCACTAGTTGGCCACATGATGCTAGTTCTTTAGCTGCTAGGATACTTCATTAAAACCTCTTTGTAGTAGTCCATAAAGAGAAAAGTAAGGGGAGAAAAGCCCAAGACTGCATATATTTTATATATATGGTTATATATATATGGTGCTAACCATATAACCATATTTTAGCTTGCCTAAAACACCAAAACCTGCCGATGAACAGTTGCAGTGAAATTCTCCCATTCTGCATATGAATGCATATACAGTGCAAAGCTGCCCATTGCTCAGTGGAAATCCTCAGGCAGCATTCCAGACATGCTTCACATTCAGTGCCAGTCACCTTTTCCACATCCACTCAGACTACGGAAAACCTCAGCACACAACCAGAGTCATCTAACCTGGGAGTAGGGGATAGCAGGTGCAGGGCCTGTGCTGAGAATGAACTCTGACTTTAGGCATCAACACAACTTTTTCTTTATGCTGAACACGTGTTTTGTTTTTTTTCCCACTGAGGCACAAAATTCAAGTGACCTTGAAATGTCAATCATACCAAATTCTACTACCTTCTACATCAATAGTTTCTACGAAGAAAACTGCAGTTTTATGCTCAAACTCATTTTGGCATATCAAAGTTCTCACTTGAATACCCACATACAGAATACCCACATACGAATTCTCTGCAAGTCTGCACGATTGCAGGAATAACAGACCACCTCTCAACAGCTTAACTTCACAGCTAACTTAGGAAAACACTCGCTCACTGCACCAACACAAATCACTAGCTCTGCACTAGATCTCCACATCTCAAGAAATCTGATGACAAAAGAAGTTTGAAAATCTACTTGAGCTATGCAAAAATACATTTTTCTCATTGTTCTGGATCTGACACCTATCAATGTCAGTCAATGTTAATTGTCTTTTGAAATGCTTTTGAGACAAGAAAAGCACACAACTTCTGTTATAGACACTGGATTTCAAGACGCTTCTATGTAACTTTTAACCTAAGGTCTAGCATATCTATTTTTACCATGCCTCAGTATTGTTACACTGCTCCAAAAATACGTTTTAGCCCCCCTCCTCTCCTCACCTCCTTCCCCCCTTGTTTAATAGTTGCATCCTGCTGCCATGCATTCAGCAGGTCAGCACAATGATCATAGAGATGTTCTCACATGAATGTACATTGCTGTAGAATGCCCCAATTTCTGGGGTATGTAACACCAGTTACACAGGCTGCTGTTCTCCTAATCCTACTGGAGCATGTACATCATCAACAACTGGAAACAGCATATCATGTTTGCATAGAAAGGAGAATGTTTAGTCAATTGGATGAATTGCCTGGAAGCCCCAAGAAAGCTGCTTTTAAGGAAACAGAAGTTTTTGTTGGCCCATGGCCTTGAAGCATGAGCTTCTTCCAGCGTTCACCAATCTTATCATGAAAGCAACCACACTTAAGCTCTTGGTAGGAGAAAGCTAAGTATGAAATTCTAAGCATTTATAAACAAGACAAGCAGCGTATAAACAACACGGCAGGAATTGAAGAAAAATTCCATCCAGCTTTTAAAATACATTGAAAAAAACGATAAAAGCTGAAAGCCTATATGCCTCCTACAATCCAAGTCATCCAGATACCACCAGCTCTTTCCAATTTTTAAGTCTGACTGCAGGTCTTTGCAACATTAGAAACTTTATTGTAAAGTAAACAGAAGTATAGGACTACGTGCAGAACGCCACTAGGTATCTTGGAATATACGTATAGATAACCCTTTCAACAGTCTGCTGAAAAGAACAGCGTTCATTTCAGCGCTGGCCAGGAGTTCATTAAGACCTCAAAAGTCAGGTGGCTGGGCAACTTCTCTCTCTCAACGCCACTTCCATTAGCTACCAGGTTTTTAGAACTCTACTGTTCTCAACAGCAGTATCGTTAAATCACACAAGTAATTCTATTCTAAGCCATCTGCTCTACTACTAAAACCTAAAAGCTTTTAAGGCCAGCTACGCCACACCTTTCAAAACACCCTCGCCGCTTCCAGTAGGTACGTTAGTCCAGTACATTTCCCCCGACCCCAAGAGGTGATCCCCGAAACGGACAGCCCAAGACTGCAAGCGCCTGGAAAGCCTGGCAGCACTGGTTATCGGAAACACTGCGTTAGTCGTGTGCGACCAGGTAGTACCCGTGGAACTGAGGCCCACCCTTGGGCGCCTGAGCACTGCGCTGACAGGAATACCGCGCTGGCTCCTGACAGCCTGTTTTTGACAGCCGCCGCGTGGTCCTGTGCAACGTGCTCTGGGTGACCCTGCCTGAGCAGGCGGCCGGACCAGGTGGTCTCCGGAGATCCCTTCCAACCCCATCCATTCCGTGAGACTTTAAAGGGAGGGGTCGGGGGTTTTGCAACCCTTCAACCATGCAGCATACGCGTTCCTTCTTGAGGGGAGGTACTCGGGAGGGCACACGAGGCCCAGGGCAGCCCAGCAGCCATCTCAGGCGCCACCTCAGCTCCTGCCCCGTGCCCGGCCTCCACCGTCAGGCCGAGGCTCCCCAGCGCCCGCGAGCAGGACGGGGGCAGCCCGGCCGCCCGCCCCGTCCCCCCGGCACTTACTGAGCTGCCCGGGGCCGGGCTCCCTGCCGCCGGCCGCCCCCAGCACGCTGCCGGCCAGGCCTCCCCCGGCGCCGGGCGGCGTGCCGCTCTGCCTCTCGAAGTTGCCGGGGTTGGAGAAGAAATCCCGCAGGCGGGGCAGCTCGCGGCCGCTCTCCAGCAGCTCCGTGTGCAGCTCCAGCGCCGTCAGCAGGAACTGGTCCCGCAGCAGCTGCGCCGCCATCGCGTCCATCGACACCCGCGGCGGCTCCCCCGCCGCCCCGGCCCCGGCCCCGCCGCCATCGCCCGGCGCCCCCGCCGCCCGCGGGCCCGCCGGCTCCTCGGGGCTGCCCGGCTCCTCCCGCCGCGGCTCGGCCGGCCCGCCCGGCTCCGTGCTGCTGCTGCTGCCGCCGCCGCCGGGCCGCCCGCCGCCGGGCTCGTCCTCCTCCGAGTCGCTGAGGAAGGGGTTCACGCTGCTGCCGCCGCCGCCGCCGCCCCCGCCCGCCGTCGCCGCCATCTTGCGGCGCGACGAGACCGCGGCGGGGCCCGCGCGGAGCCGCCTCGGCGGGGACAGGGACAGGGACGGGGACGGGGACGGGCCCGCCCCGGCTGCTGCGGGCGCTGCCGCCGGCGACGCGAGGCGAGGCCCTCCCGCGCGTCCGCCCGCCCGCCGCCCACTGCGCTTCGCAGCCCGCCCCGCGGCCTCTTCCGGTTCGCCGCTCTCGCGAGCGCTGCCCGGCCAACGGCGCCGTCCCCGCTGCCTGTGGGGGCGTGGGCGGGGCTGGGGTGGGGGCGTGGTTTGCCGGGGGTGGGCGGGGCTTCTTGGAAGCGGGGGCCGCGGACGCGGAAGGGGATCGTGGCCGGGCGCGCGGCGGGAGGCGAGTGAGTTGTGGCGCCTGCGCAGTGCGCGCTGCGGGGAGCGGGGCCGGGGGGAGGGGACAGGAGGGGAGAGGAGAGGGTCGAGGGTCGGGGGTCGGGGGTCGGGGCTGGGCTTTCGCCGCCGTCAGAGTGAGGGGCTGCGTCCTCACGGCTCATGGAGTCCCTCCCCAGCTCTCCTGGGCCCCCGCTAGGTACTGGAAGGCTGCAGTAAGGTCTCCCAGAGCCTTCTGCAGGCTGAACAACCCCAACTCCCTCAGCCTGTCCCCACAGGAGAGGTGCGGCAGCCCTCTGGGCATCCCCACGGCCCTCCTCTGGGCTCCCTCCAACAGCTCCCTGTCCGTCCTGTGCTGGGGCTTGTTGTGCACGTGTTCTGGTACAGACCCGTCAGGGAGACCACTTGTCGCCGCCTTCCTCTTGGACATAGAGCCGTTGACCACAGCTGTCTGAATGCAACCGCCCAGCCAATGCCTTACCCACCCGGTGGTCTGGGGGACAGAGGATGGGATACAGTTTTTTTAATCTTTTGATCGTCCTATGTACCTTGTGAGAAAAATCTCAATAATTCAGTGAAGAAACCCTTAGCCAAGTTCAGTTCCAGCAGTGCCTTTGCTTTCGTGATCCCCTCCCAGACCTTATCCCCGTTATCTTCCCTGGATTTGTGTCCCGCCTCCACTGCCTGTGGATTTTGGTTTTGTGTTTCAGTTTGGCCAAGATGTCCCGACTCAGCCAAGTTGGTCTCCTGCCACCCCTGCCCGACTTCTTGCGTGTTGGGATTGAGAGCTCTTGTGCCCTATGAAAAATGTCTTTCAATATTTCTGAGCTCCCATTCATTCCTTTATCTCTGGGGTCATTTTCCCAAGGGATCCTGTGCACCGGTATCCTAAGTAATGAAAAATTTGCCTTTCTGAACTTTGGGGTCTTGATTCTACTTTATGCCTGTCTCGTGTCCCTCAAGACTGAGAATTAGTCAGAGTAGTAAAAAGCTTTTTATCTGGAAGTATACCATTCTCATTAAAATGATGATGTGAAGGTGTTACCTGGGTTGTGCATCTGACAAGGCCATCTTTTGTTACGCTCTGCCTTCAATATGTGTTCATACTGAAGGAAGTTCAGCTCACTGGAAGTAATACTGAACAGGGTCAGCGTTACTTTCTCTTCTATTTCTTTGAAAACCTCCTCTTTCAATTCCTGCTACGCTCATAGGAGTTCTGTTAGTGTCAAGCTGATTCACTGGGAGTTCTGTTGGTTGCTTTACTGAAAGCAAAACTGGGGTTGAAATCTAATGGAAGAGTGGCCAAATTTCAGGGAGGCACAAAGACGCGTTTCTGAGTGTTTGGAAGTGACCATTCTGCAAATTAATTGAAACTGTATCGAGACTACATATGATCTTATTTTACTGGGCCTTACTAGATATAGGAGTACTTAGTACCATAACTGCAAACTGGTTAATTCATGTTATATTAGTATGCTATAAAAGAGTGGTACTCCTGTATTTAGTTTACATACATTTTTCTTAAAATGCAATCAATCTGTCCTTTAATAAACTTTTTTTTTTTTCCAATAATATACTGATTTCATATTGTCTATATCATAGGAAAAAAGTAGGGGAGTGCGAATGGGTTGTAGCATCAAATGAAGCGGCAGTATATTGCAAATGCATGGGATTTTGACTTAGATTACAATAAAAATAAGAAAAGCGTTTTCTCTTGGTACTTTGGTGGAATCAGTGTGGTGGATTTCGTTAAGGAAATCTTGTCACTTTCCTTCCTGGAGAGTTAAAGGATGCTCAGCGTGAACTTACTAAAAGTTCACCTGCTCATGGTCTTTTTCCCTTTTTTCCCTTACTGATGTCCTGTAGCAGCCTCTAGTGGTGATCTGCGATGTTTACAAGTGATTTGAAGTTTAAAGATGGTTAAGCAAGTCTCCCTTTCTTTTAAGGTATGCGGTGCTTCTGGCTTCTGTGTAGTTTTACAGTAAGGACTAAATTTTTCTCTTCTCGCCTAAAATAATGCAAAAATATTCCTCTGTTTCAGTACTTCCTAAGAGGTTTGTTTTGGCTTATTAAACTAATTGAAATATTTACACTGATGTCCCTCAGTTGCTCCAAAATAATTTACTGGCACCTAGGAAAAGGTTAACACAGCTGAAGTACATATTCCAGAGCTGAAGAACGTAGGAAGAAAAGTGTGTTTAAACTGCCTTGTGCAATAACAATATGCTTAAAAATAGTTTATTGCAGTATACAAATAGGTACTCTAAGAGTTTAATTTAAGAGACTTGAGAAGAAAGCCTCATAAGAAACATCCATCACCATGGAGGATGTGTGAGGCAGAAAAAGATGCTGAAGCTTTGGAAACAAGGCATTAAATAAGTTTACTTGATGGAGACATCTACAAATTCATTTATTTTTCTGTCTCCAAAAGGTGTGCATTGTTTCTTACTGGAATTAAAATTTTCTTGTGCCTTTAAAGGGTGCAAGTTGTTTGTCTGAAGAATAGCTTACCTTAATATGTCTCAGAAAATGAGGTTCCAAAAATAGGTCTGTCAAGCTGGGTATCCAAAATATGGATGGCTTGTATGGAGGAAAAAAACAAACAGCCTTCAGAGGGTTTTCTTGTGTTTTTTTGTTTGTTTGTTTGTTTTTGTTTTGGTTTGTTTTTTGGGGGGGAGTGTATAAAACAAAACCCATTTTTTCAGCCTATGCATATTTTTTCATGAATTTTTAAACGTGCACTTCTTGAAGCAGAAAATGAGTAGAAACACATCAGTCTTTGCTCTTCCTGTGTTGATTTTTGTAGGGTTGTTGAATCCTGATGTAATATAAGCTATTTTATAAATATTTTTTGTATGTTAAGTATAGCTTTACCCATAGAAACTGACTTTATAATGTATCTGAAGTTGGGATCTGAAATAAAAATAAGACAGAAGTGAGAAGGGACTCTTGGAAATATTTTCAGCCTTTACAAAAATGCGATAATGTCCCACAAAGTAAGAGGAGAACATGTAAGTTTGCAGACGACACCAAGCTGGGGGGAAGTGTCGATCTGCCGGAGCGTAGGGAGGCCCTGCAGAGGGACCTGGACAGGATGGGTCGATGGGCAGAGGCCAGCGGGGTGAGGTTCAACACGGCAGAGTGCCGGGTCCTGCGCTTTGGCCACAACAACCCCATGCAGCGCTACAGGCCTGGGGCAGAGTGGCTGGAAAGCTGTGCAGAGGAAAAGGATCTGGGGGTGTTGGTTGATGCTCGCCTGAACATGAGCCGGCAGTGTGCCCAGGTGGCCAAGAAGGCCGACGGCATCCTGGCTTGTGTCAGGAATAGTGCAGCCAGCAGGACCAGGGAGGTGATCGTCCCCCTGTCCTCAGCTCTGGTGAGGCCGCACCTCGAGTGCTGTGTTCAGTTTTGGGCCCCTCACTACAGGAAGGACATCGAGGCCCTGGAGCGTGTCCGGAGAAGGGTAACGAAGCTGGTGAGGGGCCTGGAACACAAGTCCTGTGAGGAGCGGCTGAGGGAATTGGGGTTGTTTAATCTGGAGAAGAGGAGGCTCAGGGGACACCTTATTGCTCTCTACAACTGCCTGAAAGGAAGGTGTGGGGAGCTGGGGGTCGGCCTCTTCTCACAGATAACTAGCGATAGGACTAGAAGAGATGGCCTCAAGTTGTGCCAGGGGAGGTTTAGGTTAGAAATCAGGAGACATTTCTTCTCAGAAAGAGCAGTCAGGCATTGGGACGGGTTGCCCAGAGAGGTGGAGTCACCGTCCCTGGGGGCGTTTAAGGAAAGGTGGGTCTTGGTGCTTAGGGACACGGTTTAGTGGGTGACACTGCTGGTAGGGTGATGGTTGCACCAGGTGATCCTGGAGGTCTTTTCCAACCTTAATTTTTCTATGAGGTTAGAAATAATTTCTTCCTTTGGGAGGAGAAAAGTTCAATCACTTTTTTCTCTCTAGATTTGTTGTTATGAAGCATTTCTGTGAACAGTGGATGTTTGAAGAGCCTGCTGTGAGACGCATGGTGAATAAAACATTTACAGCCTAAGAAAAATTTTAGAAATTTCGGAATCAAACTTTGTTCAAATTTCATGTCATATATTTCATGTTTTTGCAAAAACGAATAGAGAGAAATGCCACTGAAGCCACAACTTGGGGATAAGAGATACGACCTTTTATACACCCACAAATCAGAGAATTGAGTTGTTGGTCTTCATTCACTCAAGTTTGGAAACCTGTGGAAGATGGGTGTATTGTCTGCAAATGTAGGCTGTACAGAAAGAAAGTTGTGGAGGATAACAGATGGCTGTTAAAGAAGGCATGCCTTACCATGTTGAAGGACAGTTTAGGTGGGAAAGGAAACAGTGGAAATCAAGTGTGAAAATGGTCTTTGTAAAGTCATTCAGAGGTTTAAAACTACTAAACTCACGTGAGAGGCTATGCTGCCTGAATTTATTAACGTGTCTGTTATTGAAGCTTTCTGGAGGTGAAAACAAGGCTTGAAATTGAGACGGTCTTATTTATTCCCGTCACTGCAGAAGCACACTCCAGCAACTTGCGAAGAGGTTTCTATATGTACTATGTTTTCCTTATTCTGCCTGCTGTTGTTCAGTTGAGTATTGGAGGAAAATGTGATTGAAGATATTTTAGCTAGCCTGTGGAGGAGGTCATGCAATGAAGGCAATGGTGTTAATAAATGTGATATAAGTTGGAAAACAAAGTAAGAATCTGAGGACGTGCTTCGAATGTGCTAAGTTAGCACAGCTGGGAGGTGATGCAGTCCTGCCCATCTGGTGCCAACAGAGGTCTATTTTATTAATTAGAATGGGGAACTGTACTAGAGCAAAGTTATTTCAGTTTCCTTCCATATTTTTTTTCTTTAGGTTATTTTCAGTTAATTCTCCAGTCTGTCTCACTATGCAGTTTTACAGGCAGCTGTGCCAGTCCAAGGGAGGGCTTGGCATGGGAATACGTGGATGGGAGCAGAGGACGGGACAACTCTCTGCAGCTGTCCTAGCTTGGTTTTTCTTGTGGTATTTGCGACTGTGAGGACCTCTTGTTCTTCTGACATGGCAGTAGCAGTTAGGTATTCGTGTAGCAACACCTGATGAAATATTTCCCTTGCTGGTTTTAATTATTTTGGGAAACAGATGTTTTTAATTACAAGACAGTTCCTACAGATGGTTGTATACAGGTAAATAAGTGCTACACAGATGTGAATAATAGACTTTTTCTGTCACCTTAAAACTAGCTGGTTGTTTCCTCCCTGAGAGCAGGTACCTAATGTAGGTAGAACTTGTCTTTGTGTTGTTAACATGAGACTATATTTGATGTCTGTAATAATAGTGTCTGCTCTTTGTAATCTTCTACGTACCAGTATTGCATCGCTCCGTTGTTTTGTTAGCAGAGAAATCAGTCAATGAAAGATAACTACTTGTGAAAGGAAGGCAATACAACTTCTTTGCTTGAAGACTTTTCAATAAACCTCAACATATCCGTGATCAAATACTATGTACGTTTGCATTACTAGTTTAGAAGTTGAACATTCCCTTGAAGGTCATACAGTCCATCCTTTTAAGGTTTTTCTGGGCCTTGCAACTAGTTATTTCAGCTTCTTGAATCATTTCATTTGGTGATTGAAGAAATTGGAGCACTTCTCCCCCCTTGTGCTAGTTTCTTTATGATGAACCTGTACATACTGAAAGCCTGTTTCTAAGATGGTTCCTGCTAGGGTCTTGGTCTGTAACAGTGCCCACATACAGTTGAAGCAGAGCCAAGATCCTTCTTAGTGCTTGCATAGCCCTGAGAGAGACAGATAAGGCATCAGAAAGGGAAATTCCCTTCGGGAGCTGCCAAACAGGCAAGTTTGGGATGAGGGAGCAGGGTGGTAGGCAGGGATCGTTCTATGGGGTGTGCTGTGGGTGCAGGTTCTGTAGGTTAAGAGTTGTACAATAGCAATTATGCTAGCCAGTTGATTATACCTTATGATCAAAAGCAATTCTACTGGCGAGCAGAATTGGTTGAAGTAGTACTTTTATCTCACAAGCTCGTGAGTCCTTTCTAAAACACTTTTTTTGAAAGAGTGGGAACCTGTGAAATGATTATTTGACTTACGTGTTTCTTTATTATTGAAAGCGTTACTCTATGCTTAGAAGGTTGTCTTGCAGTCCTTTTTTCCTTCAGCCTGAAACTATTGGCAAATTGACATTCGACAGCCTGTGTGCAGGAAGTAGCTGATAAGTGGCTTCTTCCATTGAAGATATTTCTTGTTTTTTGGTAGCAGTTGATACTGATCAGAAAACGTGACTGAAGACAAAACTCTGCTGTTTCAGCTTTTTTCAGTCTTACACTAGCTTCTGTAGAGCATACTTTGACCACCATTTTCTTTGTCTAAATGTTTTCTCTGTGTATATACAGAAAAAAATTGCAAGCTGGTTCTTACTGCAAGCTTAATAGAGCTGAAGGTCATCTTCCATCCTTTTCCCTGTGTGCTCTACCTTAATGTTTGCTGTGTGACTTTGAAGAGTTCAATCCTTCCGTCTTTTACTGATAAAGGGAAGAACTGTGCTGCTTGTACTAGTGCCTGTGTCTCACTGCCTGTGTTTATTGAAAATGACTTTACAAATATCTCGTGGGCTTTCAGCTTTGGATTGTCAGGGAGGTCTCCGGTGAGACAGCAAGACTGCTGTGGCAAGTGGTCTTCCGTGCAGTTGTGTTCTTGTAAGTACTGCTTCTTTACTGACCATAGCAGTCCTGGAAGCAGGTGTGCTGGGCTCTGTTAGGTGCTCCTTGGCGGAGATTCTTTGCCCAAAAATAATCCACGAAACTTGTGAAAAATCTGTCTACGAGATCTCCAAACAGGACATGAAGAAATAAAGTCAAAACATCCCTTTTCTCTGCAAGAATAGAGGTTATACAGTGTAATGCAAGTCACTTCTGGCAGGAGAAACAACTAAACAGTCTATGTTTATGAAATGATGAATATATGAATGAAAAGTCCATGGAATGTGATGTTAAGCTGTAGAACAGTGGTGCTCGAAGAAATCTTTCTTATAGAGTATGGCGGTATGACTCCAAAGTCAAGAAAGACCCGAAAGGAATCGTGAATACTGCCTGAAAACAGACAGGCTCCCAAAGCGCTGTTGCTGATGAAATAGCTGCTTCACAGCAAAAAAAAGACACAGCAGTTGGGTTTGAGTTTTGTTTTTTCTGAGATCTGTGCTTTTATAACGGCCTGCATGGTGAGCAAAAGTAATGCTGCATTTCTCCCCTTCCCTTTCTCTGTACTTGGCTGACTAGTGTTTGCAGAGGATGATGCTCTTGTTCTCTTTCACGCCTCAAAGCGTGAGAAAACCACCCTTGTTCCTTCTCAACGCCGTCATCTTGTCACTGTTGTTCCTGAGTATGCTTTTGTACCTGGGAGACTTGTGGATGCTGTTCCCGTGCTCACAGGGTAATTCAGATTGAATTCTGTAGGCTGGCACTGGAGTGACTGATTTGCAGGGAAGTTCAAGTCATTCTGCCTCATAGGCCACAGTCAGGTTTCTCCTTGGAGTGTTTTCGCAAAGGAGACTTTTCTAGGCAGGCAAAGCAATTTTGATTATCAGGAGATGTTAAAAAGAAAATTAAATATTCATTGGGCTCTCTGCCTCAGGCTTGGATGTACTTTACTGAACCACATTTAAAATTTAAAGCAGATGTCATTTGTTATTATAATCCATAAAATGCTCGGTGAAGATGTTGAACATAAAATAATTATAAACAGATGGTTTAAATTACAAAAGCCACTTCAGTGCAAGAGCAAGTAAAAATACTGTCATTACAGTTTCATTGTCTGGCGGAGCATATTATGCCTCAGTAGAGAAAGAATGAAATTTGGGAAAGGAGGAAGAGGGACTTGATTGTTATCTCACTTACATTCATTGTATGTGTGAAGTCACGATGAGGTTTTTGAGTTTCCAATGTTTTAAGTATTGTGTAAAGATGCAAGTAGGCTTACTGGGAGGCCGGCTGGTAAGTCTGCTGTATGAATTTGTGCAGTCGCTAGGTGTGTGCCTTGACAGCAGGAATCACTTGATTGTATTACTTGACAAGTTTAACTCTTAAAAAAAATCTAGACTAGTAAAAGAATAGGGTAACGGCTGCTAGCCCTATCGTGGATGGACTATAATTGCCACACCATGAAAAATACTGTCACACAGCAAAACTCCCATTTCGCTCCCCTGCCCTAAGTGGAAGGATCATGTTTTATGTATGGACAAATTGTACAGTCACCAATTTGACAGTTTAAATTACATAATACACAAGGCTGTTTAGTTGAAAAATGTATTCGTCAGCCAGAAACAGGGCAGACATTCCTGTCTACTTCTTTTTTCCATAAAAGATACTTACCAAGGCCATTGGTGCTTATTGAAAAAGCCTTTCCAATGGATTTTCTTCATCTTAACCAACAGACTTGGCAGGATTTAGTGAGGCATGGTCCCTCTAAAAGAATTGATTAATGTGACTTCAGCTCCCTCTCTTGACACTTTATTATCCTTAAAAAATACTCCTGCCAGTGAGGCATACTCCATGTAGTGTTTTGTGCTTGTTTTATTGCATATTTAGGAAAAAAAAAAAAAAAGGCAGGGAAAGGAAAAGTTACATTTCTCACAAAGAACTATGTTATATTGCAGCGCAAATATGGGTTTCTTTGCCTTATCTGTAATGCTGAGAGATTATAACTGCAGGGAAAAACAGCTTGGATGTGGATTGCTTCAGGGAAACAAGCATTTCCGTAATTATATCAGCTTTCCCGCTCAGCTTTAAGGGAGCTGATCCTTTCGTGGGGGCTGTGGATGCGGGTTGTGCAGCGGCCAGACCTGGCTGCAGGGGAAGTGCTGGGCTGTGGTGCAAGTCAAAAAGTCTTGTGAGCAGGGTACGGATCAGCTGGAGAGGAGGGCAGAGCTGATGTGGAACAGGCTGCCTGCTTCTTGTCTTCCATGGGGCTTAGGGGGCTCATCGCAGCTGTCTTGCTCCCCTGCTACTGTCCCAGGCTGGGTGTTGTAGTTCCTGCACTTACACGAGCACTGGTGAGGAACCTGCCTCTAAGGAGGGATTTCTGGGGTGGTTTTGATAGGTGTGAGTACAAAGAAAGAGGAGGTCTTCTCGGTTCCCTGGCTGGTGGCAGGTGTTGTTTTTTCTTTTTCTTAAAAAAGGAAAAAAGACCACCTCTCACGTGATCAAATCACTTCATTCTGGAAAAAAATAATTTTCTGCGGCCAGGTGATCCTTGCTGCTTGTCTTTAATCTCCTAGACTTTAGGAAAGGCATCTGCTGACTCCGTCTTGTCTTTTCTCTCGGAACGAAGACTCCCTGTGCACGCGTGTGGTCTTTTCTCTGATCACGTACGAGATCCAATAAAGTGAGAGGTTGTGAACGCAGTCTGCTGAAGCCCACAATGCAACCCAGGGCAGCGCTAATTTTCTATCTGCTCTGCTCATGTGGCCAACTCCTATTTAATGGGCAGTGAACAGCTTGGTGGGTCTTTAGTACTTTTCTGTTAAGAGTCCGAAACTCTGTTGTTGGCTCCAAATAGTTTAAACAAAGCACTTTAAATACATAGTTGAGTTTGTGACATACTGGAGGTTGGACAATGTCGTTATTGGCTCCGTATTTAGTTTTAGGAGGTAGTGATAGAAGGAGAGAAAATACAGAAAAAGAATAAATCAGAGCCTGATGCACTGTTTACTACTTGGGCTGAGTCTGTGGAGGAGATGAATTGGCTGCCTGAGCTGTATTATTATAAGTAGCGTCTTTGGATGGACAGTAAGAAACAGCAAGTGATAAATGGGTTGAAACATGCTCCTGACTCTCACTCTATTGTCTGTAAGGCTAGAAACTGTAATCTTTTCTCTTAGTGTGTGATAGGCAGTAGCTAAATGCAATTGAGTAGAGTAATGCAATCAGGATTTGGGCAAAGCTTAAATCTTTGGATTGTGGGAGGCAGTGCACTGAGTCACTTGCTAGGGGGTTGCCTGGGAAAGCATCAGAGGACCCAAAAATGCTGACACGTCCTTAAGTTTTATTGACAGCAAGATGTAAGATACATCTTCAAGGGAGAGTTTGTTTATCCACTTTTTGTGTGGCCAAGCACACGAGGGCAGACATTTTTGCACTAGAAATAAACTTAGATTCAGTTCCTTGTCCTCCAAAGTTAAAAGGGCTATGTGTCTAATGCATTTCTTTTTTGCTCCTCTTGACAGGCTTTGGCTTTTGCTTTTCCTTATAACTTAATAGTCAATCTACTTTTCTTTTTCTCCTAGTTTTTTCGTCCTTTTAATATGTCTTGTGGGGTTGCCTTGAACCATCAAGCACCAGACTCTACAGAGAAATTTGCTTGCGATGACTTCTACAACAGGAGGAGGGAGAAGAGGAAGGGTCTCTTTCTTCTTTCGTGTGGTGCCCCATAAAAGCTGGATTCCATTTCTGTGTCTCTGAGGATGCAGAGGAACAGTACGTAGAAAAGCATTTTTCCTGCTAGAGCAGATGTGTGCGCCTGAGAAGCATTACCTGTACTCCTCTGTGCCTGGGGGGCGTGAGGGCAGACTTCACCGGCTTGAGGGATGTCTGAGCGCCTGGAGTGTACTGGGACAGCTGCTCTCTGCTCTTCCCAGCCAGACAAGCGTGCTGGTGAGCTGCTGGGCACCAAGGCGTTTGATACTGAGGCTTTCATCTGCAGCTCCTCTTCACGCTGACAGGTGTGTCAGGGCACCTCTGAGATCCTGTTCCACCTCTGGTTCCCACATTGAACCTGCAGGCTGAGACTGGCTTTTGAACAATCCTGTCAAACGGTGATGCAAAAGCACAGAGGGAGAAGAAAAGGGGCGGGGAAGAGATCTCTGTGTTGCAGATGATTCAGCTCAGTGCTCTGAAGACCTGTGCGTTTTCACATTTCGTGGTGCTGTCACCCCATTCTAGTTGTTACTGCACTGGTTGTGTGGAGGCTGTGGACTTGCAGTCCAAGGCTTTCCATTGTGTCTTTGAGAACAAGGTCAAGTCATGATTCCAGCCCTCTTGGAAAAGGGGAGAGAGCAGTGTAATATTAGAGCCCACCATAGGCAGAAAAAAACCAGATGTCCCAGGAGACTGACACAGAGGCTTTTTCTGACTACTGAAGGTCACATCCAGATCTTGCAAGAGAAAACATTTTCACAATATATTTGTAGCTTTACTTTTCCACACTGATGGTCCCTGCACAAGAGTGCAGTGGAGGAGATCACCCCAGGGAACCCATTTATATTTGAAGTGAGACACGTTCATCTTTTTTCCTGTTTGTGCTACAAATGCTTATATTTGTAATTACACTGCTTAGCATTAGGCCTTCTTTTTCCATGGAGGTCACTTACAAATTCTGGAAGTCCCCTTGTCTTTTAACCTTTGCTTTCTTCCCTGGTGGACTGCCTTTCATGATTCAGTGATCCATGGTAAATCAACCTTTAATAGTAAGTCCAAGCTGGTAGTGATTAAGCCAAGAAACAAATTAGTGTCAGCCAAGACCTGTTTCTGCATAGCTGTGGATTGTTTAGACAGACAAGATCTTACTCAAAATGGAAACTGTTTTTTAAGTGGAAAGTGGCCATTTCAGTCCATCATTCAACAATCTTCCACCCATGTCTGTCTTAGACTGTGGTACGTAAGTTCAGAGGGCTCTAGCAAAGGCATTTCTTTGTCAGGGTATACTTTACTTCCTTAATCTGTAAATGTTCATTTCCATGTGTATTTAAGCCTCTGATAGGTTATTTCATGAGTCAACGTAACCCTGAATGTTATATTTTACCTTGGTTGCTGTTTCCTCTGCACGTGGGGTGGTTCAGAACCTGGTCCTTATATTTGATGGTTGCAGTTTCTTCTATAGGCAGTGTGCGTATGGGACCCCTCTGACAGTCTTCAGTCTCTAGGAAAAGCTTTCTGAAAATTAATTAGCCCGTTTTAATCGATGCTTCTGAACCTTTTAGGCAAACTGATGTTTCAGCATCCTGGAGTGAAAAGGGGTATTTACCTCTCTTTTCAGTCAGGAACCAAATTTTATCCCGAGCATCATCTCTGAGAGGACTAATGTGCACAGCCCTTCTCCTCAGGTAGTCTCATTGCTCTGCTTTTTCAGATCCTGCCTGCCTGCCTTGGTTAGGTGTTAGAGAAGAGGTTGGGTCAGAGTAGTTCTTCAGCCATGACCGTGCTTAAAAGTATCTGTCACCTTTAAGCGGGTACCTGGAACCGTGC
Organism: Cygnus olor; assembly: GCF_009769625.2. Classification (NCBI taxonomy): domain Eukaryota; kingdom Metazoa; phylum Chordata; class Aves; order Anseriformes; family Anatidae; genus Cygnus; species Cygnus olor. Next base: position 80,104,535 of record NC_049170.1, on the reverse strand, counting down.
TTTTTGATGAATCAGTGCAAGAGCTGGTGTGCTGCGGAAGGGAGAGCTGCGGAGATGTCTCATTTGCTTGAAGAGCTCTGTAGCTGTAATTACGTGATTTCAAGCAGAAAGATACACGGGAGTGGGGCGGACATGTAGAGAAACGCTTGAAGATAAGAAAAGCAGAAGTATTCAACTGCCAGTAACCAAAGCTCTACAAGAGAGGTCATCTTTGTGCCTGCTTGTTTTTCTTTCTCCTCACTTTGTAGTCAAAGATGTTGTATTGAGGGCTGAGAAGAAGTGGGGATGTGCTCCAAGTGTGGTAGTGTGTGTTGAGAAGAGCTGAGAATGAGATGAGAATAGACCCATGGAAAGCTGGGTCCAAAAAAAAACTGATCTTGGGTGTTTGTCCGGTGGGATAGAACGGGTGCTTTGACTGTTGGGAAGTCTCAAGGAAACCCAAGTTGAAAATCAGTTACTGGAAATCCTAATTCATGTTGTTCCATGATACTTCTTGTGTTTGAAGAAAACGTATTTCATAAACAGTCTAAACAACTTCAGACACTTCAGAGTAGCAATGACCAAGTTCAGCTGTAACTTGATCAGCACAAAAAGGTGCAGAAGGTCATTGTTGCTTGTCTACAGTTGCTTCCTGCTGACTCTTCTTACCAATGCTCTTTGAGCCTTCTCTAGCCACAGACGTGTGCTCGTTTGCAAGGCCTCACAAGGGCTTAGCGGTTCAAAAACAAGACTGCAGTTAGGGCAGGGAGCTGGGTACCCGTCTGTGATCCTGCTTGAGATAGTTACACATCTGCTTTGGAGCTTTGCAAGTGCTTCGTATGTGTGGGAAAGTATTTGTGTGCCTGAGGAGAGGACGCTCCTCGTGGTGGTAAGTCACTGCAGCGATGCACAAGGCTGTGCGTTACGTGAGCGATATAAGCTAAGCTAGAGGCAGAAGGAGCAGCTATAAGGGGTGTGATGAAAGCAGGTGGGTTGGGAGCTGCCTGTAGTGAAATCATCTAATGGTGATGAGCAATTAGATATCTTGAGCCCGGAAGAATGGCCTACTATAGTGTAATTGAACTGTGGTTGCAAATGAAGTCTTTTTTTGGACTTAATTTTGTAGATCACTGTACTCTGATGACATGGTATTAAACTTGAATTGTGTTTATTACACTCTTTTTGCTGCAACCTACATCTCGGGCCTGGGGAGATTTAAAGCAAAGGGAAATACTTCGTGCCGTAAACAGTTTAGATTACTAATGCTGTAATTGGAAGAACTTAGAAAATGTTAAGCTATAGAATTGTAGTATTGGGAGCACCCAGCAGCAAGTATCTGATTGAAATAATGTGCTCTCATTAAGAGGGTATTTAGTTGCATCGGCTTCTAGGCATGAATAGTTCAGATTCTCTTATCAAACAGCACAACTACATCAGAAGAGAAAGCCCTTTGGAAAATAAGACTGAGTAAAATGAGGTAACGAGGTAAAGACAGAACTGTGCAAGTTCCTGCTTCAGTGATAAAACCTAACTCTGCATTGAGTAGGGCTACTAGATGGTGTCTCTTTGAAATGCCGTATTTATCTCGATCTTGTTACTTTTTTCTCTCAGTCTCTGAAGTTGGAAATCGTTACTGTATTAATTATTTTGATTAGGAAGAAGGCTGTTGCAGCTGTATTTCAGTAGGGAAAATTAGTGGAAATGTAACTTATAGTTAAGCTGCACATAGGCCTGAATTTTACTTTGACGAGTATTATGACATAGATACAAAAAAATTTTTCAAATCTTGAAATCAAAACTTTCAAAACTTCAACTCTTTTTTCCCCCCCCTGTGGTTTTCCTGACCCTTTAAAACTTTTATTTTAAGAAAATCTTTCAGGGTTTTTATCAGAGTCAAATATGCTGTAGTGAAGCCTTTCTTTCCTTCCTTGATAAAAATAATCGTCTTACCATGTGGTGGCTGTCTGTGCCTGTCCGTGTTCATGTTTCAAACTATCAGAGTTCTGTAAGTAGCAAGATAAGAAATGTATGCTTTCTCGTTCAGGAGCACTAACTAGATCCTGAATGAAGAGCTGCTTTTGGAGAGAGGTGTGTATTGATACAGACAATTGAACGTCGGCACCTTCCAGGCTGTTAGGAAGATCTCTTTCTAAATTAGTGAATGGATGTGTGGAGGTGCTGTTGGGTAAGGCTGATAATTAGCTTATTTAAATAATGAAGTTAGCGGTTTGGACAGAGCTAATAGCCTCATTCAGGCTAAGTTTCCCATTTTACCTAACTCTGTATTTGTTTGCGTTGCCTTCAGTAGGCATCGTATGAAACCCTCAGTGCACGTGGCGGATGCATGCATTTCCAGCGTATCTATTTTTAAGCATCTTTGTATCCCTAACCTGACTTCAAAGAATGAAGGCAGAAAAAACATTCTGAAAGGGGAGGTTATTATCCAGCTGAACCATAATTCTTCACCTGTTGCTTTTTTGTCACCTTTCTTAGAAGAGTAATAGCGTTCTGCAATCACACAGAGCATCTTTGTTCGTTTAAAATAAGTTTCTAAATGGAGTATAATGAGCCCGGAATTGATGGTAAATTTACAGAAAGCACCTTTGGATGGATGCTAGCTGTAGGATGGCTTTCCCGAGCTGACTTTGGTCCCTGTCTGCCTCAAAGCTGTCGTGCGGTCGGCCAGTAGAGGGTAGTATGTTCACGGAGACGTCGTGTTGTCCCGTCACTGCTGTAGGTAACAGAAACCGGCTGAATGTCAGAGATGCTGGCTTGATTTAATGGTCTTCTGAAGCCAGCCCGTATCCCAGTAAACGCCAGAGTGGAGTTGGTGCGACATAGCTATCTGACAGGCTGAATCAGCAATGTGATGACTTCTGACCAAAAGCAGCGTATCTGGGAAAAAGCTTCTTGTAAATAAAGTTTGCTTTTGGATCTGGGTAACAACTCTAGTTACGGTACTCCCATTCTGTAGCAAATGAAATAACTACTAATCCTACTAAGTCTCATATGACTAACTATGCTTTTCTTACTCCTCTCAGTGTTGGACTTTGCCTTGGCAGCCCCCTGTTACCATGGGTATACCAGTCTTCATACTTGCTGGTCTCCTTGTCCATTTTGTGTTCTTGGTCTCCATTTTTGACATCTACTTCAGCTCTCCTCTGGTTCATGGTATGACCCCTCAGCAGACTCCACTGCCACCTCCAGCAAAACGTCTCGTACTCTTTGTTGCCGATGGTCTGCGGGCAGATTCGCTGTATGAATTGGATAGCAACGACACTTCCCATGCACCTTACCTGCGGTAAGTGCATCCAAAAACGCTTCTGATCCAGAAGGTTTAGCTTCTGGAGATAGTTCTATGTAATGATGAAAAGTGTTCTCATAGGAACAAGAGAAACAAAGGCAACTGTGGTGGCTTGGTACTGCCTTCCCTCTGCCTTTGAAGTGGCAAATTTTTGCAGTTACGCTCTGCATGGCATCAATTTTGAAACCTGAGTCATTTATTTAAACTGCTTCCTGGATGTTCAGTTTAGCAGGAGTAGTTCATTAACGCACCTGTCTTCCAATTCTAAGCTGCTGCTGAGGCTTCGTAAGGAGTGATTAAAAAAGATGGGCTGAACGGATCTAACAGCAAGCTGCCTCTTCCTGTTTGTTCCACCTTTCCTGCGTGCATGACCCCGCTGCCTCTCTTGTGCTATCTCTAGCATCTCTCATTGCATAATGGCATGATTTGGTTTAAGGTCGTGGAAAAATAATGCTGCCAGAAAGGAATGCTAAAAGCCTTGTCTTTGAGTGATTAAAGTTAACGTTCTCCAGCCTTCCTTGTTTCCTTATATCAAGATAGTTACTTGATCATAAGACAAATAATTGCCTAAACTTGAAAAAAAGGAGATGGTGCTAAATAAGACTGCTTTTGTGTAATAGCTGAGGTCTGGCTGGCATATCAGAGCAAATCCACGTAATCAATCAAATCTGAAGCTGCTATGGCATTTCCAGTCTGCTATAGAAATCCGGGAAGCCTGTGCTTTAGTGCTTGCCATCCTGTGTGGGATTACTTGTAACTGTTTCTCTGGCTGAGTTAGGGTTCTTGTAAGGTGTGCTTTATGCTAGGCCAGTGTGTTTTCCATACCTTCTTTTAGTGGTGGACTTCGTGCCTCTTCCAGAGCAGATTCTTCTTCTTAGTACTAGAATTGTTGGTCTTTTGTAGCATCATAAGGTTGTGAATGCCATAGTGCCCCATCTCTAGGAGCAGTGGTGTGTTGGGGCCAAAATAACCTCTTTTCCAGCCGTTAAGTGTCTCAAGTTCTTCAGTTTCAGAAATTCAGCGTTATTACACCTTTCTAGTAATAAGGCAAACCATATATTAGCTTGTCCAGTATTGGGAAATTTGTACTTCTCTGTCTTTGCTTTACTTTGTCCTATTCCAAAACTTGTGTAAGTAAAACCTTGTCACCTGTGCTGAAAGGACCTGGGTAAGTGGAGGAAAGAGCTGCCTAAGAAGAAAAGATACTGGTAGGTCACCGGAGTAAAATGCCAGTGAGATTTGAGGTGCCATCTGTCTATCTCTAGTTCTTTCATTCTGCCTATAAATAATAAATGCATGTGTGAGCATGTATATGTGAGATGAAAGCATGCAGCATGCTGTGCCTTCTGAAAGGTGGAAGGCAAGGCAGACCAGGGCATATCAAGTCCACTGTTCTGCACGTTCATTCTTAAGTGTCAAGCGTCCAGTCCCTTACCTGCTTTAGTGTGCAGCATAATAGGCAGATTACTTGTCTCGTGCAGGTGGAGCACTTTGGGAACTACTGTTTCGTTAAGGAGGAAAGATTCTCTTTAAATGAGCAAGAGTTATTCATGTAGCAATGTGCTATAAATGAAAGCAAGGTGTTTTAGTAGGCATGTAAAGTTAATAAATATCCATTATGGTTGGAACAGATTGCTGGCTGATGTATACCGAGTACTCAGGCTTTTATTCTACAAATATTCTTGAAAGATCTGTTGTGTTCCAACCAAACCAGCAGTGTTGTGGTAGCTACAAGGGACAGCAGGTGGTGTGGTCTGAACTGCTGTGGTAGTGCTGATGAGGACTGCAAGAAGGATGTTTTATTCCTTGTCAGTCACGTTTTGTATGTATTACTATATCATATTCATCACTATTATGGGTAGCTAATGTTTGTCCTGTCAGGGAAATGAATTTTTAAAACAGTTATTCTGAGTAAAAGGCTTTGAAATAATTCAAAATGGCTAAGTGAATTTTGAAAAGGTAAATGATGTTCTGACTATATTCCTTATGTTATTGTTCACTTCAGACATGTTAATGCAACCCATCAGAAACAAATGAAAAGGATTACTTTCTAACTTTGGCAAAATGGAGTTGGGAAGTAATCCAAGGGGTAGAAATCAAAGTCTAATTAAAACAATTTCCTACCTGTTGTTACAGTGAAGTGAGAGGAGAGCCAAAATTGTTTTATCTGTCTTAAGTCTTCCACTAATGCTAGTGCAATATATCTTGATCAGTCTCCGGTAAGAATAAATTAGAAACCTCTTTAGCTGATACTTAAATCCCTTTTTTTCAGAATAGTACTTGTTTTCAATATGAGTTGTCTTAAAACTTGGCTGAGGTGATAGCTAGAAATAATGTCAGAAAATTGTATTGCCTCTTTCATTTTTCTCTGTAATATTTAGGCTATTCAAAGTAGTCCCGTGAACTTTCAAGTAGGCCTGAGAATGTGAGATCCAAGATGAATATAAGCTATGAATTCCATGAGCACAGTCATGCCTTAAATATTCTATGTTCTGGCTTGATTCTTATGTCATTCATGAGAGAAATGTGTTTAGTGTACAGAACTTGTAATTAACAACTGTATAAAACCAGATTGGTCTATCTGTTAAAAATCAAGTTACAAAACATGAACTTGGGATCTACATTCGATCGCATTCAAACTCAGCGAGTTTTGTAACTTACACCTTGAACAACAAAAGTAACTTCTGGTAGATTTGATTCTTAAAATTGATTTGGATTTGTTGTTCAAAAGAATCTGCTTCTTTTTTCCTGAGCATTAGTATAAGGTATGTCATGTTGAGTTTTAATCTCTTCTTCCACCCACCACCCTGACAGTGGGCAGTGAATGTTTCTCTGCTTCCAGAAGATGGAGACAAGAAAACATTTGATGATAATGCTCGCTTGCTTGCTCTCTGACAGGTTCCAGCTGTTCATATCTTTAGCAGACAAGAACAGTTTGAGCCTGTTTCTTATGCTTGAGCTTTGTCCTCTATTTTCTTTGCTTTTAATCTTACAGCTATTGTATGTGTATAATCCCTAGACAATTTCTTTATTTCTTTGTATTTGGTGAGAACCTACTCTCCTTCACTTCAGAGTAACTGCAAAAGATATGAGGTTTGCCTGGATTTTCTCCGTGTTGTTCGCATGATTTGCACATTACATTCACGTTTGGTTTATATCCTCCCGTTGCTGGCTTCCAAGATTAAGCATAGATAAAGAAGACAGGCATGGTCCCAAGAACTAATTATACTTGAGCATATTTAATGAGCAAAGGAAGATTGAACTTTCAAGCTAAATGGAAAGAACAAAGAAAAGCAATGCCAGACAGCAACAATTTGTTGGGCAGGGATGGGGGAGTTAAGCCATATTAGAAAGCAGCACGAAAAAAAACTCTACGTTACATGTAAGTGCTGTAAAACATCAGCTAAACTAGTCTCTTTGAAGTGTTGGTGGTCAACAATAGCAATGTTATCTGTGGGATATTATAATACAGAACTACTTTCAGTTAATGTTTGGTTTGAGTTGCTGCACAGCAGGCTAAAGCAAAAAATCTATTTTTAATCTGGGCTTTTGTATTCCCTGTGTAGCATCCTACCTGTCACTCTTTTTATCTGCAAAATATTTTACTTGCAAGAAGTCACAAGCATTAACAGCCTTGTATCCTATTTCCAGGGGCATTCTGGAGAACAATGGCAGCTGGGGCATCTCTCATACCCGGGTCCCAACAGAATCCAGACCAGGGCATGTTGCACTGATAGCTGGGTTTTATGAAGACGTCAGTGCAGTTGCTAAAGGTATGCCAGTCCCAAAGTTTTAAACACTGTCCTCCAAAATAAGGTATTTTAGTGATTGATATATACTTGCATAGTGGTTTGTATAACAAGATTATGTGGAAAAACCTCATTTTGGATAGTTTTCCCAGTGTTAATACTGATAGCTATGAAAATGCATTACACAAGTTAATATTTTGTAACATAGTAAAATTTAGCACCCTAAGTCTAAAAGCAGAAAAACTTTCTGGATTTACCTTTTCATGTAACATATTTTTTTAAATTATAATTTGGGATGTAATGGAAGGTGGTTAAATGTTGCAAACAAAAGTAAACTGCAGTGTTTTAGCTGAACCGTTGTCAGGTGGAGTTGAAGGATCAGTAGCTAAATGAAGTGGAAACTTCAGCTATGGTTTAGCTGGAGATAGCTGCTGTCGGTGAATGCTTGTTGGTTAATAATATGGAACAAACCTTCACATTTCTAACTTGCTGTCTTGTATGCTTCTAAGCCTTCCCCCAGGAACACTTGTAATGTTGTGTGTTGTTTTTGGAAAGGGGAGGGTGAGAGGAATTACCTGATCTTGTCCAGGCTTCTAGTCAGAAGGTTCTTCCTTCTGACATCTGTTACGAATGCAGGATTGGCTTGAATTGCTGTTAAGAGGATCTCTTTATATTTGTCAGCTGCCTTGTCACAGAAAGTCTTTAAGGTTTTCTTGTGAAAGGGTGGAACATGATTACTGGTCCTATAATACGTGTGTGTAACTTAATGCACAATATGTTGAAAACTGCAATCAGATAACAGGGAATTTAGAATTCAGGAAAATTTTAGCTTTGTAGAAGGTAAACCAGCTGTGTGTTGTTTGTCTGAATCCTTTCATAATGAGATTTGCTTAGGTTTTCAGCTCATTTCTTGATGAATGGGGGACTAATTGCAAATAGAGGTAAAAAGAAGTAAAACTGAGACCTACAGAGTGCGGTTCATTGTGAAAGAGTAGAAGGGACCTCCCCCCCCATCCCTCGCCCCCCCCCCAAAAAAAAAAGAAAATTTGCATGGACTATTAGCCTTATAAGTCAAAGAAACCTTTTGGCAATCCAGTTGAAATCTATGTATGTTTAACAGGATGGAAGGAGAATCCAGTGGAATTTGACTCTGTTTTCAATGAAAGTAAATATACCTGGAGCTGGGGAAGCCCAGATATTTTGCCAATGTTTGCAAAAGGTAAGGTTTAAATTTTGTGAATCTTTAACACATAGTTATCTGGTAATAAAATAGAAAGACTTGCAATTTTCAAGTTAGAGAAGAAGGTGAATGACATGTTTCAAGTTTATTTTTTGTACATGTGATTTCTAGTTTGTGAATTCAAGACTGGGTGGAGAAACGGTAAGCTTTTAAGAAGATATCCCTATTTTATTATCCCTATTTATCATCCATTTAAATTGGCTTTACTTAATTCTGTCACCATACTAAAGGAGAAACACCCATAATTAAAAGGACTTCATGTTTTAATTTGGTTTAAAGTTCTTACTTCTTTTTCTGAACTCCAGTCTCTCCTCATTCCCCCCAGTATCTCCTCTGTCACAGACACCTCTTTTTTTTTTTTTTCCTATTCCTAGGTTGGTCCATATAAATTTAAGTTTATGAAAAGCTGTAAAAATATATCCTAGTAGTTTACACTTTCCCATGACCTCAGATAACAGCTTGTATTTAGAAATATTTTGATGGTGACTGGGGAGAGAGGAAAGGTAGTATACTGCCCTTGCACAGATTATTTACATTTCTAGGGACGTATCCTTGGGAAAATATTTGGGGAATTCAAGAATTTTACAAAGCCCTGTCCTTTTGTTAGTTTTCTTTGAGTAAGAAGATAAGCAGGGGACTGGAAGCAGCTTTGATGTTTTCTGCAGGGGTGTGCAAGGGTAATTCCATACAGTTGTCTTGTGTCTCAGTATGGCTTCTTCTGAATGACACCAATGTAGCTGTGTTTTTTTTGTTTGGTTGGTTTGTTTTTGTTTTTGTTTTTGTTTTTTAGAATCCTCCAAAAATGAACTGTCCTTGAAGGCCTATGGCTGCACTGCTTGAGAAAGGTTTAGTGCAGCACTGTTTGAGAAGTAGATGCTATCTGGGAAGCAGTTTCTCGTGATATAAAGCTGATTTAACTTGTTATTGGAAAAAGTATTCTTACCCTTCTTCCTTCTCTCCAATATAAGCTTTATCTATAAACAATCTATTTTTGATCATGTATAGAATAAAGACATTGACCATTTCTTTGTTATGAGTTTCCGAAGAAGAGGTGAAGTGGGAAAGTTTGGCTTCTATAACAAAGAAAGGAATGGAATCAAGTAGTTGTTAACTTTAGCTTCGCTTTCACAAAAAGCTGAAAAGAAGATGAGTGGAGCATAGCTTAAACTCTCTCCTCCTTTCCATATTGAAAATTAGTAAGGTCACATGAGTCTTATTTTTTTTATCATGCCAAAATATTCAGAATTCTTTTAACTGTTTCACCACTCTCGTTGGATGACAAATGAAGAATATATGATACCTGCTGGGTTTTGTCAAGGAGTGAAAAATCCTGTTTGCTGGCATTATTTATCTTCAGGTCTTTTTTCTGTCATAAAATAAATATTTCAGTCAGATCGTTGTGGATTCTATAGAGAAGGTAAATAAAATGCTGTTGGATGTCTATATCAAAATACTTCATATGCATGATATCTGAAGGAGGGAAGTGGTTGGTCCACTTTGTGCTGGTGAGGCCTCACCTCAAGTTCTGTGTACGTTTTTGAGCACCACAATATATAAGGACATAAAACTATTAGAGTCTGAAGGAGGTCTGTGAAGATGGTGAAGGGTCTAGAGAGCAAGACGTGTGAGGAACAGCTGAGGTCCCTTGGATTGTTCAGCCCCGAGCAGAGGAGGCTGAGGGGAGGCCTCATGGCGGCCTGCAGCTCCCTCACGAGGGGAGCAGAGGGGCAGGCGCTGAGCTCTGCTCTCTGGGGACAGCGACAGGACCCGAGGGAACGGCATGGAGCTGGGACAGGGGAGGGTCAGGCTGGGTGTCAAGGAAAGGTTTTGCACCCAGAAGGTGTCCGGGCACTGGGACAGGCTCCCCAGGGCAGTGGTCACAGCACCCAGCCTGCTGGAGTTCAAGGAGCATTTTTGGACAAGGCTCTCAGACATATTATTTGGTTTTTGAGTGGTCCTGTGTGGAGCCAAGAGTTGGACTTGATGTTCCTTGTGGATCCCTTCCAATTTGGGATATGCTATGATTTTAAGAGTTCCCTTTCTTGGAAACCAGCTGCAATGCTAGGGCCATGGTTTCTTGGGCCCTGAGAAGGGTATCATCAAGACCATGAGGACAACCCTGTGCCAGGGTTATTGTGAAGAGTTTGTGCCTCCTCAGTATTTACATTCAGATTGAAACAGACCTTTCCATCACCTCTTCTTGTTCCTACAGCACACCAAGGAACTGGAAAAAAGCAGAATTTTTCACATTCCTCACCTGGCTCTGTTTGGTGCCAATTGTCTGTTGCTTGTGTACTCTATTGGCTCCATATCTGACTGTCCTTGTGCCTTCATTAGCTCTTTGCCTCCTTTGTACGTGTAAAATTTGCCAGCCAAAGTCTCCTGCTAGTGTAGGCTCTGGTGTCCCGTGACAGACTTGTCAGACACAGAACTGTCTTGCTAGCAGAATGAGAACTTTGATTTCCAAAGGATGTAATCTTATTGTAGGAGGATAACTCTATTCCTAACCCTACTATTTGAATCTTGGTATTAAGGGCTGAGACAACATGCCAGGCAGAAGTCTGCAGTAGGAACAGCTGGTATCTGGTGTGGGGGTTTCTGGCATCTCCATGTTATTTCCATTAGTGTAATGGCACCACTAAACACAGTAGAGCTCTGTGCTTCTTAAGGATGTTTTCATCCTTGGCTGTCGTCTGCTTCTCTGTCACATCTTTGCTTCCTCCTTGCCTTGTCCCCACATTTAAAAGAAGTATCAGGCATACTGTTGCCTGTCACCTCTCAAAATACAGAAATATAAAATATTATTAAATAATATTGTATAGTTGGTTGTTTCCTTGTTTCTTAAAATCATTTTATAAGATCTTTCCAGCACTCCAAAGCTTTCCTCATATGGCCTCATTTAGCCACTGTGTTTCTTTTTAACAATGCAGGGTTAGTTTCTTTTGCTCTGGTGGAAATTAGAATAGATAACTAGTAGCATTCCTTTACTCAGTCTGCAAGCTACATGCTTTTTGTGTAGCTTCTTTGGTGTTGTACCTCACAAAAACAGGTCTTGTCCGATGTTCTGTAATGCTACAGAAAAAACAGTACAGCACTCTAACCTCTTTGAACATCAGTCATTCTTACAGTGATCACCAGGGCTTATTTCTTCTTTTGAGCTCCTTTATCCACCAATTTGAACTCCTTAATTCACTTTTAAGCGCCCTGGAGTATTTTGTTCTTTTCTTTCAGACTGAGAAATGCAGCGAGTGTTCTGGGTTATAAGTAGTAGTAAGATCTCCTGAGGGACAGCAGGGGGAACTGCACCAGATCTGTGCCAGCTTTCATCTTTCTGGCCTGAAATACCTGCATCACTTGCGTAGGTTTGGATGTAATCTTGGTTAAACAGCTCCCTTATACTGGGATGTTAGTCCATTCACAAGCCTGGAAGCTTACAAAATGGCGTTATACAATTGACATCCAGAAAATCAGCTACATGCTGACTGGCAGTCAACTGATAGAAGAATGTCTCCCCTTTGGGATTTTATGTAGTCAAAGTAGAAATAGCATTCCCAAGCTGTTAACAGCTCAGCCACTGACTGAATAGTTCATTAAACTGCACCTAATTTCAGATCTTTCCAGGACTTCAGAAGTTTACTTTCTTCTAGGTCTTCATTATCTTTCCCCCCCTCTTTTTCTGCTTTACTTTGTGGACAGTGAATGCAGGATGAAATCATCTTGTTCAGATGCTGTGTGTTTGCATCAGTGGACCTCATGTTGTACCCCATGCTGTTGCCTGCCTTGTATGCAATATGTGATGGTTTCCTGTATAAAAGGCCTACATGATATCCTGTTGTCTTGTATGATTCACTTTAACAACCGAAAGCTAAGTACAATTTACTAAACAAATAACAAAAGAAAAAAAAAACAAGAACTTGTGTGCTAAAATAAGGCTCTAGGTGTCTAATTTCCTGTTAGAAGTTTTAGTGGAGTTACTTGTTTCAAAACTAAGCTTTTTAACTTGCTTTAACTGGAAGTTGTTCAATTTCTATGTTTTTTTTCTCACGTGAGTGTATTGGATAACATTGTTGCTCAACCTCCTCAAAGATGCTGATAAGCTAATGAGATAAAAATGGTATCCAGGCTTAAAAACATAAATGCTGGAATAATTTAAGGAGAGGTCCTTCTTTGAATTCTCTCAGGATTGTCATTCTTGATGGATTTGTGTTCCTATGCATTAATATTCATGTATTTTTTACTAAGGGAAAAGGATGAAAACTTTTCTTTCTGTTGTCTCCTATTCCATCTATATTGTTTTTGCAGGTGCTTCTGGAGATCATGTTTATACATTTTGTTACACAGCAGAAAGTGAAGACTTTGGAGCACAAGATGCATCCAAGCTTGACACTTGGGTTTTTGACCATGTAAAGGTGAGCAAAGAATCTTCTTATGCTACCTGTGTATAAAACATAGGTAACGTTTATTTTACTATAGATCTGGAAAATAAATTTTTGAAAGAGATATCATTTGAGGCAGTAAGTATTAAACAAAAAAAAAGGCTTGAATTGATTATCATGAGTCATGTAATAGATTAGAGGAAGTGTGTCATTCAATACTAATTAAAATGCTAATAAACGTACCCTTTTAACAAATACTCTTGGCTTTCCTTAGACTTAAATTTGCATATTATCTGAAACCTATCTTTTTAGAGTACTACAGACTGTTTAAAATTTTGTGTGATTAGTTAAGAATTTCCTAACAAGTATCTGGATATTAGGAAAAATTTCTTTACTGAAAGGGTCTTGCAGAATTGGAATAGGCTGCCCAGGGAAATGGCTGAGTCACCATCCCTGGAGGTCTTCAGGAAACATTTAGAGGTAGAACTTAGTAGGACAGTTTCGTGGTGGACTTGTCAATACTACGTTAAAGGTTGGACTTAGATGATATCTTAGAGGTGTTTTCCTACCTGAATGAGGTAGGGAGAAACAGGACTTCGTTATGGAAAAAAAAAAGGGCAATATTATTCGCTTAATTTCTGTCAGGACTCAACCTACTCCAAGTAGGTTGCTTGTTCTGATGCGTGTAGATGACTCCTGATTATCTGCTGAGGCTGATGCTATGCCGTGACTGCCAGAGGAGCCATGGTTAGTTTTGTTAAAAAGGCAATTTAGGCCCTGAAGCAGGATTACTCATTCACATGGTGCTCGGCTCAGCTAGACAGTCTTCTGTGATATTACCATTGTTTGTATTAATATCCAATGCACATAGTACTTAATTTGTGAATTCCTGTGTTCATGTTATGCTGTGCTACTTCAGTTGTCCTGAATTAAGAAATGCTGTTAGTGGGTGTTGGTGCATAAGTCTGTACGTCAATGGAGTGATTAGGTGGGGTTTGACTTTCTGTGTCTCATAACAATGTTAAATGCAGTTCAAGTCTTAATAAACTTCTTCCACGTGATCTTTGGGCTGGATACATTAACATTAGCTGCAGTGTAAATCAAATCAAACCTAAATAAAAACAAATAAACCAATATATAAACCAAATCAGCATCAGTGGTAGGAAGCCAAGGGTGGGCCTGCTTAAAACGATGATGTAGGGTTGAAAAGTTTATTACAAGTCACCAGTGTTCAAAGGAAGTGATTTTCTGAGTTTGCAAGCAGAAAGATGATTTTTGTTTTGTTTTTTAACCATCGCCCTCTCTGAACTTGCACCTGTGCCAGGTTGTTTGTTGTAATATGTATGAATAATACAAATCAAATTAGGCTGTCAGTTACCCTTGAACAGTTGCCTTAAAGTTACACCCTGCTGTCATTTAGAGTTGCACAGGTATATGAGGGTGGTGCTACCTTTCTCTTGTTTTAAAACACACAATGACATTTCTTATTTCAAACTATAATGATATGCTTAATATATGTCATTGCTGATGACTTTTTCCTTGGAACCAGCACCCACCATTATTGTAGAGGCTTATTTTGCCTATCTAAATTTCATGCTGTGAATGGGTAGGACTTGATTGACTAGTGTAAAATACTCATTTCATTAATCATCTCTTCAGTTACACATCAGCGATTGCTTCTGAAGCATGAAACTTGAGGCTGCCTGAAACAGGTCACTCTTCTACTATAACTCCAGCATCTGTCTCAGCCACGCTGATGTGAATATATGGGTAACAATGATAATGTGCTGAAATCTGAAGTCTACTTTTTCTACAACACGTATTTGAGATAAAATTAAAGGCAGGAAAATGCTTAACAACATATCATTTGACTTTGTCTTGCATTTCTGGTCCCCGAATTTGTGTCTCCTGCTCTAGGAAGTAAAAGACAAAGGTGTGCCCCCTCTTTGCTGTGTAGTTAGCAGGTCCCAAACATCACGAGGCCTTTTGCGGTTTCCTCTGCCTCCCAAAAGATGGGGATAAAATGGAGAATGGCCGACTAATGTTATAATGTAATGTTAATGGCTGTTAGCTCTGTCTCTGTGGAATTGCTTATTCTCTTCAAAAGTGCTAAGTAGCAGAAACTCAATTAGTCAGGAGGTATGTAAACTCTGACTAGTATTTGTGTATGCATTGGAAGCAGATTTCTTAAGTCATGAGTGGAGGAAAAAACATAAGATTCTTTATAGTTCCTACAATGTCTATTTATGGTATAAGGACATCCTAGCCCTTTCTGAGAACAGAGGAAGCTAGGTATAGACTAGATGATGTGAGTGGTTATCTGCAGCTCGATTAAAGCTTTGTGGCATGTTAATGTGTGGTAGTAGTTTGTGGGTGCTACTACACCCACCTAGGCCACTTAGGTATGGGGTTATTGGACTTTTCCAGAAACCTTCAAAAATAACTAGCAGACCAACTGGAATGTGGCAGGATGTGACCCAACAATTTTCAGTTAATGACCTTTACCTGGATCATACTTTGACTTTGCGCTGAAAAAAAAAAAAGGGAACAAATGCTATAAGGCTAGGTTAACAGTAATAAATAAATATTTCAAAATGCATTTCTGATTTTTTTTTTAAATGTTGGGGAAAAACGCTTTTATAAGATTGAACCGAATCGTATTTAGTATAAAATGATTAAAATATTCCAAGTATTCATACAGTCTCTTGGAGATGAGTCTCAGTAGTGGTCTGACCACAATTTATTATGACCACAGGGTCAAAATACTTTTAAAATATGAAGTTGATGTCTTCTGATTTAAACGGACATGTAGATGCAGATAGCAAGCTTCTTTCTCTTTTCATTTTGCCCATAGTATTTCTTCCTTTGGTCCCTTTCTGCCAGAAACAGGCCACCCAAGCCTTCAGACTGTTCCTTGTACGTTTGCTGGAGGCTGGAGTCCAGAACTGGATCATGTTAACCTTTGAAGCTCTGCAAGCCATGTGCCATGACCTGATGTGGATTTCAATACAAATAGCTTTGTTTTAATTAGCAGTATGATGGTTGAATGATTTATTTAAATGTATAGCGCTGCTGTGCATAAGCATGCTCTATGGATATAAACCTGACATACATATTTTTATCCTGCCTTTTTAGTTTGCATCTAAAAATTGGCATAACCATTTAAACTCTCGCATGAGCACACATCAGTGTGCACAACTTTAATCAGCCAATTTAATTAAGTTGTCCTGGATCTGTGTGTGAAGAAGCTTTGTGGCAGGAGGAAGTTTGTTTAGTCTCTTTCTTCTTGTGCATCCATGCAGTCAGCAGCAGTTTATCAACTCTACGAAAGGATTGTGCTTCCAAGGAAGGCTCTGTTTTGGGGGGAACAAGGTACCCTCAACAACTTGGTAGATATCAGTGAAGTCTATATTTTGTTCAGGCATAGTAAAGCAGGTATTTGCTGGACCTTCTAGGTACACTTTTCTTTGCTTTTTCCAATACAAGGAGGGGTGTGACACTAACATTTCTTATGATACTAAGATTTACAGATGTTAAAACCCCACTTCTCTTTTAAATGTTATGTTTTAAGCATTATAAACAACTTTTCAGTTTATTGTGAAAGTTTTTAATGGGAAATTTATTATTGATCTTCCTAAACTGTTCAGTTGTAGCCAGCATATTTATTTACCAGGAAAACAGAAAAGTTAGTTGGATTCCGGGAATGGAATTATCTATTCCTTGTAAAGCTTGTCATTAGTATAACTCAGAATCAAAGGAAAATCAAGTTGGAAGAGAGCTCTAGTGGTATTTAGTCTAGCTCCCTGCATGAAGGAATTCCAGTTACAGCAGGTTGCTCAGGCCTTCCCACTCAAGTTTTGAGCATCTTGGAGGGCAGAAATGTTTCAGCCTCTTTAGGTACCTGTTCAAAGATCTGGCTGCACTCATGGTTTCGAAAGTAATAAAAACAAGTAGTAAGTCCCTATCTTACTGGCATTTCCCGTGTTTCAATTTGTCCTTTGCCCTATTGTCAAGTGTTTCAGAGAAGTCTGGCTCCATATCCTCTTCAGCTTCCTAGTAAAGAGTTGTAGGCCAGGTTTCTCTCAGCCTCACTGTTTATTCCCACCCCAAAACTTCTTGGGGACACTTGGCTTAAATATACAAAGGAGATAATATCACTCAACAGAGCAAATAAAAGCTAAATGAAAAAAATAGAGACAAATATGTAGTTAACGTTCAGTGGTGGCTTGGCAACTAGTGGCCACAGGTTTCAAGTTTTGTGAATGGGTACTAAAGCCAGGAGGCATTTAGAAGGCTATGAGGATAGTGTTGGGCACGCAGTACAGCAACCACTTGAGCAAGGTTATTTGTTTTTTCCCCAACTGTTTAGTCTCCTGTTTATCAGCTTGTCAGGTTTAGCAGCCTAAGATAATTCCTTGCAGTGAATTTTCTATTTGCATTTTGGAGCATGCAATTTTAAAAATGTTCTATGGGATAAAGTTTGCATTTGCTCTTTGAAGAGATGCTGTCTCTCAAGTTACACTCTCCTTCCCTTTGCCATATTCTTAATTAGCCTGAGGTTATGCAAGCAGTTCTGGCTGCTGCTGCTTAGGGTTAAGAGGTGGCTGGTGCTGGGGGAGCGGGGCATTTTTGGAGCATCACAGGAACTTCTCTAAAATAAAGCCTTGTTTTCCTCTTAGAGTTTTCTTTTGCTTTGTTAAGCCTTGATGTAAAGTACCTTTCTTCTAACATTCATCTATGTTTTAAGATATAAGTCCAGTAATTTCCTGTTTCTGTACTGATATTTAATTAAAAATAAAACAGAACTATACAGTATCCTGTAAATTATTGGTGTGTTCTGGGAGGCTTCTTCAGTTTGTGGTCAAATATGTGTAGGTGGACAGACACGTGGGAAATGGAAACATCTATAAAAATTATTATACTGCTTTCTAAACAATGCAATCAGATGGCTTTTTTTTCTCTTGTACCTTCATTTAAAACATCTCTGGGCTTGGGTAAGACTTTTTTTGTTTGGAGAAGAGATGGAGCAGGCAAATATCAGTCTGTGGCTAGGCTGTATTCAGGGGGAAAAAGGGTGGAATTGAGTACTGTCGTGGCATCCTGACGCAGCTTACCATGGTGGTCTTGCTGCCAGCTTGGTTTACTTCTCGGTACAATGACTTCAGTTTACCCAAGGTGTGAGCTTTAATTTTTAGCAGCTCCACCGCCATCACAGGTATGTGGTAGGTTGCTTTTCCCTTTGGCGACAGAAATGGTTCGTTGTGTCTACCAGCATTCTTCCTAGGCTCCTGTGTGAAATTCAAAGACACTTTTCTCTATGTTCCTGTTACTGAAAGGTCCTCTGGATGCTCTTTGGACTGAAATCCTACCCAACCTTGTTTCCTCGGGCAGTTCTGTTTCTAGGGAGATCATGCTGAAATAGCTGTCTGCCTGCATTTTGCATTGCTGTAATATGGCTGGTCTAACTCTGAATAGCCATGTCAAGACTCAGACAATCTCAGGGGAAAATCCCCCCCCGGCATCTGCCTCGGGGATGCTTAAGTTGGACATGTGCAAGGCAGATGTATGTTCTGTAGCACTTGTATTTGCAAAGTCTGTCTTGTTTTGTTCTGTTTTAATTTGGTTTCTGCAAATGAGTTGTAGCTTGGTATCTCAGCCCTGCAGAATCTGCTTCCAAAGCAGCAGTATTGAGAACTTCGCTCCCAGCTTAAAAATCAATAGAAATATGAAGCTGTAAGTGGAGCTCACGAATGGTGCGTAGTTGCGTACATGTAGGAGGCAAAGAAGGGTTGATACAGTCATCTGGTATGTCTCCCTAATGAAACTAGGAAAAAAAATACTTAAGTGTTGCCTGTCCTAGATAAGCTGGAACCTTGGACTGACTATATTGATGGTAGTAAGTAAAGTAAGTAAATTGGGAAGCAATTTTTCCGTCATAACTACTGGTATTTTGATGCAAAACCAGCTGCATTTTAGTTTTAATAGGCTTCCTGTCATCTTTGTCCGTTCTTCTCAGATTAACATCTTAATGGCTTATTCCATACAGAGCTTCTTTAATTCTTCAAGAAGTAATCAAACATTGTTCTCTGCACTAAATGAAGAAAAAGTGGTTCTGTTCCTGCATTTGCTAGGCATAGACACGAATGGACATGCTCATCGGCCAAACTCAAGGTAATTGGAGAGGTTAAGTATATCTTTCTTATTAGTGTTGAGTGTATACAGTAACTCTTTTTTTCTTGACCTTGCTCTTTATCAAGCCCCAAACAAGACTTGCAGTCCTGAGGGTTTCTACAATAGGCCATGTATGTCACCATGATTACTTATGCTCTGAATTTTGAGGGGTTTCTTGTTTTAAGGTCTTCTGTATAGAAGTTTTTTGTTGTTTGTTTTTTGTTTGATTGTTGTTGGTTTTTGCTATATGCCTTGTGCTTGGTTCCAATTCTCTACTCAAATCTGATTTTTAGCAGGTCCTTTAATTTATACATGATTTAGAGGATGTGTAGGGACTTGCATTTTCACATGTAAAATGTAAATGATTTTTGGATTCTGCATGGCTGAAAGTTTGTAAGGCTGGTTCTATAGAAAAAAGTAAGATCAGAAATAATGATGCTGAAATTTGTCAGCCATTCTTTACCTTTCCTAGGACACTTGAATGAAGAGTTTAGATTATTAACAGTATTCATCATCAGTTCACCTTGCAGTAGGGTATTTGAGAGATTTACTTTTGTTTAGACAAATGTTTTGTATATAGGATTTTATATTTTTTCTGTTCTCTTGATGTTTGCAGAATCCTTGTTCTGATTTTCTACATCATTCCAAAGTTTATATTTGTTGTATGTCTCGTGTTCTTTTCTATTTTGGTGTTTTCAACTTGACTTTAGCAACAGCAACAAATAGAAAATCGGTTGGCCAATAGTTAATCTTGGTCACTGTCTCTAAAAAAATATATGATTTTTTAGGTTTAGACTCTGACTCAAACTCTGGGATCTGTGCTGATCTATGAATAGTCTCAAAACAGTTCTTGCATTGTGAAGTCTTAGTTACTAGTTTAAAATATCTTCTGAAACTTCTAATTTAATGTTTGAATTTTCTGGAATTCCTTAATTATGATTCTTAATTCTTAGAATCACAGAATGGTTTGGGTTGGACCCTTAAGGACCATCTGGTTCCACCCCCCTGCCATGGGCAGGGACACCTCCCACCAGACCAGGCTGCCCAAAGCCCCATCCAGCCTGGCCCTGAACACCTCCAGGGATGGGGCATCCACAGCTTCTCTGGGCAGCCTGTGCCAGGGCCTCACCACACTCTGAGTGAAGCGTTTCTTCCTTGTATCTAATCTAAGCCTACCCTTTTCTGGTTTAAAACCATTTCCCCTTGTCCTGTCACTACACCCCCTGGTAAATTTGCTTCATTACTGTGGGTAATAAGCTGTCCACAATCAAGGACCGGTTAGGTTTGCAATACAAACAAAAAGCCATTGAGACTGTAGTTTAAGGGACTTTCCAACTGCAATGTGACAGTTTAGTATCTCACATTAGACTTAGAGGAGAGGGAGTTTTACATCTAGAATGCCTTTTTTTAGCTTGAGGTTCTGTGAGGAGTAAAGTTGGGCATAATTACTGTGGATAACTTGCTTTATACCAAACGCAAAAGCTACCTTGAATCTAATAACTTCTTGTTTTTTTTTTTTTCTCCAGGGAGTACAAGGAGAATATTAGAAAAGTTGATGAGGGTGTAAAAGAAATTGCTTCAATGCTTGAAAGCTTCTATGGAAATGATGGAAAAACTGCATTTATCTTAACTTCTGACCATGGAATGACAGATTGGGGTGAGCATTTTTAAATGTTAACAGTCAGCTGAGTTTATGGGTGGGAGTCAGATGTGGGATATATAACTGGAGTGGGATTAGAGCTCTGTCCCATTAGAAGCTTTGGAGCTTCTGCTTTGATCTGATAAGTACTGCTTGTGTATGAACCCCATGTGAATTAGGAAATGATTAATGGGGACTGCAGGGGCCCTCATCAGTCCTGTGACAGCTGAGTTGCATATCTAAACAGAACTGACAAAAAAAAAAAAAAAAGGTAAAGCTCAACTCCAATTCTCTTAGTGGCTGCTAAGGGGGAGAAAAAGCCCTGAATACCAATTCTGTCAGTACCTCTTTGAGGAAAACGAGTCCAAACAGGAGACTTATTTGGTTGCCAATAGCAAAGGTGGTCTTGTTCAAGTCCAGGTGGGACAGAAAGTTATCACTTTGGTCCTGTGAGTGCCTGGGAAAGGTGGTGAATCAGACTGGGAGCAGGTGACCAAGTTTTCTGGGGTGGTCTGTCTTTCCACTTGTGCTTTTAGGTACACCAGAAAGGATGGGAGTGCTGCGCGATCTTTTTAGAAGAGGCTGGTGCTGGAGAGTAGGAGGAGCAGCGGTGAGGACAGGAGAGCGAGGCAGGTGGCCAGCCAGGCTGGTACTCACAGAGGGCACTTGTGAAGGGCACAACCATAGCAGCTGAAGGACTGGAGGCAATTCTGATATAACAAGATTTAGGGCAGATGAGGAGAGTTTCCTGAGGTCAAATCCTTTAGACAAATCTTTTCCCCTTTCTTTTTTCCTCCAATAATATTAAGAACATTGCTGTCCTTGCATGCTACCAACTGGAGGGATAAGTCTGTCTTATTATGCTGTGTGTGCTCGTAGCTATTAATTGTGACACTTCTGAATCAAGGTGTGGTCATGCCAAAATTCAGCATCTTATACCGTGTGAAATCCTGAACTTTTCTAGCGGATGCTATTCAAACTTTCTGTTGTCAGAGATGACAAAAGTATTCATATCTATTCAAAATCAGCCTAATTGCCATCTGCTCATTTGCAAAATGGTCTGCTTTGAATATTATTTATTGTTGAGCTGGCTGCCACTTAAAATAAAATTGAAATTTGATTTTTTTGTTTAAAGTAATAATTTTTTAAATATATGTATATGCAAGTGTCTGTGTGTATATATATATAAAGACAGATATTGTATGATATATATGATCAGAGGGACCTCAGGAGGTCCAACCACCCACTCAAAGCAGACTCAGCTTTGGGATCAGACGAGGCTGCTTGGGCTTTATTCAGCAGGGCCTTGAAAACCTCAAAGGATGGAGCCTGCACAGCCCCTTTGGGCAGCCTTTTCCATTCCTTGGCTGTCTTTGTGCAGGGGAGGAATACACTTCCATTATCTGCAGTCTGAACATCCTCTGTTTCAACTCATGCCTGTTGTCTCTCATCCTTCTGCCATATAGCACAGCGTAGACCTGGTTCCATCATCTTGCAAACTCACTGACACTGCGGTACAAGCAGGCTGCTGTTGTGTGTCCTGCTACAAACACACTACACACACACACTGTGGTGGTTTTACTCAGGTGGGTGGCTGAGCTCCACCACAACCGCTCTCTCACTCCGCCTCCTCAAAGAGGAACGGGGAGAAAATACGATGAAAAGGGCTCAAGGGTTGAGATAAGGACGAGGAGATCGCACAGTAATTATCGTGACAGACCCAGCATAGGGAGATAGTAAGATTTATTGCTTATCACTAACAAGCTAGAGAAGTGGGAAACAAAGGAAAGAAACCAAAAGCACCTTCCACCCCATCCACCCTCTTCCACCTCCTCCCCCCGAGCGGTGCAGGGGAATGGGGGTTATGGTCAGTCTATAGCGCTTCTTCGCCGCCGCTCCTTCTCGGTCACTCTTGTCCCCTGTGCTGTGGGGTCCCTCCCACGGGATGCAGTCCTTGCTGAACTGATCCGGCGTGGGCTGCCCACAGGCAGCAGCTCTTCAAGAACTGCTCCAGATATGGGTCCGTACCACGGGGTCCATCCCTCAGGAGCAAACTGCTCCAACCTGGATCCCCCACGGGCAGCAGCTCCTGCCAGGTCACCTGCTCCTGCGTGGTCTCCTCTCCACGGGATACAGGTCCGGCCTGGAATCTGCTCCGGCAGGGGTCTTCCACAGGCCGCAGCCTCCGTCGCTGCAGGTCCACCTGCTCCACCGTGGTCTCCTCCACGGGCTGCAGCGTGGAACCCTGCTCCACCGTGGTACTGCATGGGCTGCAGGGGGACAGCCTGCTTCACCATGGTCCTCACCACTGGCCGCAGGGGACTTCTGCTCCGGCGCCTGGAGCACCTCTCCCCCTCCTTCTTCACTGACCTTGGCGCCTGCAAGGCTGTTCCCCACTCCTCTCACTCTCCCAGCTGCAGTGTGGCGCAGCGGTTTTTTTTCCCTGTCTTAAATATGCTCTCACAGAGGTGCAAAACAACATCACTTACTGGCTCAGCTCTGGTCAGCAGTGGGGCCCTTACCAAACATGGGGCAGCTTCTAGATCCTTCTCACAGAAGCCACCCCTATGGCCCCCAGCTACCAAAACCTTGCCACGTAAACCCACTACACGCACACACAAATCTCTTGTCCAGGTTAAACAAATCCCAGCACCTCAGCCTCTCCTCACAAGGCATGTGCTCTTCTGACCAGTTTGGTGGCCTTTCACTGAAATTGCACTAGAGGAGGGCCATGAAGATGATCAGAGGGCTGGAGCACCTCTCCTACGAAGAAAGGGCTGAAAGAGCTGGGGCTGTTCAGCCTAAAGAATAGAAGGCCCTGGGGTGACCTCGTTGCAGCTTTTCAATACGTAAAGGGGATGTACCAAAAAGATAGAGAACAACTCTTCGCTCTGTCAGTGACAGGACAAGAGGGAATAAATAGCTTTAAACTAAAAGAGAGGAGATTTAGATTAGATTTTCAGAAGAAATTCTTCACTCACACGGTGGTGAGGCCCTGGCACAGGCTGCCCAGAGGAGCTGTGGATGCCCTATCCCTGGAGGTGTTCAAGGCCAGGCTGGATGGGGCTTTGGGCTACCTGGTCTGGTGGGAGGTATCCCTGCCATGGCAGGGGGTTGGAGCTGGGTGATCTTTAAGGTCCTTTCCAACACAAACCATTCTGTGATTCGTTCCAGTTGGTTGATGTCTTTCCTCTTCTGGGGGAGTCCAAAATTGGATGCAATGCCTAGAGGCTATCTCAGAAGGCCTTACTGGGGGAGAGTAATCCCTTGCTTGGATCTATTCCCTGGTAACGCAGCCCAGGGTGCTGTTGGCCTTCCTTGCTGCAAGAGCATGCTGCTGGCTCATCAGCAGCTTGCTGTCTACCGAGTGTCCTGTGTACTCTTCAGCAGGTGTGTGTGTGAATATAAAATGGATGCCATATTAAGGTATTCAAAGACCTGTCTTTCATCTGCATTAGCCTGGATTAGTTTTCCAATTAGTGCATGTGTTTGTTTCAGTAGGTGAAAACAGATCAGCTTTGCTGTTAGTTTGTCTGGAAGAGAAGGTAGTCTTGTTAATAAAATATATTTGTATATATTCTGAGGTGTTCTCATGTACTGGAACATTTGAAGGGGGAATGAAAGGTGACAGGAGTAAGACTTCAGGCTTTGAGAACTACTGGTCTGCCACAGTTTTCTGTCATTCCTTTCTGTCAGAAGTGAAAGCTTGATCTTCAGCCAGAAGTGTCAGTAACTTTAAAGCTGACCTGAGTGAATACAAGAGCAAACCCAAAGAAGAGGCAGAGGCCCATAGCCAGCCTTCTGAAGGCTACTTCAGTAGATTTTTATTCAAGCTTGTGGTATCCACAACTGCTACAGTCTTTCAGTGACTATTTGCAGAACGGGATGGGCACCAGATTTAAATAAATAATTAAGAGGGTTGTGAGGATTTCCAGCCGTTGTTAGCAAAGGCTGATAAAAATCACTTGCTTTCTCAGTTTGACTCCATGACCTTGCTTTAAGCTGACCTCAGAGGGGATTCCTGACTGCTAACACAGGTAGTCCCACACCAACCCTCATGGCCTCTTGTTCCTGCTGCCCTCCTGACAAACATACCGCTGTGTGGTATGCTGGACAGGAGAACAGAAACCTAAACCAGCAGCACCATCTCCTTCCCTTTCCCTTGAAAAAAGTGTCCGTTCGGGGGTGCTGATGGGTGAAACAGGGAACTGACCCAGCTGAAATAATTCAGTTTAAGTTTGGATTCGACCGAAACCTGGTCCTTAAAATAGGAAGGGTGGGTACAGCTGCCTCTCTCAGCTACATCTGTCTTGCAGTGTTAATGGAGGCACACTGTCACTAAAATGCTGATAGAGCTGGTAGCTCAGATAAAATGAAAGCTCACCAAAAACCGTACTTTCCTCCTGTGATACAAGGAAATAGCTGATGCATGGAGGATGGAGGAAGTGTGACCTCCATCTGTTCTTTTCCCATATTCCGTGAGGAGGAATATTTGCTGCTTTTGAGCCCAGAGAATGCCTTCCAAGGGATTTCTGTATGTCTGAAATCTTATTTGCAGACCAGTGTGGCTATTTAAAGAAAGCAGAGCTGGCTTTTCAGTTCTGCCATAGCAATTGTACAGGCAACCTCAGTGCTATTTCCAAATTTCTAATTGTTTTTGTCTTTTAAAAAATCTGCCCTTGAAGCAATGCATTTTTCTCTATCCTCTTGAATGATTAAAATATACATATGGAGGGGCTGTGTGTCTACACACACATACAAATAAAGCGTATAGTCTTGTAGCGTGTGCCCTGACCAGCATAGTTTGTATAACCATCTCATTACTTTTGAGACTGGATTATGTCACTGCTGTTGCACCTCACCCACTGAATCCAATGACCAAAGTTTCTTTCAAGCTTGTGTGGCTTCTGCTTCAGTGCAGCTGTGTTGAGATGTTGCAGTTTTAGTTTTCTCCTTTGGGCAGCTGATATGTTAGTCTGGAGGGAATTAAATTTCTCAGAGAACGACCTGCTGTTTCATCAATTCTTAAACTGTGCTACCAGGCTTTAAAGCCTTAAAAATGAACTTGCATCACCGGGAAAGGATGGCAGATGCTATGTATCTTGTCTCCTGTTTTTGAAATTGAAGTTTAATCCTTATTTGAGTACCACAGAGATCAGTTCTGTGTGATTTCTAGGCACATAGCTAACTAACTGCTCAAATCAACCAGCTCCAGTTTCCATGGAGCACTCAGGAACAGGCACGTGCAACAGGATTTGAACAGGTGACTTTCTGTGCCTTAAGGCTTTTGAACGCTTTGGCTTTAGTTTTTGTATTAAGCTTCTTTTCTTTCTTTCTTTTTTTTTCATATACAACATTATATTTGTATAGGCTTGACCTAAGTGATACCAGTTTCCCGACTTAATTCAACCTTGAATTTTGTTCCTATAACAGAATCTTAGCATACGTCCAATAATAAAAACTGTGTGTAAACATTTATTTATTACGCTATGCATGTTAAAGCTTACATTGTTTTTGTTTTGGTGTATTTTAGGTTCCCATGGAGCTGGTCATCCCTCAGAGACTTTAACACCACTGATTGTTTGGGGTGCTGGAGTGAATTATCCACAGAAAGTCACATCCCAGTTCTTTGAAGACAATTTTTTGAAAGGTATGTAAAATACAAAACTTAAGTGTGAGGTTTTAGTGGAAAGGGCAGTGTTCAACAGTTATATCTGTTAAGCTTCGCTGACTTCTGTTCCATTGCAGTAAATGTAACTTGCTTTGTGCGAGAAAGTGTAGAAAGCAAAGGTGACAGGACAAACGTATGGGGGATATAGCAAAACTGGATAGATAATATCAGAGTAATTTCTTCTTGAGTCATGGAACTGAGGACTTTCTCTTTGCATACGTAAGACTATTAACACCCTTAAAATTTAGTTCCAGAGGAGACTTACTTCTTCAGAAAACTCCTAGAGGTTAAAAGTTATTTGTACAGAAACATAAGTTGACATGTCCTAGGACCTCTTTCTAGCTCCACAGTAGAATCCTGGGAACTTGCCTAGAGCATCTTATCTCACATCCATCCTTGTGGCTGTTGAGGAACTGTAAACAGTCTTTCTCAATGAAAAACTGTGACTATTTTACTGTTAATTTTCCCCTTTGTAACTTATTTAAGGAAAGTAAACACTGCTATTAAAAAAAAAAAATATTTCAAAGCTATAAATACTGGTTTATTGAAATTTCCTTGGGATTTGAAAATCAGATGTGATTAACTGCATAAGCTCTTCCTTTTTCATGTGTTTGACTTCTGTAGCCTGCTCTGTTTCTTAAGATGCCTTGAATCTCTCATGGTGTTTCTTGGGATCAAATGACTTTATATTTTATTGGATTGTTTGTCAAGCTGCATTAGAGAAGAGAAAATGGGCAAAAATGACTTGAGACATGAGGTTTTAACCCCACCCTGCTCTTGAGAAGGTATTTGGTAACAGATTAAACAGGACTTGTCCAGCGTAGACCATGTACATGTTGTGCTCATTATTCCCTGCTATAAAATTACAGCATGTCAGATAAAATTGAAAATTAGTTGTACAATAAACAATGGAAAAAAATGAAAACAACAGATTTTGGTGTCTGGTGGCTTATCTGCTAGACTTTTAAGGACACTTAGTGTCTTTGTTTATCCATAATAGATGATTTTACAGCTGTTGCAGTTTTGATTCGTAGCAGCTTTAGTACAAACATCAGCATTTGATTTCAAGTAATTATGAAAATGGTGTGAGAACACTTCAGAGAAGGTGACTGTTGAGCTGACATCTAGGTACACAATAGAAAAAGGGGGTGGCTGCTACCAGTTAGGAAATGTTTATTTTCCTTAAAGCAGGGAATATGTCTGCACCCTGCTGTGCCTGCTTCATGTTTTCCTTGTAGTGGTGTGGGGTTTTTTTGTTCGTTTGTTTGTTGATTAAAAAAAAAAAAGCCCTTCATTCTGACCTTATTCTGCAGCCTTCCATCTGAAAATCACGGTGCCATTTGGCTTAGGCACTGGTTACAGGTTCTTAATTGTCAGGAATAATCTCTCTTTGAGTTCTGAGTGTCTTTGAATATATTGAGAGTTGTAATCTCTATTTGAGTAATAACTATCTTCTAAAAAGTGAATACGCTCTCTATGGTAGTATGTTACATTCTGGCAGTGTATTACAGCTTCCAGTAGGCTATGCAGCATAAAAGAAAAGAAAAAATTGTTGAAATGGAACTTGACACTTTCTCAGGTCAGTACAGTTCAGCTACTCCATTAAGTTACAAATCCATATGTTTTCATAAAACTGCGATATGCAAGAAAAAATGATTAAAATAATTTTCTTGAAAAGTTCTCTGAATTTGCCTTTCCTGCCCCATAGAAAAGAAGCTGAAACCACGCGCAGGTAAAGAGAGATTGCTTTATTACTGATGTATGCAGGTGTCAGATTTATACTTGAGATTGCATGTGCCAGCGTTCACGTTCTTGCATCTACTGACAAAATCCTTCCTAAGTTCTGAGTTACAAGTTCATGGAAACAGCACAGTATTTTCAATGCTGGCCTACCTGAGCTCTGTTCAGTGCAAGTGGGCTCTAGGCAGCTCATTGAATTGTCTCTCCTCTCATCGCCATCAAGGGTAGGTGCCCCCAGAGGCGGTGCTGGCAGTCAGGACTCGGTCCATCCAATCTGACATGCGATGATTAGCGTGCTCCCTGGGTACTCTGAAGGACACGAAGCCTGCTCCGGATCGGCAGCCTTCTCCTCATCACTCCATTCACCTGTGCGTTGCCTTCCCTCAAGGCTGCCCGTGCAATCCTTGCAGAAGGATTCACGACGGCAGAGCCCCATCCTGCGGGCAGTGTGTAGTGTTACCAGTTTGGCTGTTGCCTTGGCCCCTCAGGGAAGAGAGAAAATGGAGCTGCTCTCCAGCTCCTCAGCATGCACACACCCTGCCAGGTGGCCTTCAGATGCCCGTCCAGAGAAGCCTGTAAGTGCGTGCTGGTGGCTTTCACCCGCAGACTTCCCTTTTTCAGAGGAAGCTCAGCCTGCTTTGCTGAGGTTTCACTTCCGTGAGGTTTTATGAGAGGCTTGGTTTGGTCCATGCAGCCTCGTGCTAGTCTCTCTTCAGCTGGCACCTCCCTGCGGTTTCCCCTGGACTGTTTGCAACTGACTGCCCTGCAGGCTGCAGGGCAAGGGAAGGAAAATGTCAAACAAACTGGAAACCGCTGAACGCTGAACAGGAAACTTAAGCGGAGAGCTTGAAACACAAAACCAACTAGGGCAGCATCTAGATCCACCGTGTCTCGTTCCCAGGAGTGCAACCCAGGTTGGCCAGTTTGTAGGTGTGTCCTGTTCTTTGGGAACACTTGGATTTAGTGTCTTACAGCACCTGGTCCAAGCCATGTGGCTCAAATTATTCTCCTCTTGAAAATATATAAACAAGGGAAGCAGAGAAATAAAAGTTTCTAGGTTTGCTAGAAGCTTCTCTGGCAGAGCTACAGTTTCTTCCTTCCCTAGACACGTTGTATGTGTATAGACTGTTTTTCCACGTTTTTGATTGGGAAATGTTATTTAAAAGGGAAAACACATTGCTTTTATATAATAAAAATATAGGTGAGAATCTGTCTCTAGAAATACAAACCTGCTTCCTGCTCTGGGAAGCAAAAGGAAGCAAACTTGCTCATTTTGGTGCAAGTTTAATACAGGATTCATGATAAATGCTGATAATACTTCCCCCGTGTTGCTATGGGAACTCATTGCAACTATTTCTTACTGCTGTTAAGATGCATGGCTGCTGTTCAGGGTGCTCTTAGCACATAAATAACAGTGAACTCGCAATCGGGTCCCTGAAGCTTGCAGTGGTACGAGCTAATTGCTGAAAATAAGCGTGGTACATGCAATACTCAAAATAGGGATGTTTGGGTCTGGTGCTGACAGGGTGTATTGAAAGACACAAAAAGGATGCAGCCCAGGATTTGAATGCCTATTGTTGTTTGGAAAAATAATGAGGTTGAGCCAGAAGTTTGAAATATGGCTTACCAGCGCTCTTAACAAAATCTGTTTCTGCTGCCCTTAAACTTTCATTCATTTAAACCCAGAGGATGATTGTAGACAAGGTGCTTATACTGGAAGTGGTGTAAGTGAGGCAGCTGCAATTCGGAGATGCTGGGCAGAGCCCTGCTTGCATCTGTGCTGTTTCTGTGGTGCCGTTTGGGCAAATAGCATTAGCAGGGCAGCGACCGGTCCACTTAGCTTTGTGTGTTCGTTTGGGAAAGATGGCTGTGTCCCTGTGGCTAACATTACGTTGGGTTCCCCAGTTGAGGATAAGTTGTCCTGAATTCTTTACTGCTGTAATCAAGGTCTGCTCTAGGTACATAGCTGACAGCATTTTAAGTACTGTGAGCAAGCCTTTCTCAGCCCCTACCATTTTTGTCCTGTGTATCTGATTTTTTTCTAAGCTTGAGTTACCAAAATTGTAGGGTTTGTGGGTTTTTCTTTCTTTTTTTTTTCTCATGTTATTGTTGTAGGTATTGGGTGAGCTAATTTAAACACTAGGAGAAGGCATGAAAAAAACACCTCAACTTTGTTTTGAAATAGCTCTCTACCCCCAGTGAAAACAGAAAATTTCCTCTTCATTTCCTTAGAGGTTAATGGAGAGCTTGAAAATGCTGTTTTCAACCAGCTTTTTGTATGATGCACCATAGCTTCAGGGGTTTGTCTCTGTCTCTGTCTTCATTGTAGTTGTTCTGATTACTAAATTGTTGAACTTTTCCCTTGAGCTTGCTTTTAGCCAGTATTGCATATGGCACATATGAAGTATGTTTGTACCACTCTGTACTGGTACATTAGAAACCTTTGGTTAACCTTAAAAAAAAAAAAAAGACACTTGAAGAGATTTAAGCAGTCTTCCTAAACCTGAGTTTGATTCTTTCAGTTGGTACAGAAGATAACACATCACTTTCTGTGCAGTGCTGAAAAACAGTAAAGGGCTTGGACTTTCTTCAACTGATCTAGGTCACAATTGCAGGCAGCAATTTATCCTGCTGGATAAAAGAAAATGTGAACTGAAATGAATGCATTTTATTGTTTCTGCCTGTTGTGTTCCATCCATAACCTCTCCTGAGCTAGCATCCTAAAGCCAAATTATAATTTTCTTTAGTAACAACACTGTCCAGAAAATGCCAACAAGACATTAAATGTCATTTGAATTATCCCTTTCAAATCTGTTTAGACTATTTGTTCATGTGCTCTGTTATTTCTTGTAGAGTGGAAACTGGAGAACCTGAAGAGGCTGGATGTCAATCAGGTATCAAATATACCTAATTTAAGAACTCATAAGCTTTCAAATGGAGTTTTGTGTGATTTAAACTAATTGAGGGAACTTGAATGAATCATCACACTGACTTGGCATTTCCATGGAACGTGCAGGAACTGCCCCCATACTGACCATAAGTGATCTAAGCTTCTTCATGTTAACACACAGCAGCTAGGTACAACTTCTTTTCCTGAAGATGCATTTTCATGCCATTTTTAATTGCGATAATACGCCTTTTTAGAAGGAGTGCAGTACAATATGTCAGGTATTCCTTGCAAGCTCAGTGTCAGTTATCTGAATGTAACTTGAATAGCATCTGTTTTCAGAGTGGGATTTGTTTTTGCAAGCTGTTAGAAATAGCTTGTGATGGCTTCCTTCAACTTTCTGCTTCTTAAAGTATTTTGGATCTGAGCTATTGCCTACTCCTATGGAAGGTGCCTGGGTAAACACAAGAAAGTACAGTCTGATGGCCACGCTTCCCAAGCTAGTGAACATCTGCATGTTTTTTGCTACATTGAAGTTAACCAGCTTTATGTTTAGCGTTGTTTTTCAGAGCTATTTTGATGTCTGTATTTTTGTCACTTTTTTCAGAAGTTGCTATCACTTATGAATCAAAACCAATTCTTACTGTACCATTGAACTGTTTTTTTTAACAAAGTCTGTAGTTATGGCCCAGCCACTTGGCTGTTTAGACAAATATGTAGCATTGCACTGTGAAGGAAGAAGAAATGGACAACTTAACCCTTGATACTAAATCAGCCAATCTTTTATAAATCAAGGAGATAATGTACATCTGTGCACTGGCAACTTGATTCTTCCTTTATCCCGTCCTATGAAACCCAATGTATGAATAAGACTCCAAACATGATAAAACAATGGAAAGAAACTTTTACTGGAAGGTTAAAGTTGGGAAAGCTTTGGATAAGCTTCTTTCAGCAAAACCCTAGTATGAAATTAGAGTTGGATTTCTGATTATATTATACTACATACTCTCTGACTACAAACAAATAATGTTTTGGAGTCTGCATCTGCACAGTAAACATAAGGCTGCAGCAGTGCCTTTGATTTCAGCATAGTTTCTTCAGATTTATGGTGGAGAAATAAAAAATTTTGGTGTATAGTTATATATTATAGAAAAATATAAACCTAGTGAAAATCCAGTGTTTATCATCATAAGTAGAAGGTAATGGTAACTTATTTTCTGAGAAGCCTCGATGTAGGAAAAGGGACCTTCTAGAGGGTTAAGGACTGAGTGGACACAAGAAAAAATATAGAGCCCCTCTGTGAAGGGGAGAAGTTGAGTAATCCTCACTGTGAAAACTTGGGAGGAGGAGCATTTTGAAAAGCAAAAATTGTGCAAAAAATTGGTGTATTGCTTAAAACTGTAAATATGAAATGAGTGCTTTCTGTGGTGTGTTGTCATAAAGCGGTATGCTTCTGAGCGCAGTGAAGAAGGTACTGAATTCCTGTGAATAAATACCTTTTTTATTTTGCTTTTTAAACTAAATATATAGTCTTGAAACTTTATCAGTAGTGGAGTCTCAACGTTTTGAATCTAATCATTTCATGATGACTACAAGAAACGGTAAACGAAATATTATGAAGTAGTGATGTTATAATGTCACAGTTTTATACCATTTACTGTTACGAATGTAGATACGTTAAAATTGAACTTATTAGTTCTAGAAGCTGGAATTGTGTTAAAATTGGATGTTTCTGTTTGCACAGGCTGATATAGCACCGCTGATGGCTTCCCTTATTGGTGTTCCTTTCCCCCTGAATTCTGTGGTAAGTAGTACAAATGTCTTACCATATTATGGGAATCTGCGTGTCATAAAGGAAGAGATTTTGGGGACGAGATAGAAGGGGAAAGATTACAGTTCTGGGAAATTGCTCGAGGGTATGGGACTGCTTTAGTTTTAATTTTATGTGCATATATTTTCACTTTGGAGCATAAACTTAATCTTTTTATATATTATATAGTACTTTAATTTGGAAAGGCAGTCGATCCTTTTATAACCTGCAACCTTACACTGTTGAGCTACGTAAAAGGTTTTTGTTTGTTTTTTAGGGATGGTAAAAATGCAATATGGTTTGAATAACATTTGATTTTGATCAAGAAAGCTGAATATGTGAACAAGATAGTTCTTGCAATCTAATGTTTAATTATTTCTTGTGTAATTTAGTGTGATGAGTTTTTTTCAGATGGTATCTCGTGCTTTTAATTTCACGAACAGTGAGAGAACAGTCTTCACTGAGATAGCTTTTTCTTTGAATTTGCTTCCTATGTTTTTGTGTAGCCCAAAGGTTGTCTAATAAATACCTAATTGGCAATTAGCATTGCATCAGCATGCTCTCATGCTTCTCATTTTCCATTTAAAACACCAATATACAACACACTTTCAAAATTTTTCTTCTGCAAGCACTGCCCCAGTCCCCCTGTCTTGCAGTGATTGCTGGACTTGCAAACCAACCTGAGAAAAGTGTCCTAACACTCACTTTCTCATCCTGAGTACCGGGCAAGTCAGGACCAAGCAAGGGTTTGAATGGAAACCTTCTACATATTTACAAAAAAATGGCATATGATGAGTGGTTGAGGCTTTATTACGATATAATATGTAGCTTAATTAACAGTTTGCATTATGTGCCTTTGTGTTCCTGTGAGAGCTGGGATAATATGAGCAGTCTTTGCAATGCTGAGAAATGATGTAAGAGCATTGTTAAGGTGTTACAGTAGTTATTTAAGTAGTAATTTGAAGCACTCTTACTGCTCATTTGGCCCACCATACAGTTGGAGAAATTCCGTTGTCTTCCAATAAATTTTTAAGATTTACTTATATATTTATTTATTCTTCCCCAGGGAACCCTGCCTCTGGAATATCTGAACAATAGTGCTCATTTCAAAGCAGAGAGCATGTTTACCAATGCTGTTCAGGTTCTCGAGCAATTTAAGGTAATTAAACGTGGTGAAAAAGACAAATATCTCTTTGAATAATAATTATTATTGTTCTGTGTGAAATAATTATAGTGGGCCATGCAGTGTATATGGCACACTGTAATTCAAAGGACTAAAATTGTACGCACATACTAGGTGCTGCTAGCTGTGAACTGTATCTGAAGAGGTTTGAAAGACTTCAATAAAACATCTCCTTAGTAAGGAAAATGAGCAGCTTTTTCTTGATTCGGATCTTAATGCTGATGTTTATTGATGTTAGTGTAAACCTGCAGCAGTATGTAGGTAGGCCTGAAGCTGAGCACTAACTTCTGCTATTGGTAAAGGAAAATTTCCTTTTCAGCAGTGGTTGGGAGAGAAGGCTCTAAGGCAGACCAGTAAACAGATCAAAAAGTAACAGGCACATGTCCATTAAAGAAATGAAATTAGTGTGTTAATTAACCTTTAGATTATGCTTAATATCTGTTGTATGCTTTGTAAGCGTTTATCTCTGCTTTCTATCTTGATTCGTCTCATATTGGATATTATAAGAACATACATGTGGTTCAAAACTGGGGGGGGGGGGGGAAGGGTTTTGTTTCACTAGATGCTGTTTAACTGTGGAGTAAAATCCTAAAAAGAAACAAATCCTAGAATTTTTAGTTTTGGCAAGTCATAGAAATGCTTTGAAGGAAATTTATCATCTCCACAGATAGGAAGCAGAGTCATGCAGAACTGTCGGGAAAGCATGTGACGGTGTCAGAGCGAGGAAGTCACTTGAGATGACCTGTAACATGGTGATTAGTGCCTTCAGCTCCTTCTGTCCCTTGAACGCACAGGTTCCCAAACACAGTTTGTGTGGGTATCAAATTGGCCATGTCAACAGCAGAGTTGCTTTCCAATCTCCGGTGGTGGAGAGCTGGCGTGTAGCAGAGGAAGTGACTGGCTGTTGCGATGTGAAGTTGAAGTATGCTGGCAGAGCCTCCACAGTTGGAAGACCTCTGCTCTATGTATTGAACATGTAAATTGGCTCTTTTTGGTTAAATTGTTGTCTCAGGGAATATTTAAGAAAAAAGTAGTTCTAGTCCTCCTTGTCTTTATTTTTATTCTGGATTTTTGTAGTGTTGAGCTATTTTCTTGTTGGGTAGTTTGTTTCTAGAATTGTTTTGGAAGGTTTGTTTGTGATTTTTGTTTGCATTTCTTTGCTGAAGCAGAAGTAGCACACTGCCTTAGACATGCCAAGTGGGTTTTTACTTTTCCTGTGATAGACTGACCAGACCACAGTTTGTACTCCCTGGAGAGAGGATGTTGTGTTGGATGGATAGGATGAGACATGTGGGTTGCTACTTCAAGCTGTCAGATTCTGGAAGCAGTGTGCTAGAAAGTTCTTTCCTCTGCTTTATGCCAGCAGTCAAACTCAAGTCAAACTGGTGCAGGAGACCTTAAAGATGTTTTGAAGGGCCTTGGGCAAAGTGACTCTGGCATCAAAGCCTTCTATTTTTATCCAAGTGCAGGTTAATCGATCTAACAGTATTGCTTCACCACTGTTGCAGCAGTGTTCCAGTTCCTGTCCAGCATAAATAATGCCACTTTCACAGGAGACTGTCACTGAAGTCTGTTAGGATTTCTAGCCATTTCTTTCCTTTCTCCTGAAAACTGTAGAAGTCCTGTAAAAAAATCACTGCTGTAGAGAGGGAGCTGTATTTTACCTACGTTGGAGCAGCTCTGGCTTCCCAAAAAACACTGGTTCAGCACTCAGAGGAGTTACACAGACAAACATTTAACACCCGGTTTCCTGGACACTATCTTGGCAACTTGATTTAATTCCTTTTCTGTAGTCTTAGAACTTTTCTGTGACTTAGTTTAATGCCTGGCATAATTTTTGTTCTTGTTGCAACTTACATTTTATGGTTTAACTTTTTTCTTATGCAGGTTAAGATGAATCAGAAAAAGGCAACTACATTGTCATTTCTGTTCACACCATTTAAGTAAGTGCGTGTAAAAACTTACCTTGATTGTTTTAACGCTTTGGTATTTCAGTGAAATCCAATGACAGAGAAATCTGGCCTCTTCCTTCCTTGTTAAATGATAGTGTTTATCTAACTATGAAACTTCTCATTAGAATGAAGATTTTGTGCAATAAATTTCTATTTAAAAGTTCTGGTTAGAAGTAGATCTAAAAAAAAAAAATCCATCCCTTACACTTAGTCTTTGGTTAAGGGTTATTTACTTAGCTTTTTTGACAATATAGCTATATAGAGACTGCATGGTAACTCTCCCTGATTTCTTTTTTGCTATGTTCTTTTGTCAGTCCTTGGGAGAAAAAAGGTGCTATAGGGCTAGGAAATACAAACGAGAAAGAGAACAGATTGTACGTATATCGAAGTTGGACTAAGAATTGTTTCTTCTGCAATTTAAATTCTAATGAATAGCCAACAAAGAAAACCCCTTGCAGCCAGAAATCAGGCTCAAACTCTTTGCGTTGCCTAGTATTTGTTTCCAAAGCCATGAAGGAATTTTGAAAAAGATTTGTGTATCTGTGAGCTCTGTGTTCCAGTGTACGCAGCCGCTACTGACCTACTCACCCATCACTCTTTTCCAGCTAAAGCTGCTTTATCCTATTGCCCTGCTCCTGCCCCAGAAGGTTTGAGAAAGCTTTGCTATGGGTGCGCATGATCGGTTCTGCCTTTAGTGTGTGGAGTGCTCCAAAAATGCTTTGTCATTGAGCGCAGCTGTTTTCCTTTGGGAAATAAAACCGATGTTAATTAAGATCTTTAAATCATAGGAGCAGGAAAGTACTAGACTCTTTTCCTGTGAAGTACATTTAACTGCTAAATAAGATTGCTGTCTTTCTGAATAGAGATTTATTGTTTGAGTTTTATACCACTAGCTTCTCCAAAGGGCAGGGCTCCAAGACATTTAGTTTCTGAGACCCCAGTTAAGTCAATCGTGGGCACATAACGAATGCTTTGATTTAAATTCTGATTAAGAATGAATGACAATTGCATTACCTAATAACTTACTGATCTGTATGGAACAAAAATGCCATATGCAAAGGACAGTCAGTCATCTTTGGTTCTGTGGGGAAAGCTGTTAGACTGTCTTCACAGCTCTTCTTTAAATTTCACCTTTCTGCAAGAAATGTCTGATTCTGTAAAATAGGGTGTATTTTCTTAACATTAAGGTTACCTGTAAAAGAACTAAGAGCTGCTAATTGCCTAATGAATTGGTGTTTTCATCTTTTTTTTGGGGGGGGCGGGTGAGGGGGAGAGAAGGTGTATTTTGGGTTGAAGTGTTCTTGAAATGCTTGAGACATTTATCACTTTGAAAATATAACTAAAACTTGGTATAAAAATATTGTTACTTTTTAGCATGGCGCATTGCAAAAATACATTTATTTTACTTTCTCTATATATGCTTAAATAGTTTCTGAATCAGAATTCGGGGTAGTGGTTTCGAGGGAAAGGTGTGTGAAACCAAAACCGTTCCTTGGATGTGTGGATTAGCTTACAGAAGGTGTCAGCATGTCGTGTGTATAAAGACTTGCCTTGGTTCCTCAAGAAGATCTTGTTTCTCTTCACTCTAGGAAAGCAGGAAAAGATTCATATCACAGACCTTCCCCTGCTTCATGGGGATGTGACTGTGAGAGCAGTGATTGTGAGCCTGAGCATCAGCTGCCGTTGCTGATCTGATGCATTGGTGTAAGCCAGCTTTCACCAGTTGTCCAAACAAACTTTGCTTGAACTAGAGTGAGATGCTCGGGGAAAGGCGTGTAACCCCTTTTGCTGGCTTTACTGTGTAGGTCAGGCAGCGTGTGTGTTTGGGGGCAGAGAGGAGATGGGCATTTCAAGTCTTCGCAGCTAGCCTTGTCCGTGTTGACTGTCAGAACCCTCAAATTTGTTAACACATGTAAGTAGTTTTTCTGCTGTGTGCTACCGAGCATGTTTTGAAGGATAGAAGCCCAGAAGGCAGCAGCATTATTGCCCACATGATCCAGTTTCAACTCCGGTAATACAATAAATGTTGTTCCACTGATATCGCTACGCTAAATAAAATTGTGTGAAAGGAAGAGTAAGTACAATTTTGTATTAGCAGTCTCTTCAAAGACAGCAAAAATCTCCACAGATACAATACAGGACTAAATTACCCCATCTTTGGGTATCTGGAACAGGAGATCTCTTGGTATACTGTTTCAAAATAATTGGTAGTAGTACAGAGGTTCCATTCCTGCACAGCTATACACTATTTGTACTTGTCAGCATAGGTGTAATGAGAGGTTTGGCCACTAATTTATGTTAATCTATGATTGGCCTGGTGCACTGTTGAGCACAGTTCTGTACTGTTACTTCAGACCACTACTGGCCTTTCATTAAGGTGAGAATAGCTTCTTCCACCACTACTCATTGTTTTGAATTTTGTACAAAGGAGTTATATATCCTTTTTTAATCTTTCTGGTGCATGAAATGTGTAACTTGATGCTCAGAAACCGTAATGCTTTATTCCTCCCTAGTTTATGGGAGGTTAGTGAAGCATAGTTCATGGCTTTGGGACCATCAGCTTTATGTGGAAATTTGAAAAGTAAATACTCGGTCTTGGAATATTACACATTCTGTTTCAGTACCATGATAACCCGAAAATAAACAAAAATGCCTAAGAATTGCGATCCTTAAATTACTTAAGTTAAATGGTGTAACTGAATAAATGTTGTTTAAGTCTGTGTAACTGAAATGTGGATGTGAATTCCAGAAGAAATATGAATGTAAAATTTCAGACGGAGACGTTCTATTTCCATAGAAGTTGATACAATTACTATTAAAGCTGTGTTTATACAGAGGGAGATACATTCACAGACAATGCGTTCTGTAGAAAGAAAACTTTCCAGAAAAACTCAGCTTATTTTTTCAGCAAGAAATAGCATAAAAAGGTATTCTTATATTTTAAGGGGGAAATCCTGTTTCTGAGCTTGAATTTTCAAGGCGTATCATTGCCACGTGACTAGAGAACTCTTCACGAGCTCTGATGCAATGACTCAAAAACTAGCGTTTGAGTTGCACATTGAATCTCTCACACCAAAAGCATTAAGCTAGTTTATCTATACGACAAGCCTGTTTTTATGCCTTATTTATACAATGCTGGCAACAGAGAGGAAGTCTCTTGAAGTGATAAAAGTCTCCTGATTTCCACAAGGAATCTGTCCTCTAGTAGAAATGTGGCTAGCGCAATGGGCGGAGAGTAAAGGAGGCCATTGGAAATGTGCCTTTCTTGCTTGGATCCAAATTGCATCTCTGAAATCATCTGTCAAATTTGTAAGGATGGGGAGGATGGATCTGGTCATTGTTATGCAATGGAAACTTCAGTAAGTGTCTACCTGACCACCTTTGAGGCCGGTCAGAATTTGGGTAGCTGTATCTATTAATAGGGATGTGTCTGGCTGTCAGTGTCGTTTTCATTTAGTTTAAGTCTCTTCATCAAGGAACGAATCTGTATAAAAGTGTATCCTGAGGCTACCTGTGAAACTGAGTATACATTTTGGAAGGAGCTCAGCTGCAAGGGTCTGATTCTGCAAGGCAAGGTGCACAACCTGCTCCTAGAGGGGTGAATACACAAGAGCAGAAGCGTCCCCTGCTTATGTGC
The DNA here is from genome assembly GCF_009769625.2 of Cygnus olor. Lineage (NCBI taxonomy): Eukaryota > Metazoa > Chordata > Aves > Anseriformes > Anatidae > Cygnus > Cygnus olor. The sequence continues at coordinate 80,065,197 of NC_049170.1, read as the reverse complement.
AAGTCACTTGTGAGGCTTATGTTGAATAATTGTTTAGAATATTTATAGGCAATTCCAGTCGGATATCTGAAGGGATTACTGTCTGAAATGAGTTTTCCTCCCACTTCTTCCACTCCCTGCATTTTTCTCCAGCTGTGAAAAGCAAGTCGTCAGAGGTTACTTGTGTAACAAAATCTTGCCACGTTCCTGAGACATAGGCACAGTGCCCTGACCTTTATAAGTAAGAAAGGCAGGTACCAAAACACCAGACACTTTGAAGAAAGACAGAGGGAGGACAAATCTGAAGACTGCTGAGAGGAAGACCGATGTCCAGGATAGTGAATTATCTTAGCATTCTGACCACTTGATGTACCTTAAAGCAACTGCAGAGCTGGCACTGTTTGAAGAGGAACGTGCCAAGGGGCCAGATGCTGCTGTTGCAAAAGCATTCCCAAAGCTGGCACCTCCAGACTCTGCAAGAAATCCTAAAAGGAGTAGCTGGAGGACAGTTGTAGTGAGGTGAGTAGATGGGACATCAGTGTTGCATTGAAATCCTCTTAAACCAATTAAAACAACTTGATTATTCCAACAGGTGCAAGAGATTTAAGATATTAAATTACACAGAAGCACAGGAGTGCTTTTTGTGTATGGCTGGCGTACGCAATGCTTTCAGGCAAGACTCTGCTTCCAGCTGTTCAGGTTCTGGTTGACCCATGGTAAGACAGCAGGAGCACTAGGTTAAGAACCACCACATACAAAGAAGAGATGGGCAGCTGGATTATGAGTGCTTGATTTCCTCTAGCTGTGCTTTTTTGAATGTCTTCGGCAGTTTATATCAATAAGAAAGGTGGTGGTTTTTTCTTCAGGAAACAGCATAACTATTACTCGAGGTCATGGTAGTATCTTCTCATATATGAAAAACCTCATACCACCTTGATGTTGCATTCTTAAAGTAATTTAAGTATTCTTAAGTAATTTAATTGCTTGAATGCTAAATTTTAATAACCCAGGAGTTATTGGTATGTATAATCAAGCTATGACTTCCGTAACTATAGTTCTATAGGAAGTCCCCACATTTTAGTGTGTGCAGTGTTCTGCAATTAGAACGTGTTTCTCCCTCACTGTGCTAAAATGTAACATTTCCTTCCCCCCTACTCTCCCATATAAATTGAGACTGCCTTAAACGTTTGTACGGATTTAATCCAAGGATGCATCAGTCACGTAGACTGGGTCTTTGCACGTAGTTATGCATCATGTATTTGTGCGAGGCCCTTGCGAGGCCCCACCTGGAGCCCTGCGCTCAGCTCTGGGGCCCCCAGCACAAGAAGGACGTGGGTTTGTTAGAGTGGGTCCAGAGGAGGACCACGAAGTTGATCAGAGGGCTGGAGCACCTCTCCTATGAAAAAAGGCTGAGAGAGCTGGGGCTGTTCAGCCTAAAGAATAGAAGGCTCCGGGGTGACCTCATTGCAGCTTTTCAGTACTTACCGGGCTTATAAGAAAAGATGGAGAGCACCTTTTTGCTCAGGCAGATAATGACAGGACAAAGGGGAATGGCTGTAGACTAAAAGAGGGGAGATTTAGATTAGATTTTCAGAAGAAATTCTTCACTCAGGGTGGTGAGGCCCTGGCACAGGCTGCCCAGAGGAGCTGTGGATGCCCCATCCCTGGAGGTGCTCAAGGCCAGGCTGGATGGGGCCTTGGGCAGCCTGGTCTGGTGGGGGGTGTCCCTGCCCATGGCAGGGGGTGGAACTTTATGGGTTTTAAGGTCCCTTCCAACCCAAACCATTCTGTGATCCTATGTTCTGTGATTTGCCATGGCAATAGAAAATAGCTCTTTCATAATGTGGAGTGTCTGTGAAGACGTACAGCAACTTCAAAGAAAGGCCATGTGCACAAATATCTCTTTTCTTCTTCCTTTCTGTGACTGAAGATACAGCACTCCATTGTTCCCTCTGTCTGATGGCCTTTCAAAACTGAACTAAGAAATATTTTGACAAAATTGACATTTGGATCAAAGTGAAACGAGTGATTTCTCCTCCACCATTAGGTGGGGCAGGGTCCCTTAAGGTCAGTAAACACAGTGCATCCTTTAAAGCGTCAAGTTCTTGTTTTGTTTAAATAAATGGCATTTATTTAAGTAAATGGCGGTACCTGCCACGCATGTGGTTATATACATTAAGGATTGTTAGATGTATTGGAAATTACTGTCTACTATAAAACGCATGTTCTTTGGCAAAAAGCAAAAAAGGTCGGCTTCTGTTTCACTGAATGTGCTGTGTCTGAAGCGCTCCGAACGCTGATCAGGGAGGATGCAGTCCTCTTCGAAAGCAGGCACCCTGCTGGTCGCAGGTTTCAGCACACTCAAAAGCTTTCGGTTTTTACATACAGAGCTTACTGGCGGTGCTTTCTGCACAGAAGGACTGGACGTAATTGGATTTATTATCAAGTGGGAAGTAGGTCTTTAGAAGAATCTAAGAGGCTAATGTGTAAGATAAAGTATCGCAAGATTTGTATGTATTTGCCTGTCGCCTTGTGTAAATCTCTTTGGCCTTTTCTGGGAGATTACGAGGCTTCCTGTAATGAGGATGGCGGGGGGTGTGCAGGGCAGGCAGCGGGGTGGGAAGGGCAGAGGATATTCGTCACTGGGGGAGTCAAGTGGGAGAAACACACAGGGCTCTTTGGATCTCACTAAGAAAGGCACAACAACAAATAGGGTAAAATAGCTGCTTTAATAAGATAAGATTTACTCATTATCTATACTCTTTTTACTTTATGTCCCTTTGGATGCTGGGCACCCCACCTCATGTTCCTGTAGCATCAGGCAGAGCCCAGGTGGATTTTCCCACAGCATTGCACAGATCCTGCCCATGGAGAGGTTCCTTCTCTTTGGTCATTGAAACTGTTATGTGATTCACTTACAGTAAATCAATTTTATTTATTATTTCTACTGTCAAACAAAACGGAGGTTCACATGAGAACTTCCTGCTGCACTGTGAGATAAAGGCCAGGCTGTGCAGGCAGTATAAGCACTGGGTGAGAGCTGCCCGTGGCTCCTCTGTTACAGCCATCTGGCTGAGCTTGGCCAAGGGATTTGTGCAGCACCACACAGCCTGAAGGCCATGCTGGATGTGCAGTGCAGGCCTCGGGTGGCTTGATTCAACTCAGCAGCTCGGTGGATCGCTGACTCCCCTATGTACGATGGTCTCCAGGTCAGGATTACTGCAGGGAGGCAGGCCCTAGTGAGCAGGGTTACCCAAAAGTGCATTTCTGTGCCCAGGGGACCCTGTTATTAGGTGCCTGCCTGAATCTAGCACATGTTGTGTCCACGGTTGCATGCCTCAGATGCAACTGGTAGGAAAAGGGTAGCTGTGGTTTGGGTGTTCGGCACGTGGGACCGTGGAGCAGAAGACCTGTGGCACAACACAGCAGGCCCATAGTACTGCAGCTATCTAAACGTAGCTCAATGCGTGACATAAATCCATCATGCATCTTGCAGAGGAAAGGACTGGCTTGCAGTATAGGTAGGGCATTATCATTTAGTCGGCGTATCCCCTGCACTACCGAAATAGAGGAGACTAAAAATAGTTCATTTTCATTCCTTCAAGCATCTGCATCTTCCCTATTAAGCTTTTTCCGAGGCTGCTGCACTATGTACCGCTGACTCCTCAAGCAAAACACCCCGTCCCTGTGAGATTCCCGCTCCGGTTCCTCAGTTCCACTTCGAAGTGTCCGGAGGGACCGCATCCGAGTGGCCTCTGCTTGTCTGCAGCTCTTGCAGTAGTAGTTTGCATGCAAACTCGGGCTGTACGCTGCCCGGTTATCTTAATTGTTTCTGTTCAGTGAATTGGCAGCTGGCAGTTAGCTTGCCGTCTCCTTTTTCTCTCATCTTTGCTATCTAAAGGATTTACATAAATATCCTAAGGCACTTCGCTGTAGAATATTTGAATGTGCTTCATCGGGGATGCTGATTTGTGGAAATAAAGGCTATTTTAGTTTTTAGGATTTGGTAGCCTAGGATTAAGCCATTAGCAGTCAGACCCCTTCCTGTGGTTTCATTCGTGTCCTATTTCTTCATTTGCACGTTTGTAAATCTGAATGTGAAAGCATAGGTTTTTGAACTGCATCACTAGAGATGCTTTTTGATATCTTTAGCCTATGGAAGTGTATATTCTGTAATTTCATTATGCTTTACAGCTTAAAAAACTCAGGACTTAGAAGTCTCTTATCACCCTTCTTACTCCTCTTCTTTATTTTTTCAGAGTGCCTGATGTGGTGCTTTTAATATTTATTAAAAGACAAAAGTTTGCAAAGGCAACTGATGACAGCCCTACAGCTAGACTGGCTGACTTACTCTAGCACAGTAGTTGGAGAACTCAGAAGCCACAAAAACCTAGCTGAATTGTAGCCACTACAGAGCTGAAACGCCTGGCAGTGGAATAGCAGGAGACGAGAGGCTGGATCAGGAGGAGGTGGAATATTGAGGGTCCTGGGCCTTTAGCAGCAGCATCAGAGGAAGTTAACTCTTTAGTGTGGGTTAACTCTTTAGTGTATCATTTTCTTTAGTACTGCCTTATCACGCTAAAATGTTACTGTATTTTTTCCACTTGTAAATTAGTTGCATCTTCTAAACTACCAAAACTAAATTTCCTAGGACTCACCTCTTTAGTAGCATAGGCTGAATTTTAACATTTTACTAAAATGTTTTCAGCTGTCTCTACAGATTAAGCATCACCAAGTCGCCCACTGAATCATTTAATCTTTGGTATTTCACTATTTGATCAACACTGAAATAAGTTTCTGTATCTCACAGTACGTGCTTTCTGTCTGTCTTTTGAAGATACAGTAAGACAACTCTTTTTTTTGAACAGGCACATCTAAAGAACTAGAACAAACGCATTTTAAAAATGGAGAAAATCAGTTTCTGAATGTTAAAATGAATGTGTAATTTGGTAAAGTCCATGAAACTATAACACCCTATTTTTTCCTGATCATTACTTCTAGTAGCATCATGTACTCTGTACTTTACAGCGAGTTCAGTGAAAAGTAAACATCATGGTTCCAGACTTTGATTTCTGAAATATTTATTTGGTTGATTTTCTCCATGGCCCACTGAATGAACTCATGACTTTGCATCGTTTGCTATTCACTTTCTGATAATTTTCTGCTCTTGATAGGGAATTGTGAGGGCTTTGTATTATGCATTTCATTCTCTTGCTACAAGGGTATGCACCATGCCTTTAAAAGAAATGATAGGATGATAAGGTTAGGCTTGATTCTGATTGCGCTATCATTAATATCAAATCTCTGCACTCAGATTGCTTGTTAGTATGAATTTGATGTGGATCAGGAATAGGCATGCAATCACATTTCTGCCAGATTGATCCGCATCACGCACTGTAAGTATCTTGCTTTGTCCTTTCCCACCCGATCTCTTCTGAGATGCTCTCTGTTGTACGGTGGGAGTGTTTGAAGGCAGCTCTCGTAGGAGACTGGCTTTGTTTTGGGATCCTCTTGCTGCTCCGAAAAGGCTGTGAAAAAGTGTTGTTCCATTACTTGTACATCTTCTGAATAGCAGCCCTGCAAAAGCACCGGGCTAGTTTTATATCTGCACTTCCAAGATGCCATTTCGCCAGCAGCAGTGATGTGGATCAAAATAATAATAGTTGGTCCTCTAAGTACTATTTCAGCTGATTGCAGAATTGCTGAACTGGAAGCAATCTGTCCTTCTTAGTATGACTCCCTCGCAGTGGGAGAGTTGGTAAACAGTCTGAATATATTCAACTGCTTCTGTTGCTGGCTGTTTTCTCTCCTGGTGAGAGCAGAGAGATGTTAGCGCTGGCCCCACTCAGCATGACGAGAATGCAGATGTGTGGCAGAGACCTGGGCTGCTCCGTGGGTGGGATGGTGCCAGCGGGAGAATCTGGTGATGAGAGGGGCAGCGTTACTCCAGGGGATTCCTTTCAGGTTGCAAATTACCAAAATGCCAGCAATTTTGCTGAGAAGAGGACAAGGATCTGTGACCGCTCAGCCTTCTGAAGGAAGAGGTTGCTGGGCCTGTTTGGAAAGCGGCAGTCTGGTGCCTCTTTCATTGCAAACTGTTTGGGAGTTTGAAATTTCATAGCAAAGCAGGTGAGAAGGTCTGCCATGTGTGATGTTGCCATATGTGCTGGATCGACATGAGCTGGCAATGTGCGCTTGCAGCCCAGAAAGCCACCTGTATCCTGGGCCGCACCAAAAGCAGCGTGGCCAGCAGGGCGAGGGAGGGGATTGTCCCCCTCTGCTCTGCTCTAGTGAGACCCCATTTGGAGACCTGTCTTGAGCTCTGGGGTCTCCAGCCCAAGAAGGACAGGGTTGGAGCACCTCTCCTATGGAGACAGGCTGAGGGAGTTGGGGTTGTTCAGCTTGGAGAAGAGAAGACTCTGGGGAGACCTTACAGCAGCCTTCCAGTACCTATAGGGGGCCTACAGGAAAGCTGGGGAGGGACTCTGTCAGGGAATGTAGTGACAGGACAAGGAGCAATGGCTTTAAACTAAAAGAGGGTAGGTTTAGATTAGGTATTAGGAAGAAATTCTTTTCTCAGCGGGTGGTGAGGCCCTGGCACAGGCTGCCCAGAGAAGCTGTGGATGCCCCTTCCCTGGAGGTGTTCAAGGCCAGGCTGGATGGGATGGGGCCCTGGGCAACCTGGCCTGGTGGGAGGTGTCCCTGCCCATGGCAGGGGGGTGGAACCAGATGGTCCTTAAGGTGCTTTCCAACCCAAACCATTCTGTGATTCTGTGTTCAGGAGAAGCTGACGCATACAAAATCCTAGTAGGCTTTATTCAGGTGGCCTTTCCACATCTCTTTGGGGTTCATCATGAGGTTCAAGGGATGTATATCCTTACCCTCGAGATTTTTGTTTCCCCTCAATGGGAAGAGTTGGTCTTTTTCCCCATTTCCTAATACCTAATATGCAAAGTTAGATGATCGATGTCTGCTGAGCAGCTATTGCTGCTGGCGGGATATGGGTTGTAGAAATGTGATCACTGTTTTCTGCAAGTCTTGTCATTCTGAAAGTGTTGTAGAATGCACAGGTTTCAGTGTTTGTGTTTGCTAATGGGGAGAGTAAAAAAGGAGTGATGGATGTAATGTGTATGAGCTGATGGTGGTAAGGTACGTGGAGTTTGTCTTGGAGAGATCGAGTTCTCTTGTAATAAATTAAGCTCTCAAGCACGAGTAGCCTATTAGTTTTACATACAGGGATGCGTGTGTGTTTGAGGGAACTGAAAACAAATTTGTTTCAACTGCTTGACAGCAAGCTTTAAAAAAGAAATAAGAAACTCCGCATTTTTCTTCATACATTGCATCTGCCAGTCTGTGATGCTTCCTTGCCTTTCATGATGAAATCTGGAGCACTTTAAATGTTAAACTACTATAGATCCTAAGGGCTGTGTGTTTTTTATAGCATAATTTTGGAGAATTTACTGTACGATATAATGACTATAAATCATTACCCAAATAATCAGACATAATAAAATTACCATACTAGTAGTAGAGGGTACAGATGTCATTGTAAGATGTCTCTCTCCATTCTGTTTCATGGTTTGGCTGTAGCATGCTGTCTGTGCTGTTGGGGATGGTAATTCTGTAGCGTGATGATAAATAAGATTCGTTGGCCAAAGAGAGGTCCCCTTGACATTGCTACGGTAGCCTTGCTTCGTCACAGTCTTGTTATTAGTGCTGTCAAATAGCTTAGCTTATATGAAGCGTGAATGATGTGTTAGAAAGATTAATCCTGTCAGGTATGCTTGTGAGAAGGGTAGCTAACATCTCATAAGGGATAGTTTACAAGCACTTACACAATTAGCCCAATTGTTTTCTTTCATAATTAACTATGTTTATTCACGGATGAAGCTGTGATTTCTGTCTGGAGCTAGAAAGCTAATTTCAGATAACCATATTGAAAAACAAAATTACCCTTCTCCTGGTGCTACCATCATTTCCTGTGAAGAATGTGGAGTCCTAATGTTATTGTGAATGCATTTATATTATTTATCATATACGTGACTATTAAGTTCTTAGTTTTTTTGTTCAAGTTAAATCTCAGGGTACTACACTTCACAGTGCGTGAGCGATGTATTTTGTAATGCTTTCTTGTTCAAAGAAAGGAGGAGAGCTGAGTTGACTGACTGTGTTCTCTTTCCTATTACTAGACAAATACAGAGAAAACAAAACTTCTAGGATATTGTGTTACAGAAAAATTTGACTTTTACTAGTTGTACTTCAAATTTGGTATTTGGTAGAACTGGATGGTGATGGGTAGCCAGAAGGAGCATGTACATTCACAACTTTAAGCTCTCTTTATAGAGTTCAGAATCTTTCTAATGATGATCAGTAAACTCACTTAATTACTATTAACATTAATTGCACATATGTGCGTTAAATGACCTTGAGAATACATTAGCATGTTAGTAGTGCCTCTGGGATTGCTGCACACTGAAACACAGGGAAATAACTGCTCTGCTTATTCTTGTCTCTGACACTATCTGTTTTGTATTCCAAACCTTCTGGATGGTTTCAATTAAGTTAAAATTAAACTAACTGGTGCTAAGAATAGTTCAAGATTTAACCTGTCGGATTCACATTTGCCTTGCAGTTTTGTTGTTTGGTCACATCTAAAATGAAAACCTACCAAACAGTTTTTCCAGTTTGTGCTCTGATCATTACTATTAGAATATAGTAGCATCTCATCAATTTTGTCTGTAAAGAATGAAATTCTTGACACCTGATAAATTTTATTCTATTTCTTCTCTTGCACTGAAATCCTGTATGTGTTCAGGTAGTCAAAATTAACCATCGTACATAGTCATCTTTGAATAGATGCAATACTTGTTTAGGTATTGCTTTTTCCTCTTCTCCATTCCTTCATTTTTCTGTGGTTCCTTACTGTTTGCCTCAAAAGGGTAAGTTTCAGCAGTTTGCAGCTTTGTTTTTTCCTTCTCCAGAGTCTGGTTACCTTTTAATGTATAGTAGTATACTATGGTGGAACCTGTCATTGCTGAATGCATATGGGTGGAGCTAAGTCCAGTAGTTTTCAGCATTGCCTTGAATTCTTAATACTTCTAAATATTCTTAAATTCCTCCTTTAGGCTTTCTACAATCAGTTGTGGGCTGTTTATTTAAGTCCCTGTCTTCTCCCTTCTCTAGTCAACTTTCCACTTCTGTTCATGTGTAAGCTTTATCTCTTTGATCTTTCTGCTATCTGGTGAGGATGCGTAGCAAGATCCTTGGTGGATGATAAACTGCTTATGGTGAACCACATTCAGCCCTTAACTGAGGGATAATCTGCATGCTTAGTAGCTCTTCTCTTCAGTCTGGTGTGAGATGTAAAAATCCTCTCATCACTTCTTTTAGTTTTTGTTGAATATGGAGGCAAATAATATCTAAGATGACAATCAAACTTTGTATTCAGGATGAAACTTGCGTTTTGATACAGGTATGTGTGAACAGTCTTTAGTTTCTGGTAGAATTCATTAACTTAACACAAAAGTAATCCGTAGATAATTGTAATGTCGGTACCTTGAAATCCATGTGTATGGAAGTAAGGTAAAATGTGTGGTACGATGTTAGCGATTGAGAATTAACTGTGCATTTGCTAATGGCAACCTCATTTGACATAATAATTGCATTGTGCGTTTGACTTACTGAACCTTTCTGCTTAAAAAAACATTTAGTCTGTTACACCGTTCCATGTGCAGAGATCCCAGGAGCTGTCATCTAAGAAGGAATAGGTAAAGACTGTAACTTGTTCATTAATATTAAAATGATTCATTGAGAGTAAAAAGATAATTAGGGGATTTATAGCTAAATGACTGTAGGAAAGATATAAAGTGAAAGGTAAAAATAAGGCTTTTCTAGCATATTAAACCTTTGCATTAAATATTATACGGATAAAATTTTCAGAAAGCATACATATAAAACAATAAAAATGAGACAATGCACATAGGAACCCTTTGGATGAATTTAAGTTCTAAATGAATGTTTATTAATATTAATAATTTTTAAATAATAATATTAATATTTATTCCAGATTCTTTAAATCCTTACCTAAAAGTTAGCACTTCTTCTTCCTGTTATTCATAAGGTGGAAACTGCCACATGGGTTTGGTTCCTTTGGCAGTTTGCCCTGCCAAAAACGTTAGCAAAACTAGATAGATCAAAGATTTCTCTGCGGCAGTGCTAGCATCTTGTTAGCCTACTTGAAGAATTGATTCCTCCTTGAATTATCACCAGCCTTGGTGCACGCTCTCTGGCTACGTGCTGGTAGCCCTTGGCCTTTGGAGCTGGAGGGTTGACGTCCATAGGGACATACCACAAAGGCGTGGAAACAACCAACATTCATTCTGCTACTTTTCAAGGCTGTTTTCTGAAGTCTTTTGTCTTCCCCTCCAAAGTTAAGGTGATGAAACGTTCACTATCACCATGTCATTCATCTTCCTTTCTTCCTCTGTTGCTTTTCTGTTACTGAATGTATTGAATTCCATGGGACCTGTCACTTCCTGCTCGTTTACAGATACCACCTTTAGATTCTTCTAGATTTAAAACAGCTGAACGTTTTAAATACAGTTAGTTATTTACCTTTTTCAAAAGATAGATTTTTGCTGCTATTATCTTATACGTTTTAGAAGACTTCTGCTCAATACTGCTGTGCTCTGAAATCAAAGCAATCTAGCAAAACATATCAGGGTACTATTAGTAATAAAAAGAAAAAAAAATTAGGTTGGTCAATCACAGAATCTTTCACATCGGTTTCATGGCTCAAAAGATAGCGTGTATGTATCATTGATGATGTATCAGCTGCTTCTGGGTGGCAGGCAGAAGTAGTTCCTATAGCTCCTATCAAATGCTCAGAAGTAAGTGTTTCCAGGCAGTGGTTGCATAACATCAAAAACTCCTCCCGTGGTTCAACTGAGTGCCCACCCAGGTAATTGCTGCTGATGAAAATAATAGGAATGAGACCCCAAGGCTGGATCTGGATTTGGCACAGCCTGAAACATGAAGTTTGGATTTCTGCGTGTGGAGGAGTGTGCGCAAGGGCCAATGGTACACTGCCAGGCCATCGTGCTGGGGGTGCTGTGAAGATGATGCTGTGGCTCAGCAGCATTGTGGAGGGTGTGAAGGAAAACTTTCCTGTATCTGTTTATAATCTATCATGAAGTTGGGACCCATGACAATTTTCCTTTGTGGTGCTGAGAGGGCCAGTGGCTGACAATTTGCCCGGGGATCCTCTGCCCTGCTGCCATCCTTAACCTGGAACAAAGTGGCAAGGGACTCAGCTCCTTCCTCCTCTGTTTGGTGGGGGTTGGTTGACTGGTTTGTTCTTCCGTGGTGCTATTTCCTGTAAAGGAAGAGTTGTAGAAATGATTTCAGATGACTATCAAACTCATTAAAGTCGGAGATTTTTACCACAGGCCTCAGTGCTGTCAGGTAATTGTGCTATCCCCTGGTATGGGGACTCTGTTAACAACTTCCTGTGGAAGAGGAGATAAACTCTTTATTTTCCTTTTTTTTTTCTTTTTTTTTTTTTTAAATAAAAGATTGTTAGGCGTCATTTATGGCCATTGTGGATCCTGAACAATTTGTCCTGTGCTGACAGGCTTTCAAACTTCGTACAGCCATGAGTATCATCAAATCATTTAATTTGCTTAATTCTTGTGTGTGCAGTGCTTCTTGTTCAGGGCAGTGATCAATAATAATGCACAAGGGAGAGAATTTTCACCAGCAGTATTAGGTGGGAATAAAAGATGTGTCTATTAATGCAAAATTCTTGGGGTAAGTTCAACAGCAGCAGAGTTGACTTACATGTGAAAGTGAATATAGAGGTATAGAGCGTTCCCCTAATGAAATTTGGAAAACTTGTTTTGTTTCGTTTCATTCCAGAGTCATTTTTGATTACAAAGTGAAGTTTTTCTGTCTCCTCCTCTGTTCATGAAAAGAAGCATTAATGTTAATATCTGTTTATTTTGTTGTACAGGCCACTTTCTGATTCTGAACAGATCAACTTTTTAAAGAAAACAAGACTATATATTCAGCAGCAAAAGTACGATGAAGCAGTAAGTGCGTCTTTGCTATCTATCTTCTAGAAAATTTGAGAACTTCTGCTATATGTAAATATATTTAGATTTGTTTAACTTAAGGACAAATATTTTCTGGTTTCTGATGCACATCTCACTTACCAACACAAATAAAATCCCATTGTAAGTCTCCAAAGTTTTGCATTTCATGACATCAGCTCTATTGAACAATACTGACTTACTCAGTTTTTTCTCATAGTTATTAAACTTTTTGCTACCATTTCACAGTATAGCAGCACACAATGTATGTTTATCTTTTCCGCTGTAAAAAAGGGTAAACTCAAAGAGAAACTAAGGCATACAGATCATAATCATCCTTCCTAGGCTGCTAGTTGCATGAAAAAGTATGGTGACTTGCTCTGTCATAGACCCTGCTTTCTTTTGTACTTCTCTTACCTGAACCAATTGTTCATGTTTTTAATTTTGCATTTCACTTTGTCAGAAACTGAGAGCCATATGTGGAATCATTATGTGCTTCGCAAGTCTTGAATACCTTCCTAAGCATTTGCTGCTACTCACTGAGACAGGGTATTTGATGGTTGCAGTTTGCCAGTGCTTGTATTCTGACATTCACAGAAATAATTTGCAGAGCTAAATGATACAAAGAAGACTTTCATTTTAACAGGTTTTGGTTAGTTACTGACTTTTGTGTGAAAAAGCCCATGAAAAAGTTGAATCTGTACGATTGCATTTAACCTAGCAAATGCATGGAAGAATAATTCTGTTATGTGCTAAGGTTCAGCTCCTTTTTTTTTTTTCCTTAATATGTTTCTCAGGGTTATAAACTACTGTTTCATGCACAGAACAACTAAACCTATTTTATAGCTTATACCTTTTCACTTACATCATTGTAAATTGGAAATAGCTCAGTTGACATCAAGGGATCTATTTTGGTGTGGGAACAGATCTTTTTTATTTCCAAATACTACTTGTCTGTTACAGATTTACTTCTAGGATGTATTTTAATCATTTTCAGTAGTCAAATCTGCAAGTTTGAGTGTTGGGTCATAGAACAGAATCATAGAAAAATTAAGGTTGGAAAAGACCTTCAAGATCATCTCGTCCAACCATCCCCCTACCACCAATGTCACCCACTAAACCATGTCCCTAAGCACCACGTCCAACCTTTCCTTGAACACCCCCAGGGATAGTGACTTGACCACTTCCCTGGGCAATCCATTACAATGCCTGACTGCTTTTTCTGAGAAGAAATGTCTCCTAATTGTTTTATTGTTGAAGAGTAGTGCTCTTTGTTCAATTCTTTGTTTTAATTGTTGAAGAGTAGGGGCATGACGTTTCCATTTTTCCACTCACCAGGGACATTGCCCGAATGCCAGGACTTTTCAACTCTGATGGAGGGAGGCTTGGCAACTCCATCAGCCAGTTCCCTCAGGACGCTGGGATTCATGTCATCAGGTCCCATAGACTTGTACCTGTTTAGATTCATCAGGTGGTCTCGAACCTGCTCTTCACTGACAGTGGGTGGGACTTTGATCCCCCAGCCTCCATCTACGGGTTCAGGGAAATGAAAGACTTGGGAAGCCTGTCTACCAGTGCAGATGGAGGCAAAGAAGTTGTTGAGTACCTCAGCCTTCTCCATGTCTGTCGTTACCAATTACTCAGATATAGAAACTCCCTCCTAATGTAAGAAATTAGCCACCTATAATCGCTTACACACTACTATTTTCACCCCTCAGTCTATTTTCACAAATGTTAGAGGCGCATGGTGGCCCTCGGGGACTCCTCCTGTCACCCCAGCGCAGCAGCCCAAAGGAAGCTGAGTCCTCTCTTGTGCTCTTCCTCGAGGCTCTGTGCAGAAGGGATGCCACCTCTCACACAAGGGCTGGGGGATGGGAAGGAAGCACTCACACAACCCCTGAGAATCGGCAACAGAGTTCTTTATTGCCAGGACATCCTGCAGGTAAGCTTGCAGGATGCCCATGGTGTTTGGTGGCTCCAAGCTAATGCTTGGGATGGAGCCTGCGCGATGAGTAGGGAGCTCGCCGGGCACTCCAGTGACGCTGCTGGGGCGCTCTGATGGCACAGAGCGAAGACATGCCGGGATAGTCGCAGGTCTGATCTGGTGGAGGTGGATCCACTTCCATTGGTTCCTCCACATCTGGTGGATCCATCTCCATGGGCTCCACGGCGTTTGGCAGAAGGATAAGCCACTCCTTGCCCGGGGCTGCCCAAATGGGATGCCTTCTGTCCGGAATGTTTTCAGGCCAGGGTGCTGAACCAGGGGGTCGTCCAGTTCCACCCCTAGGTCCCATGCCACTGTCTGGTTGATTTTCATGCATGGGTTTGACGCTGCCGTCCATTTTACAGCCATGCCTGGGTCCCGCACTGTGTTCCGGATTATGGGCACGCCGCTGCTCCCCACGGCTGTCTGCCTGATGCTCCTGACTTTGCCCCACGCCACTGTTGTGCCTATAGTAAGGCCCAGGCCCCCTGTTGCTGGGTGTTTGAGGGGCCAGCCTGTTCCCCGCATCGTTGCGGTACCAATGGTACCGCCTGTATCTGTCTGTGGGCTGGACGCCAGAGGTCCCTTGGGCACTGGTGTCTCTTGTGCTGCCAGCGCTATCCCTCCGCCCACGACACATTTTTTGGTCAGGTGCATTCCTTCTTGGTGCTTCACCGGACTGCATGGCTGTCCTCGCACACCAAGGAGGCCTGCCGCTCGCCTTGCTCTTCTAGTCTTCTTCCTGCCGCACAAGCTGGCAGTCAGAGGGCCTAGATGCTCAGCGAGTGGTGGGCCAGCTGCAGGGGGCCTGTTTTATAGGGCCCAGAGCAAAGGCGGGGCAGTGATGGCCACAGCAAGCCTCTGTGGTGGAGTGGCCCATGCATGGCCAAAGGTGGCTGCGTTGGGAGCGGCCTGGAAGATGCCCTCACGTGGAAGAAGGAGGAGGATTGGGGGGGTTGAGGGCCCCTTTTCTGGGGCTGGCTCCCCCAGGCCATTTGGCTTGCCAGAGAGAAAGGCTGCCCCTTGGCCACAGGGACTGCCCTCCACGTCCCATCCTGTGCCCTGGGTTTATTTTTAACACTGGTTTTTGTGTAATTTCATTCTATTCTTTACAGAAAAGAACAGAAGCAAGGTGTATCTTCAGCCCCAGTGCCCATGTGCACTTTGTGCTCTGAATGAAGAATTTCTTCCTCACATCACATCTAATCTAAATCTCCCCTCCATTTGTTCAAAGCCATTACTCCCTGTTCCATTGCTACACTCCCTGAGAGAGTCCCTCTCCAGCTTTCTTTCATCTGAACTTGGAGTTGCTCAGAGGCCCTAGAGGTCTAGGGACTCAAGACCTCTTATATACGAACTTTACCCCTTGTTTGCTTCAGGTACCCAATGTGTTCATGATCGCTCTTTTGAGTACTAACAAATTAGGGTTGTTCCTGTGCCTGTGCCCATTCTCAGCTTCCTATATAGCAAGATAGAAAGTTCTGTGCATTACCAGTACATTCTGTGCTGGGATTTAGGAGTTTTTTTGCATTCTAAACCCTGCAACTCTTTGCATTTCAAATATGTATTGATATTTGTTTTCTCAGGAATGGTGTGATTTTGGGGGGAGTTTGCCCCTTGGCAGACTCTTCAATAGTTGATACACTTTTTTCTGTTGATTGAAGTTTTGTCCCAACTTTTTGGTTTAATAGGATCTGTCACCTGTTTTAACTGATAACAGCAAGCAGATGATATCAGCATACTCTAATTCATTTATTTTGAGGAACTTTGTGCCCTTCCAAGTGTTTTATGTGTAAGACTGCTTCTCAAAGGATTTTGACAGCGAGACAAATGTTAAATATTATTGCCCTTATCCTTGTACTTGACCTCTTATCTGATCAAGGCAGATCTGAACTTCTTTTTTCAAATTTCCTAGTACTTTGTGGGTCATAGGGAGTAATGGGAAATTATTGATTGACATTTCCTCAAATTGAGCAGGAACTGGAAATCAAGTGCTCCAAGAGAAGAGAGTATTGTTTCTACTGGGAGATGGATGTGATATGTCCACTACTGTGCCTAGCCTTGAGAACCATATCAGGCGAATTAATAGAGACAGTTATAATGATAACAAAGGATTTAATGGATACTTGGGCGTATAAAGAAGCATCATTATGTGTGCTTAACTTATTATACCCTTCCTTACAGATCTCTCCATCAATCAGAGAATCCTCTGTGACCATAAATTACACAGTTGTTTCCCATCTTTGGGAAAATCACTGGGGTCAGCACACCTGTGTGTAAGGAATGCAACTCACAGTGGGAATACCACCATCTTTATCACGGTGTCTCCCCAGTGGTTACTAAAGGGAAGGAGGTACTGAGCTAGAGCGACTTGTACTTAAACTTAGTACAGCCCAGTATCATCTGTATCCATAGTCATCCTCCTATTTAAATGTGGTGCTCTTAGAAGCTCGTGACTGTTTTTTTTTTTCAGGGGTTCACCTGTAGAGGTCAAATGCTGATGGGACAAACAAGTGGTGTGCTTTACAGAATCACAGAATCGTCTAGGTTGGAAGAGACCTCCAAGATCACCCAGTCCAACCTCTGACCTAACACTAACAAGACCTCCACTAAACCATATCACTAAGGGCTACATCTAAACGTCTTTTAAAGACCTCCAGGGATGGTGACTCAACCACCTCCCTGGGCAGCCCATTCCAATGCCTAACAACCCTTTCAGTAAAGAAGTTCTTCCTAATATCCAACCTAAACCTCCCCTGGTGCAACTTTAGCCCATTCCCCCTCGTCCTGTCACCAGGCACATGGGAGAATAGACCAACCCCCACCTCGCTACAGCCTCCTTTAGGGTACCTATAGAGAGCGATGAGGTCACCCCTGAGCCTCCTCTTTTCCAGGCTGAACAATCTCAGCTCCCTCAGCCGCTCCTTGTAAGACTTGTTCTCCAGACCCCTCACCAGCTTTGTTGCCCTTCTCTGGACTCGCTCGAGCACCTCCATGTCCTTCTTATAGCGAGGGGCCCAAAACTGAACACAGTACTCAAGGTGCGGCCTCACCAGAGCCGAGTACAGGGGCACAATCACTTCCCTAGCCCTGCTGGCCACGCTGCTTCTTATGCAAGCCAGGATGCTGTTGGCCTTCTTGGCCACCTGAGCACACTGCTGGCTCATATTCAGTCGACTATCAACCAGTATTCCCAGGTCCTTCTCGGCCAGGCAGCTTTCCAACCACTCATCTCCCAGCCTGTAGCTCTGCTTGGGGTTGTTGTGCCCCAGGTGCAGGACCCGGCACTTGGCCTTGTTGAACCTCATACAGTTGGCCTCAGCCCATCGGTCCAGCCTATCCAGATCCTCCTGCAGAGCCTTCCTTCCCTCGAGCAGATCGACACACGCACCTAACTTGGTGTCGTCTGCAAACTTACTGAGGGTGCACTCGATCCCCTCATCCAGATCATCGATAAAGATATTAAAGAGGACTGGCCCCAGTACTGAGCCCTGGAGGACTCCACTAGTGACCGGCCTCCAACTGGATTTGGCTCCATTCACCAAGACTCTCTGGGCCCGGCCATCCAGCCAGTTTTTAACCCAACGAAGCGTACGCCAGTCCAAGCCAAGAGCAGCCAGTTTCTCGAGGAGAATGCTGTGGGAAACAGTGTCAAAAGCCTTACTGAAGTCAAGGTAGACCACATCCACAGCCTTTCCCTCATCCATTAAGCATGTCACTTTGTCATACAAGGAGATCAGGTTCGTCAAGCAGGACCTGCCTTTCATAAACCCATGCTGACTGGGCTTGATCACCTGATTGCCCTGCAAGTGCCGCGTGATGACACTCAAGATAATCTGCTCCATGAGCTTCCCTGGCACTGAGGTCAAACTAACAGGCCTATAGTTTTCCGGGTCAACCCTCCAGCCCTTCTTGTAGATGGGTGTCACATTTGCTAGCCGCCAGTTGACTGGGACCTCCCCTGATAGCCAGGACTGCTGATAAATGATGGAAAGTGGCTTGGCCAGCTCTTCTGCCAGTTCGCTCAGTACCCTCGGGTGGATCCCATCCGGCCCCATCAACTTGCGTACAGATGGCTGACTTTATGTCCAACAGGAGTCTGAAGCAGTGCACACTCCAGTAGTCGATGTTGGCCAAAACACCATACCTGGCTGTACAGAGGACACATGCCGGGAACAGCAAAACTGCCTGAGCTGCAGTTGTTGGTTGGGTTGATTTGTGGTATGGAGCTTAAGTTACTTCAAACTGTTACTTGTATGTTTTGTCTGTCTCTAGGTATCTCTGTGCAAAACCCTGATTAAGCTTGCTTTGGAAGGCCTGTCGTATTACCATACTTATGACAGATTATTCCTGGGCCTAAGTATCGCAATGGGTTTCATGGGGTGGACGACTTACGTGATTCTGGTGATTGTCAAGACCCATACCAATTTGACTAAGACTGTCCAGAGTAGTAATAAGGTAGGTCAGAAATATGCAGTGATTTCTCCCTGTTTTCAGTGTTATACGTGTGCCTGGTGCCTTTGTGCGGGAGATCAAACTGCATGCATTCCACTGTTCAGTTCTTTTGACCACACATGGAAACAGCTGCTGTAATCCTGCCTGGTGTTATTGTTTGGACCATTAATTAAGATCAGTATTCCAATGCATTACAAGTCAGAATATGCAATACTGTGTTTTCTGAGTTTCTTTCTTACAGTTGTGCATTTTACTAAATGCTAATGCAAATGTAATAATTTAAAACTATTAGAGAATCTATCTATAACCAGAAGTCAATTTTCAGCATTAATAGTAATGAAGTCAGCACTCTAGTAATAGTCATTGTTATACAATGAAGAATACAGACTTTTGGCTTCCATTTTGATTTTTGCTTTCTACTGTAGGGACAAAAAAATTTGCATGTAGATTCTTTTGTTCCTGTCCTCAGTAGTGGTGGGTAATCAGTCTTCAGAAGCCTTGCAATTCCATGATGGCATTTTTAAAATGTATAACCTGTTTTAATTGAAAGGTGAACTTTGTTTTCACAGGTCAGCTTGCACTCTTGCCCTTTACAATTTGCAAGAGTAGAGAAGAAAATATCAAAGAGGAAGCTCTTTATAACAAGGTTAAAATGGCTCGATTTTTCACAAAGTCCAAAATCCTAGGAAATTCATTTTTGTTTCAGTCATTCATCAGAAGAGAGAGACCTCAAAAAGGTGAACTGGCTAAAAGCTAGCATTTCACCAGGGGAAGATTAAAGCTTTACGGAGAGAAACAAACAAACAAACAAACCCTCCCAGACTTAAGAATTTGTTTCAGAATAAAATAAATTGTTTAATTTGGTAATGAGTATTCCTGTAGCATCTTTACTGCCTTCAGTATATTATTCTGGGAAAATTCCCATCATGCTATCTTGGTGTTTTTACAACTGGCTGAAATTGAGAGAGTCTTGGCTTTTAATGAAAATGATCAAACAGAATTGAATCAGAAAATATTCATAAGCGATGTGCTTCATTACTTAGTTTTTCTTTCATCAAATGATTTAGAAGAAATAGTCCAAGATGCTTATGTTAGATATGAACAAAATAATTACAAAAATTAGACTGAATATCGGACATGTTAAAAGCTTAAGCAAAAATGTAGTATTTTTAGTCAACATCAAATTTCACTTCTAAAATAATTTGTTATTTTCAACAGGTAAAATCTCAAAAATGTTATGCAAAACTTAGGCCAGTGACACTGGTGGGGAAAAAAGAGGTTCCATATGTTGCGTGTAGAATTTTTCTTTTCATTGTTTTTAATAACAGGCCCTTTTCTGTAGATTTTTTTTTTTTAGTGTTCATATATATTTAGGGAGTCACAGTGTGAGCCTGACGCTTCTTCTGTGGAAGTTATTTGGTTTATAGATAGTATCAGAGCTACTTAAAGAATATTGCTGAGAAACTAATCTACCATTGACAAATAGTTTTGTGCAAAGCACAGCCGTGTGTATCCAGTAGCAGCCTTTGAATAATGAAACTGCATATCCTGTATATGTCATCTATAAAAGTCTGTGGCTTCTTATGCTGCTTATGAAAAAACATTTTTTTTCTTTTAGAGTGGGGTGTTGTTTCACTGAGAAAGAAGCCCAACCTTTTAATCTAATTTTAAACATTCACAGAAAATGTGAAATCAGTTTCTATCTTCAATGCATGACCAGCTATTGGATTGTATAATCTTTATCTCGATGTGGAATAAAACGTTGATTGTGTGTGTTTACTCATTCGACAATAAATTCCATTGTGTGTATATCATATCTATACATATTCATTTTGTGTACGTGTCAGCAAATGTAAAATTTAAAACTAATGGAACCAAATTGCATTAGGTCAGCTTTCTGTACGACTTTTTTTTCCTTTAATGGCGTATCTTAGCAGAAATTGTATTTTAAAAATCATTTAGAACTTGCATTTGCTGTCAGCTTAGATCAGGGCAGTTTTATGTCAATTACAGCAGGGAGGAGAACAAAAACTGCTAACCCATTGATGTGACCTGCTAATTTAGTGTCTTGTCTTCTCAGCATATCTAGCATAGTCGTGTATCCTTTTAAATAACTCATTCAGAGAAACTGGCACTTCTGTTATAAAAGAAAACAGGTTTTTCAGTCATTACCTACCCATTGTGCTGAGGACTGCTCTGCTACTAAAGCTGCCTTCACAACCTCAAATTGCAATACCGAAAGATAAAATTGTTCATTTAAAACTTGTATGTAATCTTCCTCTACCTGAATGTTCCTAAGGAAGGAAAAGTAGTTCAATGACCAAGTAAAAGGTGGATGGATTGACTGTTTAATGCTCTTCTTTGTGCAAGTGAGAGACCGCTGCTAACTGCTGATTAGTCCCCATCAGCCTGCACTGCTTCTTCAGCAGGTGCATCAGCCTTTGCACCAGGAAAAATTGGGTTGGTTCACAGAGCAGCTCCTGCACCACCGTCCTTGCTTTCATCTCCACTTTGTTAGCAGCAAATTGAATTTGGGGCTGGCTTAGCTTAATGCCCAAAAGTGGAAACTGCAGGGGATCGGGAGTAACTTAGGGGAACTTAGCTGTGGAAGGCTAGTGGCAAACCTCCTTCGGTAGCTGCCACTAAATCCTGAAGAGCTGATCTCAGTAGGAGTTGATGTCTTGTATTTTAATGTGTTTCTCTTATAAATGCCTCAAGTAGGAGAAGGAAACGTGTGCTAATGGAATTTTCATTAAATGCTGTGACCGTAATGCTGTGAACTTGAATTCAAAAGGTTATGCTTTGAGTCTATTTTTAGAATCTAAATTTAAGAGTTGTTTTTTTCCAAGACTCTTTGTGCTCTGACTTCCACTGGACTTCAAGCATCTGTTGAACTTAAATAGCATTGCACGCATTAGGCTTCCAGATTGTACAAGTGCACTTTGCCTGTGCAGAGTTTACTGCAGGACCCTACGTAGAGCGATATTTAGAAGCAGATCTTCAAATCCTTCTGCAGCTTTTAATTGGGCTGGAAACAGCATCCAGAGTTGTATTCATAGACACGAGGCAGCTCGAGTGGCTGTTCTAACATAGCATTTGCTTTAGGGTGTAACTCACAAGTGGAAAATAGCTTGTAGTTTAAACCATTTCATTGCTGCTTTAGCGTTGTTTGTCTAATCATTTGTTTTTCAGGAATCTACAGTGCTCTTGTACGGTTTTACATTTGTTGGGATGATGATAACATTTTTCCTGTTGATTCAAACATGTCCTTGGACATACTACGTATACTGTCTGTTGCCAGTACCTGTGTGGTATGCAGTTATGAGAGAGTGAGTAAAGAATATGTTTTACAAATCATGTTTTTTAAAACCAGGTTCATGTGTCCTTTTTGTTGATAATTAAAT
Source organism: Cygnus olor (assembly GCF_009769625.2). Classification (NCBI taxonomy): domain Eukaryota; kingdom Metazoa; phylum Chordata; class Aves; order Anseriformes; family Anatidae; genus Cygnus; species Cygnus olor. The sequence continues at coordinate 80,043,286 of NC_049170.1, read as the reverse complement.
TATTTCTGTAAGTTTGGGAGAAAAATAGATACAACTGTAATTAAATTTGCTGAAATGTTTTCTGAGACATTCCAGAGTACTCTGGTTTATATTTCACTTGACATATAGAACAGTTTCCAAACAGGCTAATGCAGCTGCCAGTTCTAGCAGATATCTTTTCTTTTAGCAAAAATACATTCATGTTATTCCAAGATGAGATGTTTTCAGTACTTTGGAACAAACAGGTGCTAAAATCTTGACCAAAAATGGGTAAAATGGAGCGGGTTGTTCCTTTTCTTAAGTTATTCTGAAATGGTCTGATCCTGGAAATGTTAGGTATGCTGAACTCCAGCTGCTTTTGGAGAAGATGTGCTAGTCATATTGAGGATTGTGCTCTGATACTGAAGTTAACTGTTCTTGCTTGGCTTTAACTTGACTAAATATCTGATGTCCAACAAGACTTCTTCCTTTCTGTTTTCTATTACTTCCATAATCTGCTGGCAATTCTGTAGATACCAACTAGGTATTATTCAGGGAAAATGAGACCAACTGCAGTTAGATAATGAGCTGCCTCATAAAACACTGGAAGAGCTAACTGTTTTTTTTTTCCCTCTGAAGCATGTGAATGTTTCATCAGTTATGATGGACATTAAACACAGCATAACCAAAGATGTTCATAAACTCAGAGTCAATTTGGATAAAAAGCAATCTGAAGCTTGTCCAAATACTCATGAAGATATGCCAGAAATGGGAGGGAAAAAACTGAAGGGTTTTATTGTAGGCTTTATATGAAATAAAACTGGGCAGAAGGAGCCTCAGGCCATCACCCAATCTTAATTTCTAGCTGCAGACAGGATCTGCAATACCTTGGTCATTTCTTGTGCTCTGACCCCTCACCCCTGCCCTTCAAAGCAGTAAAATTTTATATTATTTCTGTTGTGTTACAATAATGATTATTGTGTTCCATCATTTTGAACAGATTTCATGTTATTCAAAACCTCGCTGCAAATCTCTGGTCACTTCCAATCAGTCGGTCTCTAGGATTCATCTTGATTTCTATAGTGGGAATTGAAATACTAGTAAGTATCTTATTTGTGTGTATCAGCAGGGTATCTCATTGCTGCCATTTCTCTCTTTGAGGAATTGTAGGTTTTATTAATGTGCTTGGTTTTCAATCTTACATTGAATTTTCTTTATTAGGTTTTCAGCTTTTTCTACCGCTCTACACTCACTGTGGGTCTTCTTGTGTTTGCTGGCTGGCCAGTGATCACACAGCTGTGGGTTCAAGCAAAGGTACTGTATGGCTTTTCTTGCTTTACTTAACAACAACAACAACAAAAACATTTTAAATGACTGGCAGATGATTGCAACTTAGGATGTTGGGATTCATCTCTTTTGTAACACTGCTTCTGATTCTTTTTCAGTTATGCTCTAACTCTGATCTTTGTCAGCAGCACATAGCAAAGCAAGGGAATTTCATGTGATTTGGGTAGAATTCTCATATACAAGACAAGCAATAGGATTGGTTAAGAATCAGAACTGATTTGACAGACATTTTGACTGACAGCTGTCATGCATTCTAGTCTACAGTGATTTTAGGCAAGAACAGTTGTAATCTTTCTAGATTACAACTTGACAGAATTCTAGTTTTTTTCCTGGAGTCCAGTATCCTGGCTGTCACTGTCATGTATCATGCTTCTGTTCTCATTCCAGGATAGCTATGAGCTAGCTATCAGTTTTCTGTTGTTAGTGACAAAAAGAATGATTGGTTTAAAGTCATATGAAGTGCACATCATTTATCAAATTGTCGTAGTGACAAAAGCATTGACATACATGACTGGTGAAAATGCCACCATTTAAGAAATATATTTTTTTAATTAAAAAAAAAAAAAAGAAATAACTGAAAAATGCTTGTCATGTCTTTATTGTCTGCAGTCAAATGGCGTGTATTGTTCCTCAGAGGCAGTTTCCTCTACTGCTTTTCACAGGAAAAAAACTCCTCTGCTTCAGTAGATAAGGGTGTGAAGTGGCACAATCTTTAATATAAGAGACAGTTGTTCCATTAGTTTGTTGAAACTTCTCTTACCTTGCAGAATACCTAAAACCTAGAGGTCTGGGGTAGCATTAGCATTTTAATTGCAATAAAAATTTGTACCCAAATTGCTAAGTCTTGCTTTGCAAGAACTGTTGTGATGTAGGCTTCTCTTCGCTTTCTTTTATTGTATCTCAGTAATCAAGTAACACGTCTTAAAATTGGGTGTACAAAGAAGACACTTTCTAGCCCTGAAAATATCTTTTCAGGGACTAGAATCTGACATGAGCTTGAAAATTTTAAGTGGTGTATCTCTTCCCGACTATTGAAAATAAAACACCTGAGAGTTTTCTTTTTCCTCATAGCAGAGAATTTAGGGAACTAGTTAGGTGATTATGGTAGGTAAATAAAATGACATTCAGATACAAAGACTGGAAAATGTTACCATATTGCTAGAGACTGGCGATTAGTTAGCTGCTGCAATCTTCTGATGAGATTACGGTTTCATTCCTGTCTTCCATAAGGTTACTCAGCAGCTTTCTGGTTACTGCGATGTGCATGAAGGCCACGCTTTGAGAAAACGCTTTTAAGAATAAAAATTAAAGCTTAGCTTTAATTCTCATTGTCTTTGATAGGATTTTGACAGCTGTGTAAATGAGTTTCTTTTTTGTATTAAATCAAAGCGCTGTAATTCAAATGACCTTGTGGCCTTTTACAGTTAATCTTATTATTAATATGTATGTGGGGTTTTTGTCTGTTGGGAGGTGCTTGTAGCTGTTGGTAGTTCACTGAATTTTTTGTTTTTTGTCTGTCCACGTGACGATTGTCTGTCCATATGGCCTCCAAAAATCCCATTTGTTTTTGTTTCTTTTAGACAACAACATCGATCTGGACTGTTCTGTGTGCATTCCTGGCAGTATTTCCTTTAATGCCTGTTGTAGGAAGAGAACCGAACATTCCTCTGGTGTAAGAATCTTGTCTTGCTGTTTAAGAGTTTTATTTCCCTCTTTGATATTCAAAATTTAGACCGACTTGATATATGTGAGGAGTTGTGTTATTGAAAGCTGGCTGAGACAGATATTGAAATTCAGAATTTAAGTAATATGATTATAGAGACGTTGGTTAGTCACTAATGTCAATTAGAAGAGACTTTTAATTCTCTTGCAGTACTTCAAAGAATGCCAAATCCATTTGCTTTTTGCATTATTCTGTGATTTCTTGTGGAGGGAAACATTTTTCACAATACCAGAATTGGCAAATTGTATATGAAAATAAAGTTGTCATTAAAGGAGGAGCTTCACTGGGGTACAGACATGGGAAATAGCAGTGACATGTGAACACGAATATTTATTCAAAAGCAGTTTACTTTGACAGCATCTTTCTGAATTTCTCCATCTGATTTTAAATACTTTGTCTTTGAATAACTTTCTGTAACTAATGAGTTATTCAGAGAAATAGAACAAATAGGATCACGAGAGCTCTCCTATTGTGTGCTACTCTTTCATCATAGAGGCATTCTCTTTTATCTGGATGCAGTCCAGTTAGTTGGCCTGAAGGAGTTAGGCTTGTGTTATCCTTGTAGTTACTGCAGAGAGACTTGGATTGACCTAGACTGAAAGGGCTCCTTCTGCTGTCTGACAGAAGATACTGTGCCCCATGGGAGTCAGGGTGCCCGATCCTCAGTAAAATATGGGTTGAGGGCAGCAATATATGATTGCAGATAGAATAAAGAGCCCATATATTTTCAAAATTATTTACGTTCTGCCTCAATATTTTTCACTGTAATTTAAATCTATCCATCGAAAACCTTTGGTGCTTGGGCATATTAGAAATATTCAAGACAGATTAGTGATGGCTGTAGTACCACCTCTTGGCTGTATATACGGATATGTATTTCTGCTGGTTGTGAGCTTTTTTATTCTTTATAACAGCTTAGCATGGCTTAGAAATCAAAATGGAATTAAATTACCTTCAAGTCTTCCTCCCTGACACTTCTTTACATTCACCTTACCCTGGCTGTACATCTTCCTATTTATTTCTCTAATGAAACATTGTACCTCTAATACAGCTTGTACGCGTCTGAATCTTGTCAAGGGGGTTTTGAAATTGCAAAGCCTTGAAGCAGCAATTAAAAGTATGTGTTTATGTGACACTTCATGATATTGAAGATAAGGAGATACTGGAAGAGAAGATACCACAGGATGAAATTAGAGTGCCAGTGAGAAATAGGTGCATTTATTAAATCTGTTCTTGAACACTGGCACTATAGGTCAGGCCAGCGCTTCTTCAGGACATTAATAAAACTTGCACAGTATGATCCTGACTGAACTCCTTCATAAAAAGGAAGCATACAAGAGGTGAATGCGGGGTTGCATGACCCAGGAGGAACGTAGACATGATTGTTTCAGTGTGCAGGATGGGTTAGGATGCCGTACAGGAGCTGAAGGAAAACTAGGGAAAATGTGGACTCCGCTGTTCATTGGGACAGGGGACTTGGTGGCAAAGGACTTGGAACAGACTAAAGCCTTCCTTGCCTCTGTCGTTATTGGTAAGACTGACCTTAAGGATCCACAGCCTTCAGGCCCATGACCTGCAGGAAAGTCTGGATCAAGGACAACTTCCTTTTAGTGGAAGAGGATCAGGTTAGGGAACACTTTATTTGGAGGATCCAGGGAACTACAGGCTGGTTAGTCTTGCATCAATCACTGGGAAAGGCAATGAAGCAACTAATCCTGGAAACAAACCATTTCCAAACATATGAAGGAAAAGAAGGTGATTTGGAGTGGTCAACATGAATTTACGAAGGGGAAATTGTGCTTGACCAACATGACAGCCTTCAAAGATGAGATGACTGGCTGACTGAACAAGGGGAGAGCAGTGGATACGGTTTATTTTGATTTTAGCAAGCCTTTTAGTATGGTCTTCCATAACGTCCTCATACAAAAACTGATAACATACAGGCTAGGTCAGTGGACAGTGAGGCGGACTGAAAACTGGCTGAACTTTCAGGTTCAAAGGGTTGTAATCAGTGACACAAAGTCCAGGTGGAGGCCAATCAGTAGTGGTGTACACTAGGGGTTGGTACTGGAGTCGGTACTGTTTTGATATCTACATTATTGACCTGTTTGATGGGATAAAATGTACCCTCAACAAGTTTGCAGGTGATACAAAACTGCGAGAAGTGGTTGATTCACCAGATGGATGTGCTGCCATTCAAAGTAAGCTCAGTAGGCTGGAGAAATGAGCAGACACGTCCCTTGTGAAGTTGAGGAAAGGGGAATGCAAAGTCCTGCACCTGAAGAGTAATAACCTTATGCATCAGGCAGGCTGAGGGCTAACTGGGTTGACCATGAGCTCTCACTGTGCTCCTTGCAGCAAAGAAGGCCAATGGTGCCCTGGGCTACTTTAGGGCGAGCATTGCCAGCAGGTCAGGGATGGTGATTATTGTTTTCTGCCCAGTCCTGGTGAAACACATCTGGATTGCAGAGCCAGTGCTGGAACATCTGTCATATGAGGAGAGATTGGTAGCTGAAACCAGGTATCCTGGAGAAGACTCAGGAGGGTCTTATCCAAGTATGTGTATACATGAATGGGGGAGAAGAGTAAAGATGACAGATTCAGATTCTTCTCAGTGGTATCCAGTGAAAAGACAAGAAATGGGCACAAATCCAGGTACACAAAATTCCATTTAAACATAAGAAACTTTTTTTTTTTTACACTGATTAAAATGGTCAAAGACTGGGTCAGGTTGCCCAGACAGGTTGTAGAGGTTTTGTTGTTGGAATTATTCAACACCCAAGTGGACATTGCCCTTAGCAGCCTGTGGAAATTGGCACTGCTTTGAGTAGGGAGTTAGACTAAGTTGCTCTCCAGAGGTGCCTTCCAATCTTCATTCTGTAAGTGAATAGCCTGCAGTTGTGTTACTGTTCTGGCTAGATCATTACCTGAAAATTACTATTGTAATGCAATTAAGCAGACCGATTTTATTGAATATGAGCTATTTGTACTTTTTTTGTTATGCCTGAGACAACACAATGAGTGGAGCAATCACAAATGGACATTTTGGTCAGTAGCCTCTACATGGTGATGCCAAAAGACAAATGGTGGTAATTGAAAAACTAAAAATGATGGGTAACAAAGCAGGTATGTGGCCAAAATGGTGATTTTTGCCACTATCCAAAAAGAATGTAAGTCTGTATTTGTGGATGATAAGCTTTTTAAAAAAAAAAAAGTACATGACTCTGAATTTTGTTTTTCCAAAGCTGGATGTTAAAATTCCTTTAATGTATTCTGTCTTGATACTGTAACAAGTTATTTTATCTTAGTGAAGAACACGTCTATGAAAAAGTCCTGATTTGTTAATTTTGGTGTCATTTCTGAGGATTTTATTGTTCTTTTGTTTTTATAGAATAGCAACTGGTTTGCTGACTCTTTTGATCTCTGGCTTCTCCTTGGCGTCTTCCTGTAAAAGTGAAAATAAGTACAGAAATAATGAAGATATGAAAGTACATTTTTATCAGGTTGGTTGCTACTTTACAGTAATTCTCAATGTTAGTGTTTCTCTGTGCAATTTTTTTTGTACTTTAAGAACCTTTTCCTACCAAAGCCACAATTTTCAAAAAGAAATTGGTTGTTGCTGAGTTTTCTCCGTAACTGCTGTCTTCAAGAGGACTGTATGCTCATGGTAATACACATTTTTAAATCTCATAATGTGTTCCCAAAAGCTCTTCCTTTATGTGCATTGGTACCTAAATGTGCATGCACATTGTGATGCTCTACTCCAAGAATTTGATGCTCTACTCCTGCCTTCAGTCTGTGTATTTAACTCCCACTGACCTTTGCAGGACTGTCCATGCACACTAAGGACAAGCTTGTTGGTTCAGGGGTTTACTTCCAGTTTCTGGGTGGCTGTTTGAAAAACAACTGCGAGACTGATACTGAGCTGCTTTTCTGTTCATTAAATCTTCTTTCAGATGAAAGATGAGATTTTTCTTCGCAGCTTCATAAAATAGGTAGATCTTTTCATACTTGGTGCTAATTAAGTTCTAGAGAGCTTTTAAGATTTTAATAATACTTTGCATGTCTGCAGTCCTCATTTTTTAAAAAACTTGTAACAAGATAATGGTTTTATTTTAGGACTAACGGTGTTTCTTAAAAGCTTTATTGGTTATGACTTGTATGCTGGAATTTCCTGTTGAGCTAAGCAATGCATTCATTATATTTTCTTTTTAGGTATGGAGCTCAAATTGGTTAAGAGGAGGTGGGGAAAGAACACTGAAGTCTTAAAATGCCTTTACCTGAGCATGCATGTACTTATGATGTGGTGGTGGTTTCTCTTGACTTTTTCAGCTTAACCTAGGAAAGGAAGTATTGGTTCCTGTCTTAAACATTTAAGACAGACATTTCCAGTATATAATCAGCCGTGGATTTCTCACTGGAAAGCTCAGAAACAACTTATATTGGGGGAGTGGGAGTGCTCTTAGGTGGGCCAAGGTCAACCCGCCACACAACTGTGACAGCATCTCAGCAGTGTAACTTTGTGGAGAAACTCACAAACGAGGAGGAGGATGAAATAGATCAGTAGTCAAAGAGTAATGCCAGGTGCTTCTTGAGCCAGCTTCAGAGATTCAGGAAATTCTGTGAGCCCTGCGATACTTAATTAGATGAAAAGGGTCTGCCTGCTTGTTCAGGGAGAAACATCTTCCTTTTAGTCCCAAGCTGTAAGAAGATCATAAAGCTCCTCAATTTGCTCCTTAATCAGGGGATATTTTTACAATAATGACATCTCATTACTGTTATCTATTAGGTTTTTATTTCAATAGCTTTCTTAGGAGTGACAAATCTGGGCTCCATCATTCACTCTCTGGGTGAGGAAAGGATCGGGAAGGAAGAACATTTAGAGTCAGAGGGGGAAAAGAACATTACAGAGCCGTTACATATGTTCCTCGGTTAAGAGCTTGTTTTGTGGTTAAAATTTATTTGGTTGCTCTGAATTGTACAGGAATGCTAAAGGAAAACGTCTGTCAGAACACTGGTGTCATTTCTAGACACTGGAATTCCCTTGTTCTCCCTTTACTTTTTCTTTTGAGTTGGAGTTTTCAGAGGGGCTGGGGTGGGAGGAGTCAAAAATGCTGATCTGGAGCATTTTGAGCTCTCGAGTTCAAGACACAACTCCTGGGCAGTTTTAAGGGTGAGATGCATCTTCTCATCAGACAAAGCCTATTTTATAAAGGCAGCGGTCAGGTTACTGATGCTCCTACACATAAGCACACACAGTCAGGTTCTTGCTTTGCATCTGAGAAGGGATTTCTTGAGAACAGTTTCTGCAGCTCCCCCACGTGTGCTGTTTGGAAGCTGTCACTGGAAGTAATGCTTTCCTCTGATATGTGTTACTACTTAGGAGAAAAAGACTGGTTGCTTGATGATTCTTATTCTTCATTTTGGTGAACGAAAGGATAGATTCATTTGCTATGGTTCGTTCTTCTTGGTGTGCTCCTTTCCTGTCAAGTGTTGATTGAAGTAGAAGGAAAAATATAGTGTCCCTCATGAGCAGTCTTTAAGTTATGCCTTGGGATTCCCTTAGCAACTTTGCCAACCTGTCTTTATAGGTTCAGCTCTGACCAAAAGCCTTTGAACTACCCAAGAGAGAAGGAATAACTGGAGGTTCTAGCTTTACTAGTTCTTTCAGCAAAAAAAACCCTGGTGACCTAACTTCTCTTACCAGGATCCCTTGACTCCTCTTTTTTCAGTCCCTTTCTTCCTTGTTCTGGTACTGTCTGCATGCAAGACCCCTCTTTTGAATCTTTCATTTCAAATTTTCAATCACTCATCTCAAATTTTTGCATCTACTCATTTAGGATGAGATGCATTTTCATACAAGAAAGCAGATAATATTTCCTAAAGACTCAAGTAGTTCTTTCCATTTGCCCGAGTTGTTCGCCACAAGTTATTTTGGAATTGCATCTCAATAAAGATGCTTCCCTTTTCAGTTTTCTTCCTATGTCAGAGAAGGAAAGGGGTTCAGCATTGCTTAGGCTTTTTTTGTTGTGCTTATTTTTTTTTTCTTCAGCAGACAGCTTTCTTCTTTCTTGTTCAAGTGAGCTTCCTTTTCCATCTGAGAATTAGCCTGTAGTGAAGATGCCATGTCTGGTAAGGAGCAAAGCTTGTTCCATTACATTAATTGTTCCCCCTTTTGGCAAAAGGAGACGAAACTAAAAATAATAATAATTATTTTTTTAATGGCAGCTTGTATGTAGCCATCCCCAGAGATGATAAATACCTTGGGTCCAGTCCTGAGCTGTATATTTTTGTCTTGGTTTCTCCATGCATGGGACAGAGTATATTTCCTGGCAAATGAGTATGAACTACCTACCTGTATGGATCTGAGAGTCCATTTACAGGCTACACATTCGTTTACTGGCTTTTGCAGGTATTCATCGTGGATTTCCAACACTGGTCTTAGCCTTAAAGAAACAAAAAAGACAGACAACCAAACATTATGATCAAAAAGATTTGTCAACTGAAGTGTTATAAATAAAAGAAAAAATACAGGATTAATTAATTATATTTACATTTACAGTTATAATAAAATCTTCGGTTTTGTTCAGACCTAGTTTTGTAGTTTTGATATATGTCACTGTCTGCTTGAGGCAGAAGGATACTAATTACTTCCCTATTGTTTCTGAAAATTGTCGAGAGTTTCTTAGGTTTTCTTCTGATATCATTAAAGCGGGAATAACACTTTTTTTCCCAAATTTGGTTTGCTGTGGCAAGGAGAGCATTGGTTTCTGGTTAATGCCACTTCTGATTTTTAGAAGGCTTTGGGAGTGCTTAAAAATGAGTTAGTTATAATCCATCAGCTAGACTGCTGCAGTGTTTACTGTACAACTTCATTTTTCTGGAGTGAATGTCAGTTTAGCTCTTTGCCAGCAGTTTCATAGCTGAGGTCCAGTTCTTGTTGTACCAAAATCACTGCTGTTCCCACTGGCTGATAAGGCTGGGCCAAGCTGTTATTCCTATGAGACTTGAGCTTCCTGTGGGTCCAGGGCGGGCAGTTGATTGGTTTTCTTCTTTCAATTACTTAAAACCCCAGTAGGAATCCATGTCATATCTATGGAGTTAGGGGACAGGAGGGGTATTTTCAGCCAGCCTTGTATGCAGTCCAGCAGATGATGCTGGTTCTTGGACCATCCTGTCTGTGGGCTGTTGTCACGTGTGGTGCTCAGAAAAGTTGCTGGCAAGGACATGCAGGGACTGCAGATGTCACTCTTGGTTTCCTCTTTCTAGCTGAGACCTGCAGATGACCATTTCTCAGAGGCCAGCTCTCAGGCTGTTCAAGAAGAATCTCTGAACTAAAAGGAGGTGTGCAGGGGGAAGGAAGACAGGTTCTTAGCTGGAGACCTCTCCTTACATCTCCAAGTTGCTTCTGTGTTGTTCCACAGTCCTGGAGATGTCAACGAAAGCTGGGAGCACTTTGAACATCAGCTAAACTGTGAACACAAATCTCAGAAGCAGACGCTGAGCACCGCCCCAGGTCTAGCATAGATCTAGCAGCAGTAAATGGGGTTTTACTGATGTGCCCAGATCATCAGTAATCTTACAAGGCACAAGTTATATTATGTGTGATGACTCAAAGTGACTTCACCAGTGACTAGGAGGTAGCAGGGGGGATTACCAGAGCTCGTGGCACTCAAAGAAGTTGAAAAGATATGTCAAAGGGGAGAGGGGATCTGGCCTTGATGCAGTGAAAAGATCCCAAATAAACATCAGAGGTCTAAAAGGGCCAATTATCTGAGCTTTTGAAGGCATAATGGTTTGACCTGGTTTGGTCACGTAGGAATACAAGTTACATTTTCATGTGCTCTGAAATTAAGCAGAACCAGCAGATACTGAGCACCTCTGAAACTGGGCCAAGAAAGGGTGCTGACTGCCAAATATATCCTCTGGGCAGGTACCACTAAATGTCAGGATGGGAAGTGGCAGCTATTCCTATGGTAAAAAGTTAAGGCTGGGAACATTGTTTAGTTGCTTTGCCTTAAAAAAAAACACAACAGCAATTAGATCTTGCAATGCTATTTTAAAGCACGTTTGCAAAGTGCCGTGTATGCTTGATTTGCCTTTAGTGGAACTGTGGAGTTGTGAACAAATAGCAGTAATTAAAAACTTGGCTCAAACATTTTCTTGAATAATTGTCTGCTTTCAAAAATAACTGACTCGTGGGGTAATGTCCCTAAGGGTGTGCTTTATTTTGTTTTTTTTTTTGGGGGGTGCTCCTACCAGATGACTGATTGGCGCCTCCTGAATTAGTCCAAAACAAAAACCCTTTCCATCTTCTGTGTTTTTCCAGAGCAGAGGCAAGTGTGCTGCCCCTGCAAAGCTCTTAACTATCCTTTCCCTTCACCCTGGGCCTGATCCTGCAGCAGAGCCAGAAGTTCTGCTGGTTCTTCATGGCTGCCATGCGAGGACAAATGCTCTTCTGCCTATTTGTTCTGTGTTTGGTTGGTTCTTTTTTTCACATTTGCACTTATTTTAAGAAAAATATAGGAGGAGGAGGATGTGGGAAGGTGATAAATGGGGTTAGCTTATAAAAAGGGAATTCCATGTTGAGCTTTGATTCGTTGGAGGATTCTCACTGTATCTAGCAAATACGAAACATATATACCTACGAGTGTGTCAAAAAAAATGCGAGGAAATCAGAAGAGGCATTGTTACTTGATAATTTTACAAGATATATAAGGTGTTGGCAAAAAATTGGGGGCATATATTTTGTGTGGTTTATGTGGACATTTAAGGAGTTACTGTTTACAGAGGGTATATCACTGCAAATTACTGATCTGGAACACTTAAGCTGTTTAAAAATAGCATGAATAAATTAAAAAAAAAAAAGACTAGGAAGATGTTTTAAAGGGCATAAATTCTACAAAGGTAGAAATACTCCACTTGCATATCAGAGAGTCTTCCTCAGGCTTGCCACTCTTATGTTGATTCAGATGAGGTGTTTATGCAACTCTAAAGCATATTTACATATTTAGTATGAGATGGCAGAGATCCCTACACTAATTACGTGTTTTATTGATTTTCTTCTTTCTAGATGTTGAGTATTGCACTTTCAACATATGTTGTGAGCAATACCCATAACAGTCTGAAGAACAAACAAGGATTGCCTGTGTTCAATCAAATTATCAGTTGGACCACTCTAGGTAAGAACATCTTGCTTCCCAAACTTGTTTTTCTGATAATTTGTGGTGTTAGGGGTTGGTTGGGGTAGTGGTGACACCTTAGTATTAACATTTTACTTTTGCACGTATTCCTTGATTTGAATCCTTATAGTTTGTAAATGTGTTTACTGTTCTTTTCAAATTTCTTTTTCTGATGAATGTGTTAGTCTTCTAAAAATTACTTCTTTTTAAGTTTGTAACAGAATGTGAACAACTGTGACTTATAAGTAGCTTTATCTTTTGTTTTAAATATTCTTTGTAACAGAATGTGAACAACTGTGACTTATAAGTAGCTTTATCTTTTGTTTTGAATATTCTGAGTATCTTGAAGATCCCTTTAGGGATATAACGGTACAAATGCCCTTTTTGCTTTACTTGAAGCCAGATAAGGGTGATCTGAGATGTTCTACAAGCAAGCCAGTTAAAGCACAGTGAAGTAATGAAAAGATTGTTGCTATATTTCAATAAAAATAAAGCTGCAGCCGATGACAGAGATCCCTGGGGTATTGGGTAGGCTTTTCAGAGCTGCCTTACAAAGTACTTGTGAACTAATGATATTAGTATACATTTGATATCTGTTAGAACCTAACTGTTAAAGAAAAAATTTACAAGACTGGATTTTTCACTGCTCTTAAATTAAAATCTTAGGATGATTAAACACAGCAAATGTAATTATCACTGGGGTTATAGACCACAGTAAAGTAATGCCTTTGGTATTTCAGCTATAAAATAATTTCTGTAGGGCTCCATTAGAAAATGTTAGGAATTATTTATCCCTGACTCATTTGGAATATGGGACTTCTTTTAAAGCTAAACATATCCCCTTTTAAATTTGAAAGCAGCGGTTTCCTATAAGTCAGGACCAAGAATTTAAATACAGCGTAATGGAAGAATTATGGCTCTTGTTTTCTAGTTGCTGAATGTCAGATATTGTGTGCATTCCTGGATTGGTGACATTGCTGTAACTTAATCAGATTTTGTCTGTTTTGCCATTCTTGCTTCTGTTTGATTGAACTAATTCAAGACTGATACAACTGATTGTGATCACTATGTGTATGAGGAATAATTTTTGTAATGTAGTTCTCTTTGGAGCATTCTCTTTTCCATCATCCTTTCCTACCTCTTCATACCCTACTAAGCTAAGTGCTTGTCTCTGTGTGGATGAATTCCTTGCAGTTTTTAAAGTCAATGAAATCAATGATGTCCTGCTTGGCTTACTGTAGCAGGAATTGAGGTTAAAGGTTATCTTTCTCTCCTGTGTAATGGTGAGAGAAAAATATTTTTCATCAAAGAGATGATTTGGGAAGTCGTAGAGGTCTAGAGTTATAAGGAAAAAGTGTATTAGAAATTCTCTCTGCTGATGGTGTTGTGTCTATGATAGAAGCAATACTGAAAGTGAAGCAAGCTATGTACCCTGTTTGCTGCCATGGTGGTATTGAATTTTAGCAAAATTTTTCAGACTGGAAGTAATCATTTTAAGTGGATGTGATATTCCAGGTAGGAGCCTTATGCATTTGTTGAAGTTGCTTTACATAATTAAACACCTAAGCAGGCAAAAAGCTAAGGCATCCAACAGTATGTCCTCAATACTCCTGTTGTAGAGATGCCTTGTCACTTGCATAACCACAGCTTAGCATCTGCCTTGTCATTAGCTTCTACCATAAATGTGACATCACATGTTTTCTAGCAAATTGTTCCCATCCCCACCCCCAGCTATTCATTCTGATGAAGTCTACCGTGTTTAAAAAAATAATAATTTTAGGCCTAAATTAAAACTTTAAAGAAAGGCTGGTTGGGGGGAAGGGGGAAGTCAGGCAAGAAACTAGTCATGGGTGGGTTCCTGAAGGCCTGCAAAAAGGTCCAGCTGGCTTCAGCTGTTATGCCACGTGGTTGTTGCAGTGTACCTTAACTACAAACATACAGAGTTAAACCCAGGAGGTATAAAGTGAATCCAGCTGCTTCCACATTCTACAGAACCTTCTTTTGTGTGTTAGTAGCTTTCATTGATGGAAATCTACGATAGCAACTAGCCAAATTTTCAGTAGCTTCATGCCATAATTTTGTCCTGGGACACAAACAGACTGCATAGGTCAGCCAGAAGTGTGCAGGTCTTTTGATGGCTAATATTTCATGTGACATATCAGAGATGGAAATGGTGATTATCACCTGCCAGACACTCATCTGTTTTCATGTGTGATTGTGCACGGAAACCAATGCACATCTGATGCGTTGAGCCTAATTTACAGAGGCCCATAGCCACACTGAATTTCTTTCCACCAACTCTGGCTTGCAGTGAGTGTGCCTGGAGTTTCTCCTTGAGCCAGGCTTTCTTTAAGCACAGAAAGCTAAAAGTAATGCTGAAAGGCTGAAGCACCCTTGAAATGAAGTCACTTTTCTCTAACTGTAGCAGTGGCCCAGGTTGAAAGCCAGGAAATAAAACATGCTGACCCACAGTTTGTAGAAACTGCCTCATCTCTCTTTCATTGATATGCTTACTATAAACACTATTATATGCTATGACAATAAGCACAACAAAACAAATGAGCTTTCCATATATTATCGTTTTATTCCTGTTCCTTGTTAGAATATGTATTAATTAAGGCTCAATGCTGATGCAGCCTTTGAATGTTTCAGCCTAGTGAGGGGACCATAACGCAACAAAGAATCACACCAATGTTATTTGTCCACTTCTTTCTTTATAAATGTATTAAATAAAATTCTGTTTAAAAATCATTTAAAAAAAAGAAACAGGTTTAAAGGGAACAGGTCATGAGGTCATGGCAATTCTTTTGCTTCTCCCTTTCCCTGCTTCAAGTGCCTGGCCGTTTTTCCTCTACCTTTCTTCTTCTTTGCTCATTCTCTTCCAGTAGCCCATTTCCACTTTTCTCAGTTTTCCTCACCTCCTGCAAGCCACTGGGACTCATCCTTACCTGCAGAAGTTTCCCAGCTAGAAGACTCTTCAGGAGCAGCACTGACTCAGCTAACCAGGGCTGAGCAATGGACTGTGCTAAGGAGCTACATGCAACTCCTTAGACCCTACACCTTCATTATAAAAATGCATTACAGGTCAAAGGCGAGAAGCATGAATCACAACAGATAGGTCCCCTATAGTTCCTTAAATCTTCCTGTTTTAAACCTTTCAAGCAGAGAAGCTAGTGAGTTGATACTTTCTATATCTGTACTACCAGTATTTTCAGTTGCACCTCAAAATATGGCAGGCTACCTAGTCTCATCAAATGGAGCAGTTGTTCCCTAACTGCAGTCTTAGAGCTGTTGGTGGTATTCAAGGCCATGGTTAGTGGTTCTCAGACTTGTAGTAAACAGTGAGGTTTGACTGGTTTTTGGGGGGTAGTTCTTCTGTATTATCTTAAGGGAACAGCAATTCATGAGAAATTATAAAGGTTGTGGGCTAGAAAGCCAGGAGATTGTAGAGAAGTGATAGAGAATGACAGAGAACCAAAATTACTTTTGATAAATATTAAATGTTCCAAACACCAGTTTTCCTTTACCAGAAGTAACCTCTGAAAATAAGTAGGAGGGCGTATATGACCAGTATTGAGTTTTCATACATAAATGTCAAGATTTGAAGAACGTTATCTTGTTACTGATGATGAGATGTTTTGCATGCAGTGACTGACAGATCTCTCTTCTTTGCAGTTTCTTCCGCAGTGTTGCCGTTACTGAGCCCCACGTTTCTTTTTCCGCGACTGTTCAGCATACTGCTTTCCCTGATGGCCACCTACCTACTCCTCAGCACAGGGTACTTCTTTCTTACTCTGTTTGCATTGACCTTGCATATGAGAATTGGGGCTAAATGTGAAACTGTCTGCTGAATCTCATGTACATTCCTTTTAAAGGTGTAAATCTTGCTTGCAGCTGTAGTCTCACTGTTTATCTCTTTGATTAGTTCCCTAAAGAAAATTTCAGGGGAACTTCCGTAGTTCTCCTTGTATTTATTGTAAGCACTCTGTTTTGTTGACATTCCTTTCAGCTAGACCAAGCAGAGGCTGAAAGGATGTGTATTCAAACAGTCTTGCACCAAATAAGAAAATCTGTTTTAGTTTCTTCTGTTGTTTTAGTACATGCTTTTCTCCTCACAAAAAAAATAAATAACTTTCTTCTCAGTTGCCCAGCACTTGTGTGTAGCTATGGCTTAAATGACGTGATGGGAAACAAGTAGCCCTAAAATGAGGGAAAATTTTATTCAGAGATATTTTCGTGGAAGTATCTTTTTTTCAAAGGGATGCTAGATCCCCGTAAAGAGCAGGGCTTTCTCCTTTTCAGATAAAAGGTAATTCTCCAGAGCTTGTAAAGGAAGAAAACACCATGTCAGCCAACCCACTTTTTGTCCAGAGTCAGTAGCTCTTAAAAGCATAATTAATGGGGAGTGTAGGAACCATCCCTTCTGCCTCCCCTCCCACTTATCCTCTGGATTTAATTACACTGGAAAATTAAGCGGAATAAAATATCTTGCAGCAGACATTTTGCAATAGCTGCCTCTTGTGGATACGCTCATTTCAGATGAAACATCTCTTTTTTTATCTCCTGCAGGCCCCTTCCTCCCACTTTCCCATTAGGTTTTTGATCCTGATCTTACTCCTGTCAACACACGCAGTCTTGAACTCGACCTTCTTAGCCTGTCCTGGTTGCTGGATAAAGCATTAACATTATTCTGAGGATGACGACCTCCCTCGTTGTATTATGGCCCTTCACCAAATTGCTTAAACGCTTACAGCTCTTTGCTGCCTTCCTACAATGTTCAAATAGACCAACAAATTCTAAAACAATTGTTCAGAAAAATGAAACCAAAAAACAATTGCAGCAAACCCAAGGCTCTCCGTACCAAAAGCATTTTCTCCTCAGCATTCTGTTACATTATGTAATGATAGCCTGGTGCCTTACTTGGGTAACTCCAGCACCTTCCTAGGTGTAGTTAGGTGGAAGTATTGAAGCCAGCTGAATAGCATAGCTGCTTACAACAAGTTGTCACTGACTCAGTTGAAGACATTCAGTTTGTAGGCAAGTGTAGATGATTGTGAGGCTTGCAGGTACTTCTGACAACCCAAGCATTGTCATCTTCATGATAAAGTGCTTGCTACTTTGGAAATTAAAACAAATATTCAAAGTTTTTTGTTCCAGTTTGAAAGCACTTTGTAGCTACACTAGTGGGGAGATATAATACGGAGACGATATCGAGATTAACTGTTATCATTTTCTTACTTCTAGACAAATAAGTCTGAGTCTAATGAAAAAAGGGAAAAATTACAGTCTTTTCAGTATTAGTGTCAGAGTCATTGTCAGTTTTAGAATGCCATCCTGAAAGAAGAAAAGAAGCAGCACCATGAAGTGCAACCTGGGACATAGAAGGCAGGGAAAAACTAGTTTTATCTGACAACAGTCTACACCCCCAAGTTATAAAGGTGTTTTAATTTCTCAAATAAATACATTCATAGTTTCCTATGCTGGTATGCTGTAGAAGCCAGCAGTCCCCCCTCTGAGACTGGGCGTCTAGCTTCTAGAAAAGCTGAGGTGACTTGATTAGAGTGTGGCTTGATGCTGCTGTTGGGATGGATGTTGCTATTGGGGTAGATCGATATGTAGCAAAGAAAAAGGACATTCAGCTTCAGTAAAATGTGATGCTCTTTTAATCATATAGATGCCTCTCTCCTGGCAGCTGGTTTGAGACCACCAGAAAGAGTTTGTGTGATTAGGTCCTAAAGAGACACACCTTCTAGATGCTAAGTTGGACTGTACCTCCTCAGTTTCAAGTAGCTCTTATTATAAAACTTTCAGTTTTGCAGAAAACAGGTGCTGAATTCAACATTTTTTTTCTTCCCGTTTCTTTTAAATTTCATTTGCTAGAATTTTGTTAAAATCAGTCGTGATACTGATGGGAACTCAGCCAGTGTTGTGGCAGCCATCAGATAGGGAAATGAGTACAAAACACAACTGACTAAAGCTGAAGCAGTCTGCCTCTCGTAGTTCTATAATTTAATCACTGTGTGGCTTTAAAGTTCACCAGCCAACTGTGTGTACTTCTCAGAAATGGTGGGTGAAGAAAAAAAATATTGATGTTTGATGTTAAGTAGTTGTTAGTGACTGCACTTACTATGATTATTACGTTGTTACTCAGGTATGAAGCTCTGTTTCCACTGGTGCTCTCTGGTTTGATGTTTGTGTGGATACACATGGAACAAGAAGCACTGCAGCACTATGGTCTTTCACTCAAACCAAAGGTAACAGCTCCAGATAATTTTATCAAGTTAATTATCAGCTTAATCTTTTTCCTTCAGGCATAATAAACAGTTCCAATAAACAATAAAGTTCCGAGTGACTTTCGCAGAGCAAAACTTTGCGTTTCCTTTTCTTGAGCTTAGGAGGCCAGTAACAGCTGTCTCATGAAATGGGAATGTGACCTTGTAAAAAAGATGTTTCACATCAGAGCTCCTTTCTAGGAATGCAGGAAGCCAATTTGACTTAGTGGTATGTTCTGTTGGCTACAAGCTGTTCTTCGAATGTAGTGCTAATCAGAGTAAGGTACGGTAACTCTTCAGATCAAGTGCAATGTCACAGTACTTTCTTTCTGATGGCAGTCGTGAGTGTCCATGTAAAGTCTGAAAAGAAATAATTTCATTTCTGAAATGACCCATAGGAAATACAAGAAATCTTGTGTGACTTTGTCCTGCCCCTCTCTTTCATCAAAGATGGCCCTTTATTTCTGATATTACAGACAAGGAGTAGGAGACTAAATTGAAGCTGTAACATTCTTGGATTTGCCTGGAGACAGAATTTTGTAATAGGTATCGATGCAATTTTTTTCACCCCAAAATTTTCAAAGCACTTTTTAAAGCCCATGCTGCTCACGCTGCTGTTTAACTTTTAGATTAGGTCCAGGTTTTAGCAGGCTGTGGCTTTGCCATCGATTTGGTTAGAGCCCGGATGCCTGTTACAGAGCTGTCTGGGTGCTCAGAGCTAAGCAGGTATGCAACGTGGTTCTTCCTCACTTCTCCCAATTGTGCCCTCCTTGGTGCTGGTCAGAGAGAATCTGGGTAGGGATGCGCAGAAGTGGCCAGAGACGCTTGTAAGAGAAGTGGTGGTATTTATCTTTCATGACAAAGCAGTCGCTAGAGTGGATCTGACAAATGCTGTGATTTTGTCCCCTCAAGGGAGACAATTTTACAACTTGAAAGAGAACAGGTTTTACCAATTTATTGCTGGATATCGGAAATGAAAATGGGAATCGCTTTTTATGTATATTGCATATACTAGCGGTATTTTGTGTGAGCAAGTTTCATGGCATCTTAAGTGATAGAGATGGAGTCTGAATGCAAAAATGTAAGAGTAACACGCACACAAACAGAAAAAACAAACCATAGTGCAAGGCCATAATAGCGGAAAATTCTTAGCACAGCACAGTTTTCAGTGGGATCTACTTTCTCTTCTGGTCCTGAACCCACTGTACCTTTTGCATCTTGTGACAAGCCATCTGTGATGCTTGCCTGCTTGATGGTGGTCTGATATTCTGTTTGTTTTAAAATGAAATTCTATTAAAGCATTGTATTATGTAGAAGACTTGAACAGTGACGAACGCTTTATTAATCAAATGTAAACGACAAGAACATAAGTGAGCTATAATTATGGTTTATGTTGTCACTATCTGTATGTCTTTTGACTTTTCTTTCGTTTTCTTTCGGTGAATGGAACAATAACGCTCACCCCGCTTCCCACTTTTAGATTAGAAAAATCATCTCTTGAATGCCTGTTAATACCTGCCATAAAGTAAATGTTGTACTTGAGAATCCACCTCAGTTCTCTGATGTGAGATCATTAATTAAAATGTTGACAGTATTGAATGTCTATTACTTGACTTTTTTCTTTTCCTCAGTGAAAAGGAGTTCATTGGCCTCTTAAACTCCATGAAGACAGTTTCTCTTCAGGTCAAGTGATTGAGTGAAGGAGATGGAGAATATTTTAGTATTCTCATCCACAGCATAAGTCAATTAAGGATGATTGCAGTCTATTATTTCCGTGGGTCTTTATCCACATGTTCATGTGACCAGTGGAAGTGTGTGTGTGTAAGAGGAATATTTATTATGGAAAAAGAGAAGATGATAAATATAAGTCATGGAAGTTCTTTTTTAGTCTAGATAACAGCGGAAACTCCGCTTGTGTTCACTTACTTGATCATCTCACTAGTACAATCTTTCTGGCAGATTCATTGAAGTATAATGAAAATATGGGTAAGTTTGCAGTCCTCATCATAATGTCACTCTAATAACAGCTGCTAGGGAAGTAGGTTTCTTTCTCATTCATTTCAGTGAAAAATATGGTGTTTCTATCAAAGTACATCCGTTATGTTACGTATTGATTTCTTCTGCTGTCTTCCCAGCTTGCTGTTTTCAACTTCGCCTATGCTACTGATATAACTCAGTTTCGACAGCTCCACCTAGATGACATCCGCAGGTCTTTCTTCTTTGTATCCTTTTGGCTGCTGCTTTCCAGGAAAAAGATGGGTTTGTTTCAGAAGGTCCTACAATCAAAAACTTCTAGTCTGGTAGAGAAACAGAAAGCTAGCGAAGAAAAAACAAAGAAAAAGAAACAAAGAAACAAAAGCTAGTGAAGAAACGAAACAGAAGCTAGTGAAGATGATCTGACTCGCGTAGCTCAGAAGACAACAGTCTTCTTGTCCATTGCTTTTTATACGGTAGTAAAAAAATAAATCTATAATGAACTGTACTTTCCTTTGAAATCTGTCTCCTTGGCCACTTTTAAAAGTTTAATCTCTTATAACTATTACAGTTGAGTTTACCTTTATTCTAAGGGCATCAATTTTCAGTTTGGCTGTATTTTATTACATTTTGGCTGTAGAGAATTCATTCAGCCTTCACAAATTTGTTGGAAAAGGTGATATTAAAATTATTCTTGTTTTGTTTTTTCTCTTATGGCAGTTTATTAGGAAGAAAATGTTGGCTGTGGCCAATCAGATGAGATGAGAAGGAAAGTTCCAGCAGACTCTAATGAAATACGTTGCCAGAGTCTGGCCTAGAATAAAATGTGTCACACATCCTTTCTGCTGCTAGAAAGGATTTGTGCTTGGGGGGAAGGGTTGCTTGTTCACTAGCACAGCAGTTATTTTGCATTACTGTAACTGCAACTGCTGATATTTTTTTTCAATACTCTAAAAGCTTGATAACATTACTGCTTTTCTCTTTCATCCTGGGACTGCAGTTGAAATTATTTGTTTTTACAGTATACCTGAAAACAGCCTGAGATCCTGCAGTGAGTTCATCTATTTCATTTGCTGCTTTGCTGTTTTTAACAACAAAAAAAAAGCTATTTTTTGTTGACATTACTGCTGTCAGATCCTAAAAATTAGCCAAAACCAGACCCAAACAATATGATTATATTTTTTAAAGTTTCAGAATAGTACTTCTTTAATATCAAACACTTAAGATGAGATTAAATTATTATATTTAATTGAAAACACTTGAATGTATCCTGTTCAGCTCCTGGAAAAAAATACACAGTTTGCTAGTCTCCTTTGCAAAGGCCAGGTGTGACACATACTAGCTCAAAAGGTAGTGTTTTGTTTAACTCAGGTATGTGTAACAATTAGAAATAGTGGTGTTAAAAGACTTTTCTACTAGAACAATCACATTGTACCCACAACCCTGTTAGTTGTTTATCTTAAAAAGAATCTTTAAGGTTCCCATACGGGGCACAAAAGTCAGCCTTGCACTGGTTGGCCTTGTAGCCTGATTTTCCAAAAGCAGATTCAGATTGCATATGCTTAGCATTTTCATTAGACCTATGTGCCACTGGTATTTTTTTCTGCTTTATTAGAAAATTGTTGTTGTTATAAATCTCAACTGGCAGATTTGCACTATGCTGTTAGACTGCTGTGTTACTAAACTTGAAATGATGTGATACGCTTGGGAGGCATAATTTCTGTAGTTATGCTGACCTAATCCTTCAGAAATATTGCATACAGAATCGCGATGATTCTGCTGAGTATTTGGTAGCAAGCTGTTTATGCAGAGACTTGAATGATCGGAGGCAGTAGCTGTAACAGGAGTGGAAAGACCCAGAGGGGCCTCTAGCAGCAGGAGCCATTGTCAGTGACCCTCTGCCTGATGGGAAGAGGGGAAAAAAAAAAAAGGCAGTTAAAACCATTTTTTAACCGAAGAAGTGAGAGCTAGAAGGGTCCCAATGAGCTCAGGAGGTAGAAGAAAGTTCATCTTTCATGAACTCCTGTAGCAGCAAGTGTTGTATCTAGATGAATAAGGTAGGTTTATAAAACATTGAGCTATACAGATTGTGCCAGAGTTGTCCTCCCTCCTCGAAGCAAGGAGTAGCTGGGAGTCCTGAGTTGCAGTGGATAGACTCAGCATAATTTTTGGACAGCAAAGCTGCAGAAGGGATAAGAGCCTTTAGTCTTCTTTCATGGCCAACTACCTCTTCCACGGTTAATTCCTCACTAAAGCAATCTATTTTGTTTGGTGATACACAATGCTATTTTTTTTTTTTTGCAACAATGTGTGTTTGTATTTCTGGGATCGTGGTCCAGGTATGTTCCTGTCTTGTTAGGGACCCAGAAAACAAACTGAAGGTTTCTGGTAGGGGATTAAGACACCCTCTAAAACATTACATGTGCAGCTTGTCTTTCAAATTTGATGCAATCAGGTCTGAGTTCTTGGGTGGAGCTAGACAATGCTTTGATTTTCTTAATGCCATGTAAAGCTGTAACAGTAGGTCTGCATCTTGTAGTTTCATGACAGGATTTGGGAATTAAATTGACAGGATTTGGGAATGAAATTGACAGGGTTTGGGAATTAAATTGGAATAAAGGGAGAAAATGCTGGGTTTGTTTTACTACAGCTGTTTCTGCAGTGTGTTTTCCTTAAATACGTCTAGGTTTTCTTCATAGTGACAGCCTTTTTTGGCACTGGAAACATAGCTTCCGTTAACAGGTAAATCTTATTCATTGATTTGAGAAACAGTAGGCTACAACAGTTCTTCCTACAGTTGGTATACTGAATATAAATTTGGTTAGCAAGATCAAGGCAGCAGAATTAAAGCAATATTCAGCAATAATAATAATAACTTACTTTTTCTGCTCTCTGTAACCTGTTCCCTAAAAGCCTGCACTGTTTGGTTACGGGGTCATCTCAATTTCCATTAGAAGCTATTGGCAGTATGAGTTGAGAAAGCTCGGCTGCTCATTAGCAGCATGACTCCCCAAAAGACACCAGCAGAGAAAAATTGTAGAGAAAGAAACGTGAAGTGTAAACAGTCCTTGCTAATTTAATATTTGAGCAAGAGGAGAGAAGGCTGGAAGCCTTGTTTAAAAATGTATATACACAGGACTAACTAAATGCTACATTTTTTTTAATGCAAAATGCCATTTTGAGGACATGTTGTAATGTCTTTTTCATGTTTCCCTAGTTTTGATCCTGCGTCTGTCTATTGTTTCTTAACTGTGTTCAGTCCCTTTATGATGGGAGGCTTGCTTGTGCTGAAGGTTAGTAATCCTACCTTAGTGAAATTTTCTCAAAGAGCTGTTTAATAAATAACATATCGTGTACACAGTTGTTACTTTGCAATTTACAAAAACATATATATGTATTTGAGCTTCATTAGCCTTCTCAACCATGTGTGAAGCTTTCAGCCTTTGTATTGTTTCTAGAGATGGATTCTTCTGATTCCCAAAGGAGAGAAGCTAAATTGTATGGAAAGTATAATTTAACTGTATTAGATCAGTTTATTGCATTAAAATGGAAATTTTAAATGTTGAAAAGACTTCTAGATTATTTTTAAAATGGTAAGTTTTCCCTGTAGTATAATATCTACAGAAACATGGATGGAATAGGTATATTTTATTAGTTCCATCTATCTACATTACATTAAGTACAGTCTTTGAATGCTCTACTGATTAGGCTGTCATTTTCACAATGAGTGCTATTTTTAATATTTTTTCTAATATCTTAGTGGTCTATTAGAGATTGGATTGCACTTCTTGTTTGCAGGCAAGGTGTGGGAGCTCTGTTCTGATACTTGAGAACAGGATCCGCCAGGGGCAGAGGCAAACAGGAAGGGAAACATGGAATTTATGGATTTCTTTTAAAATATGCAGTAGCTCCTGCCTCTGCATCTCTGCTGCTTCTGTCCCAGGGAAAGCACTTAGGTATATGATGTGTAATACTCCAGGACACAAGTCAGTGCAAACTTTCTGGATCCTAGGGAAGAGCTTTTTAGCCTCTAAGAGTTGTGATGTGCTTATACTTCTAACTTAAGAAGTGCAAGTCAACTTTAGAAGGAGCAAAAGACAATGTTAATGTTTCTAACTTTTTTGCGGGCTTTGTTTTGTTCTTAGTTTACTGAACTGCTTTCATTTGCTTTACTTGGCTTTGGAGGAGCAGTGTGATCTTTTTTTTTTGCTGAATACATGCTATACTTTAATTTTAATTTTTATTTTTGTGTGTGTGTGTGAGGCTAAGATAGACCTATTACACTTCACTTGGAGCTCTGCAGCCTGTCACACAGGATATTAGATCTGAATAGTTCTGTCTTCTAGCCTTGCTCTAGTATTTATCATCAGTGTTAAAATGGCTAAATGAAGTGAGGATCATTAATGTGTTTTAATTATAGTTTTCCATACTGCCTCATGGTTTATTTCACTGCAGTTCAGCTATGATGATGGAAGGGGTTTTCTGTTCATTTACTAAACATGCTTCCTGCAGAATGGGTCTCTACTCTTTCTTGCCAATATTTTGTTTTTGTAACATACACATTTTGTGATAATTTCAAAAGAATGAAACTGTTTCCACAACCTGCCAGGTTGTTGTGTAAATGCAGTTATAAACCAAAATGTTGTTTCTGTTTTAACAGGTTGTAATCCCATTTGTTCTGGTATCATGTGCTTTTGAAGCTGTTCAAGTCACAACACAGCTATCTTCTAAGAGGTACAGCAAGTGCTGTAGTTCTGCATTAGTAAGGGTTTCAAATCTATTTTGCAAGACTTCAAGATTGTCATATCTAAATGTAAAAGAAAAAAATCAGCCGACTGTTACTTGTTATTACAGTTTGGTTTTCTTGTTCAGTGATTCTGCAGGCTCAGGAGTTCTTTTTGTGATAAATGATTATAAATGGAGGCGTTGGCTCTGTCTGAAGCAATCCGATATTTAATATTCTTTCTTGACAATACACAGAAGGAGCACTGTTTTCTCCATAATATAGAAAAATGAGCAGAATCTGAAGTCTGATTTTTGTTTCATATTGCAACTCTGCTTATAGTACAATATTTTAAAAATAATCCATTTATAACGTAACCAATTCAGAATTGTGTAGCAATGACCTCACCACAAATAGCATTTAAAAAAAAAAAAGGTATGTATGCCCTTCTATGGCAGTTTAATGCTGCTCAGGTGTCCTCAATATTATATGTTTTTTGTGGTAGGGCTAGATGGCTGCCAGCCCTTTCTCCATCTCTGAAGACTTTTCAGAGTGAATGTGAGAAGGGTCCCCAGCCTCCGTTCATCATGTGGGATTACAGATGGTGCTGAGATGTAGGAGGTCCACCACCTGATTTTGAATTTGTCACAGTGGGATCTTGTGTGGGGCCAAGGGTCTCACTGGACAGCGGCAGGGGGACCGCAGTGACTTTATCCTGCATATTGCTCAGCTAAGATGGAGGAAGCTGCCCTTGATCACTGTGATGTCCTGTGCCTTTCTGTTTGTTTTCACCCTGCCTGTGCTCTGCCTGTTGTCTCCTTCTCCAATTTCACCTGGTACTTAGAGGGGAATGGCAGCCTGAAACCTGACTTCTTGTTGAAGAGGCAGCACAAGGCTTGCCTTCCCACTTACTTTTCCTGCCTCAGCTGTGCATGCAGTGTGTTGGGGCAGTCCCTTGACCCCCCAGGAAAGGAAGGGTATCTGTCTTCCTCACTAAGTTTGATACAGGAGCAGGGCTGCCCTGAGGAACTGGCGTTCAGAAAGTCAGCTAGCAATTCACATCTATAGGGATCGGGCATCACAAAGGTCAGCATTTCCCAACTTCTGAATGCTTTGCAACACTGGAGATATTGCAGGCTTTTGTGTAATGTGCATGTGTGTGTGTGAGAGGGGAAATTGTGTATTTTTAAAGCATGGGACACAAGTACATCTTTGCAGGTTTATGAGGCTGTGGTTGTACCTCAGGGTGGGATTTTTGCTGGCTTCATTTAGCTGCTCAGGTAACAATAGCAGTGATACCGCCACAGCATCAGCTTGGGATCAAGACAGAAACCATAAGATGTGCCCAGGTTCCCTGGAGGGGTTGTGCTCTGATTATCAGCACATCCTGGAGTCTGTGCTGTACTCTCATTATTGCTCTTGCTGTCCCTGCTAGCTAAATTAAGCCATCACAGGGGGCAATCTTGTTTTTGTAGTGTTATAAACATGCTCTGAAATTAGCGTTGTCCTTCCGTTGTGAAAGGCTTCCCGCAGTTCAGAAGGGCGTAAAGCAGATTTTTGTTGTTCCGACAAATTGCTCCCAAACTCCCTGTTTATAGATTAAAGAATTATTCTTTCTTTCTTTCTTTTTTTTCTTTTTCTTTCTTCTGTTCATGGGGAATATTCTGTCAGAATATGTTCTTATAACTTCCCTGTGAAAACAGCCCTCTGGCTGAGTGCTTCCTAGGCTTCCAAGATTGCAACATCTGATCTGAGCCATAGGTAAGGGGACAGATGCCTTTCAGTGAGCCTGAGACACAGTAGGTTTGTGGCATCCTGATTTACTAACGAAGCACATGCAGACTTCGGCAATACCAGAAACTTCTTCTTATTTGAAGATATTGGTATGGGTGTCCTCCCAGAACAGGCTTGTGCAATGCTGCTGCAGGACATTTTTTTCCCAAAAAAAGGCTTCATGGATTTACGGCGATAGTACTGATAAATTAACTGTATTATAGTTAAAGACTCCTCTGCTAATGGGTCAGTTCCTTGCTACATTGCTTCAGCATCATTAACTTAGAAACTAGTTTTAACCAGTTATAGTAATTGCTTTCATGCAATTTAGGATTTACATAGTTTAATGAAAAGAAGAATAGGTTAATGGGGAAAAAAATAGCTCTATGTGCTCCCTTCTGGTTCATTTTATTGGCCGCAGTCTACTTTCCAGAGGTAAACTGCTGCCTGACAGACTCCAGTGAGTCTGCGAGCGTGCCACCAAAATGCTGCACCTTGTTGGAGCGGATCACAGGTACCCAGGGCTCTGGAAGGGGGAGGCAAGCTCCTCATTCAGCAGGGATGGTTGTAGAGTAGGACTGATCAGCTCAGGTATCCGCCTGCGCAAAACACTTTTGCTCACTCCTGAGTCCATCCCGAAGCCTCTAAATCAGCTTTCTTTGGCTTAGCTGGCACATGATTTCCCTGTGTAAGGGATGGACAAGCACTGTTTCTAACATGCTCTTGTTCTCTGCTAGTGACTCGTGTTAGGTTTCTCTGTTGCAAAATTGAAGCTGTTAATGTGAAATGTTATTTTCAAGTAGGGTGGGATTAAAAACACCAAATATTCTAGTCATATATTTTAACTGTTCTCTAATACATTGAAAAGTTGCTGAGCGATTGAAAGGCGACCACAAGAAATCGCATCTTATTTTCTTTACGGGGGAGAAGGGGAGTTAGTATGCTTTGCAACATCTGTGGCCGTGAATGAAGGTTGATCTGTTGCTGTTTTATTTTTCTTTGCAGCCTTTTCCTCATTGTTCTTGTGATTTCAGACATCATGGCTTTGGTAAGTTGTTGCACATTCTCTTTGAATAAGATAAAGCAGAGGGCTCTACTAACTCCAGCTAGAGATCCAAATTTGCTTCAAACTTCAAAGTTTTTGCAACTAGGGCAGTAAAATGAAATCCTAGCATAATTTAGAAATAACACTCCTGCAATCACCGCTCTTTGAATTTCGTGTAATTAAAGTTTCCAAAGAAGCAATATACTTATAATAACAAGAGACAAAAATGAAGTAACAAGTCATTCTGAGTTTTTCACGTGCTTTCCAATCAAATTCTTAGGAAGAGTTTAAATGAGAGTATCAGTTTTAGCTGTGTGCTAGGTTTAGTTAATTTTTCAGGAATTTGAACCTTTTCCTCACACCTTCTCCCCCTTCCCATAAAAAAAAAAAAAAGATTAAAAGGAAAAATGTGTTGCCATTTTCATTGTTAGAATTATCAGCATCTGGGAGATCTGCAACACATGAAAAGACACTGTGCCTTTTGTAATAAGCTGTTAGGAAATATATTGAGATAGATTGAATTACCTTGGTTTGTGGACACAAACAACCCAAATCTGAACAATAATAACCCAGTATAATTTTTACAGATTAAAGGTGTGTTTTCATTGTCTCCCTCTAACTGTATCAAGTAATATCAGTTGGTGCCTCTTAATATCATAAGTTCAACAGAAATCTTTAAAAGCATCAGGTAGAGCTGGTGTTCTCACTTTTATGTGTTGTTTTCATTTAGTCGCTTCGGAGTAAGTATTCCAGATGTGATGTCATTGGGCATCATAATGTACAATGCAGTGTGATCTATGGATCTTACCTTATGGGAAAAACAGCACAAGTACAAAACCAAATAACGACTGATTTGTCTGTAGAGTAAAAAATGGAGAAGGTATAGTTTTGTGTAATTCCAAACAAGTATTTTGACTAAACTAGTTTTTGATAACCTTCAGAGGAAAAGGATTAAAATATCAGTAAGCCACTCTCTTAGTGTTTCGCTAATAAAATCAGTCCTATTTAGACCAAGACAAAAGAGGAGTGGGGATGTGTACAGATACATAGCAAGCCCCAGTATTTTGTATCTCACATGTTCTCCTATTTTGACTTAATGATTTTAAAAAAAATAGCAAATATGTACTTGGTGTAGAAAACAAAACAAGACCAAAAAGGTTTGATATGTAGGAGCTTTGTGTACATCAAGAAATGAGAAAGCTAGCAGAAAAAAAAATGAAACAACGCTGGTTTTCTTGTCTTCCGAAGTATTTAATGTGGCAATCAGCTATAATTCACTGATAAATAATTGTCTTCCCCTGACTTTATTGCCTTTTTGCAAATGGGGAACTGCCAGACTTGCACTAATAAATTTGTGGCAGAATTCCGGGTAAACAATATGTAGTCTCCTTTTTGACATGAGGCATTACTTGGGATCCCATTATTCTGGGCAATAAGGTGAACTGTATTTTCTTATTGAAAAGGTTCTCTGCTGGTAATCTCTGCTTCTTGCAAACAGAAACAGAACTCAGTCTATCTTTAGCTGTTTGTGTTTGATACCATGTTAAGTCTATCTCTGGCTCCTAGAGTGTTCTTTACTTTTGTCCAAATGAGCATTCCTGGAAAGGTCTTGCCCTTGTTCTACTTGAATTAGAAACTTGGAGTAAACAACCTGAAAATGTTCATTTTAATTTTAGGTTTCAAATTGTGCAATGATGATGTACTAATAAAACTTGTTGGTTTTTTTTCCTAGCACTTTTTCTTTTTGGTTAAAGATTATGGAAGCTGGCTCGAAATAGGAACAAGGTACAGTATTCTTTTGCCTCCATTGCATTTTAAGAAGGCTCATAGGTTAATATTGTTGTTTATCTACTCAGAACTCTTGTAATTTTTTCCAATTACTGTCCTTAATCGAATGCTTCGGTGATGTTCCCCATACTTAAAACACATATGAATACATATGTGCACACGTGCACCCCAACATATGCGTAGATATATCCCCAGCTAAAATTACGTCTTAAAATCTGTGCCAAAGCAACATGGAGTAAGTAATTAATCTTGCATGACAAGAAATCCTGTTATTTTTAAAGAACAGTAATTACACAAAAATGTCTTAATTACTGATTTGCATTGTAATTAGTTTTAATTACTGTTAAAATAATAATTTATCAAAGTTGTTAATTGTCATGAATCTAGTTAAATTTCCATATAAGATCCCCTGTGAATTCATGAACATTGTGCGAATATGTTGGTGGGTACCAATACCCATGCATTTATCCTACCTGCAGTTGGGGGAGAATAAATCTGTGGCATTTAAGATACAAATCACAATTTCAGCAAGTGAATTTGTTTTGCATTGTGAGTCCTACAGCGTACATCGTTGAGTAGGTTTTCAACTGTGCATTCTTATTTGTGAGTGGCCCAGAAATAGCAAATCCAAGAAATGCACGTTTCAGACTTACCTTCCCTGAGTTGTGGGAGTAGGTAGTATTCTGTAATAAGCTTAGTAGGGAATGTGGTGTTAATAATCCAGCCAATCTGGTCACTTGAAACTGTTATTTAAACAAAAGTTGAATAGTGACCCGTTGTTAATACTCTGTTTAGTCTACATTTACCCTGTGCTTTGCTGAGCCCTGCACTTCTTTGGGTGCACGCATGCATATATACACACACATTCTGCCTGTTTTCTTTTGGAGCCTGAAACTCCTGCCTACAGCTGTTGAAGATTCCTAATGGGAGGAGATCGAGTTAGATCAAATAATGGAAACACTGCTTCAACATCACAGTTCCTTGTTGCTGTCAGGTTATGGTAGATCAGATGGCCTCATCCTTTGGTTTGAATTCCTCTGTAGGTTAATAAGGATTTTAAAGACCTCTAAAGTGGTCTGTTCAGCTGGGCAAGAAGCTTTAGCGAGCAAGGACAAAAATTGTCACAAGTAACCCAAACCTTTGTTTCTCATGTACAGTCTTCACAGCACAGTGATTTACAGCTGGGATAGGTTGTTGGATCTATTTCAGCTGGAGGTAGGCTTTGTTCCAAAGAGCTTGGGGGAGCCTGTTATATACAAATGCAATTCTGCCTCTCGTGTGTGTTTTGAACACTGAAGAAGGCATTGAAGAAGTCCTTCTTCAAAGTAATTTGTGATTAATTTTATACATGTCAATGCATAATGCTCAGGCAGTGTTAAATTTGTCATTACTTCACTTTTGAAGTGAAGTGACTTTACAACCTACATTATTTTATTGTAGTTTCTTTACGTATGTTGTGTGTATATGTGTGTGTGTGTGTGTGCATGCACATAAGATAAAATTGACTGGGCTGTGTAAGAAAAGAGGTGAAGCTGTAGGGAGAACTGAAGCAGTCCTCTTACCTAGAGTGAACAATCTTTTGACTCCCTGATCCTGAGCAGATTTTTCAACATGCAGTCCTCAAGCTTGGCAGAATCAGCAGGCAATGGCAGAAGATTTTTTTGTTTATTCCTGAAAGATGAGATTCGTGGGGTTTTGGGCAGTTCCCAAAAGTGGTGGGAGAGAGATACTAATGTGCCTCTTTCGTGTCCTTTTGTTACAGACGCTGTGACAGCTCTGTAGCATTCCTGCTGCAGTGTTGTCTGTTGTTGCTTTGACAGCAAGGTCTGAAAATATCCCCTCTCAGCTGACATTTTAGGTGTTGCCAAAATTTTCCTGAGAAGACTGAGTCAGTTAAGGAAATGATGGTTGGTTTGTTTCCAACCATTTGTATCTCAACAAAACCTGTGCAGAATTTAATGGAACAAAGAATAGGAGCGCCCTTAGGACCAGATGCTGTCTTTTTTTGTGTGTGTGTGTGTGTGGTAGTGATAGGAAGTAGTTTGAGGAGGATACAATTTTCTGGTTCATTTTATATTACCAGTTAGAAGATCACTGAAATGAAACTGGAAAAGCAGCAATTTAGTTGCCTAGTGAAAAACGAGAGATTCATTCCTTTGAAGTCCTCTGAAGTGGTGTATATCCTGCATTTGGAAAGTTTCTGATGTATATTTCCATTCTTTCATCCTTTTCTGTGGTGATATATTTCTCTGGATTTTCTAATTACCACACCTTGAAATTTTTGAATGTCCTCTCACTAAGAATATGAAAGTTGAGTAGGAAATGCTCACTAGGCGACACCTGGGTTTTTCAATACCAGTGCTCAGTACTTTCAATTGTAAGTTCCCTTGAGGAAAAATATGACTTTCATCGCTATTTTATGATGGTATTGTTTCCTAGTGGATCTCTCGCATCATTCAGAAGTAGCGTTTGTTTGCCTGACTGATGTATTTCCATTTTTTTATTTCACCCCTGACTCCTGCCTCTTACATCTCAGTCTACCATGCCTCAAAGCTGCCTTAACAACATGTCTGTATTCTTCTGGTTGAATACACCATACCACTTAAGCATTGTCTCTGAATGTAAAGAGATTTTTACTTTTCCCTCTCTTCCAGTTCATTAATGAAGTGCCGAGAAACAACACACCCGACATAAAGTCCTGTAGTATCACATTCAGCAAATTATCAACCCACCATTGATTACCTCCTCTCAGGAAATTACAAATTAGCATGATTATTTATGGCTGTTTAGAAAGTTTTGATGCCCCGTTGGTTAATGGTGCTACCAAAATCAGCAGGAACTTATTTTTCAGAGGGTGTTTGCTTTTCATTGTTTTGATATAAGAACAAGGTATAATCTTTCAGTGAATATCGAATTCATAGTGTTGTCTTATGCAAGCTTCTGAGGTCTGCTAACCTTACCCTGTACGTATATATCTCGAGGTGACCCTGAATTGTATCATATGCTGTAGAAGAACCCGCCATTACATTTCGTAGATACACTAATGCAGTATTCCCAGTATGTTTGATTTATCAGTGTGTAGTACCTGATCATGAGAAGTTTGTTCTGACAGATTCTTTTATTTTTGAATAACAGATAAATAGAATAGATAGCTTTTCGGCTTCTTTGTCACTAAAATATATATCTCTATGGCTTAAAAGCTATGTTTTATCTATCTATCTATAAAAATGGAGATATATAGCCTTTAAAACCTACTATAGCTGTATAGTACGTGCGGTGTGTAAATAGCTGTGTAAACAGATGGTCAAGACAGAACCCTGAAACTTCTTTATATGACGGTATTACATAGTTTTATCCAGACACACACTGTACTACTTCCTCTCTTTTTATAACAGTTGCTAGAAGATATAAAGATAGATACAGTCTGAACTGTTCTTCTGCAGTTTCAAAGTTCAGAGGAGATAGATAAAGCATAGATCAAGGCTTTAGGTTTTCATCTGATAGAAACAGTTTTAGTTCGGGGATGGTGGTGTTCTAGGGCTGTTAATTAAAACAAGGGTCTTGTGTCTAGGAGGAAAACGGTGTTTATCAACAATCTCTAAAGCAGGATCTAGAACGATGTGCTTTGTGATTTGCTTCAGATGAAATGGAGGGAGAGATGGTGAAGGATCCTGGCTGAAAATACAGGAGGCTTAAAATTCAAAACCTGTGTCTAGTCTCTGAAGTATTTCTTGGTTGTTGTTTGTTTTTTTTGTTTGTTTGTTTGTTCCCAAGCACACAGAAAGCAGCATGTCCTGTAGAGATAAGGTCCTTAAACACTTCTGGAAAGAGCTCTTCCAAGTCCTTGCATGAGTTACTTTATTCTATTTGTTTTAGTTCAGTCTCCGTTTTTTAATTGCTAAGGTAACTTGCTCCATCTTCCTGCCTTCCCAGTTTCCAGTCAGGTCTGCCATCTTAGCAGTTAGCCTGGCTTGAGAGAGCAGGCACAGTTTGGGGCAGGATCAGTTTTTCTTGTTCTCTAGTTATGTTTGATTCCTCTTTTCTTGGATTAGTACTTCTCCTCGATATCCACTGTCCCAAACAAAACCACAAGAGAGTAGTACCTCGTATGTTCTCCTTCTGGTTACTTGTGACCAAAACGGGTGTTGCCCTGATTCAGATTTTTCCTAGCACTGGCCTTGCCTGTTAACCCTGATCCACAGGTGGGGCAAACACCTTTCTGTTGAGTGGCGCTGCCTTACTTTAGTTTGTCCGTGTTCCCCTACACCAGCTACCTCTTCTCTTACCATTACCTGTCCCTGCCCATCTTGTCCTCCATACTCGTTGCCCCCACTGTAGGCTCACTGTGCCCCACCATGCTCGGTGCCTTCCCTTCTTCTGCAGGGGTCTGACTTGCCTGGAGCCTGCAATCTCACTCCTTTGTCTTGTTAGCTCAGCTTTGACTTGCGATGGAGGAACCTTGTTCTGAGAATTCCCTGCTTCTCTGTAACTACGGATCCAGCCAAGGGTGTAGTTCTGGGTTGTGCAGGAATCAAGAGCTTTTTCCACTGCTGTTGTGGCACATACCTGTAAGAGTCTCGCTTTGTTTGTTTGTTTAATTACAGCATTGCCCCAGCCTGAGAACTAATTTACCAAGCAGAGCTGCCTGCAGGCACTGCAGTGCCAGTTGCTGATAGCCCCAGAGATGCTGGCTGTTTGCAATTATGTGACAAATAGACTGAAATTGCTTTTAATTGTGCTCTGTGGCATAATATATATTTTCTTTACTCTGAACACCAGATATTTTAATAAAGGAGCATAGCCATTCAGCCTTATGCAGTATAGCAAGAGAAAAATGTGTGCAGCGCTCTCTTCTTTATAAAAGCACGAAGAATCTAATTCCTAGACCGACAGGTGGCTAAGCAGAGTTTGCAGAGGCTTTTTTCTTTGAGAAAGCCCCTCTCTGTTCCCCCGAATAATGGATGAGCACCCACATCTGGTAAAGCTTCTTTCAGGACAGAGGGGAAGTCAGATGTCTGCTGAAGCACCATGCTGATGGCAGCAAGTCTTCAAGCAAGCCTCAGATGACCGTCTCTGTCAGGGTGTCCGTAAAAGTAAAGGTAGGGTCCTCATTTGACTTCTCATTTTCAGATTTTGCATTTTCAAGCCTTCTTTTAGAGCTGGAGTAAAAGTGTTGTTGCTACTGTACATGAGAAACAACAATTCTGGTGCCAAGTGAGTGGGAAAGCTGAGGTGTTTCCAGTAATACATGAGACATTAAGCCACGCAGCTGTTCATCAGGGTGGCTGTTCTCTTGATAGCTATGCGAACTGCTGTACCTGGGGTGCTCGTACAAGGACACGTTACACCACGAAAACAACTGCGGCTAGGGTTCGACTTTGGCAGCATTACGTCCTTTCCCACAGAGCACTGAAACTCGGACAGAGTCTGTAACACACCCAGGTGGACTTCCAAGGGCTGCTCTTGAGGGAGGTGTGTAATCTTTCTATCATAAATTCACTGCGGGCCACGAAGTCCGAAGTGCACCGACCAGATGAAAGTGTGCTTTGTGCCTGGTTTCATGCTCTCGTTGCGCGGATTTGTACATTCCCCACAGAAACAGAGCAGGAGACTGGCTCTGGTAGCTGGGCTGCTCTGCTTAGCTCACGCTAGAGAGGGAGATATTAGTAGGAAAGGGACGTAGGAAATATGTCTCCTGTCTGATAAATTAAACCTTCGTTTGTTCACAGTAGGGAACATTTTCAGTTACACTGCACACAGGTGGGAGTTACGCAGAAGCAAGCTGCAGGATGTTGGGGTGGGTTATGCTTGCTGAGGCGGGAGCCCATTCGCACCGGTGGATTTTTGTAAACGATTCCTTAAACGTATGTATTTTGAGCAAGGTATCTGTGAGAAGGTTATAATCAGCCTCAATGGAAACAGAAAAATCTTGTAGCATGAGTCAGGTCCCTCTCAGTGCTCTCCACCCATTTTGTTCAGATGGGTTCCTTTGGTTGCTTGCATCCTGGCTGTGGGAGAGCTCCTGCTCATTAGTGAACTTTTGGATGACATTTATTCTCTCACAGTGGTTAGTGGCCAAGCTTTGTCAAGAGCCAGCGCTTCTACGCTTCGCAGAACTAAATTACGGCATGCCAGTGCCAAGATTGTCACAGTCTCGGGGTCGTGAGGATTGATAGCATCAGTTATGAGCTTTACTGCTCTTCCGTGGCTAAACTGTCAAACAGAATGGGTCCTCTGGCAGAATGGGTCCTCAGGCAGAAATTCCAGATCATTAAACCTGCAAGTACTCCTTGCAATCCTTTTTTTCTAAATAAACTCAGGCTTCATCAAGCCTGAAGTTACCCCACGCGTCCTAAGGAACCATCTGCTTTGAAACAGTGGAGATGGGGTTCATCGGGAGATATGAACACCTCTTGTGTCAGGATGTCAGTGTCTTCAGTAGTCCTGGGGAAAAAGCAACAAAAAATAATAAAACAAAAAAACAGCTGCGCTGGTGACTCGGGATGCTGTGATGCAAACGAGTGCAGCAGTGTTTCATCTGAAACGCTAGGCTGAAATGTCATGATTTAGAAAAATACTAATTTCTTAGTGGTTACATTAACAACCAGCGTGATTCAGACACTGAACGCAGGATGCTGAATCTCCCGGGTCAAATCTCAGTCTGAACCAATAGCTGTCTGTACTGCTGGTGAGCATCAGATACTTGAGGAAGTAATGTGCAAGTTTGAGCAAGTGGAGAACAATCTGTGTGCGTGCTAAGCTTTTACTTATTAGTGACTTGAGGTCTTCCTAACCCAGAAGTTGCATCTTTGTATCACGTCTATTAGCCACTCTTGAACTGATTTGATTAATTTCTTTGAATCCATGTGTTACCACAGCAGTGAAATCTATGATTTCTAGAAACATTGAGTGAAAAAAATTGTTTTCTTAAAGCTGCTTATCACTGGAGAAGTGCTTTCTCTAGAAAATTGCAGCTCGACTGACCTAAATATCTGAGCAGTCTTATTACAAAGAAATGTCTACCTTATGGCAAGTTCTCCCTCAATTCTGCTTGATCAGTTCATAGCAAACTGCACTCTTACAATGGTTTGTTGCATACATTGAATTATCCACTTGGATGAAGAAATACATATTTTTAATATGCATGTGTGTAAACCCAGTGCCTCTTATTCACTTGGTACACATCCAGTTGTGTTTTCTGTTGTCCCCACCTTTTTTGTTTTGCAACAGACTTGACTTTGGTTTT